>NC_067248.2:158078965-159328965 GCF_019359855.2 Lolium perenne
ACACTTTCACTAGTGGACACTCTCAACATTGATCACATAACAGAATAGATAAATGCATACTCTACACTTTTGTTGGATGATGAACACATTGCGTAGGATTACACGAACCCTCAATGCCGGAGTTAACAAGCTCCACAATTAATGTTCATATTTTAGTAACCTTATAGTGTAAGATAGATCAACAGACTAAACCAAGTACTAACATAGCATGCACACTGTCACCTTCATGCATATGTAGGAGGAATAGATCACATCAATATTATCATAGCAATAGTTAACTTCGCAATCTACAAGAGATCATGATCATAGCATAAACCAAGTACTAACACGGTGCACACACTGTCACCTTTACACACGTGCAGGAGGAATAAAACTACTTTAATAACATTGCTAGAGTAGCACATAGATAAATTGTGATACAAACTCATATGAATCTCAATCATGTAAAGCAGCTCATGAGATTATTGTATTGAGGTACATGGGAGAGATGAACCACGTAGCTACCGGTACAGCCCCGAGCCTCGATGGAGAACTACTCCCTCCTCATGGGAGCAACAGCGGTGATGAAGATGGCGGTGGAGATGGCAGCGGTGTCGATGGAGAAGCCTTCCGGGGGCACTTCCCCGCTCCGGCAGCGTGCCGGAACAGAGACTCCTGTCCCCCAGATCTTGGCCTCGTGATGGCGGCGGCTCTTGAAGGTTTCTATGGTTTTCGCCAATCGTATCAGGGTTTTCGATCCAGGGGCTTTAAATAGGCGAAGAGGCGGCGCAGGAGGGTCGAAGGGGCGACGACACCATAGGGCGGCGCGGCCAGGGCCTGGGCCGCGCCGGCTGATACGTCTCCAACGTATCTATAATTTCTGATGTTCCATGCTTGTTTTTTATGACAATACCTACATGTTTTGCTTGCACTTTATATCATATTATGGCATTTATTGGACTAACCTATTAACAAGATGCCACAGTGCCAGTTTCTGTTTATTATGTCTGTTTATTGCAGAAAAGGCCCAAAAACCAAAGTGCTCGGAAAAATCCAGAAAAATTACAGAAATTCTATTTCGCTGGAAGACTCACGGAGCCAGAAGGGCAAGCCAGGGGGAGGCCCAGGGCCTCCTCACCATAGGCCGGCGCGGCCTGGAGGGTGGTCACCCCACCCTATGGTGTCGTCGCCTCGGGACTCTTCCGACTCCGACTCTTCGCCTATTTAAGCCGTCGTGACCTAAAACTTCGACACCGATTGACGAAACTCCAGAAAGACTCCAGGGACGCCGCCGCCATCGCGAAACTCCAATTTGGGGGACAGAAGTCTCTGTTCCGGCACCCTGCCGGGACGGGGAATTGCCCCCGGAGCCATCTCCACCGCCGTCTCCACCGCCATCTTCACCGCCATCGCTGCCTCCATGATGAGGAGGGAGTAATTCACCCCAGGGGCTGAGGGCTCCGCTGTAGCTATGTGGTTCATCTCTCTCTCTTTGTGATCAAGTTGAATATTATCTATGTGCTACTCTAGTGATGTTATTAAAGTAGTTTACTCCTCCTCCATGATGTAATGTTGGCAGTGTGTGCATCATGAAGTACTTGGTTTATGCTATGATTGTGATCTCTTGTAGATTATGAAGTTAACTATTACTATGATGGTATTGATGCGATCTATTCCTCCTTTCATAGTGTGAAGGTTACGGTGTGCATGCTATGTTAGTACTTGGTTTGGTTGTGTTGATCTATCTTGCACTCTAAGGTTATTTAAATATGAACATTGAATATTGTGGAGCTTGTTAACTCCGGCATTGAGGGTTCGTGTAATCCTACACAATGATGTTCATCATCCAACAAGAGGGTGTAGAGTAGTCCTATTATGTGATCATTGTTGAGAGTGTCCACTAGTGAAAGCAGGATCCCTGGGCCTTGCTTCCAAGCATCGAATCTCCGTTTGTCTACTGTTTTGTTGAATGTTTGCTCGCTGCCATATTTCATTCAGATTGCTATTACCACTCACACTCATCCATATTACTTGTATCTCACTATCTCTTCGCCGAACTAGTGCACCTATTGTATTAGGTGTGTTGGGGACACAAGAGACTTCTTGCTTTGTGGTTGCAGGGTTGCTTGAGAGGGATATCTTTGACCTCTTCCTCCCTGAGATCGATAAACCTTGGGTGATCCACTTAAGGGAAACTTGCTGCTGTTCTACAAACCTCTGCTCTTGGAGGCCCAACACTGTCTACAAGAATAGAAGCTCCCGTAGACATCAAGCACTTTTCTGGCGCCGTTGCCGGGAAGGAAAGGTAAAAGGCACTCATACTCCGGTTCCAGGTAACAGTACCTTTCTGGCGCCATTGTGTTTGTGCTCGAAGCTATTTCCTTTAGATCCTGCAATTGCATCTTTTTGTTTCTTGTTTTACACTAGTTAGGCATAATGGACAACAATGAGCTTCTTATTTTATTTCCTGAGTTAAGACATGAATTGTGTGATGCGAAAATTAAAGAACCTGTGGAACCTCATTTGCATGCTAGTAGCAATGTTATTGGTATGAACGCAATCACTTCTAATGCTATGGATAAGTCTAAGCTTGGGGAAGCTAGTTTATATAAAAATAATCTTTTTTGCTCCTCGGCTTTGGAAGAAATATTTCGCTCTGATAATGCTTTATCTCCCATATGCGATAACTCTAATGATGCTTCTGATATTTTAAATCCACCTGCTGAAAGTATTCCGTATAAAATACCCACGAAGATTATTGAACGTGTTATGGATAACCGCTATGAAGGGGATGGAACTGTCCATCCTGGAGATCATTTACTGTTTTTGCATGAATTATGCGGGGTATTCAAGTGTGCAGGTATCTCTATGGATGAAGTAAGGAAGAAGCTGTTCTCTTTTTCACTGTCTGGTAAAGCGGCGCATTGGTATAAATTGTTGAAGAATAGTCATTCTCTTGGTTGGGAGGAAATTGCATCTCTCTTTTACTCTAAATTTTATCCTCCTTATGAAGTGCATATTGATAGGAATTATATTTATAACTTTTATCCTCGTGATGGAGAGAGTATTTCTCAAGCGTGGGGGAGATTAAAGTCACTAATGCTCAAATGTCCCATTCATGAGCTCCCCGTAATGTTATTGTTAATAATTTTTATGCGAGGCTTTCAGGACAACACAAGGACTATACCGGATGCCTGTTCGGAGGGATCTTTCACAAGCAAGGAGGTTGAAGCTAGGTGGGATCTTCTCGATCGGATTGAGGAGAACGCTGAAGGATGGGAGAACGACAAAGGTAAAGAGTCAGGTATAAATTATGATTATGAATGCATTGAAGCTTTTATGGATACCGATAAATTTCGAAATATGAGTGCTACTTATGGTCTTTACTCTCAAGTTGCTGCAAATCTTTATAAAGCCTTTGCTTCTCATTTTGAATTGCCTAAAAAGAATTTTGATAAGTATCATGAACCTTTTAAAGAGGCTTGCATGAAGAATGAAATTGTTGTTAATTATTGCAATAAGCATGCTCAAACTCCTAAGAATGCTATTTCCTATAAGCGTGTTAATTTTTGTGGAATACATAGACCTTGTGGAATTAATCAAATCAAAGATGAATATTGTATCCATCGTGCTAATGAAAAAACTAGAAAGTGGCTTAGGGCTCTAGATGATCTTGGTAAAAAAGTTTGTGCCCTCTATCCTTTTATTTGTGAAGTTTGCCATGAAGTGGGTCATTTTAATTTTCAATGCTCCTCCAATGATAATTTGAACCCAATGAGTGCTGCAAATTTGTATTGTGATGATGAAATTACTCCTAATCAGCATGATGAACTTACTTTATTTTTGGGGTGTGAAGAGTTGTCGAGAAAAATCTCTTTGTTACATATGAGTGATCTTGATATTGATGATGTCCTGCATGGGTGTTTTTCTTATTGCATTGATAATAGCCATACAAATACTTACATACAAAATATTTTAGAAGATGACACCTTACCAAAATATGATAGGACCGCTGTGTGTTTTCAACTAATTAATGAAAAGGAGGGATCCTCCCAAGTTTCTTCTATTGTTTCTGAAAGTAAATCAGGTTATGCGGAAAAGCCACCCTTCAAGCCTCTTCCTCCTAAAGAAAGGAACGAGGAGAAGGAAGAGAAGAAGAAGAAGAAGAAGGGAACGAAGAAGAAGAAGAAGAAGAAGAAGAAGAAGGAGAATAAAAAGAAAGAGGTAACGGCGTATCCCCGCGTGAATGAGATAACGCTAGGTAACCGTAAGTATGTTGCTCCTAATGATTATTGTGATAATGAATCTGAATACGATGATCTTCCTATGCCCTTTACATACATTAGCGATCATGATTTGAATGGGCACACTACTTTTGATATTACAAATCTCTCGGGAAACTAATTACGAAGATGATAATAATTGCCATAGTGTCGGTGCTATCCATGCTTCCTCCCATAATGATATAGAAAGCTCTAAGCTTGGGGAAGAGGTGTTTGAAAATCCTTTTGCTACTGGTCATTATGTTCTTGATACATCTCCTTCTAATAACAATGATGGTGTGGACACAGATAAACCGACTGTGAAAGATAACTATTCTATTTCTTATGATGACACTGTGCCTCCGATCTTTGATGATTATTATAAAGAGTGCTATGATATAGGTTATAACTATCCTTATGAAACTTGTCATAGTCATGATTGGATTACCAAAAACAATTCCCTTAATATGCAACTTGTTTACCATGTTCAAATTCTTGATAATGATCTTGCTCCAGTTACTATTAGTGAGAAGAACTCTTCTTATGCCAAAATTAATGATACTTCTATGCATATGAACCATGATAAGAATGTTTTAAGTGATGGGTATATTGTGGATTTCATCAATGATGCTACTGAAAGTTATTATGAGAGAGGGAAACATGGTTATATGCATCTTAATAATATTAAGTTTCCCCTCTTTATGTTGAGAATCTTGAATTTACTCGTGTTCTATCCTCTTATGCTTGTCACTTTGTTCTTCATGAATTCATTTGTGTACAAGATTCCTTTGCATAGGAAGTGGGTTAGACTTAAATGTGTTTTGAATTGCCTCTTGATACTCTCTTTTTGCTTCAAATACTATTTACTGCGAGTGGATCATTAAAACTGCTGAGCCCATCTTAATGGCTATAAAGAAAGAACTTCTTGGGAGATAACCCATGTGTTATTTTACTACAGTACTTTGTTTTATATTTGTGTCTTGGAAGTTGTTTACTATTGTAGCAACCTCTCCTTATCTTAGTTTTGTGTTTTGTTGTGCCAAGTAAAGTCTTTGATAGCAAGGTTGATACTAGATTTGGATTATTGCGCAGAAACAGATTTCTTTGCTGTCACGAATCTGGGCAAAATTCTCTGTAGGTAACTCAGAAAATTATGCCAATTTACGTGAGTGATCCTCAGATATGTACGCAACTTTCATTCAATTTGAGCATTTTCATTTGAGCAAGTCTGGTGCCTCAATAAAATTCGTCTTTACGGACTGTTCTGTTTTGACAAATTCTGCCTTTTATTTCGCATTGCCTCTTTTGCTATGTGGGATGGATTTCTTTGTTCCATTGACTTCCAGTAGCTTTGGGCAATGTCCAGAAGTGTTAAGAATGATTGTGTCACCTCTGAACATGTGAATTTTTGATTATGCACTAACCCTCTAATGAGTTGTTTTGAGTTTGGTGTGAAGGAAGTTTTCAAGGGTCAAGAGAGGAGGATGATACAATGTGATCAAGAAGAGTGAAAAGTCTAAGCTTGGGGATGCCCCGGTGGTTCATCCCTGCATATTTCAAGAAGACCCAAGCATCTAAGCTTGGGGATGCCCAAGGCATCCCCTTCTTCATCGACAAATTATCAGGTTCCTTCTCTTGAAACTATATTTTTATTCGGTCACATCTTATGTACTTTACTTAGAGCGTCTTTATGTTTCTTGTTTTTGTTCTTGTTTGAATAAATGCTTGTGTGGGAGAGAGACACGCTCCGCTGGTTCGTATGAACACATGTGTTCTTAGCTTTTAATGTTCATGGCGAAGGTTGAAACTGCTTCGTTAATTGTTATATGGTTGGAAACAGAAAATGCTACATGTAGTAATTGGTATGATGTCTTGAATAACTTGATACTTGGCAATTGTTGTGCTCTTGTTTAAGCTCTTGAATCATATACTTTGCACCTATTAGTGAAGAAATACATAGAGCTTGTTAAAATTTGGTTTGCATGAGTGGTTTCTCTAGAGTCTAGATATTTTCTAATGAGGTGTTTGAACAACAAGGAAGACGATGTATAGTCTTATAATGCTTGTAATATGTCTTTTATGTAAGTTTTGATGTACTAGTTTATGCTTGTGTTTGCTTCAAACAACCTTGCTAGCCTAAGCCTTGTATCGAGAGGGAATACTTCTCATGCATCCGAAATACTTGAGCCAACCACTATGCCATTTGTGTCCACCATACCTACCTACTACATGGTATTTCTCCGCCATTCCAAAGTAAATTGCTTGAAGTGCTACCTTTAAATTTCTATCCTCTACCTTTGCAATATATAGCTCATGGGACAAATGGCTTAAAAACTATTGTGGTATTGAATATGTACTTATGCACTTTATCTCTTATTAAGTTGCTTGTTGTGCGATAACCATGTTCCTGGGGACGCCATCAACTATTCTTTGTTGAATATCATGTGAGTTGCTATGCATGTTCGTCTTGTCTGAAGTAAGGGCGATCTACCACCTTATGGTTAGAGCGTGCATATTGTTAGAGAAGAACATTGGGCCGCTAACTAAAGCCATGATCCATGGTGGAAGTTTCAGTTTTGGACATATATCCTCAATCTCATATGAGAAAATTAACTGTTGCTACATGCTTATGCATAAAAGAGGAGTCCATTATCTGTTGTCTATGTTGTCCCGGTATGGATGTCTAAGTTGAGAATAATCAATAGCGAGAAATCCAATGCGAGCTTTCTCCTTAGACCTTTGTACAGGCGGCATAGAGGTACCCCTTTGTGACACTTGGTTAAAACATGTGCATTGCGATAATTCCGGTAGTCCAAGCTAATTAGGACAAGGTGCGGGCACTATTAGTATACTATTCATGAGGCTTGCAACTTGTAAGATATAATTTACATGATACATATGCTTTATTACTACCGTTGACAAAATTGTTTCTTGTTTTCAAAATAAAAGCTCTAGCACAAATATAGCAATCAATGCTTCCCTCTGCGAAGGGCCTTTCTTCTACTTTTATGTTGAGTCAGTTTACCCATTTCTCTCTATCTTAGAAGCAAACACTTGTATTAACTGTGCATTGATTCTTACATACTTGCTTATTGCACTTGTTATATCGCTTTGCATTGACAACTATCCATAAGATATACATGTTACAAGTTGAAAGCAACCGCTGAAACTTAATCTTCCATTGTGTTGCTTCAATGTCTTTACTAAGAATTTATTTCTTTATGAGTAACTCTTATGCAAGACTCATTGATGCTTGTCCTGAAAGTACTATTCATGAAAAGTCTTTGCTATATGATTAATTGTTTACTCATTGCATTAACATTGCTTCGAATCACTGTATTCATCTCATATGATTTACAATAGTATGATCAAGATTATGTTGGTAGCATGTCACTTCAGAAATTATCTTTTTATCGTTTACCTACTCGAGGACGAGTAGGAACTAAGCTTGGGGATGCTGATACGTCTCCAACGTATCTATAATTTCTGATGTTCCATGCTTGTTTTTTATGACAATACCTACATGTTTTGCTTGCACTTTATATCATATTATGGCATTTATTGGACTAACCTATTAACAAGATGCCACAGTGCCAGTTTCTGTTTATTATGTCTGTTTATTGCAGAAAAGGCCCAAAAACCAAAGTGCTCGGAAAAATCCAGAAAAATTACAGAAATTCTATTTCGCTGGAAGACTCACGGAGCCAGAAGGGCAAGCCAGGGGGAGGCCCAGGGCCTCCTCACCATAGGCCGGCGCGGCCTGGAGGGTGGTCACCCCACCCTATGGTGTCGTCGCCTCGGGACTCTTCCGACTCCGACTCTTCGCCTATTTAAGCCGTCGTGACCTAAAACTTCGACACCGATTGACGAAACTCCAGAAAGACTCCAGGGACGCCGCCGCCATCGCGAAACTCCAATTTGGGGGACAGAAGTCTCTGTTCCGGCACCCTGTCGGGACGGGGAATTGCCCCCGGAGCCATCTCCACCGCCGTCTCCACCGCCATCTTCACCGCCATCGCTGCCTCCATGATGAGGAGGGAGTAATTCACCCCAGGGGCTGAGGGCTCCGCTGTAGCTATGTGGTTCATCTCTCTCTCTTTGTGATCAAGTTGAATATTATCTATGTGCTACTCTAGTGATGTTATTAAAGTAGTTTACTCCTCCTCCATGATGTAATGTTGGCAGTGTGTGCATCATGAAGTACTTGGTTTATGCTATGATTGTGATCTCTTGTAGATTATGAAGTTAACTATTACTATGATGGTATTGATGCGATCTATTCCTCCTTTCATAGTGTGAAGGTTACGGTGTGCATGCTATGTTAGTACTTGGTTTGGTTGTGTTGATCTATCTTGCACTCTAAGGTTATTTAAATATGAACATTGAATATTGTGGAGCTTGTTAACTCCGGCATTGAGGGTTCGTGTAATCCTACACAATGATGTTCATCATCCAACAAGAGGGTGTAGAGTAGTCCTATTATGTGATCATTGTTGAGAGTGTCCACTAGTGAAAGCAGGATCCCTGGGCCTTGCTTCCAAGCATCGAATCTCCGTTTGTCTACTGTTTTGTTGAATGTTTGCTCGCTGCCATATTTCATTCAGATTGCTATTACCACTCACACTCATCCATATTACTTGTATCTCACTATCTCTTCGCCGAACTAGTGCACCTATTGTATTAGGTGTGTTGGGGACACAAGAGACTTCTTGCTTTGTGGTTGCAGGGTTGCTTGAGAGGGATATCTTTGACCTCTTCCTCCCTGAGATCGATAAACCTTGGGTGATCCACTTAAGGGAAACTTGCTGCTGTTCTACAAACCTCTGCTCTTGGAGGCCCAACACTGTCTACAAGAATAGAAGCTCCCGTAGACATCACCGGCCTATGGTCTGGGGGCCCAGTGCCCCCCCTCTGGTCCTTCCCGGGTGTTCTGGATGCTTCCGGTGAAAATAGGGACTTGGGCGTTGATTTCGTCCGATTCCGAGAATATTTCGTTACTAGGATTTCTGAAACCAAAAACAGCAGAAAACAGGAACTGGCACTTCGGCATCTTGTTAATAGGTTAGTTCCAGAAAATGCACGAATATGACATAAAGTGTGCATAAAACATGTAGATAACATCAATAATGTGGCATGGAACATAAGAAATTATCGATACGTCGGAGACGTATCACCTCTCATGAATAATGTCATGTTCCTCACAGAATTCATCAAAGATTTTAGGAAAATATTCGCCACCACGATCCGACCTAAGACGCTTGATCTTTCTCTCTAGTTGATTTTCAACTTCGGCCTTATAAATTTTAAAGTAGTCTAAAGCTTCATCTTTAGTTCGCAACAAATAAACATAGCAAAATCTAGTCGCATCATCAATCAATGTCATGAAATATCTCTTTCCACCTTTTGTCAACACACCATTCATCTCGCATAGATCAGAATGTATGAGTTCTAGAGGTGCCAAGTTTCTCTCCTCGGCCGCCTTGTGAGGTGATACGTCTCCAACGTATCTATAATTTCTGATGTTCCATGCTTGTTTTATGACAATACCGACATGTTTTGTTCACATTTTATGTCATATTTATGCGTTTTCCGGAACTAACCTATTGACGAGATGCCGAAAGGCCAGTTGCTGTTTTCTGCTGTTTTTGATTTCAGAAATCCTAGTAAGGAAATATTTTCGGAATCGGACGAAATCAACACCGAAAGTCTTAGAATTCCCGGAAGCTTCCGGAACACCGAAGGAGAGTCGGAGGCGGGCAGCAGGGGACCCACACCATAAGGTGGCGCGGGTGGCCCCCTGGCCGCGCCAGCCTATGGTGTGGGGGCCCCAGCCGCCTCCTTGCGCCGCCTCTCCGCCTATATATTCGTCCCTGACCTAAAAACATCGACCAGTTCGACGAAAACAGAAAAAAACCATCCAGAGCCGCCGCCATCGCGAAAGTCCAATTCGGGGGACAGAACTCTCTGTTCCGGCACCCTGCCGGGACGGGGAATTGCCCCCGGAGCCATCTCCACCGCCGTCTCCACCGCCATCTTCACCGCCATCGCTGCCTCCATGATGAGGAGGGAGTAATCCACCCCCGAGGCTGAGGGCTCCGCTGTAGCTATGTGGTTCATCTCTCTCCCATGTACCTCAATACAATAATCTCATGAGCTGCTTTACATGATTGAGATTCATATGAGTTTTGTATCACTATTCATCTATGTGCTACTCTAGTGATGTTATTAAAGTATTCTATTCCTCCTGCACGGTGTAATGGTGACAGTGTGTGCATCCGTGTTAGTACTTGGCGTAGGCTATGATTATGATCTCTTGTAGATTATGAAGTTAACTATTGCTATGATAGTATTGATGTGATCTATGCCTCCTTTCGTAGCGTGAAGGTGACAGTGTGCATGCTACATTAGTACTTGGTTTAGTCGTGTTGATCTTTCATGCACTCTAAGGTTATTTAAATATGAACATTAAATTGTGGAGCTTGTTAACTCCGGCATTGAGGGTTCGTGTAATCCTACGCAATGGTGTTCATCATCCAACAAGAGGGTGTAGAGTATGCATTTATTTATTCTGTTATGTGATCAATGTTGAGAGTGTCCACTAGTGAAAGTATGATCCCTAGGCCTTGTTCCTAAATACTGCTATCGCTGCTTGTTTACTGTTTTACTGCGTTACTACTGCTGCGTTACTACTGCTTGTTTACTGTCCTGGGCAAAGCACTATTCTGGTGCCGTTGCCACTGCTCATATATATTCATACCACCTGTATTTCACTATCTCTTCGCCGAACTAGTGCACCTATTAGGTGTGTTGGGGACACAAGAGACTTCTTGCTTTGTGGTTGCAGGGTTGCATGAGAGGGATATCTTTGACCTCTTCCTCCCTGAGTTCGATAAACCTTGGGTGATCCACTTAAGGGAAACTTGCTGCTGTTCTACAAACCTCTGCTCTTGGAGGCCCAACACTGTCTACAGGAAAAGGAGGGGGGTGTAGACATCAAGCTATTTTCTGACGCCGTTGCCGGGGAGGAAAGGTAAAAGGCACTCATACTCCGGTTCCAGGTAAAGTACTTTTCTGGCGTCATTGTGTTTGTGCTCGAAGCTATTTCCTTTAGATCCTGCAATTGCAACTTTTTGTTTCTTGTTTACACTAGTTAGGCATAATGGAAAACAACAAAAATATGAGAGATCTTTATGAACTTTATCTTGAATTAGGACATGATGTGTTTGAAGAGAGAATTAAAAAACCCATGGAACTTTATATGCATACTAATGGGAATGTTATTAATATGAATGCTTTGAACACTATTGTTGCTAATGCTATGGAAAATTCTAAGCTTGGGGAAGCTGGTTTTGATGAGCTTGATCTTTTTAGTCCCCCAAGAATTGAGGAGAAAATTTACTTTGATGATACTTTGCCTCCTATATTTGATGATGAGAATAATAATGATAGCTACTTTGTTGAATTTGCTCCCACTAGTACTAATAAAATTGATTATGCTTATGTGGAGAGTAATAATTTTATGCATGAGACTCATGATAAGAATGCTTTATGTGATGGTTATATTGTTGAGTTTGCTCATGACACTACTGAAAGTTATTATGAGAGAGGAAAATATGATTGTAAAAATTTTCATGTTACTAAAACACCTCTCTATGTGCTGAAATTTTTCAAGCTACACTTGTTTTATCTTTCTATGCTTGTTGCATTATGCTTTTTGAACTTGTTTATTTACAAGATTCCTTTTCATAGGAAGCATGTTAGACTTAAATATGTCTTGGATTTGCTTCTTGATGCTCTCTTTTGCTTCAAATACTATTTCTTGCGAGTGCATCATTAAAACTGTTGAGCCCATCTTAATGGCTATAAAGAAAGAACTTCTTGGGAGATAACCCATATGTTTATTTTACTACAGTACTTTGTTTTATATTTGTGTCTTGGAAGTTGTTTACTACTGTAGCAACCTCTCCTTATCTTAGTTTGGTGTTTTGTTGTGCCAAGTAAAGTCGTTGATAGTAAAGTTCATATTAGATTTGGATTACTGCGCAGAAACAGATTTCTTTGCTGTCACGAATCTGGGCAAAATTCTCTGTAGGTAACTCATAAAATTATGCCAATTTACGTGAGTGATCCTCAGATATGTACGCAACTTTCATTAAATTTGAGCATTTTCATTTGAGCAAGTCTGGTGCCTCAATAAAATTCGTGAATATGAACTGTTCTGTTTTGACAGATTCTGCCTTTTATTTCGCATTGCCTGTTTTGTTATGTTCGATGGATATTTCGATTCTATTGACTTCCAGTAGCTTTGGGCAATGTCTAGAAGTGTTAAGAATAATTGTGTCACCTCTGAACATGTGAGTTTTTGATTGTGCACTAACCCTCTAATGAGTTGTTCTAAGTTTGGTGTGGAGGAAATTTTCAAGGGTCAAGAGAGGAGGATGATATACTATGATCAAGAAGAGTGAAAAGTCTAAGCTTGGGGATGCCCCGGTGGTTCACCCCTGCATATTTCAAGAAGACTCAAGCGTCTAAGCTTGGGGATGCCCAAGGCACCCCCTTCTTCATCGACAAATTATCAGGTTCCTTCTCTTGAAACTATATTTTTATTCGGTCACATCTTATGTACTTTACTTGGAGCGTCTGTTTGTTTGTTTCTATTTTTGTTTTTGTTTGAATAAATGCTTGTGTGGGAGAGAGACACGCTCCGCTGGTTCGTATGAACACATGTGTTCTTAGCTTTTAATTTTCATGGCGAAGGTTGAAACTGCTTCGTTAATTGTTATATGGTTGGAAACGGAAAATGCTACATGTAGTAATTGGTATGATGTCTTGAATAACTTGATATTTGGCAATTGTTGTGCTCTTGTTTAAGCTCTTGCATCATATACTTTGCACCTATTAGTGAAGAAATACATAGAGCTTGTTAAAATTTGGTTTGCATGAGTGGTTTCTCTAGAGTCTAGATATTTTCTAGTGAGGTGTTTGAACAACAAGGAAGACGATGTATAGTCTTATAATGCTTGTAATATGTCTTTTATGTGAGTTTTGCTGTACTAGTTCGTGCTTGTGTTTGCTTCAAACAACCTTGCTAGCCTAAACCTTGTATCGAGAGGGAATACTTCTCATGCATCCAAATCCTTGAGCCAAACAACACTATGCCATTTGTGTCCACCATACCTACCTACTACATGGTATTTCCTGCCATTCCAAAGTAAATTGCTTGAGTGCTACCTTTAAACAATTCAAAATTTATCACCTCTGATTTGTGTCAATGTTTTATAGCTCATGAGGAAGTATGTGGTGTTTATCTTTCAATCTTGTTGGGCAACTTTCACCAATGGACTAGTGGCTTCATCCGCTTATCCAATAATTTTGCAAAAAGAGCTGGCAATGGGATTCCCAGTCCCAAATTAATTAACAAAAATAGACACTCCTCCATGGTATGTGATTGTTGGACGGCACCCGAAGGATTCGGTTAGCCATGGCTTGTGTAAGCAAAGGTTGGGAGGAGTGTCATCATAATAAAACTAAAATAAAAAGGCACTCCTTCATGGTATGAGATTGTTGGCAGGCACCCGAGGATTCGGTTAGCCATGGTTTGTGAAAGAAAGGTTGGAAGGAGTGCCATCCAAAAATAAAATAAAATGGGAGCCGCTCTTTAAAGGTTTGTCTGGCAAGGGGGTTAGAGTACACGCTACCATTCGTTGACAACAACATACACCTCTCAAAACTTTATTTTTATGCTCTCTTTATGTTTTCAAAATAAAAGCTCTAGCACAAATATAGCAATCGATGCTTTCCTTTTTGAAGGACCATTCTTTTACTTTTATTGTTGAGTCAGTTCACCTATCTCTCTCTACCTCAAGAAGCAAACATTTGTGTGAACTGTGCATTGATTCTTACATACTTGCTTATTGCATTTGTTATATTGCTTTGCATTGACAACTATCCATGAGATATACATGTTACAAGTTGAAAGCAACCGCTGAAACTTAATCTTCCATTGTGTTGCTTCAATGTCTCTACTATGAATTTATTGCTTTATGAGTTAACCCTTATGCAAGACTTATTGATGCTTGTCTTGAAAGTACTATTCATGAAAAGTCTTTGCTATATGATTCAATTGTTTACTCATTGCATTTACGTTGTTTCTAATCGCTGCATTCATCTCATATGCTTTACAATAGTATGATTAAGATTATGTTGGTAGCATGTCACATCAGAAATTATCTTTTATCGTTTACCTACTCGAGGACGAGTAGGAACTAAGCTTGGGGATGCTGATACGTCTCCAACGTATCTATAATTTCTGATGTTCCATGTTTGTTTTATGACAATACCGACATGTTTTGTTCACATTTTATGTCATATTTATGCGTTTTCCGAAACTAACCTATTGACGAGATGCCGAAAGGCCAGTTGCTGTTTTCTGCTGTTTTTGGTTTCAGAAATCCTAGTAAGGAAATATTTTCGGAATCGGACGAAATCAACACCGAAAGTCTTAGAATTCCCGGAAGCTTCCGGAACACCGAAGGAGAGTCGGAGGCGGGCAGCAGGGGACCCACACCATAAGGCGGCGCGGGTGGCCCCCTGGCCGCGCCAGCCTATGGTGTGGGGGCCCCAGCCGCCTCCTTGCGCCGCCTCTCCGCCTATATATTCGTCCCTGACCTAAAAACATCGACCAGTTCGACGAAAACAGAAAAAAACCATCCAGAGCCGCCGCCATCGCGAAAGTCCAATTCGGGGGACAAAACTCTCTGTTCCGGCACCCTGCCGGGATGGGGAATTGCCCCCGGAGCCATCTCCACCGCCGTCTCCACCGCCATCTTCACCGCCATCGCTGCCTCCATGATGAGGAGGGAGTAATCCACCCCCGAGGCTGAGGGCTCCGCTGTAGCTATGTGGTTCATCTCTCTCCCATGTACCTCAATACAATAATCTCATGAGCTGCTTTACATGATTGAGATTCATATGAGTTTTGTATCACTATTCATCTATGTGCTACTCTAGTGATGTTATTAAAGTATTCTATTCCTCCTGCACGGTGTAATGGTGACAGTGTGTGCATCCGTGGTAGTACTTGGCGTAGGCTATGATTATGATCTCTTGTAGATTATGAAGTTAACTATTGCTATGATGGTATTGATGTGATCTATGCCTCCTTTCGTAGCGTGAAGGTGACAGTGTGCATGCTACATTAGTACTTGGTTTAGTCGTGTTGATCTTTCATGCACTCTAAGGTTATTTAAATATGAACATTAAATTGTGGAGCTTGTTAACTCCGGCATTGAGGGTTCGTGTAATCCTACGCAATGGTGTTCATCATCCAACAAGAGGGTGTAGAGTATGCATTTATTTATTCTGTTATGTGATCAATGTTGAGAGTGTCCACTAGTGAAAGTATGATCCCTAGGCCTTGTTCCTAAATACTGCTATCGCTGCTTGTTTCTTGTTTCTTGCGTTACTACTGCTGCGTTACTATCGCTTGTTTCTTGTCCTGGGCAAAGCACTATTCTGGTGCCGTTGCCACTGCTCATATATATTCATACCACCTGTATTTCACTATCTCTTCGCCGAACTAGTGCACCTATTAGGTGTGTTGGGGACACAAGAGACTTCTTGCTTTGTGGTTGCAGGGTTGCATGAGAGGGATATCTTTGACCTCTTCCTCCCTGAGTTCGATAAACCTTGGGTGATCCACTTAAGGGAAACTTGCTGCTGTTCTACAAACCTCTGCTCTTGGAGGCCCAACACTGTCTACAGGAAAAGGAGGGGGGCGTAGACATCATGAGGCTTCCGAGGTTGCTTTGATTGCACACAACTATGGCACTTAGAACCTTTGGCAATGGTGAAATTCGGAATTAAACTTAAACTGGATAGCCGAGACATTAAACCAAAATTAATGTGACATAAACGAGAATGCCAAACACTGGTATCATCACTAATATTGCCACAAATATGGTTCACAGACTTATTACTGAAATCAGAAAGCGAAAAACGGAACAAGCCTCCGCACTCATAGCCTTTACCAATAAATTGTCCAAATTTGGAAACAACTACTTTATTCGACTCTAAAACAACCTTAAACCCATCTCTACATAGAAGGGAGCCGCTAACGAGATTCTTGTTCATAGTAGGAACATGCTGCACGTTCCTCAGCTGCACGATCTTCCCCGAAGTGAACTTCAGATCTACCGTGCCAACACCACGAACAGAAGCATGTGACCCATTCCCCATCAAGACGGAAGAATCCCGGGCGACCTGGTAAGAAGTGAACATGGATATGTCAGCACACACATGAACATTAGCACCTGTATCAATCCACCAACATGGAGATTGAAATACCGAATGAACAGTAAAGAGATTACCGTACCCATCAGCATTGCTAGCGGTCACCGTGTTGACTTGCCTCCCCTTTTTCTTGCGGTCTGCCCTCTCTGGACAGTCCTTAGAAAAGTGGCCAGCCTCTCCACAGGTAAAGCAGCTCAGATCTGCTTTGTTTATCATCTTCTTCTTCTTGAAGGTTGTAGTCTTCATAGGCTTATTGAAGGAGGGCTTGTTATTCCCTTTGTTCTTGCTGTAGGGTTTCTTTTGCACCATGTTGGCGCTAGACTGACCCTCTCCTTTCTCAGTATTATCCTTAGCCCGAGCTTTCTCCTCAACATCAAGAGACGCTATCAGATTTTCAACTGATATCTCCTGTCTCTTGTGTTTGAGAGATGTGGCAAAGTTCCTCCATGAAGGGGGCAACTTTGCGATGATGCATCCAGCCACAAACTTGTCAGGTAAGGCACACTTAAGGAGTTCAAGCTCTTTCGCAATGCACTGTATCTCATGAGCTTATTCGACTACAGAACGGTTGTTTACCATCCTGATGTCATGGAAGCTCTCCATGATGTACAGTTCACTGCCTGCATCGGTTGCACCGAATTTAGCATTCAGTGCATCCCAGAGCTCTTTACCATCTGTTATGTGCATGTACACATCACACAGACGATCAGCAAGAATACTCAGAACGCATCCGACGAAGAGAGTATTGTTTTCCTTGAACTTGTTCTGATCTTGATCAGATATAGTTCCTTCAGGTAAACCATCACTAACTTCGAACACTTTCAGATGAGTAAGCCAGAGCGTGGCCTTAACTTGCCCCCTCTTAAAGTGCACACCGGTAAACTTATCCGGCCTCAGTGCATCAGCAAAACCAGCCATTGTTAACTCAGGAAATTGCCTACAATTAGGTTTTTGGATTGTTGGAAAACTAGGCACAATTTCCATGATTAATTCCAGAATATAAAACATAATGACAGCAACTACTAACATGTGAAACTCGAACATACTAGATGCATTAATCAACATGAGTAGCAGCAGCGCAAACGGTAAAGCATCCATCGCTAAACAGATTGAGATATATCGCACGTACCGATCTGGTGGTAGTGGCGGTGGAGGTGTAGCAGATGATGTCGCAGCAGTAACGTTGTTGATGACAACGTTGTTGACGATGGGGACGACGGGTCGAAGTAGACGGCGTTGAAGACGACGGTAGGCAGCACCGCCCGACTTGGACGGAAGACGACCCGTGATGAAGAGCTTGAGCAGTCGCGCAGAGCGCTTCCCAAAAACTGAAATCTAGTTTTGTCCTCTCCTAATTGTCCGTAGACCATTGTATCGAATAGAGATGTGAAGACAATCAAGACCAAGTTTGGCATCAAGCTCTTATTTTGCTCGTCATCGCACACTCAAACCGATGGACAAACGGAGGTTGTCAACGGGACCCTTTGTACACTCCTTCGAGTCCTCGTTAAGAAGAACCTGAAGTCTTGGGAAGATTGCATCCCACATGCCGAATATACCTACAACCGCGCCAAGCACCACGTGACTTCATCATACTAGCCTTCAAAAAGCAGTCTAGGATTGTATCTGTATAAGGACTAACACTTAAATACTCCCATCACATGTTTGAATTAGCTCCAAAGAATCAAAGTCAACATCAACCGATGCACATCCCAATAGTTCAACCAGTTCCAAGCCCCTCAAAAGCGTTAGAGCCTCGACACCACTTAGAACATTCTCTAAAGGACAAGCCATGACAACAATCCCCTCACCATGATGGTTGCGTTGCACTGCTCCCACCGCACCCAAGCCAACATTGTAATAAGATGCATCAACATTCAGTTCTTATGAACCATGTCGTAGCTTAGACGAAGCTTGAGTTTTGTTTGGCCGTTTAAAGTTTGTTGTTAGTGCGTTGATAGCGAAGTTGAGCTCTAACCGGAGAAGAAACTTGATTTCCTTTCACATTTTCTCATCTTTGCCACCAAATGTACCAAAACACGACAACAATGGATTCCTTCAGACCCAGTCGATTTAGAACCATAACCGTTTCTTCTCGCTGCGAAGTAATTATTCGAGAATAACCTTTTGTGTAGAGCTATTAGGAACCCAACGGTCCCCCCAAATGTTAATTCTAGAACCTGACCCCACTCTCTAGATATGAACACACTTGAAAATTTGTATGCGAGCAGCCATAGTTTGCCACGTGAAGGAAGAGCCATTTTTTGGACCAGCCTTCAACAAGTCTCCATTGAAATAATATTTTCCATAAAAAGTCTATATTGTGTAGAAGTCTCCAACTTTGTTTTGCTAGATCGTAAGGCTAAAAGAGTGAAGATCACGAAACCCATCCTTCCCATCTTTTTAGGTATATACACATCCTTCGCCATGCAAACGGATGCATCTTCCTTTGCTTGTCACTGTCTCGCCACTAGAAACTAGCCATGTCGTTAATCTCCTTGTAAAGTTGTTTAGGGATTTTGAAAAATCCCATTGCAAAATTTGGGATGGATTGAATAATCACCTTTTGTGGAATTTCCTTGCATCCCAAGGGTGAAACTAGGACCGGCCCTGATGGGTGGGCAGGGTGTGCGGCCGCCCAGGGCCCCAAAAATCTGGGGGCCCAATCCTAGATATATGTACATGTATATATACGAGCCTATCTAACTATGTTTAGCTGAAAGAAAAAACATGTGGCCTGACCAGAGAACCTTGACGCGAACGTGCTGGACTAAAAGTCTAAATAATAACGCTAGAACTGATCCATCGATATGGGGAGTAGATGATTAGTTAGCTACTTTCGTACTTCGCTTCGTATTCCACGTAGCCTTGATTGAGAGTAGTTCACGAACTTTTCTCCACCTCGCACTTCGTCGGCAGGGATCGATCTCCCGCTACTCGTGTTCTCTTCCTACACCAATCAGCGATCTTCCTAGGGATCGATCTTCCGATCGATCTCATGGAGATCATCTCTCGCATTAACCACCCCATAGACGTAGCGAGCGGTGCACCACGCACAACACTGTCGGCTGCCCACACTGATCAGCGATCCCATTGCCGTCCGCCGTCGGTAACCGTTCACGACTGCTCATGTAACACACTCTTTTATTTCCAAATAATTTTTCTCTAATTCTGATTTTTTTATGGTTAGTTCGTCGAAACGTGTTCGTTGAGAAAGGGTCCATCTGATCACGCTAAAAGGAAAAGAGCAAAAGAGGTGGCTACAAGAAAATTTTAAGGTAATATATATAAATTAGTAGATATGCTATTGTGTTTGGATGTATGTAAGCAAAACGTTTTTTACGTATATATTCATTATTGCTATCGTGGTGTCTATATTAAGGCCCGAAATTTTATTCTCGCCCAGGGCCCTCAAAATCTCAGGACCGGCGCTGGGTGAAACTCTCTTATTCCATCATATTAGGCTTTCCCTTTTGCATTTTATATGTCATTTGCAGGATTTCTTCTCCATTTTGTTGGCCACAGCCAATATACATGTGCTTCGAAAATTTGAGATCTAATAATATTTTCGACCAATTGAGATCCGATATTCCTCCTATATAAATGGATGGACGTGGATTCAATAAATCTGCGTCGATCAATTTAGATCGAAGGAATTAATTCTTTTAACCAATTTGTATGGAAACGGCTATACTTTATTTTCGCATAATACCGTGCAAACATTGTTCGAAGAAGATGCATGCGAGACAGCGAGAGTGTGAGAGGGGCGTGACCGCAATGCACGGTTTGGTAACACGAGACGACTTGACACGGTGGCGTGAGCCCTCTCCCGCGCCTTCCCAAATTCGGCCCGGCCGCCAAAACCCGCACCACCATCCGGTCCACCAGCCACACACACGCACCATCGCGTCTCAGCCAGTGTGCTCACGCCACGCGTCCAGACTGACGCCCACTGTCCTGGGCGCTACCCTGGGTAGCTCCTCCGGTGCGCACAGCCATTCCCCCAAACAACAAGGAACCATCGGGACCGTTCATCTCGAAACGAACGGACCAGATCCGCGCGCTGCCGGTGCTGCGGAGCCCCGAAGCGTACCCCGCGACATATAATCTCGGCCCCATTCCCAGCCCCCGCAGTCTCGCCTGCTCCGCCACGCCTTCCTTTTTCACTTCTTCCCTCCATTCTCTTCCCCCAGAGGCGCGGAGGCGGAGAGGGAGCCGAACCGGGGGCGGAGGCGAAGGGGCTCGGCGGCGTCTTCGGGCGAGCTCCGGGAGGTGAGCTCGCATCTCCCCGTCCTCCCCACCGCTGTGTCCCCCGCGGCGCGTTGTTCGATCTGGCGTGGGGTTTTTGGGGGTTTTTGGTGGCCGGGTACGGTTTGGGGGAGAATGGGTTCGCCGTGTAACGCGCGTGCTCCGGGGGCTGCTCCGATTCTAGGCGCTCTTCCTCGAGGTGTTCGTGTGGTTGATCTCCGACCGCGGCGCCCTTGCTCGCGCGCTCCGTTTCGCGGCGCGTTTTCGGTAGGTCTTTTTTTTTTTGGGGGGGGGGGGGGGGGTGGGGGGATTTTCGGGGTCCCGTGCAATGTAGAGGTTTCGGGTTGCTCGGGTTACAGGGGGTTTGCTTCGAGGGGTTTGTAGGATCGATCTCTGGACGCGGTGCTCGCGCTCGTCTCTCTCGCTTCGATTGGGGGATTTGGGTTCTGACGAATGTACGGTCCCCGCGCTGTTTGATTCGAGATGGCTCCGTGATATCGCGCACGCTGCTCCTGTTCATAGCTGATTTAGTTTGGATTTCGGTGCGCTCTCCCCCATCCTTAGTTTCGTTTCTGAATTTTGGGACTGTTCCTGCGTGCGCACAATTTTGGTACGGAGGGGGCATTCAGTTCAGTTCAGTTCGTGCGGTTTTTTCTTCTTCGTGACCAGTTGAGTGTATGGTTCTTATTTTGTGATCGAACTGTGCCTGCTCGGGAGGATTCGCTGCAATAATCTCGTGCTCTACTGGTGCACGCTAGTTTCGATTACTATTTCGGTTTTGCAAGGGCATTTGCTTTATTATGGGTGTATTATTTGGGAAATGAATCACCGCTTCTGCCTCGGTAGGAACATTGGCTTGGATTTGTTTTTGATTTCCCCTCACCTCCTGTTACCGTGGACTGATTTCGCCTCTGTGTTTTGAAATAGGCGAGAGGGCAGCGCGAGCGGGGGACTCCACGGCGGCGCTGGCAAGTGCTTCTCTCCCTCCTCCTCCTCCTCCTCCCCCCATCTCTCCGGTGTTCCTGCGCCCTTTATTTCTCTCCAGCCGATCCCATTCGCCCCTCACCCCTCCTGCGTCACGCGAATCCCGTGGTGCCTCCGCCGGCCACAGCCGCTTGAGGGCCTAGCTCCTCGCAGGTCCGAGGGGCGAGCCCCCGAGGGCCGTCTTCACGGCCTCCACCGGCTTCTGTGTTTTGGTGGACTGATTTCGCCCTGGGTGTTTTGGAATACCCGTGTTGCTTAGATTCCCTACTGTTTGTGCTTCGTGATAGATCCTTTTCAGATGCTGTTTCTGTCCTGGATGTACTTAGATTGTAATTTAGTCGGTGCGCCATTTCTAGTTGGTCATTTACTTCATTTTCAGACTACAGTTCTGCAACTGTGAACAATATTTCTAGGATCGCATTTCGGTTATGATTGTTGTAATGCGTGTTACTGGTTGCACAGACATTCTGATTTTGGAGTGCTATGCATGAACACGGCTTGCTAATATATTGAATTTGCAGGGCTAATGCTTGGTTGAAATCCTATGCCAGCTATGTTATGCTTTCAGTTTTATCAAGCTACTTCCAGTTCTAGTATTAGACAACCTCCTTTCTATTAGTGTTCTGTGTTCGGATAGTATCCCCTTTAAAATTGAAAATCCCCATAGTCAAGAAGTTGTTGTGCTTGTTGCCCTTGCAATGCATTTATATCCTGTTCTTGTATTTTTGTTTTATTTCTGGCGCTCCAGTTTTTATTTGACAATTATTTTACTCAAATAATATCATTGCGAATAATGAAAGGGTAATGTAGCACTCTTGCAACTTCTTTTACATGTGGTTTCCTTTTCATCAAGAATCTCGCTCTGTTCTGCCTTGCCTAGAACACCATGTATCTTACTTCTCACATTTAATAGTTGTGAGTGCCTACTGTCTAGTGCCCTGTAATTTTACGTTTGCCCTAGTCATATTTTGATGTTACATTTCTATTTCTTTATTGTCATGTTTTGGTGCTACCTTTCTAATTGTTTACTGTCATGTTTTGATGTTACCTTCTTTATTGCATTATTGTCCTGTTTGTATGATTCACATGATCAACATTGTTTTTAAAATCCTTCCCAAGTATAAACTTGTTTAGATGTGTTTCCACTTCTATTTACCTTATGTTCTTGTGTATCACTAAACCTTAGAAAATTAACTTCATTCAGATCTGATTGTATGGCGGCTAAAACGGGTGGAGCTGTCGAAGTGCATAAGAATGACACTGTCAAACGCACAGCAATGGCAAGGCGTGGCTTTGGCCGTGAAGGGAAGCCCATTAGGTTACTGTCAAACCACTTTGCTGTGAACCTTAGTGGGGTTGATGCGGTTTTCTACCAATACAGTGTAATGCAACATTCTGAAATCTGCAGTTGTTATTCTTTTCTCATGCATTTGATGATTGTCGTTCAGTGCCTATTCTGAAACTATTTGTGATTATATCGTAGGTTTCCATCAAATCTGATGATGATACGGTGATTGATGGCAAGGGTATTGGCCGGAAAGTCATTGATAAAATGCTGCAAACATACAGTTCTGAGCTTGCTGGGAAGGACTTTGCCTATGATGGTGAGAAATGTCTATTTACTGTTGGGCCTCTTCCACAGAACAACTTCGAGTTCACTGTTATCATGGAGGAAACATCTTCAAGGTTTGTGTGTATCTTCAATTGTAGCAACTATCCAAGTTGACAAATTTTGTGAAATTTCAAGTATCTGAATATTGACCCATTCTTGTTCTTTTTCTGTGCAATTTCCTGTTGCCATTTCCTAAAAATTTATGTTCAAAATCATATGTTCTTTGTTGTGCAGATCTTTTTTTGTCTTTCATTGTGGGGGTATAGTGTCTAATTTATTATTTTACCTTAACCATGAAAGAAATACCTTTGGAGATCATTTGTTGGACTGCATACTTTCGTTACATATTTACATTACCACATGCTACTGGCATCTTGTTTAAAAGTAAGGAGGCAACACCAGTCAGCTTGTTCTCCTACTGCTATTTCAGTTCCAAAGTTTTGGGAATCTGTGAAACAGTATGACATTTGTAGTTAACTGGTCTCTTGCATAGAGGGCTAGCCTTTTTTTTGTTGGGTCTGTTTTTGTACACAGAAGAACTTGTGGGAAGCAAAATGAGGAAACATCCATAAATTCCTTTGTGGCTTAACCTATATGTGGCCCAAAGTATACTTGAAAAGGTTAACCCAATCGGATTACTGTGTTGAAGTTTTATTTGCTATTTGGTTAAGCCACAAAGGAGTTTATGTAATTGGAACTTCTGTTCATGATATTTGTTGTAGTATCATACTCATTGGTACATTCTGTTAATTCTTGAGACAGGTATAGGTAAACAAATATCAATAGCAAACTTACACAAAGCTCATATCTTCTTCAGGGCTGTTGGTGGGAGTCCTGAACATGGAAGCCCTAGTCTTGGTGACAAGAAACGAGCAAAGCGGTCACATCTTCCAAAACAGTTTGTAGTGGGTATAAGTTATGCAGCAAAGATCCCCCTCAGATCAGTTGCTTTGGCGCTTCAGGGAAGTGACTCGGATCATGCCCAGGATGCTCTGAGAGTCCTCGACATTGTTTTAAGGCAACAACAGGCTAAGCGGTACGGAGAACGTAATTTTACACTCTCTTTATCCCTTCAGTGTCATTCTGATTGTAATTATTGTTTGTTGTATCCAGAGGTTGCCTACTCGTTAGGCAATCATTTTTCAGTGATGACAGTAGAAACTTAGTTGATTTAACTGGTGGCGTCAGTGGATGTCGTGGACTCCATTCTAGTTTCCGTACTACCAGGGGTGGTTTATCTTTAAACATGGGTACGTGTTCTTTTATCGACCTCAGGATTTTGATTCACGTTGCTAATCTTGATAACTTTCGTGCCACATTTATTTTAAACAGATGTTTCAACCACTATGATTGTGACTCCCGGACCTGTTGTCAACTTCCTCCTTACAAATCAAAATGTCAGAGACATTAGAGACCTCGACTGGCTCAAGGTACACATTATTATACCACCCCATGATACCCCAGATTTTGTTTCTTCTATTGAATCAATATTTTTAGCTTTTTGCCTTTTTGTTTTGTCATGATGCATACTTTTAGAACTTGTCTCAAACTTGTCGTTGTATATTTTGCAGGCTAAGAGAATGTTGAAAAATCTGAGAGTTAGAGCTACGCACAACAACATGGAATTTAAGATCATTGGGCTTAGTGATCAACCATGCTATAAACAAACGTATGGTTCTATTCTGGCATGCATTATTTATTATATTTCTCACAGATGGTTTCTTTTATTCTAGATCTCTGGTCAATCTTGTATTATACTGTAGTTTATCCTTAATTCTCATGCTTGGTCTGTCCAACCTGCCTTGACTTTTTCCTCCAGTTATACAAACATACTGCTGTAGGATCCACACATTAATTGTGTATAACTTTCAGCAATAGTGTATTTGTGAATATACACACTGAACTCATCATGTAAAAATTAAACTTGTCACCTTGAATATTTTTATAATACCATACCTTATGATCTTTCCACATATATTGTAATGTAAAACCAATGTTCAGAGCCACTTGAGACCAGAAAAGAAAACAGATGTTATTTACCTGGAGATATTAGTTTATTTAGTAGTTACAGTTACTACAACCTTCTTTGGTCATGTTGAAATCTACATTGATGCACAGATTTCCAATGAAAGTTCGGAATGGGAGCAGTGAAGGTCAGACTGTTGATATTACTGTTGAGGAATACTTCAAAACCAAGCAGGTGGTTTTGGATAAACCTTATCTTCCATGTCTTGATGTGGGAAAACCAAAACGCCCGAATTATCTCCCAATTGAGGTTTCAACCTTGTCTGTTATTCATTTCATACCTATCCTGGTAGTTTTAGTTTCTGGCTGCACACAAAGTCCAACTTGTGATTTTTTTTTCGTGCAGCTGGCGAACTTGATATCACTTCAACGTTATACAAAGGCACTATCTTCTCAGCAAAGAACAATGTTGGTTGAAAAATCACGGCAGAAACCTCAGGATCGCATGAGAGTTGTTACCGATGTGGGTTTGCTGACTTCTGTTGAGATATTACAGCTTACAGTATTTATTTTGCTTTGTTGCTGACATATGCAATTTACAGGCATTAAAAAGTAACAAATATGATGATGATCCAATCTTTTCTTCCTGTGGCATTAAAATTGAGAATCAGCTCACGCGTGTTGATGGCCGTGTTCTGTCTGCGCCAATGGTTAGACCTGATCTATTTTGCATTTTGCTCTTTTCATAGATGACTCATGTACTGATATGTCATTCCAGTTGGTTGTCGGAAATAGTGAAGATTGTTTTCCAAGCAGAGGCAGGTGGAATTATAATAACAAGGTATGACCTAACTGTCTTATAATAAAAGGCAGCCACTTGTCTACTTATATTGGAGCACACCTAGCCAAACTATTCTGGAATGAACTTACATTTCATATGGTTACATTTGCAGAAACTATTTGAGCCTGTCAAGATTGAGCGTTGGGCGATTGTTAATTTCTCTGCTCGTTGTGACATGAGCCGGATCTCTAGAGATCTGATAAACTGTGGACGAACCAAAGGCATCGTAAGTTTATTTTGCAGTAAAGTTTGACTGTATGCTTGTCTTTAAGGATGGGGTGTTGACCATGTAATTTATACGTTTTTATGTTGCGTAGATTATTGAGCGCCCTTTCAGCCTTGTGGACGAGGATAGCCAAGCTAGGAGATGTACTCCTATTGAAAGGGTTGAAAGGATGTTCGAAAAAGTTAAAGCAAACCTTCCTGGTCCTCCGGAATTTCTGCTTTGTGTTCTACCGGAGAGGAAGAATTGTGATATTTACGGTAATATGTTAAAACAGTTGATATTCTTTACACTCATGAATTCTTCACGACTTCACGTAACCAACTCCTTTTATCATCCTAAAGGTCCATGGAAGAAGAAAAATCTTCATGAGATGGGTATTGTCACTCAATGCGTTGTTCCTAGTAATAAGATGAATGATCAATACTTCACCAATGTTCTTCTAAAGATCAATGCGAAGGTATGGATACTTATATCTTTACCTGATCGTGCCTCTTAAGTTAGACCTAACTCTTACAGTAGCTTGGCTGGGTGAACTTTAATATGTTTATTCCTGTTAATAGCTTGGCGGAATGAACTCTAAACTGGCAATGGAGCATCGCCATATGACTCCAATGGTCAGCAAGATACCCACATTAATTCTGGGAATGGATGTTTCACATGGCTCTCCAGGTCGATCAGATATACCGTCAATAGCTGCTGTATGTCTTCTCCCTTCTGCAGTAATTGCATCAAACACATATCTTGTAGTTTTATCCCTTGAGTACTCCGAAGATTGGCTGCATTGTTTAAACGAAAATGTAGCACTAAATCACTAATAGTCTGTGTGCATCATTCAAAGAATAAATAGCGAATTCAAGAAATTTTGAAGGCTCTAATTTGATCATCTGATTTAGCTAGTATGTTCAAGTTTCTTTCCTATTGGACAATTGTGGGGTTATTATATACCATGCATATGCTACAGGTTGTTGGGTCCAGATGTTGGCCACTGATATCACGGTACAGGGCATCTGTCCGGACCCAGTCTCCAAAGGTAGAGATGATTGATTCTCTTTTTAAGCCACTGGATGATGGAAAGGATGATGGTATAATAAGGTGTTGTAAACTTATCTCTCATGTATTATTTCTGTTTACACCTGGCCGTCTTTTAGTTGTAAGGTATGTTCTTCTAAGCCAGTTACATATTTTTGCTTTGTATTTTCAGGGAGCTTCTACTAGACTTCTACCAAACCAGTGAACAAAGAAAGCCGTCGCAGATAATCATTTTTAGGTCTCTATTTTTTTATTTTAGCATAAAAATTTATAGATACTTTGGACCTTACACTTTCATAGTTATGCTGATGCTGTAAATATGTTTAGTTGTCTCCTAGAATTATTTCATTGGATTATGGAAACTTGCTGTAGCCTTTTACAAAAGAAATATTGAGATCTTTTTTCCTGTTTGACAAAGAGAGATGTGAGGTCTACAAGCCTTCAGTTATCTACAGAAAAGAAAAAAATTGTACTATGTGGAACTACTAAACCATTTTCTCTTCCTGCCCTTTCCCTCTTTTTATTCCACATTCGAGAATAAGAGTTGGTTGGTGGTAATGCGGCACCCATAAACATATCAAATGGCACTGTTTCATAAAATGGATATATACATTTATTAGAGAGTTTGGATTCTAAGTACATTTTCGTGTTTGAGCTTACTTATGTAGCTTTTTAATTTTGAAAACGCATTGACTTCCTCACAAAAACAACTCAATATGTATTTCGTTGACATGAAAAAGTCCGAGCGTAGCTTTCTGTTTGCATGCGGAAACAATAGACATCATAAATAATACTACCTCTGTTCCAAAATGTTAGCTTTCCGAAACATACTACATTTCGTATGTAATAGCATTCTCTTTGTTGCCTTATGTGTTTCAGCTTTCAGCTACATTGTAATAAATAGTTACAGGTAGTTTAATTTTTTTCATCATTTTTCTTATGTTTGCAGGGATGGTGTGAGTGAGTCTCAGTTTAGCCAAGTACTGAATCTTGAGGTTGATCAAATAATGAAGGTTGCCCTTGGCACTTATCTGTCTTGATAAACACCTTGCTTTCTGTAAGTACTTTTTGATAGAATTTTGATGATGCAGGCTTACCAGAATATGGGTCAGGGGCCACCTCCAAAGATTACAGTTATCATTGCTCAAAAGAATCACCACACGAAACTGTTCCAAGCTGATGCACCAGATAATGTTCCTCCTGGTATGCAATTGTCCTCCGTCAAACAGAAGAGAACAATATAAGGAACTAATTGCATTCTGGTTGTTTGAACAGGGACTGTAGTGGACTCGGGTATTGTTCATCCAAAACAGTATGATTTCTACATGTGTCCACATGCTGGACCTATAGTAAGTCTTCTTGCTGAGATCCTAGAGTATTGGAATTGCATCAATTGAAATCTGTAAATTTTAACCATTTGTAATATTCATTGTCAACTGCATAGTTATGTGTCAGGCTTTTCATGACTTCTGTACATTTGGCATCCTAAATACTACTACCAGTGTGCATGTAAGCATTGTGTATATTTCACATCCTAAATACTTGTGAAATGTGATCTGCCTTGTAGGGTACCTCAAGGCCCACCCATTATCATGTCTTGCTTGATGAGATTGGCTTCTCACCAGATGACCTCCAAAAGCTAGTTCTCTCACTTTCCTATGTGTAAGTACATGGCTGTTTTCAAATCTATACCGCATGCAATCTCACATGGCACTCGTGAGTCTGGATTCTAATATTTGTGTGTTTGTGCAGTTATCAGAGGAGCACCACTGCAATATCTGTGGGTATGTTGATATATGTTCATCACATTTTGTTTGATTTCGTATTTTGAAATATGCCATGACGTTTGATCAATGCTTCTTTTATTCTCCAGTGGCACCTGTCTGTTACGCTCACCTTGCAGCAGCACAGATGAGCCAGTTCATGAAATTCGAGGAATTTGCTGATACTTCATCTGGGAGTGGTATCCCGTCATCTACGGCAACTGTCCCTGAACTGCCGCGGTTACATGCTGATGTCTGCAGTTCGATGTTCTTTTGTTGAGCTGGTTTTAGTCGGTCGGTTGTGCAGTAAGGGTTGACTCTGTCCGTGTGAAGAAACCTGGTATTGGACAGGTGACAGTAGGCTTTACCGGGATCAATTTTTTGGTTATTTTCTCTGGACTGTGTATGTAGTGCACCGTGATTAGTATAGTGTCAGTGGTTAGGGTCATCCGGAGAGTAGTAACAGTTGACGCTTGATCGATAGAAGGCTTATGGAATATGGATATGTACTTCAGATTCTAAACTTTCTGCCATCCGTAAGCGGGGTAACATTGATATATGTGCTGAAATGTTTTGGGGGATTGACTCCAAGCAGTTTAAGTGAGAATGGCTGCGAGATGTGTATCCCCACTGGTTTTGATAGTCTGCTATTTCGTAAAAATGTACATACGCACCATTGTGATATTGTCTTGAATAGCCTTACATTAGACCAACAGAAATTAAATTAAGGTAAACACATGTTGTATTGTACTAGTACCTAATTGTGAAGGCCTGCTGTAGAGATGGAGTTCTTATAATGGCAGACAGTTCTTGCGGACTCAGCGTCCCAGGCCATTGACAGCGGCCATTTCTCCAGAATCGCTGGAACAAATTATTTGGTAGACTGAAACACAACCTTTGCTTTTCTGAAATCAATTACTAGTACTATTTGTTGTATCGGTCCCAAAGAATGTTGGGTTAAAACAATTTCTCTACAAACTTTATTTATGGTGAAACTAATTACTACTGGGGACGAAATAAGGGGAAACTTGTTACTGAACCGTCTTTTCCAGGCTCTCGCAAGAAAGAGGCAACCGCTGACCAGATCGTGATCTGGCTCCCCTCGGCCATTACACCTGGGCAAAACTCAGGCCTGGTTTTGGGCCAAGCCCGAAAAAGCCCGAAGCTAAAATGTCAAACCCAAACCTGGCTTGGCCTGACCGTCGGGCCTATAAATCGAGCCCGAACCCGGCCCGAAGTGGCAAAAGCCCGGCCCGGCCCAACAAGCCCGGCTCGAACCTTACCTAAATCGCAAAAACTGCAAGCCCGAGCCTGCCCGGCCCAACGTTCGGGCTCAAAAATCAAGCCCGAGCCTGGCCCGGGATTTTCGGGCCGGGTCATCCGGGCTGGGCTGTCCATGCCCAGCTGTAGTTCCCTTGCCCTTTGCTGGCTGTTACACCGGCCCTATAGGGTTTTCAAATTCTTCATCTCCGGTGTAGGAACATCAGCGGCATTGAGAATAAATGTCCTTTAGCCCATCTTAGATCGGTGTTTTTCCTTGGAGGAGAGTCAACGAGCTGGAGTTTGGAGTCGATCGCCGGACATTAGGCTTGGCATGCTAAAGTGCATGGGCTACGGCGGCAACATTCTGTGAAGGGGATAATGTTGGTGTCCTCAAATTCCGCCTCCGCCTGATGAACCTATGAGTTTGGCAGGGAACTTGCGAGTTTAGAGTCACCCATCTCAGTGCGGCCAGAGCCGCAAATATCTACCAGCCCTTCTCAGTACTAGCTTCTTCGGAAAAATGTGTTAGAGATATATTTGATATATGTGTATTTGGTAGTATATGATTTGTAGTCATCTCCTACCTTATCTCTAGGATAGCCTTCTTGGCTCCCAAGACTTGTACCCCTATATATACTCGTCCGAGAAACTCAATACAACATCCAACATATTTCGCATATCCTCTCTATCGTTCTACATGGTATCAGAGCGCCGCCGATCCTAACCTAGCCGCCGCCCAAGCTTCCGTCCCACCTCTGGGAGGTCGATCTCCATGATCTACTCCGGGGGCCGCGCAACCCGTACGAGCGTTCGTCCGCCGATTTGTTGATCCGCTGCCCTCGAGTATTTTTTTTCCAATCCGTAGATTGGTTTTCTTTTTACTCCGCCGGTCGCTCGACCAACGTTTTCTTTTTTGGTTTTGCCGATCATAGATCGGATTGAGTCGCCCACCGTCGTCGTCATCACGCGCCTCTACTCCAACCTCGGCGTCGACTTCGCACCGACTCTCCTCCATCATCCGCCCTACGCCGGCCACCGCGGTCGACTCGCTGGCTGGGTGCAGCGCGTGCCTTGGTAGGCTGCCGCGGCCGGCTCGCCCGCGTCGTCTCCGCCTCGGCCGGCCCGCCTCCATCTACCGTGGGGGACGGCTTCATGCGATGCACATGGGACGCCGTTTGCGTCGCAGTCGGCCGCTTTCGTCTCACGGTCTCCATCTCCGGTTCGTCTTCGCCGTCATCGCACATGACATCACCGACAAAGTCGCCAACGACTCCGATCTGCGGCGCGTCGTCCACGCCATGGCACGTGTAGCTTCGCCGTCGTCTGATCAACCGACCCCGCGCACGTCTCCGCCAAGCACGTCCCCGAGCATGCGACTACCACCGATTGAGCATCTGGTTGCCGCTGCGTCGCCCCTTCGGGACGCAGCGCCGCCGCCTTTGGTCCACGCTACCGGCCTCCGACATGCCTTCCGAGATGTGTACGTCGCTGGTGGTCTCCTTCCGCTGCACCGACTCGCGCCCTGCAGCTACGCCGGCCCCTCGGGCTGTGGCATCGCCGCACGCGGTCACCTTCGCCGTCCCCCATGCATCGACGTGCGAGGCCACCACAGCGCCGCCCCTTCGGCGCGGGTCGCCTCCGTCCGCGCATGGTCTTCGTCACGCCGCCGGGTCTTCCTCGCCTACTCCGATATGGCGCGCACTTTGTACTATTCCCTGCCCCTGCACGCCCGGTACTGGCAACACCGGTACGTGCCTTCGTCCCCGGGCCTGGCAAGCTCGGACCAACGCCTCGTCTTCATCGGCATCGCCTCTACGAATACCTCGACCGCGTCACCGCCGAGTTCTTCTATGCGTACTCGGTTCTGGCAAAACCAGAGTATGCCTTCGTCCCCGACGTGCGTCTGGTTCTGGCAAAACTATGGTTGCACTTCGTCCTCGACGGCTCAGACTGCATCGACTTCGGCATCGACCCTCTTCGACGACTGCCTCGACGCGTCTCCGTCACTCTGCTCGGTACTATGCTTTTGCGGCTTCATGTGCGGCTACCTCGACACCGGCACCCGACCACGATATCGATCACGGCAACCCCTCGCACAACACTCTCCACCAATGCTGCACTACCCAACGCTCTCGGCTCCCTCGACATTGGCACAAGGGCTACCACCTCGCACGAGCAACTCAGCTTCCTCTACAGTCCAAGCATCCGCGACGCGGCATCGTCCACGACGCTCCCGCTACGACTGCGGGAGAGTTTCAGCCCGTTGGTTCATACCTTCGATTTCTCTCCAGTCTGACCATCCGCGACTGTTCCATTGTTCACGTCACTAGCGCAACAACTGCGGGGGAGTGTTAGAGATATATTTGGTATATGTGTATTTGGTAGTATATGATTTGTAATCATCTCCTACCTTATCTCTAGGATAGCCTTCTTAGCTCCCAAGACTTGTACCCCCATATATACTCGCCCGAGAGGCTCAATACAACATCCAACATATGCCGCATATCCTCTCTATCGTTCTACACAATGATCTTCGAGATAGTGGTCGCCGACATCTCTTGGTCTATGTTGAAGACTTCCCGGCCGCTTCTTACAAGCGTGTGATGTTTTTTCAAGCTTGTTCCAATACAATCTTTGCTACATCGGAGGCCCAAAGCTGACAGCGAGCTTTGCTCACGGCGGGTCGTTGAGGGATGCAGAAGGAAGATGGTGCCGAACTCCAACGTTAGAGTAGATAACGGTTTGTTGCCTGCCAAAACCCACCGGCGAGCAGTGGTTAAGCAACACGAAGAGCCGGGAGACTCCCAAGACTGCTAAGTGGGCCCTGGTGCCTCGCGTCGTCCCGCAAAGTCCCAGCACACGTCCTGGCGGTTGCAAGGGCGTGCCACCTGACCTATACCTGATCAGGAAGGTGTTGGATTGCTTCGATTAGTCTCCTGCATGGTAGACACGTAAACATTAAATACGAGCCCGATCGGCTCTCAGGTTGCCCTGTGGATCGGCTCAAAGAGCCGATCGCCCCATGGTTCACGTTGGATTTACGATGACATGGGGATCCTGCTTGATCAAAACAAAGCTAAACCAATCTACGACAGTTTAGGGTTTTCACCGCATAATCGGAACATCCTACGCGTAGTTGGGTCTAGCAGATACGAAAGATGATGGAAACTATTCCTAAAAGAGGCCTAAAAACCAACGTTAAGTCAATTCCCGGAACATCCCTTGTAGGAACGGTAAAACAACACCTCACGCACTACCGGATCATCCAACCCCAGCATAAGGCCTAATCATGCAGATATTAAACTAATCCTTGAAGAACAAGGAACAACTATAACGGATCGGATCTACTAAGTAACGAACAAGCAAGGTGCTGCCCTTACACCTAGATAGGTATAAGGGCAGCTAGATATCGAGGGACGGCATTGCTAAGCAAATATGCATAAGAAAAGCATCAATGCAAGCCCCAAAACATCTATGATAAGTAGTGCTACTCGCCATCAACAACGCTTCAGCACGAGTAACACAAGGTAACGAATAAACGTATACTGCCTAGATCGCAAGATGCGATCTAGGCAGCATGATGCTTACCCGGAAGAAACCCTCGAAATAAGGGGTGGCGATGCGCCTGGTTTGTGTTTGTTGTGAACGTGATTGTCCTCCTTTCTCAATAACCCTAGGTACATATTTATAGTCCAAGGGACTTTCTAATTCGGAAATAAACTAACCCGTATACGGGCTAGACTCTATCTTTTAACTCTAACCAACACGATCTAATAATATACAGATACACGGGCAATCTAGCCCTAACTTCTTGTACAAGGCCGGTTCGAGAGTATCTTTCATGTATATCTTCTAAGCCCATCTCAATTACGGCCCATCTCTTGATTTGGCCAAAATCTGGTGATAACACATGCCCCCCTGGTTTTGGCAATGATAATTTCAAAACCACTCTGTTTTTCCTTCGAAGGGTCATGTCGTGGCAGAGCAAAACCGTTGCAGTATCCTTCGTCATGATACCCTGTCTTCTCAACTTCTCCACGATTGACAGTTTTGGCACCACTTCCTCGGAAACTGCTGCAACATTAACTCCCCCATATCCCATTATTTAACCGCGTCGAACAGTTCGCCTCTTCATCCTCTTGCTCTGTACTAGCCATCGGCAAAAAAACCCCTTCCTCTGTAGCCATGTCTTCTTCCTCCTCGAATCAATGAAAATCGTTCGTCCAATGTGATTCTCTATTTGTTCGATTTCAAATCTTCCGACTGCCAAAACAAGTCAACGCACCAAGAACCGATAGCGACATATCGGCCTTTCACCCTCAAACGCCCATAAGGCCGAGCTCAAATCCTAAATCAGACAGATATCCAAGCAAACACTCCTTGAATTCAGACTGTATCTTGATATCTGACCACAACATCTTGCAACTCTAAAGTCGATGGCTGTACATCGGCTGTTTTGTTCTCAAGTCGATGTCCGTGCATCGGCTGTTTTATTCTTAAGTCGATGTCCGTGCATCGGCTGTGACTTGTATAATTTTTTTTTACTGGCCGATTTCATGAATCGGCCCCACATTTCACTGTTCGTCATCCCACATGCTTGGGAAATATCTCTTGAGATGTTGACCATTGATAGCTACTGGGAACTTCACGCCATCCAACTGCTCAAGCATGTATGCATTACCCTTCAACACTTGGTCAACTTTGTACGGGCCATGCCAATTTGGAGACCATTTACCATACACTTTATCCTTCGTCCCCAATGGCAATATCTGACTTCCCATACCAGATCACCAACTTGGAACTCCTTTGGCTTCACCTTCTTATTATATGCGCGAGCCACCTTGGCTTTATTCTCCTTGATTTTCTCAAGCGACCATAGTCTGAGTTCCGTTACATCCTCAATACTGTCACTCATCAGGGCTGCATATTCTTCAGTAGTCAAATCATTCTGAAACGTTATCCGTCTCGACCCAGCCTTGATTTCCCAGGGTAACACAGCTTCTTGTCCATAGACCAGCTGGTATGGCAAGGTTTTTATTGCTCCATGACACGATATGCGATAAGCCCACAAAGCTTCTGACAATACCTCATGCCATCGTCTAGGGTGCTCGTCGATTTTCCTCTTAATCAGCTTGATCAGGCTCTTGTTGGACGCTTCAGCCTGCCCATTTGCTTGAGCATAGTATGGAGACGATCGGATTAGCTTGATTCCCATATCCTCGCAGAATTTTCTAAACTCCTTAGAAACGAAAACCGAACCTCCATCGGCCGTGATAGTCTGGGGAATCCCGAATCTATGAATGACATGTTTCAACACGAAACTGATGACATCCTTCGATGCTACTGACTTCATAGGGACGGCCTCCACCCATTTAGTGAAGTAATCTGTGATGGCCAGAACCCATTCATGGTTTTTGCTCGATGGAGGATGAATTTTGCCGATCATATCCATGCCCCAACCTCGGAATGGCCAAGGTTTGATGATAGGATTCATTGCTGATGCGGGTACCATCTGAATGCACCCAAACTTCTGACATGCTTGACACCCTTTATAGTACTGGAAACAATCTTCAAGCATGGTGGGCCAATAAAATCCCGATCGCCTGATCAGCCACTTCATCTTATGAGCCGATTGGTGAGTTCCACAGGCACCCTCATGCACCTCATGCAAGAGCCGATTGGACTCGGCTGGTCCCAAACATTTGAGAAGTAATCCTTCCAATGTCCTGTAGAACATGTCATCGCCAATCAGTACGTACTTCATGGCCCTATATCTTATCCGTTTAGGTGCCCCCCGAGCCGGATCTTTCAAGTAATTGAAGATATCGGCTCTCCAATCATCTGGTTCCATGAACTGCACCTGGAAATCGGCTCCATCGGCTACGTCCTTGTATCCTGATGAACCCGGCGTCCAACATCTTCTGGATCTCCTTCTTGACTTCCACCAAGATTTCGGCCTTCATCTGTCGTGCTCGCTGCTGGAACGGCCGAAATCCTTTCTTCAGAGGGAGCCGATGCTCAATGATGCTCCTGTCTAACCCAGGCATCTCCGTATAATCCCATGCAAAACAATCTGGGTACTCTTTCAACAAAGCTATCATCAAGCCCCTTAGATGCGGATCCAACTTTTTGCTGATAAATGTTGGTCGTGGCTTATCCCCAGGACCAATGTCAATCTCTTCCAGCTCATCAGCTGATGTAAACCCATACCCCAGCTTTCCATCGCCTGCTAGATCAATGCTGAACACAGGTAATATGCATGTTGAGGATAATTTTGGCCGATTGCTAGAATCGACCTCCTTTTTCATTGCAATGCTCAATGAGGGTTTACAACTTCTTGGTTTTCTACTATGGCTACGTGACATGCTCGAGATGAGATTCGTGCTTTGTATTTTTTGGGGCCGATCGCAGGGATCGGCCTTGCCACGTACGTCTACTGATTTGGATCTTGCTACTCTGTCAGGCCGGTGGATAAGAACAGCCTCACCCCATTTTTTGAAGCTTCGATGCGCTCACAGCCATCCAAACTGATTCCAGAGAGCGGCTCTTGGTCGTCTGCATCCCAAATATTCATGGCAGCTAGTGTGATCTCGATTGAGTCATCTGCCTGAACGACCTCCACTTCATCTCCATCCCAATGTATGATGCATTGGTGCATTGTGGATGGGATGCAATAGTTAGCATGAATCCAATCCCTTCCTAGCAGGACAGCGTAATTGCTTTTGCTGTCGACGATGAGGAACGAGGTAGGTATGGTTTTTCGGCCTACGGTCAGATCTACATTCAGAACACCTTTTGCTTCTGATGCTTGGCCGTTGAAATCGCTTAATGTGACGTTGGTCTTGATCAGATCGTCATTCGAGCGTCCCAATCGTCGTAGCATGGAATACGGCATTATGTTGACTGCCGCTCCCGTGTCAACCAACATCTTGCTGACAGGCTGCCCATCGATATAACCTTTTAGGTATAGAGCTTTCAAGTGCCTGTAGCTCCTCTCTCGTGGCTTCTCAAAGATCACTGGCCGTGGACCGCAGTCGAATTGAGCCACCGATACTTCCTCGTCGTTTGGAGCACAAAACTCTGACGGGAGTATGAACACCATGTTTGTATCAGCCGATGCCTCTGCATCGGCTTTTGTCTGTTTAGGGCGCCACACTTTCTTTGGCGGGCGCATCTCTATCTCCAACGTTTGCTGAATTTTCACGGCCAGATCGGGCCGTGCCTTCCTCAACGTGTACAGGTACTGTGCTTCGGCTTCCTCCAGGTTTCGTAGCCGCTGCACCCTACGCTTTTGAGAATGGCTGAGTCCATCAGGGCACCACCTTGGCCGGTGGTACCTATCTTCTTCTTCATCCGACTCCTCAAAGTCTTCATCTTGGGATGACTCAGTTCGTTTGCTCTGAGGTGGGAGAGGCCCTAGACGCTTGAACACTGAAACTTCATTTGTTCCCTTCCTCTGCTATCTACATTCCGGGCAGTTCTCGATTGTAGGTAATCGGCTCATTCCTGAGTCCCAGCAGTGTTTAAAGAAAGGACAGTTCCAATGCCTATCCATGTCTTCTTGCTCTCTTGACTTCCCTCTAGCGTGACGCTCGTACCCTTCATCGTCTCTATCATATCGACGATACCTCCTGTCATCTGCATCAGACCGACGATATCTTTCGTCATCCACGTCGTAGCGCCGACGTCGGTCATACTGCTGCTCATATTTGTTAAGGAGATGCGCGGAGAGTGGTCGTTGATACCGCACGCTTCTGACTTCTTCTTCTGTCAGGTACCGTCTGTTTTCATATTGGGGCCGGTCGCGTGGATCGGCCTCCTCTTTCTCCTTGTCACGGGAGTGACTGCTTTCTGCTTTATCCTTGCCATGGCGGTTACCAAGCCCTGCCATGTTGACATCAAAAGAGAAACCTGGCTCGCATCTTAGGGAGTGACTGAGATCCACCATGTTGACGCCTGATGTGGTGACCCTGCATACCACTGCATGTTGTAGTATGCCAGTCGTTGATATAACATTCGCGAAGTACCATTCCGCAAATATTACATCCCTCAGAGTAGTACAACAGAACATAGCAAGGTCCATAACTCATTCACATATTATTACAATCATCATACACAAGTCGTCTCGGAGCTCCTCTTGGGTCCTAAGAGGATAACTCCTGGGTTCGAGGCGAACCCAACTTAACTTACAATACCATTGTCTCATTAAACTAAACATTTATTTAATCAAGCAGCTCTGTAGTAAGAGTTTGTGCTGCTTGGCTACTACTACTCCTTAGAGATCTCTAGGCTTGTTCTCCTCCGGAAGCCTCCCCGGATCCGTAGACGATGATGTAGTCTACGCCTTCCACTCCTCCTGAGAGGTCTGGTTCCTCGTAGCCGATGATCTCGGCTCCATCATTGCTGTCGTAGTCCTCCTCCTCCAGACGGTTCAGACAATCTAAGCATGGGGTTTAAGAGTGGTATGAGTACGAGCGTACTCAACAAGTTCATTATAGATAAGAGGTGTTTAATGCACTAGCTACGATATTAGACCAGAAAGTCTAATACCAATGCAAGTTTTGATAAACATTTCTTCAAGAGATTGCTTTTATTTCAAAGAGCTATGTCCGTCAGCCTTCACCGGTTTACTAGAACTTCATGGAGCTCCTTTCCGGCCGCGTTCGCAGTTCCTCAATCCCGGAACAGGGAGTGACAGGTCACAGTTCTTTACACTCTGCAGAGGTGTGTTGCTTTACCCATAAGAGATCTTAACCTTGGTGCCAACCGGGCAGCTTTCCCGTCCACACTTCCTTAGGTGTGAGGCCCGGTATAAGGTCTAGCCAATCATGTTCCTCCGCTACCTCGAACACCCACCCTTTGTTGCATGCCCCGACCCTGGGTCCTCGCCGGTCCCATTATTCCCACTCAGGGGTGGACCCCGACCACGACGACAGTTTGGGATCGAACCAAACTCCTTCGCCGGTAGCTGCAACCCATCATAGACCGCAATACCGTGGGGACTTTAGGCTTCCCCAGCCCACCGCTTGCACTTCGAGCGACAAGTGTCTACGGACTATGCCGTGGGGACTTAAGGCTTCCCCAGCCCACCGCTTGCCCTGACAGATACAAGTGTCTACGGTAAAGCGCATCCGTTGATGAACGAGAGGTGGAAACACTTTTGACTATTCCGTCCCACTCCGGATCTTATGGTTAACACGGATATTACGGCACAAGAATCACTGGCGACATTTGTTGTTTAATCCTAGATGGATATAAGCCCGTGCAATGGAACCTCCACCATTTCAACACAATCCATGGTTCCATTGCCCACCACATAGTCATATTCATAGTTATGAAAGTAGTGGTTTTGATTTTTATGCAATAGTGATAACCATAATACTTTGCAAGTAATTTGATAGAAATACTCAAATGACATGAGCAAGTGATGAACTTGCCTGAACACTGCAAAGTTCTGCAGTTGGTAGGTATGGACTGACCCTTGTCCTCTTGTTCTGAAAAATAGCATCATTGTCCGATAAGGGCAATGGTTAAAGAAGCAATTTATGCATGGTTCCATTTTTAGGGTTTGTTCCCCCCCTTCCGATGTCGTTATTATTTCCTGTAAGAGGTTAATACTAAGAATGAATTGAGGATACTTGTTTAAGAGTAAGATACCACCTTGAAGTGTTGTCAAGGTGTTTTTGAAGTCCAAATGCATTAATGGACTTATTTTCATTATTGAAAATATTAGGTGTGATTTAAATTATTATTTAAATCATCAAATTTGAACTTATTCTAGTTTAACTTCAAAAATTCTATTTCATATTTTATTATGATAGAGATTTTTATACTGAGTGGTTTTCATATTTCTAATTATTTTTTTGAAGCTTTTAAACATTTAATATGAATTTTCAAAGTTTCAGTATTTATCGAATTTGTGAAATACCAACTTTGCCCCTGGGCCCACCTGTCAGTGGAGCCCAGTGGGTTGGGTTAGACCAGCTCGGGTCCAACCGACCCGAGCGGTCGCTCACTCCCTCGCCACGCGCCGCTCGACTAACCCTAATCCTCTCCCGTGCTCTGGCGACCCGTGGTCGCCGCCGCCATCGCCGAATTAATCCGGCCTACTCCGGCCACCGCCGGCGGTGAGATGGGTATCAATCGAACCGCCGTTCGACGGCGCTTCGATTGATCCGCGTCGATCTGCTTTTCCCCGCCGCCGCCGTTCTTCCTCAACGCCCCGGTGACATGGCCGCGGGCGAGTCGCCGCGCTCTCGTCGTTGCCGACGAGCTTGACGCCTTGGCGTGGCCGCGTGCTCCGCCGTGGTGCTGCTGGGGTCCCTGCGCCCCGACGACAGCCTGGCTTGGCCATGGCCTGGCGCCGTCGTTCGCCCGACGCGTGCCGCCGTGGCCGCCATGGCTGCGCTGTTCTCCTCGACTCCGGGTACGTGCGCCTCCTTTCCTGCTCCCCTTCTGTGCCTGACCTTCTTCCACCTCTAGACCTGCTGCTGTGGTGTGCTTGCCTACGCAAGCACTGCTGTGTTCTTCTGCAGCGCCATTGTTTGCCTGTTCCTGTTATGCTATGCTGCTACGCTATGCGTGTGCTACTGCGCAAGATTGCTAAGCTATATGCCTGTGAAAGCTTGCTTCTGTGTTTCCTAGCTCTAGTTGTGCATTTCCATCTCTGGCTGTGGCCCTCCTGTGATTGCTCATGAGCATCCAGTGATGCTCATGGCCTGTTGGCATGCTCCTATTCCTTTTTACTGTAACTAGGGCATACTGTGTGTGTGCTTAATTCTGTCCCTGGCTTGATTGTGGTGGTTAATCCTTGCATACTTGCAAGTGCCAGTGCCTCTGAGCTAGTTCATTTAGTTCAGATTCATGATTATGCTCCATTGAGCTATACTGTTGGCTTAGCAAAGGTGTGATTCGTTGATGGATTGACATGTGCTTTTCTTGTATATTGTGATCCTTTGGTTCATCAAGCCTTTGATGTGCTTCGGATACAATTATAAAGCCCGATGCTCTTATCTGTGATGCAATTGTTCAGTTAATCAATTATCTGTTCATGTGTTAATTACTTGGAATGAGTTCCAGCATGCATTAGCATGCTCTAGCAAGCTTCTGGTGATCATATGATCACCAGTTGCTTGTAAAAGCTGCTCTTTGGTGTCTATGGCTCACTGTTGCTCACTCTGTGCTGTGTGTGTATCACACAGGCTTAACCTGGTGTGTATTCTTGTTGGCTTAAGCAACTGCTGTTGCTTTGATTCATTTGTTTTGTTCACTTATCTGTGTTGCCTGAGTTTTACTGAAGTGGATAAGTGATGTGAGCTGCTTTGCAGTTGTGATCATCTAATTAATTGTGACAGGGCTAGATGGATGCCAACCTTCAGTTGTGTACCCTAGCCCTCTACTGAATCCAAATGGATAATGAGGTATAGGTTCTTGTACTGGCTTAGGGTTGAGGTGGCCCTGGCAGCACTTGTGTTGCTGTCCTGGTTGCTCCCCTATCTGTGATTTGCCATAGTTTGTGTTGGCTGGCTGGAATGGAATAATTGTTCACTGGTTTGATCCAATCTTGGACTTCCAGTAACCTTTTGGTGTTGACAAAATATATAGACAAGTAATTGTCTATAATCTGATGGCCTAGCTAGCTGTAGGTGCTTAGTGAGTGGTTTAGACTAACTATGGTTGCATTCTTGGCTGGATTCCTCTAGTTATGCATGGATTTGCATAGCTGTTGTTCCCTTAGAATGTTAACCTATTGGTCTTACCCATCTGTGCTTGCACCAAATGGCTTGGTAGCCAAATGATGACACTCACAGGGTAATCTACCCTTCTGTGCTCCAGTTATGCATTGTATGCTTAATTATGAGCAAGGTATGATCTTGCTCAGGTTTTTATGTGGTATACCTCACTCCAGCTCCTAGAATTAAGTGTTGATGTAGAGGATTTCTTCTGTGATGCTTGGTTTGCTTGCCCTTCTCCTCCTAGCAAGCTTGAGATCTTGGTTTACTTTCTGGTGATTGTGAATAGATGAAACAGCTCTAGCTGTTCACCTGTTCTTTGTGTTCTTGGCTGTTCTTGGTGAACTTACCACTGCTGCTGTCGATGGATGAACAAATGGCTAGGGTTTGGGCTCTGGAAAGGTTAAATATGGTGCCTCTATGCTTTCCCTGGTCGACAGCTTGTCTCTGGTCACTTTGGTGACTCACTGATGCTGTGTGTGTGTTGTGCCACATGCACAGGCAGTGCCTGTGTGTTAAGCATGCACACCTGATGTGTGTGCTGCTTGTGTGCCTGTGTGAACCAGATCCTGTGAACCTGGCTTTGGCCTGGACCAGCTCGGCCACATTGAGCTTATCTGCTCATTTTACCTTTCCATTTGATTTCTAACTTGCCAAGTGGCTTTGCCACTTGGCATAATTTCTCTTTGTTGTGTTTTTGTGCAGGGATCAACAATTGAGCAAATTGGACAAGGACTTCATCAAATACAAGATCAAATGAGGATGACCTTGTAGAGTTTAGACTAGGACTATTAACTTGTAATTTTTCTTTATTTTCTATTACGCCCATTTATGTGATGTGTTGTAATATTCTTTTATTTCACTTTTAAATATTGTAATGACATTGTAATGTGTGTGATGATCAATAAAGCTCAAAGTTTTCTCTAATGAGCTTGACTTTAATATTATTGTTTATCTTGATTATTATTGATTATATTCTTAATGAATGTCCTCATTTGAATTATTTAAAGTAATTATTTAATGTTTGAATTTGAAATTCAAATTCAACCTTGGTTTGAATTCAACCATGTCATATCATTTGGAATTCAATCAAGCAAACTCTCCTCTCTCTTCTCAAAACCCTAAACTAGTGAAGTGAGATGCAAGTTTGTCGCACTCTCGAAACCCTAACCCTGTAAGGTGTCGAGAGAGAAACTTGTCCCCTTCGAAGCAGTTTTTGTTTAAAAGCGCGAAATTTCCCCAGAATTTACTATGCAATGCACATCCCTTTCTAAAATCTACCCCTCGATCGTCTCTAAACCTGGGACATTACAGCCTTTCCCCCTTAAAGAAAACTTCGTCCCGAAGTTGTGGTTGGAATACCTGAACAGCTCGGGGTATGTTTTCCTCGGGTCTTCCTCTTTTTCCCGGTGGCTTCCCTCTCAGGGTGGTGCTTCCATTGTATCTTGCAATACTTGATCGCCTTATTTCTGAGTTGTTTCCAGCTTTCCTCGAGAATCTTGGCTGGCTTCTCGATGTATGTCAAGTCTGGTTGTAACTCGAGCTCCTCATGTGATATTGGTTCATCTGGGGTCTTCAAACATTTCCGAAGTTGTGACACATGGAATACATTATGAACTTGAGCTAACCTTCCCGGTAGATCCAACTCAAAGGCTAAACCTCGATTCTGACTCAGTATCTTGATAGGTCCTATATATCTAGGACTGAGTTTCCCTTTTACTCCAAACCTCTGGAGTCCTTTCATCGGGCTTACCTTAAGATAAACCATGTCTCCAACTTGTGGCTCCCACGTCCTTCTCTTCTGATCGGCGTAACTCTTTTGCCGACTCTGGGCTATCTTGAGCCTGTCTCTGATAATGTCAATGATTTGTTGTTTTTCCTTGACATAATCTGGGTTGAATTCTTTGCTTGCTCCGGCTTCATACCAACAAATTGGTGATCTACACTTTCTTCCATACAGAGCTTCAAATGGTGCCATCTTGATGCTGCTTTGGTAACTATTGTTGTATGAAAACTCTGCTAAAGGTAGATGCTCCTCCCATGATCCTCCGAAGTCTAGGGCACAAGCCCTAAGCATATCTTCTAAGATCTGATTGGTTCTCTCAGTTTGTCCGCCTGTTTGTGGGTGATACGCGGTACTATAATCCAACTTGGATCCTAAAGCTTCATGAAGCTGCTTCCAGAATGCTGATGTGAACACGGATCCTCGATCCGACACTATTTTCTTAGGCACTCCATGTTTACTCACGATCTCTTTGATGTAAAGATCAATAAGTTTCTCTCCTTTATCCTGCTGGTTTACCGCTAAAAAGTGTGCACTTTTCGTCAACCGGTCCACGATTACCCATATCATGTCCTTCTTTTTATTAGTCATGGGTAGTCCGGTGATGAAATCCATCCCTATCTCCTCCCATTTCCACTCCGGAATAGGTAGAGGTTGTAACTTCCCTGCCGGACTCTGATGTTCAGCCTTCACTCGCTGGCAGGTATGGCATTCTGCCACATATTGCGCTATCTCCCTCTTCATGTTATTCCACCAGAATAGTTCCTTTAGATCCATGTACATCTTTGTACTTCCCGGATGTATTGAATATGGTGTTTGATGAGCTTCCCGGAGTATTACTTCCTTGATTTCAGCAATATCCAGGAACGCAAATCCTCTTCTCGAACCACAAAGATCCAGATTCTCCACGGTGAAATTCTGATGGTCTTCCCTCATCTATTCTCCTCATCTCTTCTACAATGAATGGATCGTCCAACTGACCCATCATTATCTCATTCTTCAGGTTGACATTCAACTCATCGGCTACTTGCAACGCCGATAATCCTTCATGGGCTTCCTTCTCCCAAAGTTGTATTTGGGCTTGACTTATTTCTTTCCTCAGCTCGGTGATATTTCTTGTTCCACTCCTCCCGTACTCTTCCTACTCAGGGCATCTGCTACAACATTAGCCTTCCCTGGTGTATAGTTGATCGTCAGATCATAATCCTTGATCAATTCTAGCCATCTTTTCTGCCTCATGTTGAGTTCCTTCTGAGTGAAGAAATATTTGAGGCTTTTATGGTCTGTATAAAGCTCACACTTAGCTCCATAGAGAAAATGTCTCCATGTTTTAAGTGCGAATACGACCGCTGCTAATTCCAAGTCATGTGTTGGATAGTTCACTTCATGAGGTCTGAGTTGCCTCGATCCATAAGATATCACTTTCCGATCTTGCATGAGTACGCAACCCAATCCATGTTTGGATGCGTCACAGTACACGGTGTAATCCTTGCCAACTTAGGAACTGCTAACACCGGTCTTGTGGTGAGTTTCTCCTTCGAGTTTGAAAACTCTTCTCACACTCCTCGACCACACGAATGGTGTGTTCTTCCTTAGCAACTTTGTCATTGGTCTGCGATCTTAGAGAATCCTTCAATGAATCTCCGATAATATCCTGCCATTCCAAGGAATCCTCGGATTTCCTTGACAGTCTTGGGTGCTTCCCATTCTAAAACTGCTGCTACCTTGCTCGGGTTGACAGCGATTCCATCTTTACTAATGACATGACCAAGAAATTCCACTTGATCTAGCCAAAATTCACACTTACTGAGTTTTGCATAAAGTTGGTGTTCCCTTAGTGTTTGCAACACTAACCTCAAATGATCGGCATGTTCTGCCTTGTTCTTGGAATATATCAAGATATCATCGATGAATACGATGACAAACTTGTCTAGATATGGCATGAAAATCTTATTCATGAGATTCATGAATATTGCTGGGGCATTGGTCAATCCAAAAGGTACTACAAGGTATTCATGGTGTCCATACCTTGAGACAAAAGCGATTTCGAACGTCCTCCTTCTTGATCTTTATCTGGTGATAACCCGATCTTAGATCAATTTTGGAAAAGACTCCCGCTCCTCTAACCTGATCAAATAGATCTTGTATCCTTGGAAGTGGATACTTGTTCTTGATTGTGACGTTGTTTAGATTCCTGTAGTCTCCGCACATCCTTCTTCCTCCATCCCTTTTATCTACGAAGATCACAGGTGACCCCCATGGTGAAACACTCTCCTGAATGAATCCCTTTTGTTCTAAGTCATCCAATTGCTCCTTAAGTTCCTTCAGTTCCTTAGGCCCCATTTTATATGGTGCTTTGGCAATCGGAGCTGTTCCTGGGATTAGGTCGATAGTGAATTCTATCTCCCTATCTGGTGGCATACCGGGTAATTCCGCAGAAACACATCCTGGAATTCATTTACTACAGGTATATCTTCTAACTTTACCTCCTTCATGCTATTCAGTGTAGCTCCACTTCAATCTGTGTATGTTTGTCGCCTTGGTAGATCATTCTACTTCCATCGGGACTTTTTAGTGACACCGTCTTGTTTCTGATCGATCAATGCTCCATTAGCTTCTAACCAGTTCATACCAAGAATGACATCAATGTCCTTCATCGGTACAATGAACAGGTCCGCGTCAAACGCGCACTTATTGATCATAATGACTTGTTTTTGTTTGGCATGGGTTACTAATATCGTTCCCCCCGCAGAAAGTATGGTTATGGGTGTATCTAACTTAGTGCAACTAATCCCATGTTTGATGATGAATTGTTGAGAAATGAATGATGTAGTTGCACCAGTATCAAAAAGTACTTTGCCGGGATGAGTGAGTATCCGGAGCGTACCTATCACCGCCTGGTCGAGTTGACCACCTCCTCCAGGCCCAGTGCAGTTCAGCTTGCCGAAGGGCTTCTTATTCTTCCAATTCCCTCCGGTGTTTCCTCGATTTCCTCCTCCTCCACTATTCTTCTTGGGGCAGTCCTTCGACATGTGCCCCTCCCGACGACACCCAAAGCATATGATCTTGGGTTTCCTACAATCCTTCATGACATGTCCTTTTAAACCACAGGAATGGCATGTAATCTGATTTGCAGACCGATATCCTTGGTTCCTCCTCGATTCTTTGTTATTGTTGTTGTTGTTGTTGTTATACCGTGGCTTGAAACTCAAGCTGGTATTGGGCTTGTTACTAACAAACCTCTTAGGCTCATACTTGGCCTTCTTCCTCTTCTCTTCTTGCGGTTGTTTAAAGTCATCTTCAAGAGTGATGGCTGCATCCACCAACTCTTGGAATTCTGTTGCTCTCATCATCCGTAGTTGCACCTTAAACTGGGACTTAACCCCCTCGAAATCTCTTCTTCTTCTTGTCCTCGGTATTGACTTCCTCAACAGCATACCGGGACAGCTTTGAAAACTCACGACATAAGTCGGGATTGCCTTATCCTTCGCTCGAGACTCTCAAACTCTCGACGCTTCGGTTCCACAATACTTTCGGGGACATTGGATTCCCCGAACTTCCTTACAAACTCCTCCTGTGTGAATACCTTTCTGCCGGATACACGGCTACAATGTTGTCCCACCATGATGCGGCAGGTCCACATAGCGAGATGGGTAGCATATCGGACCTTCTCTTGGTCATTGCATCCAACAGTGTTGAGCTTGCGCTCAGTATCCATCAACCAATCTTCCGCGTCCATCGGCTCGGGCGCGTATGCGAAAGATATCGGCTTGGTGTTTTGGAAGTCTGCTAATGTGACTCCCTGGTTCTCAGGTCTCTCCACCCTATTCTCGCTGCATCGGATCTGAAGGAATTTGTTCTGCAGCTCCAGTGTTACACGCTGCCTCTCTTCCGCCAGTTGCATGTACTGGATAAAGTTCTGCTGAGTCATGGGTGGTGGTGGTGGTGGAAACTGATCTCTAGCTGCACCCTCAGCCTCTTCCTTCTCTTTTGCTTCGCGCTCCATGCGCTGTGCTTCAGTCTCGTTTCCTAACGTTCCCGACATAATCCCCCTAGTTCTGCAACACAAGATGATTCTCATAATTACTCCATGCGCAAGTTTTCTGAGCTCAACTTTGTGCACAGAACTAGTCACGCAATGGAAATCAAGAAGCAAATCCAAATCATACAAAACATATACCCTGTATATACATACATAAGTGGTCTTATTACAATACTCAAGTCGATGTGAGTATGCAAACTCACTTATTAAAGTATATGTACAAATTTATACAGATATTACAAACTATAATACACGTGGTACTTGTGTATTATAGCCACGCCTCCCTTGGTAGACTTCTAATCGGTCTTCACTCCCGATACATTCCAGGCTTCCATCCGGTCGAACGTGTCGTCCTCCTGATAGACCCTGGAACATAAGGTCTCCCCGTTGGCTTGTAGTCCGAATCCGATGATGACCCTAAGGAGAAATCAGTGTTCACAAACTGATCGTTGAGTGCATCATAGTCCACCCATCGGGTGTACTCTCCTGTAGCCCCACCATAAGGGTTACCAAAACCCATACCCGACTCAACTTTGTGTCGGATATCCTCCATCCACTCCTTCATTACTAGGATAGCTCGGTTACGGGTTGTTGCATCATCGTTCATCTCTCCATCATAATACTCAGTAGTACTATGAGTTCCAGTATCACTACCCCAACGCCAACCCCTAGAATTCTCGATCGGAGTCTCGGAACGCTGGTTGTTTCCGGATTCTGCTCCGCCTTCGTATCCCCCATAGGAACTATTCAGGTAGTTCCCAGGTGTAGCAGGTGTAGGTTCACGTGCAAGTGGATCAAAGCTGATGTAGTCACCAGCTGAATAAACTGGTGTGTGCACTACATTCTCCATAGGTTCTTTCCCCCTACTCTCCTCCTTGGGTTCGGTAAATTCCTCTAGCATCGTATCAATAGCTCCTATCAGATGATGATTCAGCTGAAAGAGTAATGATATGAAGTTACGGCTATTATCCATATATTTTGCCGCTGCTATGGGTTTGCGTTTGGCGTATTTGTAGTGGTTGAGCAAGGGATCTTCCTCCTCCTGATTATGAGGAATATGGGAGAACTCGGAATCCATAAGCTCTTTTGTCTTATGTTCCCGTATGTCGGTTATGGCTCTCATAACAGCTATATGATAGGCTGTGTTGGTTGTCCTAGCTTCTCCAGCTGGCATGACTACGCTCATTCCCAAAGATTCGGGAAGTCGCAGTCCTACTCTGCACTTGGCCAACACCGGTCCATCATAGAACATGTACTTCTTTACTGGAATCTGGGGATCACACCCAAATTCCAGCAACATGGATCGTAGGATATCAGCAAGTCCTCCTTGGTATTCGTTCAGTGTGGAATCCATAACTTTCACGTTTCTTCCCGGTCGTGCACTTGCCATGTTGGCTGTAGAAATAGAAAGATTATAAGATTAGTAATAATGCATCATAATAGAGATAATAAAGAATTATCGCACTAAAAGATATGGTTGTTGTATTCTCAATTGAATATACACCATATTTTTAGAGAATTCTTTACTAATCCTATTTGACTCCTAACGTTTAGTCCCATTTACTAGGTTCCAACCTAAGGTCAAAGCTTTTGCTACGATACCAAGCTGTGGTGACCACGCATACCACTGCATGTTGTAGTATGCCAGTCGTTGATATAACATTCGCGAAGTACCATTCCGCAAATATTACATCCCTCAGAGTAGTACAACAGAACATAGCAAGGTCCATAACTCATTCACATATTATTACAATCATCATACACAAGTCGTCTCGGAGCTCCTCTTGGGTCCTAAGAGGATAACTCCTGGGTTCGAGGCGAACCCAACTTAACTTACAATACCATTGTCTCATTAAACTAAACATTTATTTAATCAAGCAGCTCTGTAGTAAGAGTTTGTGCTGCTTGGCTACTACTACTCCTTAGAGATCTCTAGGCTTGTTCTCCTCCGGAAGCCTCCCCGGATCCGTAGACGATGATGTAGTCTACGCCTTCCACTCCTCCTGAGAGGTCTGGTTCCTCGTAGCCGATGATCTCGGCTCCATCATTGCTGTCGTAGTCCTCCTCCTCCAGACGGTTCAGACAATCTAAGCATGGGGTTTAAGAGTGGTATGAGTACGAGCGTACTCAACAAGTTCATTATAGATAAGAGGTGTTTAATGCACTAGCTACGATATTAGACCGTAAAGTCTAATACCAATGCAAGTTTTGATAAACATTTCTTCAAGAGATTGCTTTTATTTCAAAGAGCTATGTCCGTCGGCCTTCACCGGTTTACTAGAACTTCATGGAGCTCCTTTCCGGCCGCGTTCGCAGTTCCTCAATCCGGAACGAGGAGTGACAGTCACGATTCTTTACACTCTGCAGAGGTGTGTTGCTTTACCCATAAGAGATCTTAACCTTGGTGCCAACCGGCAGCTTTCCCGTCCACACTTCCTTAGGTGTGAGGCCCGGTATAAGGTCTAGCCAATCATGTTCCTCCGCTATCTCGAACACCCACCCTTTGTTGCATGCCCCGACCCTGGGTCCTCGCCGGTCCCATTATTCCCACTCAGGGGTGGACCCCGACCACGACGACAGTTTGGGATCGAACCAAACTCCTTCGCCGGTAGCTGCAACCCATCATAGACCGCAATACCGTGGGGACTTTAGGCTTCCCCACCACCGCTTGCACTTCGAGCGACAAGTGTCTACGGACTATGCCGTGGGGACTTAAGGCTTCCCCAGCCCACCGCTTGCCCCGACGTATACAAGTGTCTACGGTAAAGCGCATCCGTTGATGAACGAGAGGTGGAAACACTTTTGACTATTCCGTCCCACTCCGGATCTTATGGTTAACACGGATATTACGGCACAAGAATCACTGGCGACATTTGTTGTTTAATCCTAGATGGATATAAGCCCGTGCAATGGAACCTCCACCATTTCAACACAATCCATGGTTCCATTGCCCACCACATAGTCATATTCATAGTTATGAAAGTAGTGGTTTTGATTTTTATGCAATAGTGATAACCATAATACTTTGCAAGTAATTTGATAGAAATACTCAAATGACATGAGCAAGTGATGAACTTGCTGAACACCGCAAAGTTCTGCAGTTGGTAGGTTTGGACTGACCCTTGTCCTCTTGTTCTGAAAAATAGCATCATTGTCCGATAAGGGCAATGGTTAAAGAAGCAATTTATGCATGGTTCCATTTTTAGGGTTTGTTCCCCCCCTTCCGATGTCGTTATTATTTCCTGTAAGAGGTTAATACTAAGAATGAATTGAGGATACTTGTTTAAGAGTAAGATACCACCTTGAAGTGTTGTCAAGGTGTTTTTGAAGTCCAAATGCATTAATGGACTTATTTTCATTATTGAAAATATTAGGTGTGATTTAAATTATTATTTAAATCATCAAATTTGAACTTATTCTAGTTTAACTTCAAAAATTCTATTTCATATTTTATTATGATAGAGATTTTTATACCGAGTGGTTTTCATATTTCTAATTATTTTTTGAAGCTTTTAAACATTTAATATGAATTTTCAAAGTTTCGGTATTTATCGAATTTGTGAAATACCAACTTTGCCCCTGGGCCCAATCGGTGGAGCCCTGTGGTTTGGGTTAGACCAGCTCGGGTCCACCCGACCCGAGCGGTCGCTCACTCCCTCCCCCCGCGCCGCTCGACGAACCCTACGCCTCTCCCGTGCACGGGCGACCCGGGGTCGCCGCCGCCATCGCCGAAGTAATCCGGCCTACGCCGGCCACCGCTGGCGGTGAGATGGGTATCAATCGAACCGCCGTTCGACGGCGCTTCGATTGATCCGCGTCGATCTGCTTTTCCCCGCCGCCGCCGTTCTTCCTCAACGCCCCGGTGACATGGCCGCGGGCGAGTCGCCGCGCTCTCGTCGTTGCCGACGAGCTTGACGCCTGGCGTGGCCGCGTGCTCCGCCGTGGTGCTGCTGGGGTCCCTGCGCCCCGACGACAGCCTGGCTTGGCCATGGCCTGGCGCCGTCGTTCGCCCGACGCGTGCCGCCGTGGCCGCCATGGCTGCGCTGTTCTCCTCGACTCCGGTTACGTGCGCCTCCTTTCCTGCTCCCCTTACGTGCTCGACCTTCTTCCACCTCTAGACCTGCTTCTTTGTGGTGTGCTTGCCTACGCAAGCAACTGCTGTGTTCTTCTAGCGCCATTGTTTGCTGTTCTGTTATGCTATGCTTTGCTACGCTATGCGTGTGCTACTGCGCAAGATTGCTAAGCTATATGCCCGTGAAAGCTTGCTTCGTGTTTCCTAGCTCTAGTTGTGCATTTCCATCTCTGGCTGTGGCCCTCCTGTGATTGCTCATGAGCATCCAGTGATGCTCATGGCCTGTTGGCATGCTCCTATTCCTTTTTACTGTAACTAGGGCATACTGTGTGTGTGCTTAATTCTGTCCCTGGCTTGATTGTGGTGGTTAATCCTTGCATACTTGCAAGTGCCAGTGCTCTGAGCTAGTTCATTTAGTTCAGATTCATGATTATGCTCCATTGAGCTATACTGTTGGCTTAGCAGTGTGATTCAGTGATGGATTGACATGTGCTTTTCTTGTATATTGTGATCCTTTGGTTCATCAAGCCTTTGATGTGCTTCTGGATACAATTATAAAGCCTGATGCTCTTATCTGTGATGCAATTGTTCAGTTAATCAATTATCTGTTCATGTGTTAATTACTTGGAATGAGTTCCAGCATGCATTAGCATGCTCTAGCAAGCTTCAGGTGATCATATGATCACCAGTTGCTTGTAAAAGCTGCTCTTTGGTGTCTATGGCTCATCTTGTTGCTCACTCGTGCTTTGTGTGTGTATCACACGAGGCTTAACTCGGTGTGTATTCTTGTTGGCTTAAGCAAGCTGCTGTTGCTTTGATTCATTTGTTTTGTTCACTTATCTGTGTTGCCTGAGTTTTACCGAAGTGGATAAGTGATGTGAGCTGCTTTGCGGTTGTGATCATCTAATTAATTGTGACGAGGCTAGATGGATGCCAACCTTGATTTGTGTACCCTAGCCCTCTACCGAATCCAAATGGATAATGAGGTATAGGTTCTTGTCTTGGCTTAGGGTTGAGGTGGCCCCGGCAGCACTTGTGTTCTTTGTCTGGTTGCTCCCCTATCCGTGATTTGCCATAGTTTGTGTTGGCTGGCTGGAATGGAATAATTGTTCACCGGTTTGATCCAATCTTGGACTTCCAGAACCTTTTGGTGTTGACAAAATATATAGACAAATAATTGTCTATAATCTGATGGCCTAGCTAGCTGTAGGTGCTTAGTGAGTGGTTTAGACTAACTATGGTTGCATTCTTGGCTGGATTCCTCTAGTTATGCATGGATTTGCATAGCTGTTGTTCCCTTAGAATGTTAACCTATTGGTCTTACCCATCTGCTTGCACCAAATGGCTTGGTAGCCAAATGATGACACACACGGGGTAATCTACCCTTACGTGCTCGATGATGCATTGTATGCTTAATTATGAGCAAGGTATGATCTTGCTCAGGTTTTTATGTGGTATACCTCACTCCAGCTCCTAGAATTAAGTGTTGATGTAGAGGATTTCTTCTGTGATGCTTGGTTTGCTTGCCCTTCTCCTCCTAGCAAGCTTGAGATCTTGGTTTACTTTACGGTGATTGTGAATAGATGAAACAGCTCTAGCTGTTCTTTGTTCTTTGTGTTCTTGGCTGTTCTTGGTGAACTTACCACCGCTGCTTTGTCGATGGATGAACAAATGGCTAGGGTTTGGGCTCTGGAAAGGTTAAATATGGTGCCTCTATGCTTTCCCCGGTCGACAGCTTGTCTCTGGTCACTTTGGTGACTCAACGATCTTGTGTGTGTGTTGTGCCACATGCACAAAGCGGTGCACGTGTGTTAAGCATGCACACACGATGTGTGTCTTTGCTTGTGTGCTGTGTGAACCAGATCTGTGAACTGGCTTTGGCCTGGACCAGCTCGGCCACATTGAGCTTATCTGCTCATTTTACCTTTCCATTTGATTTCTAACTTGCCAAGTGGCTTTGCCACTTGGCATAATTTCTCTTTGTTGTGTTTTTGTGCAGGGATCAACAATTGAGCAAATTGGACAAGGACTTCATCAAATACAAGATCAAATGAGGATGACCTTGTAGAGTTTAGACTAGGACTATTAACTTGTAATTTTTCTTTATTTTCTATTCTGCCCATTTATGTGATGTGTTGTAATATTCTTTTATTTCACTTTTAAATATTGTAATGACATTGTAATGTGTGTGATGATCAATAAAGCTCAAAGTTTTCTCTAATGAGCTTGACTTTAATATTATTGTTTATCTTGATTATTATTGATTATATTCTTAATGAATGTCCTCATTTGAATTATTTAAAGTAATTATTTAATGTTTGAATTTGAAATTCAAATTCAACCTTGGTTTGAATTCAACCATGTCATATCATTTGGAATTCAATCAAGCAAACTCTCCTCTCTCTTCTCAAAACCCTAAACTAGTGAAGTGAGATGCAAGTTTGTCGCACTCTCGAAACCCTAACCCTGTAAGGTGTCGAGAGAGAAACTTGTCCCCCTTCGATGCAGTTTTTGTTTAAAAGCGCGAAATTTCCCCAGAATTTACTATGCAATGCACATCCCTTTCTAAAATCTACCCCTCGATCGTCTCTAAACCTGGGACATTACAGCTGATAACCCACAAGTATAGGGGATCGCGGCAGTCTTCGAGGGTAGTATAACCCAAATTTATTGATTCGACACAAGGGGAGGTAAAGAATACTTATAAGCCTTAACAACTGAGTTGTCAATTCAGCTGCACCTGGAAAAGCACTAGTAACAGGGGTGATGTGAAAGTAGCAGTAATATGAGAGCAGTAGTAACATGATAACAAAGACGATAATAGCAATATGAGAGCAATGGCACCAGAAAATAGTTGATACTACTTCCAATGACATGTAGAACGAGTATATAATGATGAGAGATGGACCGGGGTTCCCAGCGATCTACACTAGTGGTAACTCTCCAATAAGTGACAAGTGTTGGGTGAACAAATTACAGTTGGGCAATTGATAGGATTGATAAGGCAGTAAGAAAGAACATCAATTCATTAATCATGTAGGCATGTTTTCCATATATAGTCGTACGTGCTCGCAATGAGAAACTTGCACAACATCTATTGTCCTACCAGCCGGTGGCAGCCGGGCCTCAAGGGAAACTACTGGATATTAAGGTACTCCTTTTAATAGAGTACCGGAGCAAAGCATTAACACTCCGTGAAAACATGTGATCCTCACATCACCGCCACCCCCTCCGGTTGTCCCGATTTCTGTCACTTCGGGGCCTTTGGTTCCGGACAGTGACATGTGCATACAACTTGTAGATACAATCTAAGCAATAAGTATAGAGCTCAAATCTAAGATCATGCCACTCGGGCCCTAGTGACAAGCATTAAGCATAACAAGATTGCAGCAACAATAACTTCACAAACTTTATAGATAGACTAATCATAACGTATCATCCATCGGATCCCAACAAACACAACACCGATTACATCAGATGAATCTCAATCATGTAAGGCAGCTCATGAGACCATTGTATTGAAGTACATGGGGGAGAGTATACCGACATAGCTACTGCTAGAACCCGTAGTCCATGGGGGAACTACTCACGGAGCATGGTGGAGGCGGTGGCGTTGATGGAGATGGCTTCCGGGGGCACTTCCCCGTCCCGGCAGGGTGCCGGGACAGAGAGTTCTGTCCCCCGAATTGGAGTTTCGCGATGGCGGCGGCGCCCCTGGAGTCTTTCTGGAGTTTCATCAATTGGTACTGCGTTTTTAGGTCGAAAGGGGTTTTATAGGCGAAGAGGCGGCGCAGGGGGGCACCTGGGGGTGCCTCACCCTAGGCCGGCGCGGCCAGGGTCTGGCCCGTGCCGCCTTGTGGTGTGGTGGCCCCCTGGCCCCTCTCCGACTCTTCTTCGGTGTTCTGGAGCCTTCCGGGAAAAATAGGAGGTTTGGCGTTGATTTCGTCCAATTCCGAGAATATTGCCCGAACAGCCTTTCTGGAACCAAAAACAGCAGAAAACAGGAACTGACACTGTGGCATCTTGTTAATAGGTTAGTTCCGGAAAACGCATGAAATCATCATAAAGTGCAAGCAAAACATGTAAGTATTGTCATAAAACAAGCATGGAACATCAGAAATTATGGATACGTTGGAGACGTATCAGCATCCCCAAGCTTAGTTCCTGCTCGTCCCGAGCAGGTAAACGATAAAAAGAATAATTTCTGTAGTGACATGCTACTTACATAACCTTGATCATACTATTACAAAGCATATGAAATGAATGAAGTGACTCAAGGCAATGATCTATAGTTGTTAACAAATAGATAACATATAGCAAAACTTTTCATGAAGAGTACTTTCAAGACAAGCATCAAAAGTCTTGCACGAGAGTTAACTCATAAAGCAATAAATTCAAAGTAAAAGCCTCGAAGCAACACAAAGGAAGATATAAGTTTCAGCGGTTGCTTTCAACTTTCAACATGCATATCTCATGGATAATTGTCAACATAAAGTAATATGATGAATGCAAATAAGCAAGTATGTAAGAATCAATGCACAGTTGACACAAGTGTTTGCTTCTAAGATGGAAGGAAGTAGGTAAACTGACTCAACATAAAGTAAAAGAAAGGCCCTTCACAGTGGGAAGCAGGGATTAAATCATGTGCTAGAGCTTTTTAAGTTTTTGAAATCATATAGAGAGCATAAAAGTAAAGTTTTGAGAGGTGTTTGTTGTTGTCAACGAATGGTAATGGGTACTCTAACTACCTTATCAACCAGACTTTCAAGAGCGGCTCCCATGAATGACGTTATCTCTACCAGCAAGGTAGATCATCCCTCTTCTCTTTTGTTTACACATGTATTTTAGTTTCATTATTGATGAGTGACACTCCTCCCAACCTTTGCTTACACAAGCCATGGCTAACCGAATCCTCGGGTGCCTACCATCAATCTCATACCATGGAGGAGTGTCTATTTGCAAAATTAAGTTGCTTGCTGATGAATCAGAGCAAAACATGTGAAGAGAATTATTAATGCAAGTTGTAATTAATTGGGGCTGGGAACCCCATTGCCAGCTCTTTTTGCAAAATTATTGGATAAGCGGATGTGCCACTAGTCCATTATGAAAGTCTGTCAAAAGTAAATGACAAGGTTGAAAGATAAACACCACATACTTCCTCATGAGCTATAAAACATTGACACAAATTGAGAAGCATTTTGAATTGTTTAAAGGTAGCACATGAAGTATTTACTTGGAATGGCAGGAAATACCACATAGTAGGTAGGTATGGTGGACACAAATGGCATAGGTTTTGGCTCAAGGTTTTGGATGCACGAGAAGCATTTCCTCTCAGTACAAGGCTTTGGCTAGCAAGGTTATTTGAAGCAAACACAAGTATAAACCGGTACAGCAAAACTTACATAAGAACATATTGCATGCATTATAATACTCTACACTGTCTTCCTTGTTGCTCAAACACTTTTACCAGAAAATATCTAGACCTTAAGAGAGACCAATCATGCAAACCAATTTTAACAAGCTCTACAGTAGTTCTCCACTAATAGGTTTAAACCACATGAAAAAAAACTTATGATCTACTTGAGAGCTCAAAACAATTGCCAAGTATCAAATTATCCAAGACATATGAGGCATTTTCTGCTTCCAACCAAATAAAGATAAGTATTGTAGCTTCCAACTTTTATCATTGAATATTAAAAGTAAAACGAAGAACAAGTGTTCATATGAAAAAGCGGAGCGTGTCTCTCTCCCACACAAGGATTGCTAGGATCCGAATTTATTCAAACCCAAACAAAACGAAAATAAACACACAGACGCTCCAAGTAAAGCACATAAGATGTGACCGAATAAAAATATAGTTTCAATAGAAGAAACCTGATAAGTTGATGAAGAAGGGGATGCCTTGGGCATCCCCAAGCTTAGACGCTTGAGTCTTCTTGAAATATGCAGGGATGAACCACGGGGGCATCCCCAAGCTTAGACTTTTCACTCTTCTTGATCATATATCATCCTCCTCTCTTGACCCTTGAAAACTTCCTTCACACCAAACTTCTCATAAACTTCATTAGAGGGGTTAGTACATAATCAAAAACTCACATGTTCAGAGGTGACACAATCATTCTTAACACTTCTGGACATTGCTCAATGCTACTGGAAGGTAATGGAACAAAGAAATCCACCCAACACAGCGAAAGAAGCAATGCGAAATAAAAGGCAGAATCTGTCAAAACAGAACAGTCCGTAAAGACGAATTTTTAATAAATACTTCCGTTGCTCAAATCAGAAAACTCAAAACTAATGAAAGTTGCGTACATATCTGAGGAACACGCACGTAAATTGGCATATTTTTCTGAGTTACCTACAGAGAAAACAGCCCAGATTCGTGACAGATAGAAATCTGTTTCTTCGCAGAAATCCAAATCTAGTATCAACCTTCGATTAGAGGCTTCACTTGGCACAACAAAACACAAAACTAAGATAAGGAGAGGTTGCTACAGTAGTAAACAATTTCCAAGACACAAATATAAAACAAAGTACTGTAGCAAAATAACACATGGGTTATCTCCCAAGAAGTTCTTTCTTTATAGCCATTAAGATGGGCTCAGCAGTTTTAATGATGCACTCGCAAGAAACAAGAGTAGAGGTAAAAGAGAGCATCAAAAAGTAAATCCAAAACACATTTAAGCCTAACATGCTTCCTATGTAAAGGAATCTTGTAAATAAACAAGTTCATGAAAAGCAAAGTAACAAGCATAGGAAGATAAAACAAGTGTAACTTCAAAATTTTAAGCATATAGAGAGGTGTTTTAGTACCATGAAAATTTCTACAACCATATTTTCCTCTCTCATAATAATTTTCAGTAGCTTCATGAACAAACTCAACAATATAACTATCACATGCAGCATACTTTTCATGATTTCCCAACACATAATTTTTATCAAACTCAAAAATAGTGGGATCCAAACTTTCAAACTCACTTTTATCAATAATATAACAAGATGAATGATCAATCTCAAGAGATATGGGACACATAGATAATGTCAAGAACTCTCCAATCCCATTTTCATTAGTAGTACAATTAATATTATCAAGTAACATAGGACCATCATCTAGAGCTTTATCATTAACATTTGCCAAGCAAAATTCTTTAGTACCATGCATTTCGACATCAGGCACAAACAAAGCATTATCATAAGATTTATCAAAGTAGCATGGATTATCATATATAACAGTAGCATAATTATTCTCACAAGTTTTACTCATAGGTAATATTTCAAGAGAATCCACAGGAACATAACATTCAACCTCTTTCGGTAAGCATGGAGGACAATCAAATAGTGTAAGAGATAAAGAGTTACTCTCATTAGAAGGTTGGCATGGGTAGCTAATCCATTCTTCCTCCTTTTGTTCGTCGCTCTCCTCTTCTTTTTCATCCAATGAGCTTTTAGGTTCATCAATTTCCTCCTCTTTTTCATCCAATGAGCTTTCAGGTTCATCAGTTTCTTCTTCCACAGGTTCCTGCAAATTGTGAGTGCATTCTTGTGCATTAATGAGTCTCTCTTTATAATCAATGATATAAGGATTATCACTGTAGCATTCTATGCAACAATTAAGGATAGAAGAGACATAATCTTTAAGGTCCTTACAAACAGCACAAGTTTCATAATTCTCAACCATGAAGGATTCTATCTCAGAGGCTCCCATAAATAAGACAAATTGTTCTACCTCTTCGAACCCATAATGAATATAGCAATTCCGATTATAGTTCTTAATTAAAAATTCCTCACTAAAGCCACATTGAAATTTAAGATGTTTAGTGTCCTCTTTAGAGCAACAGTTTATATCATGGCGTCTAAGCAAGATTCTAGCCATTGTATTCAATTTTTCTATCATAGCACTCATTATTTTACCAGTTCTTGATTCTCTATAATTATTATAACATTCTATAAGCTCCAAGTAGGTTGTAGGTTCTCCCATAACATCAGTTTTTAATTTTTTGATTTTTCAAATTTTTATGGATTTTGGGTATATGAGACAAATAAAACAAGACAAAAAGAAACTAAGCAAAAGTAAACTAAGCAAAATAATACTAGACAGAAATAAACTAAGCACAAATAAACTAGACAAAAGTAAACTAAGCAAAACAAAATAAAATAAAACAGAGAGAGAGGTAGAGTGTACTCCCCAGGTGAACTTATGAGTAGAGCTATGCCTCCCCGGCAACGGCGCCAGAAAACAGTCTTGATAACCCACAAGTATAGGGGATCGCGGCAGTCTTCGAGGGTAGTATAACCCAAATTTATTGATTCAACACAAGGGGAGGTAAGGAATACTTATAAGCCTTAACAACTGAGTTGTCAATTCAGCTGCACCTGGAAAAGCACTAGTAACAGGGGTGATGTGAAAGTAGCAGTAATATGAGAGCAGTAGTAACAGTAACACAGCAGCAGTAATAGCAATATGAGAGCAATTGCACCAGAAAATAGTTGATACTACTTCCAATGACATGTAGAACGAGTATATAATGATGAGAGATGGACCGGGGTTCCCAGCGATCTACACTAGTGGTAACTCTCCAATAAGTGACAAGTGTTGGGTGAACAAATTACAGTTGGGCAATTGATAGGATTGATAAGGCAGTAAGAAAGAACATCAATTCATTAATCATGTAGGCATGTTTTCCATATATAGTCGTACGTGCTCGCAATGAGAAACTTGCACAACATCTATTGTCCTACCAGCCGGTGGCAGCCGGGCCTCAAGGGAAACTACTGGATATTAAGGTACTCCTTTTAATAGAGTACCGGAGCAAAGCATTAACACTCCGTGAAAACATGTGATCCTCACATCACCGCCATCCCCTCCGGTTGTCCCGATTTCTGTCACTTCGGGGCCTTTGGTTCCGGACAGTGACATGTGCATACAACTTGTAGATACAATCTAAGCAATAAGTATAGAGCTCAAATCTAAGATCATGCCACTCGGGCCCTAGTGACAAGCATTAAGCATAATAAGATTGCAGCAACAATAACTTCACAAACTTTATAGATAGACTAATCATAACGTATCATCCATCGGATCCCAACAAACACAACACCGATTACATCAGATGAATCTCAATCATGTAAGGCAGCTCATGAGACCTTGTATTGAAGTACATGGGGGAGAGTATACCGACATAGCTACTGCTAGAACCCGTAGTCCATGGGGGAACTACTCACGGAGCATGGTGGAGGCGGTGGCGTTGATGGAGATGGCTTCCGGGGGCACTTCCCCGTCCCGGCAGGGTGCCGGGACAGAGAGTTCTGTCCCCCGAATTGGAGTTTCGCGATGGCGGCGGCGCCCCTGGAGTCTTTCTGGAGTTTCGTCAATTGGTACTGCGTTTTTAGGTCGAAAGGGGTTTTATAGGCGAAGAGGCGGCGCAGGGGGGCACCTGGGGGCGCCTCACCCTAGGCCGGCGCGGCCAGGGTCTGGCCCGCGCCGCCTTGTGGTGTGGTGGCCCCCTGGCCCCTCTCCGACTCTTCTTCGGTGTTCTGGAGCCTTCCGGGAAAAATAGGAGGTTTGGCGTTGATTTCGTCCAATTCCGAGAATATTGCCCGAACAGCCTTTCTGGAACCAAAAACAGCAGAAAACAGGAACTGGCACTGTGGCATCTTGTTAATAGGTTAGTTCCGGAAAACGCATGAAATCATCATAAAGTGCAAGCAAAACATGTAAGTATTATCATAAAACAAGCATGGAACATCAGAAATTATTGATACGTTGGAGACGTATCAACGCCAGGAAACAGATGTGTGTCTACTTTCATGGCAAATTGTCCGAAGATTAATCGGCCTGACTCTATCGCCATTTGAATCTGTGCGCGCAACACTTTGCAGTCGTTGGTGGCGTGGGTGAACGTGTGATGCCATTTGCAGTATGGCCTACCGTTCACCTCTTGTGACGTAGGAATTTTGTGGCCTTCGGGTAACTTCAGCTGTTTCTCCTTCAGCAGCAAATCAAAAATCTGCTCAGTTTTGCTTAAATCAAAATCAAACCCTTTTGGAGGCCCTGGTTGTTTCACCCATTTGCAGGACACGGGTACTGGCGTCCGAGTCCATTCAGCCACGGCGACTTCCTGATCTTCCGCAGGGTCTTCATCCTCTTCAGCGTCGACCAGGCCTATCGTGCGCTTGAACTTGTCTTGGTACAATTCTGGGTGGCACTGCTCATACAATGTCAGTTTCTGGACCATGTGCGCCAACGAATTGTACTCCACTTGGAACGTCAGATCCTTGAGTGGCGCTGCGAGGCCTGCCACGGCCAGCTCGACTGCTTCTTTCTCAGATAAATGAACCGAATAACATCGGTTCTTGACAGTTCTGAAACGTTGAATGTACTCAGACACCGTCTCTCCTCGCCTTTGCCGAACCTGCGTCAGATCGGCAATGCCAGCTTCGGTAGCTTCTGAATGATATTGTATGTGAAACTGCTTTTCCAACTGCTTCCATGTCCGAACTGAATCTGGGGGTAACGAGGTGTACCACCCAAAGGCTGGACCCGTGAGAGATTGGGCAAAGAACCTCACACGTAGCGGTTCTGATGCTGAAACCATGCCCAGCTGTGCCAAGTATCAGCTCACGTGCTCGATGGAGCTAGACCCTTCCGATCCACTGAATTTTTTGAAGTCAGGGAGCCGATATTTAGGCGGCAGTGGGATCAGGTCATACTCGTTGGGGTACGGCTTGGAATAGCCGATTGTTCTCTTCTTCGGTAGGATGCCGAACTGATCTCTCAAGATTGCGCTGATCTGATCCACAGTAGGAGCTGTAGGGGTTGAGCTTTCATGACTCGTGGCAGTGGCATATTTAGTTAGCCACGCTTGTTTCTCAGCATCTGCTCCAGAACTCCCCGCGGCTCCAGCAATCCCTCCTGTCGTAACAATCGCTCCTGTTCCGGCAATTCCTCCTGCTGAAGTCTGGATCGCGTGCGTCCAGTTGTTGCAGTCCGGCACGTATGTGCACACGTATCCATGTGGGATCTCCTTGGGCGGCTCATACAAGAATTGGTAGTCGCCAGGATCACCTCCAACCTTGTAGACAACGTATGCCGGTGAACCTTGTTGCTGTGGAGCTGCCATCGCGAATGGCAGTGGTGGCCTAGTGTGGAATGGTATCTCTCCCTGGTGAGTCCCTAGAGCAGGTCCTGACGGAGAATACTGATGTTTCATGATTTCTTGCACCACACGAAGCGCAACCCGCTCAAGAGTATTCACCAGGCTCTCAGAATGCCGATGTAGAGAATGAGCCACAGCATAGTTAATTTCCTGGTGCAGGGCTCTGGTACGTTCCTCCGAAGGGAGAGACAGATCTAATCCCTCGAACGCGCCTTCGGGTGTGAATCCTTTGAACCTGATGCCGTGCGAACGGGTCTTCTCAAAAGAGCCGATGAGATCGGCTTCAAAGATGGCCTTCAGCTCATCGTATTTCTTCTTATGCTTTCTGCCCGAGTAGATCCTCGTACTTGATCAGTTCGTCCGACATCTTGGCTGCCGATGTTGACGTGGTTGTTGCAGAAAGTGTCCCACCGGGCGTGCCAGAATGTGTTGCCTGCCAAAACCCACCGGTGAGCAGTGGTTAAGCAACACGAAGAGCCGGGAGACTCCCAAGACTGCTAAGTGGGCCCTGGTGCCTCGCGTCGTCCCGCAAAGTCCCAGCACACGTCCTGGCAGTTGCAAGGGCGTGCCACCTGACCTATACCTGATCAGGAAGGTGTTGGATTGTTTCGATTAGTCTCCTGCATGGTAGACACGTAAACATTAAATACGAGCCCGATCGGCTCTCAGGTTGCCCTGTGGATCGGCTCAAAGAGCCGATCGCCCCATGGTTCACGTTGGATTTACGATGACATGGGGATCCTGCTTGATCAAAACAAAGCTGAACCAATCTACGACAGTTTAGGGTTTTCACCGCATAATCGGAACATCCTACGCGTAGTTGGGCCTAGCAGATACGAAAGATGATGGAAACTATTCCTAAAAGAGGCCTAAAAACCAACGTTAAGTCAATTCCCGGAACATCCCTTGTAGGAACGGTAAAACAACACCTCACGCACTACCGGATCATCCAACCCCAGCATAAGGCCTAATCATGCAGATATTAAACTAATCCTTGAAGAACAAGGAACAACTATAACGGATCGGATCTACTAAGTAACGAACAAGCAAGGTGCTGCCCTTACACCTAGATAGGTATAAGGGCAGCTAGATATCGAGGGACGGCATTGCTAAGAAAATATGCATAAGAAAAGCATCAATGCAAGCCCCAAAACATCTATGATAAGTAGTGCTACTCGCCATCAACAACGCTTCAGCACGAGTAACACAAGGTAACGAATAAACGTATACTGCCTAGATCGCAAGATGCGATCTAGGCAGCATGATGCTTACCCGGAAGAAACCCTCGAAATAAGGGGTGGCGATGCGCCTGGTTTGTGTTTGTTGTGAACGTGATTATCCTCCTTTCTCAATAACCCTAGGTACATATTTATAGTCCAAGGGACTTTCTAATTCGGAAATAAACTAACCCGTATACGGGCTAGACTCTATCTTTTAACTCTAACCGACACGATCTAATAATATACAGATACACGGGCAATCTAGCCCAAACTTCTTGTACAAGGCCGGTTCGAGAGTATCTTTCATGTATATCTTCTAAGCCCATCTCAATTACGGCCCATCTCTTGATTTGGCCAAAATCTGGTGATAACACGGTTGCTGTTTTGGTGCGCTGGTCTTTTGAAGTCTTAGAGCATCTCCATTCGCGTCCCCCAAAGCGTCCCCCAAAGGGATTTGGGGCGCGCTGGACAAAAAATGCGTTTCAGCCGCGTCCCCCAAAGCCCATTTTTGTCCGGCGCGGCCCGATACCGTGTCCGGCGCCCCGAGCCCGTCCCCGTCCCACAGGGGACGCACCGGGGACGCCGGACACACCGAAAAGTGAGGCGAACCGACGCGGGCCCGACCCGTCAGCGGCACGGAAGGGTAAAACCCCGTCGCCTACCTTTGGTCAAGCGACGTTAATGACGTCCCTGTTTTCCCAGGCGACGCAGGGACGCATCTCGTCGTGCATGGCCGCGTGGCCGTCCGCGCCGGAGTTATTGCGTGCAACCACCCGCTGCCGCCGCTGTTTTAAGACGCCCTGCAGTTCTCGCCGCTCACAATCCTTCTCGTCGCCGCCGCCTCCCCCCTCACAGATCTTCTCCTCGCCGCTCCAAAAATGTCGAGCTCGTCCTCCCGCAAGATCGCCGCGGCGAACGGCTTCGGCCGCGGCAGCCTCACCGTGCCGGAGGCGTGGGCTCTGTACCACGCCCGGTATCCAGTCCCGCCGGACATGCGGCTGCCAAGCAGCGGCGGCTGGAAGATGGCCGTGAACGGCATTGGCGTTCTGCCGCCGCCGAAGCCGCGCACGGACCAATGGAGGGACGCCATCAAGGCCCGGCGGGCTCAACTCACCGCCGAGGAGTGGTTGGATCCGACGTGGGCGGCCGACAACAACGACGCCTGGTGGACGACGTACTTCAAGCGAAGTACGACGTCGAGATGTACAGCACCGACGGGCTCATCGGCGGCCCCAACAGCTGGAACAAGGACGGCCGCGCCCTGTTCTGGGGCGTTCCGGGGTGCACCCTCGACAACGTCATCCGCGGCATCCGCAACGGCGCTCCTAGGTTGGAGATGCCGTCGTCTCCTCAATGGCAGCCGAGGAGGACGACGTACTCGTCCTCCTCGCACTCTTCTTCCTCGGGACCGGCGCGATCGACGCCGTCCTCGTCGTACCGGTCGGCGCCCTACACCGTCCCCAAACGGGAGGTCAAGGAGGAGCCGGCGACGCCCGTCAACACGAGGCGTGGCGGCAGCGGCAGCGGCAGCCGGCGGCAGCAAGGGAGGCGCGGCGGCGCCTTCCTCATCCCGAAGCCGGAGGTGAAGGAGGAGCTAGAGGAAGCGTCGCAGGCGGCGCTGCTGGCGGAGTACGAGAGGCAGCAGCGGCTCATCGCCAGCAGCGACGACCCCGAGGACTACCCAGGGCTGCGGGCGGCGTTCTTGGCGTCCATGAACGACAAGGACGCTTGGAGGGGCGACCTGGACGCGGCGATCGCCATGTCCATCCGCGACTTCGGCAAGCCGCTGGTGGACCTCACCGACGACGGCGAGGCAGGACCAAGCGGCTTGGTGAAGGACGAGCCCGTCGACGAGCGCGTCAAGCAGGAGGTCGTCACCGACGACATGTACAACTTCCAGCAGTACTACGACGCCTCCGGCCGCCGCAAGTGGTTCTAGATTAGGTTTAGTTTAAATTTAGTCAAATTTCGTTTGAATCTATGTAATATATGCCAAGTTTGGACGAATCTAATCGAATCTCGCTTAAATTTAAAATTTCCGAAATTTCGTTTGGGGGACGTGACTCGGGAGCGCTGTCCCCCAAACGCGGCACGAATGAAACACGTCCCCCAAACGCTCAATCCGGCGCGGTTTAGGGGACGGTTTGGAGGACGCGGCTGGAGATGCTCTTAGCACGACGATTTCCCGTTTGTCTACTACAACAAGCTCTACTACGACAATCTTTACCTAGCTCCGGTAGTCGTTCGCTAGGTTATCCAAAGAGCTACTTATAATTTTATTACTTTTAGGTTTGCCTGTAGTGTTATTGATGATTATTAATGAATTGGCCGAATTTTTTTTTAGAAAAAGGGTAGACACCCGGAACGGCCGCGCCGCCATGGCACGCCCTGGCTACGTTGGTGGCCTAGGAACCGCACGCGAAGCCGCGACTTGGCACCCCGGGGCCGCGCCACCTGCGCCCCTCCCTTCGTCTCTGCCCACCGCATAGATCCCAAACCCCCATTCTCTCTCGCGAACCTTCCACTGCTACGCACCCCTTCCCTCCCCAGGATCCCCCGCCCCCCTCCGCTCTCGGCGCGGCCGCGAGAAGTGCTCACCGGCGGCGTCGGCGATGAGGTCGTCCCTGACCCGCCTGATCCGCTCCTCCTGCTCCGTCTCGCCCTCCCGTCTCAGGTGACCCCACCGCCTCTTCTCTCGCCCAAACGCCCCCTTCGACAAGTTCGGGGAATGGTGGGCAAAAATCCCCGATTACCCAATTTGTTTGCCGCGTTACATTGCCTTATTACGAAATCACGAGCCGCATTTAGCGACTGGGTTGTAGCGAGGAATCCTCGTATTCGCGATGGTTGTCCTTTTTATTGTTGCTCGAGATAACTACGGCTGATTATGCGGTCTCTTACCTTGTGTGGGATGATGTGAAACAGCTCGTCAGCCTTGCTGAAGAACGGCAAGGCGTTCTCGAGCGATGCCACGCCCAGGGATTCCGCGCGGGTGGACGAGCCTTTCAAGGTCGAGGAGGCAGAGCCCGTGAAGATGCCGCCGCCGCCTTCTCCGGATAAGGTAATAGCGCCATTGAGCATGCTCTCTTGTGCTGCATAGTTTTGCTGGTTACTACTGCTTGGTTCCATTGTTCATACCCGTGTGTCCCGAGGTGCGTCCTGTTTTAGAATAGTTTGTCCCATCAACACTGGCAGGTGATTACATATTTACATTGTTTGACAATTATGTCACTGGTGTAGGTTGGTACCATTGTATGCAATTATGTGTGGTGTAGGTTGGCAACATCGAGTTTCCTTTTGCTAGTGTCATGGCTGGAACTGTACGGTTTGGTGTTTGTGTTTTGTGGGAATGTTCTGCTACTCAGGAGACGTTATTGTTTTATCAGTTTCACTGAGGAGTGAAATTGGGAGCGATGCTCCTTTAGATTAAAAAAAACCCTGCTCCTTGTCTTTATTTCTCGGACTATGGATATGTTTTTCCCTCAGGAAGTAGAAGATTCTATATATATAGTTGAGAATATTAGGGGACAAGTAAAGAAAATTGGAGAGCCCTGTTCAATTTCTCACTTTACAGATATCTTGTTCCATTAACGTTTGTAATTTCCGCATTGAATGTCGCTCCATGCATGTATACTGTTATATTCATAGAGACTTTAAAGGACTTTTTGTTATTGTATAACCGGTGTAGCTCATTATATGTTATTGGTACACTTGAAATAATGCGTGAGTGTTTGTTCTTGTGTTCCATCTTATCTTTGGATTGCTGATCTGCCTCTTACGTTTGTGTTGATGTAGTTGCTTGTGCTAGGTGGAAGTGGTTTTGTTGGTTCACACGTTTGCAAGGAGGCTTTGGACAGAGGATTTGTTGTCTCTAGTCTAAATAGGTAATTCCATAAGCTATGCTGGTCTACTGGCGTTGCACTTTGTTATAATCACGCAAGGTCACGTCTCAGTTATTTTTATCTCAGTCTTTTGTCTATCCCTGTTCTCCAAAAGCCCTAACCCCGTTCAAGCCATGCTTGCCACTTCTTTGCTGAACGGTCAGCCCGTCATTTAGATATGATAATCAGCCTTTAACATTGTTTTACTTTTAGTTTTCTGATAATATTTGACATATCATAGTCACAAGCTAATGATCACTATATGTTTCCTATAGCAGAATGGAACTCTTAGAATTGTTCATGGGAAAGGCTTGAATGAATTCTGCATACTGAAAGATTTGTTAGATGTTCCATGCTATAGCTTCTCCGAGAAACAAGGATTTCTAGTTTTCTGCTACCAAACACTCAAACAGCCCTAGTTAGTAGTTCATGCCAACTTAGTTCATGACAACTTCAGAACAACCCTTTACCTCAGTGCGGTCCTTTTTTCTTTACAATGCACATATCAGGATTTCATCCAAATTACTGGCTGACCTACTCACATAATTGCACAACTAGTTATGAAAATATATTTGTATTTGTACAAAAATCTAATGCCTATGGTTGAAAATACCATTGTATTTCTATACAACTAGAATATCTGTACAACTTAGCCCCACGATAACGACCCGTTTGCCCTTTTCTAATGTGTTTTGACTTCTTATCAACAGATCTGGAAAGCCATCGATAAGTGAATCTTGGGCTGACAAAGTTATATGGAACCAAGGTTGCTCACTGTGAAGTTAATTACATCTGCTTAGTTACGAATTGTCATATTGTTCACTATTTGCTTTCTTCTCTTTAATAGGCAATCTCCTTGAACCTGCTTCACTGATGGATAGTATGGATGGCGTCTCAGCTGTGGTATGCTTAACTTTTTTGCTTCGTTCTGAAATGTCGATTTCATCATTGAGTGTTTCATATTGTGTGTATTGTCTGATGCCTTAGCCAGTTGGTATTGTATAGTTATGTGCACTTTAGATGCTGTGGTATGTTTACATTTTAAATTTTTGTGTGTGTTAGTTTGATGTATTTCGTATTGTTTAGTTTCTACAATTTTATTTTGAAATGGGTTTCGATAATACGATTGACTGTATAATTATCGATTTTTTTTTTGTCATACTCATCCAGCAAAATGCATCATGCTACACATTGATAATCTGTTGATGCTAATTCTCAAATCAAATGAGGTACCAAGAATTGTCCATTGAAGCGTGCATGCTGAAATGTCCACTCTAACCATTTACAATTGAACACATAGTTTCATTTATTTTTTACAGTTTTTAAGGGTGTTTGGTTTTGAGTAACAGCTGTTAGTCTGTTACGAATTTTTTTTTGTGACATCTAACAGCTGATCTAGTTTTTATCGATCAATGGTGAAAACCGAGCCACATAAGGCATGATGCCCGACCACGGGCTAAGAACCTAAGACAATGTGGCAATCAGACATCTGGTATGGGAATTTCTGAGATTACAAAAATACGAGCCATGCTTTAAATTTGGCTATTGTACCACATACAATCTTGTAAGTATAACAATTGTTTTAAGTTTAATGCAACTTTAAAGCTGCACGTAACAAACTTTATTTGATGAGCCAGAAATCGTAAACTGAAACTGCTGTTTGTTGAGATTAGCTGCTTTCAGCAACTCAAATCAGGTTATATGCATCACATCAGGTTACTTGGCAAGAAGAAAAAATGAAAATATTTTGAAATTATGTCCACTTGTATGACTTTACACCTGATAGGCATCTATCGATTGGTTTTATGCTAAAAGTGGATTCATCAGAAATATTACTGATAAGGAGGAAAATTGTCAGGTATCCTGTGTTGGAGGCTTTGGGTCAAATTCTCAGATGGTCAAGATTAATGGGACTGCAAACATCAACGCCATCAGGGCTGCAGCTGAGAAAGGTATTTTGCATTTGAAGCCAGGTCCTATCTCAACTGTGGCATGAAATGCAATCTTATGAAATTTACTCAGGTTATTGATTTTGTAATGGATTATTATTGCACTCTGGATAAAACCTAGCCATAGTGATAGTTGATAGAGAAACACTCAGGTGATGGATTTTATAATGGATTAGTATTGGGTATTTGCTGTCCTTCCGTATGAATTGCCCAGTCAGTGGTGTTACATCTTAATTGACTTGAGTTTTGGGAACACACATCCTATGGAGGTTTGTTCTCCTCAAACCGTAAACTTCTTTGTTGTAGATACAGAACTTGACTATATGCAGTTTACCTGTATTAATTTCCACCTCTTACTATCACCTTTTTATGTTACCAAGTTTCACAGTTCCACAGTGCAACCTTTTACCTATTTGTGTGTAGATATGAGGAGAGGTGTGGGTGCACCCAAACGATTTCCCGCACCTCAAAGTTGAACCTGCAGATATTGGCCAAAAAAAAAATCTATACTACTAAAGCTTAGAAGATATAATATGCAGTTCACCTCTAGAACTTCCATGCTTTGTAAATTCTTAACCGTGAAAAAAATATTCTCAGCCATAATTTGTCTAATTTACTTCTATATCTACCTGCAGGCATAAAAAGATTCGTGTATGTGTCAGCTGCAGACTTTGGCTTAGTGAATTACTTATTGCAAGGTTATTACGAGGGCAAGGTAAGCATCATTGGGTTATTGACACGATTATGGGCCCATGCAAAATTTTAAACTAGTTATATATATTTGGTTTGTACGGTTGCACTATGCTGATTATTATTTGTGCCAGTTCAAATGTTATGAGAAATCATGCCTTCTATTTATAGTTGTGTTCCCTCAATAGTACTTATAGCTGGGTTTGTTGTAAATTAGTTGTAGACTTGTAGTATTGCTCTATACTACTATTCAAAGATATAAGGCATACATTAGTTTGTTCTGTGGATCTGGAAAGTCATAGAACAAGAGACTTAGTTTTTCATGCGGAATTGGTATCAATGTCTTGGGAATAAGAGACAGACAAGTTGATTGTTTAGTCATAGACGTTAGATAATTGAGGGGAAAAAAGATGAAATATCTTTAAATGTGCATGCCAAACCTTATACTGTTAAACAAGATCTGCAAAGTTATAGGCCTTTCTATATTATTGAGCGGAGGGAGAGTTAGATAGGTTAATGCTGATTACCACTAATAAATAAGTAGTGATATCACAATCCTGTCTGAAATGTTTAGAGAGTTATATGCTTAGCACGAGATGCTGTGATTTTACGGCTTGAAGAACAATGAAGACCCTCTCCAAGTGCTGTTTTTTTTTTACTTCATTCATTCAATTAATGTTTGCCATGTTACATTGAAGTTTTGTGTCCACCCTTTTAAGCATATGGTGTTGAGCAAATATATTGATCTCCTTTATTTTGCTTACTAAAGAGAGCTGCTGAAGCTGAACTGCTGTCGAAGTTTACCTATGGAGGTAAATTATCTTAATGTCTAGCCTTTCATTTTGTTAAAGAGAATTCAGTAGCTTTGTTCTTGTTGCTTACTTTAAATGGTCTTTGACACATGCCACCACCTATGATGCCACCACAAAATGGCTATATTGACTAGGATCAACAGCATTATATTTTGTAGCCAGAGTAACTGCTCGGAAAAGTAGACCTTGACTAGTAAAAGTCATATCTGTTAGGTTATGAATTAATTGTGAAAATATTTGCAGTTAGGATAACTTTGAATGCAAGCAAACCGAACTAAATCTTATACTATTCAAGTTGCTATTAGCTCTAAGTGCCTCTTGGTTAAAAATAGTTTTTGATATTCTTTTAAGTTGCAATATCATATTACTTTGTATATCTATTGCTCCTTTTTCTGGAAACTTTCTTGAAGAGGCAAATAATTGTTACATTATCTGTAGGAGTGATTTTGAGGCCTGGTTTTATTCATGGAACTCGTCGAGTTGGTAGCATGAAAATACCCCTTGGACTTGTTGGTTCACCTATGCAAATGGTAAAGTCTCCTCTCTCTCTCTCTAGAATTATGTAAAGTTTGTCCTATCTACTTCTAGATGCCCCAACCTAGTAGGTAGGGTTTTTTAAGAAAATGGACGATGCTAGAGATAGGATCGGATCATACTGCTTAAATTATGTCAAATGAATGCTTTCATGAAGATATAAATAACAAGAATCCATGAATAGTGTGTCGCACACTAAGATGCCTCCCCCTAGTGAGTGTAAAGTCCTAATTTGTTCACTAATCAGGAGATACATTGTGGATATGAGAGTGAATATGTATTTACATTGTGGGTATGAGAGTCCTAATCTTGCTTATATATCTCAATGATTGCATTGAGTTCCATGCGCATGATTTAAAACTCAAACCCAAGTTCCTAAGAGTCTCATTTTCGGTATTTCATTCATATAAATTTGGTACCCATACCAAGCATTGATTACATTAGTGCACATCGTATATTGTTAGTGCGAACAATTTACAACGTCACAAGAGTTTTCTTTGTCTCAATAGATTCTAACCAGGTTGTAGTTCCCCAATACCCACCATAGCTCAGCTGTTGTCCCATGTCCATGTTCAGCTCTTACTCCAGGATTGGCCATTAATGTTATATTTTTATTTTTCTTGATTTAAGTTACCGCTTTACTGCGTGAATGATTATTTTTCTAATTTTAGTGCATTATTTTTTCCTTCCTGGGATCTTTTACCCAAATCTGATAATCATCTGCATCTGTAGGTGCTCCAAAATGCAAAACCGTTGACCAGATTACCACTTGTTGGCCCTATGTTGACTCCACCAGTGAGTGCTACCTCTGTGGCCAAGGTCGCCGTAAGAGCAGCGACAGATCCAGTGTTCCCTCCTGGTATTGTCGATGTTTACGGCATCATGCGTTACAGTGAGCAGAAGTAAACATATGCTTGTACAGGATGATACGAAGACTTGGCCTTGTGTTTTCTTACCAGCCGTTTTACCTATTTGCAACAAATGTGTAAGCAGACATCGCACATGAGACCTTTGTTAGTTTGCGGACTTCGGTGATAGTAGCATCCTTGCATCGCCCTGTTTATCTGATCTAGTTACGAGCCAATGGTGCTCAATAAAGAAATAGTTACCCTTGTGTTTGTTATTGCCGTGGTCTACAATGATCTTGTTCATTGAACGGTTTTTGCATGTTTGTTTCCTTGTTATGTGCTTTTGGTACAATAATCTGGGGAGAGCAAGTTAAGAATTTTCCCGTTTGGTATATGGTGTTCCTAATTCTTATGTTGCTGTTTTGATAAATCAGGATCCGTACCTATTGTCCCTCCAATTCAGAGTTGATAAACTAAATTGTTGAAAGTAAAGGGCGAGTAGGATCCTGATCCAGATCCTTCACAGGGAGCGCCAATTCTGCAGATTACTAAAGTGTTGACCTGCTTCAAGCTCTAAATTTGCAGTTCCCTTCCTAATAAAGGAAGCAAGGGTATTCAATTGGGTCAACGCAGTCAAAAGTTTCTCTTGTATTTCATCTTTACACACACCCCTTTTAGGATGAATCGCTGGAAAAGGGAAAAAACCAAAATTTGACGGTTACTCTCATGTGTCCATTCCCCTCCAATAAGAGAAGGTGTCCATTCCCCTCCAATAAGAGAAGGTAACGAAGACAGAAACATAAGTTGCGACAGATTATGAAACCTATGTCCCGGAACAAGAAACAGAACAGACGCAGTGTCGCCGTCGCCCTGCTTTGCTCTCTCCAAAGCCAGCGCCAAATATGCCTCTTCATATATAAGCCTTGGCAGAAAATCCGAGCGTGAGGCAATAAGAAGAAGATGAAAATCTCCGGCAGCTCGGCGATGCCGGTGCCCGCCCTGCTCATGGCGCTGCTGGCCTGCGCCACTGCCATCCTCGTCGCAGGTTAGTTCTTCCTCGCTTGCAGCCGCAAGAGATGGATACGGTCCATTGTGTGTGTGTTTGAACTTTGACGCTGCCCCCCGCTATTGCAGGAGACACGGCGGCGTCAGTGTGCGACGGTGTAAGCTGTGGAATGGGCACCTGCAACGAGCTGCCGCCGCTGCTCCCAGGGGTGTCGAACGTGAGCACCTACGAGTGTGACTGCTACCCTGGGTGGAGTCGGCTCGTCCCCATCCTCGCATCCTCTCCTTGCTACATCCCCACCTGTAAGTAGCTTATGGATCGCACACCGTGCATTTTTCTTCTTAAGATTGATATAAATGCCCTTGCCCCAGTTCGATATTTTGGGTAAATTAGTAAGCTACGAATGATGATCTGGCAGTTAATTGGCTAAGAAAGTACGTTCCTTCCTTTCCTAGAAAAAAGGTCAAGTACTTTCCTTCCTGACGTGCTTAACGAGTATACTACGATCAATCAATCATCGTCCTCTTTCATGTACTGTAGTAGTATGTGCTTGATTAGCCTCTGAACACGATCCGACTACGCGCATGGAAAAATTGCTTTAACCTTCCACTCAATTGTTTTCTTTTCTCTTATCCATTGAAGGCCCCTCCGATCCCGGCTGCTACAGCCCTAGCTACCATGAAGATGCCGCCAGTGGGCAGCAATGTTACACTTCACCGTAAACTTTCTAAACAACCCAAACCTGATTAGGTGGTTTTACTTGTTTATCTTGCAATGGCAATGGTGAATTGGCGATGGCCTGATTTTTTTCCGTCTCAGCCTGCTTAGTCATGGACTGTGGCCCGGAAGGCACGTGCGTGGAGGAGCAGGATAAACCTCTCAGATGCCAGTGCAACTCGGGCGCAACCAACATGCTCAACGACCCTTCCCTCCCGTGCACTATAAGAACTGTAAGTTGGAATGAAAGCTCGATCAGACTGCAACTTTCTTGTTCTTGCTGTATGGGTTTTAACATGGCACTTGCTGCTCGCGCGACTAAGGTGTCATCGGCAAGGATGGCTGCCCGGTTAAGGACCCTCCACCGCCAACACCAGCACCGCAATCGGCGATGGCGCCGCCGTCGTCATCGTCGACGGCCCGACCTGAGAATGGCCAGGATTCATCTGGACCAACGGCTCCGTCCAGCACCCAAAGCAATCCAGGTTCCTCCTTTCTTTAGTGTAAATAAACGAGGGACTAACTGCATGCACTGTGGATTTGCAGGCTCTGTTTCCTTGCCGAATCTTCTGCTGCCATTGCTGCTGCTGGCCTCGCACGCCGCGCTTTACATCGTATGATGTCGTGACAGCTCGCTCGTAGGTCAAAGTTGAATGCCCGTCCCGTGTGTACCTTAAAGTTTTTTCATGTCCCATAGTTCGAGCAAGTTTCGATTTTCCTGATCAAAATCGAGCGAGTTTCGATGAATATCTTATTTAGTATGTTGTATCCGATACCGGTAGGAGAAGAACCCGACTCGACATTCGTAAACAAGGAGGAAAGGAGAACCAAGTTAAGATGATATAGATATGGGTTGCCGCTTCTTGCACCAAATATCTCAAAATTTCAAAGGGAGCTCAGGCTACAAGTTTTTCCCCCAATGTTCAGGAGTTTCTATATGTTACTATGCCCTACTTAAAAAAAACAGTTCGATCCTACTTTGCTTAAAATGCAATTCAATAAGAGACTATTATTCAACATCATCTGCGTTGAAAAGCAATAAGCCGATAACCCAACAATTGTATGGTAATGAATAATCTGTATAGAGCAAGTTAAGAATTTTCCCTTTTGATATGTATGGTGTTCCTAATTGTTATGTTGCTGTTTTGATAAATCAGACGTACCTATTGCCCCTCCAGGGGGATGCACATTGTTAGAGATGTATAGCCCATTTTATTATATATCTCCAGTGTATGAGGGGTTTCCTGCACATTGTCACGCATGTACATGTACTGCCCCTTGGCCCCTTGCCAATTCACAACATGGTATCAGAGCCCAGGTTAGGGTCTCCCCGCACGTAGCAACTCCGTGCTAGTCCCGCGCCGCCAACGATCTTTCCGGCCGCTGCTGCCTCTTCCTCCTCTCTCACATCCACAAATTAGCTTCTTCCAAGTGAACATTCCAGCCGTTTATGCTGGGGAATTATCTTCTTCGTGCTCGATCTGGTCGTTCCGCCTCAAATCAGATCCGAAATCGAGGTGCCCGAGATTTGGCCGCGTCGCTGCCGCCTGACGAAGCCACCTGATTGCTGATGACGTTGGGACTCCAAGAGCAGAGTGTTGCTCAATAATCTTTTATCACTATTTTATTTACTACATATTTGTACTCCATTTCTATATGTATGCATAGCTGCAGGAGAATCCTTGACCCTGGCCTATTTTCATCCATTGAACACAACACAACCCAAACAAAGTAAATTAGATAGGTCCCATAAACATAAAATCAAATCAACTAGCAAAATTTTGTAGACGTTTCCTTTACACCATTTTAGCAGTGCTTCCCAAGGTTCGATTAAACCTAGGTCTTCTAGGAAAAAAGCTTATCATACTACAATCCATAATCCAGATCGAAGGTATCAGTAAACTTGACCGTAAGTTGTTACACTAGTGCAAGTTGTGCGGACCTAGAAGATTGGAAATCTCGCACTAGTAAAAAGCCGAAAAGTTGAAAGAAACATGGATAGACATCAAATTGGCATGCAATGCACTGTCGATTAAATTTACAATGATAGTTTGGCTGAGAAAGTTCGTCTTTCATAAGAGCGTGTTTTCTAGTGTGCATGATAAATTAAGTGAAAGTCCATGAAACAAAACGAAACGACATAATGTACACATGAAGAAAAGTCTGACTCTACTGTCAAACGTGCAATTACGAAATTACCATGTTGATGATAGTGTAATGTTAAATATGGTGACATTTACGGTTTGCAAAGAACATAATGATCTAAAAGGATCCGGGTTGTCAACAACCTCTACCACGAGCAAGCATGATCAATAGCACATAAGTGTATTGTGTCAGACTATTGGATATAGTGCCATATAGGCAATAATATAGAGTATTTTTTTATTACATATATCAATAATTCATAATAAGTTTTATGCAAAGCTATAACTGTATCAATCGGAAACATTGGTACACGTGTGGTATACAGGGTTTCCAGCAAGCTTTATGCGAACTAGCTCATTGTGGCCAACAGATGATCGAGATTTCCCGACCAAGGACATATAAGTTAATTTTCAATGAGATATCATTGGGTGAATGATATGATGAACATTCCCAACATATGTATTGCAATGTGATTCAGTTACAAAGTTCAGCGTTTCGATACTAACAGAAATGTTGTGACCTAATCCTTAGACCGTGAGGGCATATCTACTATCATCGGCGGCTTCTTAGACATCATCTCAACCACCACTCCACAAGTCCACAACAGGGTGGTCATAAATGTGCTTCTCAAGTATTCCAAAGGGATGAGTTTAGGCGTATGTGCCAATAGAGGGATTTGTTCATCCGTGTGATGGAAAATATATTGGGCCCTCTCGATGAGATTACATCCAAGTTGCAACACATGAGTAGGTCATGAGGATGAAATCACACATGAACGAGTTGAATAGCCTTGTCGGTAACGAGATTGAACTAGGTATAGTGATACCGATGATCAAGTCTTAGACGAGTGCCGGTATCGAAGTAACAAAGGGAATAGGACTCGACGTTTGTGGTTCAACGACTTTATATTCGTAGAACAGACAAGGATCATTATGGTTCTCTCGAACCCCCTGGTGATCATTGATCGGAGAGGCGTCTCGATCTTGTTTGTTTCGTTCTTGAACCGTAGAGAAACACACTTAAGGGTTCAATAAAACTTATGGTGGTTTTGAATTCATTGGAAACACCGGAGAATAGAGAAGAGATAATCAGAAAGTGTTTCGGGAGAATCCGAAGGATGTTCAGAGTGATTTAAGAGGTGTCTTGAATCATCGGGAATTAAATAATATAGATTATATATTAATTAAATGAATTAATATTAAATATAATTAATTAATAAAGGTGCAACACGCCTTAATGGGCCCCTCCCGGAGGGGAGCCCATTAAGTGGCCGGCACCCCCATGGGCTTATGGGCGGTAGCGTTTTGGAGGTGGGGGAAGGGGGGCATGGGCCCTTGGTGGTCCAGCCGACCACCCCCATGGCCTAGCCGATCACCTCCCTAGGATTTTACAGCGCACCAACCCCTTCCCCCTCCGCCTAAATTAGGTGGATGCTTGGGAGGAGGAGGAATACGCAATTTCCCTTTGGGAAAAAGGACAGCCCCCTTTGGGAGCCTATCTTCCCTCTCTCTCTATGTCTCTCTCTTGCAGACAGTTCTTCGTAGAGCTGCACACGGAGGGAGTCCACTCCACCCGCTACGAGCGAGCGCTGTCGGGATCCAGATCCAGAAGATCTACTTCTGCACCTCCACTGGAACGGAAACAAGAGCGTCATTGAGCACCGTATGTGTGCGAAACTACAAGGTGTTGCACTTGCGACACTTGATGTCGTACCAGGAGGATTAAACACGACCCTGAGATTGGCAACGAGTACGACTACATCATCCACGTTCTAGCAGAACGTTAACCGCTTTTAATCTACGAGGGTAGGTCACTGAAACCATCTCCATTACAACATTACTCTAGATAGATTTGGGCAACCGGGTGGCGTTAGTTAGAATTTTTTGTTTTCTATTATGAATCCGCAACAAACACATGTCATATTGATCTAATTAGGAAGTACATAGGGATAGATTGATACATGGTACTTCCACAAAACCATGGTCCAGGGATGGACTACCCCCCCCCCCCCCCCCCCCCTCTTCACCACGGCATCGATGGTGATGATGTTGATTTAAGCGGAGGAGCAACCTGGGGCAACTCCAGGTTCAGAAGCCTGAAAGTGCACTCTTCAACCAACTCTGGTGATGGTGATGGTGATGATGTTGATTTGGACTGTTGATACTCCTTGCTTTCATATCCATATTGCACTAGAAAAAAAAGGAAAACCGATAAAAATGACATGTCCATGTCCAAACGGGTGCCCTGTTGGTTGCTGCATGTGACCCAAACAGACAACGTGTCTGTCTGTGCGACAATCTAAACGGACGAAATCAGACATAAAAGATGTCCGATTTGGGTGGCCGTGTTGGAAATGGCCTTAGGGCATGTACAATGGTGACATCTTAGGAGTACCATGTAGGACAAATGCTGAACTGGAGGAGTAATAATGTTGAAAAAAATGTTCGCCTTCTCTTAATTAAGAGATGATCTCTTAGCACAATCGCTCACACCACATATTTAGAATAAACGCTGAAGTGGAGGAGAAATAATGTTGAAAAAGGTTTTGCCTTCTTTTAATTAAGAGATGATCTCTTAGCACAATCCATATCACCACATATTTAGGATATTTGGTTACTAAAGATAAGACTAAAAATAACCCATTAAACATCATATTTTGTTTTCATGTCGAAATTACGTGGCAAAGTTAAGATAAAAGGTCTTCTCAACCATTGCATATGCGCTTAGATATATCGGAACAATCTTTCATTATTATTATTCTAATACAATAAACTTTAGGTGGACAAGAACAAAACACAAAAACAGTCTACATATGGCAATATGTCTTTTTTTAACAGGGGAGGGTCCAAAGGACCCAGAAGCTTCATTCCATGCTGTAGGTACAGATTTCAGAGAGAGATCCAAAGTAACTTCAAATTACAAACAAGCCCTTCCTTTTTTCTAAAAAGGACCTTGACAGAAAATGTGAAAAGCGATCGAGTCCTTCTCCACCGACGCTGCTTGACCATGATGCCACGGCCGTCAACCATGCCACCGGGGACGATACCACTTGGGGCAGGATCGACGATGATCGCAGCTAAATTACGTTTCGAAGTATTGAAAAACTACAATAGTAACGCATTAGGAACACATGCATCCTCTAAACTGTTTATTGAAGTAAAGTTTCAAATACGATGACCGTAATAATTATAAATTTTATCGTTCATCCTTATTCATAAAAATGTTATTGTGATGATTTTTGTGATTTATTATTTTTGTTTATGTTTTCCTACACACTATTATTATAAGTAACATGGACTTGGGGGATCTGTCCTGCTGCCAGGTAAGTGTGATAAAGTCATAAAACACACTTCTTATTCTTCGGAGCAGCCCTCTGTTTTTATTTGCTTCACGTTTTAGATGTTATCAAATTTAAATTATGTGAAGTTGGACTAAAAATACAGGAAAAAAAACAACCATAATACTAAAATTATATAATATGAAAATATAGTTTATGATGATTGTAATACTATATATTTTTACATTGTAAATGTTGATATTTTTATCCTAAATAGTAAGTCAAATTTTACAAAAAATGATTTTAACTAAACCAGAACAAGAACTAATTATGAATCGGAGGAATTAATAGTGAGCTGTCTCGATTCGTCAGGCACCTGGTATGCTTTTTTCTTGGTAATAGGTTCTGGCGTGCGGGCGTTGAGCTCTCCCGATTCGTCAGGCACCTGGTATGCTTTTCTTTGCTTGTGTGTGCGGATGTGAGGTTGTAAGGAAGCGTGTGGTTGGATGTCACGATGATTAGGCGCGGATGGCTACTTGTAACAAGGCGTGAGAACCGATCCTTCTTGTGCTGACGACCGTTAGGGTGGTCTTGTCATATGTGGGAGGATCTCATGGTTAATCTGGAGAAGATACACTGCATGATGTGTCGATAAATCAAGCGAACGACCTGAAGAAATCACATGTAAACTGAAAAATAAAGGCGATCATACAGCTGTGTTCTCTTAATCTCTTTCGACTAGGGATCCGGCGCGCAGGCTTGACTCTCTTTTAATTAAGCTGTGCTCAAACTAATCTTGCTCACTGAATCGAGAGCCCTGTTTATTCGATTTCCTGTCAAAAAATGCCTAACCACCAAAAACAAATATCAGAAAGGGAATCGTAACTGAGCGCAGTACGTGCTAGCAGAGTGGTTATGAGCCAGTTAGGGGAAATGGTAGAAAGAATGATATATCGTGTAGCTCTTCAGCGGGTTCGCAGCAGGCAGCTCCATGACCAAGGGTCGGTCATGGAAGCGGCATGATCAAGGTCGCCGCCCCACTATATATATTCCAGCTGGCTCCTGCTCCACTCCACTCGTAGAGCCCACTCCGCTCCTGCTCCTCCTCTCCGTTGCTGCCGCCGGTAGCAGGTACCTTCTGCATTTATCTCCCTTCTGCATTTATCTCCCTTCTGCATGTTTGTTCTTGCATATATCCTAGCTTGTAGTTCTAATCTAATTAAGAGAATTGCATTCTTGCCAGACTATTGAGCACCAGATGAATCAATATTGCAAAGCTAATGATTATTTTGATTTTATTTGGGTCTTATTTATTATAGTGTTTAGTTAACTAGCCAGGTGGTCCTCACAAATGCGAGGGCTATCTTCTATATATGAGCACTAAATTTGTTTTCGAGAATTAGATTTATGGTTCTATGGATATTGAAAATATTATGACCACCACCAAATGTTATGGTAAGATGATTTCACCAGCTTGTATATCATATTCTTGCCACATCCTCTATTACTCTATAACAAATCTCTATTTGATGGATTTCAAAAGGTTTGGTGTGGTTTGATGAGATCTAAGCAACACAATAGTCAGTTTCATCAGAAGACGAATGGCTAGACGATTTAACTTATAGATATTAGTTTGGTAGGGACAAATAACATATTGCAGAATTAATTGAGAGACAATTGTATACTGAAACTTTGTTCATTTTCTACTGAAACTTTGTTCATGATTCACAAAGCTAGGGCATCTCTTACGTTGCTTGCTCGCAAGCATAGGAAGCAATTAGCAGTATGTAGAGGGTCACATAATAACTTGCATAACAAATTAAAGCTAGATCTTGCTTGACCTATCATCGGATGTGGCAAGGAGATTGCGTTTCATGAAATGCCGAGGCATGTAGCCGCTTCATTGATCTTCTAGAACAAATGCATCCCGTCAAACCGCATGCATAGTCCTTACCCCGGTTAATCACGCCAAGCACCTTTCCTTTTTTTTTTGCGGGTAAAAAAAATGAAGAAAAATGATTACACAATAGTGCGCTCTTATAATTTATTAATAGGAGCCAGGAATATTGGCCATGATACAATTACTTGACAATCTAGAGGAGCACTTACTCTAGTCGCGTTAGTTTGATATGTTGATGTATGCATTAGCCACTCTCGGGTAGAATAATTCATGGTCCACAACTGGCCGCTGGGATCGAACTGCTTACCCAGACTTATCTTCTTTCCATGATCTGAACGGGTTAACGGCGCCTAACGCCAAGAACCGGTGCCAATCATCCGTGGACGTCGTCATACGGATGTGCTGACTATGGATCTTCATATCCGTCTGATCGTTGTACAGTGATTAGGACATCTACAACGCCGCCGGGGCGCTAGGATAAGTTTCCTGTCCGTAACGCCTGATTCCCAGCCAGACTCGAGATTTTGCCTAGCGTCGCCTCTTTCCTTTGCGTCGGCGCTAACCAAGAAAATGCTTCCAAGGTGTGAATTTAGGAGGGCGTGGTATATGGCTTTTATATTCCCGTAGCGGCCGGAGCTAGCGCCCAGCGTTGGGGCCTAGAACGCTTAGCTGCTAATCAGAATTCCTGAGAATTATTTTTATGAACTTAAGCGTCTGCATAAGCATCTAGCGTTGTACATACCCTTAGGGCATCTCCAGCGGACCGACGCATTTCAGACGTCCGAAATGTCCGTTTGCGTCGGCCCGCGGACGCGTTGTGGCCCAGGGCGACCGTTTGCGTCCGGGGTAGCTCCAGCGGTGCGGACGCATATTTTATCCGGGGACAGCGTCAAGATCGCTAATGGCGTTTTACGTCCCGTCGAGGACTGCCGCCGGCGATTAACTGTTCCCGCGCGACGACGATCGTTCCCGCGCGCGCCCAATACATTGGCAAGTTTCGCCGGCGTTTCGCGCGCGCGGGAAACGCCCTGCGCGCCAACGCCGTTTCCCGCCCCGCCGTGGCTATATATGGTGGACACCGCCGGGTGCGACGGGCACACCTCAAGCTAACCCTACTATCCATCCATGGCGGACCACATGAGTTGGGAGCACGTTGTTCACATGTGCCGCCAGCTCCACCCGGAGGAGGAGGAGGACGAGGTAGCCGCCGCCGGCGTTGAGGCCCAGCAGCTGGACCTGGAGGTTGCGGAGGCGGAGGTAGCGGAGGCGGAGGCGGCAGAGCGCGCGGAAGGGCGCCTCGCGGCGACCAGGGCGGAGATCGCCAACGCCATGGCCGAGCTCGCCGACGCTAGGGCCGAGCTCGCGGAGGCGCGGCGGCCATCGCGGCCCTCCGGCCGACGCCGTCATCCACGACATCGCGGACGACGACCCCCCGTGCCCAGCGCTTCGAGTGCGCTGGTGAGCAGCGAGTTCTGCTCGCGTCCTTCGAGTCCCTGGCTGGGGACGCCCAGCGCCGCCAGGCTTGGGTGGCGGAGGAGGAAGCCGCCAGCTATGCGACGGCCATGGCTCGGGGGTTAATGTGCTCCGACCTGGACTCGCTCCAGCGTAGGGGCCCTTCTCCCGCGCGGGTCGAGCAGGAGAACCGGGAGCCGGAGGTCGCCATCGCCGCCAGGGACGAAGCCGTGGCGGCGGTGGCTAGGGACAGGGCCCGCTTCATCGCCGACGTGGCGGCGATCCGTGCGGCGGTCCAGGCGGAGGAGGACGCGGCGGCGGTCCAGGCGGCGGCGGAGGAGGAGGCCCGGCGGCGGCGGCGGTCCAGCGGCGGCAGAGGAGGAGGAGGCCCGGCGACGGCGGAGGCGGCGGCTACCAAGGTGGCCATTGCGATGGTGACGGCCCTGTGGGACAGCTCCCTAGCCGAGGCCCTCGAACGCCGCAGGCGGCAGGACGAGATGTCCGTTCGCCGGCGTGCGCGGCGTGCGGAGTGCAAGAAGCGCTCCCGCTTCGACGACGGCGCCGGCCCATCCGGCGGCCAGTAGTAGGGCGCGCGACTGCGAGTAACCGAGGCCGGTGTAGGCCGCGCGACGGCGAGTAGGTACGGCCGTTGTAGTTTTAGGTTAACTCGACTAACCATCTCTGTAAAGATGGTCCTTTTGGCCAATCAATAGTAATGAAAACATATTTTGCTTATCTACTCACTGCCGACCGGGCCCGGATGTACCTGTTGATCGCCAAAACCCACCGGCGGGCAGCGGCCTGTCAACACGGTAGAGCCGGGAAGAGCCTAGAGCTGCGGCTGGCTGAGACCCCTCCGAGCGACGGCCCGCAATGCTCTTCTGGTCACACGCGGCGATGCGAAGTGCAAGGGCGTGCCACCTGACCTATACCTGGTCAGGAAGGTGATGGGGATGCCTCGCTTAGTTCCTGCATGGCATACACGTAAACATTAAATCAGAGCCTCGATCGGCTCTCAGGCTATCCTGTGAATCGGCTCAAAGAGCCGATCCACCCATGATCCGTACGGGGTGCACGAATACCTGGTGATCCTGCTTGATCAAGATAAAGCTAATGAGATCTACGACGATTTAGGGTTTTCACCGCATAATCGGATCATCCTACTCCAGGTTGGGCCTCGCGGCCACGCACGGTGCTCGTAAGCCGATCCTAAACAAGGCCACACAACCAACGTGACGTTGATCATCGGAACATCCTGTTTAGGACTTGCGAACGCCACCCTACGTGCCGCTGGATCCTCCCCCCCTTCGTAAGGCCTAACTATTGCAGATATTAAACTAATCCTTGCGGAGCAAGGAGCAATCGTAACGGATCAGATCTACTAGATGATGAACAAGCAGGGTGCCGCCCCCACGCCTGAGATAGGCGTGAGGGCGGCTAGACATGCGAGGGTTGCACTACGTAAGCATGTTTATACGAAGAGCTATGCTAACCCTAACACATCTATGATAACTACGTTGCCCGCCATCAAAGACGCTTCAGTACGGGCAACGCATGAACAACGTGGGGCTTGTGCTGCCTAGATCGCAAGATGCGATCTAGGCAGCATGTCACTTACCTGATTGAAACCCTCGAGACGAAGGAGTTGGCGATGCGCCGAGATTGGTTTGTTTTTGGGGTGAACGTTGTGTTGTTGTTTATTCCATAAACCCTAGATACATATTTATAGTCCAGCGGACTTTCTAACGTGGGAATATCCCACCGTGCGCGATACAAATTCTAAACCTTGATCTAAGATATGACCTACTATAATTAAAGATACACGGGCAAACTAGCCCAAATTCTCCGTGCAAGGCCGCTTCAGAGATCTTCCACGTGTAGTCCTCTAAGCCCATCTCTCTTATGGCCCACCTCCGGATTTGTCCAAAATCTGGTGATAACACATGCCCCCTGGTTTTGGAAATAATTTTTCCAAAATCATTGTATTTTCCTCTCGAAGGGTCATGTCGTGGCAGATGAGAGCCATTTGCAGCTTCCGTCATCATTATGCCCTGTCCTTTCAAACCTTCGCAAAATTTGACAGCTCTGACATTACCCCTTCGGAAACTGTGATGGCAGTAATTCCCACCAGGTTTCTCATTATTTAACCGTGCCGACTAAATAGTCATCTTTATCCTCTTCCTCTGTTCCAGCCATCGGCACTCCAAAAACAACCCTTCTGCGCACCATGTCCTCTTCTTCCTCTGCCTCGTCGGGACTTTCCTTCGAGTCTTCTTCTCCCGAGCCGATACCAGCACCGAGCCCACAAGAAGTTTATGTGGCCAACATCCATCGCGCCATTGAGGCCGGGGAGGAGTCAGACCATGACTTCTCCATCTGGTCCGAGGACGACCAATCCTCGTCGGACGGGGAGAGCGACCTCCGCTTCCTCGCCAACGGGGAATCGGAAGAGAAGAGCGACGACGATCGCTTCTCTGGGATGACTTCACCTCCCCGAGGTGAAGGAGGAGGGAGAGGAAGAGGAGGACGACGACGACAGCCCTCTCCGACGCGCCGCCAGCCAAGCGCCATGGCCCCGGGTCAGGGAATCTCAGTGATTATGATAGCGACGACGATGACGACGACGTGGAGGACGAGGACAACGAAGGTCCTGCCGGCGGCTGCTACAGCAGCGACGACGAGCTCGCCGGGAGCAGCGCTGACAGCGCTGACGATGGTGACGACGAGGGCAGTGACGGCCCGTAGAATAGGACCTCTAGAATAGGATCAGCAACAGTAGATGGGGCAATGTATCCCCTTAGTACTCCCTTTTGAGAGCAATCAGCTCTTCTATGTAAGAAATCTGGTTTGTCGTTGAAGAACTCCTCCCCAATCTTAATTCTGCCGATTTCTTCTGAGTTTGATTGAGCCGATTCTCTCTTCTGCCGACCCCACCGATCGTCACTTAGCCAATGGCCAACAGGCCGATGACAACACACCGGTAACTTAATGCCCCATCCCTTTGAGTTCTGGCGGACAACTAGGCAAATCGATGTTCTCACGAGGGAACCAGAATTACTGCCGAAAACGACTTGATCCCGAAGTCGATACCATTGTGTTTTCAGCCTGATGAAATCTCAATCGGCTTCTTAAGAACGGCAAATTCTGCGCCATCAGTTGCCCCCCGAGCCTTTATCAAAGCGAGCATATCAGTGGACTAACCAAATGTGTCGCCATCGGTTTCCAAGTCATGACGCGGAACCAGCCGATCTCAGCAAAATCGGCTCTCCAGAGCAGAGAACCTTCAGGGTGAGCTGCCCCCCGAGCTTCTTCAGTCCACTTTCGCGCTTTGCAAGTCAGATCGGCTCCTCCCCTGTGGTGAATCTGATGCAACCCATCCTTAACCTGATCTGCACATTGCTCGCAAAGAGGAAACCAAAGGTTCTTGAATCGAAGTTATCAAGTCACTCAGTTGAGGAGCTCTTCCATTAGAGTCGATGGCCACGTATCTGCATCGGCTAAACTTTGGTGTTGTTTTTTTTTTTGTTTTTGTTTGGCCGATTTTTCTTAATCGGCCCCCAATGTTCCACCACACGCATGTCTGCACATGTTTATCCGCACATGTTCATCTGACTATATGCCCCCCGAGCCGAATCTGCCAAATGATTGCAGATATCGGCTTTCTGGGTAAGCCAGGGCACTGCACTTGTACGCCGTCTTCGCAAAGATTCATGCTGACTTCCATCTGCCGACGCGGCCGCTGCCCAGTAGATCGTTGCTGACCATAAACAGAATATGTGCAGAAGATAATTTTGGCCGGTTGCGGGAATCGGCCTCCACATTGCTTGCTCGATGAAGGTTTTGTAATGTTCCTCCATAAAATTTTTGGGGCCGATCACAAGGATCAGCCTCGCACGGTTTGCTCATTGGTTTAATCTTGCTACTTGGTTAGGCTGGATAAAACCAACCCAACCTCTGACTTGATGCGCCTGCTGTCATCCACCTTGAGAGCATCGTATAATCGTGGAGCATTAAGCTCTGTCGGCAAGACGAGCACCATGTTTGTGCCAGCCGATGTTTCATCACCGGCTTTCTTTTGCTTGGGACGCCACTCCATCCTCCGTGGACGACCCTCTTCATTCAGGGCTCGCTGAACCTTTGCAGCCAGATCAGGCCGTGCCTTCCTCAGCGTATGCAAGTATAACCTTTCGGCTTCCTCCAGGCCGCGCAACCGCTGAACCCTGCGTTTCTGTGAACGGCTGAGTCCGTCAGGGCACCACCTTGGACGGTGGTACCTGTCTTCTTCTTCTTCTAGTCCCTCGTCTTCTGAATCCTCAAGATCTGCCCAACGAGGTGACTCAGCGCGTTTGCTTGGTGGTGGGAGAGGCCCTAAGCTGCTCAAACACAGACACGTTGGCTGCCTCCTTCTTCTTCTTGTTGCATTGGGCAATTGCCGATTGTGGGCAATCGGCTCATTCCTGAATCCCAGCAGTGTCTGAAGAAAGGGCAATCCCAGTGTCTGGCGTTGTCTTCTTGCTCCCTTGGCCTGTCCGTGGCACGGCGCTCGTGCTCCTCCTCATCGCGATCCTGCCGACGATGTCTTCTGGCTTCTCTAGCCAGACGATCTCCTTCATCATCATAGTTGGACCGTCGGCGTTGGTCATACTGACTCACATATTTGTTGAGGAGGTGATCAGAGAGAGGTCGCTGATATCTTATGTTCTTCACTTCTCCCTCTGTGACGTAGCGCTTGCCATCATGATGGAGCCGATCGCGTGGAGCGGCCTCTTCTGTGTCCTTGCTATGAGAGCAGCTGCCCTCATCTCCATCTTTGCCAGAGTGGTTCCCAGGCCCTACCATGTTGACGCTGAACGTGGGACCTGGCTGGCAGCCCTCGGGGTAGATGACTTCTACCATATTAACGGCGGGGAAGGGCTGGGTGTCTACCTTCATGGCGTATTGGTTGAAAATTAAACGCCCTTCTCTATCGCCGCTTGGATGTGCCGACGCCACACCCTGCCGGCGTTGGAGGCATGGGAAAGCGCGTGGTGGAATTTGCAGTACGGCTTTCCGTTTAGCTCGTGCGCCGTAGGGAACTTGAGACCTTCAGGAATCGTCAACTGTTTCTCCTTAAGCAGGAGGTCGAAGATTTGTTCAGTCTTGGTCACGTCAAAATCAAATCCCCTGGGCGGCCCTGGTGGTTTTACCCATTTGCAGGATACGGGAGTTCCTCCCCGAGTCCACTCAGCCACCGCTATTTCTTGGTCTCCCGCAGGCACTTCACCTTCCTCTGTATCGACCATGACTACTGCACGCTTGAACTTGTCTTGGTACAGGTCTGGGTGGCGCTGTTCATATGCCGATAGTTTCTGAACCTTGGGCGCCAGCGAGGGATAATCTGCGGGGGAGGCCATGTCCGTGAGCGGTGTTGCAAGGCCAGCTACGCCAGTTCGATTGCTTCCTTTTCGATTATACGAACCGAATAACATCGGTTCTGAGATTCTGAAGCGCTGGATGTACTCTGTCACCGTTTCTCCGCGCTTCTGACGTAGTTGTGCTAGATCGGCAATGCTAGACTCGGAAGCTTCTGAATGGTATTGCGTATGGAACTGTTCTTCCAATTGCTTCCAAGACTGGATGGAGTTTGCCGGCAAAGAGGTATACCATCCAAAAGCCGATCCTGTGAGGGACTGTGAAAAGAGCCTCACGCGTAGCTGATCCGACACTGAAGCCGGTCCTAGTTGCGCCAAATATCGGCCGATGTGCTCGATGGAGCTGGAGCCATCCGATCCACTGAATTTGGAGAAGTCAGGGAGCCGATATTTAGGTGGCAGCGGGATCATCTCGTACTCGTCGGGGTACGGCTTGGAATAGCCGATTGCCCTCCTTTTCGGCATAATGCCGAACTGGTCTCTCAGTATGGTACTGATCTGATCCACCGTACTGGCTGCAGGAGATGTATTCTAAAGATTCGCCAGGGTGGCGTACTTAGCCAGCCATGTTTGCTTTTCCAGCTCTGAGCCAACTGCAGGAGCTGGGCTCGGGAGTTTCGTCGGGGTGGCGTACTTAGTTAGCCACGTCTGCTTCTCAAGCTCTGTTGCCGACGTTCCTCCTGTTTGCGCCGGAGTCCCTGACGTTGTGGCCTGGTTTGAGAGTGGCCAGTTGCCACAATCTGGCACATACGTGCATGCATATCCTTGAGGGATCTCCTTGGGCGCCTCAGCCAAGAACTGGTAGTCACTAGGGTCACCACCGATCTTGTAAACGACGAATGCCGGTGTAGCCGGCACTTCAGCTGGTGCTGCCAACGCGTATGGCAGCGGTGGACGGGACTGGAGTGGCAACTCTCCTTGGTGCGTCCCGAGAGCTGGTCCTGACGGCGAGTACTGGTGGCTCATGATCTCCTGGATCACGCGCAGAGCGAGACGCTCCAACACGTTGACCAAGTTTTCAGAGTGGCGGTGTAGTGAGTGAGCCACCAAGTAGTTGATCTCCTGCCGAAGGGCCCTGGTGCGTTCCTCCGACGGGGCAGAGAGATCTATCCCATCGAGTGCACCTTGTGGTGAGAACCCCTTCCATCTGATGCCATGGGTACGGGTTCTCTGAAAAGAGCCGATGAGGTCGGCTTCGAGGGTGGCCTTGATCTCGTCATGTTTCTTCTTGAGCTCAGCAGGCAGCTCCTCGTAGGTGACCGGCGTGCCGTCCGCCGCCATCTCAGATGTAGATGGCGATGTGGTTGATGTAGATGATTGTCCCACCGGGCGTGCCAGAATGTGTTGATCGCCAAAACCCACCGGCGGGCAGCGGCCTGTCAACACGGTAGAGCCGGGAAGAGCCTAGAGCTGCGGCTGGCTGAGACCCCTCCGAGCGACGGCCCGCAATGCTCTTCTGGTCACACGCGGCGATGCGAAGTGCAGGCGTGCCACCTGACCTATACCTGGTCGGGAAGGTGATGGGGATGCCTCGCTTAGTTCCCGCATGGCATACACGTAAACATTAAATCGAGCCTCGATCGGCTCTCAGTTATCTCGTGAATCGGCTCAAAGAGCCGATCCACCCATGATCCGTACGGGGTGCACGAATACCTGGTGATCCCGCTTGATCAAGATAAAGCTAATGAGATCTACGACGATTTAGGGTTTTCACCGCATAATCGGATCATCCTACTCCAGGTTGGGCCTCGCGGCCACGCACGGTGCTCGTAAGCCGATCCTAAACAAGGCCACACAACCAACGTGACGTTGATCATCGGAACATCCTGTTTAGGACTTGCGAACGCCACCCTACGTGCCGCTGGATCCTCCCCCCCTTCGTAAGGCCTAACTATTGCAGATATTAAACTAATCCTTGCGGAGCAAGGAGCAATCGTAACGGATCAGATCTACTAGATGATGAACAAGCAGGGTGCCGCCCCCACGCCTGAGATAGGCGTGAGGGCGGCTAGACATGCGAGGGTTGCACTACGTAAGCATGTTTATACGAAGAGCTATGCTAACCCTAACACATCTATGATAACTACGTTGCCCGCCATCAAAGACGCTTCAGTACGGGCAACGCATGAACAACGTGGGGCTTGTGCTGCCTAGATCGCAAGATGCGATCTAGGCAGCATGTCACTTACCTGATTGAAACCCTCGAGACGAAGGAGTTGGCGATGCGCCGAGATTGGTTTGTTTTTGGGGTGAACGTTGTGTTGTTGTTTATTCCATAAACCCTAGATACATATTTATAGTCCAGCGGACTTTCTAACGTGGGAATATCCCACCGTGCGCGATACAAATTCTAAACCTTGATCTAAGATATGACCTACTATAATTAAAGATACACGGGCAAACTAGCCCAAATTCTCCGTGCAAGGCCGCTTCAGAGATCTTCCACGTGTAGTCCTCTAAGCCCATCTCTCTTATGGCCCACCTCTGGATTTGTCCAAAATCTGGTGATAACAGTACCCAACGTGGACATTTTCCGCGACCGCCGAGCGTCCGCCGAGACGCAAACCTGGCGCATATTTGGGCCAGGATTGCGTCTCCGCGGACTGCCCGATCACTTTGCGTCGCCCCGCTGGAACAGACCCCAGACGTATTTCCGGTCACGGCGAACACAAACGGTCGCTCAGTGTCCGTTTGCGTCGCGCCACTGGAGATGCCCTTATGAACGCGAGGGAATCGCCGCCGCCGGTCGCTTGGCTCTGTACACACAAAGAAGAGAGCGGGGTCGCGTGCCACTGGGCTAGGCTAAGTATGTACAAAGGCAGCGGAACCGCAGATCGCGGCCCAAGTAGTATGGAAGAGATCAGTTTGATTAGGTTGTGGTACATGATAGAGTTCCAGGCCATCCACCAATCTCCCCACGTCCACAGTGTAGAATTTCTGCCAATGATCGGTCCGAGGACGCAGTCTTTATCGAGTTCAAGGAGAAAGTCGAGATATGCTGATTGAGACAGAAAAAAATCCCAATCTAAGCTACTTGGAGGCACAACTCAAAAAGAGAACAAAAAAAAAAAGATAGGTGCAGGCAGTTAGATGAAACCCTCTCTCTCACTTGTTATTTTTCTTGATCTCACTGGAGAGACACAAATGGATCACTAATTCCTTACGGTTTGGGAGGCAAGGCGGCATTTTTAATGAAAAAAGATCCAATTCCGTCGGAGGCTAGGGCGCGCTGCCTCCGAGTCACACGTCGTTGGATGTGATTCAATCACGCGGTCCAGCCATGGCTCCCGGTCGCTCTCTCCGCACCGAGGGCGCCCACCACCCTGTACCGGGGGCGCCGACAACCACCGTGCCCCAACGACCGGCTTCTTCGACGAGCGGCCATGCTCCTCCTCGACGGTGGCCCTGGCTGCGGGCTCCTTTGATGACACATGGTTGGGTGAGGTCGGCACGGGTGACTGGCCTGCGTTGGTTCTCATCTTCTCGGTCACGCGCCTCCGCAGCAGCGCATGATGGTGCGGGCGAGCATCGATTTGCGGTGGTACGGTGATATAGAGGCTAGGCCGCACCGCTGCGTGTGGTTGGCGACGGAGCTGCAAAAAAGTGTTTGATGTGCTGCGAGCGGTGGGTGGCGGCAGAGTTGCAAAGGAAGAGTGGCGATGCTGCGAATGGTGGACGGCTGAGCTGCAAAGGAAGGGGAGGTGTTGCAAATTGTCAGCGGTGGTGCTAAAATGGCTAGCGACGGTGCTACCAACAATCAGTGGTGGTCGTGCAAACGGTTACCACAGCCAACAGTAGTGATGTAAGAAGAAAGTGACAGTGCTGCCTAGTCGGAGTTGGGATGCTGCTGGCGGTGTGCCGGCGAGCGGTAGTTGACGATGCTACAATAGTGTAAAACTTTTCATACAATTGGTTTATAGGTTTGCTGCTTTAGTACAATTTTTTGCTACGAAGTCTTCGGCAAGGTCTCTGACGAGATCTTCGACGAGGTCTCCAGCGAGATCTGCGTCCGGCTGATCTTTTATGTTTCTTTTTTCTAAGCAAACCATTTTTTCCAGTGAAGCAAAAGCGAGCCACTTGCTTCTGTTTTCTCTGTCTGCCAGTCAAATCGCCGCTGAAATCCGGCCACGAGCGGACGCCAGCGGAGCACATCGCCGTGATCTACTCGCCTTGCTCTCATCTTTCCCAGCTGCCAGTTCGTTTCCTGTACCGTAGCCACAGTCACAATCACCGCCACCGCCACAGCGCGTCCTGTACCAGCTGGGCCACCGGTACGCAGCTTGGACCGGCGCCGCCCCACTCCGCTTCTTCTAACCGCTAACGGTGCCGTCACCGCGGTGAGTCACGCGGCCTCGCCCGGACGGTGCTGCCATGAGTGGACGCCTCACACAATGGCGTCGGCGTGGCGCCTTTCTTGGCAACGGAGGAGAAGGCCGAGCAACCGGGGGGCGTTCGACAACGGCATACACCCCCTCTTCGGTCCACCTTCGCGCCCCAACCCACTTTCTCTGCTGGGGGTCATCAGGAGGGACGCCCCTTCCATCCGTCTGCTCCGCCTCTCCACCGTCGACAGGCGCCGACATCGACCACATGGCGCCGGCGGCGTGCGTAACTCGTCAGCACCGTCTATCGGCGCCGCGCCCGTCACCTCCCTGCCAAACGAGATGTTTATTCAGTTATAATTTGATGAGATTTTTCGTCCATCTTCGTGCACTCCGCAAAACACTGATTGATTTGGTTTTTTATTTTCATCTTCCGGATTTCCTGGAGCTGTGAACCCAGAATTTGTTCTTCATCTCCACATTTTCTTTCATTGGGTAAATCCCTTGGCTTGGGAAAAAAATCATCTGAAAACGCGGCTGTTGCGTCATTTCGAGACGATGACCATTTGGAGGACAACTTCTCTCTTGGGATGGAGGCCCGACCACCTGAGGGAGGGGGTGCTTGATTTCAGGACCTACTCTCGTATGCTTACTTGTCTTTATGTATTTGAGGTGGTTGGGGTCGTAGTGGCGTACCTCAACGACCAGAGTTCAAATCCTGTCAGGAGCAAATTTCTGGAATTCTCACGCCGAGGTCCCGCTTCTACTATATCATTTAGTGTCTAGTTCCTCCTAGCACTAATTCATTTTTTTTTGTCTTTATGTATTTCTGGTAAGGTTCCATTCTTCAACTGTGCTGCAGGCTATATCTAGAAAACCAGGATCTCTTGTTGCGCGAAAACTCAAAACCACCGCGTTCATTTACGAAAAATTACATGTGTGAAAGGGAACCTTGTTTACTGGCAGTTCTTCCAACCAGTGTTGACTGTTCCTTGCTAGAGGCTTTTTCCTTCCAAATTACTCCTACCTCCCGTCTCAAAATATAAGGCCTACTCCCAAATTAAAACGTATTATATTTTGGGATAGAGGAAATAGATAATTCAATCATCCCGAGTTTATTTCATTTCAAATCATATCTTACATGGATTTCTCTCTTGTCAAATCATACAGGTGCACAACAGAAAAGCCGAACCTGACCTTCCCAATACTATAGGCACATTGTTTTTTTCCAGGTAAGTGAATCTTCTATTAGAAGACTACAAACGTTAGTACGCTTTATTGTTTGGAAAAAACGATCATCTGGTTACACTAATGTACTATTCATTTGATAGGATTGAATCTGGCCGAGCTAAATCATATCACCTCACCACTTCTAAAATCTCGAGGTAGTCAATTGGATGGGTTGCGGATAGTAGTGACCTCCTTATGATTAGCATGCCAAGTGTCTTTAGAAGAAGCTCTTTGAGATGTGTTGCTTTATTAGTACTACGTACTTGTTTTCTCTATCAACAGTGCGTTGGCACTGGAAATTTAAGATTTCAGGGGGCGACAGAGTTCATCTTCTTATTGGTTTCCCCTGATAGTGTTTTTGTATGTACCGTCTTCAGTTTTCTTTGTCAAATTTGCTCATCTTTCTGAAAACAGGAAAAGAAAAACAGCTTTAATACCATTTCACCTTTTTGATCAAATATATCTAGCCATTCCAATCTTCTCTTGCTATTTTGCGAGCTGTCAGTGGTTTACTGTACCTTGTTATCTTTAATATAATTAATAATTAACACTTCTCATTTATATGTACAGCAGGAGTGCATATACGACTGTTGAGTTGTTCAAGCTAGTACTTGAAGCAGGAAATGTCTTCGTCAAGGCCTATTTCCAGTTCTTCCAGCAGGAACGGCCAGAGCTCCCGGGCAAGGGTATTAGCAAAAACAGAACTTGATGCTGAGCTCAACGCTGCATATGAAGAATCTGGTGAATACTTCGACTATTCCAAGATGGTTGAAGGCCAGCGGACCGCTCCACCTGTGCAGCCAGGGCGGCCGGAGAGGGTCATAGCCTACTTGCAGCACATTCAGAATGGAAAGATGATCCAACCATTTGGTTGCTTGTTGGCCCTTGATGAGAAGAGCTTCAGTGTTATCGCGTTCAGTGAGAACGCGCCAGAAATGCTAACAACGGTCAGCCATGCAGTACACAGTGTTGATGATCCCCCAAGGCTAGTTATTGGTACAAATCTACGGTCTCTTTTCACTGACCAAGGTGCCACGGCACTGCATAAGGCACTAGGGTTTGCTGATGTTTCTTTGCTCAACCCTGTCTCAGTTCAATGCAAGACCTCAGGAAAGCGTTTCTATGCCATTGCTCATCGAGCAACTGGTTGTTTGGTGGTAGACTTTGAGCCTGTGAAGTCTACAGAATTTCCTGGCACTGCTGTTGGGGATTTGCAGTCTTACAAGCTTGCTGCCAAGGCAATCTCCAAGATCCAGTCACTGCCAGGTGGAAGCATGAAAGTGCTATGCAATACTGTGGTTAAGGAAATCTTTGATCTTACAGGATATGATAGGGTTATGGCTTATAAGTTTCATGAAGATGAGCATGGCGAGGTCTTTGCCGAGATCAGAAAGTCTGGTCTTGAGCCTTATCTAGGTCTGCACTATCCAGCCACGGATATCCCGCAAGCATCCAGGTTTCTTTTCATGAATAACAGGGTAAGGATGATTTGTGATTGCCATGCGAGATCCATAAAGGTCATCGAAGATGAGGCACTCCCCTTTGATATTAGCTTGTTGGATTCAGCACTCAGGGCCCCACACGGTTGTCACGTTCAGTATATGGAGAACATGAGCTCGATTGCATCCCTTGTCATGGCTGTTGTGGTTAATGATAATGAAGAGGATGATGAAATCGATTCTGAACAACCAGCACAACAACAACAACAGCAGCAGAAGAAGAAACTATGGGGCCTCCTTGTTTGCCACCATGAGAGCCCCAGGTATGTCCCTTTGCCGCTGCGTTATGCTTGTGAGTTCGTAGCACATGTGTTTTCTGTCCATATCAACAACGAGTTTGAATTAGAGGAAAAGTTGCATGAGAAGAGGATACTGAGGGTGCAAACAGTTCTCTATGAGATGCTGTTCAGAGAAGTCTCTCCCCTGACTATAGTATTAGGGACACCCAATATCATGGACCTGGTCAACTGTGATGGTGCTGCTCTTTTGTATGGGGGCAAAGTATGGCGCCTGTGTAATGCTCCAACTGAGTCTCAGATACGTGATATTTCCTTATGGATGTCAGAAGTTCACAGGGATTCCACTGGCCTGTGTACAGAGAGCCTCCATGATGCTGGCTATCCAGGAGCTTCTGCTCTCTGTGATAGGATTTGTGGAATGGTAGTGGCTAAGATCAACTCAAAGGATGCCCTTTTTTGGTTCAGGTCATGTACAGCTGATGTGATCAGATGGGGAGGTGCAAACAATGATCCGTCGGGCATGGATGGCAGCAGAAAGTTGCAGCCTAGGTTATCTTTCAAAGCATTCCTTGAAGTTGTCAAGATGAAGAGTTTGTCTTGGACTGATTATGAGATGGATGCTATTCATTCGTTGCAACTTATACTTCGAGGGATGTTCAATGATACCATCAAGCCAACCTGGGAAGCTAATTTAGATAACCAGATTGTTGATATGAAACATGATGGGCTTGCCGAATTTAGATAACCAGTGAAATGGTTCGTCTAATGGAAACAGCAACCGTTCCAATCTTGGCAATAGATGGCAATGGACTTGTCAATGGGTGGAATCAGAAAGCAGCGGAATTGACAGGGCTAAGAGGTGATGATGATACAGGAAGACACATACTTACCCTTGTGGAGGAATCTTCTATACTAGTTGTGCATAGGATGCTATATCTAGCTTTGCAGGGTTAGTAAGCTTGTTCTATTTGTTTTCTGTATTTCCCTCGAGGGAGACTACAAGGCAATGATTCACAACCCGAATCCACTCATTCCTCCTATATTTGAGGTTGATGAATATGGATGGGTTTCTGAGTGGAATGTTGCAATAACCAAGTTGACTAGGTGGCACAGAGATGAAGTGCTTGATAAGATGCTTCTTGTTCAAGTGTTCGATAGTAGCAATGCCTCCCGAAAACTGCAAACGGAGGCCGAGCTACATGTAGCTCTTTATTTTCAAAAATTCTGAATCATAGTTTTTTAAGTTTCAAAAAAATCTGAAAAAAAATCTTGAATGTAGACAATGATGAAATCTACAAACATGCAAAATTTCAATGTGAAATTCTTTGTATTGTAGACTACACAAAAATGGCAAAATCTCACAGGTTTTATAGTTTTGAAATGTGCACTATTCACTATTCTCAGATCCACACATTTGTCATTTTTGTGTAGCCTAAAATACTATGAATTTAATATTTAGATTTTGCATATTTGTAGATTTCATCATTGGCTACATCTAAGATTTTTTTCAGAATTTTTTGGAACTTAAAATATGACTTCCGATTTTTTGAAAATAAGGAGCTACATGTAGCTCGGCCTCTATTTGTACATGTTATCAACAGTGCATTATGTGGCGAAGAAACAGAAAAGTCTCCATTTGAGTTCTTCGACCGAAGTTGGAAGTACATTGTGTGTCTTCTATGAGTGAACAGAAAGAAAAATGAGGGTGGACTCATCACTGCAGTATTCGGTTCTATTCATGCCGCTAGTCATGAGATGAAACATGCACCACAAGTGCAGCAAGCTTGGGAGCAGAAGTCACTAAAAAGGCTCAAGGCTTTCTCCTACATGAGACATGCGATCAACAACCTTCTCTCATACATGTTTCAATCAAAGGACGACCATGTCTCAGATAATTGCCACCAGCAGCTAAACAAGATTCTTGTGGACTTGGATTAAGATAACATCACCAAAAGTTATTGTTTTTGCAAAATCTTCTGAATTGTTCTACGGAGTACTATGTTCTTGTGTTTACTTTGGATGTCCCTGCATTTGTCAGTTTTGCAAACCTCCTATGCTGATGTTGTTTGTTGTGCTAATTTCACTTGCTTTGATGCCAGTATGCCTTCTTATGTGATGATTGTTGTGAATGGGCAACTAGTATTCACAGGGGGCAAAGGCTAGTACATGTACATGCAGGAAACGCCTCATACACTGAGGGGCTATACATCTCTAACACCCCCCCCTCAAACTCATGGTGGATCAATAACACTGAGTTTGGCTAGAAAGAACTCATGTTGCGCTCTAGTCTGGGTCAAGGCACATACTATAGAGCCACAACCTGATCCTCCACAACAGTACGCACAAAGGAGGCATCAACACCTATGTGCTTGGTGAATTCATGCTTCACCGGGTCACGCACAATGCTGATGGAAGAAAGACCAAAATCATCCAATAACCAGCGTAACAAAGTCAACTCTGCCGTCAAGAGAGTCATCGCTCGCAACTCAGCCTCTGCACTCGAACGAGAGACATCGGTATGTTTCTTGGTCCCCAAGCAATGAGATAATCACAAAGAAAAATACAGTAGGCAGAAAGAGACCAGTGATCCGATAGATCACTAGCCCACGTAGCATCTGAGTAGGCCTCGAGTTGTAAGGAGCTGAACGAGGAAATAAGATGCGACGGGAGTGATGCATGTAAAATGCATACATGAACTTTGTCCTTATCATATTGAATTCTCACATATTTGCAACATATATGATGATAATATCATGTTTTACATTAATTTATGGGGATTTTCCAATAATCTCCTTTGTTTGGTTTATAAGTCTGCAGAAGAGGAAAACCCTGTTTTGTGTATTTTTCACTTTTAGAGACCTATACGGAGTCAAATTGACCTGAGATTTTTGGAGCGCCACTTTTTCATTGGGAGAACCACCCTGGAGCTTTGGAGGACACCTGGATGGGCCTGAGGCCCAAAAGACCTCAGGTGGCGCGCCCAAACACTTAGGGCGTGCCACATGTGCTCTTTCGACCGTTGGTCATCCAATCGACATGATTCTTTCGTCCACCGATGTATTTTGACTTAAAAATCACTATATATATGGCCCCGAAGAGTTCTCGGGAGTAGAGCGCCGCACAAACATAGAAACACGAAAACAGAGTCTGCGGCAGAGACGATTGGAGGGGGGAAACTCCGCCAGGATCACCACCTTCTCCAACGTCGTCATCATCATCATCATCATCATCATCACCGTGATCCAGGGAGAGTAGTCCACCTCTAGACTACAGTTTTGTGGCAGTATCTTGATCTATTTCTCTCATGTTCTTAATAGTTCTTAGTGTCATATGAGCTGCCTCACAAGATTATGGCCATATTTTTAATACCTATGTTGTGGATCCTTATTCAATGATATTGCGCTATGAGATCTGATATTATGTGTAAGATGTATTGATAGATGCATATTATGTATCCCGTTCTTAGGTATTTATTCTGATCCAACATCTATGCGCACTGTGGTATTTTGTCAACAGGTTAGTTCCAGAAAATGCATAAAAGTGCCATGAAGTGTAAACAAAACATATAGAAATTGGTGTAAAACAAGCATGGAGCATAAAAAATTATAGATACGTGTGTTATTAAGGTAAGTGATAACAAAACTATTTTTTGAGGTGACATGCAGCCAACACAATCTTGATCAAGTTATTGTAAAAGTATTGTGAGCTGGGATCAAAGTACACTAAACATAGGCAAGATAGATATAATTCTAACAATAGAACTTAGCAACTATGTTACAACATGAGAAGTAACTCAAACAAAATATCATGAATAATAATGCACTGAAAACAACTGTTTGTTTTTTAGCATAGAGAAAACATAGCAAAGTGGTATTCAGCTTGTCCTTTGTGGAGTAGCAAAACATAAATGTCAGTACACATTTAAAGTTCAAAGGGTGACTAGATACAAATAGTTTAAGAACAAGCAATAACATAATTATGAATCAATCAATAATAAATTTTAGGAATATGCACATTATACTCAGAATGACAACTATGCTCTCTTAATTGGTGCATAAAATTAGAAGATGAAAACTCAACATAAAAGTAAAAGAAAGGCCCTGTGCGCAGAGGGAAGCAAGATTACTCATGTGTTAGAGCTTTTTATTTTGAACTAGGACAAATGCCCGTGCGTTGCTACGGGTGCTGAAATTTAATTTCTCAATGCAAATATATAATTTATAAAATTCAAAACAAATCAAGAATATATGATAATTTACTACAGCATGATAATACCGAATGCAATAACAAGACATCATTATTTTGAAATACTTGGAACTGAATGATACTGCAATCTGTTTGCCAACGTCCGATTCTGAAAGATCGGCCAGCTAGTTGTCTTAGCCATCTGTGGTTTCAGTCAGCTGTGCGACCTCACCCGATTAAATCAGCAACTCTTAATTTAAAAATCAGATAGATGCAGCTTTTCTGGGCAATTACAAATGTTTACTACACTCAATAAAAAATTTGAAGCTCATCCAGAGAAAATCAAGGACACAGTAAAAATTTGGTTGCAAGTTTCCTTCTGTGACCCTCTACTTCACGTATCTTGCACTTACCACACTTGCTAGGCTTTTTGGGCAGGTGGCATCTGTACATGTAGTGCTTTTGTGCCCTGGATTCGGGCAAATGGTGTAGAACCTTGTTTGTTTGCTCATTCCCTCATATGGTGCCTTGTCCCTGCTACTTGTCGGCCTACCAGCAAGCCACTTCTTCAACTGTGCCTTCAAACCATCGAGTCCATCACCAGACAAAAGAGCAATGACGTTGTCGATGCCTGACAGAGCTATTTCTTTCTGCATTAGTTGAGCTTGAAAACCCAGGCCATCAGGATTTTCAGTATATGGCTGTATTGTAACAATTACATCATTAAAAATATTGGTCGCCCGGTCGCAAGCTTCCACACTTATATCGCCCATACTGAAAATTCTGCATTGCCTTCATGTATAATACCGAGTGGTGAAACGTGAAAGCTCCTTTCAACATCTGATCATGTGGTAACGAGCTAGATGATCTAGCAGAATGCCCCTTCCACCCCTTGTCTACCTTTTCATGACGTGACATGACATGATTTCCTTCACAACCAAGTGGTCCATTACCAGTGTTGAACAAGTAAGAAACATTGGCATAGCTGAGATTTATGCATTCAAGCAACATGAAAATTGCCGTGTCCCCGTACCTTCAGAATATGGCAGCATAGCAGCCCCATATGTGGAAATTGTCCACACTGGATCAACTTACACATACCTATGGATTCTAGCTGAAAACCTTTTGCCCACGTGCATGGATTCGGTTTAGGATTTTGTGGCACCTGAGAGGACAATGTAGTTTTACGTTAAGAGATGTGCAACAACCAGGATATACTCAGCACATATCACCTTACACATACCTATGGAATGCCCATCGACTCTGATCTGAACTGAACCATACATCGCAGTAATTGAATACACAGACAATTGAAGCATTCCTTATGAGCACCAAATACCAAAATAGTAGGAAAGCCTTGTACCTTGTAATTGCTCATCAAGGACTGCAAGATTCTGAAGTCAAATAAAGTCCTGGTACTTACTTTTGAAAGAAGCTCAAAATTGCAATACTCAAACATGTCACCTATATGTTGCTCACAAGGATCAGAATCTGCAACCATGCACCATCTGAAATTAAATATCAACGTTTGTAATTACAGTATGCTCGCAGCTGGTGTCACCTGCCATTGGAAAACACATGCAGTAAGGAGCAAGGCCGAGTTGAAGGAGGAATATATATGTTGTGAACCATGTAACCATGATTCAGAAAAAAAGACATAAAACAAAAAAAATCTAGCCATAAAAAAACAAAAGAGCTACCACAAGAATTTACCATGAACGATGTGCGTGTTCTGTCTATCATAATGTTGTTACATGAGATGGCCGAACTCGCCTTCCATGTTGACCTGTTTTGCTGATGTGCTTGCTTTTGTTTTAAACGTAAGGCCTTAGCCTAGCTTTAAATTAATAAAGCCATGAATGGCAGATACAAGATGCTGACAATTCAGCTAACAGGCAATGCACACAAAGCAAGAAAATACATCAAGAAACACCGCCTGAGACGAAGCCTTCATCCATCCTCGTGCTCATAGCCATGAAAAAGAAGTCGTGGAGTAGCCACACCAGAGAAAGGCCATGCTTGCTTTTCTGATCTGCAAGTTGAATGTAAGATCATTCGACATTTTTTTTTGTAAATTCATGTGCCCCTTAAAATAGGCTCAGATGCAAATATTACTACAGCGTTTAGGTGTGCATTTTCTGTAATTACAAGGAAAATAAATAATACAACTAACAAGTTTGATCAGATTATGGAATATCCATGTACACTGTTAAGAAAGTATACATATACAGAAAGAAAATACAAAACCCACTTTACTCGAAGACCATTATTCTTACTCTTCACATTGGGAACGGTCTGCAACGATGCTTTATAGTTTTGGACTGGCTTTTTAGACGTTCCGATGTAGTTGCAATCTGCCAAGCTGAGTATAAACTTGCAGTTTCAAGGCCTAGGCACACATAAACCATTGATACATAGATCAAACAACTAAGAAACCGAAAGGCATGTTAAAAACTTACAAGACTCATATGTGCTTCTTTCAATGGAATTGGTGTGCATCGCTGATGATGGGGGACATATATATATGCACGATCAGTAATTTCTTAGCAGTGAATTTTTTTTAATCAAAGAGTATGATCAAGAAAGATAATTTCACTGTGATAATACACAAACTGAATGTATCCTTTTTCGTCTTGTAACCCCTCGATGCCTACTCAACCTTTTTCTTGTTTGCAAAATATTAATAACCACAACCCAGTACCGCTAGTTGGCAACTGGTAACAAGATAACATCCATTAGAGTAAAAGAGATCAACCTATGGCAATTCGGCTCATTAACTGACTGAGCCGATCCTTTACTCCTCCGGTTTGCTCTGCCAGAAATAGACAAAACAAGACAATATATAAATCTTTATGTGCAGTTCTCTAACAAACACTTTCTACCCAATTCGAAAATGATAAATCGAGCTACATCAGCCCGGACCTCAAACTATGAATTATTCCGATGAGCACTTGCAGCAGTGGCACTCTGAATTATTTTGAGTCATCTAGAGCAGTTACATCAATGCCACTCTGCCTTTCATTCCTAACCATTATGTGGTGACATCAAATGGAACACCTCACCAGCATGGCTGACACCGCGAAAGCCGGCCGCTGTGCCCGATACTTGGCGAGCTCCAAGAAACGCCTTTACATGAGCATGTCCTTTGCCCTATCCACGTTCACATCCATCAAGGTAACTGCAAACCAAAAACACGAAATGAAGATGAGTCCACAACATCGACGCCGTAGCATCCAGAGTGCTGTACCAGACGGGCAACCTACTGTAATATTCCAGCCGTCGCACCGGACCCTCTCCGATAGGGATCACGCACACCCCCACGCATCCCGCACCTCCCGCGCCACCGAGGCTGGGAATGGTTATGCTTGTGGAGAGCGATCGGAGATCGAGGGCAGAATCGCACAAGAGGGCTCCAACTCGGATATGTGCGACGGAGGAAAGGAAAAGCGTCGCAGCGCGGGGTATGGGGAGGCGGCGTGGAGGATGGTCGGGCGGCGAACTTGGGGATGCGGCGTGGGGATGGTCGGGCGGCGGGGGGAGTCGAGCCGGGTGAGGAGGGAGAACGCGCGGTGGAGCGCCAGGGGCAGAGGCGGCGGCATGTGGGGAGTTTGAGCCGCGGGGCTTAGTTGGGCTTGGCCCAGTTAGCTACACGTGCGGGGCGGAACCATCGAAGGGGGTAACGTATGCGGGATGACCAAAGTTTGACGTATTGGTGGATGGCAGAATAAGGAACCAGTTTACTCTTTTTAAGTAGTAGAGATACAATAGAGGCGTTGAAAATATATTTTGAGAGGTATGTATGTCTATGTCAACGAATGGAATCAAATGATCTATCATCCTTTCATGTTTAATAGCTTCAAGAGCGGCTCCCATAGAGATAATAATAAAGTTCCTCTTCTCCTTTGTTTGAACAAGCTAAGTTCATGATTTCTCAAGTACATAGTGTTAGGAGATTTTGATTATGTGTTTAATTTATATTTTAGTGGGCTGGGCACCCGCTTGCCTGCTCTTATTGCAATATTAGGGACTAGCACATTATGCATGCTAGTCAAGGTGTGAAACCAAAATAAACATGAAAGAGATAATAAAGCATTTAAAACTTCCTCATGAGCTAAAATAGGAATACAAAACATGTAATAATTTTTGAAGGTTTAAAGGTAACACACAAGCAATTCACTTTGGAGTGGCAGTGAAATACCACATATAGGTAGGTATGGTGGACACAAATGAGAAAACTTTGATTTTTGGGAGTTGAATGCACGAGTAGAGATCATACTCAGTAAAGGCGAGGGCTAGCAAAAGACTGTGAGCGACCAACTAAGAGAGCAATAATAGCCATAATCATGCATAGCGACAAAAAATTATTAATCAAAGCATAAAGTGATATTACAAGTTAAAAACTAAATGATCATAGAGGATTGAGGTGACTGGTTTGTAGTCATAACATGGTGTAAGCATGTGCCAAGTCAACCCAATTAAGCATCAAAGGAGAATACCACAATATTATGCTTTTGTATGATGGAAACAACACATGGTTCTTTCAATAGCACATTAAGCACTCTCAGCTATTTGAGACAAGTCAGGCTACAACAATAAATACTAAGCATATGATTAAAATAACATCTAACATGACATGCTAAAGTCTAAGCCACAGTCTAAACAAGCTTCCTTTTGCATCACTATAAACATGAAATATTTTACTCGTGTCCAACACCAATCAATTTATTTGAAACAACTCTCATAGATAATAATTAATAAAGACCAGAGAGCCAATCATACCTTACCAAAGAAAACTAACAAGCTCTGAACAAAATATGAGTAGAAAACAAGAGCTAAACGCAGTACTGGCAAAAGAGAACACTCGCAGAACAATAAGAGTGAAAACTAGAGTGTTCTATGCAATGAAAACGGAGTGTGTCGTTCTCCAAAACAAGTATGCTAGGATCCAACCATATGCTACATCAAAAAAACAAAATAAAACTAAAAACAAAAATAATGACGCTCCAAGAACAACACATAGCATATGAAGCAATAAAAATATAGCGTCTTGAAAGATGGCATGATATCTTTGTTGATGAAGAAGAGGATACCTTGGACATCCCCAAGCTTTGACGCTTGTACCTCTTGGATATTTCTTTGGGTTACATGGGCATCCCAAAGTTTGAGATTTTGTCCATACTTCATCACATCACATCATTTTTCTCTCCCAACACTTGAAAATTTCCTTCATACAAAACTTCACACAATTTTCATTAGCATTATTAGTGCAATCAAAATAACAAATCCACTTTGGTTCAGTTCTAACATAAGTCAAACATCTATTAAAACATTATCTATTGTAGCAACTTCTTTAAAAAGCTCTTTCTCTCAAAAGAACTAAAAAATAAAAAGATTAAGAGGCAAATGCAAATAGTGGCAGAAATCTATCAAAATAAAACAACAGGTAAAGATTAATTTTTTAGAAAATCTTCTGTTGCTCAAATAGAAAAGTGCAAAACTAACTAAAGTTAGATAATAACCTGGGGGCATATGCTCAAAATTATCAGATCAATACGACGTTCTGGCTTGGTATACAATTTTTTTTGTGACAGCACATAATCTATTTCAGGACAGGAACTTCCCCAAATCTTACTTTCTTCCTATTAGAGGCTATTCTTGGCATAAAAACGAAATAAAAAGGATAAATAGAGGTTATTACAGAGGTAACGCCTTCCAAGACTCAACAAAATAAAATATTACAGAAATAAAACATGGGTTTTCTCCCAAGAGTGCTTCTCTTGAACGCCTTTCAGCTAGGCGCAGAAAGCTTGAATCAAGTATTTTCAAGTGAAGAAACATCAAGATCAATGCCAGAAGACTTTTCAACAAGGAATTTTATTTTATCAATATAAGTTTTAGAAGACCCTCTCTCAACACTATTGGGTTCACTACTTTCATCAAATGGGTTTTCAGGACAATCCAATCAAAATTCTTTTACAAAGCTTCATGCGTTCCAACGAGTTTGAAAGGTATTGGTATTTTCATTTCCTCGCTATTTCCGGGTTTGGTTTTGTCTATCTTTTCAAGTGTACCAATAACATCTACACATGATCCTAGCATCTTAAACCGATCAAAGACTTTCCTAGCTTCTATAACAACATCTCTAAATTCTTTAAGCAAAGTTTCCAGAATAAAATCTCTATTTTCATCATCCTCAACTTCATGAAGTTTAAGAAATATTTGTTATATAATGTCTTCACTATGCTACTCTGAACTACTCTCCGGTTGGATAACGAATATCAATTCACCACGTAGGACTGCAAAAGCATTCCTTAAAGTTCGCGTACCAAATCTAGGGACACCCTGCGCTATCAGTTTGAGCATCCAAAGATAGTACTAACATAACAAACACCACAATTTTATAGAGACATCCAACTCAAATTATAACTCATGATAAGTATTTCTGTAAAATTTAGCCTAAGAGACACACACGGTGCGCACACTGTCACCTTCACACCGTGGGACAAGGTGTATCTGGAGATCACAATAATAAAACCACTTGACTAGCATAATAGATGAAGAGTAACATCTACTTATTCAACTAGATTACAAAGCTCATGATCACATAAAGATCACACCATGGGAGAGAGAGATAGACCACTTAGCTACCGGTAAAGCCCTCAGCCTCGGGGAAGAACTACTCCCTCCTTAGCATGGGAGTCATCAACATCGATGAAGATGGCGGTGGAGTCGATGGAGATGGCTCCGGGGGCAATTCCCCGTCCCGGCAGGGAACCTGAACACAAACTTCTGTCCCCTGAAACTTGTCTTCGATGGTGGCGGAGCTACGAAACTCTTCGTGGATGGAGGCTCGGGTGTTTATGTTTTTCCCGAGGATGTGAATTAATAGGCGAAAGGGCGAGGTCGATGGGCACCTGAGGGGCCCACACCATACCTAGGTGTGGCCAGGGGTGGGCCACGCCTAGGGGTGGTGTGGCCACCTCCCGGCTCTTCTCCGTCTCCCCTTTGGACTCCTTGCTGCCAATGATTTCTGCGAGGGGGGCGGTGCACACCACCTTGATTGGGTGCTCTTGGAAGTAATGCTTCAGCTTCCTAGCCGCCATGTACACACCGTAGGTAAGCTTCTGGTAGTGGGGATAGTTTTGCTTGGATTGGGAGAGCACCTCGCTGAGGTAATATACTGGGCATTGGACCGCCTGCTCCTTGCCCTCTTCCTTGTGTTTCACCACCAGGAGAACGGTAACCACGATATTGGTGGCAGCGATGTACATTAGCATGGGTTCTTTCGAAGTCGGTGACGCTAAGATGGGCGCGGTTGACAGCATGCGCTTCAGGTCACGGAAAGCCGCGTCCGCCTTCGGGGACAAGACGAAGGTGTCCGACTTCTTGAGTAGCTGGTACAGGGGCAGTGCCTTCTCCCCCAGCCGGCTGATGAAGCGGGCCAAGGAGGCCAGCAACCAGTGAACTTTTGGATGTCCTTGAGGCATTGCGGCAGCTCCATCTTTTCTAGGGCACTGATCTTCTCCGGGTTGGCTTCGGTCCCTCGCTGAGAGACGAGGTAGCCCAGGAGTTGGGCGGCTGTCACGCCGAAAGTGCACTTGACCGGGTTGAGCATCATCCGGAATCTTCATAGTTTGGTGAAGGTTTCTCTCAGATCATCAAGGAGGGTACGTCTCTCCTTGGTTTTTACAATGACATCATCCACATATGCGTGAACATTTCTGCCGATTTGCTCTTGTAAGAATTTTTGCATGCACCTTTGATAGGTGGCGCCTGCATTTTTTAAGCCGAACGGCATAGTCGTGTAGCAATAAGCCCCGTACGAAATAATGAACAAAGTCTTTATTCGATCATCTGGATTCAAAGGAATCTGGTGGTAGCCTAAATAGGCATCTAGAAAAGACAACAGTTCACAGTCGGCAATAGAGTCTATGACTTGATCTATGCGTGGCAGGGGAATGGTTCCTTCGGGCAAGCCTTGTTTTGGCTCGTGTAGTCGATACACATGCGTTAGGAGTCGTTCTTCTTGTAAGGGTATATTGCCCCTATGTGTGGTTTTGGTAATTAGTGACAACCCCTATGGAGTATGGACTAATGTTTCATTGAGTTTATATGAAGAAATATTCCATAGGTACTACTTGTATTCCATGTGTTGGATTCAAGTATGGATGCCATGAAGATAAAGATATACCTTGTGTATTGGCATCAAGATCATCAATTTGAAGATATATATGTGATATGATCAAGAAGAAGAAATGAAGATGGAGTTCTTATGTGGAACTCAATATTAGCCATGATCTAGCTTATGTTATAAGCAATGAATGATCAAGATCTTGAGTGCTTGAGTCCAAGTGAAGAATTCTTTATACACCTGAAGATAGTATGATAGAGCATCAGAAGATACAAGGTTGACCAATACAAGGAGTGAAGAATAGATTCAAGTTTGGTCAACACATGAAGCATGAAGAATGTGCCACGAGAAGTCATGTTGTATGGTAAGCCGTGTCAATCATGCTTTATGAACTAACCCATCATATATGTTCCCTTGTGTTGTCTATGTGGGTTAGGTATCTTTACATGGGCATGCATCAAAAGTGAGATCTCATATAGTCCATGAGAGGATGATGTCAAGTGGTGATCATCATTAACATTGAGTTGGGCAAGTTCAAGTTGAGCATCTCAAGAGGATCATATGCTTGAAGCTTGCCGTCCATTTGGTGATAATGGACATGTGAAGATGTGCATCAATGGAGCTTTCCCATCATGGTGTATGGGGGAGCATTTGTGAGTCTTCACGAAGCAACAATGATCAAGTGAGGCATTCCGGCTTGAGTGGAGCTTGAAGTGTTATCATCAAGATCAAGCGGGATGCGCAAGGCAAAGGTATGGCCTTGATAGGTTTTCCTTTTACTGGTCTCAAGGTGGTTGATGGGAGACCGAATTATAGGATAGATAGCCGCACTATCAAGAGGGGCTTTCGGTTAGCTAACTTGATCACATCGTCTTAGGGAGCTCAACCCTTTACATACTTGCATATCCCTATTCTTCTTGGTGTTTCTCTTTGAGAGGTTCTTGAGCTTATTGCTAGCTTTACAACAAGCCCAAGTTCATCGAAAACGGAATCCGCATGCATCTTCTATTGCGTTTTCGAGTTTGGACGTCTTCATCGTTTCTTGACCGTTTGTTGGGTTCTATTTGTCGTTATCTTTCCAACAAAATTGGTTTCATGTCAATCGGAGTTCGGGAGCATTTTCTGTTTAAAATATAGAAAGCTATTTAGCCTTTGGCCAGTCTGTGGTCCGGTTGGACCGGCCGTGGTGCCGGCTGGACCGGCGCCGACCGGCCCCTGCACCGGTGCCATCCGGGGGCATGTTCTGTAAGTCCCCGATCCGCCCGGTCACGGTCCGGCGCCAGGTCCGATTTGGACCGGCCGGGTCTGGCCTGTGGTCCGGTCTGACCGGCTCCTGGACCGAATGACCCGGACCCAGGCCCGGTTGACCGACCTCTTCGACTGTGCTGAGCTAAAACTCACCCGACGGTTATATTTCTATCTAGTTTTTCCCTAGACTATAAATAGGCCTTCTTCCACCTTGGGCTGCACAAGTTCTTCCACTCTCTCTCCTCCATTGTTGACTTTGAAGAACTTGCCCTCTCTCTTGACCCCCCCATGATTCTTGCTCATTCTTGAGGGATCTAAGAGAGGAGATCTAGATCTACAACTCCACCAATCCATTCCTCCTCTTTGTAAGGGGAACTCTTGGGATCTAGATCTTGGAGTCATTTGTTGATTTCCTCTTTGTTCTTCCTCTCTAATCTCATCCTAGCATTTGTTGCTTTGGTGGGATTTGAGTGTGAAGGATTTGAACACCTCTAGTGTTCTTGCTTTGCATCATTGCATAGTGTTGAGCTCTTCACCACGATTAGTTCGAGTGAGAGACCGTGAGCTTGTTACTCTTGGAGGGAGACCTCCTAGTTGGCTTGGCGGTTGGTCCTCCGGTGATCTCTTCAAGGAAGATTGTGAAGAGGCCCGGGCTTCTACTTCGTGGAGCTTGTGAAGTGGTTTTGGAGCTTTCCATCTCCGGAGTGGAGAAAAAGCTAACCATAAGGAAAGGGTCATTATCCTTCGTGGGTTTGGCTCGGAGAAGAAGGTGAGCCTTCGTGGCGTTGGGGAATCCTTCATGGGACCTCCACCTCTCCAAACGTGACGTACCTTCTTGCAAAGGAAGGGAACACGGGAATACATCTTCGTCTCCGCGTGCCTCGGTTATTTCTATACCCGAGCTTACTTTCCTTGTGATAGCCATCGAGATTGAAGTATCTATTATATCTTGCTATCACTTGTTTTTCATATATATATATATATATATATATATATATATATATATATATATATATATATATATCTTGTGCATATCTTTCTTAGCTCTAGTTGTTGTTGTTGCACTTAGTTGAGCCTAGCATATTTAGGGTTTGTGCTTGTAGAATAAACATAGTTTAATTCCGCATTCTTACAAGCCAAATCCGTAATAGTTTTTTAATGCCTATTCACCCCCCTCTAGGCGATATCTCGTCCTTTCACTTCTTCAAAACCAGGACTGGGTTTGCTAGCCAGTCCGGGTGCAGCACTTCCATGATGAAGCCGGCTACGAGCAGCCGGGCGATCTCCTCACCGATGGCCTTTCTCCTGTCTTCGGTGAAACGGTGGAGGGGTTGCTTCACCGGCTTGGCCTCTAGCCTGACGTGGAGGTGGTGCTCAGCCAGCTCCCTCGGCACACCTGGCATATCTCGAGGAGACCATGTGAAGATGTCCCGATTCTCACGAAGGAAGCTGGTGAGCTTGCTTTCCTATTTGTTGTCCAAGCCGGCACCGATGGTGACGAAATTGTCCGGCTGAGCCGGGTCCAGCAGGATCTTCTTGGTGTCGTTGGCCAGCTCGAAGTGGGTGGTCCTAGCCGGGTTTCCAACAGCCGGCATGCCTGCTTGGGCGGCCTTGGCCATGGCGATTGCGTCCTTGATGTGCTGCTTCTCTGCAGCGATGACAAGCGGCTGAGCCATCTTGGAGCTCTAGGTGGCGCAGTCAATGGACCTGTTGGGGGGATGACCCCCGGTATGCCAAAGGCATGCCAAACCGGATGGTATGAGCCATCAAGATACCGGTTTAATATTGATACCGGACATGGTCGTCTCTAACCAAAGATACCGGATAAAAGAATAAGATACCGGATCAAAGATACCGGATCAAAGATACCGGATAAAAGAATAAGATACCGGATCAAAGATACCGGATCAAAGATACAGGATAAAAGAATAAGACACCGGATCAAAGATACCGGGTCAAAGATACCGGGTCAAAGATACCGGAGCAAAGGTACCGGAAAACCGGTACCAGGGTCACTGTAGCACGTCGGCAAGCTGGTCAAAGATTCCCTCTGGAGCAAGAAGACAAAAGATGAGCGAAGCAAAAGTAACTTTAAACAGAGCCCTGACGTCAAAGGTGGAGGATGACGCCAAAAGCAACCGGGGGCGTCAGCCTCTGTGGTTAAAGAAGCCGGCGCCGCCCTTTTTGACTAAAGTAACGTTGTAAAAGTAGTTTGTCTAGTCAAAGATGCTGTAAGATGCCATTAGATGCTGGAATATGCCATTAGATGCTGGAATATTCCATTGGATGCTGTCTAGATGCCATTAGGGTTTCTTGATCAGCAAGCCATTAGGGTTTCTTGTTCTGCAAGCTACCTCTCCATCATATAAGGAGAGGAGGTAGCCCCATTACAAAAGAGACGACGAATTACATAGAGATCAAGGGCAAGCTATTACGCTGTAGCCACAAACCTGTAATCAAAAGAGAGCAATAAAGAAAAAGATCTAGAGCGGAGTTCATCCTTGTGTTCTTCTTCTTGCTTCACTACCCTAGGTCGTGTTCTTGAGGAAAGCATCCGGAAGTTCGTCCAATCTCGTCACAAACCCTCCCCCGAATCCTCTAGCGCACATTCGGCCCCAACTCAAGCCATCCTATGGCATCTGCTCGTTCACCACGACGACAGTTGGCGCCCACCGTGGGGCCAGCAGCTGCGCTTCTTTGGAGTACATATTCGGGCGGGCCTCCTCACCATCGCCGGCGAGCGTGTCGTCACCGCGCTCGTCGACAACATCTTCTCCATGGACTTCATCGACGACAACGCGGGCCGCTTCGCCAATGGCGGACGCTTCCCGCAGAACGGCCGCATCATCGAGTTCGGCTCTCACCGCATCTACCTCGACACCGCGCCGGAGCCCCAGTGCCCATCCCTGGTGCTGGTGGCGCCGGACCCACCAAGATCTTCGATTGCTTGCGGGCCGCGCTCCGACCGCCCCGCCGGCAGCGTCGAGGTGAGGATGACCGGCGAGCTGCTATGGAATGTAGCCCTTCTCCACCCTTTCGATTCCTGAAGGTGCAATGTAAGGAGTTCTTTTTTGTGCCTTACTTGCTGTCAGTAGTATGCCGGCACCTCGAATGAATCTCGGGGACTGCCTTTATCGAAATTGCATGCAACATGTTTATTTTTTCCGTATACCGGTTTGTTTGCTTAAAGTTCGCTTTCCCGGTTTAGTAGTGTGTTAAACTTACCGGAGTCTTCGACTTTGCTGCTGTCCGAAACCCGGCTTCATGGCAAGCAAGATAAACCGGAAGGTTCTAAGCACGTGAAAAACGAAAAAGAAACTGAGAGCAAATAATCTGGAAGAAAGTTTCACTAACCCCGGTTATACCGGTTTTTTGGTAAACGAATTCGAGTTTTTTCTAAATTCAAGAAAGTGCTTGCTTGGCAAAAGAACTTTGAGTCTCATATGCCGAACGCCCAAAAGAGGTAGGCAGAGCCAAAGCAAAAGAACCAAGTGTGCATCGGATTGGATTCGGAAACAAATCCGGAATCTTCACCATGCAAGGATCAGAGCAAAACCAAAACAAACCGGCAAGGTCTTAATCATGTAAATACCGGCTCAACTTATAAGCCTACCGGTGTACCGGTTAAAGTCAGCACCACCAAGAGGGCTTAACGCATTGATACAACTCCCACCCGGTATACCGGGAAAATTTCACGAGGTTGCTTTTCATGAGACGAGACGAGTTTTCCACGTGTAAAATGGAGATGAGCTCTCCGGGGCTTGGGCGGAAGTAGCAGGTATTTCTGTGGCTTGTTTAGGGGCAGCGAAGCTCGGACAAAGCCGGGCCGATCTTCCTGTGCGTCGACTTGCAACTAAGGTAAAATATTTATGATGTATATGCATTGATTAACCCTGTCTTCAGGCACAACTGTTTTCCGATGAAAATTCATCGCTACCATCAGTTTTCTTAGCTCATAATATATCACGGCACCATCTAGTATCTCAGATCGCCGTTTATCATGGCATCATCCAAACTCTCAGATCGCCGTTTATCATGGCACCATCTAGTATCTCAGATCGCCGTTTATCATGGCACCATCTAATACCCCATATCGATGTTTATTCTGGTTGGCCAAAGTATCACGCCAAAGTCAGCTACATCATGTCACAAGTAACGTGGCATTGACTACTAAGTCAAACCACTGCATATCTGGGTTGACCAGTGGCCATAGCTCGTCGAATATCATCTTGACATAGCCCAAGAGGGCAAAATGTCAAACATGCCAAGATGGCAAAATTTCAATCCGGTATACGCCAAGAAGGCTATACACCGGTATGTGACAAGCCCAAGAGGGCAAAATGTCAAACATGCCAAGATGGCAAAATTTCAATCCGGTATACGCCAAGAAGGCTATACACCGGTATGTGACAAGCCCAAGAGGGCAAAATGTCAAACATGCCAAGATGGCAAAATTTCAATCCGGTATATGCCAAGAAGGCTATACACCGGTATGTGACAAGCCCAAGAGGGCAAAATGTCAAACATGCCAAGATGGCAAAATTTCAATCCGGTATACGCCAAGAAGGCTATACACCGGTATGTGACAAGCCCAAGAGGGCAAAATGTCAAACATGCCAAGATGGCAAAATTTCAATCCGGTATACGCCAAGAAGGCTATACACCGGTATGTGACAAGCCCAAGAGGGCAAAATGTCAAACATGCCAAGATGGCAAAATTTCAATCCGGTATACGCCAAGAAGGCTATACACACCGGTATGTGACAAGCCCAAGAAGGCAAAATGTCAAACATGCCCAAGATGGCAAAACCTATTCCGGTAAACACCCAAGAAGGCTATATACCGGTAAAAAAAAAAAAAAAAAAAAAAAAGATGCCGGTTTCTTGGCAAGTTTCGCGCCAAGTACTGTGTGCTTAACCCGAAACTCGGGACTGGCTATGCCGGTTTTTTGTTTCCAGCAAAGTTTCGCGCTAAGAACTGCGTTCTCAACCCGAAACTCGGGGACTGGGAGGATGTACATATAAGCTGGGAAGTTGAAAATCGGCGTAGATTTGAAAGATGAAGCTTTGAAGTTTAAGGTGTGCGGCTTACCACCACGTTGTCGCTGGCATCGTGCCAAGTGGTGTCAAACTCCTTGACGACGCACGTAAGCCGGCTCAAGTGCTGCGCCGTGCTCCGCGAACCGGAAGTAACAACGACCGGAAGCTTGTCCTTGCCCGGGCCGCGGTTAGCCGGAGACAACTCCGCCTGGTTCCACTTCTCAGCGTTTTCTAGCAGCGGGCCCAGGTTGACCTCGCCGCGGTTGAGCTCAGTGATCCGGCCCGGCTGCGCTGAGACCTTCTCGCCGGCTTCCCTTGCGGCGCGCCCAGTATGGGCAAATGCAAAGGTGCAAACCGGAAGGCTGTGATGATAAGGTTCACCCGAAGGAGACCGCAATCTGGTTCTTCCTCTTTCGGCCTGAGGGCGCTTGGCAGCCGGAGCAGCGCTGTTTCTGGCATCAAAAGCCGAAGCCTTCTGCACTATGGAAGCCGGAGGATCCCCGACTTTGGCACCAATGGAAGTCACGTGCTATAGCACCGAGGGTTACCGGTCGGCTGAAATCGGTGCCACAAAGAAAGCACAAGATAACACAAGTGATGTAAATACCTCAAGCACAACACAGTCGTTGTCATCATGGCCGGAACCGGCGGCCCGAGTTCCGGAAGGGTCACATGGATCCGGTGCGCCACATTAACTGCGCGAGGGAGACGAAGGATTTGAAGCCTGACGCTGGCACGCCAGGTACAGTGCGCATGTCTCTCACAGGCACAAGTTTCGGGGTATTCTGGACTTCGTCAAGACAAGCATTAAAGACCAAAGAACCGACAGAAAGAAGCCGGAGGTGTTCGATGATGGTTGTTCAGCTAAGTGGGTTCGGCAAGGAGCCGGATGAGTTTAAATGGAAACCGGAAGGATTAATCCGGTACGTTTGGAATGGGAACCTGGCATGACGCGTCAGAAACAGTGCGTATGTCTCTGACAGGCACTGCTCCCCACATATTCTTGACTTCACCGAGAAAGTTTTTGACAACAAAGATACCGGAGCAAGTATACCAAAGCTGAATTCGGTGTGATGAGATGGTTTCGGTAGAGACGCCGGAAGGTTTTCAACTAGACGCCGGAAGGTTTAAACCGGTACCTTGAGAAAATAGAACCTGGCATGGTCCGTTGGGTAGGATCCACCGGACTATACCAGCTTCGGGGACTAATGTTGGGGGGATGACCCCCGGTATGCCAAAGGCATGCCAAACCGGATGGTATGAGCCATCAAGATACCGGTTTAATATTGATACCGGACATGGTCGTCTCTAACCAAAGATACCGGATAAAAGAATAAGATACCGGATCAAAGATACCGGATCAAAGATACCGGATAAAAGAATAAGATACCGGATCAAAGATACCGGATCAAAGATACATGATAAAAGAATAAGACACCGGATCAAAGATACCGGGTCAAAGATACCGGGTCAAAGATACCGGAGCAAAGGTACCGGAAAACCGGTACCAGGGTCACTGTAGCACGTCGGCAAGCTGGTCAAAGATTCCCTCTGGAGCAAGAAGACAAAAGATGAGCGAAGCAAAAGTAACTTTAAACAGAGCCCTGACGTCAAAGGTGGAGGATGACGCCAAAAGCAACCGGGGGCGTCAGCCTCTGTGGTTAAAGAAGCCGGCGCCGCCCTTTTTGACTAAAGTAACGTTGTAAAAGTAGTTTGTCTAGTCAAAGATGCTGTAAGATGCCATTAGATGCTGGAATATGCCATTAGATGCTGGAATATTCCATTGGATGCTGTCTAGATGCCATTAGGGTTTCTTGATCAGCAAGCCATTAGGGTTTCTTGTTCTGCAAGCTACCTCTCCATCATATAAGGAGAGGAGGTAGCCCCATTACAAAAGAGACGACGAATTACATAGAGATCAAGGGCAAGCTATTACGCTGTAGCCACAAACCTGTAATCAAAAGAGAGCAATAAAGAAAAAGATCTAGAGCGGAGTTCATCCTTGTGTTCTTCTTCTTGCTTCACTACCCTAGGTCGTGTTCTTGAGGAAAGCATCCGGAAGTTCGTCCAATCTCGTCACAAACCCTCCCCCGAATCCTCTAGCGCACATTCGGCCCCAACTCAAGCCATCCTATGGCATCTGCTCGTTCACCACGACGACAGGACCGGCGATAATCGCCGGCGATGGTGATGACATCTTTAGGGCTCGACATCTTCAACTTCAGGTACCCATAGTGGGGCACCACCATAAACTTGGCCGGAGAAAGCCTTCCAAGGAGAGCATGGTAGGGACTGACCAGGTCCACCACCTCGAACTTGATCTTCTCGGTGCGGAAGTGCTCCGGCTTGCCGAACATGACGTCCAGCCGGATCCGGTCGATGGGCTGGCAGGAGTGCCTCGGCACAATGCCATGGAAGATGGTGGGAGTGGTTCCCATCTGGTTCTCTTGGATGCCTAGCTTCCCAGCGGTGTCGCGGTACAGGATGTTGATGTTGCTGGCGCTGTCGATGAGGACTCGCGAGAAGTGGATGTTGTGCTAGCCCGTGCCGAAAGTCGGGTCGAGGACCATGGCATAGCCCCCAAGCTTGGGCAAGACTGCCGGCTGATCTCGGCGATCGAAGGTGATGGCCTGCTCGGACCAGTTGAGGTACTGGGGGACCGGCGACATGACTGCATTCACCTATAGGGAGCGGCGATGCTAACTGGTTTTGTCCTCGAGCTCCATGGTGAAGATGATGTATGTGGCCTCTTTGGCCAGCTAAGGTCCATGGTGAACTTGTTTCACCTGGTGCTGCTGCTCTAGGTTGGCGTTCTCTGCGCCGGCTTGTCCACCCGGCCCACCGGCTGGCGGAGGTGGAGGTGGAGGCGGCAGAGGCTCACCGCTGTTTAAGCGCTTGGTGAAATTCCATTCACGGGTGTTGTGCGTGGCCGGCTTCGCACCACTATGGTACTTGCACGGCGAGTCGAGCATCTGCTAGAAGGTGAACTTCGGCTTCCAGGGCCGGTCGTGCTTCTGGCGCTGGCTTCCACCAGCCGCCGCGTGATCAGACACAGTCGCCACATGGACGGTGCAATACCGGTGATCCGGCTGGTCACTGTTCCTCTTGCCGCGGTAGTTGTCGTGGCGGCTCCCATGGGCTTCATTCGGTCGGCTTGCGCTTGGCCGGCTCGGTGTGGTCGCGCCTTGGCGTGGCCGGCGATCCCTCAGCCGGCATCTTGCCGGCTTCTTCAGCTAGCGCGTACTTGTTCGCGATGGCCATCAGGGCCGCCATGGTCTAGGGTTCGCTGCGGCACAGCTTGTGCCACAGCATGGTGTTAGGACGGCAGCCGGCCATGAAGAAGCTGATGGTCTGGATCTCATGGACACCCTCGCAGGAGTTGCGCATTTCGCACCACCGCATCACGTATTCCCGATCCGTTTCAGCCGGACCCTGCTTGCACATCTCCAGCAGTTGGGGCCAACCCGGCGGGCGATAGGTGCCGGTGAAGTTGACGAAGGCCTCTTCGAAGTCCAGCCAGCCATTAATGTTGCCGGCTCGCAGGTTGTTGAGCCAGGTGCGGGCGGAGCCGACCAGCATTAGTGGTGAGTAGCGCACGACCCCGCGCTTGTTGCCACGGGCGATGTCGACTGCTGTGGTGTAGTCCAGCAGCCAGTCCTCCGGCTTGGCGGTGTCGTCGTACTTGTGGGTGTCGCGGGGGAGCTGGAACCCATTGCTCACAGGCTCGCTCAGGATGCAAGGACCGAAACATTTGGGTCCGGCTGGCCCCTCTTCTTCCGTGAAGCGGGATTCCACGAGCCGGTCGATGCGGTTTCGGGCATCAGCAGGCTCGACACGTGGTCCCAACCGGGAGTGAGCAGGCTGGCGGTGGCCGCTGGCTTCCGGAGTCGGATGATGCGGGCGCCTCTACGCCGGCTGCTCGGGATGCAGGCTGGCTTTGGCCTCTCCTGGCGCTCGGGGCGGTGTACTGCTTCTGCCGGCTTTTCCGGCTGGAGCTAGCGTGCGCTCCTCACAAGGAACCTCTATGCCGGCTCGGGTGCGGTGATGACGACTGTGCGGTTTCTCTCGGGCCGCTTTTGGTACCGTCGGCTGCACCAAGAGCGAGAGAAACACTAGGGGCGTTGTCAGCATACCTTGGGTCGTTCTGCTGCTTGGTGGTGATGCGGAGCAACTCAGCCACGTGCTTTGTCTGGCGGCGCAACTCTTCACCCTCAAGGCAGCTTAGCTCCTCTGCGGCGGTTGTTGTCGCACGCACGTTCTTCTCGGGGGTGCTGTAGATGGGCCTGCCCAGGGAGATGGCAGGCGTGGCTTCGTCGTCACGGTCTATCTCTTCACCGAGGGCACCTCCTCGGCGGTGAATCTACCCGGCTCGGCTGGGGCCGTCCCTAGACGGCGTAAAGCTGTGCGCGCAGTTGTACTCGCGAGTGGTGATCTCCAGCTGGCGCTTGGCAGCTGTGGCCTCATCCGCCTGCTAAAGGAGAAGCAAACGGTGAGCCTCCAAGTCAGCCTCGAGGGTGCTCGGGTCGGTGCCGGCGGTGATGGGGGTGCTCAGCTTCGCCCTGGCCGCCTCCAGCTTGGACGGCGGGGGCGGAGATGGTGGATCGGAGCATGAGGTGCCATCCGCATTGGCGTTGGCGTTGGCATTGCGCTCTAGCGCGGGGCCACGGTTGCGCGTGGACTTGGTGGCGTTGTCGCCGGTGGCCATAACCTCCTGCACGACGCAGGGGCTGGCGGTGGCGCTGCTGACGTCGGCTCCGCGAGGAGGGCCGGTGCAGCTCCGCACATGGCGCGGGTAGCGCGGCGGCGTGACGGTGGCAACGTAGATGCGATGCACGGCGAAGGTGATGACGTTGCCGCTAGTAGGGAAGGGCCTATCGGCGAAGCAACCAGCGTTGTCGCTGATGCAGTCCAGCGAGTCGAGCCACCAGATCAAGCCTGAAATGACTCGCTCGACGGAGGGAAGAAGGAGGCATGTCTGGAAGAAGACTCCTGCAGCAGACGGTGCTGGCCCCACGGTGGGCGCCAAAATTTCGTAGATGTGTCACGGCATATGCCATGGGGTGGCTTAAGTCGAGTGGTTGAGGCCTTATGGCCTACGGCGGACTCCGGATGCGGGTATGAGCACAAGCGACACGGCGATGTACCCAGATTCGGGGCCCTCGTATGGAGGTAACACCCTTACTCCTGCCTAGAGATGTATATGATGTGGAGACACTACAGTGGTGCTCTTGAGCTATGGCCGGCTTGAGAGAGGGCTTGAGGTAGACGAAGACCTCTCCTCCCAAGCGGTTCTGCTAAGTGTGAAAGTATGGAATGGATTGATCCCCCCAACGGGGGGTGCTACTTGGGCTTATATAGTTCCTAGAAGCTATGGTGTCGGCTTTGCCGCCTCCGGCTTCCTCATGTGGTCACGAGGCGTTGGGGCCCCCGGCTGCCGCCCCTGTCTTGTCCTCTTTGTCGCTGCCGGCAGGGACATGACGGAGCGATGGATGGGCGGTAGGCCGGATCTAGCTCCTGTCCGTACCCTGCGGCTCCTAGGTAGCATCGTCCGTAGCCTGCGCCGCCCCGGCGAGCCGGGCCATGATGGCATGTTGTCACGCTGATCCCTGCTGCTCTGCAGTGCTCCGCGACCAGCGGGATGGGACGTCCTCGTAGACTTTGGCACCCGGATGACCATCCAGGAGCCTTCTCCTGCAAGGATCACCAACTTCTGGAGCCGGTGATGTGGGCATTACCCTTCGGGTAACTAGTATTGTACTACCTCTTACGGCCTAGCCAGGGGCCCATGAAGGCACTCGACAGCCAGGTGGGCCGTTACGTCGGTTCCGAAGAAGGATTCTTGAAGGACAAGAAAAGAAGACGAAGAATACAAGGAAAGTTTAGATCTAGGGATCTCTGTAACCTAGTCGTACCCGGATAGACCTCTCGAGACCTGGCTCCCAATATTAGGGCCAGGAGAGGGGCTGTCGAGGGACACACGCGATCATAGTTGTAACATCCCAGAAATTTAAAACAAAACCAATGAATTTCCCTAGTTCCAAATTTTGGAACCAACAAAAACTTTTATTAAATTAAGTATGATACATAGTGATCTTGCTTAATTCTTGTGTTATTGCTATGATTGCTTGTTATTAGTATTTGAAGTGGTCTTAAACCCTAAACCTCACCCCTCTCTTTTCACCATCCTAGTTAAAATAAAATAAAAGAAAATTAAATAAGAAAAAGGTATATGTGCCTATGGCTATTTTTACAAATCTTTACCCTAGACCTTTCTACTTTGTTTAGAGGTTTGGAACAACTTCATACACCCTATCTAGCACCTATCAAACCAATTCCAAGTGGTCTCCAAAGAAATTAAAAAGAAACTAAAAATGCCATAGAGGCATATGAGAGTAAAATAGCAAATATGTGAATTTAAGAATCTTGACCCTAATACATGTTGTGAATGGTTGGATCACCCCTATATACCATTTCAACACTCCACAACCTCATTTGGGTCAAGCCAAGTCAAATTAAAATTCAAATGCAACATATGCATAGAGGCATATGTGGCACATAGCCATTTCACCAAATTTTGCCCTATGACTTTAAACCTTGACCAAATGATGTGAAACCATATATAAACCTAATATAACACTAAATTGACCCTAACCCATGCCTAAGTAAAGCAAGGAGAACAATTTACAAGTTTAATGAAATTTGACATATCACCTCTCATGGGTTATGGCCATTTTTGCAAATCTTTGAACAAGACCATTTGAATTGGTTTCAATGGTTGGGAAATGTTTCTAAACTAATAAGAATCACATTAGAGTCAAGAAATATCAAATAAATTGGAGAGAAATCAAATGGTGAGGAATTCCCAATTTCACCCACATACACATAAGGCCAATTTTGCAAATCTTCACCAAAGGCCACCATTGCTTGATCTCTTGCTTGTAGAATGTTTATATATGATAAACAAACACAATTGCATCAAAGAAACCCAAATCAAAGCAAATAATAATTCAAATGCAACTTATATATGATAATGGTCATTTGGCCATTTTATATTATCTTACCCACTTTGAGCTCTTCTATTAAGAGATTCTTAAACCAAACCCTAACAACTCTTTGCACCTAATCCAAGACCTCATCAAGATGAACATTTTTCGTGTTGACCACTTTGACCAAAGATTTGACCATTGCTTAATTTAGTCAAGCCAAGTGGCAACATTGAAACAGATTCTAGATTCCCTCCACTTTTCGAAATTTTCACAAACCATCTCCAAAACCCAAACCAAGACCACCAATGTGTGTCAAATCTTATTTAGAACACAATCATGCAGCAAAGTGGTCAAAATTACATACAAGAGAAGTCAATGGCTTGAGATAGAGAAGTATACATAGAGTAATATGGAAGTACAACCACTATGCAACCACTATTCACCACCTCATCCTCTCTCTCTCTTGTGATCATCCACAGTACATTGTACCTCTGACCACTCTCAGTGACCTCATCTAGCCTTGTCATGATCACCTTGACACAAGGACACTCCATGTCATTGCATATGTCACACACCTTTTTGACTTTGATCATTTGTGCACACTCTAGACCCCTCTCACCTTGCCCACCATGTCTCCTAGACTCACCTCACCCCACTTAAGCTTGCAGCACCTTGGTACACAAGAAAAGTATGCACAAAGAACCAATGCCATGCCATGCCACTCCAAATGACATCACCATGCCAACCCTTGTCTTTCTCCCTCTCTGGTCACCCTCACCTTGTCAATCTGACTCATCTCACTCCTATGAACACCACCCTACCATAGTTGACCCCAAAAATCCACTTGCACCACCCAATGCCACACCATGACACTCACATGATCACCACTATGTCACCACCTGCCCTGGCTCTTTTCCCTCTCTCTCACCATGTCTTTCCGCTTGATATTGACCCTGGACACCTGCTAGACATGACCCTATGTCAAGGAGAGCAAGTGGATGACCACAATGATCATGCCATTGCTCATGATCACCAACCCGTGGCCACCCATGTCCCTCTTCGTGCACACTGCATCCCGTCGCATCCCACTGCGCCACCCACTCCCTCTCACTCCCACGCACCTCCTAGACATGACCGTTCGGCCCAGAACGCCCTGTAGCCACGCCGTCGACGACATGGCCACCATGCCGGCCATGCCGCGCCTCCCTCCCCTGGAGCCTATATAAACCCCTCTACTCGCTTGGGACAGCACCACACCATCCCACAGCATCCTCCTCTCCCTCCTAGAGCCTCTCCTCCTCCCTCTTTACCTCTCCACGGCGCCAAAGCTCGCCGGCGTGCACCCGGCGGCCACACTCAAAGCCGCCCAGATTTTTGCCACCATAGCCTCCAACACCTATACCAAAGTTGTAGCCCTTGGAAAGACCTTTCCAACGCACCCAACCCCGCCGTAATCCGAGCTCCGAGGCGAAAGTTACGGCCCCCGCAAGGTTGCAGAATCGCGAGGTACACGACGAACCAGCACCGTCCGATCCCGATCCGACGCGCTGTGTGCTCTGCCCGCACCCGACGTGCATGCGCCATGCATGCGTGGCCCAGGCCGCCGCTGGGCCGGCCCAACTCCGTTCCCGCCCCCGTTTGAATTCAAATTCTGTTTAATTCCTTTTTCATTTAAATTGCTATCAGATGCTTTGCTAGAAATCAAATATCTCCAAATCTACTTGGCCATTTTTAGTGAATTTCATATGGTTGGAAAGCCTGTGAAATTATCTATCCAATGCCACTAGATTCAAACCAATAGCTGTTGTAGAATTAAAGTAGCAAAATAAACAAGACATAGACTTTTCTGACTTAGAATAATTATTAAAAATCAACCCTTTTGAATTTTGAGGTGATTTCACCTCTCATAATTCACATTTAACAAACTCTAATTTATTATGTAAAAATATGATATATGTTCTGTATATGATCATGGGCTAGAAGCAGAATATTGGCTATGTAGTCAATACTAGCCCATTTAAACTATTTCAAATTTTAGGAATTTAAATCTATGAGGTGTAGCACCTCATTTAAATCATTCTCACAAGTGATATGAAGTAATGTGTTGACCTTTAAATGCTTAGGCTCATACTTGCTCACTTGTAGAATTTAAATCAACATAGTATTTAAATTGCCAAGGTTATTTAAAACACATGAGATGATGAATCTCATTTAAATCACTTTTCTCAAATACTAAGTGTGAAGTGTTGACCTTGGTCAACATGGGAGCACCCCTGGTTATTTGAGAAGATTAAATCTTAAGAAGATTCAATGAGAGGAAATTATTTCTCCAAACGAAAGAGAAACCCTAATTTCAACCTTCAATGAGAGGAAATTATTTTCCTAATGTTAAATAAAGAAACCCTAGCATAATTTGAGAATAAATGTTAAGCAGTGATGCTAGATCCTTTGTGTGAGCCATTAAGGCTAATTAAGACTACTTAAGTGTTGTTTGGTGATTGTATCCTCGTATTCATTTATAGACGCTAGTACCGGAGACTATCAAGAGGAGGAGGTTTTCTACCAAGAGGAAGAGCAAGAGAACTTTGATCACATCACCAACCAAGGCAAGTTATTACCAATGCAAGCTAGACTAATGCAAACCATTTTGGTTGCAAGTTATATTCTTGCAAAGTGCAAAGCTCTACAAGAGCAAGGCACCATTACATTTTACTTTATGAACCTATCCCAAGTTTTTACTTTACAAGCTTTACTTGATTTTATTTATCAAAGTTACTTTTTGGTTTATAATTCACTTGGTTGAATTATAGAGTAGTACAAGAGCATCACACTTAGCCTAGCAAGCTCCAAGATACTTAGCACCCCTCATAACTAGTCGCTAGTGCTCAATATTAAAAGTGACTATTCTAGTGGGAACTTGTGAATTGAAATGAATTTGAAAACCTTGGAATGATGAGTCATTTCTATTGAAAGATTTTGAAGGTGAATATGACTGGTGAATGACTTGGTGAATTTTACAAAAACACTGATGGTTGGGTTCGGATGCGATACCATTCCAATTTTACAAGTACCCCCACAATACCTGAATCTGGGTAAGGCTTAGCTGGAAACTTATGTATTTTAGTATGGGTTCCCTCTGAACAAGCGTCATAGGGGTTATGCCGAGGCTGCCTCCGTACTGGTGAAGTGATGTGAAATGACGTGAAATGAGGTGAAGGTCCGGCCCAAGCCCTGTGCAGTTCCCAGGCTGACCGCGTGTCTTCACTGGGAGGCCAAGCTCATGGGGAGAGGTGCCTATACTAGAGTATGTAAATGAAAGGTTAGGATTGGTAGTTCGCGTACTGCGTACGATAAATCAGGGCCAGTTACCCCTGACGAACTATTGCAATTGTTGTGGCACAAGTGTACAACCTCTGCAGAGTTAAACCTATTCGAATAGCCGCGTCCGCGGTTATGGACAGTTGGGAAGGCCATACTGTTCCGTCATCAGAATTTTTCCAAAAATATGAATGGTGACTTGTGACTTGAGTTTGAAAGGTGACTTTGACTTTGAATCACAACTGAGTTGTGGGAATGACACTAATGTTCCCACTTGAGTTAAGTTAGGCAAATGAAAAGTCTTGGTTTACTAAAGTGCTTATGAAATAAAACTGGCTTTATGCAAATGAAACTAGAGCTTAGCATCCCCTTCCATAGTTGATAATACTTACCTTAGTATTAGTTTGCGAGTACTTTAAAGTACTCATGGCTTTGTCCCTGGCTATTCAAATGGCTAGACTATGAAGAGGAGTACCAGAACCCGGAAGAAGGACAGCAGGACGTCTATGACAACTAGGATCACCCCTGACGTCAACAGTTGCCTGTGGAATAGATGGACTACTACTACGTTACTTCGCTTCCGCTATGTGTTTTGTAATTGATCAATAGATCATCTACTATTGTAATGAGACTGGATCATGTGATCCTTTGTTGTAAGACAATTACGATGTTGTAATGAATGATGTTCTGTGATATCAATCTATTATGTCTCGCAAAAACAATATTCCTGGGATTGCGATGAATGGCATAATAGGCATCTGGACTTAAAAATCCGGGTGTTGACAAGTTGGTATCAGAGCCATTGTTTGACCTTAGGAGACCCTAGTTAGAATGGACGTCTGAAAAACTTAGTTTCAAAACAAATGAATTGAATATTTATGAAAACTTATTCTCACTCTTATCCTTGAGATTCTTTTCAAAAAGAGAAATCCATGCTCTACTTTTCTTGATACCCCTAAATAAAACCTTGCACACTTGATCACTTTAGTTGAACTTACACCTACGCGAGAGAGCACTAGTGTGAGTTTGTATCTGTCCCCTTGTATCGTAGAACGAATGAATGGTTCTTAAAACCAACGGTGTGTTAGTTTTGTAATATGTGATGTTTGGTATGAATGAAAAAGTGTTGTTGGTTTTGACCCCCTCAACACTACTCAAGTTTTGAAACATTTTAAATTTTACCCCAAACAAGCCATAGAAAATTCCCTCTTATCTCATGATCTACCTCAAATGTTCAGATGGCCCCACCAACCCGTAGCACCAACCAAGATGCAATGATACAGATGCTCCAAATGATGATGGCAGATAGAGAAGCCGAGAGAGCTGAACGGCAAGCCAATATTGCCTCACTGAAGCAGATAGCCCAGAACAATCAAGGCCATGGAAACCATGATCATCCTGGATCGAAGTTGAAGAATTTCCAAAACACTAATCCCCCAATGTTTAGAAAGACAGAAGAACCCCTAAATGCTGATGACTGGCTCCAGACAATGGAGAACAACCTAGAAGTTGCGGGAGTAGAAGCCGCAGAGAAAGTACTGTTCGCCACCCACTACCTGTCAGGACCTGCCAGAGCCTGGTGGACAAGTGCCCGTGCAATGAATGCGGGACAGATGATGACATGGGAAGACTTCAAGCTGAAGTTCAGCAAGTACCATGTGCCCCAAGGACTGATCAAGAAGATGAGAGACGAGTTCCGTGAACTCAAGCAAGGAAGGATGTCCGTGGTGGAATACCGCGACAGGTTTCTCACTTTGTCAAGGTACGCCCCGGATGAGACCGACACCAATGAGAAGAGAAAGGAAATATTTCTGAACAGACTGCATGATGAGATGCAAACTGTCTTAGTGAACATTCCGTTCGCTGACCTCGAAGCCCTGGTGGACTCAGCCATCCAGATGGAAGGAAAGCTGCATCAAGCCAATGAGAACCGCAAGCGCCGGATGATGAATCAGAATGGGCCCAACAACGCCCAGAAGCACCGCAACAACTCCTCTGGAGGATTCAACCCAAGATACAACAAGCCCCCTGCCCAGAATTATCGCCCCAACTACACCAACAACAACGGAGGACCCCCGAAGCCTGGAGGCAACAACAACAACCACAACAACAGCCACAACAACAACAACCACCACAACAGCAACAACAATGGAAACAACAACAACAACAACACCAATACTGCCCCAAGGACTGGAAGCAATGCTACCCCCGTCATCCCCAAAGACAAGTCCACCGTCAACTGCTACGAATGTGGAGTTGTGGGTCACTTCTCCAATGAGTGCCCCAAGAAGCTTGCCAGGATTGCCGCCAATACCGCGGCACCTGCTCAGCAACAGTGCCGCTTTGCCGGAAGAAGGAACCAGAACCACAACAACGGCCGTCTCTACCACATGACTGCCACTGAAGCTCAGGAAGCACCCCAGACCATGCCAAGTATGTCTTCCTGTTAATAAAATGCTCAATCTCTCTTAGGAACCTAACTTTTCTTAAAATCTCGGGACGAGATTTGTTTAAGGGGGAAGGGTTTGTAACATCCCAAAAATTTAAAACAAAACCAATGAATTTCCCTAGTTCCAAATTTTGGAACCAACAAAAACTTTTATTAAATTAAGTATGATACATAGTGATCTTGCTTAATTCTTGTGTTATTGCTATGATTGCTTGTTATTAGTATTTGAAGTGGTCTTAAACCCTAAACCTCACCCCTCTCTTTTCACCATCCTAGTTAAAATAAAATAAAAGAAAATTAAATAAGAAAAAGGTATATGTGCCTATGGCTATTTTTACAAATCTTTACCCTAGACCTTTCTACTTTGTTTAGAGGTTTGGAACAACTTCATACACCCTATCTAGCACCTATCAAACCAATTCCAAGTGGTCCCCAAAGAAATTAAAAAGAAACTAAAAATGCCATAGAGGCATATGAGAGTAAAATAGCAAATATGTGAATTTAAGAATCTTGACCCTAATACATGTTGTGAATGGTTGGATCACCCCTATATACCATTTCAACACTCCACAACCTCATTTGGGTCAAGCCAAGTCAAATTAAAATTCAAATGCAACATATGCATAGAGGCATATGTGGCACATAGCCATTTCACCAAATTTTGCCCTATGACTTTAAACCTTGACCAAATGATGTGAAACCATATCTAAACCTAATATAACACTAAATTGACCCTAACCCATGCCTAAGTAAAGCAAGGAGAACAATTTACAAGTTTAATGAAATTTGACATATCACCTCTCATGGGTTATGGCCATTTTTGCAAATCTTTGAACAAGACCATTTGAATTGGTTTCAATGGTTGGGAAATGTTTCTAAACTAATAAGAATCACATTAGAGTCAAGAAATATCAAATAAATTGGAGAGAAATCAAATGGTGAGGAATTCCCAATTTTACTCACATACACATAAGGCCAATTTTGCAAATCTTCACCAAAGGCCACCATTGCTTGATCTCTTGCTTGTAGAATGTTTATATATGATAAACAAACACAATTGCATCAAAGAAACCCAAATCAAAGCAAAGAATAATTCAAATGCAACTTATATATGATAATGGTCATTTGGCCATTTTATATTATCTTACCCACTTTGAGCTCTTCTATTAAGAGATTCTTAAACCAAACCCTAACAACTCTTTGCACCTCATCCAAGACCTCATCAAGATGAACATTTTTCGTGTTGACCACTTTGACCAAAGATTTGACCATTGCTTAATTTAGTCAAGCCAAGTGGCAACATTGAAACAGATTCTAGATTCCCTCCACTTTTCGAAATTTTCACAAACCATCTCCAAAACCCAAACCAAGACCACCAATGTGTGTCAAATCTTATTTAGAACACAATCATGCAGCAAAGTGGTCAAAATTACATACAAGAGAAGTCAATGGCTTGAGATAGAGAAGTATACATAGAGTAATATGGAAGTACAACCACTATGCAACCACTATTCACCACCTCATCCTCTCTCTCTCTCTTGTGATCATCCACAGTACATTGTACCTCTGACCACTCTCAGTGACCTCATCTAGCCTTGTCATGATCACCTTGACACAAGGACACTCCATGTCATTGCATATGTCACACACCTTTTTGACTTTGATCATTTGTGCACACTCTAGACCCCTCTCACCTTGCCCACCATGTCTCCTAGACTCACCTCACCCCACTTAAGCTTGCAGCACCTTGGTACACAAGAAAAGTATGCACAAAGAACCAATGCCATGCCATGCCACTCCAAATGACATCACCATGCCAACCCTTGTCTTTCTCCCTCTCTGGTCACCCTCACCTTGTCAATCTGACTCATCTCACTCCTATGAACACCACCCTACCATAGTTGACCCCAAAAACCCACTTGCACCACCCAATGCCACACCATGACACTCACATGATCACCACTATGTCACCACCTGCCCTGGCTCTTTTCCCTCTCTCTCACCATGTCTTTCCGCTTGATATTGACCCTGGACACCTGCTAGACATGACCCTATGTCAAGGAGAGCAAGTGGATGACCACAATGATCATGCCATTGCTCATGATCACCAACCCGTGGCCACCCATGTCCCTCTTCGTGCACACTGCATCCCGTCGCATCCCACTGCGCCACCCACTCCCTCTCACTCCCACGCACCTCCTAGACATGACCGTTCGGCCCAGAACGCCCTGTAGCCACGCCGTCGACGACATGGCCACCATGCCGGCCATGCCGCGCCTCCCTCCCCTGGAGCCTATATAAACCCCTCTACTCGCTTGGGACAGCACCACACCATCCCACAGCATCCTCCTCTCCCTCCTAGAGCCTCTCCTCCTCCCTCTTTACCTCTCCACGGCGCCAAAGCTCGCCGGCGTGCACCCGGCGGCCACACTCAAAGCCGCCCAGATTTTTGCCACCATAGCCTCCAACACCTATACCAAAGTTGTAGCCCTTGGAAAGACCTTTCCAACGCACCCAACCCCGCCGTAATCCGAGCTCCGAGGCGAAAGTTACGGCCCCCGCAAGGTTGCAGAATCGCGAGGTACACGACGAACCAGCACCGTCCGATCCCGATCCGACGCGCTGTGTGCTCTGCCCGCACCCGACGTGCATGCGCCATGCATGCGTGGCCCAGGCCGCCGCTGGGCCGGCCCAACTCCGTTCCCGCCCCCGTTTGAATTCAAATTCTGTTTAATTCCTTTTTCATTTAAATTGCTATCAGATGCTTTGCTAGAAATCAAATATCTCCAAATCTACTTGGCCATTTTTAGTGAATTTCATATGGTTGGAAAGCCTGTGAAATTATCTATCCAATGCCACTAGATTCAAACCAATAGCTGTTGTAGAATTAAAGTAGCAAAATAAACAAGACATAGACTTTTCTAACATAGAATAATTATTAAAAATCAACCCTTTTGAATTTTGAGGTGATTTCACCTCTCATAATTCACATTTAACAAACTCTAATTTATTATGTAAAAATATGATATATGTTCTGTATATGATCATGGGCTAGAAGCAGAATATTGGCTATGTAGTCAATACTAGCCCATTTAAACTATTTCAAATTTTAGGAATTTAAATCTATGAGGTATAGCACCTCATTTAAATCATTCTCACAAGTGATATGAAGTAATGTGTTGACCTTTAAATGCTTAGGCTCATACTTGCTCACTTGTAGAATTTAAATCAACATAGTATTTAAATTGCCAAGGTTATTTAAAACACATGAGATGATGAATCTCATTTAAATCACTTTTCTCAAATACTAAGTGTGAAGTGTTGACCTTGGTCAACATGGGAGCACCCCTGGTTATTTGAGAACATTAAATCTTAAGAAGATTCAATGAGAGGAAATTATTTCTCCAAACGAAAGAGAAACCCTAATTTCAACCTTCAATGAGAGGAAATTATTTTCCTAATGTTAAATAAAGAAACCCTAGCATAATTTGAGAATAAATGTTAAGTAGTGATGCTAGATCCTTTGTGTGAGCCATTAAGGCTAATTAAGACTACTTAAGTGTTGTTTGGTGATTGTATCCTCGTATTCGTTTATAGACGCTAGTACCGGAGACTATCAAGAGGAGGAGGTTTTCTACCAAGAGGAAGAGCAAGAGAACTTTGATCACATCACCAACCAAGGCAAGCTATTACCAATGCAAGCTAGACTAATGCAAACCATTTTGGTTGCAAGTTATATTCTTGCAAAGTGCAAAGCTCTACAAGAGCAAGGCACCATTACATTTTACTTTATGAACCTATCCCAAGTTTTTACTTTACAAGCTTTACTTGATTTTATTTATCAAAGTTACTTTTTGGTTTATAATTCATTTGGTTGAATTATAGAGTAGTACAAGAGCATCACACTTAGCCTAGCAAGCTCCAAGATACTTAGCACCCCTCATAACTAGTCGCTAGTGCTCAATATTAAAAGTGACTATTCTAGTGGGAACTTGTGAATTGAAATGACTTTGAAAACCTTGGAATGATGAGTCATTTCTATTGAAAGATTTTGAAGGTGAATATGACTGGTGAATGACTTGGTGAATTTTACAAAAACACTGATGGTTGGGTTCGGATGCGATACCATTCCAATTTTACAAGTACCCCCACAATACCTGAATCTGGGTAAGGCTTAGCTGGAAACTTATGTATTTTAGTATGGGTTCCCTCTGAACAAGCGTCATAGGGGTTATGCCGAGGCTGCCTCCGTACTGGTGAAGTGATGTGAAATGACGTGAAATGAGGTGAAGGTCCGGCCCAAGCCCTGTGCAGTTCCCAGGCTGACCGCGTGTCTTCACTGGGAGGCCAAGCTCATGGGGAGAGGTGCCTATACTAGAGTATGTAAATGAAAGGTTAGGATTGGTAGTTCGCGTACTGCGTACGATAAATCAGGGCCGATTACCCTGACGAACTATTGCAATTGTTGTGGCACAAGTGTACAACCTCTGCAGAGTTAAACCTATTCGAATAGCCGCGTCCGCGGTTATGGACAGTTGGAAAGGCCATACTGTTCCGTCATCAGAATTTTTCCAAAAATATGAATGGTGACTTGTGACTTGAGTTTGAAAGGTGACTTTGACTTTGAATCACAACTGAGTTGTGGGAATGACACTAATGTTCCCACTTGAGTTAAGTTAGGCAAATGAAAAGTCTTGGTTTACTAAAGTGCTTATGAAATAAAACTGGCTTTATGCAAATGAAACTAGAGCTTAGCATCCCCTTCCATAGTTGATAATACTTACCTTAGTATTAGTTTGCGAGTACTTTAAAGTACTCATGGCTTTGTCCCTGGCTATTCAAATGGCCAGACTATGAAGAGGAGTACCAGAACCCGGAAGAAGGACAGCAGGACGTCTACGACAACTAGGATCACCCCTGACGTCAACAGTTGCCTGTGGAATAGATGGACTACTACTACGTTACTTCGCTTCCGCTATGTGTTTTGTAATTGATCAATAGATCATCTACTATTGTAATGAGACTGGATCATGTGATCCTTTGTTGTAAGACAATTACGATGTTGTAATGAATGATGTTCTGTGATATCAATCTATTATGTCTCGCAAAAACAATATTCCTGGAATTGCGATGAATGGCATAATAGGCATCTGGACTTAAAAATCCGGGTGTTGACAATAGTAATCGTAGCCACCACAAGTCTAGGGCTAGGTCATTACAGAACTTAGTCTCTCGACGAGATCACAGCCGAAACCTTCGGCACCCCATTGTAACCCGATATTTTCATAATCAAGATCAAACAGGCAGGATGTAGGGTTTTTACCTCATCGAGTGCCCCGAACCTGGGTAAATCACTCTCCCCGCTTGTTTGATAACCGATGTCTCATGTCAGCCTACAGGATTCCATCTACCCTAAGCCCCATACGGAGGGCATTGCCGAGGAGTACCCTCGACAATTGGCGCCGTTTGTGGGAACCCTGTTGGCACAAGATCCGTCATCGGCAGATTCGGCCATGTCGTCGGCAGCTTCATCAACACCGCCGACATCACCACCGGCCTCTTCATCGCCAAGCTCGGGGGATTCGATTCGATTCGGCCCCTTCGAATTTACCCCGCACAGTGACTTGTCCCGCTCGACCTTTTCGGATCTGCAAGGAGGTTTCGGCATTACGTTTGGAAGTGTTCATTACAACATCAACACGGAAGGGATCCTTCGGCTGCCTGAGTCGTTCGTCTCCGGATCAGTCAAGAAACCGTCTCCAACAGTTGCAGGATCGGTTGCGTCCTCGTCAGTCGATCTATCGGCCGGTTTGACGGACTCGGTCAATTCTTCTTCACCATCAACCACCCGGTCAATATCCTCTATGTCGATTGGATCCGATGATTCTATGTCATCCTATATGACTTCATACTACTGCTTAAACTGTGATACCAGGCACGGATTGGGAACAAGTGATACACCGTTCATTTGCAACGCAAGATATTCATCGGGAGAGGAAAACATTGACTGTGCCATCAGGATGACCATTTGGAGGATGGCGCGTCACCAAGTCTACGCTACCCTCAACGCTGGAAACGCGGGGAACGGAGGAGGAGAAGGAGATCGCACCCCCCGCTCTAGCAGGCAACGTAACTCTGAAAACAGCGCCAGTAACAACAATAGCGATTATACTATCGCAAAGGAAGAGTGGGTAGCAGCTCGGGCTGCTGTAATCAACAATACGCCGCTTCCTGCCGGAACTTCGGTTGGAACTCTCAATGCATATCGTTCTATTTTGGAGAATAATCGGGAGCGATTATCGAACGAGCAGGCCACCCTCGATCGACGTCTACTCGCAGTAGATCAATCTAGTGAACGACGGAGGGCCTCACGAGGAAGTGCATCTCGAAGCAGCCAAGGTGCAGGGAAGCATCGATCAAGACTGTCTCAACTTTCGGAAGATGATGCCAGAGAAATAACGTCAAACCTATCCAAGTCCTTTATGACCATAGACACTGCGGGTATGTTGAGGCCAAAGACCGTCGAAGGAGCAACCACCAACCTAGCGGCATATTTGATCAACCAGCAACCAACACCCGAAGTTCCTATGGCCCAAGCCCATCGGGTTGCCCTGGAAAGCCTTGCAATCCTTGGAGATAAACTAGTTCCACGGAAAGAAAAATCTATGCTTCAAGCTAGCGGTTCAAGCCACCGTTCGAGAGATGCTCGATATGAAATCACTCAGAGCAGGGTCGACAGAGCCAGGTGACGGCGAGCGGCAAGAGAAGAGTACGATAGTGATGATTCCGAGGAAAGCCAGGAGTACGACGGCGAGATGAGGGGGATTGTTTAAGCTATAAGATCCGCGAGACAATGCCGCCCAAAAGGTTCAAACCTACTCCTACTGATACCGCTAAATATGATGGGAAACAGGAGCCGAGGTCTTGGATAGACGATTATCTGCAGACCATAATCTTACACAAGGGAAACCAAATAGCGGCGATGCAGTTCTTGCAGCTCTACCTGAAGGACTCGGCACGAGCCTGGTTGAGAGGCCTGCCGAAGGGATCCATCAAATCATGGGACGATCTGGTAGACGCTTTTATCAAAAAAATTCCAGGCAACATATAAAAGGCCTGTTGGAATCGATGAATTACGCCATTGTCAGCAGAAGACGAAGGAATCGATGCGTACGTACATCGGGAGGTTTATCAAACTCTATCGACAGAGCAATCGACGCCTTCAGCGACGATATTCGACGTGAATCTTACATACAGGAGCTTGGGCGTAAGAAGCCAAAGACCCTAACCAAGTTAATGGAAATCACCAATAGTTGGGCTAATGGCGAGGATAACGTACGAAAGCCTCATCCACGCAGTGACGACGAAGACAACGACCAGCCGAGGCATGACTCGGGCGGTCGAAGAGATCGTCGTAAGAAAAGGAAGGACTGCGGATATGATGATACTAACATGGTAGCCGCAGGATATTCTGATCTTCGGGATGATCAGTATGACGACAGGCGTGATGATCGGCAGGATAACAATCGCAGTAACTCAAGGAATCGTGACAACTACAAACCACGACCTTCAAGGATCCCATAATTGCCTTTTACTGAACTAATAAATCCTCCTTGTTACTTACATGCGTACATTGACCCTAAGGTTGACAAGAAAAAGTCGAGTCATCTACTCAGGGATTGTCGACAGTTCATTGAGATGCAGAAGTTTATCCAGCAGCAGCCGAGTCCACCACCACCACCACCTCAGCACCAAGTTCATCAAGTGCAGCCTCGCAACTCTAATGAGTCCTTCCCTCCACCACGGGGACAGATGAGTATGATCCACAAAATTGGTGTTTCGAGAAGGGAGATGAAGAAGCTCACTCAAGAAATCAACTTGGCAGAGAGTATTATGGCCAATATTCCATAATACATCGATTGGTCATCTTAGATCATTCTGTTCAGCAGAGCGGACCACCCGATGACAATCCCAAAGCCAGGCCATGCTGCCTTGGTAGTTGAAGCGCAAATAGGAGGATTCAATATGAGCAAGGTCTTCATGGATGGTGGAAGTGGATTAAATCTGATATTCCTGAACACAGTTAAAAATATGGGAATTACAATGAGGATGTTGGAAGAAATAGATACATGTTTCCATGGAATCCTCCCCACCTTACCAGCGTACTCTCTTGGCAAATTTTATCTGAATATTGTCTTCGGGAAACCTGATAATTTCAGGAAGGAAAAGATCGAATTCGAGGTAGTAAATTGGGAATCACAGTACCAAGCTATACTCGGGAGACCAGCTTATGCCAAGTTCATGGTTGTGCCACATTACGCGTATCTCAAGCTCAAGATGCCAGGGAACAATGGAACAAACATCACAGTCTATGGAAGTTTTTCACGCTCAGATAACTGTGATCGCGAGTTTCATAGGATTGCTGCCAAGTTTGGAATAAAACAAGAACCTGTCGACTTCCCTTCCAAACCATTGGCGCTAAGGAAGATGAACGCATCAAGAAATTAAAGAAGAAACCGGATGACCCTGCTCTGAAAGATTCGGTTGTTGAGTCTTCGGTAGCTGATAGCAAGGCCTCTACCGAAAACAGTAAAAATCTAGCGCTTGTTGCAAGTACTCCTGATGAAATCAACGACGCTTCCAAAGCCACTGGCACCTTAGACAAGATCGAAGATAAGAAGAACCCTCCTCTTGTTTAAGAAGATGGGTAGCATTATACACATTTAGTTTTTTCTTTTTCAATAAGGCTTTTTTAGCCACTTGGTTTTTGCTTACTTCATTAATAAAGTCTCAAGTTTCATTTGTCTAAAGTATTGCAGTAATTCGGGACACCCGAACAAGTTTATCAAGACCTTTCTTCGTATACTATAGCGAACATTGGTTTCCTTGAAAAAATGTACCCAAGATTGCACTCTAAAGCCTATGAAAATACGAGTGCTACGATGCAAAATTGGTGGGAATCTTGCTTTTGTCCTTTGCTAAAAAAGCCTCTAGAATACGCCAGTGTTGCAGATAGCAAGGATAATAAACACATACTTACAAAAAGACCCATGACCGGTACTTTAAAATACAGAAGTACTAAAGAGCGACGGAGTCATCGGCAGGCTTAGTTCCATCGATTCGCTCGCGAGCTGCTGTCAAGACATACATCGGTTGAAAGCAAAGTTGCACTTACGACAGGTTTCACAAACCTGCAACATGAGCTGATCACTTAAAAAATTTGTTGCCGATAAACTTGCATATACATCATAATACGGATGTAACACGAGTAATTAAGATTTACTCTATTCATACTAAATCTTGCCAACGGGACTTAAACGCAATTAGAAGCAAAAGGGAAGTACATATATACACCTTCCGTCAAAATCTCTTAAATCAATGCATCCGAACAATCGGCTGCAGCAAGCATTGAAGTATTTACTTTACAGGAGCATGGATATCTTTCAGGACACTTCCTCTAGAACCCTTGCTTCTTTGATCACCTTTGAACTGTGTTCCAGTCTGTCGACTACAATGGTAGAAGGAATATGAGCCTTTGCAAAAATATGTCCTACATCACCATCGGCATTCGCGATGGCCATCAGGTCTATGGATGGATGTTTTGACAGAAGAAGGGCGAAGGCAGATTGAGCTCCAGCAACAGGTTGTGCACGAACCAAGTGATACGTCCATTTTGCATCACTATTTTATATCATAATTTACTGTTATTCATTGATATATTTCATATTTAGAGATGATACTTATGTTATTTCACCTATTTTGCATGTTTCATGATTATTGGAGAATTACTCACCGGAGTCAGGATTCTGCTGGAAAAAGCGCCGTCAGGATACAATATTTCTCCAACAATTGACAGAAAATATACCGAAGCTCCTATTTTTCCAAATGACGGAGCTAGCCAGAAGGGGAGGCCGAGGAGGGCCGCCATGGGCCCTCCCCATAGGCTGGTGCGGCCACCAAGGCCGGTGCGCCGCCACGTGGGGAGGGGGCCCACGACCCCCTCGGCCATCGCCCTTTCGCGTACTTCATCTCCCAGAAACCCTAAGGTGCGGGGGGACATCGAGGATAGTCATCGCCGCCTCCTCGAGGCGGAAAACACCAGAGAGAAAAGAGATCTCCGGCAGGGCAGAAATCTACCGGGGAAATTCCCTCCCGGAGGGGGAAATCGTCGCCATCATCACCATCGTCGAGCTGGACTTCATTGGGATCATCATCATCATCTCCACCACTGACACCATCATCTCCACCGCTGCACCTCGTCTCAGATGTAACAGCTAGGGTTGAATCTTGAGTATTTCATAGGGGAAACTCTCCCGGTGTTAATTACTCCTTGTTATTGATGCTATTGAGTGAAACCGTTGAATCAAGGTTTATGTTCAGATTGTTATCCATCATCAATCACCTCTGATCATGTTCCATATGGTGTCTTGTGAGCAGTTCGTTTAGTTCTTGAGGACATGGGTGAAGTCTAAATGTTAGTAGTGAACTATGTTGAGTAATATTTAATGGTTTGATATTTAAGTTGTGGTGTTATTCTTCTAGTGGTGTCATGTGAACGTCGACTACATGATACTTCACCTTTATGGGCCTAGGGAATGAATCTTGTATTCGTTTGCTAAATGTGGGGTTGTCGGAGTGATAGCAACCTAAACCCCCGTTGGTATATCGATGCATGAGGGATAGTAGGATCTCAGAGTTTAAGGCTGTGGTTAGATTTATCTTAATTACTTTCTTGTATTTGCGGATGCTTGCAAGGGGTTTAATCACAAGTATGTATTAGTCCTAGGAAGGGTGGTGCATTAGCATAGGTTCACCCACACAACACTTATCAAAACAATGAAGATTAATCAACTATATGAAGCGAAAGCACTAGACTAAATTCTCGTGTGTCCTCAAGAACGTTTGGTCATCATAAGTAAACAAACCGGATTGTCATTTGTGCTAAAAAGGATTGGGCCACTCGCTGCAATTATTATTCACGCATTTTAATTACTTGTATTTTATTTATCTGCTATATCAAAACCTCCTGAAAACTTGTCTGTGAGCATTTACAGTGAATCCTTCATCGAAACTGCTTGTCAACACCTTCTGCTCCTCGTTGGGTTCGACACTCTTATTTATCGAAAGTACTACGATACACCCCCTATACTTGTGGGTCATCAAGACTATTTTCTGGCGCCGTTGCCGGGGAGTGAAGCGCTATTGGTAAGTGGAATTGGTAAGGAAAACTTTTACTGTATGTGCTGTTTTTATTTCTGCCTGCTGCTATAATTCATTATGGAGAGATCTTCTCTTGAATTCCTATTTGTAAAATCTAATACTACTGCAACGGTAGTGGATGAGGCGCCAGGTGAGAAAGTGATTCCATATAAAATACCTATGAAAATTATTGAACGTGTTGTGGATAATCGCTATGAAGGGGATGGAACTGTCCATCCTGGAGATCATTTATTGTTTTTACATGAATTATGCGGTTTATTCAAGTGTGCAGGTATTTCTATGGATGAAGTTAGGAAGAAACTATTCTCTATGTCGATGTCTGGTAAAGCGGCGCATTGGTATAAACTGCTGAAGAATGTGCACTCTCTTGATTGGAAGGATATTATGCCTCTATTTTATTCTAAATTCTATCCTCCAAGTGAAATTCACAAAGACCGAAACCGCATATATAATTTCTGGCCTCATGATGGAGAGAGTATTGCCCAAGCATGGGGGAGATTGAAGTCTTTAATGCTCAAATGCCCCATTCATAAGCTTCTTTTCTATGCAAGACTTTCTTTTCAAGATAAAACCTTGCTGGATACTACTTGTTCTGGATCATTCACGCGCAACAAAGAAGAGTTTAAATGGGACCTTCTTGATCGGATTCAGGAGAATACTGAAGGATGGGAGAACGACAAAGGTAGAGAGTCAGGTATAAATTATGATTATGAATGCATTGAAACTTTTATGGATACTGATAAATTTCGAAATATGAGTGCTACTTATGGTCTTGACTCTCAAGTTGTTGCAAATTTTTATAAAACTTTTGCCTCTCATTTTGAATTGCCTAGGAAGAATTCTAATAAGTATCATGAACCTTTCAAAGATAAAACTGATTCACCTATAGGTAAATGTATTGAAGTTAAAACTGTTGATCACATTCTTCCTGAAGCTTATATTGAAAAAATTCCTTTTCCTGCTAAAATGAAAGAGTATTCTGTTATAACTAGTGTGGTTAACAAAAGTGCAAAGAAACCTATCGAACCTGAGGAGCAAATAAATGTTGAATCTGCTGTTGCTATAGTTAAAGACCTTGTGACTGAAAATGTAGAAGATGGTCACATCATTTTCTGTGAAGATGCTTCTAATATTGTTTCACATCCTAGTAAGTCTAGGAAAGCCAGCGTTCCTATGCTCTCTGTTGAAATTGGTGATCATTGTTATTATGGTTTATGTGATATTGGTGCAAGTTCTAGTGCCATTCCTTATGAGCTTTACGTGGAAATCATGCATGAAATTGGTTCTTGTGAACTTGAAGATATTGATGTGGTTATTCGGCTAGCTAATAGAGAAACTATCTGTCCTATTGGTATTGTTCGAGATGTGGAAGTTCTATGTGGTAAGATTAAATATCATGCTGACTTTTTGGTGCTTGGTTCTGCTGCTAGTAAGACTTGTCCTATCATATTTGGTAGACCTTTTCTAAATACTTGTGGAGCTATTATAGATTGCAAGAAAGAGAAAATTGTGACTAAATTTGCTGGTGAATCTTATGACTTTAATTTCTCTAAATTTGCCAAAGTTCCTTATGAAGCTGAATTGCCTAATGATGATTTTAGAGTTGAACAGCTTGCATCTATTGCTCTTGCTCCTAATAATCCTTTGCAGCAACATTTGGAGGATCATGAGAGTGAAGTCTTTAGGGAAGAAAGGAATGAGCTTGATGAAATTTTCCTTCGTCAACCCATTCTTAAACATGACTTACCAGTCGAAGATCTAGGTACAACACCACCACCAAAGGCAGATCCTGTTTTTGATTTGAAACCGTTACCTGATAATCTTAAGTATGCTTATATTGATGATAAGAAAACATATCTTGTTATTATTAGTGCTAAGCTTTCAGATTTTGAGGAAGAAAGATTATTGGAAATATTGAAGAAACACCGAGGAGCTATTGGCTACACTCTTGATGACTTGAAGGGGATTTCTCCCTCCATTTGCCAACATGCCATCAATATGGAAGATGATGCAAAGCCTGTTGTTGAACATCAGCGTCGTCTAATTGCTAAGATGAAGGATGTGGTAAGGAATGAGATATTGAAACTTCTTGAAGCTGGTATTATATATCCTATTGCTGATAGTAGATGGGTTAGTCCTGTGCATTGTGTTCCTAAGAAAGGAGGAATAACTGTTGTACCTAATGATAATGATGAGCTCATCCCTCAAAGAGTAGTTGTAGGGTATAGAATGTGCATTGATTTTCGAAAAGTTAATAAAGTTACTAAGAAAGATCATTACCCTTTGCCTTTTATTGATCAAATGCTAGAAAGGTTATCTAAAAATACTCATTTCTGCTTTCTTGATGGTTATTCTGGGTTTTCACAAATTGCTGTTAGAGCTAAAGATCAAGAGAAAACCACTTTCACTTGTCCCTATGGAACTTATGCTTATAGGCGTATGCCTTTTGGTTTATGTAATGCTCCTGCTACTTTTCAAAGATGCATGTCTGCTATTTTCCATGGCTTTTGTGAAAAGATTGTAGAGGTATTCATGGATGATTTTTCCGTCTATGGGAATTCTTTCGATAATTGTTTGCGAAACCTTGATAAAGTTTTGCAGAGATGTGAAGAAACTAACCTTGTTCTTAATTGGGAGAAATGCCACTTTATGGTTAATGAAGGAATTATATTGGGACATAAAATTTCTGAGAGAGGTATTGAAGTTGATAGAGCTAAAGTTGAAGCAATTGAGAAGATGCCCTATCCTAGGGATGTTAAAGGTATTCGTAGTATTCTTGGTCATGCTGGTTTTTATAGGAGATTTATTAAAGATTTCTCTAAAATTTCAAAGCCTCTTACTAATCTTCTTCAAAAAGATGTACCTTTTGTTTTTGATGATGATTGTAAGGAAGCTTTTGAAACTCTAAAGAAAGCCTTAACAACTGCTCCTGTAGTTGAACCTCCTGATTGGAATTTACCTTTTGAAATTATGTGTGATGCTAGTGATTTTGCTGTAGGTGCTGTTCTTGGACAGCGAGTAGATAAAAAATTGAATGTTATTCATTATGCTAGTAAGACTCTTGATGCTGCTCAAAGAAATTATGCTACAACTGAAAAAGAGTTATTAGCCGTAGTTTTTGCTTGTGACAAGTTTAGACCTTATATTTTTGATTCGAAAGTCACAGTTCATACTGATCATGCTGCAATTAGGTACCTTATGGAAAAGAAAAGATGCTAAGCCAAGGCTTATTAGATGGGTGCTTCTTTTGCAAGAATTTGATTTACATATTGTAGATAGGAAAGGTGCTGATAATCTTGTTGCTGATAATTTGTCTAGATTGGAAAATATTGCTTATGATCCTGTTCCTGTTAATGATAGTTTTCCCAATGAACAATTGGCTGCAATAAAGGTGAGCTCGCGAGATAGTCCCTGGTATGCTGATTATGCTAACTTTATCGTTTCTAAGTACTTGCCTCCAACCTTTTCAGCTCATCAAAGGAGGAAATTCTTTTATGATTTGAGGCATTATTTTTGGGATGACCCACACTTATATAAAGAAGGAGTGGATGGTATTATGCGAAGATGTGTCCCCGAATATGAACAACAAGAGATATTGAGTAAGTGTCTAGCATTTGGTGAAAAATCGGTGCACTTGTGTTGCACCCAATCTTGAAACTTCGCGACAGTGGAAGCTTTTGATTGATTCCTCCAGAAAACCTCATCCAAAGATGCAAGATGGGTCAAGGCATTTATGCGTTCATGAATACGCTTGTTTTCTTCTGATAAGTTCAGAGCTATGACTGTTGCGGGGATGACCCTCGGTAGGCCAATGGCACGCCAAACCGGATGGTTTGGACTATCAAAGTACCGGTTTAAAGATTATTCTGGGCTGTGAAGCTAAACTTTTGGCTAAGTAAACTTATACCGGTATCCGAGGAGGGGTATACCGGAATGATCTAAGAAGGTACCGGATTACCGGTACAAGATGCACTGTAGCACGTCGGCAAGACTGGTCAAAGATTCTCTCAAGACTAGAGGACAAGGATGAGCGAAGCACTTCAGTTTTAATCGAAGCTCTGAGGGGAAAGCAGATGATGACGTAAAAGGTACCGGAGGATGTCACTACTCCTGATTAAAGACATACCGGCGTCACCGGTAGCCAAAGAGGCTTTGTAAAGTAGTTTGTCCAGTCAAAGATGCCATTAGGGTTTCCTAGGGTTTCTTCCCCTGTAAGCCACCCTCTCCCCTATATAAGGAGAGGGGGCACACCCCATCGCGAGCATGTAAGGGACGCACGTACAAGCTAGTAGAGAAAAACCTGTAACCTTGCATGATCATGCAATAGAAAGATCTAGAGGTGAATTAGCCCTTGTGTTCTTCTTCTTCTACCTCTGGCCAAGGCCAAGTTCATCTAGATAGCATCCGGTGATCCATCCCATATAACCAAAACCCTCCCCCGAATCCTCTAGCGTCCATTCGGCCCCAACTTAAGCCATCCTATGGCATCTGTCTGTTCACCACGACGACAGTTGGCGCCCACCGTGGGGCCAGCAGCGGCGCTTGCTGGAGTTCATATTCGGGTGGGCCTCCTCACCATCTCTGGCGAGCGTGTGGTTAGTGGCCTCGTCTACCGCCTCGGCTCGCTGGACTTCATCAACGACAATGCTGGCTGCTTCTCCAACGGCGGTAAGTTCCCCAAGAATGGCCGCATCATCGAGTTCGGCAGCCACCGCGTCTACCTCGGCACCGTCCCTGCGTGCCAGTGCCTCTCGCCGGTGCTGGTAGCGCCGGACCGCCAAGATCTGCAGTTCGCAACGGCCACGCCGCCGGCAGCGTCGAGGTGCTGGTGGTAGGCACGGCTGACGCCGGCGAGGAAGCTGTGGCCCTAAGGCGCTAGACAAACGAAGTCCATGCGCGCGGCCAAACAGCCGACCGAGCGCGACCAAGCGGTTGCGGGTATATCTACAGCGCCACCGGAGACTCCTCTCCAAGCGGCGATGAACGTGCTGGCAACACCCATCGCGTAGAACATCGACCCTACAGCGGCTCAGGTGGAGCTGGAGGCGCAGCGGCAAAAGCTGCTCTCCGAAGGCGCGGACATCATCCGGGCGCAGCGCGAGCTGAACCTAACCCTACGTGAGTATAACGCAGCCCATGGCTTTGCTTCTGTTAGCGCTCAGGCTGCTAGAGTGCCGGAAAACTGGCTTAGAGCTCGCAATCTAGATCAGGATCTGCGTAAGGAAGTTCTTGCCGGCAAGAGTACCTCACCATCTTTGAGCATCGTAGAGAAACCTAAGTACAGTAGCCCGGATAAAACCATAAAAGCAGCTAGGACTGCAGTAGAGCTGTGTGACTTGCTTACCGGAGATGCTTTAGCAAAACAACAAGATCGTGTTAGAGAGTTGCTTGACATGATTCAGGAGCAAAATGCTGAGCTTGCTAGAGTAAACAAAGTTGCGGCGTCAAAATCTGTGCGTTCGGCAAAAAACGCCGAAAGCAAGTCCCATGGGCAGGCGTCGTCCCCCCATCCGGATAGAAGAAAAGAAAAAGAAGTGAATGCGCAGCAAATGACTGTGTACGATCCGGTACTTGCCGGAAAGCAACAAGCCGGGCGACACGAGACCGGAAGAAAAAGCCAAGGGACAGGTCGTGGCTATGCCGGAAATGGCTACGCCGGAAAGGATTATGCCGGTAGATATGAAACCGGGCAAAACTATCGTGCACCAAGAGCAGCTTATGTTGAAGAGGAAATGCCTCCACCAAGGTACCGGCAGGCAAGGGCCGTGGTACCGGAACGTTACAATGAAGCCGAATCAGGAACTGAAAGAATTGCAGCCTACCGGAACCCATTGGGGGAACGCGTAGGAGAAAGACGCCTACCAGAACGGGATGCAAGGCACCGGCTGGACAGGGTGTATTTATCTGAAATGATCGAGGCAGAAGGTCCTCCGGGCCCAAAGTGCTTTGGTCCACGGATCATGAAAGAGGAACCGCCGGTTCGCAACTTCCAGTTGCCCCGTGAAACAAAAACATATGATGGCACCACTAAGCCTGAAGACTGGCTTGCGGACTACGTGACCACAGTTTATGTTGCTGGTGGCGGAAGAACCGTAACAGGCGGAGGAAACCGGCGCTGGGCCGTGAGAATCGTACCATCTTTCCTGGTAGGACCGGCACGCATCTGGCTTAACAACTTGCCAGCAGGAAGCATAAATGGATGGTTGGACTTTGAGGAAGCGTTTGTGAGTAACTTCAGCAGTACCTACCGAAGGCCAAACAGGCCACAGCAGCTCGCCCTGTGCGTGCAGCGCCCCAATGAAACAGACCGGGATTACCTGACCTGGTGGAACTCCACAAGGAACTCCTGTGAAGGGGTGATCGAGGCGCAGGCCATTGCTTGGTTTTGCAATGGGTGCCGGAGAGGTTCGCCGTTGTGGCAAAAGCTGCAGCGAAACATGCTGAAAACTCTGGCAGAGATGATACATGTGGCAGATAGCTACGCATTGGGAGACCCAATGCAACCGGCAGTACAAGCTGATCCAGCGCAAACAAGCCAACTGCGCCAAGATCAATACCGGGATAACCGGCACAACAAAAGGAGGGAAGATTTTCTGGATCAGAGGTATGGTCCGCAGCAGGTAGCCGCGGTACAAGATAACTCCGGCGCCAGCGGGAGCCAGAGGCAAAAAAACCGGATCGCAGTTGGGCGGGTCCTAAAAAACAATGGGTTGAAAAGAAGCCGTGGGCATAGAAAAAGAATTGGCAAGAAAATGCAAGATATACCATGGAATCAGCAATGGAACAACCATGCCGGTGGCACACTCCGAATCCGGCGAAGCCGGCAAACCATTTGACAAAAGATTGTTCCTGGACCAAATACTTGATGTTGAAAGGTGCGGTAAAAGATGCGCAAGCCCAAGGTTGTACTACGTTGTTACCACCTTCGCAAGACCTCTTGCGGCAACAACTGCCACCGCCACCACCGCTTACCAGAGCAAATGCTCTACCGGTACAGCCTCAGCCAAACTGACAGCAGCACCAGCAAGTCCACCAGGTGGGAGATGGCAATGGCCAACCGCCACCGCCGGCACCTTTGGGCCAGAATATTTACCAGGATCCGGATATGTGCTGTGTTGTGTTCGTCACTGAGCCAACAGACAAACAGAGCATGCATCGTCGTTCCATGGAAGTGAACGCGGTGATGCCGGCAGTTCCAAGATACATGATGTGGTCAGATCAGGAGATTACCTGGTCATTTAAGGATCATCCAAAGATTATGCCAAACCCAGGTGGCTATGCTCTTGTCGTGGACCCAATCATGCATGGGCCAACAACTCGAGTCAAGTTCAGCAAAGTGCTGATAGACAATGGAAGCAGCATAAATATCATGTACCGGCACACAATGCATACGCTGGGGATAACAGAGAACATGCTACAGCCAACTCACACAACGTTCCACGGAATTGTTCCGGGCCTGTCCTGCTCGCCCATGGGAAAAGTCCGGGTGGATGTGTCATTCGGAGGACGCGACAATTGCCGGGTCGAAAACCTTTTGTTCGAAGTGGTGGACCTAGACAGTCCCTACCATGCACTGCTAGGGAGACCGGCGTTGGCAGCGTTCATGGCCACAACTCATACAGCGTATCTCAAGATGAAGATGTCGGCACCTCGTGGACCCTTAACTGTGGTGGGAAACTACAAGGTCTCACTGGAAACCGCTTCCGCCGGATCAAACCTGGCAGAATCGCTGGTGATCGCAGAGGAAAAAAGAAGGATGCAAACTGCAGTTGCGCTGGCTCAGTCCTCGCAGTTGAGCTTAGCGGCAATGAGTGGCAACTTGGGAACACCGGCGTTCAAGCCAACCAAGGAAACAAAGGACATTGTGCTTGATCCGGCATACCCTGAGCGTACCGTTCGTATCGGTGCTGGCCTGAGTGAGGCATATGAAAGCCCGCTCGTCAACTTCCTCCGTGAGAATCGGAATATCTTTGCCTGGTCTACTAATGACTTGGTTGGTGTTCCGAGGGAGTTGGCTGAGCACTCTCTAAATGTCCGAAAGGATGCAAAGCCGGTAAGACAGCCCTTACGCCGGTTCGCTGAAGACAGGAGAAAGATCATTGGAGAGGAAGTGACAAAGTTACTGGTTGTCGGTTTCATCTTGGAGGTACTGCATACCGAGTGGCTAGCCAATCCGGTGCTGGTCGAGAAGAAAAAAGAAGAGGAACCCAAAGCTCCAAAGGTGTGGCGCATGTGCATCGACTACACCAACCTGAACAAAGCTTGCCCGAAAGATCCTTTCCCTTTACCCCGGATCGATCAAGTGATTGATTCTACTGCTGGCTGTGAGCTGTTGTCTTTCCTGGATGCTTATTCCGGTTTCCACCAGATTCCCCTGAAAAAGGAAGATCAAATAAAAACTGCATTCATTACCCCGCATGGGGCTTATTGCTACGTCACTATGCCTTTCGGTTTGCGCAACGCTGGTGCAACGTACCAGCGCTGTATGCAAAAATGCTTGTTTGATCAAATTGGAAAAAATGTGCAAGTCTATGTGGACGATGTCGTGATAAAAACTAAGGTAAAAGAGACCTTGATCGATGATCTGAGGCAAACATTTGATAACTTAAGAAGGTTCCGGATGAAACTCAATCCGGCAAAATGCACCTTCGGTGTCCCTGCCGGCAAATTGCTTGGCTTTCTTGTGTGAAGCCGGGGTATTGAGGTTAATCCGGTAAAAATCCGGGAAATCGAAAGAATGACTATACCGCAAGATCTCAAGGATGTGCAAAAGTTTACCAGAAGCTTGGCATCGCTAAGCCGGTTCATAAGCAGGTTGGGAGAAAAATCTCTGCCACTATATGCTTTGATGAAAAATCCGATACCTTCGTCTGGACCCATCAGGCAGACGCAGCATTTAAAGAGCTAAAAACAATGCTAACCACGGCGCCGGTGTTGGCTTCGCCTTTGGAGAGGGAACCCATGCTATTGTACATAGCGGCGACCAACCGGTTTGTGAGTGTTGTGGTTGTAGTGGAAAGAGAAGAGGAAGGAAAAACCGTGCAGAGGCCGGTATACTACCTGAGCGAGGTGCTCTCCCTCTCAAAACAAAACTACCCTCACTTCCAGAAAATGACCTACGGCGTGTTCATGGCCGCCACAAAACTCAAGCATTACTTTGAGGAGCACCCCATGAAGGTGGTGAGTGAGGCACCCATTTCAGACATCATGTGCAACAAGGATGCTAGTGGCAGGATTGCAAAATGGGCAATTCAGCTGTCACCTTACGTGCCGGTATACGAAAGAAGAGATGACATAAAGTCACAAGCTTTGGCTGATTTCCTGGTCGATTGGGCGGAAATGCAATACAAGCCGCCGGAACATAAAATAGAGTACTGGAAGATGCACTTTGATGGATCCAAACTCAAAGAGGGTCTGGGTGCCGGTGTGGTACTCACCTCACCTAAGGGAGATCATCTCCGGTATGTTTTGCAAATACATTTCAGGGCATCGAACAATGTCGCTGAGTATGAGGCCCTGATCCATGGACTTAAGGTCGCAAAAGAAATTGGTGCACACCGGGTCATTTGCTACGGTGATTCAGATCTTGTGGTGCAACAATGTTCCGGAGATTGGGACGCAAAAGATGCCAACATGGCCTCATACCGGTTTCACGTGTAGAAAATTGCCGGATTCTTTGAAGGATGCGAGTTCCACCATGTGCCACGAGCAGAAAATGAAGCCGCGGATGCTTTATCCAAGCTGGGCTCGTCTAGACAGGAAATTCCTCCCGGAATAGCCTTGGCTCACTTAAGGATACCATCGATCAAACCGAGTCCGGAATCGGAATCAATTTTCGTACCGGAGTCGCATGTTGTGCCAATGGATGTTGACGAAGGAAACCCGGGGACTGTTCCGGTAAACCCGGGGACTGCGGTGTCTATACCGGAAGAAGCAATGCTGGTGGATAATATGTAAATAGACGTACCGATGTTCCTGGTTCGAGAAGCACCATCTTGGGTTAAACCTATTAAGGAATTCTTGATCGACGGCACCTTGCCGGTTGACGAAAGTGAATCGAGAAGGATCCAGCGGAGGTCCAAAGCATACACCATCATCAATGGTGAGGTGTACAAGACAAGTGTTACCGGTGTCCTCCAAAGTTGTGTGGAACCGGAAGAGGGAAAAGAGATGCTTGTGGAAATTCACCAAGGGGAATGCGGGTGATACGTCCAAAACGTATCTACTTTCCCGAACACTTTTGCTATTGTTTTGCCTCTAATTTGTGTATTTTGGATGCAACTAACACGGACTAACGCTGTTTTCAGCAGAACTGCTCTGGTGTCTCGTTTTTGTGCAGAAATCCAACTTTCGGGAAAATCCTCGGAATTTATGCAGAAGGCCCTATTTTCCCAGGAAACTAACGGAGCCAGAAGGACAAGTCAGGTGGAGGCCCGAGGGCCCCACACCATAGGGCGGCGCGGCCCAGGGGGGCCCGCGCGGCCCTGTGGTGTGGCCCCCTCGGCCGGCCTCCGACGCCCTCCTTCGGACTATTTATCGGCCTCGACCTAAAAACGCACGGAGAGAAGTCGAAGTCGCCAGAAACCCTCCAGAACGCCGCCACATCGCGAAACTCCGTCGCGGGAGCCAGAAGTCTCCGTTCTGGCACTCCGCCGGGACGGGGAATTGGAGGAGATCATCGCCATCATCACCGCCAACGCCTCTACATCAACCAGCCATGTTTCCCCCATCCATGTGTGAGTAATTCCCCCGCTGTAGGCCGAAGGGGATGGTAGGGATTGGATGAGATTGGTCATGTAATAGCATAAGATTGTTAGGGCATAGTGCCTAGTGTCCGTAATTGGTACTTTGATGATATTGTTGCAACTTGTTATGCTTAATGCTTGTCACTAGGGCCCGAGTGCCATGATCTCAGATCTGAACATGTTATTGTTTCATCATGATATTCATTGTTTATGGTCTTACCTATAAGTTGTATACACATGTCGCTGTCCGGAACCGATGGCCCCGAAGTGACAGAAATCGGGACAACCGGAGGGAATGGTAGCGATGTGAGGATCACATGTGTTCATGGAGTGTTAATGCTTTGCTCCGGTACTCTATTAAAAGGAGTACCTTAATATCCAGTAGTTTACCTTGAGGCCCGGCTGCCACCGGCTGGTAGGACAAAAGATGTTGTGCAAGTTTCTCATTGCGAGCACGCACGACTATATATGGAACACATGCCTATTGATTGCTTTGTACTTGGACACCGTTTTATTATTATCTGCAAATGCCCTGCTATGATTGTTACATGAGTTTCTCTCATCCATGCAACGCCCGTTCATCCATCCCCGTGCCTACAGTATTTTAATCCTGCTGTTTACTAAAATCACTACTGCTGTCTGTGTTACTCTGCTGCTGTTATTTCACTACTGCTACTACTATAAAACTGTTACCTCTTGATAAACTCTTGCGAGCAAGTCTGTTTCCAGGTGCAGCTGAATTGACAACTCCGCTGTTAAGGCTTCCAAGTGTTCTTTGTCTCCCCTTGTGTCGAATCAATAAATTGGGTTTTACTTCCCTCGAAGACTGTTGCGATCCCCTATACTTGTGGGTCATCAAGACTATTTTCTGGCGCCGTTGCCGGGGAGCATAGCTTTATTTGGAAGTCCACTTGGATTAATATTGTTCGCTGCAAATTCTCCATCATGGGTAAACCTCGCGATACTAAGATCGCCATATTACCATCCACTACAAGAAAAGGTACAATTCTGAATACCTCTGCTGCTCTTGATTCACCATCTGTGATTGATAAACTTGTTTCACCGCCGCATGCTTCAAATGCGGGTACTTCTGCTGAATCTGAAAATTCTCATAATATTGATAATATTTCTACTGTGCTTGATGATAGTGGTTCATTGGGATCCTTTCTAGATGCTACAATTGCTAGGTCTATACAAATTGAAAATACTGAAACTCCTAATGCTACTACACCTGTTAATTCACCTGAACTTGATTATTTTAGTGATGATCCTGATGAAGATTATGTGGAGCTTAATGATGATTTTATTGAAAAATGCAATGCTACTACTGATGCAAGAAAAATTAAAAAGTTGCTTGCGTTGCTGTTAGATATAAACTGTCTCCTGATCCTAAATTTGCTACATCTCCTATAAACATTAAGGATAAAGATTATGATTTTTCTCTTGATCTATCTCATATAGCTATTGTTGAGAAAACACCCTTTTGTGGTACTGAAAAAGAAAGTGCTGTTGAACACATGACTGAGTTATCTACTCTAAGTAGCTTGTTTTCTGATGATGTCAAGATGCGTACTTACTTTGTTGCTAAAATCTTTCCTTTCTCATTAAAGGATGACGCTAAAACTTGGTATAATAATTTGCCACCTAATTCTATTAAAAGTCCGAAAGAATTGCTTGATGTTTTCTTCCGCAAATACTTTCCTGCTAGTGCTCAACATATTGCTTTGCAGAGAATTTATAATTTTGACCAGGGAGATGAAGAGAAATTGCCTGAGGCTTGGGCGAGATTTTGCTCTCTTATTAGAGCTCGGCCTGATCATGATCTGGAAAAGCATGATTTACTTGATATATTTTATAGTGGACTAACCATTGAGTCTAGGGCATACCTGGATAGTTGTGCTGGTTGTGTTTTCAGAAAAGAACTCCAGACGATTTGAAGAATTATTGGCTAAAATAAGCCGGAATCATGATGATTGGACTACGCTGAACCAACTCCAACGCCAATATTAAAGAAGAGGGGTTTAATTAAATTGAATGATGAAGATATGAGGGAAGCCAAGAAGTCTCTCAAGGAGAAAGGTATTAAATCTGAAGATGTGAAGAATCTACCTCCTATAGAAGATGTATGTGAGATAATTCCCCCTTCATCCATGATTGAGGTAAACTCCCTTCAACGATTTACTAAGGAAGATATTCCGTATTCGAAACCTCCTGCACAATGCTTAGATGAGTTTGATAATTATATTGTTAAGCAAGAAAATTTTAATATGAGAGTAGAGAATCATTTAATGGAAAATTCTCGAGCTATTAGTGAATTGCATGATATTGTGGAGAGAACCTCCAATGATGTTAAGATGCTTGTTAAACATTTTCATATGATTCAAACTCAAATTGATCAACTCACTAAAGTGCAAAATGACTTGTTGGGGAATAATTCTAAAGAGAAACATGCTTATGAAGTAACAACTAGAGGTGGTGTCTCTACCCAGGATCCTCTATATCCTGAAGGGCATCCCAAAAGAATTGAACAAGATTCTCAACACATTGAACCTAGTGCTCATTCTAAGAAGAAAAAGAAGAAGAAACATAAAAATGTTGTAGAATCCTCTGAACCTGCTAATGATCCTAATAGTATTTCTATTTCTGATGCTGAAACTGAAAGTGGTAATGAACATGATAATAATAATGATAATGATAAGAATGATACTCCTGATAAAGAAGAGGTTGAAGAAGAACCTGAAAAGCATGCTAAAAATAAAAAGTATACTAAAGAAGATTTTATTGCTGAGAAACATGGTAATGAAAGAGAACCTTGGGTGCAAAAGCAAATGCCTTTTCCTGCTAAGAAACTAAAATCAAAGGAAGAAGAACACTATAATAAATTTTGCGATTGGATGAAACCTTTATTCTTGCAAATCCCTTTGGTGATGCTATTAAATTGCCTCCTTATTCAAAGTATATGAAAGATATTGTTACTAACAAAAGGAAAATCCCCAATGAGGAAATTTCCACTATGCTTGCTAATTACTCTTTCAATGGCAAAATACCAAAGAAGTTGGGCGACCCAGGTATACCTACTATTCCTTGTTCTATTAAGAATAATTATGTTAAAACTGCTCTATGTGATTTGGGAGCCGGTGTTAGTGTTATGCCTTTTTCTCTTTATAAGAGACTTTACTTAGATAAGTTGATACCTACTGATATATCTTTGCAAATGGCTGATAAATCTACTGCTATTCCTATTGGTATATGTGAGAATGTTCCTGTTCAAGTTACTACTAACTGCTTGATATTAACTGATTTTGTTGTGTTGGAAATGCCTGAAGATGATAATATGTCTATTATTCTTGGGAGACCTTTTCTTAACACCGCAGGGGCTGTTATTGATTGCAATAAAGGAAAGGTTACTTTCAATGTTGATGATAGGGAGCATACCGTTTATTTTCCCAAGAGGATTGAGAAAGCGTGTGGAGTTAATACTATTTCTAATGTGAGAACTATCAAAGTGGGAACTATTGATTGTCCTATATATGAGCCTAAAGAAGAATATCAAACTCTCGTGATTGGATCCATATCAATACAATTCAAGGTAACATGATTGATTTGAGGTTTATTTCTTCTTATGCTATGTAAAATTTATTTGGTGACAAGACTTGATCAACCTTGTTAACGAATACCTTTTATATGCATAGAGGAGGTAAACAACATATCTTTCTTCCTCCAACTTGGGTAACCTGTTTTACAAGATGACATTTTATAAGAAAGTCTGGAGAATAACTAAGAAAACTGAGAAACTAGTAAGATTGCCTGCGCCTGTTTTGTCTAACCTTGATTCCAGGGGAGATTGGTCGGTCACAGAAGGTGCACTGGATGCACACATAGAGAGAGGAGGTCAACATGCAAGAGATGACACGGAGGTCGAGGAGCACCTCGACTCATCATCCGATGCAGCAAGTTCCTCGCATCATCATGGTGGATATGCGGAGCCTCCACGCTTTTCTTCTGCACAGGAACTTTACTATGACTACTCCATGGACTACCCACCGGCGAGGAACAACGACCCTCGTTGGGGTTGAACTCCACTTAGGCAAAAAGCCTAAGCTTGGGGGGAGGTATACCGGCATCACTCATTCTTTGCATATTATGGTTGCTGGATACTTGCACATACTTGTTTTGTTCGTTTGAGTGGTTTTCTAATGAGAGGAAGATGATATTTGGGGAAGTGCTGCCTGAAAACAGATTCTGGAACGTTACCGTAAAAATTCTCAAAAATAGCCAGAGCGTCATTTTGAGCTGCCAATTTTTGTGCAGGTTCCCCAGGTTGTTATCTAACTTTCATTAGTTGAACACTTTTCGATCTGAGCAACGTAAGATTTTTGTAAAAATCGATTTCTGTACTGCTGTCAGGTTTTGGCAGATTTCTGCCATCTCGCTTTTCTGTGTTTCTTTTAGTTTGCTATTTCTTGTTTTCGTTTTGTTTCTTTCCCAAAACACAAAAAGACCAAAAATATTTCTGTTGTTTCTCTTCACCATTTGTTTGCTTTGGTTTCTTGCATTTGTTTCGTTTTATTTGCTATTGCTAGTTTGCTACAAGAAAACCCAAAAAGATTTTACTTTGTTTATTTGTTTCCTCTTGTTCTTATTTGCAATTTGAAAACACCAAAAATATTTGCTGTTCTTCTTTGGTTTGTAAATTTCTTTATGAGTTCAATGGTCTTCGGTGGCTGGAGCGTGGTTTTCATTTCATATTATCCAAGCTACACAAGTGAAAAGGCAATAATGACGATCTACGACAATCTGATTGTGGTGAGAGGCTGGTATGAACTCTATTTGTTTTCATTTTTGTACATATACTCATCCATGTGAGCATGCTTAGTTGGTTCATGTGAGGTATATGTTATTTGAGAAAGTCTAGTAGTTTATGATCTCTCATGTTTAGCTCCAATTTATTAATATGAGTAGCATGTCATGGATGTTTGCTTGCATTGTTTTATTCATAAGTAAGTATGGCATTGTGGTATCCTCCTCTGAATAATTCATTTATATCGACTTGGCACATGCTCACGCATGCATATGACTGAACAAAAAGTCAATTAAGCCTCGATGATCTATATTGCTTCAGAGTTCTTGTATCACTTTTATGCCTCCGTTAATTTATTTTGCCGCAAGCATGATTATGACAGTTACTGCTCTCTTGATTTGTCGCTCCCTAGTCTATTGCTAGCCTTCACTCGTACTGAGCGGGAACGCTGCTCGTGCTTCCAAACACCTGAAAACCAAGTTGTTCCAAAAGTGTCCACCATAAATACCTATGCATGGCATTTCAAACCATTCCAAGTAAATTCTCGTGCGCTACCTTTAAAACCTTCAAAATGCTTCTCAATTTGTGTTTATGTTTCATAGCTCATGAGGAAGTATGTGGTGTTTAGCTTTCAACCTTGTCATTTACTTTTGACGGACTCTCATATGGACTAGTGGCACATCCGCTTATCCAATAACTTTGCAAAAAGAGCTGGCAATGGGATTCCCAGTCCCAAATTAATTAACTTAAATAGACACTCCTCCATGGTTTGTGATTGTTGGACGGCACCCGAAGGATTCGGTTAGCCATGGCTTGTGTAAGCAAAGGTTGGGGGGAGTGTCATCATCATAATAAAACTAAAATAAAAAGGCACTCCTTCATGGTATGAGATTGTTGGCAGGCACCCGAGGATTCGGTTAGCCATGGTTTGTGAAAGAAAGGTTGGAAGGAGTGCCAAATAAATATGCAATAATTCATGGGAGCCGCTCTTGAAAGTCCGGTTGGCGAGGTAGTTAGTGTACCCATTACCATTCGTTGACAACAACAAACACCTCTCAAAATGATTTTACTCCTGTCTTTATAAAAATGAAAAGCTCTAGCGCATGTTAATCCCTGCTTCCCTCTGCGAAGGGTCAATCTTTTACTTTTATGTTGTGTCTCCATTATTTCTTTGAGCACTATCTTGAGAGCACAACTGTCATTCTTAGTATAATATGCTTGTCTCAAAATATGATTGATTGTGGTATAACTTTGATGCATTTATCTTTTGACAATCACTACTTCTAGTCTTTCTATGAACTCCAGAGGTGCCCGGGCATTTATGTTTTGCCAATCAAATACAGGCAAGCGAGATACCACTTTATCATACTCTCTTATGAACATTGCAATCCTGCTTATATACATGATTCATGATGCTCATTATTAATTGTTGGTACCTCTCCATGATTGACATAGCTGTTAGATGATCTTATTTGCATGTATCTCATTATGAATTGCTTAAGTATTAGCCATAGCATGAGAATATATACATCATATGAGCAAATGTGTTCGTGAAAGTTCTTTTATCGCTCAGTTGTTAACTGAATTGCTTGAGGACAAGCAATAAGCTAAGCTTGGGGGGAGTTGATACGTCCAAAACGTATCTACTTTCCCGAACACTTTTGCTATTGTTTTGCCTCTAATTTGTGTATTTTGGATGCTACTAACACGGACTAACGCTGTTTTCAGCAGAATCGCTCAGTGTCTCGTTTTTGTGCAGAAATCCAACTTTCGGGAAAATCCTCGGAATTTATGCAGAAGGCCCTATTTTCCCAGGAAACTAACGGAGCCAGAAGGACAAGTCAGGTGGAGGCCCGAGGGCCCCACACCATAGGGCGGCGCGGCCCAGGGGGGGCCGCGCGGCCCTATGGTGTGGCCCCCTCGGCCGGCCTCCGACGCCCTCCTTCGGACTATTTATCGGCCTCGACCTAAAAACGCACGGAGAGAAGTCGAAGTCGCCAGAAACCCTCCAGAACGCCGCCACATCGCGAAACTCCGTCGCGGGAGCCAGAAGTCTCCGTTCTGGCACTCCGCCGGGACGGGGAATTGGAGGAGATCATCGCCATCGTCACCGCCAACGCCTCTACATCAACCAGCCATGTTTCCCCCATCCATGTGTGAGTAATTCCCCCGCTGTAGGCCGAAGGGGATGGTAGGGATTGGATGAGATTGGTCATGTAATAGCATAAGATTGTTAGGGCATAGTGCCTAGTGTCCGTAATTGGTACTTTGATGATATTGTTGCAACTTGTTATGCTTAATGCTTGTCACTAGGGCCCGAGTGCCATGATCTCAGATCTGAACATGTTATTGTTTCATCATGATATTCATTGTTTATGGTCTTACCTATAAGTTGTATACACATGTCGTTGTCCGGAACCGATGGCCCCGAAGTGACAGAAATCGGGACAACCGGAGGGAATGGTAGCGATGTGAGGATCACATGTGTTCATGGAGTGTTAATGCTTTGCTCCGGTACTCTATTAAAAGGAGTACCTTAATATCCAGTAGTTTCCCTTGAGGCCCGGCTGCCACCGGCTGGTAGGACAAAAGATGTTGTGCAAGTTTCTCATTGCGAGCACGCACGACTATATATGGAACACATGCCTATTGATTGCTTTGTACTTGGACACCGTTTTATTATTATCTGCAAATGCCCTGCTATGATTGTTACATGAGTTTCTCTCATCCATGCAACGCCCGTTCATCCGTTCCCGTGCCTACAGTATTTTAATCCTGCTGTTTACTAAAATCACTACTGCTGTCTGTGTTACTCTGCTGCTGTTATTTCACTACTGCTACTACTATAAAACTGTTACTACTGATAAACTCTTGCGAGCAAGTCTGTTTCCAGGTGCAGCTGAATTGACAACTCCGCTGTTAAGGCTTCCAAGTGTTCTTTGTCTCCCCTTGTGTCGAATCAATAAATTGGGTTTTACTTCCCTCGAAGACTGTTGCGATCCCCTATACTTGTGGGTCATCAGCGGGCACCACGCCTCATCCAGGGCGCTGGTGGCAAAAGTTTTCCGGCATGGGTTCTACTGGCCCACTACTCTGGAAAATACTGAGGATTTGGTACGGAAATGCAACGGGTGCCAGAGGTACGCAAGAAAAACCATACCCCAGCATCCGGTCTAAAAACTATACCGTTAACTTGGCCATTCGCTGTTTGGTGCCTTGATATGGTTGGCCCATTCAAAACTGCGAGGGGGAGCATGACTCACATCCTAGTAATGGTGGATAAGTTCACCAAGTGGCTTGAAGTGAAGCCTATCGCAAAGTGTGATGGGCATACGGCAGTGAAATTCTTGAAGGATGTTATCTTGCGGTATGGATACCCGCATAGCATCATTACTGACAATGGCTCAAACTTTGCCCAAGGAGAATTTAAGCGATTTTGTGAGGATAACAACATCCGGTTGGATTATGCTCAGTGGCACACCCACAAGGCAATGGCCAGGTGGAAAGAACAAATGCGCTGGTGCTTTCCGGCATAAAACCGAGACTCATTGAACCACTCGAAAAGACACCTGGATCTTGGCTCGATGAGCTACTATCAGTGCTGTGGAGTATAAGAACAACTCCGAACCGGTCTGCCGGATACACTCCATTCTTCATGGTTTATGGGGCAGAGGCCGTGATACCGACTGATATCATCCATGATTCAGCAAGGGTTCAGCTCTATACCGAAGAAGAGGTAAAAGAGGCCCGAGAAAACGATGTGGAATTGCTAGAAGAAGCAAGAGAGTTGGCTTTGGCAAGAACAACCATTTACCAGCAGAACCTCAGGCGCTATCTGTTATCACCAGAATTTGACCGGATCAGAGGTGGGCCGCGATTAAGATGGGCTTGAAGAATATACACGGAAGATATACATGAATCGGCCTTGTATACAAAGTTTGGGCTAGTTTGCCCGTGTATCTGTAAATATAGTAGGATACGTGTCGGTTAGATAGAATTTGGCTCGTGCACGGTTGGGATTATTCCCACGTTAGAAAGTCTACGGACTATAAATATGTATCTAGGGTTATTGAGAAAAACAACAATCACGTTCACAACAAATCAATCTAGGCGCATCGCCACCCCTTGTTTCGAGGGTTTCTCATGGGTAAGAAACATGCTGCCTTGCGATCTAGGCAGTATCAGTTTATTCGTTATTGGTGTTGCTCGTGCTGAAGCCTTTTTGATGGCGAGCAACACCCTTATCTTAGGTGTTTTGGGGTTGATCACAATGCTTTCACGATGCAATTGTTTAGTTACGCTACCCCTTGATATCTAGCTGCCCTTACACCTATCTCAGGTGTAGGGGCAGCATCTTGCTTAATCGTTATTTAGTAGATCTGATCTGTTATAGTTGCTCCTTGTTCCTCAAGGATTGGTTTGATATTTGTATGGTTAGGCCTTATAAACGGGTTGAACGATCCGGTAGTGCGTGAGGTGTGGTTTATTAAGCTCTAGAGGGATTGTTCCGGGGATCAACTTTACGTTGGTTTTTAGGCCTCTTTAGGGCTGGTTTTCCGTTATCTTACGTATCTGCTAGGCTCAACTACGCATAGGATGTTCCGATTATACGGTGAAAACCCTAGACTATCGTAGATTAGTTTAGCTTGATATTGATAAAGCATGATCCCCATGTCCTTATAAATCTAACATGAACCATGGGGCAATCGGCTCTTTGAGCCGATCCACAGAACAATTTAAGAGCCGATCGGTGCTCGTATTTAATGTTTACGTGTTTGCCATGCAGGAAATTAGTCGAAGCAATCCATCACCTTCCTGACCAGGTATAGGTCAGGTGGCACGCCCTCGTAAGCACCAGGACGCGTGTACCAGAAGGCTTTGCGGGCCGTCGCCTGAGGGACCAGGGTCAGCCGCAATCCTGGGAGCCTCCCGGCTCTACGGTGTTGCCCGTCGCTGCTCGCCGGTGGGTTTCTGACCGCAACACATTCTGGCACGCCCGGTGGGACACTCTACAGCAACCACTACGTCGACATCTGCAGCAACCATGTCAAAAGCCGCGGATGAGGTGGTGGGCGAACCAGTCACGTACGCAGATCTGCCGGAAGAACACAAGAAGAAGTACGATGAGATGAAAACCATCTTAGAAGCCGATCTCATCGGCTCTTTCACGAAGACCCGTTCACATGGCATCAGATGGAAAGGGTTCTCCCCTGAAGGTGCCCTCGATGAAGTAGACCTCTCTACCTCTTCAGAGGAACGCACCAGAGCTCTACGCCAGGAGATTAATTACATGGTAGCTCATTCCCTACACCGCCATTCTGAGAGCTTGGTGAACGATTTTGAGCGCGTTGCGGTCCGAGTGGTGCAAGAGATCATGAAGCATCAATAGTCTCCGTCAGGACCTACCCTGGGAACTCACCAGGGAGAGATACCACTCCAGATTAGACCACCGCTGCCATTCGCGCTCGCAGCACCAGAACCGCCGGGTTCACCGGCGTACGTTGTCTACAAGGTTGGAGGCGATCCTAGCGATTGCCAATTCCTATATGAGCCGCCCAAGGAAATCCCACATGGATACGTGTGCACATACGTGCCGGACTGCAATGCCTTGGCGCGCACAAGCCAGATCGCACCAACAGGGATCTCTGGAGTAGATGCTGACAAACAAGCATGGCTGGCTAAATATGCTACTGGAACGAGTCATGAAGGTTCGGTCCCTACAGCTAATACCATGGAGCAGATCAGCACTATCTTGAGAGACCAGTTCGGCATCTTGCCGAAGAGGAAAGCAATCATCTATTCCAAGCCGTACCCCGACGAGTACGATCTGATCCCGCTGCCACCCAAATATCGGCTCCCTGAATTCTCAAAATTCAATGGAGCGGAAGGAGCTAGCTCAATAGAGCACGTAAGCCGATATTTGGCACAGTTGGGCTTGATTTCAGTGTCAGACCCGTTACATGTGAGGTTTTTCGCACAATCTCTTACGGGATCAGCCTTTGGATGGTACACCTCATTGCCACCAAACTCAGTCCGCACATGGAAACAGCTAGAGGAACAGTTTCACGTGCAATATCACTCAGAAGCTACCAAGGCTGGCATCGCCGATCTGACACAGGTGCGGCAGAAGCGAGGAGAAACAGTATCTGAATACATCCAACGTTTCAGGACTGTCAGGAACCGATGTTATTCGGTTCGATTATCTGAGAAGGAAGCAATCGATCTGGCAGTACTGGGTCTCGCGACGCCGATCAAGGACCTGACTTCCCAAGCAGAGTACAGTTCATTGTCGCACATGGTGCAGAAACTCACATCATATGAGCAGCGACACCCTGAATTGTACCAAGACAAGTTCAAGCGTCCGATAGGCCTGGTTGAGATGGAAGAAACTGAAGATCCTACACCAGACCTAGAAGTAGCTGTAGCTGAATGGGCTCGGGGGGCAAACCCCGTGTCTTGCAAATGGGTGAAACAACCAGGGCCTCCAAAAGGGTTTGACTTTGATTTAAGCAAAACTGAGCAGATTTTTGATTTGCTGCTGAAAGAGAAACAGCTGAAGTTACCCGAAGGCCACAAGATCCCTACGTCACAAGAGATGAATGGCAGGCCATACTGCAAATGGCATCACACGTTCACCCACGCCACCAACAACTGCAAAGTATTGCGCGCACAAATTCAGATGGCAATAGAATCAGGCCGATTAATCTTCGGACAATTTGCCATGAAAGTAGACACACATCCGTTTCCTGGCGTCAACATGGTGGATCTCAGTCACCCCATAAGATGCGAGCCAGGTTTCTCTTTTGATGTCAACATGGCCGGGCTGGTGAACCGCCATGGAAAGGATAAAGCAGAAAGCAGTCACTCCCGTGGCAAGGATAAAGAGGAGGCCGATCCACGCGACCGGCCCCGATATGATGATAGACGATACTTGACCGAGGAAGAAGTGAGAAGCGTGCGATATCAATGACCACTCTCCGCGCATCTCCTTAACAAATATGAGCAGCAGTATGACCGACGTCGGCGCTACGGCGTAGATGATGAGAGATATCGTCGGTCTGATATAGATGACAGGAAGTATCGTCGATATGATAGAGACAACAACGGGTATGAGCGTCACGCTAGAGGGAGGTCAAGAGAGCGAGAAGACATGGATAGGCATTGGAACTGTCCTTTCTTTAAACACTGCTGGGACTCAGGAATGAGCCGATTACCTACAATCGAGAACTGCCCAGAGTGTAGACAGCAGAGGAAGGGAACAAATGAAGTTTCAGTGTTCAAGCGTCTAGGGCCTCTCCCACCTCAGAACAAACGAGCTGAGTCATCTCAAGATGAAGACTTTGAGGAGTCAGATGAAGAAGAAGATAGGTACCACCGGCCAAGGTGGTGCCCTGATGGACTCAGCCATTCTCAGAAGCGTAGGGTGCAGCGGCTACGAAACCTGGAGGAAGCCGAGGCGCAGTACCTGTACACGTTGAGGAAGGCACGGCCCGATCTGGCCGTGAAAATTCAGCAAACATTGGAGACGGAGACACGCCCGCCAAAGAAAGTGTGGCGCCCCAAACAGACAAAAGCCGATGCAGAGGCATCGGCTGATACAAACATGGTGTTCATACTCCCGTCAGAGTTTTGTGCCCCAAACGACGAGGAAGTATCGGTGGCTCAATTCGACTGCGGTCCACGGCCAGTGATCTTTGAGAAGCCACGAGAGAGGAGCTACAGGCATTTGAAAGCTCTATACCTAAAAGGTTATATCGATGGGCAGCCTGTCAGCAAGATGTTGGTTGACACGGGAGCGGCAGTCAACATAATGCCGTATTCCATGCTACGACGTTTGGGACGTTCCAACGACGATCTGATCAAGACCAACGTCACATTAAGCGATTTCAACGGCCAAGCATCAGAAGCAAAAGGTGTTCTGAATGTAGATCTGACCGTAGGTTGAAAAACCATCCCTACCTCGTTCTTCATCGTCGACAGCAAAAGCACCTACGCTGTCCTGTTAGGAAGGGATTGGATTCACGCTAACTGTTGCATTCCATCCACAATGCACCAATGCATCATACAGTGGGATGGAGATGAAGTGGAGGTTGTTCAGGCAGATGACTCAATCACGATCTCACTAGCTGCCATGAATATTTGGGATGCAGACGACCAAGAGCCGCTCTCTGGAATCAGTTTGGACGGCTGTGAACGCATCGAAGCTTCAAAAAACGGAGTGAGGCTGGTCTTATCCACCGGCCTGACAGAGTAGCAAGATCTAAGGCACTAGACGTACGTGGCAAGGCCGATCCCCGCGATCGGCCCCAAAATATGAAAAGTAGTAATCTTACCTCAAGCGCGTCACGTAGCCATAGTGAAGCACCAAGAAGTTGTAAACCCTCATTGAGCATTGCAATGAAAAAGGAGGCCGATTCTAGCGATCGGCCAAAATTATCCTCAACATGCATTTTACCTGTGTTCAGCATTGATCTAGCAGGCGATGGAAAGCTGGGGTATGGGTTTACATCAGTGGATGAGCTGGAAGAAGTCAACATTGGTCCTGACGGAGCCAGTGTTCAAGTACAGTGCCTTGGCTAACTACAGAGCCGATATCTGCAGTCACCTGACAGATTCGGCTCGGGGGGCACCTAAACGGATAAGATACAGGGCCATGAAGTACGTCCTGATTGGTGATGACATGTTCTACAGGACTTTGGAAGGGGTACTTCTCAAATGTCTGGGACCAGCCGAGTCCAATCGGCTCTTACATGAGGTGCATGAGGGTGCCTGTGGAACTCACCAATCGGCTCATAAGATGAAGTGGCTGATCAGGCGATCGGGATTTTATTGGCCCACCATGCTTGAAGATTGTTTCAAGTATTATAAAGGGTGTCAAGCATGCCAGAGGTTTGGGAGCATTCAGATGGTACCCGCGTCAGCAATGAATCCTATCATCAAACCTTGGCCATTCCGAGGTTGGGGCATGGATATGATCGGCAAAATTCATCCTCCATCGAGCAAAAACCATGAATGGGTTCTGGCCATCACAGATTACTTCACTAAATGGGTGGAGGCCGTCCCTATGAAGTCAGTAGCATCGAAGGATGTCATCAGTTTCGTGTTCGAACATGTCATTCATAGATTCGGGATTCCCCAGACTATCACGACCGATGGAGGTTCGGTCTTCGTTTCTAAGGAGTTTAGAAAATTCTGCGAGGATATGGGAATCAAGCTGATCCGATCGTCTCCATACTATGCTCAAGCAAATGGGCAGGCTGAAGCGTCCAACAAGAGCCTGATCAAGCTGATTAAGAGGAAAATCGACGAGCACCCTAGACGATGGCATGAGGTATTGTCAGAAGCTTTGTGGGCTTATCGCATGTCGTGTCATGAAGCAATAAAAACCTCGCCATACCAGCTGGTCTATGGACAAGAAGCTGTGTTACCCTGGGAAATCAAGGCTGGGTCGAGACGGATAACATTTCAGAATGATTTAACTGCTGAAGAATATGCAGCCCTAATGAGCGACAGCATTGAGGATGCAACGGAACTCAGACTATGGTCACTTGAGAAAATCAAGGAGAATAAAGCCAAGGTGGCTCGCGCATATAATAAGAAGGTGAAGCCAAAGGAGTTCCATGTTGGTGATCTGGTATGGGAAGCTGTATTGCCCTTGGGGACTAAGGACAAGGCATATGGTAAATGGTCTCCAAATTGGCATGGCCCGTACAAAGTTGACCAAGTTTTGAAGGGTAATGCATACATGCTCGAGCAGTTGGATGGCGTGAAGTTCCCAGTAGCTGTCAATGGTCAACATCTCAAGAAATATTTCCCAAGCATGTGGGATGACGAACAGTGAAATGTGGGGGCCGATTCATGAAATCGGCCAGTAAAAAAAATTATACAAGGCACAGCCGATGCACGGACATCGACTTCAGAATAATAAAAAAGCCGATGCATTGCCATCGACTCTAGAGGAACAAGCTCAATTGAGCAGGTTAACAGATCGGTTTCAGGCCAGAGATCATGACATCAGAGACGAATCTCCCAGTGGATTTGCTGAGGAGTTGAATCTGCGCGTTTGAGGTTGGAGGATGGTTTGGACATGGACTGGATCTGTTTGACCGTGTGAATAGGCAACTGTTTGGCCTCAAATCGTGTTTATAGTGCAGGCCGATGCCCTGCCATCGGCTCTTTGTGTAGCGACTTCGTTTGACAATCGGCAAAATTGATGAGAAAGCAAAATTAATAGGGGAATATTTTCTTCATTAATAATAGGATTTCTTACAAAGAAAGAGCCGATTGCTCAAGGGAGGAAGAACAAAAGAAAGGTCTATTGACCAATCTGCTACTACTACTACTACTAGGCCTGTACTAGTAGATCCTAGTCTACGGGCTGTCGCTGCCCTCGTCGTCGTCATCGGAGCTCTCGTCGGCGCTGCTGCCGGCGGGCTCCTCGTCGCTGCTCCAGTGGCCCTCATTGGGGGCCTCCTCATCTTCATCATCGTCGTCGTCATCGTCCCACCAGGCGCGGAAGCGCTTTGCCGGCGGATATTCGTCGGAGGAGGTGTCGTCCTCCTCTTCCTCCTCCTCGTCGGAGGAGGTGTAGTCGTCCCAGGAGAAGCGGTCGTCCTCGCTCTCCGCCTCCTCCTCCCCGTCGACGAGGAATTGGAGGTCGTCCTCTCCGTCGGTCAAGGACTTGTCATCCTCGGACCAGACGGAGGAATCGTGGTCCTCCTTGTCCCACGTCGTTGGGGCGAGAATGTCGTGCGCCGCCAACGAGCCCCACTCTGGCGTTGGCTCACGAGAGGGAGACGATACGTAGGAGAGACCTGATGTGGCCGAGGAGGAGGAGGAGGAAGAAGACATGGCTACAGAGGAGGAGAAGGACTGGGAGGAGAGATCCGACGAGGCGGAGGAGGAAGAGGAGGAAGACATTGCTCTGAGATTGGGGTTTCTTGGTGCCAATGGCCAGAACAGAGCAAGGGGATGAAGTGGCGAACTGTTCGACGTGGTTAAATAATGGGATATGGGGGAGTTAATGTTGTAGCAGTTTCCGAGGAAGTGGTGCCAAAGAACTGTCAAATCGTGCAGAGAAGTTGAGAAGGCAAGGCGTCATGATGAAGGATACTGCGACGGTTCTGCTCTGCCAGGACATGACCCGACGAAGAAAAAGCAGAGTGATTTTGGAATTATCATTTCCAAAACCAGGCGGGCATGTGTTATCACCAGAATTTGACCGGATCAGAGGTGGGCCGCGATTAAGATGGGCTTGAAGAATATACACGGAAGATATACATGAATCGGCCTTGTATACAAAGTTTGGGCTAGTTTGCCCGTGTATCTGTAAATATAGTAGGATACGTGTCGGTTAGATAGAATTTGGCTCGTGCACGGTTGGGATTATTCCCACGTTAGAAAGTCTACGGACTATAAATATGTATCTAGGGTTATTGAGAAAAATAACAATCACGTTCACAACAAATCAATCTAGGCGCATCGCCACCACTTGTTTCGAGGGTTTCTCCCGGGTAAGCAACATGCTGCCTAGATCGCATCTTGCGATCTAGGCAGTATCAGTTTATTCGTTATTGGTGTTGCTCGTGCTGAAGCCTTTTTGATGGCGAGCAACACCCTTATCTTAGGTGTTTTGGGGTTGATCACAATGCTTTCACGATGCAATTGTTTAGTTACACTACCCCTTGATATCTAGCTGCCCTTACACCTATCTCAGGTGTAGGGGCAGCATCTTGCTTAATCGTTATTTAGTAGATCTGATCCGTTATAGTTGCTCCTTGTTCCTCAAGGATTGGTTTGATATCTGTATGGTTAGGCCTTATAAACGGGTTGAACAATCCGGTAGTGCGTGAGGTGTGGTTTATTAAGCTCTAGAGGGATTGTTCCGGGGATCAACTTTACGTTGGTTTTTAGGCCTCTTTAGGGCTGGTTTTCCGTTATCTTACGTATCTGCTAGGCTCAACTACGCATAGGATGTTCCGACTATACGGTGAAAACCCTAGACTATCGTAGATTAGTTTAGCTTGATATTGATAAAGCATGATCCCCATGTCCTTATAAATCTAACATGAACCATGGGGCAATCGGCTCTTTGAGCCGATCCACAGAACAATTTAAGAGCCGATCGGGGCTCGTATTTAATGTTTACGTGTTTGCCATGCAGGAAATTAGTCGAAGCAATCCATCACCTTCCTGACTAGGTATAGGTCAGGTGGCACGCCCTCGTAAGCACCAGGACGCGTGTACCAGAAGGCTTTGCGGGCCGTCGCCTGAGGGACCAGGGTCAGCTGCAATCCTGGGAGCCTCCCGGCTCTACGGTGTCGCCCGTCGCTGCTCGCCGGTGGGTTTCTGACCGCAACACTATCATAGCCGGAAGGTTAACCCGAGGGTGTTCCGGGAAGGAGATCTGGTGTTACGCCTAGTGTAGCGCACTGAGAGACGCCACAAACTCTCACCTCCGTGGGAAGGACCATTCATTGTGAGCAAAGCTCTCCACAATGATGCCTACTACTTGATCGATGCACAGGAGTGGAAGGAAGGAAAGGCGGATAGATCCGGAGATGAGACCAAGCGTCCGTGGAACATAGCTTTGCTGCGTCCTTTTTATTCCTGAAGATGTGCTGTAAGGAGTTCCTTTTTTGTACCTTATTTGCTATGAATAAAAGATGCCGGCACCTCGAATGAATCTCAGGGACTGCCTCTACCGAAATTGCATGCAACATGTTTATTTTTTCAGTATATCGATTGCTTGTTGGACATTTTCTTTTTCCGGTATAGTAGCGTGCTAAACCTACCGGAGTCTTCGACTTTGCTGCTGTCCGGAACCCGGCTTCATGGCAAGCAAGATAAACCGGAAGGAACTAAGCACGTGAAACACGAAAAGAGGGAATGAGAACAAACAATTCGGGCAAAAGTTTAACTAACCCCGGTTATACCTGTTTTTTGTGAAAAATTTCGAGTTATTTCTAAGTTCAAGAAAGTGTTCGCTTGGCAAAAGAACTTTGTGACTCGTACGCCAAAACACCCAGAGAGGTAGGCAGAGCCAAAGCAAAAGAACCAAGTGTGCATCAAATTGGATGCGGAAACAATTCCGGAATTTCCACAGTGCAAGATCAAAGCAAAACAGTAAAGGCAAGTTGCTAAAGTAGCACACCAACATAATTTGATAAGCTACCGGTATAAAAGACACCGGCATAAAAATTATAGCACAACCAAAAGAGATGCTAAGTTTTATCTTACATCAAAGACCCCGGCATACCGGGGTAGAATTTAACCAACGTTGTTTTCAGCCAACAGATACAACAGGTGCAGAATGAGAATAGCTAAGCGACAGGGGGCTGCGGGCCAGCTTCGGGAGCTTTCGGAGAGGCATCGCCTTCTTCCGGAGGGGCATCTCCTTCTCCGGCATCCTCATCCTCCTCATCAACGTCTTCTTCCTCGTCGTCAGAGAGTGCGTCCCTAACGTCGGGAGGAGGAGGGATGAAGGTGCGGATGTGGGCGAATTCCACAATCTGGTAGGCGCGGTCCTGCCGCTTTGCCGTTAGGACTGGATCCTTGTCAGTGGGCGCATCACCGCGAAGGCTGTGGAGGGCATCCAGATCCAGTTCTTCGTACCACGAACAGGCGATGCATAGCGCAGCGTCTGCTCCGGCACGGGCCGCTGAGCACTTCCACTCACGGATCCTCCGGCAAGCATCCTTCAGGCGATCGGAGATGAGCGTCACGTTGGCCAGAACGGCTTCCCCAGGCCACATCACCTTGAAGATCTGGATGGCCACATCCGGCAGATCGACCAAGTGTCGGTCCACAGCTCGCATGTGCTAGATCCGAGCGGCAAGCGCGACCAAGTGGTCATAAGCGTCCCAGGGCGCATCCGGAGTGCTCATAGATTGCTCAGCCCTACGCTCTGCAACCTTCTTGGAGGCATGCGGCTGTGATTCCGGGAAAAGCCCTGCAAGAAAAGAGAAGAAAGGATAAGGACACACTGCCGGAAGATATAAGCTTATAAGCAAAAGTGGAAAAGAAAAAAGACTTACTGAGAGCCAACGCATCGGCCTGCATGACCAACCGGTCATACTCATCCTGATCCGTGGTAAGGGCAGTGATCCGGGCTTGCGCGTCTTTCCGCGCCCGGGTCTCCTCCTCCAGCTCCGCCCGCAGCACCGCGCTAGCGTCGGTGAAGTCCTTCAAGGACTCATCCAGCTTGGCCTCCGCAGCAGCTTGGGTCTCCTTCAGCTCCCGATCATGTCGGAGCTCAGCCTGCACGAGCTGATCCTTGAGCGTCGCGGAGATGGTCTCCTGGGCGGCTAGGGCCTTGCGATGCTCCAGGGCAAGCTGCTCCTTTTCGGCTAAAGTCCGGAAGAAAAGAGGATTAACGAAATAATCCGGTAGTTTCAAAAAATGTAAAAACAAGGGATGGTACCTTTAAGCGCGGAGAGCTGGGCACGGAGGTCCTCGAAGGAGGTTTCCGGAAGAGCTGGTGTGCAAAGGATTTATAAGTACTGAAAGGAAAAAGCAACCGGTAAAATAAAGCCGGAGGCGCAGAAGCCAACCTTGGCACTTGCTGTGGGCCTCAGCGAGGTACCGATGCTCCCACAGAAGCTCCTCGAAGAGCCGCTTCCGGGTGTCTAGCATGCTCTGTTCGAGTTAAAAAATTCCGGTAAGATAATGCCGGTTTTTTGTATTTCTAAGGAAGTTTCGCGCTAAGTACTACATACTCAACACGAAACTCGGGGACTGGGAGTATATACATAAAGATGGAAGATTGAAAACCGGCATAGATTTAAAGAGCTTTGAAGTTTATGCAACTTACCACTACGTTATTGTTGGCGTCATGCCACGCGGTGTCAAACTCTTTGACCGCGCGCCTGAGCCGGCCGAAGTGTTGCCCGGTGCTCCGAGGGCCAGCGGGATCAACCACCGGTAGCTTGTCCTTCCCGAGGCCGCGCGTCGCTGGGGACAGATCTGCCTGATTCCAGTTTTCAGCGTAATCAAGCAGATGGCCCGGGGTGGCTTCTCTGCGGCTGAGCTCGGTGATCCGGCCCAGCTGAGTTGAGGCCATCTCACCAGCAACAACGGCGGCGCGGCCGGTGTGCAGTACAAGAGATTGTGAGCCGGAAGAAGGAGAGGTTGCTGCTGTGACCACCGCAGCAAGTTGCTGGGCGGTGAGCTTGGCACCCTCTGGCGGAGTGGGCTTGGCGGCAGCAGGTTTGCCGGAAGGAGCTGCCGGAGGTTTAGGCGTTGCTTCCTTGGTAGCCGCAGCGGCTTCCGGTGCGCCCTTGGCTGGAGGAGAGGCTACCGGAGCGGAAGGCTCCGGCGCGGTCTTGGAGGGGGAGGAGGCAGTGCTCTTCTCCTTCTTCTTCTTGGGGACGGGAGGAACCAAAGGTTCCGCCCTCCCGGCATCTTCGGTGCCGGCGCCGATGTTGCTGGCGCCGGTGTCTTCAGCTTCTGAAGGGGAAGATAAATCCTCGAGGAGGTGAGGCCCTGGCGGCATCCTCGGAGGTTTCCGGCCTCATGCCGGTAGCGCTCTTAGTGAGGCTAAGCGCAGGCCTGAAAAGAGAGAAAGAAAGAGTTAGAAAAAGCAACCGGAAAAAAGAGATTCACAGAACAAAAGCAAAGAAGAAACGGAAGCCTACCCGGAAGCGAGCGGCATTTGGCTGCGGTAACGCTTTGAGGTGTAGGGCTTCCAGCCACCGCCCTTCTTGGAGCGCTTGGCAGGTGGAGCCTCGCTGGAGCCGGCTTCGGGCGCCGGAGCCTTGTTCTTCTGGCCCCGAGAGGCGAGGTTGTCCAGGAACTCCTGGCCAACCTCGGCCTGCAGCGGGGTAGCGCGCTCCACTACCTATGGGTTGGCGCTGACTGAGGGGAGATCTACAGAGAGACAATATATGAGGAAGCGAAAGAATAAAATACCTCAAGAATAGTGACCTCATCATCAGAACCGAATTGTTGGCTGAAAAGTTACCGGGGCATGGAGTGTGAGTCCTGCCCATCTTGGAGCTCTTGGAACTCCTGGAGACGTAAGGATCCGGGTCAACCTCGTCCAAGGAGCGCTTGCGGCAAGGGCCTCGTGCCTCCACAGCAATACGAGGAAAACGCTCGCAGGCCTGAAAAAGAGTAAAAAGATGGTTAGCTACACGTCAGAAGCTACCGGGAAAACAATCCGGATTGCTTAAGATCTTACTTCGGCAGTTGGAGGATTGGTGGAGCTGAGGGGAAGAAGGCCCCACGACCATTCCTCCGGCATATCGGTTTGGCAAATTTGCCTAGCCTTAAGGACCACGTCTGTTTTGCTTAGGCCGCAGCTGGTAATCTTAGTGGGATCGCGGGGGGCGCACATCTGGCTCATCTTATGAACCCGACGCTGGAGGGGGAGCACCCGGCGTGAGATGAACGCGCGGATGATATCGTCGGAACAAATGTATGTATCCTTCATGAGCTGCTCCATCAACCGGACAATCCGGTTGGTTCCGATATGGGAATTCCCAGGATTGTGCTTCCAGTTGGCCCTCGATGGCGTACCCGGATGGTAAGCTGGCAGATTGATGAAATCAGCGGCGCCCTTGTTCTTCACGCAAAAGAAGGTCTGTTGCCATGTGCGGCAAGACTCCAGACCGGAGAATTTGAAAAAAGGGCTCCCTTGGCGGGCGCCGATAATGCAAGATCCGCATTGGACTGGAGGTTTGGGCTTAGGAATGTTTTTGCCCTGGACCGAGTTGATCCGAAGACAGAAGAAGCGAACAAAAGCTTCGAGAGTAGGGAGGAGACCTATGTAGGCCTCCATGAAGGAAACAAAGCAAGAAAGATAAAAAACGGCGTTGCCAGGAAGATGGTGAGGTTGGAGTTCGTAAAAATCGAGAAGCTGGCGGAAGAAGTTAGAAGCCGGTAGGCTGAAACCGCGCTCGAAGTGAGCGAGGAAAACTACGACTTCTCCCGGTTCGGGCACGGGATCCTGCTCGTTGCCCGGAAGCCGACAAGACACCTGTGCAGGAATCCTGCGGGAGCGGTACAGCCAGTCGATTTCCGGCTGCTTTACATCAGAACCCTTCCAGGCTCTGCGGGTCACACCGGAACCTTGGCCAGAGCTGCTGGCCTCTTGTCCCCTTCCGGCACCGGTTTCTGTAGCAGAGGAAGAGGCGTCCATCCGGGCGAGATCCGCCTCGAGCCCGTCAGAGGCTTGGGTCACCGGAGTCTCCCCTCCGGAAGAAGCGGTGGGACTCTCGTTCTGCTGGCTGCTAGCCGCGGACTCTGATTCGTAATCCTCGGAAGACATTCCGGTAAAAGGAGTTCAGATCTACCTATAAACAATTTTCCCAGAAACTAGCCCCTCGCGAAGATCTACGAGTAAGAGAAAAACAAAGAAAAAAGAAGAAATAAATATACTACCAATCCCAGAACGAGGAGACAATAGGAAGAGAGAGTAGAGGCATTGGTGCTGACCTGAGAATGGCGGCGGAGAGCAACGAAGAAGATGGCCGCCGGAGATTGGGCAGGCAAGCAGATGGCGACGGCGAGAAAAGAGGAAGACGAGCTGCCGGAGGTGCTCGCAGCGGGAAAGCTGAAGTCCTTCGAGAAGCCTCGGCGAGGCAAGGTCCTGCGGAGCTTCCTGGAGGAGTTCGCCGGTGAAGGGAACTTCAACGGCGGACGACGGCGCAGAAGAGCACTGGGAGCAGAGCGCAAGAGGCGAGGGCTTCGAGTGCTCTGGAACTTGCGAATGCGAAGAAGAAGAGGGGGTGGAACTGCCGCGCCCTTAAGTAGGAGGTGGCGTTCGTGGGCCGGCAACCGCTGGGCCGCGGTGCTTCGTCTCATGGGCCGCCACGTGGCGCGAAAATACACGCGAAAAAGATAAGATGCCGCAGGGAGGCCACATGGATCCGGAACGGTGGCGAAGATCCGGTGTGGCGCCATAAATGCTAGCACAGAAGTCGAAGGAAAGTGACCCCTGACACTGATGCGTCACAAACAGTGCGCATGTCACTGACATGCACTGTACCCGAGAAATTCTCGACTTCACCGAGGAAGGTTTTAATGGCAAAGATACCGGAAAGGTCCGGTATGAAAAGGAAAGTCCGGCAGAGATGCCGGAAAGTTCGAACTAGGTGCCGCGAGGATTAAACCGGTACCTTGAGTAATGGGAACCTGGCATGGTCCGTTGGATAGGATCCACCGGACTATACCAGCTTCGGGGACTAATGTTGGGGGGATGACCCCCGGTAGGCCAAAGGCATGCCAAACCGGATGGTTTGGACTATCAAAGTACCGGTTTAAAGATTATTCCGGGCTGTGAAGCTAAACTTTTGGCTAAGTAAACTTATACCGGTATCCCAGGAGGGGTATATCGGAATGAGCTAAGAAGGTACCGGATTACCGGTACAAGATGCACTGTAGCACGTCGGCAAGACTAGTCAAAGATTCTCTCAAGAGCTAGAGGACAAGGATGAGCGAAACACTTCAGTTTTAATCGAAGCTCTGAGGGGAAAGCAGATGATGACGTAAAAGGTACCGGAGGATGTCACTACTCCTGATTAAAGACATATCGGCGTTACCGGTAGCCAAAGAGGCTTTGTAAAGTAGTTTGTCCAGTCAAAGATGCCATTAGGGTTTCCTAGGGTTTCTTCCCCTGTAAGCCACCCTCTCCCCTATATAAGGAGAGGGGCACACCCCATCGCGGGCATGTAAGGGACGCACGTACAAGCTAGTAGAGAAAAACCTGTAACCTTGTATGATCATGCAATAGAAAGATCTAGAGGTGAATTAGCCCCTGTGTTCTTCTTCTTCTACCTCTGGCCAAGGCCAAGTTCATCTAGATAGCATCCGGTGATCCATCCCATATAACCAAAACCCTCCCCCGAATCCTCTAGCGTCCATTCGGCCCCAACTTAAGAAATCCTATGGCATCTGTCTGTTCACCACGACGACAATGACTATAAGAGGCAATGAAGGAAGCAAAGTCAGGAGATTATCTTTAGAATTATTCAAGAAGCTAAGGAAAAGGAAGTTAGGATACTTACAATTCAAAATTTCTGTTGCCTTGTGCAACTCAGTAGGGGCATACCGTTCTGCGTCGGTGGCTAGTTCGCTCTTCTTCTTTATAATAGCGGCCATAGCATGAATACCACGCATATCCTTTTCCATCTGGGCAATTCGAGATTTCATACGTTGGAGGCGATCATTTTCAGAAGAGCCATCCGAAGGACCTTCGGTGAAGGAGGGCACAAGAACCACCTACAAAGTTATACCATTAAGCACATGGTGGAATATGTGAGCTTACCAGTTGGACTCACTCCCATCGGGAGCGTGTAATTAAAAGTGTCGAAAGCATTACAACAAGAGAGTACTGGCAACATTGCCAATACATAATTCGTTACAACAAAAAGGTCTTATGACAAGAAATTGTTTTAAGTGGACAAGATTACAATCCAACAAAAAAGAAGTCAAGGGGCTTGAGTCTAAGTAGATAAGCTTGGGCCAGTAGCTGATTTGTTTGATGAAACCAATTCAAGAAGCTGACGAGCACACTTGAGCGCTGAAGTTTTATGGACACTTAAGTCAATAAGTTGCCCATCTTGTTCCTTTCGCAGTTCCTTGGACATTCGTTCAATATCGGGTTTGAAGCCATGACCCATCATAAGTTGAAAAGCTAGGAGAGCGTCGTAGGTGCGTGAAGTATGTTTGAATACCTCGATAACTTCCTTCGTGTCGACAGCAAAAGCATCTGTTAGCTGCTCCAGAGTTTTGTTTTGGTCGGCCTTGGGAAAAAATCATCGAGTGCATCTTCATCATGACTCCTTTATTCTTCTGGAGAAGAGCTTGAATGAGTTTGTTAGATTCAAGGGTCAATGACAAAGCGTCGACAGGGGAGTTATCTGGGAGCTTCGCTAAGGCGTCAGCAGGGATATCGGCAGCCTCTGCGAAGAACGAAAAGGAAATATTTGTTAGTTACAATTAAGTCAAGAAAGAAAAAATTAAAAAATAAGGTTGAGCCGATGAGAATTACTGAGCAGGGCTAAAATGGATTGGCGAAGAAGATTGTCCTTTTCATTCCTTTGAGCTTCGGCAGTGGCCTTCGAAGCTTCTTCATCCTTCAGTTTTTTCCTCATTTGCTCAAGCTCCCCCTTCAGAGAATCGGTGTTCTGACGAGCTTTGGAAGCCATTTTAACTGCATTATCGAGCTTTGAGGAAATAGAATCAATTTCCTCTTGAAGCTGAACCTTGTCAGCTTCGAGTGAAGTGAATTGAGAAACGAACCGAAGTAGTTGTTAATAGTAATGGGATTCTTTTCAAGAAGTTTATAAAGATTTAGAAGTTGTCAAAAGCAGGCGTGTTAATAAGAAAGCTTACAGGCTTTTCAGGAAGGGGAGAAGTTGTGATAACAGCAGTCGAAGGAATCTCCTTCCCTTTAGAAAGGGAAGAAGCTGTTGAAACTTGAGCTGCAGGAGTTGTTGCGGGAGCCGAAGCTTCGGAAGCTGCCGGAGCTGGCTTGATAGAACTTGGCTTTGCTTCTTTGGAGGGGGTTCCATGAAGCCCTCATCACTGTAAGCGTACGAACCAGGAAAAATGAGAACTAGATACAAGAGAAAATCTTGGAGCTGGAGCAGTGGGAAATACTCACAGATCAAATAGATCATCTTCATCGGCGAACCAGCCAGACGATCTTTTTAAGGGTTGCACATTCACCTTCTCCGTAGCTGCATCAACAAAGGCAGCACGATCAGCATCATCGTCATGGATCGACTCCGCCGTATCACTTGTATCATCAGCAAGGGATTTAGGATCTATAAAAAAAGCTTCGGGATTCATCGGATCATTGTCTTCGTCTTCTGGATCTATATTTTCTTCAATACGGGATTTTGCGGGAATGGAGGAATTTCTCTCTTCGAGATTGTCATCCGACATATCTTGAAAATGTTCGGGAGCTAACGGGACCTATCGAAAGAGTTAAGTAAGGTTAATGAAAACTATAAGTTTGAGAGCAATAAGTTAATGCAAATATAAAGGGGAAATTACCTCGTTCGGCGGATGGTCGGCACCAAAAGGAGATTAGAGGGATAGAAGCGGAATCGAGTCTTCTTGACTAAAATGAGTCAAGCGCCTAACTTCATCAAGCAATTCTTTCTCGGACAATTCGGCGACGTTCACTCTGGTCTCGTCCTTGGGGCCTGAATAAAACCACATCGGGTGGGCTCTGGACATAATTGGCTGGACTCGACGTTTCAGGAAAACAGCGGCTATCTCAATACCTATCATGGTTTGCCCATCGGATTCCTTGATTCGAAGAACTTGATACGTCTCAAACGTATCTATAATTTCTTATGTTCCATGCTAGTTTTATGACAATACTCACATGTTTTATACACACTTTACATCATTTATATGTATTTTCCGGCACTAACCTATTAACAAGATGCCGAAGCGCCAGTTCCTGTTTTGTGCTGTTTTTGGTTTCAGATATCCTACACAGGAAATATTCTCGGAATTGGACGAAACGAACGCCCAGAATCTTATTTTTCCACGGAGCTTCCAGAAGACCGAAGGGGATACGAAGTGGGGCCACGAGGCGCCCTAACCATAGGGCGGCGCGGCCAAGGAGGGGCCCGCGCCGGCCTATGGTGTGGGGCCCCGTGCCTCCTCTGACTCTGCCCTTCCGCCTACTTAAAGTCTCCGTCGTGAAAACCCTATTACCGAGAGCCACGATACGGAAAAAGTTCCAGAGACGCCGCCGCCGCCAATCCCATCTCGGGGGATTCAGGAGATCGCCTCCGGCACCCTGCCGGAGAGGGGAATCATCACCGGAGGGCTCTACATCATCATGCCCGCCTCCGGATTGATGCGTGAGTAGTTCATCCTTGGACTATGGGTCCATAGCAGTAGCTAGATGGTTGTCTTCTCCTCATTGTGCTATCATGTTAGATCTTGTGAGCTGCCTATCATGATCAAGATCATCTATTTGTAATGCTACATGTTGTGTTTGTTGGGATCCGATGAATATGGAATACTATGTCAAGTTGATTATCAATCTATCATATATGTGTTGTTTATGTTCTTGCATGCTCTCCGTTGCTAGTAGAGGCTCTGGCCAAGTTGATACTTGTGACTCCAAGAGGGAGTATTTATGCTCGATAGTGGGTTCATGCCTCCATTGAATGCAGGGACATGTGAGAAAGTTCTAAGGTTGTGGATGTGCTGTTGCCACTAGGGATAAAACATCAATGCTTTGTCTAAGGATATTTGTGTTGATTACATTACGCACAGTACTTAATGCAATTGTCTGTTGTTTGCAACTTAATACTGGAAGGGGTGCGGATGCTAACCCGAAGGTGGACTTTTTAGGCATAGATGCATGCTGGATAGCGGTCTATGTACTTTGTCGTAATGCCCTAAGTAAATCTCATAGTAGTCATCATGATATGTATGTGCATTGTTATGCCCTCTCTATTTGTCAATTGCCCAACTGTAATTTGTTCACCCAACATGTTATTTCTTATTGGAGAGACACCACTAGTGAACTGTGGACCCCGGTCCATTCTTTTACATCTGAAATACAATCAACTGCAATCTCTGTTCTCTGTTGTTCTTCACAAGCAAACATCATTCTCCACACCATACGTTTAATCATTTGTTTACAGCAAGCCGGTGAGATTGACAACCTCACTGTTAAGTTGGGGCAAAGTATTTTGGTTGTGTTGTGCAGGTTCCACGTTGGCGCAGGAATCCCTGGTGTTGCGCCGCACTACACTCCTTCACCAACAACCTTCACGTGGCCTTCATCTCCTACTGGTTCGACAACCTTGGTTTCATACTGAGGGAAACTTGCTACTATACGCATCACACCTTCCACTTGGGGTTCCCAACGGACGTGTGCTTCACGCGTTATCAAGCTAAATTTCTGGCGCCGTTGCCGGGGACCTGAAGAAAAGTTACACCACAAAGATTTCTATCTCCCACGTCAACTGCACGCAAGCTAAATTTCTGGCGCCGTTGCCGGGGAGATCAAGACACGCTGCAAGGGGAGTCTCTCACATCCAATCTCTTTACTTTGTTATTGTCTTACTTTACTTTATTTTATTTTCTGTTTTGTTTGCTTCTTTATATCAAAAATACAAAAAAATTAGTTACTTGCATTACTTTATTTACTTTCTTGTTTGCGTTCTCTTTATTAAAAACACCAAAAAAAATAGTTACTTGCATTTACTCTACTTTATTTAGTTTGCTTAATTTACTATTGCTAAAAATGAGTAACCCTGAAGTTGAAGTTCGTTCGTTTAAGCAACAAGGGGGAGAATGTTTTAAAGATGCTTGGTATAGAATTAGTGATGCTCATCATAGGTGCACTAAGAAACACTCCACTATTATCCTACTTAGGAACTTTTATGTTGGTATCTCTAGCTGGAATAGGTATGTTCTTGATACTCTTGCGGGAGGTAATTTCCTAGGCACTCCTGCTTTAGAAGCTAGTTGCATTATTGAGAGTCTAGTTGGAATACCACCTGTTAATGAAGCTAAAATTGAAATCTCTCTTGAAGATGTCATGAAAAAGTTGGAGGCCATAGAGAAAAATCTTCCAAGTGTTGAGACTAAATTGGGAATATTACTTGATAACACTGATAAACTTGATAAATCTCTAAGTGGAATTAATGAGAGAATTGCCGTTTTAGAAACTTGTGCTACTCATGATAATCAAACCCATAGGATTAGTGAACTTGAAGAAGCTATGGGAACCTTCGTTTCAACTTTTTCTTCTCTTAAGTTTAAGGAGAAAGCTTATGTGGGTAAGGAGCAAAAGTTCATGTATGTCTCTAAGGTGTCTAAGCCAAAAAACTATTATAGAACTAAAATTGACAAAGCCCTTAGTACCACTATGGATGATGGAGCATCTAAGATATATATTGTGACAAATTGTGAAACTTATGATGTTGATGCTTCATCTCTCGATAATACTTGATTCACACTTTATGTGCCTAGCTGAAAGGCGTTAAAAAAAAGCTCTTATGGGAGACAACCCATTATTTTACTTCTGCACTTTTGTTTTATATTTGAGTCTTGGAAGTTGTTACTACTGTAGCAACCTCTCCTTATCTTTACTTTATTGCATTGTTGTGCCAAGTAAATTCTTTGATAGTAAAGTTGATACTAGATTTGGATTGCTGCGCAGAAACAGATTTCTACCTGTCACGAATTTGAGTAGATCTCTCTATAGAAGAATCAAAAAAATCTGTCAATTTACATGCGTGATCCTCAGATATGCACGCAACTTTCATTAGTTTTGAGCTTTTTCATCTAAGCAAGTTAAGTGCCTCTAAAAAATTCGTCTTTACGGACTGTTCTGTTTTGACAGATTCTGCCTTTTATTTTGCATTGCCTCTTTTGCTATGTTGAATGGATTTCTTTGTTCCATTAACTTTCAGTAGCTTTGGGCAATGTCCAGAAGTGTTAAGAATGATTATGTCCTCTCTGAATATGTGAATTTTTGATTATGCACTAACCCTCTAATGAGTTTGTTTTGAGTTTGGTGTGGAGGAAGTTTTCAAGGATCAAGAGAGGAGGATGATACAATATGATCAAGAAGATTGAAAAGTCTAAGCTTGGGGATGCCCCCGTGGTTCATCCCTGCATATTTCAAGAAGACTCAAGCATCTAAGCTTGAGGATGCCCAAGGCATCCCCTTCTTCATCGACAACTTATCAGGTCACCTCTAGTGAAACTATATTTTTATTCCGTCACATCTTATGTGCTTTACTTGGAGCGTCTGTTTGCTTTTATTTTTGTTTTTGTTTGAATAAAATCGGATCCTAGAATTCCTTGTATTGGAGAGAGACACGCTCCGCTCGTTCATATGAACACTGGTGTTCTTAGCGTTACTTTTAATGTTCATGGCGAAGGTTGAAAACTGCTTTGTTCATTGTTATTTGGTTGGAAACAGAAAATGCTTCATGTGGTAATTGGTATATTGTCTTGAATAATTTGATACTTGGCAATTGTTGTGCTCAAATAGATCATGTTTAAGCTCTTGCATCATGTACTTTGCACCTACTAATGAAGAACTACCATAGAGCTTGTTGAAATTTGGTTTGCATGATTGGTCTCTCTAAAGTCTAGATATTTTCTGGTGAAGTGTTTGAACAACAAGGAAGACAGTGTAGAGTCTTATAATGCTTGCAATATGTTCTTATGTAAGTTTTGCTGTACCGGTTCATACTTGTGTTTGCTTCAAACAACCTTGCTAGCCAAAGCCTTGTACTGAGAGGGAATATTTCTCGTGCATCCAAATCCTTGAGCCAAAACCTATGCCATTTGTGTCCACCATACCTACCTACTATGTGGTATTTCTCTGCCATTCCAAAGTAAATTACTTGAGTGCTACCTTTAAAATTTCATTCTTTGTCTTTGCAATACATAGCTCATGGGAAAATAGCTTAAAATCTATTGTGGTAAAGAATATGTAGCTTATGTATCTTATTTCTTATAAGTTGCTTGTTGAGCGGTAACCATGTTTCTGGGGACGCCATCAACTGTTACACCTTTGTTGAATATCATGTGAGTTGCTATGCATGTTCGTCTTGTCTGAAGTAAGGGCGATTTATCATGATCAAATGGTTTGAGTATGCATATTGTTAGAGAAGAACATTGGGCCGCTAACTAAAGCCATGGATCATGGTGGAAGTTTCAGTTTGGACATTAATCCTCAATCTCTTATGAGAATATTATCTGTTGTTGAATGCTTATGCATTAAAGAGGAGTCCATTATCTGTTTTCTATGTTGTCCCGGTATGGATGTCGTTAGTTGAGATCTATCAAAAACGAGAAATCAAATGCGATTTATCTCCTTGGACCTTTGTACAGGCGGCATAGAGGTACCCCTTTGTGACACTTGGTTGAAACATATGTTATGCAATGATAATCCATGTAAATCCAAGCTAATTAGGACAAGGTGCGAGCACTATTGGTATTCTATGCATGAGTCTTGCAACTTATAGGATGTCTTATGCATAACACATATAAATTATTACTACCGTTGACAAAATTGTTTCTATGTTTTCAAAATAAAAGCTCTAGCACAAAAATAGTAATCCATGCTTCCCTCTGCGAAGGGCCTTTCTTTTACTTTATGTTGAGTCAGTTTACCTACTTCTTTCTATCTTAGAAGCAAACACTTGTGTCAACTGTGTGCATTGATTCCTACATACTTGCTTATTTGCATTCATCATATTACTTTGTGTTGACAATTATCCATGAGATATACATGTTGAAGTTGAAAGCAACCGCTGAAACTTATATCTTCCTTTGTGTTGCTTCAAAACTTTCCACTAAGAATTTATTGCTTTATGAGTTAACTCTTATGCAAGACTTATTGATGCTTGTCTTGAAAGTACTATTCATGAAAAGTCTTTGCTATATGATTCAGTTGTTTAGTCATTGTCTTTACCATTGCTTCGAATCACTTCATTCATTTCATATGCTTTACAATAGTATTGATCAAGATAATGATAGCAGCATGTCACTTCAGAAATTATCCTTGTTATCGTTTACCTACTCGAGGGCGAGTAGGAACTAAGCTTGGGGATGCTTGATACGTCTCAAACGTATCTATAATTTCTTATGTTCCATGCTAGTTTTATGACAATACTCACATATTTTATACATACTTTACATCATTTATATGCATTTTCCGGCACTAACCTATTAAGGAGATGCCGAAGCGCCAGTTCCTGTTTTGTGCTGTTTTTGGTTTCAGAAATCCTACACAGGAAATATTCTCGGAATTGGACGAAACGAACGCCCAGGGTCTTATTTTTCCATGGAGCTTCCAGAAGACCGAAGAGGATACGAAGTGGGGCCACGAGGCACCCTAACCATAGGGCGGCGCGGCCAAGGAGGGGCCCGCACCGGCCTATGGTGGGGCCCCCGTGCCTCCTCCGACTCTGCCCTTCCGCCTACTTAAACTCTCCGTCGCGAAAACCCTATTACCGAGAGCCACGATACGGAAAAACTTCCAAAGACGGCGCCGCCGCCAATCCCATCTCGGGGGATTCAGGAGATCGCCTTTGGCACCCTGCCGGAGAGGGGAATCATCACCGGAGGGCTCTACATCATCATGCCCGCCTCCGGATTGATGCGTGAGTAGTTCATCCTTGGACTATGGGTCCATAGCAGTAGCTAGATGGTTGTCTTCTCCTCATTGTGCTATCATGTTAGATCTTGTGAGCTGCCTATCATGATCAAGATCATCTATTTGTAATGCTACATGTTGTGTTTGTTGGGATCCGATGAATATGGAATACTATGTCAAGTTGATTATCAATCTATCATATATGTGTTGTTTATGTTCTTGCATGCTCTCTGTTGCTAGTAGAGGCTCTGGCCAAGTTGATACTTGTGACTCCAAGAGGGAGTATTTATGCTCGATAGTGGGTTCATGCCTCCATTGAATCTGGGACAGTGACAGAAAGTTCTAAGGTTGTGGATGTGCTGTTGCCACTAGGGATAAAACATCAATGCTTTGTCTAAGGATATTTGTGTTGATTACATTACGCACAGTACTTAATGCAATTGTCTGTTGTTTGCAACTTAATACTGGAAGGGGTGCGGATGCTAACCCGAAGGTGGACTTTTTAGGCATAGATGCATGCTGGATAGCGGTCTATGTACTTTGTCGTAATGCCCTAAGTAAATCTCATAGTAGTCATCATGATATGTATGTGCATTGTTATGCCCTCTCTATTTGTCAATTGCCCAACTGTAATTTGTTCACCCAACATGCTATTTCTTATTGGAGAGACACCACTAGTGAACTGTGGACCCCGGTCCATTCTTTTACATCTGAAATACAATCAACTGCAATCTCTGTTCTCTGTTGTTCTTCACAAGCAAGCATCATTCTCCACACCATACATTTAATCATTTGTTTACAGCAAGCCGGTGAGATTGACAACCTCACTGTTAAGTTGGGGCAAAGTATTTTGGTTGTGTTGTGCAGGTTCCACGTTGGCGCAGGAATCCCTGGTGTTGCGCCGCACTACACTCCTTCACCAACAACCTTCACGTGGCCTTCATCTCCTACTGGTTCGACAACCTTGGTTTCATACTGAGGGAAACTTGCTGCTATACGCATCACACCTTCCACTTGGGGTTCCCAATGAACGTGTGCTTCACGTGTTATCAGAACTCTATCAAATAATTTATCGACTGTTGGTTTCTCTTCGGGTGACAGAATATTCTTCCAAGATCTCCTGGGCACAGCCTCGAGGACATCGGCAAATCGTGGTAATTGCATGTCGGCTGCTGATGAATCTTTGATATAGAACCACTTCAACCTCCATCCTTGAACAGATTCCCTCATTAGAAAATTGAAGTAGTTAACTTCCTTGCGGACAACGAATCCAACTCCACCGGTGACAAAGGACCCGTTACTACAGTTGTATCTCTTCACGAAGAAGATCTTTTTCCATAGACCAAAATGAGGTTTGATGCCCAGAAAAGCCTCACATAAGGTGATAAATATAGCGAGATGAAGGATCGAATTGGGGGTTAATTGCCACAATTGGATCTCATACACATGAAGGAGGCGCCAGAGGAATTCATGAGCAGGAAGGGAAACACCACAATATAGGAAAGACAAGAACATCACAGTAAAACCAGCGGGGGGGTTGGGGCGTGAAGCCGCACCTGGGAGAATGACGTTCCCCTCGTCAGCTGAAATTATACCGAGGCTCCGAGCCCTCTTCTCGTCACACTTGGTGGTTGTAGAAGCTGGCCAATCACTAGGCACAGGTCCAGCCATGGAACTCTCCGGCGCGGGCGGCGCAGGAGCTGGGGCGGAGGCATCCGATGCACTCTTCCTCGGTGCGCTTGGTGAAGCTTTAGTGGTGGCACCGCTGGCCGCAACACTGGCGGCGAGAGTAAGATTCCTCTTCTTTACCATTGTCAGAAAGATCTGAGGAAGATCTAAAGAACGGCGGCGGCGCAGCGGTTGTGAGTAAGAAGGATGAGCAAGGAAGAAGGGCTGCGAGAAGAAATGATGGGAAGGATAAAATCTGCCCTATGTAGTTATAAACTAAAGGAAGTTTGAGATTAGGTCACCACGTGTCGTTGTCTCAAATTTACTAAGGGATATTTTCCGTCGTTGTGCGCGGAAATCAAGGAGACGTCTTGGTTACTGCACAAACACTGGTCATTTCCCAAACTGAACCGCGCAGAAGTAGGGTGGGCCCGTTAGTCATGTCCTGTCAATCAGACCGCAGCAGTGGCTACGTCATCAGTGATGTCATCGACTTCGCATGAAGCATCCGAAGAAAATAAAAAACTATCAACTGGATCAGTCTCAGTCTACGCACGAATGCAAGAATCCATGCCTAGACTCGGGGGCTACTCCCATCGGGAGAGCTGAACGCGCACCCGATAGAATTTGGTCTCAAAGACTTTTTGCACTAATAATTGCACCAGAGGCATCCGAAGAAAACTGGAATGTTTGAGTGGTTTGGACTGAGTCTACACTCGGTTGCAAGCATCCGCGCCCAAACTCGGGGGCTACTCCCATCGGGAGTGCTGAATGCACACCCGATAAAAGTTATGGACTCGAAGATTTTTCGTGCGGTCCAGAATCATGCCCGGGGACTTGATTCTGTGTAGGGTAACGTTGTTTTGCCATCGGCAGTTAACCGGTAAAACCGGGCACGTTACTCGATATCCTTTACGTACTAAATCTTGCTTAAAAGTAATAAAGACTTGATATAAGGAGATGTATCAGGATGACCATAACAGTTTGCAGAAAGCTTCGGCAGAGAAAACGTTTGAGTAGTACAACTTGAGTCTACACACGGTTGCAAGCATCCGTGCCTAGACTCGGGGGCTACTCCCATCGGGAGCGCTGAACGCGGACCCGATAAAGAAGATGTTGCTATTGCAAGAAAGTCAAGATTTTTCCGGCAAGAACGGAGATTCGAACAGAAGACGCGTTTTTAGTCCCTGCCCGAAGTTTCTTCGGCCAGTCACTCGGGGGCTACTGATGTGGGCATTACCCTTCGGGTAACGCGTATTGTACTACCTCTTACGACCTAGCCAGGGACCCATGAAGGCACTCGACAGCCAGGTGGGCCGTTACGTCAGTTCCGAAGAAGGATTTTTGAAGGATAAGACAAGAAGACGAAGAATACAGGGAAAGTTTAGATATAGGGCTCTCTGTAACCTAGTCGTATCCGGATAGACCTCTCGAGACCTGGCTCCCAATATAAGGGCCAGGAGAGGGGCTACCGAGGGACACACGCGATCATTGTAATCATAGCCACCGCAAGTCTAGGGCTAGGTCATTACAGAACTTAGTCTCTCGACGAGATCACAGCCGAAACCTTCGGCACCCCATTGTAACCCGATATTTTCATAATCAAGATCAAACAGGCAAGACGTAAAGGTTTTACCTCATCGAGGGCCCCGAACCTGGGTAAATCGCTCTCCCCGCTTGTTTGATAACCGATGTCTCGTGTCATCCTACATGATTCTATCTACCCTCAGCCCCATTGCATTGCCGAGGAGTACCCTCAGCAGACAATTTCCAGCCTGGATTGGGGCTGGCCTGGATTTGCCATTTCTCATTAGGTCAAGATAGGCTACTTCATGACCTTCAAGGTGCTCAGGGGCGACGTCTTCAAGGTCACCATTTTCTACTACACCATGACGGAAGTGGTCCAGAGGTGTCCGCAACATCATACAACCCTTGCCATGATTGACGAGTGAATTCTGTGCCTATTTATGTGACTATGTCTGAAACTAACTTTAATTCTATGATGAACTATGTCTACTATCTATCGAACAATGTGTGCTATGTGGTAGTGAACAATGTCTGATATGTCGTGCTGAAGAATGTTTGGTATGTGGTACTGAAGAATATGTGCTATGTTGATGCTGAAAAGGGGTAGTATCTTCACCATTTGGGAAAAAAGGTTATCACATTCCTAGTTCCGCTCATAACCAAGCACGTTGTTATGTTTCTTCCAAGCGCAAAACAGCCTACCAATTGAACTGCTTCTTGTTTCTCCACTCAAGCCCAAGTAAAATTGCTAGCATCCAAACATAGTGACAAAGCTAGCCTAAGTTAAATTTCTACTCGTATGGTAGCTATTGGGCCAAGTTGCATCAAGGGAAAGAAACAGAAAAATCGATGCGAGCAACCGATCAGGCCCATAAGATTAATCTTGATAGTGATATGGGTTTCCATCTGTCGCCACTAGGGGCGGCGAGTGTGCTTTATTGACTTTTTTCTAAGGGACCATTTTCTAAGGATGCTCATGAGAATTCTTCGGAGGTTCCGAACCTCCACCTCTCCTGCTTGACACATGTCCTATAATATACACATAGAAAAAATCCACGCTCTCATCTCCAACCGTCGCTATCTTCAGCCACCCTACACACAGAATACGAACGACGCACCATGTTGGAACTCCACCATGGCACCACATCACGCCCCTGTCACCGGAGAAGACGACGACGCCTGAAGGCTGCGTTGCCGGAGAAGACGGAGTCGCCAAGCAGCAATGTCAACAACGACGGCGCCAATCGTAGCACCAATGGCTGCCGCCGCCACCGTCGGCATCAACAGTAGCACTTCCAGCACCGCTGCTAGTCGATTGTAGCTCTATCGCCCGCCGATGGCAGCTCCCACGGAAGGCACTTGCAGCATCAACGGTGGTGGATTGCAGCTCCAGCGCTCGTCCATGGCAGCTCCGGTGGAAGGAAATTGCAGCACGTACGGTGTTGGATTGCAGCTCCGGCGCCCGCCGAGAAGAAGAGAATAATAACGGTGTGGTCCGAAACGGCTACTTTAACCACCTCCAGACGCAAACCTAACAGCCGTGCGGTCCATCCGTCAACTCATGGCTATGGCGGTTGCAGAAAACTCTATGGATCGTTTTGTATTTCTTGATCATTTAGATTTTTCTCTGCAAATTCGGGATAATCATTTTATCTCGGTTTGTTTTTTTAGTTTTTACATGTGTTGCTTCATGTATCTTGTTTTTCGATTAATGAAAAATATGCGGTTGCTCAAAAAAAAAGTGGTGTTTAGCGTCACCCGGAACAAAAGAGGTTGTTCTATGAGCCTCAAATCTGGTAGTTTTGCGTCATTTACTCGGTGCAAAGCAAAAGCAGCCTCCCCTATCCTGCTCATCGTACGGCTCCGCCACGCCATGTCCTCGTCGTCGTTCAAGCCCAACCCGCTCTCGCTCAGCGTGCCGGACCCCGCTCTCGACCGCTGGCTCCGCGACTCCGGCTACCTCGACCTCCTCGACTCCTCCGCCCCCGCGCCGGCCGCCGCAACCGCCGCCGCCACACCCACCAACCCCGCCTCCGCCTCCGCCTCCTCAGGCGCCGCCGCCGACGTCCTCGCCTTCGCGCGCACCCTAGCCTCGCTCCTCACGCTCAACCCCTTCGCGGGCCTCTCCACCGCCGACCTCGCCAAGCCCACCCCCTCCTGGTCCCTCGCCTTCGTCGGCGCCCCCGGCGCCACCTCCTACTCCTGGCCCCCGACCCCCACCCAGGCCCGACTCCGCGTCCAGGAGAACGTGCGCCGCTACGCGCGCAACTACACCGCGTTATCCATCCTCATCTTCGCCTGCTGCCTGTACTATCTCTTCTTCCCTTCCTGCCCGCCCTCTTTTCATTACTGTACTCCTGTCTTTGCTTCTGTGTCTATGGAGTACTAATAAAGCAAATGCTGCGGTCTGTGGCGGCGTGTCCGCAGGTACCGGATGCCCATGGCGTTGCTGGGGATGTTGGCCAGCCTCGCGGTGTGGGAGGCTGTGCGGTACTGCCGGGACCGGTGGGGGCTCGCCACACGAGCGCCCGGAGTCGGGCAGGCTCTTCTGCACTGTGCCCAGATTGGTGAGTGCTGAGTTTCAAATGCTGCTGTTTCTGCACAAACATTGCTAGTGGGATGAGGAAACCAACAACTGGTGGATTTCAATTGCATAGCACTCGGGTCCTTGTTCTTCTAAAAAAAGATTGGTAGTGAAATCCATTTTCTTTGTATTCTTGTGGAAGTAGGAGGGATATCTTGAACAAAGCAATGTACTACTACATGATATAGCAGCTTAGTGTTCACAACAATTCCTAGATTCCCATTAACAAAAATAATGGCTACACATAAAGCAAAGATTGAGTTATGTGCTAATTTTAGGTCTGAAGATGGTACCTGGCAGCTTTGGATTCTGTCAAGGATGACATCGTACAGTTAGTCGTTCCGGCGACTTTTTCTTATGATGATGATGATTTTGACTTGTTTCTTTTGTTAATTGTCGCGTGCTTCATCCAAATGCTCCGAGGAAGAAAAAATCTACCTCAATTCCACATATGGTTCAGATTTGATCCACACTCTGTTCACCTTTCCTGATTCAGACTGGAAGGTTCCAAAACAAATTCCATTGTATGTGCACAAGTGCATTCATTGACCCTCATTTACACATGGTTGTGTATGTGTATACTGTATCCATTTTCTTAGTATGCTTGCGGGATTAGAAGGGATGTCTTAAACAAAAGAAATGTTAGCAGCTTAGTGTTCACAACAGTTGCTAGATTCCCATAAAAAAACAGTAATGGCTAGAGATAAACCAAAGAGTAATTATGTGCTAATTTTAGCAAACGATAATTCCTCAAAGCTTCAGTTTTATAAGGATGACAACCTACAGTCAATCGTACCATTTACTGTTCTTATATATGGAATAATGTGCAGATTTTGCTTATGATGATTCTGTAACTTCATCTAAATGCTCCGAGCAACAAATCTCAATTCCACATATGGCTCGCTTTTTTATCAAGACTGTGTTCGCCTTTCCTGATTCACACTGGACAGTTCCAAAAGAAATCCCATCTCATGTGCGCAAGCGCATTCCTTGACCCTCATGTACACATGGTTGTGTATGTGCATTCACATAGGCGTGTTCCTCCTCAGATTGGACATGAACACCATCACTGTTGGTAAACTACACACACTATTTGATGCGGTTAATAGGGTAATGTGCTCCTTATGGATGTGCAGATACCTTTTCAAGTTCTCCACATGCAATGCAGCATAAATGAAACAAAAGAAATAAAGCATTGCAAATTCAACAAACTTCACTGTCACCATTCTAGTTCTGTGTTGCTTTGACTTGCGTTACGTTTTCATTCAAGTCATACGTTGTAATTTCCTCATTCAGTACAGATGCTTTGGGAACTACGCTGATTGGAATAGGCCAACATCTAGACGTCACAGTAATTCTCTTGATGACACATTCTACTTGTCCTGTTATGCGGAAACTGGATTTTGAATGAACTAAAGATACCGGCGTTTGTTGGGACACGGTGCCAAATTACCAATTTCCATTTTGCACATGCGTCCACTTGCGCAAATTTTATCAGTTTAAGTCCCATGTGTCATGTTCATCTTTTTCCTCTCACATTGTGAGTATCACACCTGTAGTTTGTCTTGTCCTGTTAATCTTTAGTTTTTTTTTCTTTCTGAATGTCACATATGTAGTTTGGTACTCTCGTCACTTTAACTATCTATTTGTCTTTGTTCCTGAACAGCCACTGCTATACTACTATATGTGTGCAACATGCAGTTTGCTCTTGTATATGCCATCGGGTTGAGTTACGCAGGTGATTGAACCTTATCCCATTCCTTGTTTCTTTAGATTCTTATTGTAAACCAACTGTCACTATGTTTTGCAGTCATGATGTTGCATGCTTCTCTTCGAAAGTTGACTCCCTCAAGACTATCTGACCCAGTGAATAAGAATAGGAGAGCACAGCCAAGACGAAGCTAGCCATGGTTAGAGGTAGGCTGCAATAAGCTAGCCATGGTTAGAGGTAGGCTGCAGATTGCAGACACACTGCCCCGAAAAAGGAATTGTACACCTAATATTGTGTGCTGTGACAATGTACACTATTCTCCTTCCTCGCGGTTATTGTCAAAAGATATTAAGTACACGAGTTTGGAGATGATGTTAACAAATACGAGAGTACAAGTTATAAGCACAACGGAATGTGGATGTGTGTGCTTACGAGCCTAGGTCTGTCCAGTTTTGGCAGTCACGATGTTGGAAGCTAGAATAGTGTATTTTGGAGAAGAATTTTAGAGGAGCCTAATATGAATGATGCCATAGCAAAGATTTATCTGTTCTGCCATTTTGGTTGCTACTGCAAAAATAAGGGGTCTTTTCCTTTCTGCACTTGCTACATCTTGTCAAGTTTTCCTCTATTCTGCCATTACCTCCCCCAAAAGGGTTACAATAACAGTTACATCTGAACAGGTCTTTGGGTTACAATAACAGTTACATCTCAACAGGTCACGCGACCATTTCAGCATGCCTTTTGTTGCTGCTATGCCTGCTGTCATCATGGACTTGTGCAAATCTGCTGCGTGTGACATAATTTTGTATCGCTACCAACCTAGTAGCATGTCAGAAAGAGTGCCATTAGCCTTGTAACGCTGCTATGACAGGCATTTTTCTGTAGGCAGTTACCTAAAGTCAGACCCAGAAACCTCAAGCAATGACATTACGGCCAAAGTACAAATGTTCATTACGGCAGCCACACTAGCAAAAGAACACTAAGAAAAACAGGCACGGTACCATTTAACAGACATCTCAAACATTCTGATGGACTCTGTAACAAAGTCTTTTCAATTACTGGGCAAATCAGTGCACACTCGAAACATTGAATTGCCGAATTACATGTAAACTCTGAATATTTTGATGCTCTCCATAACCAATGTCGATTATGGTTCCCAATCATGCATATTGGATTGCCGGACCTATTTCTGAATTTCTATACAATTACACTGGCATTCCATCTAAAACAATGTGAGAAATGAATCGTTAGCATTCCTAAAAAAGTAGACGGTCAATCTGAGAATTATCTCAGCAAGAACCGGCAGCAGCAGTCCTCAGTTCGGTAAATCCAAGCCTGGGACATTTCCAAATACTCACCTGTAAAAAATAAAGCTGTCAGAATAGCGGCAATTATGTGATCAAAATAAAGCTCCATTCTCCCAACATGTAACACAGGGCTGTTCTTGTAGCAACTAGCAAGCTATAGATTGAATTGATTTTAACAAAAGATGAACATGTGGATGATGTTCACCCTCAGGACAAAGATGGTATATCAAGACTTAATTTTTACACTACCAATTCATACCTTATTCTTCTGATCAGGTTTCCAAAATTATTAAGACACGGTACTTGCAGGGACTTATGATAGGTCAAATGGATAAAAATCACTTTGTGGCAGCAGAACTGCATCTATTATTGCCATGCAATCATATATTTGTGGCAGTAACCAGCAGAGATATACAAATGTTACCATTGAGGTGCACTTCTTCGCCAATCCTAAATAACAGGATCAACCTAGAAACTAAATACAAGTTCAAAGTTCTATGACAATTTTAACCAAGTCATGGGCGTTGATCAGGGGACCTGTTAAAAAGAGTTGCTAACCCCCTTTACCATTGCAATACATGCCATATTTGATTGGTGTTGAAGAGTTGTGATTGTGATCATCGTAATGTAGGAAAAATTGAAATCCGATGGTTTTGGAAGACTTTCACCACATCTGTGGGAATCTACCATCGGTATCTATTACAGATTTAGGTGTTGGTAATTGCTTCACTCTAGCACTAGGCCACTAGCATAGGAAGGACTTACCATTAGTCCTTTTGCGGAAATAATTCGCTTCTGGTAACCCTTATTTTGGCTAATTGCACCTCTGCTTCTACATCATTAACAACTCCACGGCATTTTGGAAATCCACAATAACAAGGAAGCTGTTGTTCATTCGAAAGAAACCTGAATAAAGAATGTACTTGATTAGTCAAACGAACAATGTGTAGAAGGCTAAAAGCAATATAGTATTCGGATCTGACCTATAATCATAAGTCAGCTCTTCCCATTGGTCTATATCCCGCTTCGCAAAAATGATGATATGCTCATCCCCAAGAACACTTATGACCCGAGAATAACAATTAGGCTGCAATGGTGAAGAAATATTATGAAAATTGCCTTACAAAATACCATGAAAAACAAACATAAGTTCCAAACTAAAATGGTAAAAGAAAAAACTATAGAATGCCAGCCGAGAGCTGAATGACAAAACCATACCCATCAACTTATCACTTCTGTTACCAATTAAGGACTACTATTGCAGTAACACAGTACAGTAATATGTTATCATTAATATTACTGTATGAACTTTCAGAACAAACCATTTGACCTTTAACAAGCTGAAACATACCAAATATGCAAAATAGCGGGCTACCTAGGGTGGTAACTATCCACCCTGATCCAACCATTGGATCAGCTATAGGACATGTTTCCACCGTGGATCGAGTTAACGCCCGTTAACTGCAAATAACCAACCACCCGTCCTGAAAAACCTAGCCACCTACCCAGGGCTACCTAGGGTGGTAACTATCCACCCTGATCCAACCATTGGATCAGCTATAGGACATGTTTCCACCGGTGGATCGAGTTAACGCCCGTTAACTACAAACAACCAACCACCCGTCCTGAAAAACCTAGCCCCCTACCCAGCACCTCATCCCACCTGCCTATCTTCCTCCCCTCCTCCCGTTGCGCCGCCGGGGCCCTTCCCTGGAGTTCTGCTCCCGTGGCAGCCGTCCCTCCTTAGGTTCCAGACAAGCTCCGCTGTGCAGGCACCGCCAGACAAGCTCCACCGCGCGCATAGCCCCTGTTCCACCGCGAGCGCACCTCCCCTGCTCCACCCGCCCTGCAACAGCCAATTTGCCCCGTCCGTCGACCCCGGCCATCCACCTCCACCACACGCGGTGATCCAGCTGGGCCGGTGGCTCCGACACGCTTGCTTGTTTGCAAGGACGACGAGGAGAGGTCGCATGTAAGTGCTACAACCCGTATCCATCTTGTTTTTCTACTTTTTTTTCTCGATCTCTCACTGTGACCTCTTCTTCTCTCTTGGACAAGTCCTCTCTCTCTCTCTCCTGCCAACTCCATGGTGAGCCACCGCCGGCCCATATCCATGTCCACCCAGCTGGATCCCTCCTTGCCTCACCAAGCTAGTTGTTGTACAGCTTCCGATCTGGACCTTTGTTGTTTATTTTTGTTTTTGTCTATGTATCTTTGTTTATTGCTTCAAGAATTCTAGCATTCGTTTCAGTTGCTGTACCAAGAAAAACGAGTTCGTTCATGCGGTGATTAGTATTTGGTGATTCCTCGATTAGTGCTCTTGTATTATTCCGATCAATTTTTTTGTTGGTTTAACCATCTGAATTTTCGGTTTGCTCTCTATCCAAGAGCACACCCGAGCCTCAGCAATTTTTACTATAGGGATTAGTCGAATTCGGTCCACCGCGTGAACAACTGGGTCAGTCCCTGCGAACGAGGTCGTTGCTTGCCAGAGCTGGGTCCTGAAGCTGCTGTCTCCCTCCACTAGTCAGGTCTCTCCCCACCACAAGGAGCGCAGATGGTATGGAAGGAGGTGGTGACTACTTCCTCCTGATCTGGATCCGCCTTTTTTTCTTATTTTTTCCATCTTTTGTTCAAGGAATCTCGATATAAATCATACCCAAGATCCAATTTTCTTTATGGCCTCCGAAATTAGAGAATCAATGGTTCCTAGAATACACAACGGCCATGCAGCACAACCACTGCACTGGCAAAGGAAAATGCCTTCACACTTTAGCCCTGAGTTCGACCAATGGAAACAACCATGGAACCAACCGCTGGGTGAGAATTGTTGACGGAAAGGTACTAATAAACATTATGCACGTTATGCAACACGAATCACGATAATATATCCGATGATCTGGCATGTATGCGTAGCTAGCATCCATGGTAGCAAATCTTCGTACAAAATATATTGCTGAAAATACTTGTTCTGCTATCTTTCCAAAATAAGTATAAACTTTCCATAAGAGCTTTTTTACTTCAAAAGAGACATTCCAGGCTTGGTGTAATTCCTTTTTCACGCTGATTTCTAAGTTTGGTAAAGAATGTTAAATATGGCCAGAATGGGCACTATTGACGTTCAACAGTAGTTTCCTAAAAAATATTGTCCCAGTGTCCCCAGTACCAATATGTGCGATACATAGTAGCCAAGAATTCAAGGAAAGACCAATAAAGCAAAGCAATGAGAAAATAACTTGTAGTCCTCCTAAGCAAAGGGGGTCTGAGCTGCTAAAAAACTGGAAAGCACCAGCATAATAGACACATATTTTTCTCACCTCGCAAGAGTGGTTGATCAAATGGGCTATGCTTCCTGCTCGTGTAGCGTCAATAACACGCTCATCATCTATTCTGAACATATATGTTCCAGCACCCTGCATACAGAGTTACTTTGAGTAGGTAAAAGAATGTAATTAACATGTATGATCTACTTTTCTAATTTATGTCTGCTCCCTGACTAGGTAAAAGAATGTAATTAACATGCAAGCAGCAGCTATTAGTTACAAGAGATATCCATTTCTAACAGGCTAGGCTATGTGAGAAAATACATGTATGATCTACTTTTCTAATTTATGTCTGCTCCCTGACTAACAAAGCAACATACGGGGCTGTCAAAATTTTCAGCCCACCAACGCCCCTACATTTAACCTAGGCAGGCACCCAGTCCTCTCCTCTTCCGTCTCAAACTCCCTGCCATTTACCTCCCTCAGAAAAAAACATTCACCGATAGTTCAAGTTAAAAGCTAGTACTTGTGAGTTCACGGGGGTGGAGGTGGACAATTAAATTTCATGAATTTATTAGAATCAACAGTTCATTTTTATCAGTTAAAAACTGTAAGTCCATGTTTCATGAAATTATTATGATTGGCAGTTTGTTTTGCCAGTTGAAAATAGGAAGTGCTCCAGTAAAAAGTTGATTTGCATGGGGTCGAAAGTTGGTATTCGACAAACAAGAAGTTGGAATTGTTTTCTACATCCATCCTTGTCTCCACTGAGCCACGCAGGGGGGAGGGGGGGCATGACTGTGGATGGTAGTGGCATCTCAGATGATGGTGGGAGGTAAACCTAGTGTGTGATCAAACAAGCTTTTACATTTGGCATGTCAATTATTATAGCCAACCTATGCGCAACTAGGTATATTACAGATCCCCAAAATTCCAAGTATTGTGGCTGCAAGAATGGCAAGTTCTGATACCATGATGCCTACCCGCATTCATGCGGGCATACCAGGCCGCTCACTACCACATGACCAGCTCCGCAGCACGGATACGGTGCACTAGTGGCGTGTCCGTGTCAGATACAGTATCCGATACGGATTCGGTCCGGATACCGTATCCCTACGGTTTTGACCGTATCGGTAAATTAAAGCAATTAAAACAATTGTTTTTAATTCGGATACATGTTCTGATACGTTTTGGACACGGTTTTGATACGGCCCAGCCCAAAAGTCCAAAACCAAATACTCTACCACGTCCATGACCCCGTTCCCTTCCCAGTTCCTCCTTCTCCTCCGACACAGCCGTCTCCTCTCCTCTCCCGACACAGCAGCCTGCTTCGGTCCTCCTCGATCTACATCCAGCAGCCGCCGGCGGCGAGCTGGCGACCTAGCCGACGGAGATCCGGCCATCTCCAGCAGCAGGCAAGCAGCCGCCGCCGGCGAGCTGGCAACCTATCCGGCGGAGATCCGGCCATCTCCAGCAGCAGGCAAGCGCCGCCGGCGAGCTGGCGACCTATCCGGGGGAGATCCAGCCATCTCCAGCAGCAGCAGCTCGATTCCTCCTCTCCACTTCTCCAGCTCGATTCCTCCTCTCCAGCAGCACAGCAGTAGCAATTAGCAGTCTCCTTTCTCGGTTTCTCCTTGATCCTCTCATGATTGTAGTTCGATTGCAGCCTTGCAGGCTTGTCAATTGATGAGCCAGAGTTGGAGGGTATCTCGTTTGGAGAGGTGGATGCTGGTGTGGTTAATATATGGAAGATGAGGAAGACGACTAAATGTTTATTTCGTGTCGTGTTTTACTATTTTCTAAATCTGTTCTGCCACTTGCTAAGTTGCTATTAGCCTATCAAGCTACCTACATGCTATGCTACATTGCTATCTATGTAAATGTCATTCTGCTATTCTGTAGCTCCCATATGTTACATACATTTATTTTTAGTTTTAAAAAAAATAGTAAAACGTATCCTCGTATCTGCACATTTTCAAAATGTCGTATTTCCGTATCCGTATCGGCGAGATACGGATACCCGTGTCCGTATCCGTGCAATTTAGATGACCAGGCATGAACACAAGAAACTGCTTCAGTGATTGTCCTTGCAGATATGTCAAAGTAAAAAAAAAACAGCTTGAATCCAAACTAATCAAGCTTATCAGCGAGACAATTGATATCAAGTATTAAAGAACAAGGTGAAGATGGTTGATGAGGGTTGAACTCAAACTAATCAAGCTCAAGTATCACCGGGACATCTCAATGAGAATACGAAGTTCCTATTTTTGCGAGAAATGAGAAGGCCCAGTTAAGCCACAAAAGCAATGGATTTTGCTTGAATCCAGTTACTTATACATGGGATGAAACTATGCCTTGACTGAGAACCAAGTGCTGGCTTGGCGGCTTGAGCTCACGGTGGTGAGCTCGCCAATCTGGGTTCGAGTCACAGGTGCGACCGAATTAAAACAGGGTGCTATCCAGCGGGAGGGATCCGTCCCCCTTTGGCCAACGTTTTAAACTATGCCTCGACTATGTGACCACAAGATCATTATATGAACAACCTTACTAATTTAACTGCAAAATTTTGTTGTTCATATTGGCTATTAACAATTCTGAGCACCCAAAATGAAACAAATTCCGAAGAGAAACTTACCACTAAAGAATTGTATATACGCCGCTCTCTGATGTCTGATATTGGTGGCCTGACAAGCTCTCCTATGTATTCAATCATCTGAACAAGTAGACATAAAAATGATAATGTTAGATCATTAGCATCGCATATGTGCATATTTATACAAATAGCATAACAATAATCCTCAAAATAGTCGATATCTGAACAAGTAGGCTGGAACATAATAGGAAAATTAGCTCTGCAGTATCACACATGTGCATTTGTGATATAAGTCATCCTAAACTCCCAAGTGATACTACAACCATCAAAAATTCGTCTGAATTTTATTGCTATTAGTTTATTGTCAGTTGGATCCTCGGTCCAATCCAGGGGGCAACTCTGGTGCCATCCAGCTGTTGCCACAGACAAGAGACATGGTTAGAATTATCCACAACTGCATCTGCCCATCTTATCTTATTTACAGTAGGGGCGTGGACATTTCCATTTTATTTTAAAAGGCTATTGTCTCGCCTAAAGTGCTGGCAGATACATTACAATAACAGAAGGACTAACGGCAATAGTATATGCATTTTTTGCTGTTTGCAGTGCCATCAGGCGAAATTTTCCCTACAAAGGAACACATCTCCTCTCCGAAAGGAATTACAATCTATCAAGGGAAGTTGTGAAAACATACCATATCTCCTGCCTTGTGTGCAACCTTTGCAAAAACACCAAATCCATGAATTCTTGATTTTCCTGCAAAGTAAAGATCAGAACATGAAACACAGTTCACAGAAGCATAAATCAGAATCCAAGCTAATACTAAGTGTTAGTTATAAACTTATAATACACCCTCTGGCATATGCACAAGGACAGATTTATACCAAAATCTTATTCAGTTCATTTCTATAGATTTGACTATTACACCAGAAAAGGAAGCATTTGGCATCCACATCAGAGTTAACATAACAGCATAAATGATGAAACAGAGGATACAATATCTGAAGTAACCAAGTATGCTATCAAGTTAAAAGCAAGAAAAAAAACATGCTTTGCAAAATACAACAAAAACAATATTGGTTTATGTTTTCCTCAGAGGATATTGTTATTCAATAAAATACAAAAAACTAATCATCTGAAGGAAATCATGCTATGGATAACACTATTGGATCGAAGATTAGTGAGACTCACCAAAAGCCAGTCTCCTCCTGAATGTGGCCTTCATGCTTTTATATTTTCCAACCATAGAAGAAACGTTGACAACAGCTTCTTGCGATGCAGCATCCAAAGAGCCAACTGCTTGAATTGGTTCACAGCTAGTATCACAGCCTATTTTATTTTGGCAGTAGCCACTAACAATATAAGGCATATTCTCCACATATAAGCGTTTTACAGAAGCAGTAGCTGTAACTTGAGGTTGCTGTTGTCCCCTTATCCGGTGAAAATTATAGGGCTCTGGAAGAAGGAAATGAGTAAATGGAGATGTGACCCATGAGCAAGAACAGAATAGATAGGTAATCATAACAGATTCTACTAATAAACAAAAATGAAATTTCAAGAACTAAGTAGTCTCATCCCGTATGATTTCAAGAATTCACTGTCAAACCAAAAAACAATAAAGAAATCTGAGTTACAAATCCATATACAAAAAATCTGAACATGAGAGCAGAACTCCACAAGCCATATTTACTTCAGGTATTTATTTTGTGAGAATACCTAAAACTGACTATGAAGTACAGAACCAAAATTAATGTGTGGCAATCAAGTAATGCTGGTCAAATAAACATTGCTATTACCTGTCCTTGCACAACCAGATGATGAAGCCGCATCTGCCTGAACTACCTGAGCAGGGTTGCCAAGGTCACTTTCAAGAGGTGGACGTTCAGTAGATGGTTGTCTATGCTTCTTGCAATACGAGAGTAGACGAATACACGGGTCCTCGTCTTCAGCAAGTAACATGAGGTGGATATTGGCATTGTCATCATCTTCAAGCTAAAATTAACATAACATTAATGGAGGAATAGATTTTAGTCTCCAACAAAGTAATTTCACTACATAGAACTAAAGTAGTGTACCTCGACACAAAGATCAGCAGCACGTGCACAGAGCGGGTGATATGCAACTCGGCAAGTAGGATGGGAACACTAGATTGATGCGAGGAGGAGAGTCATAATATTGTTATAATCATCGCAAGATAAGCTTAAAACAGTTCCTAAACATACCTGTATGCAAACTCCATAAGCAACATTGCAAATGCTGCATAGAAGTTTCCAGCGGTCCTGGAGAAAAAATAAAGCTGATGATGTTTCTACAGATATGCTCCAAAAACTCTAACCAAAATCACGAGAGGAAGGGGATGAAAACCTTGTTGATTTTGCTTAATCCATCAATGGGCTCCATTCTCTTTACGTCTTTTAAGCAAGTTTCTGAAACCAATTTAAGATTAAGAAAACTAAAGTATGTTGTGATAATATGATATAATACCACTGAGAAAAAAGTATGTTGATCGATTAGGTGATTATACCAGGAATCCATATAGCACATGCTAGATGAGCCCAACGGCCATCTGTCGTAGGTTTCATTGCACCCCCTAAAAGAGATTGTATCACATAAGTACATAGGCACATAGCCTTGCTTTACAAGCGGTGCAGCACAATCTTATACCTGTGACTGGACATAGACAGCATCGTGGGGACACGCGAGGTGCCCCAGGTCGGCACAGGTTGCATAGCCAAAGTACTCCATCCAATGGTTCAAGTTCACCATAGCACCGAGCATGAACCTGCAACATTGTTAAGCCTTTCAGGATTTGTAGGCACTTACATATTTGATAAATGGAGTTGGATGATCCTGTAAGTGTATACCATCATACGGCACTTGTCGCATTGCAAGAACAAATTGTCTTCATACTCCTAGAAGGCAAAGAGTTTAAATGACTTTTCAGTTTGAGTAATTGCAGTCTGAATAAGCTGAGAACAGGATTAGGATCATTTACCTCATCCATGTCACAAACATTGCAATAGTCTAGGTCTTTCCAATTAACATGAACAGCTCTGTAACCACGGAGGGTATCCCCACCATTTTCAAAATATTTCAAACATGACCTTGCATTGGGCAACTCCTAATAAATACACAAGTGACTTTCAGTTAACAAAGATAAAGAATGGAATAATCCTCTATCTAAAGCAGACGTGCACCAATGTGAAGTCAATACAAGGGATCCCCTGGTAGAGAATTACATCACTACATGGCACAATTGATTTCCATTTTTCAATGAAACTTGTAAACATGCATCTACATGCTACAAATGCATGTTTCCAATAAAGACAATTTCTTTTATGGAAGATTATATAAAATGCGGTGTACTGAGCACAATATACTTATACTTTACCCAGAAGAAATGCCCTCCCTATAAAAAAAACTATGTGTGTCAAAGCTGTAAGGTAGTATCAAAGCATAAAAGTAAATTTGCCAACATTACTGATCTGATTTCAGTCTCAACCTCAGGTGAACAAGATAAACAAAAAATAAGGCTTTGGTCTATGCAGAAGAATCCAGGCATGAAAGAATGTGTTATGCTCTTTCCTACAGTGTAATGGACTGAATGATCAAAATATGAATTTGCAAATGCTAATGGCTATCAGAGTGATGGTGCTACGCCTAAAGGCGTATCTGAAGCAATGACAGGCACACCAAACTAAGTTGAGAACAGTGTGTAAATGGCGAGGGGCCTATTCTTAAAGCAGTTGCATCGAAACTAATTTGAAACAATAAGTTGACAATGTAAGTATAGGACCCTCAGCCAATCACATCAAGATGACAAAACTTTCGATCTGCAAAAGTGCATATTTAAAATAAACAAAACACATGTACTCCGTATTATAAATGGACGAATCATCTAGCACCAGGCACTATTTAACAAAAGCAATAATGGTAAAATGAGGTATGGAAATCATGAGAAGTATTTATTAAACCTGAATAAGCTGCTTAATTTGTGGATTTGAAAAACCAAACATGTCAGAGCCAGATCTCTGGCAAACATTTCCTTCCAATTCAGAGGCAGCATCGCACTGTTTTTCTTTTATCCTGCAGTATATCTCCTTCCAGCATGCATTAGGCGTAGCACCATCACTCTGATCGCCAACAGCCATCATGTTAGTAAAAATACAGATTTGGAACTGCTAAATTTGTCAAAATGCGGCTATATCCAAGGCATATACAGAGTGTTTTTCTGATAATCCTCAAAATGTACTCCTTTCATGAACTATGTGGTGATCATTCAGAGCAATAAGTAGCTGAGTGATTTAAAAAGACACTCAGTTTTTGGTTGCTGCACTGTATTGTGTTGAACTTATTTATAATCTGCTGCGGAAAAATTACCCAACATAATTAGGAAATAGTCTAATGAGAAGATGATGCTACAATACAGACAGGAATGATTGGACATCTTCCAGAATATGGCAAAAGGCAGCTATTTACTAAGTACAAGGTCCATTTAATCACAATGCCACCATAAGAGCTTGAGACAAGGAACATAAAACTAGGTTATATGTCCAATATCTGGGAAGGAGGAAGTAATAAAGTAAACATTCCATCACACTGTATACAAGATGAGACAAGGACACTAGGTTATACATACTTCTTTATATTAGTGAACTAAATTCTAGCAAGTTATACAGACAGCAACTTCAATGTGACAGCAAAATGATGTTGCTAAGAAACTGTCAGCTGCATTGATACTTTCCCTACATGGCAATATAACACGGCATCTCATGATATGCTCTACGCTTAATACAAAAGATTCAGGGTAATGAAGTATCCCCGTACTAATAAATGTTAATCTGCTTACCTGCAATCCATCTTCAGAGGTCACCCTAAACAACGGCCGTGCTTTTATATCGGAATTCCTCAGTACTTCCATTTTGTAAGATGTTACTAAATGTGGATCTGTGACAGTATTACATTGCACTCGTTAAACCAGACGACCATGAAAGCACACTGTTCCAAACTGGAGCAATTTTTTACACAAACTTGATGGCAGTCTGAAGATGAACAACTACCTTTTACTGATGTAAACTTCCTGAAAGCAGTATAACCTTCAGGCCATATATGCATTTTGTTATGAAAATGGTCTGAATCAGATACTATCCTGCCTGGAAAGAAACTCACACAATCAGGTCTGTGAAAACTGAGCAAGGATTAAAAGGGAAATATGCAGATAAAAAATGCAAAGCTAAGTCAACAACAAGAAAAGGGGTAACCAAAGACCTACAACAGCGTGGACAGAGAACAAATTCTACACGACAAAGAGCTCCACATCTGCTCTAAGCCGGTCAAGTGTCATCTAAGTAATGTTCAGAATAATGGCTCTGTGATGAAAACCTTTTGCGCCTACACTAGATACAACTGAACTGGGTGCTATTGATTTTTTGGTAACTGCAAAGTTCAAATTGCCAATAATTTATATTAACAAATAAAGGAATAGAAAGTGAGTGGATCGGAGTTATGTAAGCAGTAAAGTTTTTTGCAAAAAAAAAAGTGAACCAGAAATATAAGTCATTATCATTTCGATCAGGAGCAGCAGTTATGTTTTTTAGCTTCCGAGAAGTACATCTTAGCAACAAGCATGCAGAAATGTTGCCAATCAAAACCAATTAAACGGTAACCAATTATGTCTTAGGCCTTAGGGTTATGGGCAGGGGAACAAACTAAAACAGGTCAGGGTCCTGGGTTATTGGAACTAGACAGTACATGACAACTCCTAGTGCAATGAAAAACTGCGCTGTCCTTGAGCATATACTATATATTCATATCCCAGGAAGGCTGGGACATATATGGTTGTACTATCCAGAAGTGCCAATTCTGCTCAGCTTTCTCATTAAGGAAAAGTTGCAACCTTACTGGCCGTTGGAAATTGGAATAAACATGTGCGCAATTTTTTTTACAATCATAGCTCATAAAGACATTCCAAGATGTCAATTAGCATCCTTGTAATAGGCAGGATAAACATGCTTCCAGGGCATTTTTGCAACTTTGAACTTCACTGGTCGGTGCAGTTAGAAATAGAAATGAAAGGTACTGCATTTCTTATCATTTACTACAACATACCTAGCTTGCTCACACGAAGATTCCCTAGTTCTATTTGAGTTATTTCAGCATCCTCTTCATTTTCTTCTGCTCTATCTTCTGATAAATTATCACAAGAGCCTAACGCATCGTCTTGGCAATTAACATCAGAACCATCCTTTTCAATGGATTTCCGAAGTTGCAGCATACTTTCTGGAAGCTGTTGTGAGAGGAGGAACCTATACAATCAGAATTTTCAGTGTCACATTAATAGGGCATCATGCAAGATAACAAAAAAAAACTTCGAGTTTATCATGTTTATTCAGAGAAAAACACAATTGCTGCTTAGCAATGTAAAAAAGGTTCTGGACACATACTCCTTGGCTTCTTCTAAGCCTCGGCAGAAGCTTGCTTGCTTGCATTTGAGATGCAAGGAAGAAAGAAGGCCATTCAGAAAGGGCACCGCCTGCTTCGACTTAATCCTGAGGTAGGCAGACAACTTTAGGATCGTTTTTTGGAAGAAAATAATAATTGAACTGTAACCTTTTCACAGAACCATACCTCGCAAAATCATGTGTACCAAAGAATTGAACGTTTATCGATTGATCTAACCGAACTGGCTTCATCGCTCGCTTAGCAGGAACATCAGACTCATCCACCACAACAGCGGGCCACATCGCATGACCTGTTTGGGAGAGGCACACCAGGCACATTATGTAAGAACCAATATCAGGAAAAAGAGATAAAGAGGGTAGCCCACTCGCATAAGGAAGCATTTCAGATCATCACAAAAGAAAAGATGGTTCATCAGTCACATAGATGAATGGAAAGCATTGAACAGGAAGGAAAATTCATGTCCATTTGTTTTGTTCTGGAAAGCAAAGATAGTAGGAAGGAAGAAAGTTTTGAAAGATTAAAAGAAGACTCTGAATTAAATAATGCCACTGGTCAAAGTAATCTGGATTGTGACTTTGAATTATGCAACAAAACTTGCGATGGCATGTTACAGAATAAAATAGGAAGGACCATTGGCAGTTAATCGAGTGGGAACATCAGAAAGAGAAGGCATAGGAGTACCTGTTATTTTAGCCCACACTAGATCACCGGGATCAAGACCTTGGTAGTCATGAAAGCTGACAGCAAGCGCAAGCAATTCATCGTATCCCTTCTTACCCAGGTTGGAAATTCCAAACTTGAGGTTGAGGCACTTCATTTCGTCGGATGAAATGAAAAACTTGATCCTTTCATCAGCTAGGGTAAGGTCCTCTGCTTCACCGTCATCGTACTTGACCTGCAGTTCGTTTAGCTCTAGTTACCAACCACAAGGCATTTCACATTGCACACGTCATGGTTGAGACGTATGTAGCGAGTAGGATTCGAAAGGTACTGCACACGTCATGGTTGAGACGTATGTAGCGAGTAGGATTCGAAAGGTAGTGCACACGTCATCGTTGAGAGACGTATGCAGCGAGTAGGATTCTCGGAAACAAAAGGTATAAAGGAGTGTTTCCCCGAGGAAAACGACAAAAGGATTGTCGAAATCAGCTGAGGAAGTAACAAATGGATAATCCGCTGAAGCGCGGCATCTTCCGATGAATAAGAAGAAGGAGCAGAGATATGGGATGCTTACGGAATGCTTCTTGGTTGGTTCGGCGTACGCGGTGATGGAGCCCTTGTACCAGTCATCATCCAGCGGCCAGAAAACCTGCATTCCCCACCGAAATTCAGGTCACAGGGTTTCCCTTGCATTCCACATTGATTGTGAAGTAATAACCAGACACAGGAAGTAAAAAAAAATGGCATGGAGAACTGCTCGCCTTGCAGGCTAGTCCGATGAAGGCCTGAGGATCGGCGCCCTGAATTTGCAACCTGTTACGAAACCAGCGTCAGTCAATTTCGCATAGAAGGATACAGGCATTCTGGGCCTGCCCGAAATCATTGGTGTGGAAGAGAATAAGACGGGCGCAGCAGATCCAACTTACTCCACCCATCTCTTGCCGGTGGATGAGGAGGAGGCGGCCTCCTTGTGGCGCGGCTGCCTCCCGGCGGAAGTGCTCTCGGTGGCGCGCCTGGTCTGGCGCTGGCGCTGGCGCCGCCGCAGCAGGCCGTCCCCGTCCAATGCGGGCGGGGCGGGGCCGAGGCCGAGCAGCTCGTGCCTGAGCGGGCACTTGCGGCGCGCGCCCCTGCCCTCGGGCTCTGGGTCCGGGTCCTCCTCCTCCGGGTGCTGCAGTGGCGTGTCGGGCGAGGGTTCCTGGAGGCGCGGCTTCTTGGTGCGGCGGCGGTAGTAGACGATCACGGGGGGCTTGGCGGGGGAGGGGGAGTCGGGGGCGGAGACGGTGGCGCGGGGCTTTTTGGGGGGGAGCGGCGGGCAGGGGGCGGTGGAGGAGTAGAGGCGGCCGAGGGGGAGGTAGCGCATGGGGTGGTCCCCTTCGTCGTCGTCGCCGTCGTCGTTGGGGTGGTCGTCCCGGCGCGCGTCGACGGCGATCACCATGGGCGGGTAGGGTTTGGGGTGCCGACGCTCCAGCGCTTCTAGGGCTTTGGCCTTTGGGGGATTTGGGGATTTGGGAGAGACGGGGGCTCGTTCGTTCAGTGGCCGAGAGAGGGAAGTTTTGTGGGGGGGGATGTCGCGTGGCGAAAATCTTTTGGAGGTGTTCAGCGCGGGAGCTTGGCTTGGACTTGGAGTGGAGGCACGCCGTGCCCCTGCTGCTGACCGGCCGCCGCGGAGCTGGCTGTATGGGGAATTTCTTGATTTGTTTTCTCCCTCCTCTTCCTCCGCTCTGCTGCTCGTCTGTCTGTCCCCTGTTCACAGTGCCAGTGTGCATCGATCGGCCGTTGCGGACGGACGCTGGTCTTCTCGCCGTGGGCCGATGCGGTGTTCTTTCCGTTTTCCCCCTTTCCGTGTGGCCCGCCCGTCGTAGCATTGCAGGTCTTTGACTCTTTTCATCGGTTCGGCTTTGGGCATGTCTGCATCTGAATTTGGAGATGGAAATTCTCGGTTGTTGATATGCTAACCTAAGAGCATCTCCAGCCGCGTCCCCCAAAGCAATTTGGGGCGCGTCGGACCAAAAAACCGTTCCAGCCGCGTCCCCCAAAGCCCATTTTTATCCGACGCGGCCTTATACGGTGTCCAGCGCCCCGAGCCCGTCCCCGTCCCATAGGGGATGCTCTGGGGACGCCGGACACACCGAAAAGCGAGGCGGGGAGTGGCGGGGCCGACCCGTCAGCGGCACAATAAATGTTAACCTAACCGTCGTCTACCTCGCGACGGAAGTTAATTGGCTTTGCAGCGACGGTGCAATTCCCGCAGAGGCGCAGCGACGCGTCCCGTCGCGCCTAGCTCTGCGTGCCGGCGTTAATGAGCGCCACCGCTCCTCCGCCTCCCTCCGGCCTATAAAAGGGCCGCCTCTCATCGTCCCTCTCACACACAAACCCTAGCGCCTCTCCCCCAAACCCTAGCCGCCACCATCTCAACAAGACTCGACGCTATGTCTGGTAAAGGCGGAGGCCGTCCTCGCGGCCATGGTCGTGGTCGTGGTCGTGGCCGTGGCCGCGGCAGAGCTGAACGCTCTCTGTCGCCTCCCACGCCGTCGTCTTCATCGTCGGGGATGGACGTTGAGCCGGACGTGCTGTTCGAGTTCGTCCTCGTCCTCAAGGGCGACCCGCGCGGCATCCAGAGGCTGCCGGACTCCTTTGCCGAGTACGTCGCCGGCGACGACCGCCCGCGCACGATGCATCTGCGGGAGGCTTCGTGCGGCTTCTACCGGTGGATCGTCGACGCGATCTACGACGCGCGCGGCAAGATGTACCTCAACATCGGCTGGGAGAAGTTCGTGCGCCACCACAGCCTCGAAGCCGGCTTCATCCTCCTGTTCTCCTACTTCGGCGACAGGGACTTGAGCGTCAAGGTCTTCGACGAGACGCGCTGCCGCCGGGACTACCACGGCGACAGCACCGACGAGGAGGACGACTAGTGTTGTTTCTTCGCAGCGAATACGTGCACGTAGGTTTCTGGATGTTCGCCTCATCGGTAGAACCAACGAGGGCACCATCCTCCCGCTGGATTTTCCAGTTTGGGTGACTGGGTGTGCCCTCGAGTGTTCTTTCTTAGCAGCGAACACAAGAAACCTTCGATGCACGGCCTAGTTAGGTTTAGTTTATTTATAATATTTTATATTTGTGTCCACCACGGTTCCAACTATGTATTAGTTTGTGGAAACCACGTACCCAATTATGTATTAGTTTGTGGAAATTGAAATAAAATGCCAAAAAAAGTATTTTAAATGTTTGGGGGTGGCGTTTGGGGGACGCGGCTGGGGAGCGACGTCCCCCAAACGCGGCACGAACAAAACACATCCCCCAAACGCTCAATCCGGCGCGATTTTGGGGACGCTTCGGGGAACGCGGCTGAAGATGCTCAAGAACAATGCCAATCCTTCTGTTGCCTCGATCAAATAATTGATCCAGGGAATCAGCTTAAACACTCTTAAAGCTAGGACCAAGAGAAATTATTGCTACTGTTTCGCTTACCTGCCAAAGGTAGAGGCAGAGGGAGATCCATCCTGAACGCCACCTGGAACCAAAGCTCATGCGCATGGCTCCTCGACGTTTCGTGGCAAAGGGAGAAGAAACCCACACGCAAATCTCTCTCCCTGATCTCGGAGAAAAGGAACATCTTCTTGTTCATACCTAGGCCAGGTAGGCAAAGGGAGAAGAAATCAACACGCAAATTACCCGCCCCGATCTCCGACAAAACGAAGCTCTTCTTGATCATTGTCTTCGGGCAAAGAGGGGTCGTGGACACGCAGTGCAAACATACATGTCTAGCTTTGTAAGAGAAAGACCGAGAGAACAGTGAGAAAGGCCAGCAAGTATGTGCACAGACAGTTATTAGGAGGTGATTATTTGTTGGGTGGCAAAACATACTATTTCGAGCTAGTGCATGTACCACGAAACATTTACCGTGCATTCATGGAATCTATCTAGCGTGTACACGGCTGATTAATGACAATGCGAAGAAATTGAAAATTCCAGCTCTCGTAAGGCTTGATCAATTGGAATCGGTGGAGAGTGCCGGTGCAATCATGTTTATGCATGGTCAATTAGGGGCCGCTACAACATAGTAGGGCTGACACGGCGATTGTATACATTGAATGGCTAACCACGGCGGGAAAAGTTTTCGTGACGCTTAATAACCGTCGGGGGGAAAGCTTTAGCGACACTTTACTCGTCGTCTCGGAAAAACGTCACGAAAAGTATTTTCGCTGCTCTTTGTCAACCTCGGAAACTCGCTATCTGTCGCGAGATGTGTTTGTTCTGTTTTCCCTTTCCATGTGACCTGTTGTAGCATTGCGGGTTCATCTTTGGGTTACAATCCACCTAAGAATATGGATACTGATATGATAAGAATTTATCTATCTATATAAAAATAAAGCATTGCTCTGCATGTCTGCATCCGAATTCGGTGATGGAAGTTCTTGGTGGTTGCTAGGCCAACAACAATGTCAATCCTTGTGTTGCCTTGAGCTCATAACTAATCTAAGAATCAACTAAAGAACTCTTGAGCTAGGGCCAAGAAAATTTGTTGCGTTTGTTTGCTTACTTGAGTGTGGGTTTCAAAGAATCCATCTCGAACGCCACCTGAATCAAAAGTTTCGTCATATCCTCCTCGACTCGTTGTCGCCTCCGCTAAAAAAGGAGAAGAAACCCACATGCGAATTCCTCGCCCCAATCTCTCGCTTTGTAAGAGAAAGGCCGCAAGAATAGTGAAAAAGATCAACCAATCTTCGTGGAATCTATCTAGCGCGTCCGCAACTGTTAAGAAATCCAAAAATTACAGCTCTTGCGAGGCTTAATCCATTGGAATTCATGGAGAGTGCAAGTTTGCGATCATGTTTATAGACTTCTTGTGCATGATCAATTAGGGCACACAACAACACAGCACGGCTGACACGGCAGTTATATCCATCGAATGGCTAACCATGGTGGGAAAAGATTTTGCGACGCTTAATAGTCGTTCGGGGAAATTTTGCGTGATTCTTTAATAGTCATCTAGAAAAAAGTCACGGAAAGTATTTTCGCTGCTCTTTGCAACCTTGACAATTACCTACGTGTCACGGGGTATTTTCCGCTTCACATACGGAATGTGTTGTAAAAGATCAAACGACAGCACACATATATGTCGTGGTAGGTAGGTATAGTGAGAAAGGTCGACAAGTATGTGCATACACACAGTGTGAATCAGCCGTTGTAGACGGACGTTGGTCTTCTCGCCATCACATTGTGGGTCGTGGGGCCAACGATGTGATGTTCTTTCCGTTTTCCCTTTCCACGTGGCCCGTCGTAGCATTGGTTCTTCTTTGGCATAAAATCCACCTACGAATATGGATTCTCATAGGGTAAGGATTTTTATATATCTAAATTAGTATACATGTATAAAAGCTACAAGCTTTTGCTGAAACCTCATCATTTTGGGTTATTGTAGATGTAGTGATGTGGACTAAGTCCAAGGATGTGCCCGATCTTCACGGATTTGGATGGGATTCGTGGGGGAGGTGGATGAACACGAAGAACGTGGGTGGATGGCGGGGTGGATCGAAGATACAAACGCAACACACACACACAACCGGTTGTTCTTCGTTGGCCCGATACACCAACCCAATGGAATTGCAAGAAAAAGACCCACAAGGAGTAGAATCCCTCACAAAAGATTGGCAATAGCAATCGATAGAGTTCTAAAGAGGAAAAGAGTGCAAATAGATAGAATTGCAAAAGCAAAAGATCCAAAACATTAGAATTCCTAGAATGAAAGAGATCAACCGCCTAGAAGAGTAGATAACTTCGTAGATTCGTAGATCTAGAAGGGTTTCCCGCGGGAAGGAGCATAGCTCATGTTTTCTCTTACATCAAGTCTAATCTCATATCTGAGCCAACAAGGCTATTTATAGGTGGGGGCGAAGAGGTAAGTTACACGCTGACAAGTGATGTTGTGCTGAAGTTCGATGGGGCGGAAGTTCCGGTCATCTTGGGCGGAAGTTCCGGTCAGGGGCGGAAGTTTCGGTCTTGCGGGCCGGAAGTTCCGGTCGGGGCGGAAGTTCCGGCCAAGTTCCGGCCTTGTTCCGGAATTCCGCCATTGCCCCGCAGTGACATCCAGTATGGTTTTCGTGGACTTTCGAAACTTGGGCGGAACTTGGGCGGAAGTTCCGGTGTGCGGAAGTTCCGGTCCTCTGGGGCGGAAGTTCCGGCTGGATCCTTTTTCCTGGGCGCTGGAAGGCATCTTGAGGGCATCTGGCCGGAAGTTCCGGTCCTGGGGGGCGGAAGTTCCGGCCTGGGCGCTGTAGCTCCATCTTCCTCATTTCCAGCTCTCTCTCTCCATTGGCTTGGTCTCCATGGCTCGCGTCTTGGTCGATGTACCTGATTGAACATAGGGTATTGGCATGAAGTAGCAAGCCATCCAGAGGGGTATCAAAAGCATACGTGGAGAGGAGCGAATTCACCTCTTGGCATAGGGCTTGGGCTCGAGCTCGTGTCATTGGACCACGAGGAGGGCTTGTCGGTCTTGAGGCGGTGGTGTCCGAAGGCCACCCCGTATCATATCCCCCTTGGGAAAGAGTCGTCCTCGACTCGCTGTTCTCCTCATCGCCATGATAGGGTGAGAGGTCGGACACATTGAATGTGTTGCTCACCAAGTACTTGGATGTTGGTATGTCGATGACATAAGCGTTGTCGTTGATGCGCTTGAGGACCTTGAAGGGACCATCGCCTCGGGGCTTGAGCTTGGAGTTTCTTTCTTGAGGGAAACGGTCCTTGCGAAGATGTATCCACACTAGGTCGCCTTCATTGAAGATCCGTGCCTTTTTCGTCATGTTGAGGCGTGTTGCTTGGCGAAGAACTTGTTGCTCGATTGTTGCCCTTGTATCTTCATGTAGCTTCTTCATGTATTGTGCTCGCTTGTCGATGTTCATGTTTACTTGCTCGTGTAGTGGAAGAGGAAGGAGGTCAATCGCCGTAGGTGGTTCAAACCCGTAGACAACCATGAATGGGCTTCTCATTCTTGTAGAGTGCTTGGTACGGTTGTAGGCAAACTCCGCATGCGGAATGCAATCTTCCCATGACTTCAAATTCTTCTTGACAAGGATGCGGAGAAGTGTGGAGAGGCTTCGATTCACCACTTCGGTTTGCCCATCGGTTTGTGGGTGTGAGGATGACGAGAACAAAAGCTTGATGTTGAACTTGGCCATTAGTTTCTTCCAAAGGTAACTCATGAACTTGACATCTCGATCCGACACAATGCTTCTTGGTACACCGTGGAGTCTCACAATTTCCCTAAAAAACAAGGAGGCAATGTGTGAAGCATCATCCGTTCGGGAGCATTGTATGAAATGAGCCATTTTAGAGAATCGATCAACCACTACAAAAATTGAATCATGACCATATTTGGTTCTAGGCAATCCTAGCACAAAATCCATACTTATATCGGACCAAGGAGCATGAGGAATAGGCAATGGTGTATAAATACCATAGGGGTTGGAAGTTGACTTAGCTTGTAAGCATGTTGTGCACCGTCGGCAAAGGCGCTCCACGTCGCGGTACATTCTTGGCCAATAATAGTGAGTGAAGAGCATGGCATATGTCTTCTCTCGTCCAAAATGTCCCATAAGACCACCACCATGCGATTCTTGTAAGAGCAAAAGGTGAAGCGAAGACATGGGAATACAAAGTTTGTTGCCCTTGAACAAGAATCCTTGGTGCAAATAGAAATCATCGATGCCCTTCTCACTAGAACACTTTGCAAAGATTGGGCCAAAGAAAGTATCAGAGGCATATAAATCTTTGATTTCATCAAGACCCAAAACATGGATATCCAAACGAGTGAGTAAGAGGGTGAGCTTGCGGGAAAGAGCATCCGCAACAACATTGTCCTTGCCCTTCTTGTATTTGATTACATATGGAAAGGACTCAATGAACTCAACACATTTTGCATGACGTTTGTTCAAATTGTGTTGACTTTTCAAATATTTCAAAGACTCATGGTCGGAGTGGATAACAAACTCTTTTGGCCAAAGATAGTGTTGCCAAACTTCAAGAACACGAACCAAAGCATAAAGTTCCTTGTCATATATAGGATAGTTGAGGCGTGCGCCATCCAACTTCTCGCTATAGTATGCCACGGGTTTTCCATCTTGCATAAGAACTCCACCAATACCGAGTCCACTCGCATCGCACTCAATCTCAAAAGTTTTGGAAAAGTTTGGAAGAACAAGAAGTGGTGCCTCGGTAAGTCTCTTTTTCAACTCATCAAAAGCTTTTTGTTGTGCCTTGCCCCACACAAACGGAACATTCTTTTTGGTAAGTTCATTCAAAGGGCAAGCAATGGTGCTAAAATCTTTCACAAAACGGCGGTAGAAACCGGCAAGTCCATGAAAACTTCGAACTTGACCAACATTGGTAGGAGTGGGCCAATTGTGGATGGCCTCAACCTTGGAAGAATCAACTTCAATACCATTGGCGAAAACCACAAATCCAAGAAAAACCAACTTGTTTTGAGCAAAGGTGCACTTGGGAAGGTTTGCGTAAAGCTTCTCATGACGCAAGATGCATAAGACTTCTCTCACATGTTGTACATGGTCCTCGAGATTTTTGCTATAAATGAGAATATCATCGAAATAGACAACCACACTCTTGCCAATGAGAGGTCGCAAGATGTGATTCATGAGTCGCATGAAAGTAGATGGAGCATTTGAAAGACCAAATGGCATGACAAGCCATTCATAGAGACCAAGTTTGGTCTTGAATGCCGTCTTCCATTCATCACCTATTGCCATGCGAATTTGGTGGTAGCCACTACGCAAATCAATCTTAGAGAAAATCGTGGCACCACTCAATTCATCAAGCATGTCATCTAAACGCGGAATGGGATGGCGGTATTGAACGGTAATGGTATTGATGGGGCGACAATCCATACACATTCGTTGCATCTCATCTGGTTTAGGAACAAGAATCACGGGAACCGCACAAGGGCTTAAGCTTTCGCAAACATACCCTTTTTCGAGGAGGTCTTGTATTTGGCGTTGGATCTCCTTTGTGTCTTCGGGGTTGGTGCGGTAGGCGGCGCGGTTTGGTAGAGGGGCGCCCGGTATGAGGTCGATGCGGTGCTCAATTCCTCTAAGCAGTGGGAGTCCATGAGGAAGCTCGTCGGGGAAGACATCTTGGAACTCCTTCAAAAGAGACAACAAAGACGAAGGAAGTGTTGTTAAGTTGTTAGTCTCCGAAGAGGGCCCCTTGCAAATGAGCACATAGTGCAATATGGTGGATGGGTTGTGGTGCAATTCTCTCATCTCACTCTTGGTAGCTATGAGGACACTCTTCATCTCACTCATATATGGCTTGTGGCGCTCACTTTCTTTTTGGTGGGTCACTCTCTCACCACTCATCTCACTAGTGATGGTACCTTCCTTAGCCGTCGCTAGAGCCTTTGCATTGTCCGCAATTACTTGGCTAGGAGTCATTGGGCGTAGGATGAATGTCTTGTCGCCGACCTTGAAGCTATAGGCATTTGTGTAGCCATCATGGCTTGCTCTTTTGTCATATTGCCAAGGGAGACCAAGTAGCATGTGGCACACCATCATGGGCACTACATCACAATCAACGGTGTCTTCATAGGCGCCAATCTTGAAGGATACGAAGACGGTGTGTTGTATCTTGACGTTTCCATTGTCACTTAACCATTGCACATGGCAAGGGTGGGGGTGTTTCCGGAGTGTGAGGTTGAGCTTGGAGCATAGTTCGGTGCTTGCAAGATTGTGGCAACTCCCTCCATCGATGATAACCTTTATTGACTTGCCATTGATTCCGGCTCTTGTTTGGAAAATGTTGCACCTTTGATCTTCATTGGGGAGTGCATGGGTTGTCAACACTTTGGTCACCACAAGGGACGGGCTTGCATCATGCACACATAGGACTTGCTCTTGGTCTTCCAAGTCATCATCTTCATGATTGGTTGCGGCTTGTACCAAGGCTTCATATTCACCTTCACTCAAGTACTCCACATCTCCATCATCTCGAGTTATCATAACTCTTGTGTTCTTGCATTCAAAGGATTTATGTCCTTGAGCTCCACACTTGAAGCAAGTGATGTTACTAGATCTCGTGGAAGCTTTAGAGGACATAGTTGATTGATCCGGCTTGAAGCTTGTTGTCTTGAAGGCACTCTTGGTTTGCTTGGGAGGATCCTTTGGAGCAATAGCACTTGTGTTCTTGATGCTTGAGGAGGTGTTTGTTGCATTTCGCGCGGCGAAGAAGGACTTTGTTTTTGCACTTGCTATGTCTTCTCGCACTTGGCGCTCGGCTCTTGTAGCTTGATGAAGCAACTCAACCATGTTGGTGTAAGGCAAGAACTCCACTATTCTCTTGACGGGAATGTTCAATCCATTCAAAAATCTTGCCATTGTTTGCTCGTCTCGCTCATCCACATTGGCACTCATCATGGTCATGTGCATCTCCTTGTAGTATTCCTCAACGGATTTGAAGCTTTGCTTGAGTTGAGTAAGCTTGTTGAAGAGGTCGCGTTTATGGTGGTTGGGCACAAAGCGCTTGTGCATGACTTCTTGCATCTCTTCCCATGTGTCAATGGGCTCTAGATCTTCCTTGTCACGCTTGTTGTTCACTTCTTCCCACCAAACATTTGCATATTCTTCAAACTCAAGTGATGCCATGGCCACTTTCTTTGCTTCGGAGAAGTTGTGGATGCGGAAAATCTTGTCAACCTTGAGAACCCAAGAGAGGTATGCATCGGGGTCTTCTTCTCCGTGGAATTTGGGCATGGTGAACTTGAGCTTCCCAAAGATTTCCTCTTCATTGCGGTCATTGCGTCTAGGAGGTGGTCTTGCATCATCTTCATCCTCATTATGGTTGCGAGGTTGTGGAGGTTGATCCTCATTTTCATTGCGGCGGTTTGGAAGAGGAGGACGCCTTCCATGAGGTTGTCGGGGGTGTGGTATGACACTAGATTCACTTGAGGCGTCTTCTTCATTTTGGTGCCTTGCTTCACCTTGATGAGCATGAGGTGCTTGACGAGCTCGATAATTGAGAGGGTTGTGTCTTCTATTGTCCCTATTGTTTCTTCTTGCGCCATCATCTTGCGGAGCATCAATATTGATGATTTGGCGTTCTTGGTTCACTTCTTGGTCGCCGTCATGAGGTGGGTTCCTTTGAGCATTGGCCACTTGAGATGGGCGCGGTTGCCCTTGTTGTTGACGTGCCTCTTGCTCATGGCGAAGGCGTTCTTGCTCACGTGCATGAAGGCGAGCTTGATCATGACGAAGACGTTGTTGTTCCTCTTCCAATTGAGCTTGGCGATGTGCTTGTTGTAGTCTCTCTTGTTCAAGTTGAGCACGTGCTTGCTCCACATCTCGAGCTTGTTGTTGAAGTACTTGAGCATCCACATTATGGTGGTGTGGGTCTTCATTAGAAGCATGGTAAGATGGGGACGAAGCTCGGTGTCTTGAACTATGAGAACGCGAAGACCTTGAGTGTTGGCTTCGGTTGTTGGCGATGTTGGCAATAGCTTGTTCAAGGCGTGCCAACCTTTCTTCTTGCCTTCTCATGCTCGCTATGTTTTGTTGACCTTGAGTAGCAAGTGTGGCCCTCATATCATGGCCTTGAGCATCAAGCTTGTCATGGATGTCTTGCACTTGGACATTGAGGTCCCTTCGTTGCACTTGAGCTCGTTCTTCATAGCGTGCAACGGTCTCATCGATCCTTGCCGTGAGGTCATGGATACTCTTGTTGACGGCTTGAGTAGCTATCCAATGTTAGTGCCGTGTCATCGGTAGTTGGTTCCCCTCTCCACTAGACATGGTTACAACTAAAACAAGAACTATGTTGTGGGGGTTAGAGGAAAGCTCACAAGTAAGTCAAAGACTCACAACAAAATTGGAAAGGTGTATCAAGGTGAGGAACAACCAGTTACACACACAAAAACAAAACTCTATATGGTGTTAGGTACGGATGTGGAAAGCCAAATGGAAGAACCAAACGAAAAGTCTATTGTCAAAAGTGGGTAAGATCCAAAAGTCACAAGTCAAAGGCGGTGATCACAAAAGGCATACACAAGGAGTAACACACGTGTGGGACAAAATGGGGTTAGCGCGACTTGGAAAATGAGCAAGAACAAAATGGTCCTAACGGAGACTACTAGCTCGGTGTCACGCTAACGCAAGAGAGACCGTGGCTTGGTTGCAAAATTGAGAAGCAACAAGATTTGCGCAAGACGCCTCTCTTCTCTTTTCTCTCTTTTGCTTATAAGCTTTGGACTCTTTTGTGTATAGGTGTCACTCACACACTTTTTCTTTTTGTATTTTTTTCTTTCTTTTTCTCACTATGTAAGGATACTACTATCTATGTAAGTATGGCACACTTCTTTTGCTTATCTTTTCACACGAGCTTGCTTCGAAGCTTTGCTCAACACACGCACACCCTCACGTTCGGGACGCTTGCGCAATGCTTCGCAACACTAGAAATCCACTCTCGATAGGAAAGGTACGCAAAAGAGGCTAGGGTTACAAGTTAGGAGCAAGTTATACCACTTGACGATGGTGGCCGACGATCTTGAACTTGCTATGGTTGAGGTGTCAAATGAACTGCTTGGATCCTCGGGGTGTCGTCGTCGTTGTCGATGTTGCGGAAGCTTTGTGGTAGCTGAAATGGCACTCAAACCGAAGTCCAAACACAAAGGGGTTAGTACCAAAACGAAAAATGAAGGTTGCTGTCAAAATTTCGGCCAGGCGGAACTTCCGGTCCTGAGGGGCGGAACTTCCGGTCCTGCCGGGCGGAACTTCCGGTCGCAATCAGATCTGCGGGCTGTTCGTCGATTTGGGCGGAAATCGAGGAAAATTTGGCACTAGAAGCTGTGGGAAGGTGGGGCAATTGCAGATCAACACCAAAGACAAGTTTCTATTGGAGCAAAACCACCAAAAACTCAACAAATCGAGAGATCGATCCAAGGCCAATTTGGGGCTATTTTTTGGGGAAATTTTTTTGGAAATTTTTTTTTGGGCGAAATTGGTGGAATTGGGTGATGTGGGGGTCAAATTCGTGGCAACCAAAGAGCTCTGATACCATATGATGTGGACTAAGTCCAAGGATGTGCCCGATCTTCACGGTTTTGGATGGGATTCGTGGGGGAGGTGGATGAACACGAAGAACGTGGGTGGATGGCAGGGTGGATCGAAGATACAAAAGCAACACACACACACAACCGGTTGTTCTTCGTTGGCCCGATACACCAACCCAATGGAATTGCAAGAAAAAGACCCACAAGGAATAGAATCCCTCACAAAAGATTGGCAATAGCAATCGATAGAGTTCCAAAGAGGAAAAGAGTGCAAATAGATAGAATTGCAAAAGAAAAAGATCCAAAACACTAGAATTCCTAGAATGGAAGAGATCAACCGCCTAGAAGAGTAGATAACTTCGTAGATTCGTAGATCTAGAAGGGTTTCCCGCGGGAAGGAGCATAGCTCATGTTTTCTCTTACATCAAGTCTAATCTCAGATCTGAGCCAACAAGGCTATTTATAGGTGGGGGCGAAGAGGTAAGTTACACACTGACAAGTGATGTTGTGCTGAAGTTCGATGGGGCAGAAGTTCCGGTCATTTTGGGCGGAAGTTCCGGTCAGGGGCGGAAGTTCCGGTCGGGGCGGAAGTTCCGGCCAAGTTTCGGCCTTGTTCCGGAATTCCGCCATTGCCCCGCAGTGACATCCAATATGGTTTTCGCGGACTTTCGGAACTTGGGCGAAACTTGGGCGGAAGTTCCAGTGTGCGGAAGTTCCGGTCCTCTGGGGCGGAAGTTCCGGCTGGATCCTTTTTCCTCGGCGCTGGAAGGCATCTTGAGGGCATCTGGCCGGAAGTTCCGGTCCTGGGGGGCGGAAGTTCCGGTCCTGGGGGGCGGAAGTTCCGGCCTGGGCGCTATAGCTCCATCTTCCTCATTTCCAGCTCTCTCTCCATTGGCTTGGTCTCCATGGCTCGCGTCTTGGTCGATGTACCTGATTGAACATAGGGTATTGGCATGAAGTAGCAAGCCATCCAAAGGGGTATCAAAACCATACGTGGAGAGGAGCGAATTCACCTCTTGGCGTAGGGCTTGGGCTCGAGCTCGTGTCATTGGACCACGAGGAGGGCTTGTCGGTCTTGAGGCGGTGGTGTCCGAAGGCCACCCCGTATCATGTAGATGTAGTATAACTCATCTACAATGTTTTTACAATGATTTTCCAGCTTCGTGACGTGATTTCTCCACTTATCTCATGTCTTCTAGGCCTTATCTCATGTGTCCCTCGTCTCTTTCACATGTGTGTTATTTCACATCCTCCCTCTCTTCCTCGCCATCGGCCAAAGAAGTGTTGAGGAGAGTGTGGAGGCAAACGCATGCGCGGGTCTAGCGGTGAGGTTAGAGCGGAACTCGGCAAGGTCTAGGTGAGGAAATGGAGGCGATCGGCGATGGATATGGTATCCGGACATGTTCGTCGCTGGCGGTGGCAGGAGGCAAGAGGCATTTGAGGGCCGGCCACCGTCTGTGATGCCCTAGTGGTGGGCTTACACTAGTCCTCCACCTCCACTTGAGCATCCTCGATTCCACGACGAGCAGCAACAGCCGCATCTGGTCACCAGCACATCCCCGACTGCGACGGCGCAGAGGCGGGTGCACACTAGTATAAACAAAGCATTGCTATGTCTGTTTCTATCTGAATTCAGCAATGGAAGTTCTTCATTTGCTAGGCCAACAACATTATCAATCCTTGTGTTTACTTTACATGATAAGTTGATCTGCTAGCTAGGGCCAATAGAAATTGTTGCATTTGTTTGCTTGCCTAGCAAAGGTAGATGGAGAGGGAGATCCATCTTGAACGCTACCTGAAACCAAAGGTCATAGGCATCGCTAGTGCATGTAAAATGCATGCATGAACTTATAGCTCTCTTACTTTTTGTTATTCTTTAACGATTGAACATTATGAACTTTGTGTGATAATGAAAATAAGCAAATCAACAAACTCCAAAAGTTCATGTTAGTTTTATCACATATATACTCGAGGACAAGCATAGGTTAAGCTTGGGGATGTTGATACATGTAAAATGTATACATTAATTTTGTAATTTGTTGACACATATTCCCACATATTTTACAACATATATGATGTTATATTCATGTTTTATATTAATTTTTGCGGATTTTACCCTTTATTTTCGTTATAACTCTACAGGACAAAAAAAATCATATTTTGTGTATTTTAACTTTCAGGGACCTAAACGAAGTCAAATGAAGCAAGAACTCTAGGGATGTCAATATTTCATCAAAAGAAGCATCTCGAGCACTTGGAGAGATGGGCCAGGAGGGCTAGGTGGCGCACCTAGTCAGGGGGCGCCCAGCCATGGGGCGCCACCCATGCTCTTTCCCTCCTCAGCTGTCTGATTCACTTGATTCTTTCGCCCATGGACTCCGTCTGATCTAAAAACCTCTATATAAACGACGTCCCAAGGATTCCTTGAGCAGAGCGTCGCAGAAACACCGAAACACCAAAATAGAGCCAGAACCAACGAAGATTGGAGGGTGAAATTCCGCTGGAGCCACTATCGAAGGGATCTCCACCTTCTCCAACGTCTCCACCATCATCACCATGATGAGAGGAAGTAGTCCACCTCTGGGCTATGAGTTTCTGGCAGTAGCTTGATCTATTTCTCTCTTGTTCTTCATAGATCTAGTACCATATGAGCTACTCAACATGATTATGGTCATATATGTAATTCCTATGCGGTGGATCTTTATTCGATGAGTTGATATATGATATTGGAACCTATTATATGTGAGATGTATTGATGCATGTAAAATGCATACATGAACTTTGTCCTTTATCATATTGTATTGCCACATATTTGAAAAAGATATGATGATAATACCATGTTTTACATTGATTTATGAGTATTTACCGAATGATCCCCATTATTTGATTTATAACTCCGTAGAACTGGAATTTCCTATTTTGTGTATTTTTCACTTTCAGAGACCTATACGCAGTCAAATTGACCTGGGATTTTCGGAGCAACATTTTTTCATCAGGAGAAGTACCCTGGGACCTGGAAGCTCATCTGGATGGGTCTGATGCTCAAAAGAGCCCAGGTGGCGCGTCCAAACATGTAGTGCGCGCCACCTGGACTGTAGGTAAGAAAGGTTGTCGAATCCACGAGGAGCTGAAGGTATTGGTTAGTGAATGTACTAGGACATCGCCTAGAGGGGGGGTGAAAAGGCGGTGTATAAAAAATTCTACTTGAGAGCTAAACTAGGCGGAATAAAACTACTTAGTGTTTACTAGTTTAGCTCAAAGCCTATCAACTAGGGGTTTGCCTAAGTGCACCAACAACCTATGCTAGCATGATGAGCAACAAGGTGATAACAAGCTAGGTATAGAACATCAAGCATGATAGATATCACAATGTAAAGCGCGTAGGTAAAGGAGCTCAGGTTGAGAAGTAACTGATACGTCTCCGACGTATCGATAATTTCTTATGTTCCATGCCACATTATTGATGATATCTACATGTTTTATGCATACTTTATGTCATATTTATGCATTTTCCGGAACTAACCTATTGACGAGATGCCGAAGTGCCAGTTCCTGTTTTCTGCTGTTTTTGGTTTCAGAAATCCTAGTATGGAAATATTCTCGGAATTGGACGAAATCAACGCCCAGCATCTTAGAATCCCCGGAAGCTTCCAGAACACCCGAGAGCCGCCAGAGAGGGGCCACAGGGGGCCCACACATGAGTCTGGCGCGGCCAGGCTAGGGCCCGCGCCCCCTGTTGTGTGGCGGCTCCGTACCCCCTCCGATGCCGCCTCTTCGCCTATTTAAGCCTCCTCGACCTAAATCTTCGATACGGAAAAACCACGGTACGAGAAACCTTCCAGAGCCGTCGCCATCGCGAAGCCAAGATCTGGGGGACAGGAGTCTCTGTTCCGGCATGCCGTCGGGACGGGGAAGTGCCCCCAGAAGGCTTCTCCATCGACACCGCTGCCATCTCCACCGCCATCTTCATCACCGCTGCTGTCTCCCATGAGGAGGGAGTAGTTCTCCATCAAGGCTAAGGGCTGTACCGGTAGCTACGTGGTTCATCTCTCTCCCTATGTACTTCAATACAATAATCTCATGAGTTGCCTTACATGATTGAGATTCATATGATGATGCTTGTAATCTAGATGTCATTATGCTAGTCAAGTGGATTTTACTTATGTGATCTCCGGAGACTCCTTGTCCCACGTGTGTAAAGGTGACAGTGTGTGCACCGTGTGGGTCTCTTAGGCTATATTTCACAGAATACTTATTCACTGTTATGAAGAGCATAGTGAAGTGCTTATTTATATCTCTTTATGATTGCAATATGTTTTGTATCAAAATTCATCTATGTGCTACTCTAGTGATGTTATTAAAGTAGTTTATTCCTCCTGCACGGTGTAATGGTGACAGTGTGTGCATCGTGTAGTACTTGGCGTAGGCTATGATTGTGATCTCTTGTAGATTATGAAGTTAACTATTGCTATGATGGTATTGATGTGATCTATGCCTCCTTTCGTAGCATGAAGGTGACAGTGTGCATGCTATGTTAGTACTTGGTTTGGTTGTGTTGATCTGTCGTGCACTCTAAAGTTATTTAAATATGAACATCGAATATTGTGGAGCTTGTTAACTCCGGCATTGAGGGTTCGTGTAATCCTACACAGTTAGTGGTGTTCCTCATCCAACAAGAGGGTGTAGAGTCTAGCATTTATCTATTCTGTTATGTGATCAATATTGAGAGTGTCCACTAGTGAAAGTATGATCCCTAGGCCTTGTTCCTAAATACTGCTATCGCTGCTTGTTTACTGTTCTACTGCATCTGTACTGTCCGCAATATTACCACCGCCAACCACACGCCAGTCCTGGGCAGCAAAGCACTTTTCTGGCGCCGTTACTACTGCTCATATTTATTCATACCACCTGTATTTCACTATCTCTTCGCCGAACTAGTGCACCTATTAGGTGTGTTGGGGACACAAGAGACTTCTTGCTTTGTGGTTGCAGGGTTGCTTGAGAGGGATATCTTTGACCTCTTCCTCCCTGAGTTCGATAAACCTTGGGTGATCCACTTAAGGGAAACTTGCTGCTGTTCTACAAACCTCTGCTCTTGGAGGCCCAACACTGTCTACAAGAATAGAAGCACCCGTAGACATCAAGCACTTTTCTGGCGCCGTTGCCGGGGAACGAAGGAAAGCTACACCATTTCCTCCCTCATCAACTACGCGCCTAGCACTTTTCTGGCGCCGTTGCCGGGGAGGAAAGGTAAAAGGTACTCACACTCCGGATCTCAGCTACTAAGCTATTTTCCGGCGCCGTTGTAAGTACTCGAAGCTATTTCCTTTAGATCCTGCAATTGCATCTTTTTGTTTCTTGTTTTACACTAGTTTGGCATGATGGAAAGCAACATGGAGCTTTTTATTCTATTTCCTGAGTTAAGACATGGATGGTTTGATGCGAAAATTAAAAAACCCATGGAACATATTAGTATGAACACTTTGAACACCATTGTTGCTAATGATATGGAAAATTCTAAGCTTGGGGAAGCTGGTTTTGATGAGCATGATCTTTTTAGTCCCCCAAGCATTGAGGAGAAAATTTACTTTGACGATACTTTGCCTCCTATTTATGATGATTATAATGATAGTAGTCTTTTGGTACCGTCTGTTATGGAGGATAAATTTGATTATGATTACAATATGCCTCCTATATTTGATGATGAGAATAATAATGATAGCTACTTTGTTGAATTTGCTCCCACTACAACTACTAAAATTGACTATGCTTATGTTGGGAGTAGTAATAATTTTATGCATGAGACTCATGATAAGAATGCTTTATGTGATAGTTATATTGTTGAGTTTTCTCATGATGCTACTGAAAGTTATTATGAGAGAGGAAAATATGGTTGTAGAAATCTTCATGTTACTAAAACACCTCTCTATGTGCTGAAATTTTTGAAGCTACACTTGTTCTATCTTCCTATGCTTGTTACTTTGCTCTTCATCAACTTGTTTATTTACAAGATTCCTATGCATAGGAAGCATGTTAAGCTTAAATGTGTTTTGAATTTGCCTCTTGATGCTCTCTTTTGCTTCAAATACTATTTCTTGCGAGTGCATCATTAAAACTGCTGAGCCCATCTTAATGGCTATAAAGAAAGAACTTCTTGGGAGATAACCCATGTGTTTATTTTGCTACAGTACTTTGTTTTATATTCGTGTCTTGGAAGTTGTTACTACTGTAGCAACCTCTCCTTATCTTAGTTTTGTTGCATTGTTGTGCCAAGTAAAGTCTTTGATAGTAAGGTTCATACTAGATTTGGATTTCTGCGCAGAAACAGATTTCTTGCTGTCACGAATCTGGGCCTAATTCTCTGTAGGTAACTCAGAAAATTATGCCAATTTACGTGAGTGATCCTCAGATATGTACGCAACTTTCATTAAATTTGAGCATTTTCATTTGAGCAAGTCTGGTGCCTCTTTAAAATTCGTCTTTACGGACTGTTCTGTTTTGACAGATTCTGCCTTTTATTTCGCATTGCCTCTTTTGCTATGTGGGATGGATTTGTTTGTTCCATTGACTTCCAGTAGCTTTGGGCAATGTCCAGAAGTGTTAAGAATGATTGTGTCACCTCTGAACATGTGAGTTTTTGATTATGCACTAACCCTCTAATGAGTTTGTTTTGAGTTTGGTGTGGAGGAAGTTTTCAAAGGTCAAGAGAGGAGGATGAGACAATATGATCAAGAAGAGTGAAAGCTCTAAGCTTGGGGATGCCCCGGTGGTTCATCCCTGCATATTTCAAGAAGACTCAAGCATCTAAGCTTGGGGATGCCCAAGGCATCCCCTTCTTCATCGACAAATTATCAGGTTCCTTCTCTTGAAACTATATTTTTATTCGGCCACATCTTATGTACTTTGCTTGGAGCGTCTGTGTGCTTTTGTTTTTGTTTTTTGTTTGAATAAATGCTTGTGTGGGAGAGAGACATGCTCCACTGGTTCATATGAACACATGTGTTCTTAGCTTTTAATGTTCATGGCGAAGGTTGAAACTGCTTCGTTAATTGTTACATGGTTGGAGACGGGAAATGCTACATGTAGTAATTGGTATGATGTCTTGAATAATTTGATACTTGGCAATTGTTGTGCTCATGTTTAAGCTCTTGCATCATATACTTTGCACCTATTAATGAAGAAATACATAGAGCTTGCTAAAATTTGATTTGCATAATTGGTCTCTCTAAGGTCTAGATAATTTCTAGCAAGAGTTTGAACAACAAGGAAGACGGTGTAGAGTCTTATAATGATTACAATATGTCTTTTATGTGAGTTTTGCTGCACCGATTCATCCTTGTGTTTGTTTCAAATAACCTTGCTAGCCTAAACCTTGTATCGAGAGGGAATACTTCTCATGCATCAAAAATCCTTGATCCAACCACTATGCCACTGGTGTCCACCATACCTACCTACTACATGGTATTTCTCCGCCATTCCAAAGTAAATTGCTTGAGTGCTACCTTTAAAATTTCTATTCTTCATCTTTACAATATATAGCTCATGGGACAAATAGCCTAAAAACTATTGTGGTATTGAATATGTACTTATGCACTTTATCTCTTATTAAGTTGCTTGCTGTGCGATAACCATGTTCACAGGACGCCATCAACTACTCTTTGTTGAATATCATGTGAGTTGCTATGCATGTTCGTCTTGTCTGAAGTAAGGGAGATTTACCACTCATTTAATGGTTAGAGCATGCATAATGTTAGAGAAGAACATTGGGCCGCTAACTAAAGCCATGATCCATGGTGGAAGTTTTAGTTTTGGACAAATATCCTCAATCTCATATGAGAAAATTAATTGTTGAATGCTTATGCATAAAAGAGGAGTCCATTATCTGTTGTCTATGTTGTCCCGGTATGGATGTCTAAGTTGAGAATAATCAATAGCGAGAAATCCAATGCGAGCTTTCTCCTTAGACCTTTGTACAGGAGGCATAGAGGTACCCCTTTGTGACACTTGGTTAAAACATATGCATTGCGATGATAATCCAGGTAATCCGAGCTAATTAGGACAAGGTGCGGGCACTATTAGTATACTATGCATGAGGCTTGCAACTTGTAGGATATAATTTACATGATACATATGCTTTATTACTACCGTTGACAAAATTGTTTCTTGTTTTCAAAATCAAAGCTCTAGCACAAATATAGCAATCGATGCTTCCCTCTGCGAAGGGCCTTTCTTCTACTTTTATGTTGTGTCAGTTCACCTATTTCTCTCCATCTCAAGAAGCAAACACTCGTGTGAACTGTGCATTGATTCCTACATACTTGCATATTGCACTTATTATATTACTTTATGTTGACAATATCCATGAGATATACATGTTACAAGTTGAAAGCAACCGCTGAAACTTAATCTTCCTTTGTGTTGCTTCAATGCCTTTACTATCAATTTCTTTCTTTATGAGTTAACTCTTATGCAAGACTTATTGATGCTTGTCTCGAAAGTACTATTCATGAAAAGTCTTTGCTATATGATTCAATTGTTTAACCATTGTATTTACCATTGCTTTGAATCGCTGCATTCATCTCATATGCTTTACAATAGTATGATTAAGATCATGTTGGTAGCATGTCACTTCAGAAATTATCTTTGTTATCGTTTACCTACTCGGGGACGAGCAGAAACTAAGCTTGGGGATGCTGATACGTCTCCGACGTATCGATAATTTCTTATGTTCCATGCCACATTATAGATGATATCTACATGTTTTATGCATACTTTATGTCATATTTATGCATTTTCCGGAACTAACCTATTGACGAGATGCCGAAGTGCCAGTTCCTGTTTTCTGCTGTTTTTTGGTTTCAGAAATCCTAGTAAGGAAATATTCTCGGAATTGGACGAAATCAACGCCCAGCATCTTAGAATCCCCGGAAGCTTCCAGAACACCCGAGAGCCGCCAGAGAGGGGCCACAGGGGGCCCACACATGGGGCTGGCGCGGCCAGGCTAGGGCCCGCGCCCCCCTGTTGTGTGGCGGCTCCGTACCCCCTCCGACGCCGCCTCTTCGCCTATTTAAGCCTCCTCGACCTAAATCTTTGATACGGAAAAACCACGGTACGAGAAACCTTCCAGAGCCGCCGCCATCGCGAAGCCAAGATCTGGGGGACAGGAGTCTCTGTTCCGGCACGCCGTCGGGACGGGGAAGTGCCCCCGGAAGGCTTCTCCATCGACACCGCTGCCATCTCCACCGCCATCTTCATCACCGCTGTTGTCTCCCATGAGGAGGGAGTAGTTCTCCATCAAGGCTAAGGGCTGTACCGGTAGCTATGTGGTTCATCTCTCTCCCTATGTACTTCAATACAATAATCTCATGAGCTACCTTACATGATTGAGATTCATATGATGATGCTTGTAATCTAGATGTCATTATGCTAGTCAAGTGGATTTTACTTATGTGATCTCCGGAGACTCCTTGTCCCACGTGTGTAAAGGTGACAGTGTGTGCACCATGTGGGTCTCTTAGGCTATATTTCACAGAATACTTATTCACTGTTATGAAGAGCATAGTGAAGTGCTTATTTATATCTCTTTGTGATTGCAATATGTTTTGTATCACAATTCATCTATGTGCTACTCTAGTGATGTTATTAAAGTAGTTTATTCCTCCTGCACGGTGTAATGGTGACAGTGTGTGCATCGTGTAGTACTTGGCGTAGGCTATGATTGTGATCTCTTGTAGATTATGAAGTTAACTATTGCTATGATGGTATTGATGTGATCTATGCCTCCTTTCGTAGCGTGAAGGTGACAGTGTGCATGCTATGTTAGTACTTGGTTTGGTTGTGTTGATCTGTCGTGCACTCTAAGGTTATTTAAATATGAACATCGAATATTGTGGAGCTTGTTAACTCCGGCATTGAGGGTTCGTGTAATCCTACACAGTTAGTGGTGTTCGTCATCCAACAAGAGGGTGTAGAGTCTAGCATTTATCTATTCTGTTATGTGATCAATATTGAGAGTGTCCACTAGTGAAAGTATGATCCCTAGGCCTTGTTCCTAAATACTGCTATCGCTGCTTGTTTACTGTTCTACTGCATCTGTACTGTCCGCAATATTACCACCATCAACCACACGCCATGATCTGGCAGCAAAGCACTTTTCTGGCGCCGTTACTACTGCTCATATTTATTCATACCACCTGTATTTCACTATCTCTTCGCCGAACTAGTGCACCTATTAGGTGTGTTGGGGACACAAGAGACTTCTTGCTTTGTGGTTGCAGGGTTGCTTGAGAGGGATATCTTTGACCTCTTCCTCCCTGAGTTCGATAAACCTTGGGTGATCCACTTAAGGGAAACTTGCTGCTGTTCTACAAACCTCTGCTCTTGGAGGCCCAACACTGTCTACAAGAATAGAAGCACCCGTAGACATCAGTAACCGGTGCACGAGGAGATGACGATGTATCCCGAAGTTCACACCCAAGGGTGCTACGTCTCTGTTGGAGCGGTGTGGAGGCACAAGGCACTCCAATGAGCCACTAGGGCCACCGTATTCTCCTCGAGTCTTTCCACCAAGGGGAAAGCCTCGATCCACTAAGGGACCCTTGATGGTGGTCACCGAACCCGTACAAACTTGGGCAAACTCACAAGTATCAAGCTTGAGGCAACTCCACAACACGGAGGCTCTCAAGTACAAGGCCACAAGAGGCTACAACACACCACACCGGCAACAAAGCCACCAAGACTCCAACGCGCCACAACCGGGCCCAAAACCTCAAAGGCTAACACACTCCACAAAGGCAACAACGCCACAAAGGCTACCATGCCACAAAGACGACAAGGCCACAAAGGCTACAAGGCCACAAAGGCTACAACACCACAAAGGTAACAAGGCCACGAAGGCAACAACATCACTAAGGTCAACACGCCCTCTACGAGACCAAAACCCCGGAGAGAACCCAAACCGATGCACCTAATGAAATGGCTAAGAACACCACTAATATGCCCAAGTTCTTCTCTCCCAAATTCCAATAAAGCTACAAAAGCTATTGGGGGAATAAGGGAGGAAGAAAAAAATAGAGGAGGAACACCAAATTACTCCAAGATCTAGATCTAGCAAGATCCCCTCACTTGGAGAGGGATTCAATTGGTGAAGCTCTAGATCTAGATCTTCTCTCTCCTTTCCCCCAAAAATATGCAAGAAACAGTGGGGGGATCAAGAGGAGGAAGAAACACTTCAAGGTCAACAATGGAGGAGAGGGAATGGAGGGAAAGAAGTGGTTGGGTCGGAGGAGGAAGAGAGGTATAGATAGGGGGTCCAAAATATAGTTGTTGGGCTAGAAAAACGATCAGATTCGCGCCCGAGCGGTACTACCGCTTGTCAAAGCGGTACCACCGCTCGCGCGCGAGCTGTGCAGAAAACGGTCAAAAAATGACCCAAAGCAGTACTACCTCCTGTGAAAGCGCTACTACCGCTCCAGCGGTACTACCGGGTCGGTACCGGCCCAATACCGGACCGGATCCAGCGTCTCACAGAGACCAAACCGGTACCTGACCAGTACTACCGCCCTTCCCTTTTTTTCTCTCTAAACTGCGATACGGAAACGGCAATATCTCGAGCTAGGAAACTGCGATTGAGGTGAAACTAATTTTGCCGATGATGATTTTATCATGGTCATAGAGGTGTAACCTCTCAATATGGTATATCGGGAAAATCATCACCCTCGCACATGCAACATGCGATGCATCCAGAATCCGTTTCCGATGAGCTAGAGCTTTTCATGAGAATGAACACAAGCTCTAACCCATCTCATGGATAAGAACCAAGAATAACCAAGAAACACGATGCAATGCATGCAAGGTTTGAGCTCTCTCCGATGATGCGACCACTATCCTATCGAGCACAAACTTTGTCCTTGCGCGTTCCACTCGACTCGGCAAGCTCCGTCTTCATCCTCTTCAACCTTGTACATGCCGCCATGTCCTTCCAACATACACGCCATCATCTCCATCCATCTTCTACGCCGTCTTCATCTCTCTTCGACACCGTCTTCATCCGTCTTCTTCATAGTACTCGCTCTTCTCCATCTTGCAACCTTGAGACCAACTCATGGCTATGGACACGACCTAAGATAGATTCTCAATACAACTGTTAGTCCATAGGGATTGTCATCAATTACCAAAACCACACATGGGGGCTCTATATTCTTTCAGTTAGGAAGTTTGAAAAATAAACAATAAAAAGGATGTAGTAGTTTTGGTGTTTTGAGTGTATAGTTTGCAATAAAACAAAGTACTGAAAGTAAATAACAATATGTAAATGCTCTCGGTGAGAGAAATCCCAATCCTATATGCAACATGAGGACACGGTTAAGTGTGTGTGATCTTATAAGTGACAAATGTTCCCAATGGTGGCATGAATTTACTAGCATTTAGAGTTCTACACAACATGGTAAATATCTTGTCAAGTTTTATTCCCTTAGGAGCGGAGCCTAAATTAGGTGCAGCCATAAATATGAGCAAGTACACCTCTTATGATGGGTCCTAGAGCCATTTTCATGAGAAAGTATAGGAATCATTAAGACATAAATGTCCCATCATAACAATTAGATCATGGGTCCCCAACATAAATCCCTCTAATGCAGCTCAAAGTATTGGAAAACGGGTTCTTTCATTCTATCCCTTCCAACCCTCATCATTACATTAAAGTGCGACCCTATGAGCTCATATAGGTGAAGTAATATGCAGTCGATGTTTGCATAAAACCATCATAGAAAAACATAAAAATAAAATTTTGACCAAATACTCATTGCACATCATATAGAATCATAACTATATCATCGTATGCCCTCATGAACATGGGGAACTACTCACAAGTGACAAACATACTATCAACCAGAGTCATAATGATTACAACACAATCTAGAATTACAATCTCTCTACCAAATAAAAACAAAGTACCAATCACAAACATGCAACTAGCATTTAAAACAATATCGAGGGATCAATTAAACACAAACTATGAGGGGGATGAAGTTGATCTTGGAGATGGTGATGGTGGTGATGATGGTGCTGATGGAGATGCCTCATACATTGCATAATACATGTTTGAATAGTTCATTGTTGTAATTATGTTTGCAATATTATCAGAATGCAACTGTAATGAAGTAGTCCTCATTAGAAGATAGGCGCCAGAAAAGGATCCACAGTGAGCATTTGCAACGATATAATGTAAGTCTGTGCTTAGTACATGTTTCGTACATTATCTTGTGCTTACTTCTGCTACTTGTGACTATCCGATATCGACAATGCTTAATACATGTTTGCATAATATATTGTTTAACTTTTTTTGCAATATTATCAGAATGCAGCTGTAATGAAGCAATCATCATTAGAAGAGATGCCTCGAAAAATTTCTGATCTTTCTTTTGATGCATCCTCCCATAGTGATCAACCTAGATCATTCCTTTCAAATGATACATACCTCAAGATTGTATTGTATAGAGAAAGACAGGGTGTTGCTCCTCTAACATCTGTAACTGATATGTTGAAAAAGAGTACGGACGATTCAATCAAGGCGTTTGCCAAATACCAGCGTGTTATTATTGAAGCTATAGGATCCCTCCATGATTATATGCAATTTTTTTATTTGGGCACATGAATTGCCTTTTAATTTTGCTTATTCTTTTATTTGTAAAATTATTTAATTTAGTTTATTATCTGAAATGATGTTTAAATGAATTGGACATAAAGCTACAATATGAAACACTAAGTCACTATTAAATGTCTGTAATTGTGATTTGCCCATGCTAAATTAAACTAGGTATTTGTTTGATATCAACTTTTAACTGTAATTGGTTTTCACTATTAGTGTATCAGGCGGCAGTTAAACCGGCCCATGAAACTTAACAAACATTCTGATAATCCTAACTAGGCTAACCCAGAATGCAAGTTGATCAGTCAAACATTTTCGGTCGACCCACTTACTTATTGGGCTAGCCAGGTCAATGATTTGACCAAGCAAAGAGATTAGGTTGGGCCGATCCATTTAATTACTGGGTCGTCCAAGGTTACAAGTTGACTGGTCAAACAAAGAAAGTTTCCTGGCCTGCCACCTAATTGGGCCAGCTCAGTTATCTTGTTGACTAGTCAAACCAAGACATTTGGCCTGACCCACGGACATAGTGTGTCGGCCCGTCTAGATGATTGACCGATCAAAACAACTCTGCTGGGCCGGCCCACAAACTGCATGGGCTGACCCATTTATTGTTTGACTAGTAAAATAGGGAAATTAGGCCCGGCCCGCGTACTTAATGGACCGTCCTAGTTGTTTAATTGACCGGTCAAACCAAGTCAACTAGCTCGCCCGGCAATATAAATGGTCCGGTTCGGTCTTCCTTATTGGCCCGACCCATTTAAAGCTTGCCATGCCCTGTGTGGGACTATCATCTACCACAGGCACTCCCCAAGTTAACGGCGTTACCGACCAGTTAACAGTATCTGCCACGTGTTAGTTAGGATGACGTCAGCAGTCAACGTCCTCTCGAAAATCTTTTGCAACGGTCCGATTTTTTGTGGCCAAAGGATACCCCAACGCGATCAACCAAAAAATCTATGGTGCTTCCTTAGGTGACGCGATATGCACCACATAACTCATATCGTCGGCTTAGGCTCATTGGCGACGAAAAACACACCTTTGCCGATAAAAAATTGACGTTGTTGATAAGAAATTTTCCTGTAGTGATATTTGTTATTCAAACTGTTGGAGATATTCCCAAGAGGCAATAATAAATGTGTTTATTGTTATATCTTAGTGTTCATGATGGACTCACCAAGTGGGAAGGTAGAGTCCATGGTGGACTCCACCATCTTGGCCGGCCACATGAGAAGGAAAGGGAGGAATCCCTCTTCCTCTAGGTTTCCCAATTTGGTAAGTCTTGGAGTTGGACTCCAATGTGGTTTTTGGGTGAACCCTAGGTTTTCCATCTATTTAAAGGGCAGAGGAGGGGAGGGGCTGGCCACTACTTGGCCGCACCACCAAGGGCAAAGGGCCGGCGCCCTAGCCCCTCCCTCTAAACCCTAGCGACTCCCTCCTCCTCTTATGTGACATCCTGGCCCAGGGCTTAATAGGATTGATAGATTACTCATACCAAAAAGTTGCAACTTCTTTTCTGGAAGCTCATCAGCAAAGAACTCCGAGGTTAAGCGTGCTTGGCCCGGAGTAATTTGAGGATGGGTGACTGACCGGGAAGTAGTTCCCGGGTGCGCACAAGTGAGGACAAAGTGCGCATGAAAGACATGTGTTGGTCTGTGGGGCTAGTCTAGAGATCCTAGAGAGCTGCCAGCGGTAACAGGCCCGGCCGGGGGGTGGTCGGGGTGTTACATCTGGTATCAGAGCCGACCTTCGCGGTAACACGGGCGTGTGCGGGTCAGGGGCGCGGACATGTGGCCCGCCGTGGCACATGTGTCAGCACTGGACGCATGGACATGTGCCAAGAGGGGAAGTTCCTAGCCCGGGGCTGATCGACGAGGGCGTCGATCTTCTAAGGGGGGTGAGTGTGACATTGTGGCCCAGGGCTTAATAGGATTGATAGATTACTCATACCAACAAGTTGCGACTTCTTTTCCGGAAGCTCATCAGCAAAGAACTCTGAGATTCCGATGAGGATATACTACTTTTGCTGCCCACTGGAACGAGGAGAAGGACGTTTTCATCGACACCATACGTGTGACCGAGTGCGGAGGTGCTGCCCGATTGTGGCACCGTCAAGATGTTCTAAGCGCTTTTGAAAGTGGCAAGTGATCGACTACATCATCCACGAGATTTATCTCGTTAACGCTTAGCAGTCTTCGAGGGTATGATGATCTCATCTTGTTGCTACCATCTACTATATTAGATCTTGGCTTGTTATTCGTTCTTGCGGTATAATTTTTTCTATGCTACGAATCCCAATAGTGGGTTCAGAGCCGTGTCTATTCATAGATTGGTTGCACGAGTAGAACACAATGGTTTTGTGGGCGTTGATGATTTTGTTGTCGCTTGCTTATCGTGTACTTTGCATCTTGCATCATGGTGGTGGGATGAAGCATCACGGGCTAACCTTACATGATCATGTCCATGATACTTGCTCCACGCTTTCACATGCAACTTGTATTGCATAAGTGGCTTTGCGGGTGTCTGTCTCTCTCACTATATTTAAGATCTAATTTACAATCTGCACTTGACAACACTTGTATCAGCGCGTCGTTCATGTTCGTAGGTAGATCGGATCTTACTCGAAAACCCAGAGCCATGTAAAATATGCAAACAAAATTAGAGGTGTCTAATTTTTTTGTAGGGGTTGGTGATGTGATTGTGATTATATTTGATGTATGAGATGATTAGTATTGTGGTAACCGACAGGAGCCTTATGGTTGTCTTTAATTCCACATCGATTCATCATGTAGTAGTTTTATTTCAAAATAGTTGTAATAGTTGCTACAAGTGGTGGACAACCATAAAGACGGGGCCACATGGACCTTGACGCCTCGTCGACGATGATGGAGATCATTCCCGCTGATGATGGAGATCATGCCCACTGATGATGGAGATCATGCCCGTGCTTTGGATATGAATATCAAAGGCGCAAGATAAAAGGGCCATATCATATCACATTATGAATTGCATGTGATGTTAATCCTTTTTATGCATCTTGTATTTCTTAGATCGCGCTGGTAGCATTATAAGATGATCCCTCTCACTAAAACTCAAGACAATAAAGTGTTCGTCCTTAGTTAGTATCGTTGTTAAGACACTTTCCTTTGAAGCATCACGTGATGATCGGGTGTGATAGATTTAATGTGTGCATACAACGAGGTGCAAGCCAGATTTGCACATGCAGAAACTAAGTTTTAACTTGACGAGCCTAGCATATACAAACATGGCCTCGGAACACAGCAAACCGAAAGCTAAAGCACGAATCATATAGATGATATGATGAACATGTCGATGTTCGCCATTGAAGCTACATCATGTCTCGTGATGATCGGACTTGGTTTAATGGATTTGGTTCGTGTAATCACTAAGCAATGTGAGAGATGTTGTTTCGAGTGAGAGTTCCTAGTTAATTTAAGAATTAATAGTAAACTCAATTTATCATGAACTTAGTCTAAATTGTATTTGAATTAAATTTTGTACAATTGGCATCCGTTTTCTACCTTGCGCTAGGCTTGTAATTGAGATAGAAACACTGTTTAAATATGACAAGTAACTTTACGGACTGGTACCGTATTGTTAAGGATCAAGAAATGATTAAGTACGATTGCAAATTTTTGGTAATCCTCAAATTGTTGATTCAAAGAGCAATGGTTTCAATTAGTATCCGAAATCATCTTGTCTCCGTGAAACTTGATGTTCAAATCAGTTTGATAAAGTAAGGAGCTGAAAAATCTTTTTTCAAAAATAAGCATGGTGTGAGATATATGTGATATCTAAGACCTTCTTACAAGATGATAGAATATAATTTGTGAGACTACATAAACTAATAAGTTTTATGGGAATGTACGAAGGTTGAAAATGCTAGGCGTCCCGATCCTCCAACTAGTTGGGCACTAACGTTATTCGCATATCCATATGAGCCATAGTAGCTTCATCATGAAATTGTCATGATTTGATGGATAAAATTATGAGTGAAATTATTCATCACATGAAAAGATTACTAATAGTGAAACCCGGAACACTTGTCATGTGATGATCAACTTCAAAGTACAAAACTCAAGGTTATTGGTATTTGACCAACAAGCCTAGAAGTTATTGATGTTGAGTGTTTTCTGAAATATAAGGAAAACCGAAAGAGAAACTACAAAATATTTTGGCAAAAAGAAAGAAAATACTAGAAAGTATAGCTCGGGTGCATATAAATGATATACATGTTAAGAATGTATTCTTTGATTGGTCACACAATGGAATTTTTGGGTATTTGTACCATATTGGTTGGTATGAGATGTCATACAACACAACGCAATACAAGAATACAATGGCCTAAGTAACTACCAAGGAATGTGGTAATAATGCACGTCTGGAACAAAATAAAGTGTTATTATGTTTGTCGTTGGCATTCTACCTAGCCCTTCAGATTTATAATAAAGAACTTAATAATTGTTATTTGCTCTGGTCAAATGAAAACAATGAGTTGTTCAAATTATGACCCCATGTACGATGGATAAGTTATTGTAAATCTTAATGGTGAAACACACATGCATAACACTGCCGCTAAAATGCCATAATGCAAATGATTTGAATTCCACTTATTTGTGGAACCGCCATTTAGGTCATGTTAGAAAGGAACGCATGAAAAAACTCCATGCAAATGGATTTTTGGAGTCATTCGTTTTTGAATCGTTTGACACTTGCAAATCTTTTCTAAAAGAGAATAACGGAAAACACCGTTCATAGGCAAAGAGTTGAACGGGAAACTAGCTTAGTGGAAATATACATGAGGATGTATATGGTTCATTGGGCATAGTTGTGTGCAGAAGATTCTTCTACTTCATGAAAACTTCCAACAATGAATTGAGTGTATATATATGGATATATTTATTCGATGAGGAAGATGTCTATAACATTTGAATATATTCAAATAAATTTCAGCATGAAGTGGAAATCATCGTAATGGAAAAATCAAATATCTATGATTGGATCATGGTGGAAATATTTGAATTATGAATTTTACCAAACATCTAAGAGAGTTGCAAAAAATTTCTACAACTCACATTTAACGGAACACCGTAGCTATGATGGAGTATTCGAGAGACGTATCCAAACCTTGTTGAATTAATGGTAAGATAAAATAAAATGATGCCATTATATTTTGTGGATTATGCTTTAGAGACTACCGCTTTTATGCTAAATAGAGCGTCATCATAATCCGTTGAAATGACACCATATGAGTTATAGCATGGGTATAAACCCTAACAGTCCTTTCTTAAATTTTGGTATGTGCTGCTTGTGACGGTAAAGCACACGTCCGTTGGGAACCCCAAGAGGAAGGTATGATGCGTACAACGGCAAGTTTTTCCAGTAAGAAACCAAGGTTATCGAACCAGTAGGAGTCAAGAAGCACGTTGAAGGTTGATGGCGGCGGAGTGTAGTGCGGTGCAACACCAGGGATTCCGGCGCCAACGTGGAACCTGCACAACACAACCAAGATACTTTGCCCCAACTTAACAGTGAGGTTGTCAATCTCACCAGCTTGCTGTAAACAAAGGATTAAATGTATAGTGTGGAAGATGATGTTTGTTTGCGAAGAACAGTAAAGAACAAATTTTCAGGGACAAGCCAACCATAATTATTTTCTAGTGCCTCGCACATTCCTAAGAGCTTGCAAGGTATTGATGTTTTAATATCCCCCTCATAATTAACTTGATTAGTGTACTTTTGTCTATCTTTTTTTTCCATCTTTTCAAGGGTACTAGCAAAGTTGGTATAAGAGCCAAGCATATTATATTTAGCAAAGACTTTTCTAGCTTCTCTTGCTACGCCACCAAATTCTTTAAAAGGGTTTCTAACACAAAATCTTTCTTTTCTACTTCTTCCATATCACTGAGTGTGAGAAACATATGTTGAATCACAGGATTGAGATTAACAAATCTAGCTTCTAACGCGTGTACTAAAGAAGCAACAACAATTTCATAAGTAGGAGCAAGTTCTACCAAATGTCTATCTTCAAAATCTTCAACCGTACTAATATGAGTGAAAAAATCTTCTATATTATCTTTCCCAAGGATAGACCCTCGGCCTACCGGTACATCTTTAAGAATAAACTTAGGAGGAAACATGATGAAATAAAATAAAGTAAATGCAAGTAACTAATTTTTTTGGTGTTTTTAATATAGAGAACGCGACAGTAAATAAAGTATAGCTAGCAACTAATTTTTTTTGTGTTTTGTTTTAGTGCAGCAAACAAAGTAGTAAAAATAAAAAGTAAAGCAAGACAAAAACAAAGTAAAGAGATTGGAAGTGGAGACTCCCTTTGCAGCGTGTCTTGATCTCCCCGGCAACGGCGCCAGAAAAAGCTTTGCTGCTTGTGACGGTAAAGCACACGTCCGTTGGGAACCCCAAGAGGAAGGTATGATGCGTACAGCGGCAAGTTTTTCCCTCAGTAAGAAACCAAGGTTATCGAACCAGTAGGAGTCAAGAAGCACGTTGAAGGTTGATGGCGGCGGAGTGTAGTGTGGCGCAACACCAGGGATTCTGGTGCCAACGTGGAACCTGCACAACACAACCAAGATACTTTGCCCCAACTTAACAGTGAGGTTGTCAATCTCACCGGCTTGCTGTAACAAAGGATTAGATGTATAGTGTGGATGATGATGTTTGCAGAAAACAGTAGAACGAGTATTGCAGTAGATTGTATTCGATGTAAAAGAATGGACCGGGGTCCACAGTTCACTAGTGGTGTCTCTCCCATAAGAAATAGCATGTTGGGTGAACAAATTACAGTTGGGCAATTGACAAATAAAGATAGCATGACAATGCACATACATGTTATGATGAGTAGTGTGAGATTCAATTGGGCATTACGACAAAGTACATAGACCGCTATCCAGCATGCATCTATGCCTAAAAAGTCCACCTTCGGGTTATCATCCGAACCCCTTCCAATATTAAGTTGCAAACAACAGACAATTGCATTAAGTATGGTGTGTAATGTAATCAACAAATACATCCTTAGACATAGCATTGATGTTTTATCCCTAGTGACAACAGCACATCCACAACCTTAGAACTTTCTGTCACTGTCCCAGATTTAATGGAGGCATGAACCCACTATCGAGCATAAATACTCCCTCTTGGAGTTACAAGTAACGACTTGGCCAGAGCCTCTACTAATAACGGAGAGCATGCAAGATCATAAACAACACATAGATGATAGATTGATAATCAACATAACATAGCATTCATTATTCATCGGATCCCAACAAACGCAACATGTAGCATTACAAATAGATGACCTTGATCATGTTAGGCAGCTCACAATATCCAACAATGATAGCACAATTAGGAGCAGACAACCATCTAGCTACTGCTATGGACCCATAGTCTAGGGGTGAACTACTCACACATCACTCCGGAGGCGACCATGGCGGTGAAGAGTCCTCCGGGAGATGATTCCCCTCTCCGGCAGGGTGCCGGAGGCGATCTCCTGAATCCCCCGAGATGGGATTGGCGGCGGCGGTGTCTCTGGAAGGTTTTCCGTATCGTGGCTCTCGGTCCTGGAACTATTATCGACGAAGGCTTCTTATAGGCGAAGAGGTAGGTCAGGGGGCGACACGAGGGACCCACACAGTAGGGCCGCGCGGCCAGGTCCTGGGCCGCGCCGCCCTAGCGTGGCATCGCCTCGTCGCCCCACTTCGTTTCCCTTTCGGACTTCTGGAAGCTTCGTGGAAAAATAAGATCCTGGGCGTTGATTTCGTCCAATTCCGAGAATATTTCCTTACTAGGATTTCTGAAACCAAAAGCTTAAAACAAAGAATCGGCTCTTTGGCATCTTCTTAATAGGTTAGTGCCGGAAAATGCATAAATATGACATAAAGTATGTATAAAACATGTGAGTATCATCAATAAAGTAGCATGGAACATAAGAAATTATAGATACGTTTGAGACGTATCAAGCATCCCCAAGCTTAGTTCCTACTCGTCCCGAGTAGGTAAACGATAACAAAGATAATTTCTGAAGTGACATGCTATCATAATCTTGATCAATAATATTGTAAGCACATGTAATGAATGCAGCGATCCGAAGCAATGGTAAACACAATGAGTAAACAATTGAATCATATAGCAAAGACTTTTCATGAATAGTACTTTCAAGACAAGCATCAGTAAGTCTTGCATAAGAGTTAACTCATAAAGCAATAAATTCATAGTAAAGGCATTGAAGCAACACAAAGGAAGATTAAGTTTCAGCGGTTGCTTTCAACTTGTAACATGTATATCTCATGGATATTGTCAACATAAAGTAATATAATAAGTGCAATATGCAAGTATGTAAGAATCAATGCACAGTTAACACAAGTGTTTGCTTCTTGAGATGGAGAGAAGTAGGTAAACTGACTCAACATAAAAGTAGAAGAATGGCCCTTCGAAGAGGGAAGCATTGATTGCTATATTTGTGCTAGAGCTTTTATTTTGAAAACAAGAAACAATTTTGTCAACGGTAGTAATAAAGCATATGCATTATGTAAATTATATCCTACAAGTTGCAAGCCTCATGCATAGATTACCAATAGTGCCTGCACCTTGTCCTAATTAGGTCGGATTTTCATGGATTATCATTGCAATACATATGTTTTAACCAAGTATCACAAAGGGGTACCTCTATGCCGCCTGTACAAAGGTCTAAGGAGAAAGCTCGCATTGGATTTCTCGCTTTTGATTATTCTCAACTTAGACATCCATACCGGGACAACATAGACAACAGATAATGGACTCCTCTTTAATGCATAAGCATTCAACAACAAATAATATTCTCATAAGAGATTGAGGATGGTTGTCCAAAACTGAAACTTCCACCATGGATCATGGCTTTGGTTAGCGGCCCAATGTTCTTCTCTAACAATATGCATGCTCAAACCATTCAACTCATGATAAATCACCCTTACTTCAGACAAGACGAACATGCATAGCAACTCACATGATATTCAACAAAGGGTAGTTGATGGCGTCCCCAGGAACATGGTTATCGCACAACAAGCAACTTAATAAGAAATAAGATACATAAGTACATATTCAATACCACAATAGTTTTTAGGCTATTTGTCCCATGAGCTATATATTGCAAAGACAAAGAATGGAAATTTAAAGGTAGCACTCAAGCAATTTACTTTGGAATGGCAGAGAAATACCATGTAGTAGGTAGGTATGGTGGACACAGATGGCATAGTTTATGGTTCAAGGATTTGGATGCACGAGAAGTAATCCCTCTCAATACAAGGCTTAGGCTAGCAAGTTTGTTTGAAGCAAACACAAGTATGAACCGGTACAGCAAACTTACATAAAAACATATTGCAAGCATTATAAGACTCTACACCGTCTTCCTTGTTGTTCAAACCCTTACTAGAAAATATCTAGACCTTAGAGAGACCAATCATGCAAACCAAATTTTAGCAAGCTCTATGTATTTCTTCACTAATAGGTGCAAAGTATATGATGCAAGAGCTTAAACATGATCCATATGAGCACAACAATTGCCAAGTATCAAATTATTCAAGACATTCTACCAATTACTACATGTAGCATTTCCCGTTTCCAACCATATAACAATTAATGAAGCAGTTTCAACCTTCGCCATGAACATTATGAGTAAAGCTAAGGACATATTTGTCCATATGCAACAGCGGAGCGTGTCTCTCTCCCACACAATGAATGCTAGGATCCAACTTTATTCAAACAAAACAAAACAAAAACATACAGACGCTCCAAGTAAAGCACATAAGATGTGATGGAATAAAAATATAGTTTCATTAAAGGAACCTGATAATGTTGTCGATGAAGAAGGGGATGCCTGAGACGTCTCCAACGTATCTATAATTTCTGATGTTCCATGCTTGTTTTATGACAATACCTACATGTTTTGTTCACACTTTATATCGTTTTGATGCATTTTCCGGAACTAACCTATTGACGAGATGCCGAAGGGCCAGTTGCTGTTTTCTGCTGTTTTTGGTTTCAGAAATCCTACAAAGGAAATATTCTCGGAATCGGACGAAATCAATGCCCAACATCTTATTTTTCCCGGAAGCTTCCAGAGAGTCAGAGAGGGACCAGAGGGGAGACCAGGGGGGCCCACACGTGGTGGCGGCGCGGCCCAAGGGGGGGCGCGCCACCCTAGTGTGAGGAGGCCCCGTGGCCCCTCCGACTCCGCCTCTTCGCCTATTTAAGTCTCCCTGACCTAAAACATCGACACCGATTGACGAAACCCGAGAAAACTTTCCAAAGCCGCCGCCATCGCGAAACTCCAATTCGGGGGACAGAAGTCTCTGTTCCGGCACACTGCCGGGACGGGGAATTGCCCCCGGAAGCCATCTCCACCGCCATCTTCACCGCCATCGCTGTCTCCATGATGAGGAGGGAGTAATTCCCCCCGGGGCTGAGGGCTCTGCTGTAGCTATGTGGTTCATCTCTCTCTTTGCGATCTAGTTGAATATCATCTATGTGCTACTCTAGTGATGTTATTAAAGTAGTTTATTCCTCCTCCATGATGTAATGTTGACAGTGTGTGCATCATGTAGTACTTGGTATATGCTATGATTGTGATCTCTTGTAGATTATGAAGTTAACTATTACTATGATGGTATTGATGTGATCTATTCCTCCTTTCATAGTGTGATGGTCACAGTGTGCATGCTATGTTAGTACTTGGTATAATTGTGTTGATCTATCATGCACTCTAAGGTTAATCAAATATGAACATCAAATGTTGTGGAGCTTGTTAACTCCGGCATTGAGGTGCTCTTGTAGCCCTACGCAATTAGTGGTGTTCATCATCCAACAAGAGAGTGTAGTGTGGTTTTATTATGTGATCAATGTTGAGATTGTCCACTAGTGAAAGTAGGATCCCTAGGCCTTGTTTCCACACATCGAATCTCCGTTTGTTTACTGTTCCGTTGCATGTTTACTCGCTGCCATATTTTATTCAGATTTCTATTGCCACTCATATTCATCCATATCATTTGCATCTCACTATCTCTTCGCCGAACTAGTGCACCTATACATCTGTCAAGTGTATTGGGTGTGTTGGGGACACAAGAGACTTCTTGCATTGTGATCGCAGGGTTGCTTGAGAGGGATATCTTTGACCTCTTCCTCCCTTAGTTCGATAAACCTTGGGTGATCCACTTAAGAGAAAACTTGCTGCTGTTCTACAAACCTCTGCTCTTGGAGGCCCAACACTGTCTACAGGAAAAGGAGTGTGCGTAGATATCAATGCCTTGGGCATCCCCAAGCTTAGATGCTTGAGTCTTCTTGAAATATGCAGGGATGAACCACCGGGGCATCCCCAAGCTTAGAGCTTTCACTCTCCTTGATCCTATTGTATCATCCTCCTCTCTTGATCCTTGAAAACTTCCTCCACACCAAACTCAAAAGAACTCAGTAGAGGGTTAGTGCATAATCAAAATTCACATGTTCAGAGGTGACATAATCATTATTAACACTTCTGGACATTGCACAAAGCTACTAAAAGTTAATGGAATAAAGAAATCCATCAAACATAGCAAAACAGGCAATGCGAAATAAAAGGCAGAATCTGTCAAAACAGAACAGTCCGTAAAGATGAATTATTTAGGTGAACCAGACTTGCTCAAATGAAAATGCTCAAATTGAATGAAAGTTGCGTACATATCTGAGGATTACTCACGTAAATTGGCAGATTTTTCTGAGTTACCTACAGAGACTACTGCTCAAATTCGTGAAAGCAAGAAATCTGTTTCTGCGCAGTAATCCAAATCTAGTATGAACCTTACTATCAGGGACTTTACTTGGCACAACAATGCAACAAAATTAAGATAAGGAGAGGTTGCTACAGTAGTAGTAACTTCCAAGACTCAAATATAAAACAAAAGTGCTGTAGTAAAATCATGGGTTGTCTCCCATAAGCGCTTTTCTTTAACGCCTTTCAGCTAGGCGCAGAAAGTGTGTATCAAGTGTTGTCAAGAGATGATGCATCAACAGCGGGGTTGGGAGTTTTCTCAACTATGCATTGTATATTATCTATGTATGTTTCAGAGGCTCCCTTTTCATTAGTCTTAGGCTTGCTATTCTCATCAAACAAATTTTCAGGGACAAACCAACCATAATTATTTTCTAGTGCCTCGCACATTCCTAAGAGCTTGCAAGGTATTGATGTTTTAATATCCCCCTCATAATTAACTTGATTAGTGTAATTTTGTCTATCTTTTTCCATCTTTTCAAGGGTACTAGCAAAGTTGGTATAAGAGCCAAGCATATTATATTTAGCAAAGACTTTTCTAGCTTCTCTTGCTACGCCACCAAATTCTTTAAGAAGGGTTTCTAACACAAAATCTTTCTTTTCTCCTTCTTCCATATCACTGAGTGTGAGAAACATATGTTGAATCACAGGATTGAGATTAACAAATCTAGCTTCTAACGCGTGTACTAAAGAAGCAACAGCAATTTCATAAGTAGGAGCAAGTTCTACAAAATGTCTATCTTCAAAATCTTCAACCGTACTAATATGAGTGAAAAAATCTTCTATATTATCTTTCCCAAGGATAGACCCTCGGCCTACCGGTACATCTTTAAGAATAAACTTAGGAGGAAACATGATGAAATAAAATAAAGTAAATGCAAGTAACTAATTTTTTTGGTGTTTTTAATATAGAGAACGCGATAGTAAATAAAGTATAGCTAGCAACTAATTTTTTTGTGTTTTGTTTTAGTGCAGCAAACAAAGTAGTAAAAATAAAAAGTAAAGCAAGACAAAAACAAAGTAAAGAGATTGGAAGTGGAGACTCCCCTTGCAGCGTGTCTTGATCTCCCCGGCAACGGCGCCAGAAAAAGCTTTGTTGCTTGTGACGGTAAAGCACACGTCCGTTGGGAACCCCAAGAGGAAGGTATGATGCGTACAGCGGCAAGTTTTCCCCCCAGTAAGAAACCAAGGTTATCGAACCAGTAGGAGTCAAGAAGCACGTTGAAGGTTGATGTCGGCGGAGTGTAGTGCGGCGCAACACCAGGGATTCCGGCGCCAACGTGGAACCTGCACAACACAACCAAGATACTTTACCCCAACTTAACAGTGAGGTTATCAATCTCATCGGCTTGCTGTAACAAAGGATTAGATGTATAGTGTGGATGATGATGTTTGCAGAAAACAGTAGAACGAGTATTGCAGTAGATTGTATTCAATGTAAAAGAATGGACCGGGGTCCACAGTTCACTAGTGGTGTCTCTCCCATAAGAAATAGCATGTTGGGTGAACAAATTACAGTTGGGCAATTGACAAATAAAGAGGGCATGACCATGCACATACATGTTATGATGAGTAGTGTGAGATTTAATTGGGCATTACGACAAAGTACATAGACCGCTATCCAGCATGCATCTATGCCTAAAAAGTCCACCTTCAGGTTATCATCCGAACCCCTTTCAGTATTAAGTTGCAAACAACAGACAATTGCATTAAGTATGGTGCGTAATGTAATCAACAAATACATCCTTAGACATAGCATTGATGTTTTATCCCTAGTGGCAACAGCACATCCACAACCTTAGAAATTTCACATGTCCTGCATTTAATGGAGGCATGAACCCACTATCGAGCATAAATACTCCCTCTTGGAGTTACAAGTAACGACTTGGCCAGAGCCTCTACTAATAACGGAGAGCATGCAAGATCATAAACAACACATAGATGATAGATTGATAATCAACATAACATAGCATTCATTATTCATCGGATCCCAATAAATGCAACATGTAGCATTACAAATAGATGATCTTGATCATGTTAGGCAGCTCACAAGATCCAACAATGATAGCACAATTAGAAGAAGACGACCATCTAGCTACTGCTATGGACCCATAGTCCAGGGGTGAACTACTCGCACATCACTCCGGAGGCGACCATGGCGGTGAAGAGTCCTCTAGGAGATGATTCCCCTCTCCGGCAGGGTGCCGGAGGCGATCTCCTGAATCCCCCGAGATGGGATTGGCGGCGGCGGCGTCTCTGGAAGGTTTTCCGTATCGTGGCTCTCGGTCCTGTAACTATTATCGACGAATGCTTCTTATAGGCGAAGAGGTCTGTCAGGGGGCGACGCGAGGGACCCACACAGTAGGGCCGCGCGGCCAGGTCCTGGGCCGCACCGCCCTAGCGTGGCATCGCCTCGTCGCCCCACTTCGTTTCTCTTTCGAACTTCTGGAAGCTTCGTGGAAAAATAAGATCCTGGGCATTGATTTCGTCCAATTCCGAGAATATTTCCTTACTAGGATTTCTGAAACCAAAAACAGCAGAAAACAGCAACTGGCTCTTCAGCATCTTGTTAATAGGTTAGTGCCGGAAAATGCATAAATATGACATAAAGTATGTATAAAATATGTGAGTATCATCAATAAAGTAGCATGAAACATAAGAAATTATAGATACGTTTGAGACGTATCAGTATGCGTAGCATAATAAATGATTTTACAACCAAAATCAGATGAATGTCTTTGTTGGTTATCCCAGAGAATAAATTGGGAATTATTTTCACTATGAAGTCAAAGACTAAAGTGTTTGTCGATGTTTCTTGCTTATTTCCAAGAAATTATTTCTCGCGAAATATTTGAGTGGAAGGACAATAGAACTCGATAAGGTTGATGAACCTGAGCATAATGAGCAGAGTAGCGCAACGTCGAAAATAGTTTCAGAAGCGGCCACGACACTCATGTCTCCCATGTCTACAAAGTGTTATAACCATGGAGATCGAAGTACCTATTCAACCTAGTAGGCATGGTTTACTTTATGATTAAATAAATGATTTGTGGACAAAGGATTGATTTTGAACAATGATAAACCAACTGCATACAAAGAAGCTATGATGAGCACTGACTCCGTTAAAATGATTAAGAGCCATGAAATCCAAGATAGTATCTATAATAAAGCTTGGATCTTGGTAAACCTTCTGAAGGAATAAATACTTTTTGAGAGTAAATAGATCTATAAAATTAGTAGACTTGGATACAATATCCTTGAAGAAGCTCGACTTGTCGAAAGATTGTTTACGGCTAAGTTAAAGGAGTTGACTGCAATAAGATTAGATCTTCCGTAGCGATCCTTATAGTCTATACAGATTATTCTAGTAATCACTACATATTTATTTTACGATATATGTTAGTAGGGTGGCAGAAACACATTCTTTTGCAGAAGTGTGTATTAAAGGTGTATACAAGATACAACCGAGAGTTTTGCTAGCCGTAGTATACTAGATAGGTATACAAACTTCACTGGATGAAGTGAGTATCACGGAGTTAGAATCTTCACCGGATGAAATAATCAAAGAGTTTTGATTTCATCGGAAATGATTAAGATGCTTGCATTTGCAAGAAATTAAGTGGGAGAGCTGAGATATATCTTCTATCTCTAAATAGTTGGTCCCATTTTCCTGGCTTCTCATGCAGCCATGTCACCCCTATTTCCCTCCTATGTTTTGCTGATATTCCTTCCTGTACGGGCCACTTCCTCATATGTGGGCTGGCCGAGATATGGGCGTTCCTTGAGAAAAAAAGAGGTTTGCCGTTTCTATTCCGCTCGATGCGATTTCTATTACTCTGCTGTTGTGACCTACCACCTCCTCACCACAAATGCTCCTGCCACGATTTGATAATGATGTCGCTGTAAAGGCGCAAGAAACTGCTCGGTTCAATGAACCTCCGGCGGCAGCTCTAGGTTAAAAACCTATATGTGACATCAGTTTCCTAATCAGTTCCCCAATCTGCAAGGTAGCGATCTGACTCAAAAACTGCTACACGTTCCGCCCCGCCAATGATTTGATTGGATTATGTGTGCTGCCGCTCAAGCCCTCCCGATTTCGCTGGATTTCGATCGGCGTACTGTTCTCACAAGGTAGGAGCAAGCACTGCTTCTCACTCTCCTTCTCCAGATCTTTTCTAGATATCGTACAGTGGTGGAAGCGGAACGCATGATTGAGAGGTCAACACCAAAGGCCTAGCCCCATGAAGATCAACGATGAATAGCAGGATCTGAACAAAGCAGGTTTCATGATCCCATTAACCTTCTTCACGTTTTTGTTCTTGCCTTTATACTTTCCGATTTTTAGTGCATATAAAACAGATATGGCTACATTTTGCGAAACAGAAACAAAAATCGGAAAGAACAATCTTATGTAGTTGTTTTCTATTACTGCTTTTGTATGTGCTATCTTTTTACTCTTGCCAATTCACTTTCCCTGGACGTGCCTCTAAATAAGTAGTACAAGGGTCCTAACTATTGGTGATGAAACAACTTTTTCAAACAATTTGCAGCAACTTATAATAACAATACAGATGAGTAGCACTGTACTAGGATTTGTACCATTTTTTCTTGATTCCGTTTTCTATTGGTTGTGCAATCCTCTTCTGACCAACTAATTTTGGCAATGGTGTCCCATGGTTACTACTGACCGAGTAAGTGCCCATGGACAACCAGCTCGCCTCCATGTGCTCGCAAAGACATCATCCATTGCTATCCAATTCCTCTACAGTGAGATCTATGTCGTCCAAGTAGAGTCAACCCTACCTTTTATCATGGAGTCTTTGTTTGGTCTAGGTGGTTTGCATTGGGTCCCTAAATGTTTGTTGCATTTTGAATATAGACTGGACAAGGTGCAGGCGTGCTGAGGCTTTAACGAAGAGCAGCAAAGCTGCAGTTGTGAGGAAATAATTCAAGGAAAAGATTGTATAACTTTTTTCGAAATGGAGGACAGTGCCCCGGCCTCTGCATCGATAGATGCATACGGCGTTTATTTAATTATTTTAAGTATTGTCTTACAATAGATTACATCATGGGTCGCCCAAAGTCGATACATGAATCAACCATCTAAAAACAAAAGACAACATGAAGCAACTCTGCACTAACATGTTAATCTACGATCAAAACGCCAACTGAACTGGCTGTATAAATCCCGTGCAACCCTCTCTAGGCGGCTGCACCCAATATCCATATCCTTGCGTTTCTCCATTGGTTGTAGGTAGGACCACATACGGATCCAATGAGTAGCCATTGGAACAACCTGCATAAAAGAAGAAGATTTTGCCTTGTTAAAAATATAATCGTTTCTCGTGTTCCAGATCGCCCATAATAAAGCGCACACACCAACTCTTATATGCGCTTTATTCACCTTTGCTACCCCGGATAACCAATTCCCAAACATATTTGTGATATTAGTAGGCGGGGTAATATTAAAGGCCATATAAACAATTTGCCACACAATTTTAGCTAATGGGCAGGATATGAAAAGATGTTGTATTGACTCATCTTCGTCACAAAAACAACATTTTTTACTCCCTTGCCAATTCCTTCTCGCTAGATTATCCTTAGTAAGCAACACTCTTTTAAGAAGGAACCACATAAAAATTCTAATTTTAAGTGGTACCTTAATCTTCCAAATATATTTATGAAGGAATTTAGTATGGTCATCCATATAGTCTAGATACATGGATTTGACCGAAAAAATGCCCGATTTAGTTAACTTCCAAACAAAAGTGTCGGGCTGTGTGGTTAAGTGAATATTAATAAGCCTGTTGCAAAGGTGAGTCCAACTAACCTCCCTATTGCCCGTGATCGTTTGCCTAAAACCTATGTTCAAAGGCAATTGACCCATAATAGTAGCCACTGAAGCTTGTTTAGCGTGCACTATGTTATAAAGGGAGGGATACTGTTGGGAAAGAGGCGTGTCTCCTAACCACGTGTCTTCCCAAAAACGGGTCTGTTCACCACTACCCACTTTGAAAGAGCCCCTACTAAAAAAATCCTCCTTATTTTTAACGAGACCTTTCCAAAAGGGAGAATCATTTGCCCTAGCCTTTACTTGGGATAATGACTTGGAGTGAAGATACTTATTAGTAACTAGTTCATGCCAAACACCACGTTCAGTTAACAACTTATAAAGCCATTTACTTAATAGGCATTTGTTTTTTAAGTCAAGCACTTCTATGCCCAAACCTCCCTGATCCTTGGGTCGGCAAATAATATTCCACTTAGTAAGTCTATACTTCTTTTTGTGGCCATCACTCTGCCAGAAAAATCTTGATCTAAAAAAGTCCAGTCTTTTTCTCACCCAAGATTGTATAACTAAAGCTTGCTTTATGTTTATACAGATTTCTCTTTTCATTTCCCTCTTGCTCTGTTTCGTGGTATCTCTTTGTGTAGTTGCCTTGGGTGGTGGGCTGGTGGCCTCAAGTCCTGCCACTTTAAGGATCGGTGCATCTTTTATTCATCTTCTTTATATGGAACATATTACAAAACTAGAGGCAGACCCCAAACTTTGATGGATACTATGTCTGAAATCTTAGATCCAATGATCTTCTTCATATGTGAATTCACCTCTGTGATATATCTGGCGAAACACGCATGTATTCAGGCTCGCCTAGATCTGTTATGCCTGGTAATTGTTTTTGTCAACTCAGTCCTATTATTGCGAGGCTAAATCATGTTTGTGGAAAAAAAATCAATATACATGTATAATGTGATAAACTCATTATGGTACATTTTTCTGTGAGTCAGTTTCTTAGTAGTTGATCCAATTCTTTAGCTTATGGTGAGGAGCTACTATCGTGATAACTTAAGTAAAACTTTGGTTGACTTGAAGTTGCGCAGATTGTATTTAATAAACCCAATATCTAAGTTTAAATGCAGCACATACATCCTTTAGTTATTTTGTGAATGTACGTGTGTCTAGCTGGAGTATAGAGCTTGGAGAGAAAAAAAACCCGCGATTGTAGTTTTTTTTTTCCGCTGACAGCTATTCTTACAGTTCCGCTTAGACGCTCATACTGATATTCGATCAATGGAGGTCCTTGGTGGACTTTTGGCCGCAAACTATGATGGATTCAGCAAACACGTTTTATACTTCTATTGCAATAATTTATGCTACTACTTAGAATTGTCATAGAGAAAATGTTGAACACTAAGTGTTAATGAATTACATTTTCAATGCACTCACGTGTCCCGCAGCAACCGCGCGGGGTTTTATCTAGTTTATAATACTTTATGTAGATGACATATCATTGATTAGAAATGATGTAATTATGAACTTGATGTGATTAAAACATTTCATAAAAAATTAACTTCAATGAAAGGATATGGACTAAAAACATATTTAGCGTCAAGATCTATGAAGATAGATTGAAGATCATAATAAGTGTAAGTCAAAGTACATAGAATAAATATTGAAGTAGTTCAATATGAAAACGTCAAGAATGTGTTCTTTTCATGTGAAGTTTTATCAAGACTTGAGTATTTGACACTAAATGAGTAAAAACACATGAGTGATTTTAGATCATGAATAATATGTACACAATCAGATGTCCTGTGCTTTAAGGTGTTACAAGCATATATCAGAATGATTCATATGATGATCATTGGACAACAGTAAAAAAATATCCCTGAGTGCTTTGTCAGAGCCAAGGATATATATATATATAATTTTATATGAGGTAATGACAAACAAATTTGTTGTAAGGTGTTGCACCGATATTAGTTTGGTCACATATAAAAATGAATTTCAATCTAAATTAGGCTGAGTGTTCATTAGAAGATAGCACAATGGGCTAGAAGAATTTTTTGCTAGATTTAGATGAGTTCCAGACGAATTCTACAAACGAAGGTAGAGTATATTATTGTTTCGACATACCGAGGGTTTTTGTGTGAAGGAGTTCTTTTAGAACTTGGTGTAGTTTCGGTAGTGTCAGAATTATGAAGCTATATTGTGTGTGACAATATTGGCAACATATTTCAGACCGCAGAATGAAGGTTCCACCAGAATATCAAACATATACATATACGATTAATGCCGACTCATTTGAAAAAAATGAGTGATGTGTGGAGACGCAAATGAATTGCAAAGTACATACATTTCTGAGCATGTCAGATTCGTTGACTGAAACCGTTCCCATGAGCAAACATGATAAGCACCAGAATGCCACAGAGTTAGATCTTTACAAATGTAAACTAGATTATTGACTCTAGTGCAAGTGGGAGACTGTTGGAGAGATATTCCCAAGACGCAATAATTAAAGTGTTTATTGTTATATCTTAGTGTTCATGATAAATGTTTACATCCCATGGTATAATTGTATTAACCGTAAACATTAATACTTGTGTGTTTTGTAAACATAAAAGAGTCCCTAGTAAGCCTCTTGTTAAACAAGTTTGTTGATTAGTAGATGATCATGAACATTGCATGTTATTAATAACAAGATCATATCATTAGGTGAATGATGTGATGGACATACACCCATAGTAAGCATAGCATATGATCAAGTCATTTAGTTCGTTTTGCTACAAGCTTTAAGATACATAGTAACCTAATCCTTCGACCATGAGATCATGTTAATTACCTACACCGGATGGATGCTTTGATGACATCAAACACTAGTTCGTAAATGGGTGGTTATAAAGGTGGAATTAAGTGTTCAGAAAGTATAGGTTGAAGCATGTGGATCAATAGTGGGATTTGTCCATCCAAATGACGGATAGATATACTCTGTGGCCTCTCGGTGGAATGTCATCCAAATAGCTTGCAAGCATGTGACTGGTTCACAAGGGATGTCATTTCACGGTACAAGTAAAGAGTACTTATCGGTAACGAGGTTGAACTAGGTATAGAGATACCGGGATCAAACTTCGGATAAGTAAAATATCGCGCGACAAAGGGAATCGGTATCGTATGTTAATGGTTCTTTCGATCACGAAGTCATCGTTGAATATGTGGGAGCCATTATGGATCTCTAGGTCCCACTATTGGTTATTTCTCGGAGAAGTGTCTTGATCATGTCTGCATAGTTCGCCAACCGTAGGGTGACACACTTAAGGTTCGATGTCATTTTAAGTAGATATGGAATATGAAATGGAGTTTGAATATTGTTCAGAGTTTTGGATGGGATCCAGGACATCACGAGGAGTGCCGGAATGGTCCGGAGAATATGATTCATATATGGGAAGTCATATTCCAAGTTTGGGAATGGTCCGGTGAAATTTATGGAAGGTTCCAGAAGGTTCTAGAATCATCCAGAACAATTCACTATGGTAGGTGTATTCCCGGAGGGACTCCACCAGCCCTAACCGACCCACCAAGTGGGAAGACTCCACCATCTTGGCCGGCCACATGAGAAGGAAAGGGAGAAATCCCTCTTCCTCTAGGTTTCCCAATTTGGTAAGTTTTGGAGTTGGACTCCAATGTGGTTTTTGGGTGAACCCTAGGTTTTTCACCTATTTAAATGGGAGAGGAGGGGAGGGGCTGGTCACTACTTGGCCGCACCACCAAGGGCACCAAGGGTCGGCGCCCTAGCCCCCTCCCTCTAAACACTAGCGACTCCCTCCTCCTCATATCTCCCGCACGGCTACGACGAAGCCCTACCGGAGTTCTCTGCCACCACTGATACGTCTCAAACGTATCTATAATTTTTTATGCTCCATGCTTGTTTTACACCAATTTATATATGTTTTGCTCATACTTTGTTGCACTTTTATACATTTTTCGGCAGTAACCTATTTACAAGATGCCACAGTGTCTGTTCCCTGTTTTCTGCTATTTTGTTTTTCAGAAAAGTTGTACGGGAAATATTCTCGGAATTGGATGAAACAAAAGCCGAAGTCAATATTTTTCCGTAACGAAGACAAAGTCCAGAGGAGAGTCGAAGAAATGGCGCAGGGCGGCTAGACCACACCTTGGTGCATCCTGGCCTAGGCCCGTGCCAAGGGGTGGTGTGGTCCCCGACGGAGAAGGTGGGCGACCGCGCGGGGACGAGGTCGTCGTCGCTGCTGTGCGCGACGGGGAGCCACGGTGCGCAGCTTGACTGGCCGGACGAGGAGCCCTCGCCGGCGTTGCCGTACTTGGCGAGCTTCCCTGGGGGCGTGAGCCCCCAGTTCGTCCACCGGCGGGCGCTGCGCTTGTGCGCGCCCTCTGACCGGTTCCATTTGCGCCGCTCCGTGTCGGTGCGGAAGACGGGCGGACGCGGCGGCGAGTCGCCGCCGCCCAATCCGGCGCCACGGCCTGCGGAGCCGCCTCGGGACGCCATCGCCCTCCGTCGGCCGGTGGATTGCTGCCTGGGGCTCGTTGGATTGCTCGCCGGAGATGGTGCTTAGCGGCGGCGGAGGGAGAGGAACGGCGGAGGGGAGTAGGGTTTGCGACCTGAACTCCCCTCCGCGAACCCTTTTAATAGGGGCCGTTCGGAGATTTGTTCGGGCCCTTGAACTTATTTTACGGGCCAGCCCATCTTTTCGGTCACTGATCTGCGACACATTCGGCCCGAACCCGTAAATCCGCCGGAAAAGTTCGGTTCCGGCGGGGTTTACGGGTTCTGTTGGAGACGCTCTAACAAGATACCACAATGCCAATTCCCTGTTTTTTGCTATTTTGTATTTCAGAAAAGTTGTACATGAAATATTCTCGGAATTGGACGAAACAAAAGCCGAAGTCAATATTTTTCCGTAACGAAGATACAGTCCAGAGGGGGGGTCGAAGAAGTAGCGCAGGGAAGGAAGACCACACCTTGGCGCGGCCTGGGCTGGGCCCGCGCCAAGGGGTGGTGTGGGCCCCCTGGCCTCCACCAACCTCGCCCTTCCGCCTAGGTATTCACGATCTCAGGAAAAACCTAAACACCCAAGCCTCCATCCACAAAAAGTTCCGTCGAGATCGCCATCGCAGACCCTAACTCGGGAGGGTTTTGAAGCTCTTCTCGGCACCTTGCCGGAGGGGGAAATCATCGTCGGTGGCATCTATATCGCCGTGCCCACCTCCGAAGTGATGCGTGAGTAGTTCATCCTTGGACTATGGGTCCATAATAGTAGCTAGATGGTTGTGTTCTCCAATTTGTGCCTCAAGTTTAGATCTTGTGAGCTGCCCTACATGATCAAGATCATCCTTATGTAATGCTACCTGTTGTGTTTGCTGGCTTCCGATGAATATATAATACTATGTTGAGATCGATTATATATTCTTGTCATATGTTATTTGTGATCTTGCATGCTCTCCGTTGCTAGTAGATACTCTGGCCAAATAGATGCTTATGACTCCAAGAGGGGGTATTTATGCTCGATAGTAGGTTCATGCCTCTAGTTTTCTGGAAGAGTGACAATAACTTCTAAGATTGTAGATGTGTTGTTGCTACTAGGGAGAAAACAACAATGTTTTATCCAAGGGTAATTCTATTGTTTACTTTACAGACATTGCTTAATGCGATAATCTGTTGCTTGCAACTTAATACTAGAAGGGGTTCGGACGATAACCAAAAGGTGGATTATTAGTCATAGACGCAGTTGGATTACGGTCTATGTATTATGTTGCAATGCCCAAAACGAATCTGACAGTAATCATCTTGTCATGTATGGTCTTTATTCTGTCAATTGCCTAGCTGTAATTTGTTCACCCAACATGTTATTTATCTTTATGGAGAGACACCTCTAATGAACTGTGGACCCCGGTCCTTTCCTTTACAGTGATAAATTTAACCACTGCAATCTTGTTCTATTTACTTACTGCAAGCATTGTTCTCTTTAATTACTGCAAACATCTCTTTTCACTCGATACATTTATTCCTTTGTGTTCAGCAAAACCGGTGAAATTGACAACCTCAATGTAAGTTGGGGCAAAGTACTTTGGTTGTGTTGTGTGCAGGTTTCAAGTTGTTGCTGATGCCGGTAGTGCGTCCTGCCAATAGTCAGCTAGCAACACCTTCAGAAGTCACGCCTTTCTCCTACTGGTCGATTAAACCTTGGTTTCTTACTGAGGGAAAACTTGCTGCTGTGCTCATCATACCTTCCTCTTGGGGTTCCCAACGGTGTGCAATCTGCGCTCATCAACCACCGTCACCATGCCAGGATTCCGAGGAGGATCTACTACTTCCACTGTCCGCTGGAATAAGGAGAAGGACGTCTTTATCGACACCGTACGTGTGACCGAGTGCGGAGGTGCTGCCCGATTGTGGCACCGTCAAGATCTTCTACGCTCTTTTGAAAGCGGCAAGTGATCGACTACATCATCCACGAGATTTTCTCGTTAACGCTTAGCGATCTTCGAGGGTATAACGATCTCATCTCGTTGGTAACACCTACTAGATTAGATCTTGGCTTGTTATTCGTTCTTGCGGTAGGAATTTTTTTTGTTTTCTATGCTACGAATCCCCACACAAACATCATGCCAAATTACTTAAGGCTATACTCTGTTGATTCTTAATTCAAGATTGCTTGAAGTTTTCCCTTTCTTAGGAGTATAAGAGAGATGTGTTGCATCATCTCTATGTTAGGACGTGATGCCCATATGAATGCTTATCAAACACATGTTGAAGTTCCACCAATATTATGTCTTTAATAAATTATTTGTGTCCACTATAACTTAAAAAGAGAGTACACATGTGAACCCATGAACGAAACACCGTTCCAACACAATTATCACTTTTTTATTTTCTGCTATTAATTAATCCGAAAAATACAAAAAAATATTTTCTTCACTTGTAAACACACAAAACCCAAAACAACTATCTCTTTATTGTTTTTTATCTTGCTTGCTTAGTTTACTTACTTTAATTTATTTTTGTTATATTTATATTTCCTCTTACTAATAGGAAACCTTGTGATTGACAAATACACGGTGGAGTTGGGGGCATAATACAAAAACTTCGTTTTGCAGGTTGCTAGAAGAGGAGAAGGAGAAATAATTTCTTTGCCAATTCCCCGAGAGTTCGATATAAACCCTCGAGTCACTCTTGTGGGGGAAAAGACGCTTCCTACAACACTCTACACTTGGAGTCCCAGTGAGTTAGTAGACATAGAATTGTTGCCATCAATCGCTCATACACAATTCGTCATATCTACCTTGACACGTTGTCACCTCCGCGACAAAAGGAGAAGAAACTCACAAGCAAGTTACTCTGCCCTCATCTCAGAGAAAAGGAACCTCTTCTTGTTCATAGCTAGGTCAAGGACATCGTCTATCTTCGTCTTCGGACGGTGCTGCAGAGATCACGCAGTGCGAACATACAAGTCTAGTTTTGTAAGAGAATGAATAGTGAGAAAGACCAACGAGTTTGTGTAGACACGATTATTGGGAGGTGGTTATTTGTTGGGTGGATTTTATACGTGGCATTATAAAACCTTCCATTTCAACCTAGTGCACGTAAACATGTACCTCACACTCGTGGAATCTATCTAGCATGTCCACGGATGTTTAATGACACTGTTAAGCAATTCAAAATTGCAGCTCTCATAAGGCTTAATCAATTGGAATCGATAGAGTGCATGTGCGATCATGTTTATAGTGTTCTGATGCATGATCAATTATGAACCACTACGACATGGTAGGGCTGACACGCGGTTATATACACCAAATGGCTAACCATGGGGGAAATCTTTATAAAAAAATGCCAGAAAAAGTATTTTTGACGCTCTTTGGCAACCTCGGCAATTAGCTATCCTTCGTGGATATTTTTCACTTCACTTATGGAATGTGTCATCGTGGTAGGTATAGTAGGCTAGTAACCGAACACTAATTTGGTACCATGAATGTATGACCTAGCACACCAAACATTAATGCATCAATAATCTTTGTCGGCTAGAAGTTAAGAGGTAGATACGAAGAAGGAGCTTCCACAACCTAATAGACCAGATAAGGTAGGGTGGGTAGAAGATCTCGAATACTCAAATTTACATTTGGTTCTTTTTTACATAAGGCTATTAAGTTCTTATATATTAGATCTTTAGTTCTTTATTGGTTTCATTGAAATAGATCCTTCTAAGCAACATGTGCTAACCTCTAATCCACGGAGGTTTACCACTAGTTGCGTCTGATATGGTGCTATGCATGAATTGGTCGAATGATATATTGAGGAGCATGAAGGTGAATTGGAATGAGAAATACATATCTTTAGGAAAGGTAGCAACTCATATTAAACCGCCCAAACTTCTTCTCTTTAAAGCAACTCATATTAAACCAGCGCCTCCAAATTGCTCCCCAAATTTTGTTAGTCTAAATTGATTATTTATTATAATAATTTCAAGAAAATAATTTAGTATCTTACACAACAAATCAAATAGTTCATTATAATAGTTAAAACGAATAAAATTAGGCGATTAAATAGTGCAAGAGACACATCAAGCTATGTTTTCTTTCCTCGCCCACAAATGCTCCACCATATCATCGCGAAGTTGGAGATGAACTTGTTTGTCACAAATTTCTTGATGCATGGCGATGAAAGCCCCAAACTCGGCCGACACCTCATGATCAACTTAAGCAAGAGGCCCCTGATTCTCGAAGGTCATGTCTTTAGCATCCGGATTAGCATGCTCACTACTCTCTATGATCATCTTGTGCATGACCACGCATGCATTCATCACCTCACACATATAAGAATTGGACCATGTTAGAGAAGGGTACTTGATAATAGCAAAACGAGCTTGCAACACACCAAATACCTGCTCGTCATCCTTCCTGACACTGTGAATACCATGTCATTTTCTCAGTAAAGGGGGTGGACATTTTCTTTACAAATGTTGCCCAGGGAGGATAAATGACATAGGCCAGGTAAGATCCTTTATTGTATGTGTGGCCATTGATCTCATAGTTGATTGCAGAGGCATGGCCTTCAGTAATTCTACCAAAGACCAGTGAGCGCTGGAGCACATTGATGTCATTTTGGATTTAGCGATGCCAAAAAAAGCAGGCCAAATCCATCGATCATAGTCAGCCACAACTTCAAGCACGACATTGCACTCTCTAGTTTGACCCTTGTACATATCCTGCCAACCAGAAAGACAATTCTTTTAACTCCAATGCATCCAGCCGATCCTTCCAATCATTCCTGAAAATCCCCTCACTGCATTTTGAGCCAATATCCGAGCGGTGCCCTCTTTATTGGGTGCCCCGAGATAGTGCGGCTCAAACACTTCCAGCACCACCCGACAATCTAAATATAGCACATGTGCTATTCTATTTTGCATCGGCACCCCACTTCAGCACTGTCTACTCGAGACCTCATAAACCAACAATAAAGTAAATCTGCTACAAAGTTCATAAAGTAATAAAGTGTAAAGCCTGAACTTACATCGATAGAATGTGGTTTGTACATAATGAAATTACACATGACAAGGCATTACCGTTGATAGAAGGCTCCAAACGGTTCTTAATGAGCTACCTGGACTCACTCTTGCCGATCAAGCAACATCCCATAGCGGATTTGGAGAATGGGAAGATGATGATTTCATAGGCAAGGTTTCAGCCTGACAAAGATATTAGCATGGGAGAAAAGAAGGGTGAGCAGAAGTGGACGTCTCCCGCTAGGGGTTTACGGAAACTCAATGTTGATGGATCCTGTGCAAATGACAACTCGGTTGGAGGAGGTATAGTAATTAGAGACCGCAATTGAAATGTGATCCTTACTGCCACTACATAGATGGAACAGAGCCAGAGATATCAGCAATGGAACTGGGTATAGCAGAAGCCATGACGGTTGCCACTGGCAGGTTTGTGACTGAGTCAGGCTGTGCGGAAGCAATTACGTACACTGATCAATGATGGTACCCTGAACTTGACTAAGTATACTTCAAGAGTTCAAGTAAATTAGGGCGATGATCCGGGAAAAGGGAAATTCAAGTCGCTAAAATTGATCGTACCTGTAACTATGTTAGTCATCTGTTAGTGAATTTAGGTAGAATTCATGGCTCCGATACTTCCCCAGGAAGTAGCAGGTGATTTAGACACTGATTGTCATTCTATCTAAAGTTAATAAAATTTGATTTCCCTCGCAAAAAAAGTCTGAACTTACGTGTTTTGACTGCCAAATCGCACCTCCATGGACCTACTTCCCAGATCATCAACAAATATATTTTTTAAAATTCACATGTGTACGAAGACCCTACAATATTCATAGATATGGGCCAATTTCAAGGATCTCGCGGGGTAAACAAGAGAGCCTACAGATGGCTGGTCGCTGGTCGCAGTAGCTTCAGGTCAGTACCAGCGACAAGATGACTTGGATGATTTGTATGCAACTTAAGAACTTCATTCAGGCCCTCTGGCCATGTGACAGGGGAGAAAAAATATACCATCAAAAGCAAAGCATCTGGAAGCACCATGGATCTGAAAACAATGCATGAAGAACTCAGAATAACGTCATTCTTACGCAATTAGGCAGCAGAGTTCACAAAGCTCGCAACGGCATCCATGCGGAATCCGCCACTCTAGGAGCACCAAGTTCGGCTGAAACGCTTCCACTCTGAGTGTATCTTGCCGCGCCGCCCTGCAACATTCTCAGGAGTCCGCCGCGTCAAGCTGTGGCACAACAACATCGCCACAGACGGGAGGGATCGCCTACTCGGCATCTCGGCGGTGCCTCGGTGGCTTATATGGAATCGACCGAGTCGGTGTTTGTATCGATCTAGGTGACTAGCTCCTCTCAGAGCGTGGTTCTGCTCTGATGGAATCGTGTCCCTCGCAGCCTCTCGCGGTCGAGGACCAGGTATGTTAAGCTGGCAACAATGCGACCAGGTTACGCTGGGTCGGTGTTTTTTTATAGGGCTAGGCGGCGGCTGCTGGGGCTGCTGCGGCGGCTGCGAGTATACTCGTAGACGGCAAAGCCTGAATCACCCCCGACAAAACTAGGGAGACAGACCGAGCATCTTTGAGGGAGATGGAGATCTACTACAAGGATCAGCAGTCTGAGTCCTCTATCGTGCTAAAGGAGATCCTTTCCCTGCGCAGGGAGCGCAGGGAGCTGCTCTCCTCCCTCACCCCCGGGGTCTCCTCATGGAAGCGGCTAGGGCAACCAGAGACCTTACTCGCAGCAAATAATTTCACGACGGGGCCCGTCCAGGAGATCGAGAGGGAGTCGGCCTCGACAGACGAACAACTCGATTGGTACCTTGATTCTATCTTGCAGGATATGGATGACCTGGTCCACAGGATGCTGTCTATGGCCTATGTTGTGGCCAAACCCGATGGTGCCGCCATCTCCTCGTACATGGCCGATGAGCTGCTTAACTCGACATCCGGATTAAAGGACGCCTGCGAGAAGTTTTGCATAGATACCATGTGTGTTCCTAATAAACCGGAGGAGAGGGTGCATGAGTTCGCATTATTGGATTTCTGCCACAAGTTCCTTTCATCCCCCTTGGGTTTCGAGAACAAGTTGACCTTGGTAATTACCAAGAAGATGGAGGAGGACTACAGGGATGAGGTAGAGAGGGAGACGAAACGGGTATGGGAGGCTAGGAAGCGGGCCATAGCACAATTTAAGCAATGGGAGAAGAGGCAAAAGGAGATGAAGAAGTATGATGATGATGATGATGATGATGAGGAGGAGGAGGAGGAGGAGGAGGAGGAGGAGGAGGGAAATAAGTGGAAGAAGTTTTTGTTCAATGATGGTGGCCCGGAATACCAGGACCAGGACCAGGAGCAGGACCAGGACCACGAGAACCTTGACCTTGACCCAGACACAAGGGAGTATCTCGTGGAGGGGATGAAGGTCGAGAGGAAATTCTTCATGGATGATCGGGATGGTTGGAATAGCATATGGGGCAGCAAGAGCGTAAGGTGCGGTGACTTCAAAGACAAAAGTAAGAAAACATGCTACTTGAATTGTTTCATCTCTCTGCTTGTCTTGAAATTCTTGCATGTCACCAGCAATAGAACTTAAATTTGTATTTTTAATTAGTGCGGGATGTTTTTGTTCCTCTCGAGCTGGTTGTTGTGCTCTGTTGTTTGGGGGCTCATTAATTTAGATGATTTTTCTTTGATATGGCCCCTATTGATGAGAGTTCGAGTAAGCCTTGTTTGCTATTGTCATTTTGGTCCAAATCTAAGTGAAAAGTATGATGTTGATCTTTTCAGTTTAGAGAAACCACAGTTATATTATGCAACACACTTGTTTTACAGCTTCCGAAATGATGTGGATATTTTTTTTATCACTAGGATTTGAGTGTTTGCTAGGCTATTTTCATGAGTTAGAACCATTATTTTTTTTTTCTTATAGGTGCAATGTATAGAGTTTTCTTTAAGAACCAATTTCTATTGTAAATTTGGAGTAATACTTTCCCCTTATGAGGCCTAATGTATGTTGGGGGGTCACGGTATTCCCTCCAATGCTACAATATGATGTGATTTGAAGTGATGTATTTTTTTGTTCTTAACTTGGCAGCAAACTTGTGTTCTACAAAAAAATTAGTCCTCATGTTCATGAATTGAAATTTTCATTTTTCTTGAATTTAAGATTTTAGAGTAAAAAATGCAAAAGGGCAGTCAAAATGCATATGGCCAACCCTTTTTAGAACTTGCTTTTCTGTCTTGATCAAGTGCATATGAGTTTCAGTTTTTAGAACTTCCCTACGGTTCAGATGATGAGTACCAGCCGCTCCTGTCATTGTGTTTTTTGGTTCAATAAGTCCACTTTCAGTTCATGTGTTAACTTCAAGATCTTACAGTGTTTCTGTCTGAACTTCTTACAGTTGAAATGTTCACTATTTCTGTTGTGTAGGCAGTTGTAATTTTGGTTGAATTATAAGTCCAAAGCGATCATTTTATCTCTGAACTTTTCTTTTAGTTTAGACAAACATCAGATATAGGATTATAGCATTTTGGACTTGTTTTGTAGCTTGGTACTATTCATTAGACTGTTTGTACATGAATTACTGTGCTTCTTAAGCTATTTTTGCTGTCTAGTTGTACATGATTTACAGTGTTGAGTAAATGTGTTTTCTGTGGTATTATTCTGAACGCATCACAAGTAACAATGTTTTCAGGGCTTGTATATATCGTTTTGCTTCATGATTTAGGGTAGAGTTTATTTCAATATATATGTTCGCAAGCATGACTTGACTTTTAGCTTCTTTATTTACGGTGATCATTTCTATAATTTATTACTGTTTTTTCTACTTGTACTTCTGCTTTATAGGGTAGTGTTGTTTCTGCTGCTCTTTTTTTTTGCTTGTATTTGTTTCATGATCATTTATGAAGTTTAAAATTTCTTTGCTTCTACTTGTAAGCACTTTTATCATTCACTTCTATATTTAAACACTTTTTACAGTTCCAATGTTCATGATTTACACAGTGGAGTATTCATATTTTTGCTTGAAATATTAGTGCGATAAGTCTGGTTGCTAACTGAACTTAGAGTATTCATGTGGAATATGCTTTGTTGGGTCTCCGTTAAGTTCGTAGAAAAAGGGTTCAGATGTGTCAAAAGCGAAACCCTACTGGAATATCTTGCAGGGCTGTTAGTCTTGACATACAAGCAAAAATAAGGGACAGCATGTAAAATTCGAATGAAGATCGATTGGTCTTTTCGGTCCCTTTGTTTATTGATCTCTTTTCTTGTGTACAGATTGTAGCAGATCACTAGTTTCCTTTCTCCTTGTATAAGAAAGGGAGTGTATTTTGCAGGATTTGGTTGTTCATATTTATGTTTCTGATGGCATCTTGGCTTTATTTTTTGCTGCAGCCACCTTGAGCCCTATGCACTTTACGCATACCATCCAATCCTCTTGTGGTGTGATCGGGAGCACCTTGGAGATCTATTACATAAAAATTCTTGAACTAAAAGGAGAACTGAAATGGCCACTCAAACTGTATGGAATGGTCTCTGCTCGAGACACTGTGGATCGCAACCGCAACCTTGTCTTTTTTCAGTCAAGCCTTGACCACCAAGAACTCGATGAAAATGTATGGCACTGTATTCAATTTTCTCTTGGTTTCTTTTTTCTTCTTCATGCTTTTGTAGCCTATGGCAATTAAGTAAAGCATTTTTTATGAAAACATTACAGCTAGGTATTAACCGTTATGATGCTTGCAGGGTTCTTTATGTTTGACTGGTCCGTCTCGTGCAATTGTAGCTCTGGACTATGTTGATTTTGAGGTTGAACTCAAAATAAAAGAGGGAGAGAAGTCTCAGGGTAAAGAATTGATCACTCTTAGCAAGCGTTATGACGGTACAGGTACCTCTCTCATGTTCGAGAACAGCTTGTGTAAAGCGGTGTTAAAACTTCATCAGCTTTCTAGAGCAGTCCAGGCCACTATCGTGGGTGTTTGCGTTGTTGAAGGGGAATGGCCTTTTGAATATGGATGCCGAGTTGCTTGCTCCTTGGAAGCTGCCGCAGATCAAGTTGGTGGATCCTTGGATGTTACTGCAGATGAAGTTGTGTTGCTTGATTGTTGTGGTGGACCTGGTGGTGGTAGTAAAAATAAAGAAGTGCGTGTCGGTGTCGGTTCACATGGTTACCTTCATCTGTCAAGGAATGTTGTCTCAGTTCCATCAGGAGGAGGATTGAAAGTTAGCATATACTCCTACTCCAAATCAGGCCCTGTCGATCGTGAATGGAATATTGTCTTCCCTGCCCAGAAATGCCAAACAATTGAGAAGGAATGGTCAGTTCGCACCTGTAAGATAAAGGTCGTTGTTGCTTGGTCCCTCCTTGTCAAGCAGAAGCTGGACCTCTTGGTGGATTGCCCAGCGGTAGAGACTTGAAGATTTCTGTATCATCTATCCAGCTATTTGTGTACCGAACTCTTGGTGTTCTGTTAAAATATATTTGTGTACTGACTATTTAACCCTTGAATTGTTAAAATGTTGAAATATGTGTATATCGATCTTCATGGCTCGCCTCAGGTTGTCTTTTTTCTTTTTTGAACAGGGAAGGCCCCGAAGGGCCGAGAAGCTCTATTAATCGGTGGGCACAATTACATAAAAGACCCTGGCTTGAACAAAGCAAGCACAGTAGTCCTGTAAAATTACAAGAAGGACCCCAGAAAGATAAATTAAAAGCAATCAAGTCCTTCTCCACCGCGTCGTTGACAGGATCTCGAGCCACGGTCGCTGGTGGCGACGCCAGGGACTACACCACTTGGTTCGCCGTCAGGATGGGTCACCGTGCCGAGATTGTAGATCCTCCACAATGGCATAAAAGCCTGGAGGAAGTAGAATCTCCCGGAGCAAATTCTTTCGAGGTGCGGAGAGGCCCCCTTGGCCAAGGATAATGGCGGCTGGATTCGCCGATGCTTGGGATCTGCCGCAGATTGAGCTTCTTGGCATCCCACTACCGTTGAAGCTCCACTTCCTGCATCACCTCCCTACTGGTTCTCCCCTCGCCACCACGACCGTCCAGAGGAAGAAGAAAGAAGGGATGCAACAAATTGGAAGCAGGAACGACCAACTCTCTTGCAGCACCGCCTCCCCTCGCCACCATGGACGGCCAGAGAGAAAGTTGCGACCCGAGGCGCCCTCGCCGGTACAGAAGATGCTGCACATGCCCAAATCCCCCCGCCACCATGGCCGGCCAGAGAGGACAGCGCAGCAAAATCGAACTGTACTTTCAAGAGAACACTCGCAGCGATCTTATTTGACGGTGCAGTGGCCTGCACCACCAATTCCAACTCCGGCCAGAGGAGCTCGAACAAGGCGAGGAAAAACCCTAGCTTCCAGATCTCGCTAGACCAACCTGGACCTACACCTACTCTAAACCAACTACCGGCATCTTGCCGAAACCTAACCCTAGTATTTACAGAGTGAACTTCGGCGCCTCCCCTCCGCCTCCCTCAACCGGCATCGTCGACGAGTTCGGCTTCGGTTTGGCCCGGCGAGGAGAAAACCTCACTCAGATACTGTAGCAAGGAGAGAGAAGAAGAGGGGGGATGAGGTTAGAACATTTTTTCTACTAAGGTTGTCATTCCATCTTTTGTCTTCCTTTTCACTTCTTTATATTTCACATTTAGTTGATCAAAGTAATGGTAGAAGATTTTTATGGTAGGGACAAACAAATGACAGCCGTCCAAGACAATAGATTAGACAATTCAGATATATCAATACTTGTTGACTCAAGTAGTAGTATATTTTCATCAAAGGATAAATTGGGTACATGAAAAAAAAAATCCGGCACGAATGGTGGAACAGATGTCGCTTCCATATCTGGATTGTAATCTCTTAATCTTTCTCTTAATAACTTTCTTATTTTAACCTTTCCATGTAGTATTTCATGATACATTGCTAACAAAACTAACATGACCAATATGTATGATATAACTTGTACGGAAAAGAAAAAAACCGTGACTTGCAAATAGCTTTCTTATCTCTAGAGATAAGAAAGCTAGCCTGATCTCCTCCTCCCGGTGTCCTCTCCGATCGCCACGACCAGATCCGGCTGTCCCCGAGCCTCCTCTTTCCAACGGTCCTTGAGACAGTTGAAACGGTTGAGTTGATGGCGGTCTTCAAACTCGATGCCGAGCGAAACGGGTGTGGTTTCAACCGGTAGTGCATCCTGTGCAGCCACAACGCACGTGCGGCTCAAAAAAAAATTAACTAAAAATAAAAATCTGATCCAATAAAAATAGACATATGATCATCCTCTACACATCTTATAAAATAATCTCCTCTAAAATTGCGATCTAGCATGCTCATTAAGGTGATGAAGTTGATAATATGACCTAAGTCTAGATTGATAATGACAAAAGTTAGAACATGCATTCGCGAATAAAAAGTTTGGAATCGGAGGAGAAATGTACCATACTTTCGATGGAGTGCAAGGAATCGAATCAAGAACGAACGAATTTGAAGATCCAATGGAGTAAGTTTTGAGTTTGAAGGAGGAAGAGAGAGAGAATATGAAATTTTGGGTTGGGCCCTGCCTGTTTCAGTCGTCCGACCGCGATACGGGCGCACGGTACGGGCGCAGGTGCAGCCGCCTTGAAATAAGTCGGTCGACGCGGTATATCCCCTCGTACCGATGCTCGGTAAACTTACAGAATGTTTTCGAAGAATTGATGTTTTCATCGTCGAAGCGGTACGGGCGCACGGTACGGTCGGGTCTGACCGTACCGATGATCGCCAAACTTACGGTCTGTTTCGACGAAATCTTCAACTTTTCTCTTTCGTGGTCGTGGATGCGGTACGGGCGCGTTCACATACCGATGGCCGCCAAAGTTATTGTAGCCTGCGAACCTCAAACAGTTCTGTGCAATTTTCACGTGCCTTTATGCATCAACACTACCTCGAAAACGGCTAAGGAAAAAACAACATTTATATTAAGAATGGCAACTGTTAGCATGAAAAATGAAAAAATGCGTTGTTGTTTAATTTCTTCTCCTCTTTTCCAAGGATCTCATGAATAGTCTTTATTAAAATCAAAACAAAACAAACAAACAAATAAAACTAAACATTAAACTTGAACAAAAACTAGATTTTTTTTATTGAGCATGAGTTACCTCCCATGAAGCGCTTCTAGTTAAGTTAAATTAGCTTGACCAAGATGGTCATCACTTAAGAGTTGGAAGTGGAAGACCCACTCCAAAATAGTTAGCTTTAAAAGTAATGATCCCATCATCCTTAGTTTTGGCCTTCTTCTTTCTAGCGAAATGCACTACAAATGGGTCTTTGGATGGTAATCCAATCCTCACGTTCTCTTCATGCAAATTGATCAGCGCTTTAAAATAATCAGCGCTTTAATAGTTCTAAGAAATGGCCTTCCTAAGATTATAGGAGCTACATGATCTTCAGGCATGTCCACAATAATAAGATCAATAAGAGCAGTACATCCTTTAATCTCGACTACAATATTATCTATTATCCCTACAACTTGTATATATGTTGAATCAACTAAGTGCAGTCTTAACTCAGTTGTTCTAAATGGCCCCATTTATAACTTACGTCTTTGAAATTACGGAGACCCTTGCACCAAGATCATAAAGTGCAGCCACCTCATTCTTTCCAAAATGGATTTTAATAGTGTGCTTAAATATAGTATCAAGCTTAGCTGAAAGTTTTGTAGCTAGCTTGTTATACTGTTGTTCTAAATCACAGACTTTGCATGCTACCTCATGTATAAATTGATGTTACCTTTCATCATTACCTTTATTGATTAAGGGGTGTTACCGTGGCCATTTTAATGAGATCTTCCATGGAATACTCAGTGTTGGAGCATTGCTATAGTCCAGTTCTTCAAGTGCTTCTCCATTTCTTTCAATCCTGATCATCTTGAGGTCTTCAATGGGGTTTGATTCTGGTTTACCTATAAATCTTGCAAGTATAATAGTTTGGATTTCAGATATCTTCCCCATTTGTGTCTCAACGGTCTTCGTCCTCTCTTGTAGAGCTTGAACATCATTCTTAAGAGAAATGGTTTGGTTAGAAAAATTCCCTAACATAGTGTTGTGATTTTCAGTGAGCTTTGTAAGGGTAATATTTTGTTCAGCTTGAGCATGCATAAAATTCTTGAAAGTACTTTCAATTGAAGTATTACCATTGCTTGCTCCATTACCGTTGGTGAAGATATTATTAGGAACTCCTGCATTATTATTATATTGTCTAGAAAAATTAGAGCCATAGTTTTGACTCTTCCATGCAGGGTTATAAGGTTTTCTTGCTATGAAGTCTATTTCATCAACTTTAGTATTGGTGATGGCATTAACTTGGGTAGTTTCTTTACCCTTTAGAATATTTAAAAGCGCATCTACCTTCGAAGTAAGTTTTTTCATTGTTACCTTCGATGTTTGCATTCACCTTTCTTGAGGAGGATCTTTCTATATGCCATTGGGCATGGTTGCATTGTATATCATCAAGAAGTCTCCTTGCTAGCTCAACTGGCTTGCTCATGAATGTTCCTCCTGCTGCAGTATCAAGCATAGACTTTGACATTGGGTTAAGGGCATTATAAAATAAATGTAGGATTAACCAATCCTCCATTCCATGACTTGGACAGTTCATGGTGGCCTCCTTCATCCTTTCCCATGCAAGAGCTAGTGGCTCGCGGTCATCTTGTCTAAAACCAGTAATATTAGAACGCAGTTGCATAGTCTTTGCTGGTGGAAAAAACTTAGTCATAAAAATATTAGTGCATTCATCCCATGAAGTTATATCGCCCTTAGGAAAAGCTAGCAACCAGTTCTTTTCGTTTCCTCTTAATGAAAAGGGAAACAAGCATAATTTAATAGCATTTGGATCAACATCTTTAATGCGCATCATATCACATATTTCAGTGAATGTATTTAAGTGCATACCTGAATCCTCAGCGGTTAAGCCTCCAAATTCGTTCTGCTAAACCGAACTTAAAAGATTAGGCTTAATTTCATAGTTCTCCACTTCAACAGCGAGTTAATTTATGGGTGCACGAATAAAATTATCATTGGGGATAGGATATTCCTGAAGCTTCTTTTTTGCCATAGTGATTATATTTTTGGATTTTTCTTCTATGGTTGAAAAAGAACAAGTAACTATTTTTTGATTTTTCAAGTAAAAGTAAAACAGTAAATAAAAAATTTAAACTAAAAATAAGATAACTAACAAGGTCTTTAGTAAAATTACCGGAATACGAAATTGCTTCCCCGGCAACGGCGCCAGAAAAAGGGTTGATACATCCGATCCGGATTACGGACTGTAGTATGGTAAGTTTTTTCCCTATAAAACCTAAGTTTAATCGAACTTTGGGAAGCACTGCTAAATGATTTATGAAGGAAACGTCTACAAGACTTGCTAGTGTATTTCATCTTCAGTTTACGAGACATATCTAGTTTACTTTTAAGGGGGTTGTGTTCAATGATGGAAATAGGTGATGTTGTGCAGGGCACACTGTTGGGGAACCCCAAGAGGAAGGTATGATGAGCACAGTAGCAAATTTTTCCTCGGTAAGAAACCATTTAATCGACCAGTAGAAAAAATAAATCACTTTTGAAGGTGTTGCTAGCTGACTTTTGGTAGGACGCACTATCGGCGGCAGCAACAACGTGGAACCTGCACACAACACAACCAAAATACTTTGCCCCAACTTACAGTGAGGTTGTCAATCTCACTGGTTTTGCTGAAAACAAAGGATTAACCATCTAGTGTGAAAAGAGATGTTTGTTTTTTGATTTAAAGAGACCAGTGTTTGTAGTAAGTAAACAGAACAGGTGTTTGCAATAGATGATTTTATCAGTGTAAAAGTAAGGACCGGGGTCCACAGTTCACTAGAGGTGTCTCTCCATAAAGATAAATAACATACTGGGTGAATAAATTATAGCTGGGCAATTGACAGAATAGAGTCAATACATGACAAAATGATTACTATGAGTTTCATTTGGGCATTACAACATGATACGTAGACTGTAATCCAACTGCATCTATGACTAATAATCCACCTTCTGGTTAGCATCCGCACCCCTTTCAGTATTAAGTTGCAAGCAACTGATTATTGCATTAAGCAAAGTGTGTAAAGTAAACAATAGAATTACCCTTAGATAAAGCATTGTTGTTTTCTCCCTAGTAGCAACAACACATCTATAACCTTAGAAATTATTGTCACTTCCCAGATTACTAGATGCATGAATCCACTATCGAGCATAAATACTCCCTCTTGGAGTCACAAGCACATACTTGGCCAGAGCATCTACTAGCAACAGAGAGCATGCAAGATCACAAATAACATATGATAAGTATATAATCAATCTCAACCATAGTATTCAATATTCATTGGATCCCAGCAAACACAACATGTAGTATTATATAAAGATGATCTTGATCATGATAGGCAACTCACAAGTTTTAAACATGAAGCATAAGTTGGAGAAGACAACCATCTAGCTACTGCTATTTTGCCAATTTTTTAAGATTTAAAGCTAGCACACAAGCAATTAACTTTGAAGTGGCGGTGAAATACCACATATAGGTAGGTATGGTGGACACAATTGGCAAAATTTGGTTTTGAGGAGTTGGATGCATGGGTAGAGCACATACTCAGTACAGGCGAATGCTAGCAAAAGACTGGGAGCGACCAACTAAAAGAGCAATAATGACCTTAATCATGCATAGCGACAAAATATTATTAATCAAAGCATAAAGTGATGTTACAAGTCAAAAACAACAAAATGATGATATAGGCTTTAGGTGACTGGTTTGTAGTCATAACATGAAGTAAACATGTGCCAAGTCAACCCAATAAATCATCAAAGGAGAATACCACAATATTATGCTTTTATGATGGAAACAACACATGATTCTTTCAATGGAACATTTTGCACTCTCAGCTATTTGAGACAAATCATGCTACAACAATAACAACTAAGCATATGATTAAAATAATATCCAACATGACATGCTAAAGTCTAAGCCACAGTATAAACAAGCTTCCTTTTGCATCACTATATGCATGAAACATTTTACTTGTCTCCAACACCAATCAATTTATTTGAAACAACTCTCATAGATAATAATCAATAAAGATCAGAGAGCTAATCATACCTAACTAAAGAAAGCTAAAAATCTCTGAACAAAATACGAGTGGAAAACCAGAGCTAAACGCAGTACTACCAAAAGAGAACACTCGCAGAACTATATGAGTGAAAACTAGAGTGTTCTATGCAATTAAAATGGAGTGTGTCATTCTAGAAAACAAATATGCTAGGGTCCAACCATATGCTACAACAAACAAAACAAAAGAAAACTAAAAGCTAAAATAAAGACGCTCCAAGAACAACACATAGCATATCATGCAATAAAAATATAGCGTCTAGAAAGATGACATGATACTTTGTTGATGAAGAAGGGGATTCCTTGGGCATCCCCAAGCTTTGACGTTTGTACCTCTTGGATATTTTTTGGGGTGACATGGGCATCCCCAAGATTGAGCTTTTGTCCATAGTTCATCTCATTACATCATTCTTCTCTCCCTACACTTGAAAACTTCCTTCATACAAAACTTCACACAATTTTCATTAGCAGCATTAGTGCAATCAAAATAACAAATCCACTTGGATTCAGTTATAACATATGTCAAACATACATTAAAATATAAGATACTGTAGAAACTTCGTCAAAAAGCTCTTTCTCTCAAGAGAACTCAAAAAGAAAGAGATTAAGAGGCAAATGCAAATAGTGGCAGAAATCTGTCAAAACAGAACAACATGTAAAGATCGATTTTTTCGAAAATCCTCTGTTGCTCAAATAGAAAAGTGAAAAACTAACTGAAGTTATATAATAACCTGGCGCATATGCTCAAAAATTATCAGCTCAAAATTACGTTCTGGATAGGAATAGGAATTTTTTGTGACAGCACAGAATCTTTTCAGGACAGCAACTTCCCCAAATTTTACTTTCTTCCAATTAGAGGCTACTTTTGGCAGAAAAACGAAATAAAAATGATAAGGAGAGGTTATTACAGAGGTAATAACATCCAAGACTCAACAAAATAAAAATTACAGAAATAAAACATGAGTTATCTTCCAAGAGTGCTTTTCTTTAACGCCTTTCCGCTAGACGCAGAAAAAGAGCTCGCATCAAGTATTTTCAAGCGAGGAAGCATCAATATCATAACTTGCCCTAATAATAGATTCAAAAGTTGTCTTATTTATTTTTCTAGGAAAGTGTTCCATACCTTTCTTGAGTGGGAATTGATATTTAATAATCTCATCTCTCATATCAATAGCTAACAGCACCAACAGTTCTAAGAAAAGGTCTTCCCCAAATATAGGATAAGAAGCATTGCATTCAATATTCCAAACAACAAAATCAACGGGAACAAAGTTATTATTAACCATAATAAGAACATTATTAACTCTCCCCAAAGGTTTATTTTTAGCAATATCAGTAAGATGAACATCCAAATAACATTTTTCCAACGGTGGCAAATCAAGCATATCATAGATTTTTCTAGGCATAACAGAGATGCTCGCACCAAAATTACATAAAGCATTGCAATCAAAGTCATCCACTTTCATATTAATGATGGGCTACCAACCATCTTCTAACTTCCTAGGAATAGAAGCTTCATGTTTTAATTTCTCTTCTCTAATTTGCATGAGAGCATTTGTAATATGTTTTGTAAAAGCCATATTTATAGCACTAGCATTAGGAATTTTAGCAAGATTTTGTAAGAACTTAATTACTTCAGAGATATTGCAATTATAAAAATCAAAGCCATTATTATCAAAGGTAAAAGGACTATTGTCTCCAACACTTCGGAAAATTTCAGCACTCTTATCAGAAACAATTTCAGTGGTTCTAGGCAATTTTGTAGAAGGAGTGGGGACTTTTCATACACGAGTTATTTTACCATTAATAGTTGGAGGTTTTATAGCATTTGAGACTTCAGCACTACTAGTGGTGGTAATGGTACAAACTTTAGTCAAATTATTATTTCTAGCAATTTCATCCTCTCTTTCCCACCTAGCATGCAAATCCTCCAACATCCTAACATTGTCATCAATTCTAACTTCAATGGCATTCAAAGTTTTAATTTCTTTAACATCATGAGCATAAACTTTAATTTAAGAAGTTCAACATCAAGAGCAAGGCTATCAACTTTAGAAGCAAGAACATCAATTTTACCAAACTTTTCCTCAACAGATTTATTAAAAGCAGTTTGTTTACTAATAAAGTCCTTAAGCATGAATTCAAGATCAGAGGGTGCATTTTTATTGTTGTTGTAGGAATTACCATAAGAATTTCCATAAGCATTACCATTATTAGAATGATATGGCCTATAATTGTTACTACCAAAATTATTCCTATAATCATTGTTGTTAAAATTATTGCTTTTAATGAAGTTGACATCAACATGCTCTTCTTGAGCAACCAAAGAAGCTAAAGGAATATTATTGAGATCAACATGAGCTTTACCATTAACAAGCATAGACAAAATTGTATCAATCTTATCACTCAAGGAGGTGGTTTCTTCAACAGAATTTACCTTCTTACCTTGTGGAGCCCTCTCGGTGTGCCATTCAGAATAATTTATCATCATATCATCAAGGAGTTTTGTTGCAGACTCCAAAGTAATGGAGATAAAGGTACCTCCATCAGCTTAATCCAGAAGGTTTCTTGAAGAAAAATCCAGTCCTGCATAAAAAGTTTGGATGATGATCCAAGTAGTCAGTCCATGAGTGGTACAATTCCTTACCAAATATTTCATTCTTTCCCAAGCTTGAGAAACATGTTCATTATCAAATTGTCTAAATTTCATTATGTCACTTCTCAAGGATATAATCTTAGCAGGAGGATAATACTTTCCAATAAAAGCATCTTTGCATTTAACCCAAGAATCAATATTATTTCTAGGCAAAGATAGCAACCAATCTTTAGCTCTTCCTCTCAAAGAGAAAGGAAACAATTTCAGTTTAATAATATCACCATCTACATCCTTATACTTTTGCTTCTCACAAAGTTCAACAAAATTATTAAGGTGAGATGCAGCATCATCGGTACTAACTGTAGGGATTCGTTGCATAGAAAACAAAAAATTTCCTACCGCGAGAACGCAATCCAAGCCAAGATGCAATCTAGAAGATGGGAGCAACGAGGGGATGAACGAGACTAACCCTTGAAGATTTCCAAAGCCTATAAGAGTAGGCTCTTATTGCTGCGGTAGACGATCACTTGCCGCTTGCAAAAGCGCGTAGAAGATCTTGATCACGGTGCCACGATCGGGCAGCACCTCCGTACTCGGTCACACGTTCGGTGTTGATGAAGACGACGTCCTTCTCCCCGTTCCAGCGGGCAGCGGAAGTAGTAGATCCTCCTCGGAATCCCGGCAGCACGACGGCGTGGTGGCGGTGGTGGTGGAGATCTCCGACAGAGCTTCGCCTAAGCTATGTGGGAGAGAGAGGTAGGAGGGAACCGCTAGGGTTTGGGAGAGGGGGCGCCGGCTAGGGCAGCCTTGAGGGGTGCGGCCATGGTGGTGTTGTGGTGTTGTGGTGGCCGGCCAGCCCCTCTCCTCCCCTCTTTATATAGGTGGAAGCCCCAAGGTTTAGGTCAAAGTGTCCGAATAAGACCCCAACAAAAACCTTCCATGTGACCAAACCTAGGGGGAGTGGGACTCCCCCCTTTCCTTGGTGGGGTGGCCGGCCACCATGGTGGGGAGTCCACTTGGGACTCCTCCTCCCTTAGGCTGGCCGGCCAAGGTGGGTGGAGTCCCTCTGGGACTCCACCTTCCATCCTTATTTCTTCCGGACTCTTCTAGAACCTTCCAGAGAAAATACCGGATCATTTTCAAACCTAGAAAATGACTTCCTATATATGAATCTTATTCTCCGGACCATTCCGGAACTCCTCGTGATGTCCTGGATCCCATCCGAGACTCCGAACAAAACTTCGAACTCCATTCCATATTCCATATCTACTTAAACGACATCAAACCTTAAGTGTGTCACCCTACGGTTCGTGAACTATGTAGACATGGTTGAGACTTCTCTCCGACCAATAACCAATAGCGGGATCTGGAGATCCATAATGGCTCCCACATATTCAACGATGACTTAGTGATCGAATGAACCATTCACATACGATACCAATTCCCTTTGTCACGCGATATTTTACTTGTCCGAGGTTTGATCATCGGTATCACTCTATACCTTGTTCAACCTCGTCTCCTGACAAGTACTCTTTACTCGTACCGTGGTATGTGGTCTCTTATGAACTTATTCATATGCTTGCAAGACATTAGACGACATTCCACCGAGAGGGCCCAGAGTATATCTATCCGTCATCGGGATGGACAAATCCCACTGTTGATCCATATGCCTCAACTCATACTTTCCGGATACTTAATCCCACCTTTATAACCACCCATTTACGCAGTGGCATTTGATGTAATCAAAGTACCTTTCCGGTATAAGTGATTTACATGATCTCATGGTCATAAGGACTAGGTAACTATGTATCGAAAGCTTATAGCAAATAACTTAATGACGTGATCTTATGCTACGCTTAATTGGGTGTGTCCATTACATCATTCATATAATGACATAACCTTGTTATTAATAACATCCAATGTTCATGATCACGAAACCATGATCATCTATTAATCAACAAGCTAGTTATACAAGAGGCTTACTAGGGACTCCTTGTTGTTCACATAACACACATGTATCAATGATTCGGTTAATACAATTATAGCATGGTATGTAAACATTATCATAAACACAAAGATATATAATAACCACTTTTATTATTGCCTCTTGGGCATATCTCCTTCAGTCTCCCACTTGCACTAGACTCAATAATCTAGATTAATGTACCTAACACCCATGGCATTCTGGTGTTGATCATGCTTTTCCCTAGGGAGAGCTTTAGTCAACGGATCTGACACGCTCAGAAACGTATGTATTTTGTAATTCATTTGTGTCTTAACGCATCACTCATTTCCAAATGAGTCGGCATTAAATATGTTTGGTCTTCTGGTGGAACCTTAATTTCGCGGTCTGAAATATGTCACTAATATTGTCATACACAATATAGCTTCAAAGTTCTGACACTATCGGAACTACACCAAGTTTTCAAAGAACCTTTTGACGTAACATCCTCAGTCATTGTCAAAACAATGACATACTCTGCCTTTCGTTTTTAGAATCCGTCACAATATTTAGAACTCTTCTAAATCTAACATAGATAACTTCTAGCTCATTGTGCTACCTTTTAAACAACACTTTGTCAAATTTGAGATTGAAATTGTATTTTATATGTGACAAAACCAATATCGGTGCAACACCTTACAGCGATTTGTTTGCCATTTCTCCATACAAAATTATATATATATATATATCCTTGGTTCTTCTAAAGTACTCAAGGATATTCTTACTGTTGTTCAATACTCATCACATGAATCATTCTGGTATATGCTCATAACTTTTTAGAGCACAAGATATCTGATTTTGTACATATTATTCATGATCTAAAATCACTCATGCGTTTTTACTCATCGAGTGTCAGATACACTCAAGTCTTGTTAAACCTTCACATGACAAGAACATTTTCTTAATATTTCTATATTGAACTACTTCAATATCCATTCTATGTACTTTGACTTAAACTTATTATGTATTTCAATCTATCTTCATAGATCTTGACACTAAATATGTTTCAGTCCATATCCTTTCATTGAAGTTAATTTTCAATGAAACCTTTTAATCAAGTATATAATTACATCATTTATAACCAACTATATGTCATCTACATAAGTATTATAAATATGTCTCAGTGCTCCCACTTAATTTCTTGCAAATGCAAGCCTCTTCATCGTCTCTAATGAAATCAAAAACTCTTTGACTATTTCATCCGGTGAAGATTCCAACTTCGTAATACTCACTTCATCCAATTGAAGTTCGTATACCTATCTAGTATTCCACGGACTAGCAAAACAATTTGTTGTATCTTGTATACACCTTTAATACACACTTCTGTTAAGTAGTGTATTTTGCCATCCTACTAGCATATTTCATAAAAGAAATATATAGTGATTACTAGAATAATCCACATAGACTATAAGCATTGCTACGGAAGATCTAATCTTATCGTAGTCAACTCTTTGAATTTTGTCGTAAACAACTTTTCGACAAGTTGAGCTTCTTCAAGGATATTTCATCCAAGTCCATAGATCCATTTACTTTCAAGAAAGTATTCATCTATCTTGGATTTCATGGCGTACTGCCATTTTAATGGAGTCAGGGCCCATCATAACTTCTTTGTTTGTAGTTGGTTTATCATTGTTCAAAATCAATCCTTTGTCCACAAATCATTTATTTGATCACAAAGTAAACCATACCTACAAGGTTCAATAAGTACTTCGATCTCCATGGCTAAAACACTTTGTAGTCATGGGAGCCATGATCGTCGTGGCCGCTTCCGGAACCAATTCCGATGCTGCACTACTCTGATCATTATGCTCAGGTTCATAAACCTTATCAAGTTCTATTGTTCTCCCACTCAAATACTTCGCTAGAAACAATTTCTTGGAAATAAGAAACATTGACAAACACTTTTGTCTTTGTCTACATAGTGGGAAGAATTCCCAATCAATTCTCTGGGATAACCAACAAAGACATTCATCCGATTTTGGTTGTAAACTTATTTACTTATGCTATGCATACCAAAATTTTAAGAAAAGACTATTAGGATTCATACCCATGCCATAACTCGTATGGTATCATTTCAACGGATCATGATGATGCTCTATCTATACCTAATAATAAAGGGAGGATTGTTTCCGTTGTCCGTCGGGCATTTTTCACTTTAGCCCTTCAGATTTTTCTAATTCAACCCGCAGTCCATCCTACGTCTAATACAAAGTCATCGTCTGTTGGTATGAAGTATCGCGCTGCCCTGTGGTCCAGCCTAATTGTCGTCCAACCGTCTTGGGCCGGCCCAGCTGATCACGATCCAGCTTCTCGCTAGGAACCGAACCCTCGACGCTTGAGTCAGCGACATGCACGTCTAATGCACGAGTCTGTCTAGGTCACGAATCTGTCGGGCATAGGGTCTCTAGGTCTCTAGGTCGATGTTCAGGTAAGATTGGGTACGTATCAGGTTAGGTCTCTAGGTCGACATCCAGGTACGATTACTCCAGCTACATAAACGCTTACATATACACCGTCCGGCCTAGGTATCCATCAAACCACTCATGAAAATCTTCGCCGGCGAGTTGGCAACCGATCAACTTTTGTAAGGATTTTTCGTCGACGATCCGGTCTACTAGATGAATTTTGGAAGGCACCGTCCAGGAACGCGAGGGCCACCAAGGAGGACGTCCGCAAGATCTCTGATTCCGTTCGGGATGATTCCTACTCCAAGGATGATCGGAGACGAACAAGCAAACTGTTCGATGTACATACACAGATGTACCGATCGATGCCAAATTGCTAACATATGTGCTGTAGCCGGACGAAGCAAATCAAGCCAGGCGAGACGAGGGGTGGAAGTGAGGCAAGCTCATGTTAAGCACCATCTTCGCCCCGCATCCGAGGCTCCTAGCAGCATCAGGAACATGGCCCCGTCCTTGAACCTGCTCTCGATGATGATGCAGCCGGTGACGAAACTCCGCTGAGTTTAGCCGCAGCTGGGCCGCCGACGCCGCTTCCTCCACCGCCCGAAGCAGCTGCCTGGAAGGAGTGCACGCGCCAGGAGCAGTTCAATGGTCGACGATCCGGTGGCCATGGCGCCAGGCAGAGCATGCGGGTGATGGGCCGTGTGTCGCGAAGTCATGTTACCGGAACACCATGACCTCGCACGATGAGTCGGCAGAGGTGCGGGGAGCCCGCCAATGCGGCACGTCGACTGTGGCACAGCGACCCTGTACGTCGTCGTCTGCTGAGGTAGGGGAACAAGACGATGGCTAGGACAGCGAGTAAGGAGCACATAAGACAGAGCCAGCGACGGCCATGGCCTCCTTTCTCTAGCGCGCACTTCCCGTTTACTACGTACTGACCTACCACAATGTTGTCAGAGATGTAGTTGCGTGCTTTCCGAAGCTTTTAAGACATACATTGAGTGGATGAACAACAGCAACTACAAACAGGTTTTTCGATAGCTGAAAGAATGTGCAACATCTCAGGCTCATTCTTGTGGTACGTACTACTTTCTTTCACAAGTTTTTCGATTAATTACCACCGCCACGTACGGTGGCCACCGGCGTCACTTGCCTACTCTCAGACCCAGGCCGAGAACGCGCCGGCAGCATCACTGGCCTACTCCCAGACCGTCAAAGCCGTCGTTCCCGATCTACATTGGAAACACTGAGTCGTCAAGAGCCAAGGCCCGTGATACCATGAATAGGGAAAACTATAGTAATTATTATCATCATGAATAGGAAAAAATATGACCACCATTGACGATGGTGATAAAAAAGATAAGTGTCAACACAAAGTGTTTGATGAAGCTTAGAGTATTTGTTCATCCCGATGCAACGCACGGGCACTTTTGCTAGTTAAGTGTAAAAGTGGTAGTCACTAAAGCATAATCCACAAAAAAATATAATGGCATCAATATTTTATCTCATCATTGATCCAACAAGGTTTGGATACATCTCTCGGATACTATATCATCATTATGATACTCCAAGAAATGTGAGTTGTAGAACAATTTCATGACTCTCTTAGATGTTCGCTAAAACTCGTAATTCAAATATTTTCCCAATGATCCAATCATAGATATTTGATATTTCTATTACGATGATTTCCACTTCATGCTGAAATTTATTTGAATCCATTCAAATGTTTCAAACTTCTTCCTTATCGAATATATCCACATATATATACTCAATTTATTGTTGGAAGTTTTCATGAAGTAGAAGAATCTCCCGCACATAACTATGCCCAGTGAACCACATATATCATCATGTATGTTTTCACTAAGTTAGTTGCTCGTTCAACTCTTGGCCTATGAACGGTATTTTAATCATTCTCTTTAGAAAAGATTTGCAAGCACCAAATGATTCAAAAATCAAATGACTCCAAAAATCCATTTGCATGGAGTTCCTTCATGCGTTCCTTTCTAACATGACCTAAATGGCGGTTCCACAAATAAGTGGAATTCAAATCATTTGCCTTATGGCATTTTAGCGTCAGTGTTATGTATGTGTGTTTCACCATTTATAATAACTTATCCATCGTATATGGAGTAATGTCATAATTTGAACAACTCATTGTTTTCATTTGACCAGAGCAAAATAACAATTATTAAGTTCTTTATTATAAATTCTAAGGGCTAGATAGAATGCTAACGACGAACATAATAACACTTTATTTTGTTCCAGTCGTGCATTCCTATCATATTCCTTGTCAGTCACTTAGGCCATTGTATTCTTGTATTGCGTTGTTTTGTATGACACTTCATAACAACCAATATGGTACAAATACCCAAGAATTTCATTGTGTGACCTAACTAGGAATATAACCATAACATGTATATCATTTATATACACCTGAGCTAGACATTCTAGTCTTTTCTTTCTTTCTGCCAATAATCGTTTGTAGTTTCTCTTTTAGCTTTCCTCATTATTCAGAAAAACACATCAACTTCAATAACTTCTCGGTTTGTTGGTCAAATACCAATAACCTTGAGGTTCTTACTTTGAAGTTGATCATCATATGACAAGTGTTCCGGATTTCACTATTAGTAACCTTGTAAGATGATGAACAATTTCACTCATAATTTTATCCATTGTATCATGATGACTTTCTGAGACCATGTCTGTACATGCTAGGCTCATAAAATTTTAACCTTGGTATTCGCATGTGCAAATCTGGCTTGCACCCGTTGTATGCACACGTAGAATATATAACACCCGATCATCACGTGATGCTTCGATACGACGAGTCTTAGCAACGGTGCATACTAAGGATGATAACTTCATGGATATGCGAATATTGTTAGTGCCCCAATAGTTGGAGGATTGGGACGCCTTGCGTCTTCAACCTTCGTACATTCCCATAAAACTTATGAGTTTATGTAGTCTCACCAAATTATATTCTATCATCTTGCAATAAGGTCTTAGATATCACATATATCTCATACCTTGATTATTTATGAAAACTAAATTTTCAGCTCCTTACTTTTCAAACAGATTTGAACTTCGATTTTCACGGAGACAAGATAACTTTATGTACTAATTGAAACCATAGCTCTTTGAATCAACAATGTGAGGTTTACTAAAAGTTTGCTATAGGACTTAATCACTTCTTGATTCTTTAACAATACGGTACCAGTTCATAAAGTTTCTTGTCAGATTTTAACAGTATTTCTATCTCAATAACAAGACTAGCGCATGGTAGAAAAACGGATGCCAATACTACAAAATTAATTCAAAATACTACTCAGACTATGTTTATGATAATTAGTTCATGTTTTAATCTAATTACTAATGAACTCCCACTTAATACAACATCCCTCATAGTTGTTAAGTGGTACACGATCCAAATCCACTACACCAAAACTGATCATCACGTGAGATGATGTAGCTTCAATGGTGAACATCAACATGTTCATCATATCATCCATATGACTCGTGTTCAACCTTTCGGTTTTTGTTGTCCCGAGGCCATGTCTATACATGCTAGGCTCGTCAAGCAAACCCAAGTATTCCGCGTGTGCAACATGGCTTACACCCGTTGTATATGAACGTTGAATCTATCACATCCGATCATCACGAGATGCTTTGAAACGACGAACTTTGGCAACGGTGCATACGAGGGGAGAACACTTTATTATCTTGATATTAATGTGAGGGATCATCTTATAATGCTACCGTCGCGTTCTAAGCAAAATAAGATGCATAAAGGATTAACATCACATGCAATTCATATGTGATATGATATGGCCCTTTTGTCTTTGCGCCTTTGATCTTCATCTCCAAAGCACGGACATGATCTCCATCATGAACGGGCATGATCTCCATCATCGTCGGCGTAGCGTCAAGGTCCATGGCGCCGTCTTCATGGTTGTTCACCTCATGTAGCAACTATTACAACTATTTTGAAATACTACTCAACATGAAAATTAAAGACAACCATAAGGCTCCTGCCGGTTGCCACAATACAATAATGATCATCTCATACATATTCATCATCACATTATGGCCATATCACATCACCAAACCCTGCAAAAACAAGTTAGACGTCTCTAATTTGGTTTGCATATTTTACGTGGTTTAGGGTTTTCGAGAGAGATCTAATCTACCTACGAACATGAACCACAACGGTGATACTAGTGTTGTCAATAGAAGAGTAAATTGAATCTTCACTATAGTAGGAGAGACAGACACCCGCAAAGCCTCTTATGCAATACAAGTTGCATGTCGAACGAGGAACAAGTCTCATGAACGCGGTCATGTAAAGTTAGTCCGGGCCGCTTCATCCCACTATGCCACAAAGATGCAAAGTACTCAAACTAAAAAAAACAAGAGCATCAACACCCACAAAACCATTGTGTTCTACTCGTGCAACCATCTATGCATAGACACGGCTCTGATACCACTGTAGGGATTCGTTGCATCGAAAACAAAAAATTTCCTACCGCGAGAACGCAATCCAAGCCAAGATGCAATCTAGAAGATGGGAGCAACGAGGGGATGAACGAGACTAACCCTTGAAGATTTCCAAAGCCTATAAGAGTAGGCTCTTATTGCTGCGGTAGACGATCACTTGCCGCTTGCAAAAGCGCGTAGAAGATCTTGATCACGGTGCCACGATCGGGCAGCACCTCCGTACTCGGTCACACGTTCGGTGTTGATGAAGACGACGTCCTTCTCCCCGTTCCAGCGGGCAGCGGAAGTAGTAGATCCTCCTCGGAATCCCGGCAGCACGACGGCGTGGTGGCGGTGGTGGTGGAGATCTCCGACAGAGCTTCGCCTAAGCTATGTGGGAGAGAGAGGTAGGAGGGAACCGCTAGGGTTTGGGAGAGGGGGCGCCGGCTAGGGCAGCCTTGAGGGGTGCGGCCATGGTGGTGTTGTGGTGTTGTGGTGGCCGGCCAGCCCCTCTCCTCCCCTCTTTATATAGGTGGAAGCCCCAAGGTTTAGGTCAAAGTGTCCGAATAAGACCCCAACAAAAACCTTCCATGTGACCAAACCTAGGGGGAGTGGGACTCCCCCCTTTCCTTGGTGGGGTGGCCGGCCACCATGGTGGGGAGTCCACTTGGGACTCCTCCTCCCTTAGGCTGGCCGGCCAAGGTGGGTGGAGTCCCTCTGGGACTCCACCTTCCATCCTTATTTCTTCCGGACTCTTCTAGAACCTTCCAGAGAAAATACCGGATCATTTTCAAACCTAGAAAATGACTTCCTATATATGAATCTTATTCTCCGGACCATTCCGGAACTCCTCGTGATGTCCTGGATCCCATCCGAGACTCCGAACAAAACTTCGAACTCCATTCCATATTCCATATCTACTTAAACGACATCAAACCTTAAGTGTGTCACCCTACGGTTCGTGAACTATGTAGACATGGTTGAGACTTCTCTCCGACCAATAACCAATAGCGGGATCTGGAGATCCATAATGGCTCCCACATATTCAACGATGACTTAGTGATCGAATGAACCATTCACATACGATACCAATTCCCTTTGTCACGCGATATTTTACTTGTCCGAGGTTTGATCATCGGTATCACTCTATACCTTGTTCAACCTCGTCTCCTGACAAGTACTCTTTACTCGTACCGTGGTATGTGGTCTCTTATGAACTTATTCATATGCTTGCAAGACATTAGACGACATTCCACCGAGAGGGCCCAGAGTATATCTATCCGTCATCAGGATGGACAAATCCCACTGTTGATCCATATGCCTCAACTCATACTTTCCGGATACTTAATCCCACCTTTATAACCACCCATTTACGCAGTGGCGTTTGATGTAATCAGAGTACCTTTCCGGTATAAGTGATTTACATGATCTCATGGTCATAAGGACTAGGTAACTATGTATCGAAAGCTTATAGCAAATAACTTAATGACGTGATCTTATGCTACGCTTAATTGGGTGTGTCCATTACATCATTCATATAATGACATAACCTTGTTATTAATAACATCCAATGTTCATGATCATGAAACCATGATCATCTATTAATCAACAAGCTAGTTATACAAGAGGCTTACTAGGGACTCCTTGTTGTTCACATAACACACATGTATCAATGATTCGGTTAATACAATTATAGCATGGTATGTAAACATTATCATAAACACAAAGATATATAATAACCACTTTTATTATTGCCTCTTGGGCATATCTCCTTCACTAACACCAGAAAATTGCTCTTTCATGACAAGATTTAACAAATCATGTTTAATTTCATAGAAGGCTGCTTCAGGAGCAGACGAAGCAATAAGTGTACAAATAAAATCATTGTTTATTGTGCTAGTAAAGTCACACAACTTAGTGTTCTCAGGAGTACCCATTTTAGCAAGATTGAAACAGCGCAACCGAAATAAAAGCTATAATTGAAACTATTTTTTGTGTTTTTGATATAAAGAAGCAAACAAGACAAAGTAAAATAAACTAAGCAAAACAATAACAAAGTAAAGAGACTGGATATGAGAGACCCCTCCTTGCAGAAATCCTCTTTCTCCCCGACAACAGCGCTAGAAAAACTTATAGTTGCCGTGGGAGTTGGAAATCTCTGTGGTGTAACCTTTTTTTAGTTCCCCGGCAACGGTGCCAGAAAAAGCTTGGGGAACCCCAAGAGGAAGGTATGATGAGCATAGTAGCCAGTTTTCTCTTAGTAAGAACCAAGGTTTAATCGACCAGTAGGAGAAAGAAATCACTTCTGAAGGTGTTACTAGCTGACTTTTGGCAGGATGCACTATCGGCGTCAGCTAGAACATTGAACCTGCACACAACACAACCAAAATACTTTGCCCCAACTTACAGTGAGGTTGTCAATCGCACCGGTTTTGCTGAAAACAAAGGATTAACAGTATAGTGTGGAAAGAGATGTTTGTTTGGAGTGAAATAAAGAGAACATTGATTGCAATAAGTAAACAGAACAGGTGTTTGCAGTAGATGAATTTATAAGTGTAAAAGAAAGGATCGGGGTCCACAGTTCACTGGAGGTGTCTCTTGATGAGAGCACACCGTTGGGGAACCCCAAGAGGAAGGTATGATGAGCACAACGGCAAGTTTTCCCTCAGTAAGAAACCAAAGTTGAATCGATCAGTAGGAGAAGGAAATGAGTTCTGAAGGTGTTGCTGGCTGACATTTGGCAGGGAGCACTACCAGCGTCAGCAACAACGTGGAACCTACACACAATACAACCAAAATACTTTGCCCCAACTTACAGCGTGGTTGTCAATCTCACTGGTTTTACTGAAAACAAAGGATTGACCGTATAGTGTGGAAAGAGATGTTTGTTTGCAGTGGAATTAAAGAGAATAGTGTTTCCAGTATGTAAATAAAACATGTGTTTGCAGTAGATGATTTTATCAGTGTAAAAGAAAGGACCGGGAACCACAGTTCACTACAGGTGTCTCTCCATAAAGATAAATAACATGTTGGGTGAACAAATTACAGTTGGGCAATTGATAGAATAGAGACCATACGTGACAAGATGATTACTATGATATTCATTTGGGCATTACAACATGATACATAGACCGTAATCCAACTGCGTCTATGACTAATAATCCACCTCCCGGTTAGCGTTCGCACCCCTTTCAGTATTAAGTTGCGAGTAACAGATTGTCGCATTAAGCAAAGTGTGTAAAGTAAACAATAGAATTATCCTTAGACAAAGCATTGTTGTTTTCTGCCTAGTAGCAACATCACATCTACCACCTTATAGTTTACTGTCACTCTTCCAGATTACTAGAGGCATGAAACCACTATCGAGCATAAATACTCCCTCTTGGAGTCACAAGCACATACTTGTCCAGAGCATCTACTAGCAATGGAGATCATTGATGACGCGTAAAGCACACGCCCGTTGGGAACCCCAAGTGGAAGGTGTGATGCGTACAGCAGCAAGTTTCCCTCAGTAAGAAACCAAGGTTATCGAACCAGTAGGAGATGAAGGCCACGTGAAGGTTGTTGGTGACGGAGTGTAGTGCGGCGCAACACCAGGGATTCCGGCGCCAGCGTGGAACCTGCACAACACAATCAAAATACTTTGCCCCAACTTAACAGTGAGGTTGTCAATCTCACCGGCTTGTTGTAAACAAAGGATTGAACGTATGGTGTGGAAAATGATGTTTGTTTGCGAAGAACAGCAGAGAACAATGATTGCAGTAGATTGTATTAAGATGTAAAAGAATGGACCGGGGTCCACGGTTCACTAGTGGTGTCTCTCTAATAAGAAATAGCATGTTGGGTGAACAAATTACAGTTGGGAAATTGACAAATAGAGAGGGCATAACAATGCACATACATATCATGATGACTAGTATGAGATTTACTTAGGGCATTACGACAAATTACATAGACCGCTATCCAGCATGCATCTATGCCTAAAAAGTCCACTTTCGGGTTAGCATCCGCACCCCTTCCAGTATTAAGTTGCAAACAACAGACAATTGCATTAAGTATGGTGCGTAATGTAATCAACACAAATATCCTTAGACAAAGCATTGATGTTTTATCCCTAGTGGCAACAGCACATCCACAACCTTAGAACTTTCTGTCACCTTGTCCTGCATTCAATGGAGGCATGAACCCACTATCGAGCATAAATACTCCCTCTTGGAGTCACAAGTATCAACTTGGCCAGAGCCTCTACTAGCAACAGAGAGCATGCAAGATCATAAACAACACATATATGATAGATCAATAATCAACTTGACATAGTATTCCATATTCATCGGATCCCAACAAATACAACATGTAGCATTACAAATAGACGATCTTGATCATGATAGGCAGCTCACAAGATTTAACATGATAGCACAATGAGGAGAAGACAACCATCTACCTACTGCTATGGACCCATAGTCCAAGGATGAACTACTCACACATCAGTCCGGAGGCGATCATGGTGATGTAGAGTCCTCCGGGTGATGATTCCCCTCTCCGGCAGGGTGCCGGAGGCGATCTCCTTAATCCCCCGAGATGGGATTGGCGGCGGCGTCTCTGGAACTTTTTCCGTATCGTGGCTCTCGGTAATAGGGTTTTTGCGACGGAGAGTTTAAGTAGGCAGAAGGGCAGAGTCGGAGGAGGCACGGGGGGCCCACACCATAGGGCGGCGCGGTCCCCTTGGCCGCGCGGCCTTGTGGTGTCGGCTCCCCGTGGCCCCACTTCGTATCCTCTTCGGTCTTCTAGAAGCTCCGTGGAAAAATAAGACCCTGGGCGTTCGTTTCGTCCAATTCCGAGAATATTTCCTGTGTAGGATTTCTGAAACCAAAAACAGCACAAAACAGGAACTGGTGCTTCGGCATCTCGTTAATAGGTTAGTGCCGGAAAATGCATAATAATGACATAAAGTGTATATAAAACATGTGAGTATTGTCATAAAACTAGCATGGAACATAAGAAATTATAGATACGTTTAAGACGTATCAAGCATCCCCAAGCTTAGTTCCTACTCGCCCTCGAGTAGGTAAACGATAACAAGGATAATTTCTGAAGTGACATGCTATCATAATCTTGATCAATACTATTGTAAAGCATACGAGATGAATGAAGTGATTCGAAGCAATGGTAAAGACAATGACTAAACAACTGAATCATATTGCAAAGACTTTTCATGAATAGTACTTTCAAGACAAGCATCAATAAGACTTGCATAGGAGTTAACTCATTGATAACCCACAAGTATAGGGGATCGCAACAGTCTTCGAGGGAAGTAAAACCCAAATTTATTGATTCGACACAAGGGGAGGTAAAGAATACTTATAAGGCTTAACAACTGAGTTGTCAATTCAGCTGCACCTGGAAAAGCACTAGTAACAGGGGTGATGTGAAAGTAGCAGTAATATGAGAGCAATAGTAACAGTAACACAGCAGCGGTAGCAGTAACACAGAGGCAATGGCACCAGAAAATAGTTAATACTACTTCCAATGTCATATAGAAACGAGTATATGATGATGAGAGATGGACCGGGGTTCCCAGCGATCTACACTAGTGGTAACTCTCCAATAACAAGTGACAAGTGTTGGGTGAACAAATTACAGTTGGGCAATTGATAGGGATTGAAAGCATTAAGACAGAACATCAAGATTATTAATTATGTAGGCATGTTTTCCATATATAGTCATACGTGCTCGCAATGAGAAACTTGTACAACATCTTTTGTCCTACCAGCCGGTGGCAGCCGGGCCTCAAGGGAATCTACTGGCTATTAAGGTACTCCTTTTAATAGAGCACCGGAGCAAAGCATTAACACTTGGTGAAAACATGTGATCCTCATACCTACGCCTTCCCCTCCAGTTGTCCCAATTTCTGTCACTTTGGGGCATTTGGTTCCGGACATAGACATGTGCATACAACTTGTAGATACAATCTAAGCAATAAGTATAGAGCTTAAATCTAAGATCATGCCACTCGGGCCCTAGTGACAAGCATTAAGCATAACAAGATTGCAGCAACAATAACTTCACAAAATATATAGATAGACTAATCATAATGTATCATCCATCGGATCCCAACAAACACAACACCGATTACATCAGATGTATCTCAATCATGTAAGGCAGCTCATGAGATCATTGTATTGAAGTACATGGGATAGAGAGTACCAACTAGCTACTTCTAGAACCCGTAGTCCATGGGGGAACTACTCACGGAGCATGATGGAGGCGATGGCGTCGATGGAGATGGCTTCCGGGGGCACTTCCCCGTCCCGGCAGGGTGCCGGAACAGAGACTTCTGTCCCCCGAATTGGAGTTTCGCGATGGCGGTGGCGCCCCTGGAGTCTTTCTGGAGTTTCTTCAATTGGTATCGCGTTTTTAGGTCGAAAGGGCTTATATAGGCAAAGAGGCGGCGCAGGAGGGCGCCTGGGGCCTCCTCCCCATAGGCCGGCGCGGCCAGGGTGGAGCCCGCGCGGCCCTGGCGTGTGGTGGCCCCCTGGCCTGCCTCCGACTCCCCTTCGGTGTTCTGGGGTCTTCCGGGAAAAATAAGATACTGGGTCTTTGTTTCGTCGAATTCCGAGAATATTGCCCGAACAGCCTTTCTGGAACCAAAAACAGCAGAAAACAGGAACTGGCACTTCGGCATCTTGTTAATAGGTTAGTTCCGGAAAATGCATAAAAACATCATAAAGTATGAGCAAAACATGTAGGTATTATCATAAAACAAGCATGGAACATCAGAAATTATAGATACGTTGGAGACGTATCAGCATCCCCAAGCTTAGTTCCTACTCGTCCTCGAGTAGGTAAACGATAAAAAGAATAATTTATGTAGTGACATGCTACTTACATAACCTTGATCATACTATTACAAACCATATGAAATGAATGAAGTGACTCAAGGCAATGATTTATAGTTGCTAACAAATAGATAACATATAGCAAAACTTTTCATGAAGAGTACTTTCAGGACAAGCATCAAAAGCCTTGCATAAGAGTTAACTCATAAAGCAATAGATTCAAAGTAAAGGCATCGAAGCAACATAAAGGAAGATATAAGTTTCAGCAGTTGCTTTCAACTTTCAACATGCATATCTCATGGATAATTGTCAACATAAAGTAATATGATGAATGCAAATAAGCAAGTATGTAAGAATCAATGCACAGTTGACACAAGTGTTTGCTTCTAAGATGGAAGGAAGTAGGTAAACTGACTCAACATAAAGTAAAAGAATGGCCCTTCGCAGAGGGAAGCAGGGATAAAATCATGTGCTAGAGCTTTTCAAGTTTTGAAATCATATAGAGAGCATAAAAGTAAAATTTTGAGAGGTGTTTGTTGTTGTCAACGAATGGTAGTGGGCACTCTAACCCCCTTGCCGTATGCACCTTCAAAGAGCGGCTCCCATGATGTTTTCATTTTTGGGTGACACTCCTTCCAACCTTTGCTTTCACAAACCATGGCTAACCGAATCCTCGGGTGCCTTCCAACAATCACATACCATGAAGGAGTGTCTATTTTATTTTAGTTTTATTTAGTGATGACACTCCTCCCCACCTTTGCTTTCTCAAGCCATGGCTAACCGAATCCTCGGGTGCCTTCCAATCATTCACATACCATGGAGGAGTGTCTATTTGTGATTAATTGGGGCTGGGAACCCCATTGCCGGCTCTTTTTGCAAAATTATTGGATAAGCGGATGAAGCCACTAGTCCATTGGTGAAAGCTGCCCAACAAGATTGAAAGATAAAACACCACATACTTCCTCATGAGCTATAAAACATTGACACAAATTGAGAAGCATTTTGAATTGTTTAAAGGTAGCACATGAAGTATTTACTTGGAATGGCAGGAAATACCACATAGTAGGTAGGTATGGTGGACACACATGGCATAGGTTTTGGCTCAAGGTTTTGGATGCACGAGAAGCATTCCCTCTCAGTACAAGGCTTTGGGCTAGCAAGGTTATTTGAAGTAAACACAAGTATGAACCGGTACAGCAAAACTTACATAAGAACATATTGCGAGCATTACAATACTCTACACTGTCTTCCTTGTTGCTCAAACACTTTTACCAGAAAATATCTAGACCTTAAGAGAGACCAATCATGCAAACCAATTTTAACAAGCTCTACGGTAGTTCTCCACTAATAGGTTTAAACTACATGATGCAAGAACTTAATCATGATCTACTTGAGAGCTCAAAACAATTGCCAAGTATCAAATTATTCAAGACAATATGAGGCATTTTCTGTTTCCAACCAAATAACAATAAGTATTGTAGCTTCCAACTTTTATCATTGAACATTAAAAGTAAAACGAAGAACAAGTGTTCATATGAAAAAGCGGAGCGTGTCTCTCTCCCAAACAAGGATTGCTAGGATCCGATCTTATTCAAACAAAAACAAAAATAAAAGCACACAGACGCTCCAAGTAAAGCACATATGATGTGACCGAATAAAAATATAGTTTCAATAGAAGAAACCTGATAAGTTGATGAAGAAGGGGATGCCTTGGGCATCCCCAAGCTTAGACGCTTGAGTCTTCTTGAAATATGCAGGGATGAACCACGGGGGCATCCCCAAGCTTAGACTTTTCACTCTTCTTGATCATATATCATCCTCCTCTCTTGACCCTTGAAAACTTCCTTCACACCAAACTTCTCATAAACTTCATTAGAGGGGTTAGTACTCAAAAAAAACTTGAATCCACCTTGGTCCTGTAGTGACACATTGCAAGAACTCAATAAAACATTAGCTACAGCTCTCGACGTCTAGAAAGCCTCACTTAAAGTCCACAAGAGACAATGCAAAAAAACAGAGACAGAATCTGCCAAAACAGAACAGCCAGTAAAGACGAATTTTAAAGAGGTACTTCCGTTGCTCAAATCAGAAAACTCAAAACTAATGAAAGTTGCGTACATATCTGTGGAACACGCACGTAAAGTGGCAGATTTTTCTGAGTTACCTACCCAAATTCGTGACAGATAGAAATCTGTTTCTGCGCAGAAATCCAAATCTAGTATCAACCTTCGATTAGAGGCTTCACTTGGCACAACATTGCAATAAAATAAAGATAAGGAGAGGTTGCTACAGTAGTAACAACTTCCAAAACACAACAAAACAGTAGCAAAATAAAGACATGAGTTATCTCCCAAGAAGTGCTTTCTTTATAGCCATTAAGATGGGCTCAGTAATTTTAATGATGCACTCGCAAGAAATGAGAGTTGAAGCAAAAGAGAGCATCAAAAAGCAAATTCAAAACACATTTAAGTCTAACCCACTTCCTATGCATAGGAATCTTGTACACAAATAAATTCATGAAGAACAAAGTGGCAAGCATAGGAAGATAAAACAAGAGTAGCTTCAAAATTTTAAGCATATAGAGAGGTGTTTTAGTACTATGCAAATTTCTACTTGGATAATCGGAGGAGTCACATACCGGAGAGCAAATGTGCCAAATTTCAGACAGAAATCTGGGCTGAGCAAAGAGATCGAAAAATCCTGAGCTCTTGAGCAAAAACGCGAGTGAGAGAAAGCTGGTGTCGATTTTTCGGGAGAGAGAAGAGTCTGGGAGGAAGAGATGCTAAAGTGGGGCAAAGGGGGACCCACACGCCAGGGTGGCGCGCCCCCCTTGCTGGCCGCGCCGGCCTGTGGGGTGCCACCCTGGGGTGCCCCACTGATCATCCCCAGGTGCTTCCGGGTGCATTTTCGAAAAATAGGACCAACGGTATAATTTTTGTGAATTTTTGAAAACTTTGAAAAATGCACATTTCTGGGTATTAAGTTTATTATTACTGGCCAGGAATTTTTTTGAAATCTCTAATTAGCTAAGGAACTTTGCAAATTAAAAATTCTACAGCAAGTAAGACAAGTGGAGGAAGAAAGAGATGTTGTTTACCTCCTCTATGCATATAAAAAGTATTTGTTAACAAGGTTGATCAAGTCTTGCCACCAAATAAATTTTACATAGCATAAGAAGAAATAAACCTCAAATCAATCATGTTACCTTGAATTGTATTGATATGGATCCAATCATAAGACTTTGATATCCTTCTTTAGGCTCATATATAGGACAATCAATAGTTCCAATTTTGATAGTTCTCACATTAGAAATAGTATTGACTCCACATACTTTATCAATCCTCTTGGGGAAATAGACGGTATGCTCCTTATCATCAACATTGAAAGTAACCTTTCCTTTGTTGCAATCAATAACAGCCCCTGCGGTGTTAAGAAAAGGTCTCCCAAGAATAATAGACATATTATCATCTTCAGGCATTTCCAACACAGCAAAATCAGTTAATATCAAGCAGTTATTAGTAGCTTGAACAGGAACATCCTCACATATACGAACAGGAATAGCAGTAGATTTATCAGCCATTTGCAAAGATATATCAGTAGGTATCAACTGATCTAAATAAAGTCTCTTATAAAGAGAAAAAGGCATAACACTAACACCGGCTCCCAAGTCACATAGAGCAGTTTTAACATAATTATTCTTAATAGAACAAGGAATAGTAGGTATACCTGGGTCGCCCAACTTCTTTGGAACTTTGCCATTGAAAGAGTAATTAGCAAGCATAGTGGAAATTTCCTCATTGGGGATTTTCCTCTTGTTAGTAACAATATCTTTCATATACTTTGAATAAGGAGGCAATTTAATAGCATCAGTCAAAGGGATTTGCAAGAATAAAGGTTTCATCCAATCACAAAATTTATTATAGTGTTCTTCTTCCTTTGATTTTAGTTTCTTAGCAGGAAAAGGCATTTGCTTTTGCACCCAAGGTTCCCTTTCATTACCATGTTTCTTAGCAATAAAATCTTCTTTAGTATACTTTTTATTTTTAGCATGTTTTTCAGGTTCATCCTCAACCTCTTCTTTATCAGAAGCATCATTCTTATCATTATCATTACCATTTTCATGTTCATTACCACTTTCAGTTTCAGCATTAGAAATAGAAATACTATTAGGATCATTAACAGGTTCAGAGGGTTCTACAACCTTTTTATGTTTCTTCTTCTTTTTCTTAGAAGGAGCACTAGGTTCAATGCGTTGAGAATCTTGTTCAATTCTTTTGGGATGCCCTTCAGGATATAGAGGATCCTGGGTAGAGACACCACCTCTAGTTGTTACTTCATAAGCATGTTTTTTCTTTAGAATTATTTTTTAACAAGTCATTTTGCACTTTAGTGAGTTGATCAATTTGAGTTTGAACCATTTGAAAATGTTTAACAAGCATCTTAACATCATTGGAGGTTCTCTCCACAATATCATGCAAATTGCTAATAGCTTGAGAATTTTCCATTAGATGATTCTCTACTCTCATATTAAAATTTTCTTGCTTAACAATATAATTATCAAACTCATCTAAGCATTGAGCAGGAGGTTTTGAATACGGAATATCTTCCCTAGTAAAGCGTTGAAGGGAGTTTACCTCGGTCATGGATGAAGGGGGAATTATCTCACATATATCTTCTATGGGAGGTAGATTCTTCACATCTTCGGATTTAATACCTTTCTCCTTGAGAGACTTCTTAGCTTCCCTCATATCTTCATCATTCAATTCTATTAAACCCCTCTTCTTCAATATTGGCATTGGAGTTGGTTCAGGTGTAGTCCAATCATCATGATTCCGACTTATTTTAGCCAATAATTCTTCAGCTTCGTCTGGAGTTCTTTTCCTGAAAACACAACCAGCACAACTATCCAAATATGCTCTAGACTCAATGGTTAGTCCACTATAAAATATATCAAGTAGATCATTCTTTTCTAAATCATGTCCAGGTCGAGCTCTGATAAGAGAACAAAATCTTGCCCAAGCCTCAGGCAATTTCTCTTCATCTCCCTGGTCAAATCTATAAATTTTCTGTAAAGCAATATGTTGAGCACTAGCAGGAAAGTACTTTCGAAAGAAAACATCACGCAGATCAGTTGGACTTTTAATAGAACCAGGAGGCAAATTATTATACCAAGTTTTAGCATCATCCTTTAATGAGAAAGGAAAAAATTTAGCGACAAAGTAAGTACGCATCTTGACATCATCAGAAAACAAGCTACTCATAGAAGAAAGTTCAATCATGTGTTCTACAGCACTTTCTTTTTCAGTACCACAAAAGGGTGTTTTCTCTACAATAGCTATATGAGATAGATCAAGAGAAAAATCATAATCTTTATCCTTAATGCATATAGGAGATGTGGCAAATTCAGGATCAGGAGATAGCTTATGTCTAACAGTATATTGTGCGAGAAACTTTTTAATTTTTCTTGCATCAGCAGTAGCATTGCATCTATTAATAAAATCATCATTAAGCTCCACATAATTTTCATCAGGATCATCACTAGAATAATCAAGTTCAGGTGAATTAACAGGTGTAGTAGCATTAGGAGTTTCAGTATTTTCAATTTGTCTAGACCTAGCAATTGTAGCATCTAGAAAGGATCCCAATGAACCACTATCATCAAGCACAGCAGAAACATTATCAATATTATTAGAGTTTTCAGATTCAGCAGAAGTACCAGCAAGTGAAGCTTGCGGCGGTGAAACAAGTTGACTTATCACAGATGGTGAATCAAGAGTAGCAGAGGTACTCAGAGTTGTACCTTTTCTTGTAGTGGATGGTAATATGGCGACTTTAGGATCGCGAGTTTTACCCATGATGGAGAATTTGCAGCGAACAATATCAATCCAAGTGAACTTCCAAATAAAGCTATGCTCCCCGGCAATGGCGCCAGAAAACAGTCTTGATAACCCACAAGTATAGGGGATCGCAACAGTCTTCGAGGGAAGTAAAACCCAAATTTATTGATTCAACACAAGGGGAGGTAAAGAATACTTATAAGCCTTAACAACTGAGTTGTCAATTCAGCTGCACCTGGAAAAGCACTAGTAACAGGGGTGATGTGAAAGTAGCAGTAATATGAGAGCAATAGTAACAAGAATACAAAGAAATGGTAGCAAAGAACACGCAGGCAATGACACCAGAAAATAGTTAATACTACTTCCAATGTCATATAGAAACGAGTATATGATGATGAGAGATGGACCGGGGTTCCCAGCGATCTACACTAGTGCTAACTCTCCAATAACAAGTGACAAGTGTTGGGTGAACAAATTACAGTTGGGCAATTGATAGGATTGAAAGCATTAAGACAGAACATCAAGATTATTAATTATGTAGGCATGTTTTCCATATATAGTCATACGTGCTCGCAATGAGAAACTTGTACAACATCTTTTGTCCTACCAGCCGGTGGCAGCCGGGCCTCAAGGGAATCTACTGGCTATTAAGGTACTCCTTTTAATAGAGCACCGGAGCAAAGCATTAACACTTGGTGAAAACATGTGATCCTCATACCTACGCCTTCCCCTCCAGTTGTCCCAATTTCTGTCACTTTGGGCCTTTGGTTCCGGACATAGACATGTGCATACAACTTGTAGATACAATCTAAGCAATAAGTATAGAGCTTAAATCTAAGATCATGCCACTCGGGCCCTAGTGACAAGCATTAAGCATAACAAGATTGCAGCAACAATAACTTCACAAACTTTATAGATAGACTAATCATAATGTATCATCCATCGGATCCCAACAAATACAACACCGATTACATCAGATGGATCTCAATCATGTAAGGCAGCTCATGAGATCATTGTATTGAAGTACATGGGATAGAGAGTACCAACTAGCTACTGCTAGAACCCGTAGTCCATGGGGGAACTACTCACGGAGCATGATGGAGGCGATGGCGTCGATGGAGATGGCTTCCGGGGGCACTTCCCCGTCCGGCAGGTGCCGAATGCAGACTTCGTCCCCGAATTGGAGTTTCGCGATGGCGGCGGCGCCCCTGGAGTCTTTCTGGAGTTTCTTCAATTGGTATCGCGTTTTTAGGTCGAAAGGGCTTATATAGGCGAAGAGGCAGCGCAGGAGGGCGCCTGGGGCCTCCTCCCCATAGGCCGGCGCGGCCAGGGTGGAGCCCACGCGGCCCTGGCGTGTGGTGGCCCCCTGGCCCGCCTCCGACTCTCCTTCGGTGTTCTGGGGTCTTCCGGGAAAAATAAGATACTGGGTCTTTGTTTCGTCGAATTCCGAGAATATTGCCCGAACAGCCTTTCTGGAACCAAAAACAGCAGAAAACAGGAACTGGCACTTCGGCATCTTGTTAATAGGTTAGTTCCGGAAAACGCATAAAAACATTATAAAGTATGAGCAAAACATGTAGGTATTATCATAAAACAAGCATGGAACATCAGAAATTATAGATACGTTGGAGACGTATCACTCATAAAGCAATAAATTCTTAGTAGAAAGTTTTGAAGCAACACAAAGGAAGATATAAGTTTCAGCAGTTGCTTTCAACTTCAACATGTATATCTCATGGATAATTATCAACACAAAGTAATATGATGAATGCAAATAAGCAAGTATGTAGGAATCAATGCACACAGTTGACACAAGTGTTTGCTTCTAAGATAGAAAGAAGTAGGTAAACTGACTCAACATAAAGTAAAAGAAAGGCCCTTCGCAGAGGGAAGCATGGATTACTATTTTTGTGCTAGAGCTTTTCATTTTGAAAACATAAAAAACAATTTTGTCAACGGTAGTAATAATTCATATGCGTTATGCATAAGACATCCTATAAGTTGCAAGCCTCATGCATAGAATACCAATAGTGCTCGCTGACATAGGCATCCCCAATGGGCCTGCCGAAGATAGTACCCGGGGTTTACTGAAGGCTCACGTCCCGAAGAATAAGAAGAATCGGAAGCCCAAGTTGATATTAAGGAAAGCTAGAGTTGTATTAGGAGATGATGTTTGTAATCTTGCGGGATGAGTTGGAAACCCTCCCGGACTCTGTAACTTGTACAATACGAATCCCTCGACTCCACCTCCTATATAAGGGGGAGTCGAGGGACAAAGAATGATCGAATCATTGTCTCTCAAACCCTAGTTTCCATAATCGTCGAGTACTTTTCGGCTGAAACCTTCGAGATCTACTTGCCCTCTACTTCCAACTAAACCCTAGCCTACAACCCGTAGGCATTGACAAGTTAATCCCTTGTCAATTGGCACCGTCTGTGGGAATTAGAGGCATCAAGGATCTGATCTCGATGGCACGTTCAAGATCGTCGACTTCATCAACTGCAAGCAACGCAATGGATCGAGGTAAACAGATCGCAACTGGTCCTGTCGATTTTGTTCCTCACCCGCCCTCCCGTTTGGATGCATATGCGTATCTGGAGGAGCCTATGGAGATGACGTTCGGAAGATTCCACTTTCGCGTCGAGAAAGAGGGAACGTATCGCCTCGAAATTCTGATCTCGTCGGGATTGTCGGCGGTCGATTCCGATTTTTCAAGCTCAACATCGTCAATCGAGTCAGGCGAAGAGGAGACTTCATCGCCACGCTTCATCAGCACCAGGGCAAGCGAAAAGCTCGCCAAGATCTTCAGTGACATGTCCTTCAAGTCATCCGCGGACTCCTATATAAGCGATGACTCGAGCAGTGTCGACAGCTTCAACTTCATCGACAAATCCATCACAGTGGGCAAGGTCTTCACCAATCTTTATGATGGTGTCACCAAACCCAGCACAGATCTGAATACAAAATACCATCAGATTTATATCATCGGAGAGCCAAGCCGCGATCAAGAGGAAACATCTGAGGCTTTCGACGATTTGGGAAATCCATACATTGATCCCTCTGATTTGCGACGAGGTCTAGGCAACAAATATGTTGGACCTGAGCCTCGCGATAGAGTTCAACTCCCACAAGCAGCATGGGATAGAGCTGCAAGAGCTATGGATGGTTCAGAACCAATGGCCACAACAGCCACGCCAGCAGAGTTGCAAGCATATCAATATAGGCTCGCACGAGCTGCAAGGGAATTGGAAAAACAGACAGCTGCTTTAAACAGAAGAAAGGAGGCAGCCTCTGCATCAAGCAGGCGAAGGGCAGAGCTGAGTCGACAATCTGGAACTTCGGGAGATAGCCACAGGGAAGCTCGGAATAGAGCAAGATCAAGGTTGCAACATATACCTGAAGGAGAAAGAGAGCACTTGGTTCAAAACCTCGACATGTCTTTTATGTCGATAGACACGAGAGGGAACATCATCCCCAAGACACCAGAAGCTGGGTATATGGCGACACAAGCTTTTATCCTTGCATCCAGGCCACCTCCAGGAGATCCAAGGGAGGCACTGTACAACATGACAATGGCAGGAGTTGGAGCCATGGGAACGGCGTTTGCATCAACACCCCCCGAAGGAACGGCAAGGCAAAACAGTCCACGTCCTGCGGCAGCAGCAACAACAGCTCCCGAAGGACCAAGTGGAGCAAGAGATACAGCAGCACAAGCAAGGGTGGACAGAGCACGACAAAGTAGAAGGGAACATCGGCATTCCCCAGAATTAAACGACGAGGATATGTGCGGTTTGCCATGCTTCACGAGGAGAGTCCGAAAAACTCGAGTCCCGAAGTTGCCTGATAACTTCAAGAAATTCGACGGCCTGCAAGATCCAGAGGATTGGCTAGTTGATTACCTCGATACGGTGAAGCTCACAGGAGGGACCAGAGCAACAGCTATGCAAAGCATTCAGGTGCATTTAAGTGGAGCCGCGCGATCTTGGATCAAGAAGCTTCCTCCAGGATCTATCGACAGCTGGGATAGCTTTGAGGACATATTCGTCAAGAATTTCCGGTCCACCTGCAAAAAACCCGCATCACAAGAGGAATTGAGGGCGTGTCGACAGAAGCCAGACGAATCAATGAGAAAGTACATCCAAAGGTGGAATATCATCAAAAATTCGGCAGAGAATATATCTGACGAGAGAGCGATAGATGCGTTTGTCGCAGGAATCAGGCGAGGAGATTTTGTTGAGGACTTGGGGAGAACCAATCCAAAGACAGTGTCCGCATTGATGGAGATAGCAAACAGATGGGCAGATGGAGAAGATGCTGTTCACAACAAACGGCATAGATCACCAGAGGAGGACCGCGGCCAAAATTATCAAAATAGGCGACGATTTCCTCAGCAGTACTCGGGCTATGATGCACCTGGGAAAATTTCGGCTAGCTTCCGAGCAAGCGCGGGAGGAAACAATAGAGATGATTACCAGAGGAGCAACGAGCAGCAAGGCGACAATAGAGATGACTCTCGAAACAACAGGCAAAATACTGGGTCGAGGTTTCAGAGGCCTTTCGTGTCTCCCGAGGAGATGATGAACGGGCCGTGTCAGATGCATTTTTGTCTTGACAACAACGGAAAAAGACAGTCGGGACACTTGCAAAAGGATTGCCGAAATTTCCAGGCAATGTTAAGGTGGGCAGGGCATGCCAATGCTCAGGCAGCGCCCAGAAATCCTCAAGGACCCAGGAGTGAGATTCACTTGCCACCTCCTCCCGCAATTACGGACAATAGTCGACATCAGCTCAGAACTGCGGCAGCACCTGCACCACCGCCTTATGTTGATCCCAATTCCAATGTAGCGGTCTCGATGATTCAGAAAGGAAGGCCATCCAATAGAGCTCAGAAAGTAATCTTGCGACAGGTGTTCATGGCAGAAAAGATGCCTCCACCAACAGTCGAGTATCTTAACTGGTCGGGGCAAGATATTGGCTTCACAATAGCGGATCATCCACAACAAGTTCCTTGACCAGGGCAATCAGCACTTATATTACCAGCAGTAATTGCAGGATTCGACATATCTCGAGTGTTCATAGATGGCGGCAACAGCTTAAACCTTATGTATGCAGATACACTAAGGAAGATGAACATATCCCTGGCAAACTTAAAACCAACGGACACGCGATTCCACGGTATCACACCGGAGAAGCCAAGTTATCCGCTGGGAAAGATTAATCTCGACGTTCAGTTTGGGACCCAAGAAAACTACAGAATAGAGAGGCTGGAATTCGAAGTCGTGGATTTCCCATCACAATACCACGCTTTGTTGGGACGCCCAGCATATGCTAGGTTTATGGCGGTACCACATTACACGTACCTATTGTGGAGGATGCCTGGACCTAAGGGACCAATTACAGTCAAAGGAAGCTTTGCGCTAGCCGATAAGTGCGATAAGGATTTTCATCGACTGTCAGAAACTTTCGGGATGCAAGCAGAGTACATGGCGTCAAGGCTCACGACTGACTACGATGTGCTGCCAGATGTAGGAAGGCCAAACAAAGAATCAACCTTTAACACTTAGAAAAATTCTAAGGAAGTGCAGATTCACCCGATAGACCCGAAAAAGACGATGTCCATCGCAAAAGACATGGACCTCGCATAGGAAAGCGCGCTCATCGAGTTCCTCCGTGAGCACTGGAAAATCTTCGCATGGTGTCCATCTGACATGCCAGGAGTACCCAGGGAACTTGCCGAGCATCACCTAAACTTGGATCCACTAGCGAGACCAATCAAACAACCTTTGCGGCGTTTTTTGGAGCCAAACCGCAAAGCTATGCTGTCAGAAATCGATCGACTAAGAGAAGCTGGTTTTATCAAAGAGCTGCATACAGAGGCCACATGGGTAGCAAATCCAGTGCTGGTGCCGAAGAAAAACACTAAAGTCCTTCGCATGTGCGTCGATTTTACGTGTCTCAATAAACATTGTCCAAAGGATCACTTTCCCCTCCCGAGGATCGATCAAATTATCGACTCCACGGCAGGATGTGAACGTCTTTCCTTCCTGGATGCATATTCTGGTTATAACCAGATCAGATTGAAAGAAGAAGATGAGGTCAAAACAGCGTTCATCACACCTTATGGCGTGTTTTGCTACAGAACAATGTCTTTTGGTTTGAAAAACGCGGGAGCAACATACCAGAGGATGATGCAGAAGTGTTTGGTGACACAGATTGGGAAAAACGTACAAGTATACATCGATGATGTCGTCATAACATCAAAGAAGGGGACAACGCTAATCGAGGATCTGAAGGAAACCTTCGATAACCTTGACAAATTCTGGCTCAAGTTGAACCCAACGAAGTATTCCTTTGGCGTCCCTGCAGGAGAACTTCTTGAGTTTCTAGTCTCAGCGAGAGGGATTGAAGCAAATCCCGACAAAATCCAAGCTATCGTAACAATGAGGAAACCAACAAAATTGAAGGAAATACAGCAGCTAACTGGGCGAGTCGCAGCTTTAAGCAGATTTGTTGCCAGGCTGGAAGAAAAAGCGTTACCGTTCTATGCTTTAATCAAGCAAGGAGAGAAATTCCAGTGGAACGAAGAGGCCGATAGAGCCTTCGAGGATTTGAAGCGCACAATTTCGACAACACCAATCTTGGTGGCGCCGAAAGAGAAGGAACCTCTCCTGCTATACATCGCAGCCACACCTCAGGTGGTTAGCACGGTGCTAGTCGTCGAAAGAGAAGAAGAAGGAAAACTCCATGGAGTGCAAAGGCCGGTATATTTCATCAGTGAAGTTTTATCGCCTTCCAAACAGCGGTACCCGCAGTACCAGAAGTTAGCATATGGAGTGATCACAACAGCAAGAAAATTGTGCCATTATTTTTCGGCACACCCGATAATAGTGGTCAATGAAGCACCTCTATCAAACATATTGAACAATCCAGAAGCTACAGGGCGTGTCTCCCTTTGGGGAATAGAATTTTCCCCTCGGGACATCACGTATGAAAAAAGAAAGGCAATCAAGTCGCAAGCTCTGCCAGATTTCATTGCAGAGTGGATGGAGCTGCAAAATACAGGACCCCCGGATTTATCGAGAACTTGGACCATGAACTTCGATGGATCCAAGAGAGTAGAAGGAGCTGGTGCAGGGGTGATACTCATATCACCTGAAGGCGACAAATTGAAATATGTCCTACGGATGACGTTCCCAAACGCATCTAACAATGAAGCAGAATATGAAGCCCTTATACACGGGATGAAGATGGCGAAAGCTTGCGGTGCAACTCGATTAAAAATCTTTGGCGACTCACAATTGGTAGCTCAGCAGGTTATGAACAATGTGATGCAGTCAATGATAACATGGTGGCATATAAGGAGGTGTACAACGAGCTTGAGAAGCTGTTTGATGGATGCGAAGTAAATCACATCAGTAGGCTGAGCAATGATGAAGCCGACGTTCTCGCAAACATCGGGTCGCAGTGCCTTCCAATCCCGCCAGGTGTGTTTTGGGAAGAGATAGCCGAGAGATCCACAAAAACAAAGAAGGCGCAGAAGAAGACGAAGGATGAGAAAACTTCGGCACCTCTCAAAGAAGTTCCGGACGAAGAAGAGGACCAGGAGCTAGTGTTGATGGTAGAAGTCCCATGGATGCAAGCGTACATATCGTATATCCTGAGAAAAGAACTACCCGACGATCCAGTTGAAGCAAGGCGAGTTATTCGACGATCCAAAGCCTTCACAGTGGTCAAAGGAGAGTTATACAAGCGAAGTATTTCGGGCGTGCTGCAAAGGTGCGTTACACCCGAAGAAGGAAGGATAATCTTAAAGGACGTACACGAGGGAATATGTGGCCACCACGCGAGCAGTCGAGCTATTGCGGCCAAGGTTTTTCGGGCTGGATTTTACTGGTTGACAGCAATAGAGGATGCAAAAGAGATAGTGCGAACCTGCGACGCGTGCCAAAGATTCGCCGCAAAACCACACTCTCCGGCAGCAGAGCTGATGCCAATACCATTGTCTTGGCCCTTTGCCCAATGGGGACTCGATATGGTGGGAAAGTTGCACAAAGCTTCGCCAGGTGGATATGAGTACATGTTGGTTGCTGTTGATAAATTCACCAAGTGGATAGAAGCGAAGCCGATAAATTCACCAGATGCAGCGTCAGCAATAAAATTCGTGAAGGGCACCGTTTTTTGGTTTGGAGTACCTCACAGCATTGTCACAGACAATGGTAGTAACTTTACGTCCAAGGAGTTCAAAGCATACTGCGCAGAAGTAGGCATCAAATTGCACTTCGCGTCCGTTGGGCACCCGCAAACCAACGGCCAAGTCGAGAAAGCCAATGGTATCATCTGCAACGGTATCAAAAAACGCCTGCTAGGACCGCTTGAAAAGGCTCGACATACCTGGCCAGAAGAATTGCCAAGTGTTTTGTGGAGTATCCGAACAACACCAAATACAACGACACAAGAAACTCCGTTCTTCCTCGTCCACGGAGCTGAGGTAGTACTACCAATCGAAATAGAGCATGACTCCCCAAGAGTGACAGAGTATGACGAGGAAACTTCAAGAAAAGCTTTGGAGGACGACGTAGATGCACTCGATGAAGCTCGAGATGAAGTACTATCACGGGTCACCAAGTACCAGCAGGACCTGAAAAACTACCACAGTCGACGATTGCGGCCAAGATCTTTCCAGGTCGGCGATTTGGTCCTACGACTCAATCAGCAAAGTACTGAAAATCTCGAGTCACCATGGCTGGGCCCTTACGTCGTCACGGAAGTAATTGAAGGAGGAGCATAAAGGATAAAGGACAAGAAGACAGGGGTTCCCGAGAAAAACCCCTGGAACGTGGCGCAGCTCAGGCGTTTCTACGCCTAGAGCCAAAATATAGTCCTCCTTTGTAAAAACACAATGTACTGAAACGCCCGCGAGTTTTCAGACGCACTCTTTTCCTTTTCAGGGCACCGAGTGGGGCTGGAAAGGTTTTTAATGAGGCGGGCTCGCGGTGCTGCAATATAGTAAAAGATAGTGATGAGATACATCTTTTTTTCTTCGACAGGCTCGGGGGCTCATAACCCACGACAGCAAAAAATACATATTCTCGCAAAAAAGTAAATTCTTCGATATAACAAAATAGTATAAGCTCCAGCCAAAGGCTCGGGGGCTTCGCAATATAGATTACACTTTACAATATAGACAACTTCATCAATACAGAAAATTCGACAAAAAATATATAGACATAACTTTTCGCAATATAGCACAACTCAGTCAAGGCCTAATATACTATCTATGGATAAACCTCTGGTCGTCTTGTGCTCAGCATAGGTCCCCTTGATGAAGAATTCAGAATCCATTCGAAGAAGTTCATCCATCATCGCCTCGGCCACAGGAGTCACGATATCATTGATTTCGTCAATGTTATTTTTCCGTCGCGATTTTTTGGCCAAACAGTCAGCAACAATCTTCGTCAGGTCCAATTTGGGATGGCAAATATGTATCATGATCATGGCGAATCTTGCTCCGGCAGTCAATTGAGCTCGCACAAAGTTATGAATACGAGGGACATCTCGGAATTTCTCCATCAATCCAAGAAGAGTTTCAGGAGCTTCATCTCGAGGGAACAGAGTCTTGTAAACAAGGGTCAAGGTTCTCGTGCAGAAGTTAAGAAATTCGCAAACCTGGCAGGCGCGATCTTGGAACCTGGCAATCTGTTGGGTTCGCTCGGGAGTGGCCCAGAACAAGCAGCCATGGTTAAGAGAAAGATTAACGAGGAGGTTCGTTCTCACATTCACCCTTTCATCTTCAGCAGCAGCGTCGAGAACAGAACCTATTGAGCGACAGGACAAGAAATTCAAAAAAAAAGAGGGGTACAGCAAAAAGCAGAGACAGCGCTAGGTTGAAAAACATACCTAACATATCCACACTAGCTTCAGTCATTAGCTCGAGCATATTATTTTCTCGAGCAGTTGCTTTTTTAGCTTCCGAAATAGCAGCGTCTTTGGCAGCTATGGCTTCTTTAGCTTGTTGAAGGGCAATCTTCTCTCTTTCGGATGCTTTACGAGATTGCTCCATCATCGCAAGAGTCTGCTTTTTCATGGATTGAAGTTGTTGGTGAAGTTCTTGCAAATCTTGCGAGAAGTGCTTACTCGAAGAACCTTCGATAAGGTTATCATCGACAAGGGTTTTCTTCGAGAAAGAAGAAGCAGGAGAAGTATCGGCAGGACAAGTTTTTGATCAAATGCTCGGGGGCTACTTTGGAAAAATGAAAAATTCGAAAAAGACAAAATAGAAATGGCGTGAGCCTATGATCAAATACAAATATTTGCTCATAGCCTCGGGGGCTACTCCCATCGGGAGCGCTGTTCGCGCACCCGAGAGATTTGATAATCTCGGCAGAGGGAAAAATATAGCGGCATAAGGCGTGGAGCCTACACCCAAGCACAAGTCCTTGGCTGTAGACTCGGGGGCTACTCCCATCGGGAACGCTGTTCGCGTGCCCGATGAAATTATAAAAAAGAAAGATAGAAGAACAAGAGAGTATATTTCGAGTTATAAATAACTCTACATATACTCCCATAGGGAGAGCAATATAAGTCATCCGTTGACTCAATAAAATGTGCCATTCCAACAGCCGAATAAGCACTCGACAATATATTCTCAGAACGCCAAAGTTGCGAACAATTTCTGAATGCCGCAAATTTGCGAAGGTAAGACCCCAGATCCGTTCTGTGTGGCGTGGCGCCGTCTCTGACATCGGTTTGCTACTTTTATCCGTATCAACAGATACGAAGAAAAATCCTAACGGACGCGTTAGGTACCCGATAAATATGACTGGGACTCGATAGAATGGTAAGACCTTAAGCGGCACCTGTCGAAGTTTACACCAGTATCCCGAGATCATGTCCAGGGACGTGATCTTGAAGTAGGTTTTTGCGGATTGCCACTAGAGCAGTTAACTAGTACCTGATCCGTCAGATGAACTAGCCCCAACTACCATTATCCCTGTGCAATATAGAAATTCATATGAAGAAATATAGAAAAGTTTAAAGTTGTCGAGTAAAAATAAACAGAGGAGATTTTCCCTGACTCTGCGATTCAAGCAAAATCTCGGGGGCTACTGACATAGGCATCCCCAATGGGCCTGCCGAAGATAGTACCCGGGGTTTACCGAAGGCCCACGACCCGAAGAATAAGAAGAATCGGAAGCCCAAGTTGATATTAAGGAAAGCTAGAGTTGTATTAGGAGATGATGTTTGTAATCTTGCGGGATGAGTTGGAAACCCTCCCGGACTCTGTAACTTGTACAATACGAATCCCTCGACTCCACCTCCTGTATAAGGGGGAGTCGAGGGACAAAGAATGATCAAATCATTGTCTCTCAAACCCTAGTTTCCATAATCGTCGAGTACTTTTCAGCTGAAACCTTCGAGATCTACTTGCGCTCTACTTCCAACTAAACCCTAGCCTACAACCCGTAGGCATTGACAAGTTAATCCCTTGTCACTCGCACCTTGTCCTAATTAGCTCGGATTTCCATGGATTATCAGTGCATTACATATGTTTCAACCAAGTCTCAGAAAGGGGTACCTCTATGCCGCCTGTACAAAGGTCCAAGGAGATAGATCGCATTTGATTTCTCATTTTTGATAGATCTCAACTAAGGACATCCATACCGGGACAACATAGAAAACAGATAATGGACTCCTCTTTAATGCATAAGCATTCAACAACAGATAATATTCTCATAAGAGATTGAGGATTAATGTCCAAATTGAAACTTCCACCATGATACATGGCTTTAGTTAGCGGCCCAATGTTCTTCTCTAACAATATGCATACTCAAACCATTTGATCATGATAAATCACCCTTACTTCAGACAAGACGAACATGCATAGCAACTCACATGATATTCAACAAAGGTGTAATAGTTGATGGCGTCCCCAGAAACATGGTTACCGCTCAACAAGCAACTTATAAGAAATAAGATACATAAGCTACATATTCTTTACCACAATAGTTTTTAAGGCTATTTTCCCATGAGCTATATATTGCAAAGACAAGGAATGAAATTTTAAAGGTAGCACTCAAGCAATTTACTTTGGAATGGCAGAGAAATACCACATAGTAGGTAGGTATGGTGGACACAAATGGAATGGGTTTTGGCTCAAGGTTTTGGATGCACGAGAAGAATTCCCTCTCAGTACAAGGCTTTGGCTAGCAAGGTTGTTTGAAGCAAACACAAGTATGAACCGGTACAGCAAAACTTACATAAGAACATATTGCAAGCATTATAAGACTCTACACTATCTTCCTTGTTGTTCAAACACTTCACCAGAAAATATCTAGACTTTAGAGAGACCAATCATGCAAACCAAATTTCAACAAGCTCTATGGTAGTTCTTCATTAATAGGTGCAAAGTACATGATGAAAGAGCTTAAACATGATCTATTTGAGCAAAACAATTTCCAAGTATCAAATTATTCAATACAATATACCAATTACCACATGAAGCATTTTCTGTTTTCAACCAAATAACAATGAACGAAGCAGTTTTCAACCTTCGCCATGAACATTAAAAGTAAAGCTAAGAACACCAGTGTTCATATGAACGAGCGGAGCGTGTCTTTCTGCCACACAAAGAATGCTAGGATCCGATTTTATTCAAACACAAACAAAAATAAAAACATACAGACGCTCCAAGTAAAGCACATAAGATGTGACGGAATAAAAATATAGTTTCACTAGAGGTGACCTGATAAGTTGTCGATGAAGAAGGGGATGCCTTGGGCATCCCCAAGCTTAGATGCTTGAGTCTTCTTGAAATATGCAGGGATGAACCACGGGGGCATCCCCAAGCTTAGACTTTTCACTCTTCTTGATCATATTGTATCATCCTCCTCTCTCGACCCTTGAAAACTTCCTCCACACCAAACTCAAAACAAACTCATTAGAGGGTTAGTGCATAATAAAAAATTCACATATTCAGAGGTGACACAATCATCCTTAACACTTCTGGACATTGCCCAAAGCTACTGAAAGTTAATGGAACAAAGAAATTCATTCAACATAGCAAAAGAGGCAATATGAAATAAAAGGCAGAATCTGTCAAAACAGAACAGTCCGTAAAGACGAATTTTTTAGAGGCACTTAACATGCTCAGATGAAAAAGCTCAAATTTAATGAAAGTTGCGTACATATCTGAGGATCACTCATGAAAATTGGCAGATTTTTCTGAGTTACCTACAGAGAGACCTACTCAAATTCGTGATAGCAAGAAATCTGTTTCTGCGCAGTAATCCAAATCTAGTATCATCCTTACTATCAAAGACTTTACTTGGCACAATAATGCAATAAAATAAAGATAAGGAGAGGTTGCTACAGTAGTAACAACTTCCAAGACTCAAATATAAAACAAAATTGCTGTAGTAAAATAATGGGTTGTCTCCCATAAGCGCTTTTCTTTAACGCCTTTCAGCTAGGCGCAGAAAGTGTGAATCAAGTATTATCAAGAGATGAAGCATCAACATCATAATTTTCACAACTTGTCACAATAGGTATCTTAGATGTTACATTATCTAAATTTCCCATAGTGGTGCTAAGGGCTTTATCAATTTCAGGCTTATAATAGTTCTTTGGCTTAGGCACCTTAGAGACATACATGAACTTTTGCTCCTTACCCACATAAGCTTTCTCCTTAAACTTAAGAGAAGAAAAAGTTGAACCCAAGGTTCCCATAGCTTCTTCAAGTTCACTAATCCTATGGGTTTGATTATCATGAGTAGCACAAGTTTCTAAGACGGCAATTCTCTCATTAATTCCACCTAGAGATTTATCAAGTTTATCAGTGTTATCAAGTAATATTCCCAATTTAGTCTCAACACTTGGAAGATTTTTCTCTATGGCCTCCAACTTTTTCATGACATCTTCAAGAGAGATTTCACTTTTAGCTTCATTAACAGGTGGTATTCCAACTAGACTCTCAATAATGCAACTAGCTTCTAAAGCAGGAGTGCCTAGGAAATTACCTCCCGCAAGAGTATCAAGAACATACCTATTCCAGCTAGAGATACCAACATAAAAATTCCTAAGTAGGATAATAGTGGAGTGTTTCTTAGTGCATCTATGATGAGCATCACTAATTCTATACCAAGCATCTTTAAAACATTCTCCCTCTTGTTACTTAAACGAACGAACTTCAACTTCAGGGTTACTCATTTTTAGCAGTAGTAAATAAGTAAAGTAAACTAAGTAAAGTAAAGTAAATGCAAGTAACTAATTTTTTTGTGTTTTTAATATGAAGAAAGCAAACAAGACAGTAAATAAAGTAAAGCAAGTAACTAATTTTTTTGTATTTTTGATATAGAGTAAGCAAACAAAACAGAAAATAAAGTAAAGTAAAGCAAGACAATAACAAAGTAAAGAGATTAGATGTGAGAGACTCCCCTTGCAGCGTGTCTTGATCTCCCCGACAACGGCACCAGAAATTTAGCTTGATGACGCGTAAAGCACACGCCCGTTGGGAACCCCAAGTGGAAGGTGTGATGCGTACAGCAGCAAATTTCCCTCAGTAAGAAACCAAGGTTATCGAACCAGTAGGAGATGAAGGCCACGTGAAGGTTGTTGGTGACGGAGTGTAGTGCGGCGCAACACCAGGGATTCCGGGGCTAACGTGGAACCTGCACAACACAATCAAAATACTTTGCCCCAACTTAACAGTGAGGTTGTCAATCTCACCGGCTTGCTGTAAACAAATGATTAAACGTATGGTGTGGAAAATGATGTTTGTTTGCGAAGAACAGCAGAGAACAATGATTGCAGTAGATTGTATTCAGATGTAAAAGAATGGACCGGGGTCCACAGTTCACTAGTGGTGTCTCTCCAATAAGAAATAGCATGTTGGGTGAACAAATTACAGTTGGGCAATTGACAAATAGAGAGGGCATAACAATGCACATACATATCATGATGACTAATATGAGATTTACTTAGGGCATTACGACAAATTACATAGACCGCTATCCAGCATGCATCTATGCCTAAAAATTCCACCTTAGGGTTAGCATCCGCACCCCTTCCAGTATTAAGTTGCAAACAACAGACAATTGCATTAAGTATGGTGCGTAATGTAATCAACACAAATATCCTTAGACAAAGCATTGATGTTTTATCCCTAGTGGCAATAGCACATCCACAACCTTAGAACTTTCTATCACTGTCCCAGATTCAATGGAGGCATGAACCCACTATCGAGCATAAATACTCCCTCTTGGAGTCACAAGTATCAACTTGGCCAGAGCCTCTACTAGCAACGGAGAGCATGCAAGATCATAAACAACACATATATGATAGATCAATAACCAACTTGACATATTATTCCATATTCATCGGATCCCAACAAACACAACATGTAGCATTACAAATAGACGATCTTGATCATGATAGGCAGCTCACAAGATCTAACATGATAGCACAATGAGGAGAAGACAACCATCTAGCTACTGCTATGGACCCATAGTCCAAGGATGAACTACTCACACATCAGTCCGGAGGCGATCATGGTGATGTAGAGTCCTCCGGGTGATGATTCCCCTCTCCGGCAGGGTGCCGGAGGCGATCTCCTAAATCCCCCGAGATGGAATTGGCGGCGGCGGCGTCTCTGGAACTTTTTCCGTATTGTGGCTCTCGGTAATAGGGTTTTTGCGATGGAGAGTTTAAGTAGGCGGAAGGGCAGAGTCGGAGGAGGCACGGGGGCCCCACACCATAGGGCGGCGCGGCCCCCCCTTGGCCGCGCGGCCTTGTGGTGTCGGCGCCCCGTGGCCCCACCTCGTATCCTCTTCGGTCTTCTGGAAGCTCCGTGGAAAAATAAGACCCTGGGCGTTCGTTTCGTCCAATTCCGAGAATATTTCCTGTGTAGGATTTCTGAAACCAAAAACAGCACAAAACAGGAACTGGCGCTTCGGCATCTCGTTAATAGTTTAGTGCCGGAAAATGCATAATAATGACATAAAGTGTATATAAAACATGTGAGTATTGTCATAAAACTAGCATGGAACATAAGAAATTATAGATACGTTTGAGACGTATCAAGCATGCAAGATCACAAATAACATATGACAAGTATATAATCAATCTCAACCATAGTATTCAACATTCATCGGATCCCAGCAAACACAACATGTAACATTACATAAAGATAATCTTGATCGTGATAAGAAGCTCACAAGATCTAAACATGAAGCATAAATTGGAGAAGACAACCATCTAACTACTGCTATGGACCCGTAGTCCAGAGATGTATAGGCCTCCGGTGATGATCTCCCTCTCCAGCAGGGTTCCGGGAAGAGCTTCAGAACCCTCCCGAGCTAGGGTCGGCGCTGGCGGCCACGACGAAACTTTTTGTGGATGGAGGCTCGTGTATTTAGGTTTTCCGATCAGATAAATAAATAGGCGGAAGGGCGAGGTCGGTGGGCGCCCGAGGGGCCCACACCACCCCTAGGTGTGGCCAGGGGGTGGCCCGCGCCTAGGCATGGCGTGGCTGCCTCCTAGCACCTCTTCGTGTATCCTATGGACTTTGTCTTCGTTACAGTATAATAGGAACTTTGGCTTTTGTTTCGTCCAATTTCGAGAATATTTCTTGTACAACTTTTCTTAAATACAAAGCAGCAGAAAACAGGGAACTTGCACTATGGCATCACATCTACCACCTTATAAGTTATTGTCACTCTTCGAGATTACTAGATGCATGAACCCACTATCGAGCATAAATACTCCCTCTTGGAGTCAAAAATACATACTTGGCCAGAGCATCTACTAGCAACGGAGAGCATGCAAGATCACAAATAATATATGACAAGTGTATAATCAATCTCAACCATAGTATTCAATATTCATCGGATCCCAGCAAACACAACATGTAGCATTACATAAAGATAATCTTGATCATGATAGGCAGCTCACAAGATCTAAACATGAAGCATAAATTGGAGAAGACAACCATCTAGCTACTGCTATGGACCCGTAGTCCAGAGACGAACTACTCACGCATCACTACGGAGCCGGGCATGGTGGTGTAGAGGCCTCCGGTGACGATCTTCCACTCCGGCAGGGTGCTGGGAAGAGCTTCAGAACCCTCCCAAGCTAAGGGTCAGCGATGGCGGTCGCGACGGAACTTTTCGTGGATGGAGGCTCGGGTATTTCGGTTTTCCCATACAGTTGAATAAATAGGCGGAAGGGCGAGGTCGGTGGGTGCCCGAGGGGCTCACACCACCCCTAGGTGTGGCCAGGGCCTGGGCCGCGCCCAGGGCAGGTGTGGCCGCCTCGTGGCGCTTCTTCGTCTCTCCTCCGAACACCGTCTTCGTTATAGTAAAATAGGAACTTCGGCTTTTGTTTCGTCCAATTCCAAGAATATTTCCTGTACAACTTTTCTGAAATACAAAACAGCAGAAAACAGGGAACTGACACTGTGGCATCTTGTTAATAGGTTAGTTCCGGAAAATGCATACAAGTGCAACGAAGTGTAAACAAAACATATATCAATTGGTGTAAAGCAAGCATGGAGCATCAAAAACTATAGATATGTTTGCAACGTACCAGCATCCCCAAGCTTAAACCCTGCTCGTCCTCGAGTAGGTAAGCGATAACAGAAATAATTTTTGAGATGACATGAAACCAACACAATCTTGACCAAGTTTATTGTAAAAGCATTGTGAGCTAGGATCAAAGTACTCTAAACATAGGCATGATAGATATAATTCTAACAATAGAACTTAGCAACTATGTTACAACATAAGAAGTAACTCAAAGAAAAAATCATGAATAATTGTGCACTGAAAGCAACTGTTTTTTAGCATAGAGAAAACATAGCAAAGTGGTACTCAGCTTGTCCTTTATGAAGTAGCAAAACATAAATGCTAGGACACCTTTAAAGTTGAAATGGTGACTAGATACAAATAATTTGAGAACAAGCAATAGCATAATCATGAATCAATCAATAATAAATTTTGGGACTATGCACATTATACTTAGAATGACAACTATACTTTCTTAATTGGTACATAAAGTAAGAAGATGAAGACTCAACATAAAAGTAAAAGAAAGGCCCTGCACAGAGGGAAGGAAGATTACTCATGTTCTAGAGCTTTTTATTTTGAATGCAATAGAGGTGTTGAGAATATATTTTGAGAGGTATGAATGTCTATGTCAACAAATGGAATCAAATGTTCTATCATCCTTTCATGTTTAATGGCTTCAAGAGCGGCCCCATAGAGAGAACAATAAATTCCTTTGTTTAAACAAGCTAAGTTCATAATTTCTCAAGTACATAGTGTTACGAGATTTAGATTATTGGTTCAATTTATATTTAGTCGGTGGGCACCCGCGCCTGCTCTTTTGCAAAATTAAGGATAGAACATTGTGCATGCTAGTCAAAGTGTGAAGCCATAATAAACATGAAACAGAAGATAAAGCATTCAACACTTTCTCATGAGCTAAAACAAAACACAAAACAGGTAATTATCTTTGAAGGTTAAAGGTAGCACACAAGCAATTCACTTTGGAGTGGCAGTGAAATACCAAATATAGATAGCTATTGTGGATACAATTGGCAAACTTTGGTTTTTGGTAGTTGGATGCACGAGTAGAGCTCATACTCAGTACAGGTGAAGGCTAGTAAAAGACTCGGAGCGACCAACTAATAGAGCAATAATGGCCGTAATGATGCATAGTGACAAAACATTATGAAGCAAAGCATAAAGTGATATTAAAAGTCAAAAAACTAAATGATCATAGAGGCTTTAGGTCACTAGTTTGTAGTCATAACATGATGTAAACATGTGCCAAGTCAACCCAATAAAGTATCAAAGGAGAATACCATAATATTACACTTTTTATGATGGAAACAACACACGATTCTTTCAATGGCACATTAAGCACTCTCAGCTATTTGAGACAAGTCATGCTACAACAATAACTACTAAGCATATGATTAAAATAACATCAAACATGACATTCCAAAGTCTATGCCACAGTCTAAACAAGCTTCTTTTTGCACCACTATAAGCATGAAACATTTTACTCGTCTCCAACACCAATCAACTTATTTGAAACAACTCTCATTGATAATAATCAATAATGATCAGAGAGCTAATCATACCTAACTAAAGAAACTAACAAGCTCTAAACAAAATACAAGTGGAAAAACCAGAGCTAAACGCAGAACTAGTAAAATAGAGCACTCGCAGAACAATAGGAGTGAAAACTAAAGTGTTCTATGCAATTAAAACGAAGTGTGTCATTCTCCAAAACAAATATGCTAGAATCCAACAATATTCTACAGCAAACAAAAGAAAAGAAAACTACAAAAAAAACGCTCCAAGAATAACACATAGCATATGAAACAATAAAAATATAGCGTCTAGAAAGATGACCTAATGCTTTGTTGATGAAGAAGGGGATGCCTAGGGAATCCCCAAGCTTTGACGCGTGTACCTCTTGGATATTTCTTGGGCTTAAATGGGCATCCCCAAGCTTACGCTTTTCACTAGTAGAAAAACGGTCATCTATACCGGTTCCAGAGGGCCATTCGTACCGGTTTTGCAACCGGTACAAATTATTCGGCACTAAAGCCCCCCCCCCTTTCGTACCGGTTGCTTACGAACCGGTATAAAACGGGCCTCCACGTGGGCCACCAGGAGAGCTCAGGGCTGAGGATCTTTGGTACCGGTTGGTAATACGAACCGGTACCAAAGGTTCCCCACGGCGAGGAATTTTCCCAAATCTTCGCCGCGCAGAATTGGCTTTTTAGGGTTTTGGAGAGGTTTAGGGATATCGGTTTGATTCATATCGCGTCGATGCACCAGAAACGCGTTTGGGTTTAGGTAGTACATGAAGATCAAGATGATGCATAGCAAGTTGGTGCATATAATATAACACACATGTTATTGCATGAGATCGCAAATTAAGTAGCACTATGCATGAAGATCGATCTTCATGCATAGTGGTGCTCTCCGAGGCGTACTCTATATATGTCTATTACATGTAGCATAGTGGTACTCTTCGAGTCAACGATATATGTAACATGTACATCTTCATTCATTGTGGTGCTCTGCGAGTGGTGGTATGACGTCCCGAAGGAAAAATCCCGCCAATTCCTCGCCTATTGCTATGAAGCGGTCATCGATTGAGAGCTTGTTCCGCTTTCTTGCCAACTATAAAAGAATAAGATACAAATGAATACATGAAACAACTATTACTGAAACTCGGCACAACTTATGATAACAAAACAAATTTGTGAAGATTGTTTTTGTACCTCTTTATTTCTCTCATTATTCGTTCTCTCGTTGACAATTCTGCGGATGAACTCGCAAACGAAGAATCCACAGAGATCGGTCCCCGGAGGTTGTTGCGGGCATTTCTTTACAAGAATATAATTCAATCAAACAATAGTCAAGTATGATAATTGAAAGGTGTGTGGACCTAGGTAGTACTACTTACTTTCGCACGCCATCGCAGCTTCGGTGGCCATTCACGGGACGTATCTTCCTTGATGAAAGTTTGCCATACGCTGCTCGACAAAAGAAAATGCATAAAAGAGTCATCAATTAGTTCAAAGCAGGAAATTAACGAAACAAACCGATAAGAATTCAAATTACCTTCGAGCATTAAAAAACAAGACACGTATAGATCCTTTTCTTTGGTTAGTGAGTCCAAGACTTCAACTTCTCCAATTTCCAAATTGATGACGAGAAGAATAAAGTGAAACCTACGCACGTTTCAATATGTAGTCATTAGTTAAAATTTTGACATACGGTGAGCAAAATATAATGTGTTATAAGACAGTAAGACTCACTCGAAGTTGTAAGGCCAAAGTATTAGCTTTTTGTCACGTTGTCGCTTCAAAAACCTTAGCAAAGTCTGCGGTGTATCCTTGTTATAGAGGGGATCATCTATGGTTTTGACATGCATTGTGTTCGGGTCAATGAACCCAATGTCTGTGATATCGTCCCTTTTGCATTCGAGCATCTTCGATCTGCATAATATAGCGCACAAAAGATTATAATCTGCAGGACAATGAACGACTTCTCAAATTAAATAAATAAATCACTTACGAGACAATAGCAACCGATGATTGATTTGTCGAGGGCCCGGAGATTGTATAACCGAAAGAGTTCGGCGAAGTCAACGTTCACACGGTACTCCTGGAAGTAGTGCTCTTCCCTAACTCGCACCATGATAGTCTCGATCCCTTCCTTTGAGGCCTTAAGGTACCACGAATGCAAGTTACGCATACATGTTGGTACCTTCCTGAGATTCTCGACCAAATCTTTCCCTTGAACAAACCGATATGCTCGTTCAGCTAAGGCGTAATCAGTTGCGTCTTGTCGAGAACTTTGAACGGTCTTCCCGTCAAACACCTTGAGAGGGGCGACCGATTGAACGGGTTGTTGTCCGAGCTGGTAGACACTGTGTATCCCTTTTATCTCCCTGATACCCGATTTAACGGGTTTTGTCGCCTCGATCATCTTGTCATACGACCTTTCAATAGAACGCGCATAGTCGGATGGCGGCGATGGTACAGGGTCATATAGATTGTCAACGGTACGCACAACTTTCTCCCGATCTAGTGTCTTCTCGAAAGGTATCTACGGCACTTTCGGTGCAAAAAATTTCTTCACCTCGGCCTTAACGGCCTCCCGCGTTTTCCTGCGGAGTTTTTCCCAAGGTAACTTCTCGGGAGGCGGCAGTTGTTTCTCCTTTCTAGCTTTCTTCCTAGGCGGCGTACCGTTCCGCTTAACGGACGCTGTCTTACGCGGAGGATCTCGAGATGGTGGACTCACGCCGGGGTCCCTCTCGGGTAGGTGTGGACTTGGCTGCTCACCAGGACTGCCACCGGGAGGAGTCGATGGCATTTGCTGCTCATGTGTAGGAGTCGGTGGCCTTTGCAAAAGGACGACGTACTTCTTCGGCCATAGGGCGAAACCGTGCTTGACATCGCCCGTGTCCTCTCATCTTCACCTCTAGGAATATCAAGCTCCACTTTTTCAAACCCCGAAACAACTTCATCCACCCCGACACGAACACAACCAGGTGGAATGGGCATATGATGGTGCATTGCTCCATCTTCACTTGGGTACACATAGCCGACCGCCACCTTAACAGACGCGGTCCCGATTAACATATGTAGCTCGTAATCTGTCTTCTCCGTGACATAATCCACGGGGTAGCTTCCTCCACATCCGTCAAGATGCGAGGAACCGACACTGCTTCTTCGCCGAGATGGGGCAGCATCGGCTTGTGGATCCTGTAGAAACAGCGGCTGATCAGGTGCCCTCGATTTCTCTCAAGAGCCTCCACCCTAGATAACAACTCCGTTACAATGTCGGCGTCCTTCTTCTTCTTTCGCGAACGGCTTCTATAAGTGTCGGCGCTGTCCGGCCACGCTTCCTTCATGGTGAGACCTGGGCGAGCTCGTACCCGTCCAACATGTTCGGGGTTCCCCGGAGCGAGTGTCGGCTCGTCATTCTCTCGATCGGGAATGTACTCTCCCTTTTCGACCTTTTCAATTGCATCTACAAGCTTCGGTACAATTGCCTCAATTTTTCCTTCCATTTTCCCTTCGCAACGATCAACCCTGTCTTTGGGTCCAACCCTGCCCCATGAGCGAACAACCAGAACTTGGACCGTTCGGGCCGGTCCCCATGTCTCGTGGAGTGATTCCATGATCCATCGGTTTATTCTCAAACGCTGTCCACTTCGGAATGGCACTCTTGTAGCCACCTGACCCCAAATGATGCGGAAGTTTCTTCTTTGCAGCATTTTCGGTATTTTTCTTCGATCGGGACACAAACTTAGACGATTTCTTATACTCCTTAAATGCGGCCAGTGATCTTTTATCTTCACTAGATTATCATCGAATACTGGATCTTCATTCTTATATTTGTCCCATAAATTTTTCTTGAAGCTCTGGAATTGTATGCCCATCTTATTCCATGTCCATTCCTTGACTTTATCCTTCTGGCCTTCCGTCATGTCTTCCGGTAGGCTGAACTTTGTCGAGCGTTTCCCAAAGAAATTTTTTCATGCTCGTTGACATAAGTAGCACCACTCTCCGGGTTCTTCGGCTTATGCCACTCTTGAATGCTGATCGGTACATGGTCCCTAACAATAACTCCGGATTGACTTGTAAATTTGCGGCAAAACTCCTTGGGCTCCATGGTTCACCATTAGCCTTGAATGCCGTGAGGGCTAACCTGCCCTCGCCCTTTAGCACCCGCGTCGGGCCTCGTTTTGTTCTAACAGACTTGCTCGATGATCCGGAGAGGCTAAAAGAAAAAATTATTCGTTAATAAGTGCAATACAAATAAATGAATGCATCTAGGGATGAACACGAGACTAATTGATACATAGATATACACCTCGCCGGAGTTTGTGATGGACACTTCATTGTCTTTTCTAACTTGTTCAGACTCAAGTCCCTCGCCAAAATCATTCAGAAAGTCGGCGTACTCGTTGTCATCTCCATCGTCGGGTTCCGGACCACGGGCACTCTCATAGATCAATCGCTGCACCGCTTCTTCCCCCTCCTCATCTCGGACGAAGGTGCCGTCCTCCAAACCACAAAGTCAAGGCAAAATTAATAAAACAATTTTATTTCATTCATCATGTAATGATCATATAACAGATTGCTAGATGGATAACAATTGAAATGAAGAAAGCAAAAAAACCCTAACCCTAACACTCGGCGCTCCTCCTCTCGCTCTTCTCTCTTTTTCTCGACCCTAACCCTAACACTCGGCGCTCTTCCTCTCGCTCTTCTCTCTTTTTCTCGACCCTAACCCTAACACTCGGCGCTCTTCCTCTCGCTCTTCTCTCTTTTTCTCGACCCTAACCCTAACACTCGCCGCTCTTCCTCTCGCTCTTCTCTCTTTTTCTCGACCCTAACCCTAACACTCGGCGCTCCTCCTCTCGCTCTTCTCTCTTTTTCTCGACCCTAACCCTAACACTCGGCGCTCTTCCTCTCGCTCTTCTCTCTATTGATGCATAAAAGGGAAAGCTTCAAAGTTACCCATTGAAAACTTGATTTTTTCTCCGCCTAAAATTTTAAAATATGATTAATAATCAAAATCCCTATTTGAAATTTGAACTTCATCAAAATTGGAAAGTAGCGTGTCATTGTGTCATTCTTTCTATGCAAAATTGGAAACAAAATTCGAATGCCTGGCTCTCCTTCACGGCCGGCCCGGCGCTCGGCACACCCTCACCGCCGTCGGCTGCTCGCACACGGCGCACACCGCGGGCGCCGCGCTCACGGCCATCTTCCAGGGCCGCCATCGGGCCGGACTTGTACCGCCTCGCCTCCAAGGCCGACGCCAAGGCCATCGCCAAGGCCGTCGCCAAGACCGGGCCGGCTGCGGCTTGGCGACCAGGCTGCGTCGCTGGTCGTCGAGGTGAAGGGCGGGGTGGCCTGGCCGGCGCCTACCCTCCGCACGGCAGCGCGGCATTTCGTCGAACATGCCGCGGGCGTGCGTGAGGGGAGGCCGGCACGAGCTCACCGCGGCGGTCCGTCGCGCGTGCGCGGGCTCCTCCCGGCGAAGCGCGGCGGCTAGGGAGGCGACGTGAGGGAGGCGGGGTGAGGGAGGCAAGGCGAGGGAGGGAGAGGGAGGTCCTCACCTCGGTTGCCGGCGCGGGAAAGGGTGGAGCGGCGGGCGTCGATGCGCGGCGACGACGGCGACCCGGCACTGGCTGCGGCTTGGCGACCGCCGCCGCTGCGGGCTACGGCGACGGCGGCGGCGCGCGTGGAGCTTCGGGCGATGGCGACGGCGGCGGCGCGTGGAGCTGCGGGCTACGGCGACGGCGGCGGCGCGTGGGCTCTGTGTGCGCGCGTCGGTGTGTCTGTTTTTTTGGCCAAGTTTGGCCACGCCTAAGTGTTATACGAGAGGAGTACCCTTTGGTACCGGTTGGTACCACCAACCGGTACGAAAGACCTTTCGTGCCGGTTGGTGGTACCAACCGGTACCAAAGGGTTTTTTTGTTTTCTTTTTTGTTTTTTGTTTTCTTTTCTTTTTTGTTTCTTTTCTATTTCTTTTTTATTTTCTCGTTTTTTCTTTCTTTCTGTTTCTTTTTCTTTTCTCTTTGTGTTTCTTTTCTTTTCTTTTTATTTTTCTATTTCTTTTCTTTTGTATTTGTTTTCTATTTCTTTTTCTATTTCCGTTTGTTTTATTTTCTATTTCTTTTCTATATCCTTTTTTATATTTCTTTTATATTTCTTTTCTATTTATTTTGTTTTCTGTTTCTTCTTTCTTTTCTTTTCTTTTCTGTTTTTTTCTTTTCTTTTGTGTTTCTTTTCTTTTCTTTTTATTTTCTATTTCTTTTCTTTTCTATTTCTTTTCTATTTCTTTTCTATTTCTTTTTCTATTTCCGTTTGTTTTCTTTTCTATTTGTTTTCTATATCCTTTTTTATATTTTTTTTCTATTTTTTTTCTAATTCTTTTCTATATATTATCCATTTCTATTCTTTACTCTTGCCACGACGCCGTCCGCGCGGGAAACTTTCCCGCCACGTACGACGGAAAAAGGCGGGAAAGAAAGGGCGGGAATAAAATTTTATTACGATTGAACTCGAATTAAAAGTACATAGCTTAACTGAAAATTAAAGATAGATGGCCAAATTCTCTTTGTTGGAGTCATTCTTCGGTCATACTCCTGCCTAGCCCTGTAGTAGTCGCCACTGTAGTCGTCGTAGTCGCCGTCATCATCGTCGCTGACATCGGGGTCGCGGTACTCTCCGGTCGGCGGGTGAGCACGCGTGGGCTGGGACTGAGGGTAGCGCAGGCGGGGGCCACGGTAGGCCATGACGCCCTGGAGAGTCCGGCCGCGCCACCACAGCCGACGGCCGGCCTCGTTGAAGTTCGAAGGAGGCGGACCGCCCTCCTCATGCCTGGAAAGCGCCCTCTCACGCCGATTGATGAAGAAGCTTTCCCAAGTCGGTTTGTAGTCGGGATGCCACCGGGGATGTTTTCTTTTTCTTTTCTTGTTTTCTTTTCTTTTCTTGTTTCTTTTTCTTTTACTATTTTCTTCTTTCTTTTCTGTTTCTTTTTCCTTTTATTTTGTGTTTCTTTTCTTTTCTTCTCATTTTCTATTTCTTTTCATTTTCATTTTCTATTTCTTTTCTTTTCATTTTCTATTTCTTTTCATTTTCTATTTCTTTTCTTTTCATTTTCGTTCCCCTTTCTTTTGTGTTTCTTTTCTTTTATATTTCTTTTCTATTTATTTTGTTTTCTGTTTCTTCTTTCTTTTCTTTTATGTTTTTTTTCTTTTCTTTTGTGTTTCTTTTCTTTTCTTTTTATTTTCTGTTTCTTTTCTTCTCTATTTCTTTTCTATTTCTTTTTCTATTTCCGTTTGTTTTCTTTTCTATTTGTTTTCTATATCCTTTTTTATATTTCTTTTCTATATATTTTCTAATTCTTTTCTATATATTATCTATTTCTATTCTTTACTCTTGCCACGACGCCGTCCGCTGGAAACTTTCCCGCCACGTACGACGGAAAAAGGCGGGAAAGAAAGGGCGGGAATGAAATTTTATTACGATTGAACTCGAATTAAAAGTACATAGCTTAACTGAAAATTAAAGATACATGACCAAATTCTACCGGGGAGTCATTCGGTCATACTCGCCTAGCCCTGTAGTACTCGCCACTTTGTAGTCGTCGTAGTCGCCGTCATCATCGTCGGCGGCATCGGGGTCGCGGTACTCGAACGTCGGCGGGTGAGCACGCGTGGGCTGGGACCGAGGGTAGCGCAGCGGGGGCCACGGTAGGCCATGACGCCCTGGAGAGTCCGGCCGCGCCACCACAGCCGACGGCCGGCCTCGTTGAAGTTCGGAGGAGGCGGGCCGCCCTCCTCGTGCACGGCAGCGCCCTCTCACGCCGATTGATGAAGAAGCTTTCCCAAGTCGGGCTGTAGTCGGGATGCCACCGGGGATTCCTCCGCTGCTCCGGCGTGAGCTCGAAGTAGTAGTGGTTCGTGATGGCCATCTCGCGCGCCACACCTAGAGGGACCGGAGGGACCGGTGCGCCTCCGACGCTTAGCAACCAGCCGGTCGGGACGCGGTAGCCCGGCGGGCAGGGTAGTTCGAGGCGCAAAGCGCCTCCGCCTCCCGGGGGTTAGAGATGCGATGGAAGCCATGGGAGAGAATGATGAGGTTTGCGAGATATGAGTCTAGATGTGATATGTAAATGGTGGCCAAGCCTACATATATATAGTGAACAAATGGCGGGACGCCAGAGGCGGGAACCCGAGGACCGCGCGGGACGAAAATAGGCGGGAAGACAGATCGAGGCACCCCATTAGTACCGGTGTGTGGGTGCCACCGGTACTAAAGCTGTCGGCGGGATAAGGACGCCTGCTCGATGAGATAAAGTATGTAGCGCACGACGCCTGTCGGTGGGATAAGGACGCGTGGGTAACCTTTAGTACCGGTTGGTGGGTGCAACCGGTACTAAAGCTGTCGGCAGGATAAGGACGCGTGGGTAACCTTTAGTACCGGTTGGTGGGTGCAACCGGTACTAAAGCTGTCGGCAGGATAAGGACGCCCTGCTCGATGATAGAAAGTATGTAGCGCACGACGCTCGTCGGTGGGATAAGGACGCGTGGGTAACCTTTAGTACCGGTTCGTGTCTACAACCGGTACTAAAGCTGTCGCGAGGATAAGGACGCTACGCCTATAAAAGGAGCATCGATACACCATGGGAAGCAGCTCAACAAGCCAACATGGATGGAGAGTTTCATCACCATGGATGGAGGAAAGGGTTGGGAAATCTCCCGTGGCGGAACTTGTCGAAGATGCCCTTGGTGCACACGCCCTATGGCATCTTCGGAAGTTCCGCCTCGGAAAAATTTCCCTGCAAGCCCGTGGAAGACTCCATCTCCTCTAACAAATGTGGGGGAATGGGTTGGGAATTCTCCGTGGCGGAACTTGTCGAAGATGCCCTTGGTGCACACGCCCTATGGCATCTTCGGAAGTTCCGCCTCGGAATTTTTTCCTGCAAGCCCGTGGAAGACTCCATCTCCTCTAACAATGTTGCGGAAAGGGTTGGGAAATCTCCGTGGCGGAACTTCTCGAATATGCCCTTGGTGCACATGCCCTATATATGGCATATTCGGAAGTTCGGCCTCGGAATTTTTTCCCTGCAAGCCGGTGGAAGCCTCCCTCTCCTCTACAAATGTTGGGGAAAGGGTTGGGAAATCTCCCGTGGCGGAACTTCTCGAATATGCCCTTGGTGCACATGCCCTATATATGGCATATTCGGAAGTTCCGCCTCGGAAAATTTCCCTGCAAGCCCGCGTGACTTAACTAGTAAAACAAGCCAACCATCTCCATTGTTAATATCTTACATACGGTAACATCATTACACAAAAGTGATTTCCATATTGAGATACACAAGTTATGATCCCTATATGTAGCTAGCTAGTCTTCTCGAGTTTTCTTCGCTCGTTTCCCTTTCTTCTTACTGCGACGCAACCATGGACAATCTTCATTGTTTAAGGGGTTGCGGGGGTCAATTTTTACCGGGAAGCGGGGAATATCGTCAAACTTATTATAATCTTCGACATGTCCGTCTTGTCCTCTACTCCCACGATGTTTCTTTTTCTGAAAGAACTATGTGCCGCTTTGGCTCATCGTATGATGTGTCCTCTTGCCTTTCTTTCCTTTTTTTCGGTTTGCTAGACATATCCTTCACATAAAAAACCTGAGCCACTTCACTGGCTAGGACGAATGGTTCGGTGTCGTACCCAAGATTCTTGAAATCCACCGTAGTCATTCCGCATCGCGGTCTACTGTGCCCCGTCTTTCAGGTTGAACCATTTACACCGGAACAAAGGGACCTTGAAATTAGGTCCATAGTCAAGTTCCCATATCTCCTCTATGTACCCATAATATGTGACCTTGTTCCCATTGCCATCTTCTCGCATCAAAGCGGACACCACTGTTTTGGTTGGTGCTCTTTTTGTCTTGGGCGAAAGTGTAAAATGTGTTCCCATTAATCTCGTACCCTTGAAAAGTCGATATAGTAGAAGATGGTTGCTTGGCCAACAAGTACAGCTGCTCGTCATCGGTGACATTCATGAGACGTGTTTGCAACCAACCGCCGAAAGTCTTCATGTGTTCTCCATCAATCCAATCTTCACGTTGCTCCGGGTATTTAGAGCGTAAGATCTCCTTGTGTTCCTCTTTGTACGGAGCCACCAAGATGGAATTAAGTAGAACTGTGTAGTGTGCTTGAGTGAAAGAATGTCCGTCCATACACGTTGCTGATTTCTTTCCTAGCGTGCCTTTTCCACGCAGTCTCCCCTCATAGCGCGATTCAGGAACACCGATCGGCTTAAGGTCAGGAATAAAGTCAACACAAAACTCAATGACCTCCTCTGTTCCATAGCCCTTGGAGATGCTTCCTTCTGGCCTAGCACGGTTATGAACGTACTTCTTTAAGACTCCCATGAATCTCTCAAAGGGGAACATGTTGTGTAGAAATACAGGACCGAGAACGCCAATCTCTTCGACCAGGTGAACTAGGAGATGTGTCATAATATTGAAGAAGGATGGTGGGAACACCAACTCGAAGCTGACTAGACATTGGACCACATCCTTCGTAAATTTTGTAGAGTAAGTGGATTGATCACCTTCGAGAAATTGCATTGAGGAACGCACATAGCTTCACAATGGGTACTCGAACATTTTCCTGAAGCCCCCTCAATGCAACCGGAAGTAATTGTGTCATAATCACGTGGCGGTCATGAGACTTTAGGTTTTGAAACTTTTCTCCGACATGTTTATTATTCCCTTTATATTCGACGAGAAGCCAGACGGGACCTTGATGCTACTCGGGACTTCAAAAAGATCTCCTTCTCCTCTTTGGTAAGAGCATAGCTGGCAGGACCTTGATACTTCTCTGGATTCAGGTTGTTTCCTTCGTGGATACTTTGCTGGTCCTGCCGTGCATCCGGTGTATCTTTTGTCTTCCCATACACGCCCAAGAAGTTTAGCAGGTTCACGCAAAGATTTTTCGTCACGTGCATCACGTCGATTGCAGAGTGAACCTCTAAGAATTTCCAGTAGGGTAGCTCCCAAAATATCGACTTCTTCTTCCACATGGGTACGTGTCCGTCAACATCATGCGGAACAGATTGTCCGCCGGACCCTTTCCAAAGATCACTTCTAAATCCTTGACCATATCATATATAACTTCCCCATTAGGGCGGGTAGGCTTGGTTCGGTTATCTGCCTCACCTCCGAAATGCTTTCCTCTCTTTCTTACGTGATTTTGTTTTGGAAGAAATCGACGATGCCCTGTACACATTCTTGTTTCCCAAATAAATACTATCAGTCTCACCTAAACAGTGTGTGCATGCATTGTATCCCTTGTTTGACTGCCCTGAAATGTTACCAAGAGCAGGCCAATCATTGATGGTTACAAATAACAACGCTCGTAGGTTAAATTCCTTTTGTTCGTGCTCATCCCACACAGGTACACCTTCGTCACGCCACAACTCTAAAAGTTCTTCAACCAATGGCCTCGGGTACACATCAATGTCGTTGCCGGGTTGCTTCGGGCCCCTGGATGAGCACTGGCATCATAATGAACTTCCGCTTCATGCACAACCAAGGAGGAAGGTTATAGATACATAGAGTCACCGGCCAGGTGCTATGGTGGAGCTCTGCTCCCCGAAAGGATTAAAGCCATCTGTACTTAGACCAAATCTTAAGTTCCTTGCGTCATCTGAAAATGACTTGAACTCTCTGTCGATTTTTCTCCACTGCGACCCGTCGGCGGGGTGTCTCAAAGCATCACATCTTTCTTACGGTCCTCTTTGTGCCATCGCAACAACTTGGCATGCTCTTTGTTCTGGAACAAACGTTTCAACCGTGGTATTATAGGAGCATACCACATCACCTTCGCAGAACCCTCTTCACGGGGGTGGACTCACCCTCAACATCGCCGGGGTCATCTCGCTTTGATCTTATACCTCAATGCACTACATACCGGGCATGCATTCAAATTCTCGTACTCCCGCGGTAGAGGATGCGGTCATTGATGCATGCATGTATCTTTTGCACCTCTAATCCTAGAGGGCGGACAACCTTCTTTGCTTCGTACGTGCTAGAGGGCAACACGTTCTCCCTGGAAGCATCTTCTTTATTATTTTCAGCAACTTTTCAAATCCCTTGTCGAAGTACCATTCTCTCGCCTTCCATCGCAGCAATTCCAGCGTGGTACCCAAATTTTTCTCGACCATTTTCGCAATTTGGGTACAACAGTTTGTTGTGATCCTCTAACATTTTCTCCAACTTCAACCTCTCCTTTTCATTTCCGCAGTTCATCTTCGCATCAAGAATGGCCCGACCCAAATCGTCATCCGGGTCATCAAAAATCGGCTCATCGAAAATGAGCTCTTCTTCACTTCATCTTCCCCATTCTACTACCACCGTCTTCGGTGAATAAGCTGGGATAGTTGTCACTATCCTCTTCTTCTTCGTTGTCTTCCAATATAACTCCTCTTTCTCCGTGCTTGGTCCAACAATTATAGCTGGGCATGAAACCATTCTCCAGCAGGTGGACGTGAAGGGTCTTCGAGGTAGAGTAATCCTTCATATTCTTACAGGAACTACATGGACAATACATGAAACCATTCGATTTGCTGTTTGCCTCAGCCACGTTGAGAAAATAATGCATGCCAGTAATGAACTCGGGATGGCACCGGTCACCGTACATCCATTGTCGACTCATCTGCATTTTATATGTATATCAAAAATCATTAAGTACACAACATCATGGATATATGAGTGACCAACTTAATTAATATTCAAGTTCATCACATAAAACTAAGTTATTTTTATAAAAAAGAAGAGGGGCTCACCGAGGTGGTACCGTGCCGGCCAGGGGACGACGCTAGCGATCGACGGCGGTGAGGACGGGGATGATACTAATTAAAACCTACAAAACATACCATAATTTCAGCTCAAATTGCATATAAAAAAATAAAATCACTAACTTAGGCATTTCATCGAACACCTTGATTGCACTACAAAAATAGTACGAGTTAAAACTACCAAAGAACTGAGCTAAATTAGGAACGCCGGAAGGAAGGATGATATTGCTAACCCTTGGATAGATGTATGCCGTTAATCTTGTTAAAATGGTGGAGAAAAATAAAGATTATTGGAGTGTGTGAGAGGTGGAGAAAAATTTAGAGTGTGAGGAAGATGAGAAAAATGAGAGCCAGCAGGGGGCTCGGGACGATCTGGGCGATTTTGATATGGCTGGGTACCCTTTGGTACCGGTTCGTGTTACGAACCGGTACCAAAGGTCCAGCCCGGGCCCCACCACGCGTTTTAATTTTGGCCGAAGACCTTTCGTACCGGTTCCTAACACGAACCGGTACGAAAGCTCCTAACGAACCGGTATTAAATCTCCTCGCCCGCCAGAGCCAATCAACCGGTATAGATGACCCCATTGGTACCGGTTCGTAAGGGAACCGGTACCAATGGCTTAGATGGATGAGAGGTTTTCTACTAGTGTTTGTCTATACTTCATATCATTACATCATTTTTCTCTCCCTACACTTGAAAACTTCCTTCATACAAAACTTCATACAATTTTCATTAGCAACATTAGTGCAATAAAAATAAAAAAATCCACTTGGATTCAGTTCTAACATATGTCAAACATCCATTAAATATTAGCTATTGTAGAAACTTCTTCAAAAAGCTCTTTCTCTCAAAAGAACTCAAAAAAAGATTAAGAGGTAAATGCAAATGAGAGTGGATTTAGAGATCGGGGGGATACGTGAGCACCCCCTAGCCACCGTTGGATCAACATTGAGATCCAATTTCTGCCTCACGGCGACCAGACGGCGTGAATACTTTTTTGGCTCATCAATTGCGTGCGCCCGTCACCTACCTCCTATACCCCATCCCCAACACGACGCTCCGCTAATCCCACCGGCGCGGTCGAGCTCGACTGCTCATGGCGAGCGCTCTACGGCGGCGATAACTCAGCGCTCTGCGCCCACACGAAGCAGCTAGGAACGCTCCCCACCACACCCAACTTAGGAGCTCCCCCAACACTGGCGCAGGTCTAGGCTCCGTGACGACTACCACCGCTAGATCCAACTACACCGTGCAGACTCAATTTGTGCCGTAGTGGTCCGCTCGATGGCGTCGATGTGCCGCAGCAGGTGGGCGCCGGGCGGCTGCGTCGATGTGTCACCACCGCTGGCCCTAGGATGACCCTTCTCGTCGCTGATTCCCATCGCTGCATCCGCTGTCCCACCTCCACCACGCCGTACTCCACCTCGATGTGCTGATTCTCCACCGAGCCCGCGACTCCAATCTTCAGCGGATTTCGTCTCTCCTCCAGCCGATGGCGCGGCCCTTCCCCGCCCACTCACCCGCATGCCGGGGTGACTGCCAGCGTCCTCCACCGTGCACCTTCTCCTATGCCGCCCCGGTGCTGCCCAGACCGCCGGCCCGGTGTCGCCCCGATTGACGACTCAGTTCCGCTCGATGGCGTGCGGCGGCAGTGGTCTGCTCGATCCCGTCCAAGCTAACCGACGCCGCCCACAAATCGGAGTGGACAGGGGATCTACGAGCCTACGCGGCCACGCCGGTCTGTGAGCATCCGCACCCGTGCCTGCCCTATGGGCCGATGTAGCCTGCCCTGCGACCTCGCCATGGAGAGCAGTTGTGTTGGGTAGAATAGGTGGAGGGGAGTGGGCGGGTGGGGATTTGGTCAGAGTAGGTAGGCGCTGACAACTGGTCCCCATACTAACGTATTAGTTAACGGTGTTAGACACGTGTCACACAGAGAAGGGGTGCTCACGTATCCCCCTGATCACCAGGTGACAAGGTATTAACTTGTCAATGCCTACGGATTGTAGACTAGGGTTTAGTTGGAAGTAGAGGGCAAGTAGATCTCGAAAGTTTCAGCCGAAAAAGTACTCGACTGCTAAAAACTAGGGTTGTGTTGACAATGAAATCGATCCTTTGTTTCTCCTTCGACTCCCCCTTATATAGGAGGCAGAGCTGAAGGTTTCGTGATGTACAAGTTTACAAAGTCCGGGAGACTCTCTGAGTCCATCCGTAATAATTACAAGTCGAATATTCCTAATACAACTTATCTTTCCAAACTAACTATTAATTGGGCTTTCGGGCTTCATAAACTTCGGGTCGTGGGCCTTCAGTAAACCCCGGGTACCATCTTTGGCAGGCCCATTGGGGGTGCCTATGTCAGTAGCCCCCGAGATTTTGCTTGAATCGGAGAATCAGGGAAAATCTCCAACTTTACCATACAACTTCTTCGAGTTAACACATATCTTTAATAAAAGAATCTTATATTGTACAGGGATAACAGTAATTAGGGCTAGTTCATCTGACGGATCAGGTACTAGTTAACTGCTCTTGTGGCAATCCACCAAAAACCTACTTCAAGATCACGTCCCTGGACATGATCTCGGGATACTGGTGTAATTCGACATGCGCTGCTTAAGGTCTTACTAAATGTCGAATTCCAGTCATGTTTTATCGGGTACCTAACGCGTCCGTTAGGATTTTTCTTTGCATCTGCTGATACGGAAAAGGTAGGAAAGCGCCGTCAGAGGCGGTGCCATGCCGCACAGGACGGATCCCGGGGTCTTACCTTCGCAAAGTATTGCGACCTTTAGGGATTAATTTGCGACTGAGGCATTCTGAGTATATATTGTCGAGTGCTTTTTCGGCTGTTGGAATAGCACATTTATTCGAGTCAACAGATGACTTGTATATTTTTAGCTTGTCCTCCCGATGGGAGTATATGAAGAGTTATTTATATAACTCGAAATATGCTCACCATGCCTTTTATAACTTCATCGGGCACGCGAACAGCGTTCCCGATGGGAGTAGCCCCCGAGGCTACAGCCAAGTGCTTGTACTTGGTTGTAGGCTCACCATTTTAACATCTATTGTCGTTATATTGTTATCTTTTCGAATTCTTCCATCTTTATCGGGTGCGCGACCAGCTCTCCCAATGGGAGTAGCCCCCGAGCATATGAACAAATGCTTGTATTTGATCATAGGCTCTCGCCTTTTCTGTCTTGCCATACTCGAAATTTCCTTCTTTAAAAAAAAAGCCGCCGAACATTTTTCCAAAAACTTGTATTTGATCAAAGGCTCCCGAAATTATCATCAATCCATCTCTGTCGCCAATCCTCAGAACACCGCAATCGAAATTTCTCTCTTTAAAGTGACATCAGTGTTGACGATAGCCACGACCGCTGTATCGGGAAAATGCGAGTCTTGTCCTGTCACTGACTTGTGGGTCCAAAAACCTGCAGTCTGTGACACGTTACGCAAGTGGGGGACACACGTCCTCCGTTTTTTCTGGCACGCGCACTGTAGCGCATGTCCAGTTCCATCGTAGTAAAAAGACATTATTACCCATGGAGACGTGTAAATCATCAAATCCGTTCCTTCTGCATCCAACGGCGCGTCGATTCGTAGGTTTGCTTATAAAGGGTCTTCTTCTTCCTCCTGCTATCCCCTTTGCCGCGCCGCACTCAGATCCTCTCTCTGTCCAAAAATCCCCATTGCAAACACCCAAGCTCATGCGCTCGCCCTCGTCTGCAATCTCTCCAGCACCAACGTTGACGCCACCACGAGCGAGGCTCTCAAGGCACACCTCTCCAATGGCGGCAGAAAACCTGGAGTTCGCCGAGTGGGAGAGATCCAAGATCTCCAATCAAGATGCGAACCTGATGAAAAAACTCGGCCCGATGAAGAACAAGGAGGCGCTAATCTTCCCCAACGAGGAAAGTTTCCCGACGCCCCCCATCAAATACCAGGTTAGTTTCGTCGACCACCTCATCCGCGGTCTCTCCACCCCTATCCACGAATTCCTTCGTGGTTTGCTCTTTGTGTACGGGCTGCAGCTGCACCAACTGACTCCCAATTCCATCCTCCACGTCTCGATTTTTATCACCCTTTGTGAGTGCTTTCTCGGGACCCAACCCAATTGGGCCCTGTGGAAACGCATTTTCTGCCTTCGCCGCAACGGCTCCCACAATATCTCCTATAACATAGGCGGTGTTGTTATCTGTGTCCGCTCGGACGTCGAGTATTTCGACATCAAATTCCCCGACTCCGTCCAAGGGTGGCGCAAAATATGGTTGTACGTCCGCGAGGAGTGCTCCGACTTGCTGGAATACAACATCGCCCCATTTGACGGTAACGCAAAAATTCTTCGCCGGCGATCATGGGACGCAGAGGCCACCGAAGAAGAAAAACGGCGACAGAAGCGCAGATGAAGCGTATCCATGAGCTGAAAAATACCCGAGGCAAAGAATTGTCAGGTATCCAAATCACCGCCTATTTCCTTAGGATTAGGGTGCAGCCTCTACAGTCTCGCAAAAATCCCATGTGAATGTATGCTGGCGAGGAAGATGTCGACCATCTCTCCAAATATCTCTCTGTGAAGGACTTGGAGAAACTTGTTCGACGTGTTTCGTCGTTGAGCAAGAAAGATCCAGTGCCAACCTCCTGCCGCGTGGTTCCATATAGTGGTGCCCATGCTCTTCCCCAAGTAAGTAAACCAGCTTCTCGAATTTTTGTTTTTCCTACCTCGCTTATCTTGCTTTTTCGACTTGGGTTGAAACTTCGACTGCTATCTTGTTATTTTGCTGTTGACTTCTGTCCTCAAATTTCTCTTGCTATTGTTATTCCTTTTTCAGAACCACCAAGTCACTTCGTCGTTACCTCCCTTGCCTGAAGGTGGGGAGGTCGACGATTGAGACATCGTTGCCGACGATGTTCAAGGTACTTCTCGCCCTGAGAGTGGAGTTACAGGTTCTCACAAATCTGCGGCTTCCTCTGAAAGAGAAGCTGATTCTGAGTATATGTTTTCTATTGCTCTCTCGTCGGATATGTTGAGTGTGCCATCGAGATCAGATCCTTGATAAATCTATTGCTCTCTCGTCGGATATGTTTTCTACCGAGTTTTTGATGATGTTCCACCTCTGGACATACGTCCTCATTGGTTCGTCGTATTTCTGTCTGCAAGCCCTCATCTGCTCCAATGACGCGGGTTTCTTGCAGGTGGATCGGAAGTTTTTCACAAATATATCCTCGAAACTTTCCCAGCTGTCGATAGAGCCAGGAGGCAGCTTCTTTATCCATGATCGTGCGGCTCCACTCAAGTGTACTTGGATGCTCTGCATGGCTGTTGCTCTGGTTCCGCCCATTAGCTTCACCGTCTCCAGGTAGTCGATTAGCCAATCCTCAGGATCTTGCAGGCCATCGATTTTTTTTGTAATTATCGGGTAACTTAAACCCTGACGGAACTCGAGTTTTGCGGACTCGTCTCGTGAAGCACGGAAGTCCGCACATATCCTCTTCGTTAACCTCTGATGAGTGCCGATGTTCTCTTCTCTCGTGTCGCGCTCTGTCAACCCTTGCTTGTGTCGCCATATCTCTTGCCCCACTTGTTCTCACAGGGTCTTGCACCGCTGCATTAGGTCGTGAACTATTTTGCCTTGCAGATCCTTCGGCAGGCGTACTTGCAAACGCTGTTCCCATGGCTCCAACTCCTGCCATGGCCATGTTATAAAGTGCTTCTCTTGGATCTCCGGGAGGTGACCTAGATGCCAGAATGAAAGCTTGTGTCGCCATATATCCAGCTTCTGGTGTCTTTGGAATAATTTTCCCCCTTGTGTCTATCGACATAAAGGACATGTCGAGATTTTGGACTAGGTTCTCCCTCTCGGCCTCAGGTATATGTTGCAGCCGAGACCTTGCCCTATTACGAGCTGCTCTGTGACTTTCTCCTTCCGAAGTACCTGATTGTCGACTCAAGTCTGCTCTTCGCCTGCTTGACGCCGAAGCCACGGCTTGCCTCCTATCCAGTTCCACTTTCTGTTTTTCGAGCTCTCGTCTAGCACGAGCGAGTCTATATTTATATGCTTGCAACTCTTCAGCTGTCGCAGTTATAGTCATTGGTTCTGTGACATCAATAGCTCTTGCAACTCTATTCCAAACTGCCTGCGGAAGTTGCACCCTATGACGTGCTATAGGTCCCGCATATTTGGTGCCTAAACCTCACGTAAGATCAGCGGGATCGATGTATGGATTACCCACATCATCGAAAGCCTCTGATGTTTCTTGCTGCGCTCGGCTTGTTTCTCCAACCACATAAACTTGGTGATTTTTCAGCTTCCGACTCTTGTTGAGGTTGGTGACACCGTCGTATAGATCGGCGAAGACCTCTCGAACAGAAGTAGACTTGTCGATGAAGTTAAAGCTGACGATGTTGTCCGAGTCGCTGCTTATACTGGAGTCCGCAGACGACATGAAGGATATGTTGCCAAAGAGTTTGACGAGTTGATTGCTTGTCGCAGGCTTTCCGAAGCATGGTGACGAGTTCTCCTCGGCGCCTGACTCGAACGATGAGGATGAATCTGATAGATCGGAATTCATCACCGACGTTCTCGACGAAACCGGAACCTCGAGACGATGCGATCCGGTTTTCCCGACACGGAAGTGGAACTTTCCGAATGCCATCTCCATGGGCTCCTCCAGATGTGCATATGCATCCAAACGGGAGGGTGGGTGAGGTACAAAATCGACTAGACCAGTTTCGATCTGTTTACCTCTATCCACCGCGTTGCTTGCCACCGAAGATGTCGCCGATGATGTTGAAGATGTTGAGCGTGCCATCGAGATCAGATCCTTGATGCCTCTAATTCCCACAGACGACGCCAATTGACAAGGTATTAACTTATCAATGCCTACGGATTGTAGACTAGGGTTTAGTTGGAAGTAGAGGGCAAGTAGATCTCGAAAGTTTCAGCCGGAAAAGTACTCGACTGCTAAAAACTAGGGTTGTGTTGACAATGAAATTGATCCTTTGTTTGTCCTTCGACTCCCCCTTATACAGGAGGCGGAGCCGAAGGTTTCATGATGTACAAGTTTACAAAGTCCGGGAGACTCTCTGAGTCCATCCGTAGTAATTACAAGTCGAATATTCCTAATACAACTTACCTTTCTAAACTAACTCTTAATTGGGCTTCCGGGCTTCATAAACTTCTGGTCGAGGGCCTTCAGTAAACCCCGGGTACCATCTTCGGTAGGCCCATTGGGGGTGCCTATGTCACCATGGCTTTTCCGAAATGCAAATAGTGGCAGAAATCTGTCAAAACAGAATAGCAGGTAAATATCGTTTTTTTTTTCTCGAAAATCTTATGTTGCTTAAATCGAAAAGTGCAAAACTAACGAAAGTTAGATAATAAACTGGGACATATTCTAAAAAAAATTGCAGCTCAAAATCATGTTCTGGCTTGGAATACGATTTTTTTTGTGACAACACAAAATCTGTTTCAGGAGAACAACTTCCCCAAATCTTACTTTCTTCTTATTAGAGGATATTCTTGGCACAAAAATGAAATAAAAATGATAAGGAGATGTTATCACAGAGGTAATAACTTCCAAGACTCTACAAAAGAAAAATGAGAGTGGATTTGGTGACCGGGTGTATACGTGAGCACGCGTTCATCACCGTCCGATCTTACGTAGCACCATTGGATTTGCCGTCCCACTAGACGGCAACTACACGGTTCTAACTTTCCGTTTGTCCTGCTGGGCGACAGCAGCACACAGCGGGCCACATCGCCTTCCTGATCTTGGCCACGACCTCCCCATCCTAGCCCCTCGACGCGAGCCCCTTGGCCGCCGCGACGGCCGCGGCCACCACATCCTCGACGCCGCCGTTCGCCGCCACCAAATCCTCGACGCCGGCCCTGTGGCCTGTGACGGCCACGACGGTCGGCATGGGCAGCGAGGAGGTCAGCGAGGAGGCCCCGGAAGCCCTCGCCCATGGAGGCTTGCAGGTGGCGCGGGACCGTGCGCGCCCAGGCCTGGTCGAAGCCGTTGGAGAAGTACTTGCCCTCGGCGGCCAGGACCAGGGCGTCGGCGCCGGCCCCTGGGGAGGCGCGGACGGCGGCCACGGCAGAGCAGAGGGCGGAGATGCGGGGAAGGCCCAGGCGGTGCTCCCCGGCGCCGGTGATGGTGATGAGGTGCACGCGACCGCGCCGCTCCACGGGATGGCCCTCTTCTCTGGGGAAGCACATGGGAAGCACACGCATGGGGAGAAGTAAGTCTGCCGCTGCCGCCGCTCCGCTTCATCAACCGCACAAAGGGATCCGTCGAGGCCGCTGAGCTCTGGCAGTCTGGCGCCGCGTCGAGGATCACCATTGGAAGCTCCATCCAGAGATTGGGTCAGTGGTGGCTGGAGCCTCGCTCCTCCTCAACAGGTCCGTCCTCTGTGAGCGCCTCGAGGTCGATTGCTACCCAGGGGCACCGCGTTCGTGCTTGCCTCGCCCGCGGCAGAGAACTGGCAGGATACGCTCCACTGCCGCTGCCGGATCCTCAGCTCGCCCCAAATGAGAGCCCAATATTTTCCTCCCTCTAATTCCGCTCGTGACAGAGCTGCTCAATGGAGCCAATATGCGATGGAGAAGAAATTGGTTGAGGGAAAGATGTGATGGGATTTGGAACCAGTCAAAGGAATCAGAAGAAATCGTTTTTAATACTAGTACATCACCTCACGGACAGTAAACGCCGTCAGACACGTGTCACTCAGTTACCGCGTGCTCACGTATACACCCGGTCACCAGGCTTCATCCGAAAGAAAAAATTACAGAAATAAAACATGGGTTATCTCCCAAGAGTGCTTTTCTTTAACGCCTTTCTGCTAGGCGCAAAAAAAGAGCGCGCATAGTGTATTTTCAAGTGAAGAAGCATCAAGATCAATCACTTCCTCTAAAACAAAACTTGTCAAAATAGGAACTTTAGATACCCCTGGAGATGATTCAACATATAAATCACTCTTAGTTGTAATAAAAAAATTATCAATTTTAAACACATTATGGGGTTTTGGTTTGGGTACCTTGGAACATACATGAATTTTTTCTCTTTTCCCACAAAAGCTTTCTCCTTCTTAAACCCGAGAGAAGAAAAAGTTGAACTTAAATTTTCCATAGCCTCCTCTAGTTTACCAATCCTAAGGTTTCTATTATCATTTGTATTGCTGGCCTCTATGTAAGGGTACATTGCCCCTATGTGTGGTTTTGGTAACTAATGACAACCCCTATGGACTAATGTTTTCATTGAGTTTATATAAAGGAATATTCCATAGGTATTACTTGTAGTCCATGTGTTGGATTCAAGTATGGATGCCATGAAGATAAATATATACCTTGAGTATTGGCATCAAGATCATTGATTTAAAAACATATATGTGATATGATCAAGAAGAAGAAATGAAGAAGGAGTTCTTATGTGAAACTCAATATTAGCCATGTTCTAGCTTATGTGATAAGCAATGAATGATCAAGATCTTGAGTGCTTGATTCCGAGTGAAGAATTCAAGTTATGGCTCTAAGTCGGTGTCATGATAGTCTCATGAGTTGAGCTATGGTTGACTAAGATTTAGAGCATGCAAATAAATTAAGAATTCTTTATACACCTCAAGATAGTATGATAGAGCATGAGAAGATACAAGTTTGACCAATACAAAGAGTGAAGTATAGATTCAAGGTTGGTCAACACATGAAGCATGAAGAATGTGCCACGAGAAGTCATGTGGTATGGTAAGCTGTGTGAATTATGCTTTATGAACTAACCCATCATATATGTTCCCTTGTGTTGTCTATGTGGGTTAGGTATCTTTCCATGGGCATGCATCAAAAGTGAGATCTTATATAGCCCATGAGAGGATGACGTCAAGCGGTGATCGTCATCAAGGTTGAGTTGGGCAAGTTCAAGTTGAGCATCTCAAGAGGATCATATGCTTGAAGCTTGCCGTCCATTTGGTGATAATGGACATGTGAACATGTGCATCAATGGAGCTTTCCCATCATGGTGTATGTGAGTCTTCATGAAGTACTGATGATTAAGTAAGGCATTCCGGCTTGAGTGGAGCTTGAAGAGTTATCATCAAGATCAAGCAGGATGCGCAAGGAAAAGGTATGGCCTTGCTAGGTTTTCCTTTTACCGGTCTCAAGGTGGTTGTTGGGAGACCGACTTATAGGATAGACAGCCGCACTATCAAGAGGGGCTTTCGGTTGGGTAACTTGATCACATCGTCATAGGGAGCTCAACCCTTTGCATACTTTTCATATCCCTATTCTTCTTGGTGTTTCTCTATGAGAAGTTCTTCAGCTTGTTGCTAGCTTTACAAAAAGCCCAAATTCATCGAAAACGGAATCCGCATGCATCTTCTATTGCATTTTCGAGTTTGGACGTCTTCACTGTTTCTTAACGGTGGGAGACTCCCTCTCTAGAATGATCTAAAAATATCCTGTGAGGAGTTGATACGTCTCAAACGTATCTATAATTTCTGATGTTCCATGCTTGTTTTATGACAATACCTACATGTTTTGCTCGCACTTTATAATGTTTTTATGCGTTTTCCGGAACTAACCTATTAACGAGATGCCGAAGAGCCAGTTCCTGTTTTGTGTTGTTTTTGGTTTCAGAAATCCTACAAAGGAAATATTCTCGGAATTGGACGAAATCAACGCCCAGTACCTTATTTTTCCCGGAAGCTTCCAGAGCACCGAAGAGATACCAGAGAGGAGCCAGGGGGCCCCACACGCCAGGGCGGCGCGGCCAAGGGGTGGGGCACGCCCCCCTATGGTGTGGCCCCACCAGGGCCCCTCCGAGGCTGCCCTTCCGCCTACTTAAGGCCTCCGTCGCGAAAACCCTAAAAGAATAAGCCACGGTACGAGAAACCTTCCAGAGCCGCCGCCATCGCGAAGCCAAGATTCGGGGACGAAGTCTCTCGTTCCGCACGTCACTGGACGGGGAAGTGCCCCCGGAAGGCATCTCCATCGACACCACAGCCATCTTCATCACCGCTGATGTCTCCCATGATGAGGAGGGAGTAGTTCTCCCTCGAGGCTAAGGGCTGTACTGGTAGCTATGTGGTTAATCTCTCTCTCCCATGTACTTCAATACAATGATCTCATGAGCTGCATTACATGATTGAGATCCATATATATGATGAGCTTTGTAATCTAGATGTCGTTATGCTATTCAAGTGGATTTTACTTATGTGATCTCCGGAGACTCCTAGTCCCACGTGTGTAAAGGTGACAGTGTGTGCGCCGTGTGGGTCTCTTAGGCTATATTTCACAGAATACTTATTCACTGAGTTATGATTTGAGTTGGATGTCTCTATGAAATTGTGGTGTGTTAGTACCTCCTATGAATGCTCACAGTGACAGCGTGGGGTGTTTATTAGTACTTGGGAATACATCTTTAAGGTTTACCTACATGATGAATTAGTGTTTGTTATCTTGTCAGAGAGTAATTCAGAATAGCATAGTGAAGTGCTTACTTATATTCCTTTATGATTGCAATGTTGAGAGTGTCCACTAGTGAAAGTATGATCCCTAGGCCTTATTTCTAAGCATTGAAACACCGTTTCCAACAAGCTCTGCTGCATGTTTACTCGCTGCCATATTTATTTCAGATTGTTATTACCACTCATATTCATCTATATTACTTGTATTTCACTATCTCTTCGCCGAACTAGTGCACCTATACATCTGACAAGTGTATTGGGTGTGTTGGGGACACAAGAGACTTCTTGTATCGTGATTGCAGGGTTGCTTGAGAGGGATATCTTTGACCTCTTCCTCCCTGAGTTCGATAAACCTTGGGTGATTCACTTAAGGGAAAACTTGCTGCTGTTCTACAAACCTCTGCTCTTGGAGGCCCAACACTGTCTACAGGAAAAGAAGCGTGAGTAGACATCAAGCTATTTTCTGGCGCCGTTGCCGGGGAACGAAGAAAAGTTACACCACAGAGATTTCTACCTCCCACGTCAACTGCGCGCCAGCAGTAGACAGCAAGCTATTTTCTGGCACCGTTGCCGGGGAGGTAAGGTAAAAGGTATTCACATCCTCCGACTACTAAGCTATTTCATAGCATTGTTGCCGGTGTGTGAGTGCTCGAAGCTATTTCCTTTAGATCCTGCAATTGCATCTTTTTGTTTCTTGTTTTTCACTAGTTAGGCATAATGGAAAATAACAGTGAGCTTTTTAATCTATTTCCTGAGTTAAGACATGGATTGTTTGATGCAAAAATTAAAAAACCTATTGAACCTTATTTGCATGCTAGTAGCAATGATATTAGTATGAACGCTTTGAACACCATTGTTGCTAATAATATGGAAAATTCTAAGCTTGGGGAAGATAGTTTTGATGAGCATGATATTTTTAGTCCCCCAAGCATCGAGGAGAAAATTTACTTTGATGATACTCTGCCTCCCATTTATGATGATTATAATGATAGTAGTCTTTTCGTGCCACCTACTATGGAGGATAAAGTTTATTATGATTACAATATGCCTCCTACATTTGATGATGAGAATAGTAATGATAGCTACTTTGTTGAATTTGCTCCCACCGCGATTAATAAGAATGACTATGCTTATGTGGAGAGTAATGATACTTTTATGTATGTAGCTCATGATAAGAATGTTTCATGTGATAGTTATATTGTTGAGTTTGTTCATGATGCTACTGAAAATCTTTATGAGAGAGGAAAATATGGTTGTAGAAATTTTCATGTTACTAAAACACCTCTCTATATGCTTAAAATTTTGAAGTTACTCTTGTTTATCTTCCTATGCTTGCCACTTTGTTCTTCATGAATTTGTTTATTTACAAGATTCCTTTTCATAGGAAGTGGGTTAGACTTAAATTTGTTTTGAATTTGCCTTTTGATGCTCTCTTTTTCTTCAACTCTTATTTCTTGCGAGTGCACATTAAAATTACTGAGCCCATCTTAATGGCTATAAAGAAAGCACTTCTTGGGAGATAACCCATGTTTTATTTTACTACATCAATTTTTGTTTTATATTTGAGTCTTGGAAGTTGTTACTACTGTAGCAACATCTCCTTATCTTTATTTTGTTGCATTGTTGTGCCAAGTGAAGTCTTTGATAGTAGGGTTGATACTAGATTTGGATTACTGCGAAGAAACAGATTTCTTGCTGTCACGAATTTGGGCAGGGTTCTCTGTAGGTAACTCAGAAAAATCTGCCAATTTACGTGCGTGATTGATACGCGTACAACACGCGACCGTTGGGAACCCCAAGAGGAAGGTGTGATGCGTACAGCAGCAAGTTTTCCCTCAGTAAGAAACCAAGGTTTATCGAACCAGTAGGAGCCAAGAAGCACGTTGAAGGTTGATGGCGGCGGAGTGTAGTGCGGCGCAACACCAGGGATTCCGGCGCCAACGTGGAACCTGCACAACACAATCAAAGTACTTTGTCCCAACGTAACAGTGAGGTTGTCAATCTCACCGGCTTGCTGTAACAAAGGATTAGATGTATAGTGTGGATGATGATTGTTTGCAGAGAACAGTAGAACGAGTATTGCAGTAGATTGTATTCGATGTAAAGAATGGACCGGGGTCCACAGTTCACAAGAGGTGTCTCTCCGATAAGAATAAGCATGTTGGGTGAACAAATTACAGTTGGGCAATTGACAAATAAAGAGGGCATGACCATGCACATACATGTTATGATGAGTAGTGTGAGATTTAATTGGGCATTACGACAAAGTACATAGACCGCTATCCAGCATGCATCTATGCCTAAAAAGTCCACCTTCAGGTTATCATCCGAACCCCCTCCAGTATTAAGTTGCAAACAACAGACAATTGCATTAAGTATGGTGCGTAATGTAATCAACAAATATATCCTTAGACATAGCATTGATGTTTTATCCCTAGTGGCAATAGCACATCCACAACCTTAGAACTTTCTGTCACTGTCCCAGATTTAATGGAGGCATGAACCCACTATCGAGCATAAATACTCCCTCTTGGAGTTACAAGCAAAAAACTTGGCCAGAGCCTCTACTAGCAACGGAGAGCATGCAAGATCATAAACAACACATAGATGATAGATTGATAATCAACATAGCATAGTATTCCATATTCATCAGATCCCAACAAACACAACATGTAGCATTACAGATAGATGATCTTGATCATGTTAGGCAGCTCACAAGATCCAACAATGATAGCACAATTAGGAGAAGACGACCATCTAGCTACCGTTATGGACCCATAGTCCAGGGGTAGACTACTCACTCATCACTCCGGAGGCGACCATGGCGGTGAAGAGTCCTCCGGGAGATGATTCCCCTCTCCGGCAGGGTGCCGGAGGCGATCTCCTGAATCCCCCGAGATGGGATTGGCGGCGGCGGCGTCTCTGGAAGGTTTTCCGTATCATGGCTCTCGGTACTGGAGTTATTCTCGACGAAGGCTTAAGTAGGCGGAAGAGGTAGGTTTAGGGGCGACGCGAGGGGCCCACACCACAGGGCCGCGCCGCCCTAGTGTGGCGTCGCCTCGTCGCCCCACTTCGTATCTCCCCCGGTGTTCTGGAAGCGTCGTGGAAAAATAAGATCCTGGGCGTTGATTTCATCCAATTCCGAGAATATTTCCTTACTAGGATTTCTGAAACCAAAAACAGCAGAAAACAACAACTGGCTCTTCGGCATCTCGTTAATAGGTTAGTGCCAGAAAATGCATAAATCTATACCTAATAATAAAGGAGCTAAGGTTTCCGTGGTTCGGTCCGTCGGTTTCTGCCAAAATTTTCGTCAACGCTTTTTTTGGGACCGTTTTGCCCTCCCACCAAAATACATATTACACATGTAGATGACACCGTACCGGTTCGTCGTATGGGCTTCGTCCTCTTTTCTTCTCGCACGCCAGCCTGCAGACGCTGCCATGCGACCATGATTTTTTCTCAATTGGTCCGCGCCCCGTCGCCTGTCGATGTAGCTGCGGCTCTAGGTTACGCCTCACGTACCCTGCCCCGCCCCGGCCACGCGCGACCCCACCGCCATGCTCCACCAGCCGCACCACCACTGCCATTCGGACTGATGCTAACCTCCGCCGGATCCAGGAGAGGAGCAGATAAGAGTGGACGGGGATTGAAATTCGTTTGTTCCTTGTCTAAAGCAATTGCGAACCAGCTCAGTACGCGTGAGCAGGTAAGAGCGGAGTGGCACCGCTCAGAACGGCAGGCCGCGGCCAGCGCTTGCCGTGGAGCGAAGCACGCTTCCGCCGCCGGCAGGGATCGGGGGGAGAGATGGACGAGAGAAGGTAGAGGAGAGGGAGCTTGGGCGCTCCGCCGGAGCTGAGCGAGGAGACATCGCTAGGGGAGATGAAGAGATGTGCGGGCTCGCGGGAGAGATAGCAGAGGCGTTGGGGGATGCTCGCATCGACAGAGAGAGAGGATAGAGAGCGACGTGGTCTGGCAACCCGAACAGCTTGCTGCGCGTGCCGGCCTAGACATTTGTGGAATCAATTGAATTAGGCCTAGTCCACCAACATCAATTAAATTAGGCCGCTTCAACCATCACGTCGCGTGGAATCAATTACTGGTCCAACTCATCTTTTAGTCCCACACTACTCCCTTAAGTCCAGGACTACCGATTTATATACGCTCTCAAATTTGCTAGAGCATCAGCAAGCCGACCTGTGAATCACCAAGCAGCTGCAGCGTTGTTTGAGTTGGAAATAATATATGGTTGCCACCTCTATGTAATGGTTGAGTGCAAGATTAAATGAAGGAAAGGAGGGGTTGCCAAGGAAGGAAACGAGGGATCGTGGCCTCGTGGGGTTGCCTGATGAGCATTGTGCAAGATTGAAAGGAATGGACATGGAAAAAAATGCTGCCAAATTAAAATAGTGGATTGATGATAGTTTGCAGCAAGGGAACCGTGGTCCACCTGGACACATACATATATTCTTAAAAATCTATATATCCATGGATGACCGGCTGGCTGGGCAATGTGCATATTTAGAAGGATAATTGAAGAATGCATCAATCAATTTGAAGGTACATGGCTCGTCAATGTAAGGTGATAAAGTAGAAACTTATTTTATGTGGCTATTCTCTTTATATTTATATATGCATGTGAACTATGTTTACATGTGGGGGTAAAATACTTAAATTCATTTATTTTATGTAAGATGGCCGTAGCAACGCACGGGTTTTGTCCTAGTATGACATAAAGTATGTTTAAAACATGTAGGTATCATCACTAAAGTGGCATGGAACACAAGAAATTATCGATACGTTGGAGACGTATCAGCATCCCCAAGCTTAGTTCCTGCTCGTCCCGAGTAGGTAAACGATAACAAAGATAATTTCTGAAGTGACATGCCATCATAATCTTGATCATACTATTGTAAGCACATGTAATGAATGCAGCGATTCAAGACAATGGTAAATGCAATGAGTAAACAATTGAATCATATAGCAAAGACTTTTCATGAATAGTACTTTCAAGACAAGCATCAATAAGTCTTGCATAAGAGTTAACTCATAAAGCAATAAATTCAAAGTAAAGGTATTGAAGCAACACAAAGGAAGATTAAGTTTCAGCGGTTGCTTTCAACTTGTAACATGTATATCTCATGGATATTGTCAACATAAAGTAATATAATAAGTGCAATATGCAAGTATGTAGGAATCAATGCACAGTTCACACAAGTGTTTGCTTCTTGAGATGGAGAGAAATAGGTGAACTGACTCAACATAAAAGTAGAAGAAAGGCCCTTCAAAGAGGGAAGCATCGATTGCTATATTTGTGCTAGAGCTTTGATTTTGAAAATAAGAAACAATTTTGTCAACGGTAGTAATAAAGCATATGCATCATGTAAATTATATCCTACAAGTTGCAAGCCTCATGCATAGTATACTAATAGTGCCCGCACCATGTCCTAATTAGCTCGGATTACCTGGATTATCACCGCAATACATATGTTTTAACCAAGTGTCACAAAGGGGTACCTCTATGCCGCCTTCTAAGGAGAAAGCTCGCATTGGATTTCTCGCTTTTGATTATTCTCAACTTAGACATCCATACCGGGACAACATAGACAACAGATAATGGACTCCTCTTTAATGCATAAGCATTGAACAACAATTAATTTTCTCATATGAGATTGAGGATATTTGTCCAAAACTGAAACTTCCACCATGGATCATGGCTTTAGTTAGCGGCCCAATGTTCTTCTCTAACAGTATGCATGCTCAAACCATTCAACTCATGGTAAATCGCTCTTACTTCAGACAAGACGGACATGCATAGCAACTCACATGATATTCAACAAAGATTAGTTGATGGCGTCCCCTGGAACATGGTTATCGCAATACAAGCAACTTATAAGAAATAAAATGCATAAGTACATATTCAATACCACAATAGTTTTTAGGCTATTTGTCCCATGAGCTATATATTGCAAAGATAAAGAATGGAAATTTTAAAGGTAGCACTCAAGCAATTTACTTTGGAATGGCGGAGAAATACCATGTAGTAGGTAGGTATGGTGGACACAAGTGGCATAGTGTTTGGTTCAAGGATTTTGGATGCATGAGAAGTATCCCCTCTCGATACAAGGCTTAGGCTAGCAAGGCTATTTGAAACAAACACAAGTATGAAGCGGTACAGCAAAACTCACATAAAAGACATATTGTAAGCATTATAAGACTCTATACCGTCTTCCTTGTTGTTCGACCCTTACTAGAAAATATCTAGACCTTAGAGAGACCAATTATGCAAACCAAATTTTAGCAAGCTCTATGTATTTCTTCATTAATAGGTGCAAAGTATATGATGCAAGAGCTTAAACATGAGCACAACAATTGCCAAGTATCACATTATTCAAGACATTCTACCAATTACCACATGTAGCATTTCCCGTTTCCAACCATATAACAATTTAACGAAGCAATTTCAACCTTCGCCATGAACATTATGAGTAAAGCCTAAGGACATATTTGTCCATATGCAACAGTGGAGCGTGTCTCTCTCCCACACAATGAATGCTAGGATCCAACTTTATTCAAACAAAACAAAAACAAAAACAAACAGACGCTCCAAGCAAAGTACATAAGATGTCATGGAATAAAAATATAGTTTCACTAGAGGAACCTGATAATGTTGTCGATGAAGAAGGGGATGCCTTGGCATCCCCAAGCTTAGACGCTTGAGTCTTCTTGAAATATGCAGGGGTGAACCACCGGGGCATCCCCAAGCTTAGAGCTTTCACTCTCCTTGATCATATTGTATCATCTCCCTCTCTTGATCCTTGAAACTTCCTCCACACCAAACTCAAAACAACTCATTAGAGGGTTAGTGCACTATCAAAATTCACATGTTCAGAGGTGACATAATCATTCTTAACACTTCTGGACATTGCACAAAGCTACTGAAAGTTAATGGAATAGAAAAATCCATCAAGCATAGCAAAACAGGCAATGCGAAATAAAAGGCAGAATCTGTCAAAATAGAACGTTCCGTAAAGACGAATTTTATTGAGGCACCAGACTTGCTCAAATGAAAATGCTCAAATTAAATGAAAGTTGCGTACATATCTGAGGATCATTCACGTAAATTGGCAGAATTTTCTGAGTTACCTACAGATAATTAGGCCCATATTCGTGACAGCAAGAAATCTGTTTCTGCGCAGTAATCCAAATCTAGTATGAACCTTACTATCAAAGACTTTACTTGGCACAACAATGCAAAAAAACTAAGATAAGGAGAGGTTGCTACAGTAGTAACAACTTCCAAGACTCAAATATAAAACAAAAGTGCTGTAGTAAAATCATGGGTTGTCTCCCATAAACGATTTCGTTATAGCCATTAAGATGGGCTCAGTGATTTTAATGATGCACTCCCTAGAAATAATAGTTGAAGCAAAAGAGAGCATCAAGAAGCAAATTCAAAACAAATTTAATCCTAACCCACTTCCTATGAAAAGAATCTTGTAAATAAACAAATTCATGAAGCATAATGCAACAAGCATAGAAAGACTAGACAAGCGCAACTTCAAGATTTTAAGCACATAGAGAGGTGTTTTAGTAACATGAAAATTTCTACAACCATATTTTCCTCTCTCATAAGGATTTTCAGTAGCATCATGAGAAAACTCAACAATATAACTATCAAATGAAACATTCTTAGCATGAGCTTCATGCATAAAATAATTACTATTCACAACATAAGCATAGTCATTCTTATTAATTGTAGTGGGAGCAAATTCAACAAAGTAGCTATCATTATTATTCTCATCAAGTGTAGGAGGCATAGTATAATCATAACAAAATTTACTCTCCATAGTAGGTGGCACCAAAAGACCACTATCATTATAATCATCATAAATAGGAGGCAAAGTATCATCAAAGAAAATTTTCTCCTCAATGCTTGGGGGACTAAAAATATCATGCTCATCAAAACCAGCTTCCCCAAGCTTAAATTCTTCCATAGCATTAGCAATAATAGTGTTCAAAGCATTCATACTAATAACATTGCCATTAGCACACATATAAAGTTCCATAGGTTTTTTAATTTTCTCTTCAAACACCTCATGTCCTAACTCAAGATAAATACTATAAAGATCTCTAATATTTTTGTTGTTTTCCATTAAGCATAACTAGTGAAATAAAAACATGCATGGAATTAAGTAAAGTAAAACAAGTAACTAATTTTTTTGTATTTTTATATAATGCAGCAAACAAAGTAGTAAACAAAAATAAAGCAAGACAAAAAACAAAGTAAAGAGATTGGAAGTGGAGACTCCCCTTGCAGCGTGTCTTGATCTCCCCGGCAACGGCGCCAGAAAACAGCCTTGATACGCGTACAGCACGCGACCGTTGGGAACCCCAAGAGGAAGGTGTGATGCGTACAGCAGCAAGTTTTCCCTCAGTAAGAAACCAAGGTTTATCGAACCAGTAGGAGCCAAGAAGCACGTTGAAGGTTGATGGCGGCGGAGTGTAGTGCAGCGCAACACCAGGGATTCCGGCGCCAACGTGGAACCTGCACAACACAATGAAAGTACTTTGTTCCAATGTAACAGTGAGGTTGTCAATCTCACCGGCTTGCTGTAACAAAGGTTTAGATGTATAGTGTGGATGATGATTGTTTGCAGAGAACAGTAGAACGAGTATTGCAGTAGATTGTATTCGATGTAAAGAATGGACCGGGGTCCACAGTTCACTAGAGGTGTCTCTCCGATAAGAATAAGCATGTTGGGTGAACAAATTACAGTTGGGCAATTGACAAATAAAGAGGGCATGACCATGCACATACATGTTATGATGAGTAGTGTGAGATTTAATTGGGCATTACGACAAAGTACATAGACCGCTATCCAGCATGCATCTATGCCTAAAAAGTCCACCTTCAGGTTATCATCCGAACCCCCTCCAGTATTAAGTTGCAAACAACAGACAATTGCATTAAGTATGGTGCGTAATGTAATCAACAAATATATCCTTAGACATAGCATTGATGTTTCATCCCTAGTGGCAACAGCACATCCACAACCTTAGAACTTTCTCACATCGTCCTGCATTTAATGGAGGCATGAACCCACTATCGAGCATAAATACTCCCTCTTGGAGTTACAAGCAAAAACTTGGCCAGAGCCTCTACTAGCAACGGAGAGCATGCAAGATCATAAACAACACATAGATGATAGATTGATAATCAACATAGCATAGTATTCCATATTCATCAGATCCCAACAAACACAACATGTAGCATTACAGATAGATGATCTTGATCATGTTAGGCAGCTCACAAGATCCAACAACGATAGCACAATTAGGAGAAAACGACCATCTAGCTACTGCTATGGACCCATAATCCAGGGGTAGACTACTCACTCATCACTCCGGAGGCGACCATGGCGGTGAAGAGTCCTCCGGGAGATGATTCCCCTCTCCGGCAGGGTGCCGGAGGCGATCTCCTGAATCCCCCGAGATGGGATTGGCGGCGGCGGCATCTCTGGAAGGTTTTCCGTATCGTGGCTCTCGGTACTGGAGTTATTCTTGACGAAGGCTTAAGTAGGCGGAAGAGGTAGGTTTAGGGGCGACGCGAGGGGCCCACACCACAAGGCCGCGTGGCCAGGGGCTGGGCCGCGCCGCCCTAGTGTGGCGTCGCCTCGTCGCCCCACTTCATATCTCCCCGGTGTTCTGGAAGCTTCGTGGAAAAATAAGATCCTGGGCGTTGATTTCGTCCAATTCCGAGAATATTTCCTTACTAGGATTTCTGAAACCAAAAACAGCAGAAACAAAGAATCGGCTCTTCGGCATCTCGTTAATAGGTTAGTGCCGGAAAATGCATAAATATGACATAAAGTATGTATAAAACATGTAGGTATCATCACTAAAGTGGCATGGAACATAAGAAATTATCGATACGTTGGAGACGTATCAGTGATCCTCAGATATGTACGCAACTTTCATTCAATTTGAGCATTTTCATCTGAGCAAGTTAAGTGCCCCAGAAAAATTCATCTTTACGGACTGTTCTGTTTTGATAGATTCTGCCTTTTATTTCACATTGCCTCTTTTGCTGTGTTGAATGGATTTCTTTGTTCCATTAACTTTCAGTAGCCTTGGGCAATGAACAGAAGTGTTAAGAATGATTATGTCACCTCTGAACATGTGAATTTTTGATTATGCACTAACCCTCTAATGAGTTTGTTTTGAGTTTGGTGTGGAGGAAGTTTTCAAGGGTCAAGAGAGGAGGATGATATATGATTAAGAAGAGTGAAAGGTCTAAGCTTGGGGATTCCCCCGTGGTTCATCCCTGCATATTTCAAGAAGACTCAAGCATCTAAGCTTGGGGATGCCCAAGTCATCCCCTTCTTCATCGACAACTTATCAGGTTACCTCTAGTGAAACTATATTTTTATTCCGTCACATCTTATGTGCTTTACTTGGAGCGTCTGTGTGCTTTTATTTTCTTTTTGTTATTTTCATTCTCTGAATAAATTCATGCTTATGTGGGAGAGAGACACGCTCCGCTTGTTCATATGAACACTGGTGTTCTTAGCTTTACTTTTAATGTTCATGGCGAAGGTTGAAACTGCTTCGTTAATTGTTATATGGTTGGAAACAGAAAATGCTACATGTGATAATTGGTATAATGTCTTGAATAATTTGATACTTGGAAATTGTTGTGCTCATGTTTAAGCTCTTGCATCATATACTTTGCACCTATTAGTGAAGAAATACTGTAGAGCTTGTTGACATTTGGTTTGCATGATTGGTCTCTCTAAAGTCTAGATATTTTCTGGTGAGGGTTTGAACAACAAGGAAGATAGTGTAGAGTCTTATAATGCTTGCAATATGTTTTTATGTAAGTTTTGTTGTACCGGTTCATACTTGTGTTTGCTTCAAACAACCTTGCTAGCCTAAGCTTTGTATTGAGAGGGAATACTTCTCGTGCATCCAAAATCCTTGAGCCAAAAACTATGCCATTTGTGTCCACCATACCTACCTACTACATGGTATTTTCTGTCATTCCAAGTAAATACTTCGTGTGCTACCTTTAAACAATTCAAAAGTTATTATCTCTTATTTGTGTCAATGTTTTATAGCTCATGAGGAAGTATGTGGTGTTTTATCTTTCAATCTTGTTGGGTAACTTTCACCAATGGACTAGTGGCTTCATCCGCTTATCCAATAATTTTGCAAAAAGAGCTGGCAATGGGGTTCCTAGCCCCAATTAATTAACCTTCATAATTTTGCAAATAGACACTCCTCCATGGTATGTGAAATGTTGGAAGGCACCCGAGGATTCGGTTAGCCATGGCTTGAGAAAGCAAAGGTGGGGAGGAGTGTCATCTAAATAAAACTAAAATAAATAGACACTCCTTCATGGTATGAGATTGATGGAAGGCACCCGAGGATTCGGTTAGCCATGGTTTGTGAAAGCAAATGTTGGAAGGAGTGTCACCCAAAAATAAAAAAATTCATGGGAGCCGCTCTTTGAAAGTCTGTCTGGCAAGGGGGTTAGAGTGCCCACTACCATTCGTTGACAACAACAAACACCTCTCAAAACTTTACTTCTATGCTCTCTTTATGATTTCAAAACTTGAAAAGCTCTAGCACATGATTTATCCATGCTTCCCTCTGCGAAGGGCCTTTCTTCTACTTTTATGTTGAGTCAGTTTACCTATTTCTTTCTATCTTAGAAGGAAACACTTGTGTTAACTGTGCATTGATTCTTACATGTTTACCTATTGCACTTGTTATATTGCTTTATGATGACAACTATCCATGAGATATACATGTTACAAGTTGAAAGCAACTGCTGAAACTTAAATCTTCCTTTGTGTTGCTTCAATGCCTTTACTTTGAATTTATTGCTTTATGAGTTAACTCTTATGCAAGACTTATTGATGCTTGTCTTGAAAGTACTATTCATGAAAAGTCTTTGCTATATGATTCAGTTGTTTAATGATTGTCTTTACCATTGCTTTGAATCACTTCATTCATCTCATATGTTTTACAATAGTATTGATCAAGATTATGTAAGTAGCATGTCACTTCAGAAATTATCTTTGTTATCGTTTACCTACTCGAGGGCGAGTAGGAACTAAGCTTGGGGATGCTTGATACGTCTCAAACGTATCTATAATTTCTGATGTTCCATGCTTGTTTTATGACAATACCTACATGTTTTGCTCGCACTTTATAATGTTTTTATGCGTTTTCCGGAACTAACCTATTAACGAGATGCCGAAGAGCCAGTTCCTGTTTTGTGCTGTTTTTGGTTACGGAAATCCTACAAAGGAAATATTCTCGGAATTAGACGAAATCAACGCCCAGTACCTTATTTTTCCCGGAAGCTTCCAGAGCACCGAAGAGATACCAGAGAGGAGACAGGGGGGCCCACACGCCAGTGCGGCACGGCCAAGGGGTGGGGCGCGCCCCCTATGGTGTGGCCCCACCAGGGCCCCTCCGAGGCTGCCCTTCCGCCTACTTAAGGCCTCCATCGCGAAAACCCTAAAAGAATAAGCCACGGTACGAGAAACCTTCCAGAGCCGCCGCCATCGCGAAGCCAAGATTCGGGGGACAGAAGTCTCTGTTCCGGCACGCCGCCGGGATGGGGAAGTGCCCCCGGAAGGCATCTCCATCGACACCACCGCCATCTTCATCACCGCTGCTGTCTCCCATGATGAGGAGGGAGTAGTTCTCCCTCGAGGCTAAGGGCTGTACCGGTAGCTATGTGGTTAATCTCTCTCCCATGTACTTCAATACAATGATCTCATGAGCTGCATTACATGATTGAGATCCATATATATGATGAGCTTTGTAATCTAGATGTCATTATGCTATTCAAGTGGATTTTACTTATGTGATCTCCGGAGACTCCTTGTCCCACGTGTGTAAAGGTGACAGTGTGTGCACCGTGTGGGTCTCTTAGGCTATATTTCACAGAATACTTGTTCACTGAGTTATGATTTGAGTTGGATGTCTCTATGAAATTGTGGTGTGTTAGTACCTCCTATGAATGCTCACAGTGACAGCGTGGGGTGTTTATTAGTACTTGGGAATACATCTTTAAGGTTTACCTACATGATGAATTAGTGTTCGTTATCTTGCCAGAGAGTAATTCAGAATAGCATAGTGAAGTGTTTATTTATATTCCTTTATGATTGCAATGTTGAGAGTGTCCACTAGTGAAAGTATGATCCCTAGGCCTTATTTCTAAGCATTGAAACACCGTTTCCAACAAGCTCTGCTGCATGTTTACTCGCTGCCATATTTATTTCAGATTGTTATTACCACTCATATTCATCTATATTACTTGTATTTCACTATCTCTTCGCCGAACTAGTGCACCTATACATCTGACAAGTGTATTGGGTGTGTTGGGGACACAAGAGACTTCTTGTATCGTGATTGCAGGGTTGCTTGAGAGGCATATCTTTGACCTCTTCCTCCCTGAGTTCGATAAACCTTGGGTGATTCACTTAAGGGAAAACTTGCTGCTGTTCTACAAACCTCTGCTCTTGGAGGCCCAACACTGTCTACAGGAAAAGAAGCGTGAGTAGACATCAAGCTATTTTCTGGCGCCGTTGCCGGGGAACGAAGAAAAGTTACACCACAGAGATTTCTACCTCCCACGTCAACTGCGCGCTAGCAGTAGACAGCAGGAGTCTCCATATTTGTTGGGGTTCTATTCGTCGTTATCTTTCCAACAAAATTGGTTTCATGTAAATCGGAGTTCGGGAGTATTTTCTATTTTAAAGGAAAAGAAAAGGTCTTCAAGGGTCCGTGTATTCCGGCTCCACTCCCGGTGTACGGTCCGGTTGGGACCGGCGGGTCCGGTCTCATGCCCGGTCACACTAGGCTGTTGACATAGGCATCCCCAATGGGCCTGCCAAATATGGTACCCGGGGTTTACTGAAGGCCCACGACTCGATGAATATGAAGTTCGGAAGCCCAAGTTAGTACTAAGGAAAGCTAGAGTTGTATTAGGAAATACATACTTGTAATCTTACAGGATGAGTTAGAAACCCTCCCGGACTCTGTAAACTTGTGTATTACGAATCCCTCGACTCTGCCTCCTATATAAGGGGGAGTCGAGGGACAAAGAGAGGATCGATTCATTGTTTCACGCAACCCTAGTTTTCATATCATCGAGCACTTTTCGGCTGAAACCTTCGAGATCTACTTGCCCTCTACTTCCGACTAAAACCCTACTCTACAATCTATAGGCATTGATAATTTAATCCTTTGTCAATTGGCGCCGTCTGTGGGGATTAGAGGTGTCAAGGATCTGATCTCGATGGCACGTTCAAGATCGTCGACTTCGTCAACTGCAAGCAACGCGATGGACAGAGGTAAACAGATCGAAACTGGTCTAGTTGATTTTGTTCCTCACCTGCCCTCCCATTTGGATGCATATGCGTATCTGGAGGAGCCCATGGAGATGACGTTCGAAAAGTTCCACTTCCGCGTCGAGAAAGAAGGAGCGTATCGTCTCGAAATTCCGATCTCGTCGAGATTATCAGCGGTCGATCCCGATTTTTCGAGTTCAACATCGTCAATCGAGTCAGGCGACGAGGAGACTTCGTCGCCACGCTTCATCAGCACCATGGGAAGTGAAAAACTCGCCAAGATCTTCAGCGGTCTTTTGAGTCATCTGCGGACTCCGATATAAGCGATGACTCGAGGAACATCGACAGCTTCAACTTCATCGACAGATCCACTATTGTTGGAGAGGTCTTCACCAATCTCTATGATGGTGTCACCAAACCCGACAAAGTTCAGAATCCAAAGTATCATCAGATCTATGCAATTGGAGATCCAAGTCGCCCACAAGAGGAGACATCAGAGAACTTCGACGAAGCGGGAAATCCGTATGTCGATCCTGCAGATCTCACGCGAGGTTTAGGAACAAAATATATCGGACCAGGAACACAGGAGATGGTGCGATTTCCGCAGGCAGTATGGGATCGAGTCGCAAGAGCTATTGATGGTACAGAGCCAATGACCATAACGGCGACACCTGAGGAGTTACAAGCATATCAATATAGGCTTGCACGTACCAGGCGGGAGCTCGAGAAGCAGAAAATCGAGTTGGATAGGAGGCAGGAAGCAGCTTCTGCATCAAGCAGGTGAAGAGCTAACTTGAGTCAACAGTCTGGCACTTCGGGAGATAGCCACAGGGCAGCACGAAATAGAGCAAGATCTCGGCTGCAAAATATACCTGAGGCAGATAGGGAGAATCTGGTTCAAAACCTCGACATGTCATTTATGTCGATAGACACGAGGGGGAACATTATCCCTAAGACACCAGAAGCTGGGTACATGGCGACACAAGCCTTCATCCTCGCGTCCAAGCCACCTCCTGGAGATCCAAGAGAAGCATTGTACAATATGGCTATGGCGGGAGTTGGAGCCATGGGAACGGTGTTTATAAATTTGCCTCCCGAAGGATCAGCAAGGCAAAATAGTCCACGACCCACTGCAGTAGCACCAGGTCCCGAGAGAACAAGTGGGGCAAGAGACACAGCAACACAAGTACGGGTGGACAGAGCACGACAAAATAGAAGGGAACATCGGCATTCCCCAGAGATAGATGACGAGGATATGTGTGGGCTACCGTGCTTTACAAGGCGGGTCCGGAAAACTCGAGTTCCTTCAGGGTTTAAGTTACCCGATAATTTCAAAAAAATTGACGGCCTGCAAGATCCCGAGGATTGGCTAGTTGATTATCTCGAGACGGTGAAGCTGATAGGTGGAACCAGAGCAACAGCCATGCAGAGCATTCAAGTACATCTGAGTGGAGCCACACGATCTTGGATAAAAAAGCTTCCTCCAGGTTCCATCGACAGCTGGGATAGCTTTGAGGATGTGTTCGTCAAGAATTTCCGATCCACCATCAAAAAACCTGCATCACTAGAAGAGTTGAGATCGTGTCGACAAAATCATGATGAATCAATGAGAAAGTACATCTAGAGGTTGAACATCATTAAAAACTCGGCAGAGAACATATCTGACGAGAGAGCAATAGATACGTTCGTGGCAGGGATTCGACGAGGAGATTTTGTCGAAGACTTGGGGAGAACCAACCCAAGGACAGTGTCAGCACCGATGGAGATAGCAAACAGGTGGGCAGATGGAGAAGATGTTGTTCACAATAAGCGACATAGGTCACCGGAGGAGGACCGCAGTCAAAATTTTCAAAATAGACGACGATTTCCTCGACAGTTCTCGAGTTATGATGCTCCTGGCCAAATATCGGCTGGTTTTCGAGGAAGCACTGGAGGAAACAATAGAGATGAATATCAAAGGAGTAGCGAGCAGCGAGGCGACAATAGAGACGACTCCCGGAATAACAGGCAAAATAATGGGCCAAGGTTGCAGAGACCATTTGTGTCTCCCGAGGATATGATGAACGGACCATGTCAGATGCATTTCTATCTCGATAATAATGGAAAGAGGCAGTCAGGACAGTTGCAGAAGGACTGCCGAAACTTTCAAGCAATGTTGAGGTTTGCAGGGCAAGCCAATGCTCAAGCAACAAATAGAAACCCCCAAGGGCCCAGGAGTGAGATCCACCTACCACCTCCTCCCGCAATTACGGACGAAAACCGACACCAGCTCAGAATAGCGGCAGCACCACACCCACCTCCATATGTCGACCCCAACTCCAACGGTGCAGTCTCAATGATTCAGAATGCTAGGCCGTCTAACAGGGCTCAGAAAGTAATCTCGCGTCAAGTGTTCATGGTAGAGAAGATGCCTCCACCAACGATTGAGTACCTAAATTGGTTGGGACAGGACATTGGCTTCACAATAGCGGATCACCCGCAGCAAGTTCCTCGACCAGGACAGTCAGCACTTATCTTACCAGCAGTGATCGCAGGGTTCGACGTATCTCGAGTATTCATAGATGGAGGCAGCAGTCTAAACCTTATGTATGCAGATATACTAAGGAAGATGAACATCTCCCTGGCAAACCTAAAACCAACTGGTACACGTTTCCATGGTATCACACCAGAGAAGCCAAGTTATCCGCTGGGGAAGATTAACCTCGACGTTCAGTTTGGAACCCGAGAAAACTAGAGGATAGAAAGGCTGGAGTTTGAAGTCGTGGATTTCCCGTCGCAATATCACGCCTTGTTGGGACGACCAGCGTATTCCAGGTTTATGGCGGTACCGCACTACACGTACCTGTTGTGGAGGTTACCTGGACCTAAAGGACCAATTACAGTCAAAGGAAGTTTTGCGTTAGCTGATAAATGCGACAATGATTTTCATCGACTGTCAGAAACTTTCGGGATGCAAGCAGAATATATGGCGTCAAGGCTCACAACTGATTATGATGTGTTGCCAGATGTAGGAAGGCCTCTTAGGGAGCCAACCTTTAACACTACCAAAGATTCCAAGGAGGTGCAGATTCACCCGACAGATCCAAAGAAAACGACGTCCATTGCAACAGACATGGACCTCGCATAGGAAAGCGCGCTCGTCGAGTTCCTCCGTGAGCACTGGAAAATCTTCGCATGGTGTCCAGCTGACATGCCAGGAGTACCCAGGGAACTTGCCGAGCACCACCTAAACTTGGATCCAATAGCGAGACCAATTAAACAACCTTTGTGGCATTTTTCAGAACCAAACCGCAAAGCCATGCTATTAGAGATTGATCGACTCAGAGAGGCTGGTTTTATCAAAGAGCTGCATACAGAGGCCACATGGGTAGCTAACCCAGTTTTGGTCCCGAAGAAAAACACGAAAGTCCTTCGCATGTGTGTCGACTTTACGTGTCTCAATAAACACTGTCCAAAGGATCACTTTTCCCTCCCAAGGGTCGATCAAATTATCGACTCCACGGCAGGATGCGGACGTCTTTCCTTTCTGGACGCATATTCTAGTTATAACCAGATCAGACTAAAAGAAGATGATGAAGTCAAGACGGCGTTCATAACACCTTATGGCGTGTTTTGCTACAAAACAATGCCTTTTGGTCTGAAAAACGCGGGAGCAACATATCAGCGGATGATGCAAAAGTGCTTGACAACACATATTGGAAAAAACGTACAAGTGTACATTGAAGATGTCGTCATAACATCAAAAAAGGGGTCAACATTGATCGAGGATTTAAAGGAAACTTTCGACAACCTTGATAAATTCTGCCTCAAGCTGAACCCGACAAAGTGTTCTTTCGGCGTCCCTGCGGGAGAACTTCTCGGGTTCCTAGTTTCAGCAAGAGGAATCGAGCCCAATCTAGAAAAAATTCAAGCCATCGTAACAATGAGAAAGCCAACAAAGTTGAAAGAAATACAACAGCTAACTGGGCGAGTCGCAGCTTTAAGCAGATTCGTCGCCAGACTAGGAGAAAAGGCGTTGCCGTTCTACGCTCTGATCAAGCAAGGAGAGAAGTTTCAATGGAACGAAGAGGTAGACAGAGCTTTCGAGGATCTCAAGCGCACAATCTCGACACCGCCAATTTTGGTGGCGCCTAAGGAGAAGGAACCCCTCTTGCTATACATTGCAGCTACGCCTCAGGTGGTTAGCACAGCACTCGTAGTCGAAAGAGAGGAAGAAGGAAAACTCCATGGAGTACAGAGGCCGGTATATTTCATCAGTGAAGTTTTATCGCCTTCAAAACAGCAGTATCCGCAATACCAGAAGCTAGCATATGGAGTGTTTACAACCGCAAGAAAATTGCAGCACTATTTTTCGGCGCATCCGATAATAGTGGTCAACGAGGCGTCTTTATCCAATATACTAAACAATCCAGAGGCTACGGGTCGTGTCTCCCTGTGGGGAATAGAGCTTTCCCCTCGGGACATCACGTATGAGAAAAGAAAAGCAATAAAGTCGCAAATTTTACCAGACTTCATCGCAGAGTGGATGGAGCTACAAAATACGGGACCCCCAGATTTATCGAGAACCTGGACTATGAACTTCGACGGATCCAAGAGATTAGAGGGAGCTGGAGCAGGCGTGATACTAATATCACCTGAAGGCGACAAATTAAAGTATGTCTTACGGATGACGTTTCCAAATGCATCTAACAATGAGGCAGAATACGAAGCTCTCATACACGGGATGAAGATGGCGAAGGCTTGTGGCGCAACTCGATTAAAAATCTTCGGCGACTCACAATTGGTGGCTCAGTAAGTCATGAATCAATGTGATGCCGTCAATGATAGTATGATAGCATACAAAGAAGTATATAACGAGCTAGAGAAGCTGTTTGATGGATGCGAGGTAAATCACATCAGCAGGCTGATCAATGATGAAGCCGATGTTCTTGCAAATATCGGGTCGCAGTGTCTCGCGATTCCACCAGGCGTGTTCTGGGAGGAGATAGCCGAGAGATCTACAAAGCCGAAGAAACCAAAGAAGAAGGTGAAGGATGAGAAACCCTCGGGGGCTACAAAAGCAGCACTAGAAGAAGAAGAGGAACATGACCTACTAATGATGGTGCAAATTCCATGGATGCAAGCATACATATCATACATCCTAAGAAAAGAAATACCCGACGATCCAGTTGAAGCAAGGCGAGTTATCAGACGTTCTAAAGCCTTTACTGTGGTCAAAGGGGAGTTATACAAACGAAGTATTTCGGGAGTGTTACAAAGGTGCGTCACACCCGAAGAAGGAAGGCTAATTCTGAAGGATATACACGAAGGAATATGCGGTAATCATGCAAGCAGCCGAGCTATAGCAGCCAAGGTTTTCAGAGCAGGGTTTTATTGGTTGACAGCAATCGAGGATGCGAAAGAAATAGTTCGAACTTGCAACGCGTGCCAGAGATTCGCCGCAAAACCTCATTCTCCGGCAGCAGAGTTGATGCCAATACCGCTGTCTTGGCCCTTTGCTCAGTGGGGTCTCGATATGGTGGGAAAATTACACAAAGCTTCGCTAGGAGGATACGAGTACATGCTCGTCGCAGTCGACAAATTCACCAAGTGGATAGAAGCAAAGCCGATAAATTCACCAGACGGAGCGTCTGCAATCAAGTTCGTAAAAAGTATCGTCTTTCTGTTTGGAGTACCTCACAGCATCGTCACAGACAACGGCAGTAATTTCACATCGAAGGAGTTCAAGGCATATTGTGCAGAGGTAGGCATCAAACTACACTTTGCATCAGTACTGCCTCAGCTCCATGGACTACTTTGGAAAAAAGAAAAAGCTCGAGTATGAGAAAATAGAAATGGCGAGAGCCTATAATCAAAAGCAAGCATTTGTTCATACCCTCGGGGGATACTCCCATCGGGAGCGCTGATCGCGCACCCGATAGATATGAAAAGCTCGAGAAAGAATGACAATATAGCGACATAAGGCGCTACAGTCTTGAGCCTACAACCAAGCACAAGTCATTGGCTGTAGCCTCGGGGGCTACTCCCATCGGGAACGCTGTTCGCGTGCCCGATGAAATTATAAAAAGAAGTGAGCATATTTCGAGTTATACAAATAACTCTACATATACTCCCATCGGGAAGGCAAGATAAGTCATCCGTTGACTCAATAAAATGTGCTATTCCAACAGCCGAAAAAGCACTCGACAATATATTCTCAGAGCGCCAAAGTTGCGAATAATCTCTGAATGCCGCAAAATTCTGCGAAGGTAAGACCCCAGATCCGTTCTGAGCGGCGTGACACCGTCTCTGACGTCGATTTGCTACTTTTTTCCGTATCAACAGATACGAAGAAAAATCCTAACGGACGCGTTAGGTACCCGATAAAATATGACTGGGACTCGACAGATGATAACACCTTAAGCGGCACCTGTCGAAGTTAACACCAGTATCCCGAGATCATGTCCAGGGACGTGATCTTGAAGTAGGTTTTTGCGGATTGCCACTAGAGCAGTTAACTAGTATCTGATCCGTCAGATGAACTAGCCCCAACTACCATTATCCCTGTACAATATATAATTGCGTATCCAAAGATATGTGATAAAGTCGACAGAGTTATTGAATGACTAAAATTGGAGATTTTCCCTGATTCTTCGATTCAAGCAAAATCTCGGGGGCTACTGACATAGGCATCCCCAATGGGCCTGCCAAAGATGGTACCCGGGGTTTACTGAAGGCCCACGACTCGATGAATATGAAGTTCGGAAGCCCAAGTTAGTACTAAGGAAAGCTAGAGTTGTATTAGGAAATACATACTTGTAATCTTACCTGATGAGTTAGAAACCCTCCCGGACTCTGTAAACTTGTGTATTACGAATCCCTCGACTCCGCCTCCTATATAAGGGGGAGTCGAGGGACAAAGAGAGGATCGATTCATTATTTCACGCAACCCTAGTTTTCATATCATCGAGCACTTTTCGGCTGAAACCTTCGAGATCTACTTGCCCTCTACTTCCGACTAAAACCCTAGTCTACAATCTGTAGGCATTGATAAGTTAATCCCTTGTCAGCTGTGGACCGGCCTCCCCGGTGCGGACCGACTCCTGCTCCGGTCACAACCGGAGGACATGTACTGTAAGTCCCCGATCCGCCCCGGTCACGGCCCCGCACCAGGTCCGGTTTGGATCGAATAGTCCGGCCTGTGGCCCGGTCTGATCGGCCGCTGGACCGAACAGCCCGGCCCTAGGCCCGGTTGACCGGCCTCCTCGTCTGTGCTGAGCTGAACCTTCCCCAATGGTTAGATTTCGGCTTGGGATATAAATAGACCTTCATCCAACTTGTGCAAAATAAGTTCTTTCACTCTCTCCCCTCCATTGTTGACTTTTAAGAACTTGCTATATCTCTTGATTCCCCCATGATTGTTGCTCATTCTTGAGGGATCTAAGAGAGGAGATCTAGATCTACAATCCCCACCAATCCATTTATCCTCTAAGAGAGGGGAACCCTTTGGATCTAGGTCTTGAAGTCATTTGTTGATTTCATCCTTGTTCTTCCTCTCTAATCTCATCCTAGCATTTGTTGCTTTGGTGGGATTTGTGTGTGAAGGATTTGAACACCTCTAATGTTCTTACTTTGCATCATTGCATAGTGTTGAGCTCTCCACCACGATTAGTTCGAGTGAGAGACCGTGAGCTTGTTACTCTTGGAGGGAGACCTCCTAGTTGGCTTGGCGGTTGGTGCTCCAGTGACCTCTTTGTGGAAGATTGTGAAGAGGCCCAGGCTTCTCCTTCGTGGAGTTTGTGAAGTGGTTGTGGAGCTTGCCATCTCCGGAGTGGAGGAAAAGATAACCATAAGGAAATAGCCATTATCCTTCGTGGGTTTGGCTCGGAGAAGAAGGTGAGCCTTCGTGGCATTGGGGAATCCTTCGTGGGACCTCCACCTCTCCAAACGTGACGTACCTTCTTGCAAAGGAAGGGAACACGGGAATACATCTTCGTTTCCGCGTGCCTCGGTTATTTCTATACCCGAGCTTACCTTCCTTGTGATAGCCATCGTGCTTGAAGTATCTATTATATCTTGCTATCACTTCTTGTTCACATATATATCTTGTGCCTATCTTGCTTAGCTTTAGTTGTTGTTGTTGCACTTAGTTGAGCCTAGCATATTTAGGGTTTGTGCTTGTAGAATAAACATAGTTTAATTTCGCATTCTTACAAGCCAAATCCGTAAGAGTTTTTAAACGCCTATTCACCCCCTCTAGGTGACATCTCGTCCTTTCACTCTAAAATAGTGATTCTTTTATTGATACTTTCTACTGATTCATTATATTGGCTAGCATTATCAAGGAAATTTGGTAAACTTTTCTCTAGAGAGCTCAGTCTTTTTACAACATCTTCCAAAGTGATCTCAGTTTTAACAACATTAGTAGGTGGTATTCCTACTAAGCTTTCAATTAAATTGCAGGCTTCCAAAGCAGGAGTACCCATAAAATTACCCCCGTGAGAGTATCCAAAACATATCTATTCCAGCTAGATATACCAACATAAAAATTCCTAAGAAGGATCATGGTAGAATATCCTTTAGTGCATCTATGATGAGCATTACTTACTCTATACCAAGCATCTTTCAAACTTTCTCCCCCTTGTTGCTTAAAAGAACAAACCTCAACTTCAGGGATACTCATTTTAGCAAGATTCAAACAGTGTAAGAGAAATAAAAGCTATAATAGAAACTTTTTTTTATGTATTTCATATAATGAAGCAAACAAGACAAAGTAAAATAAAGTAAGAAAAATAATAACAAAGTAAAGAGATTGGAGATGAGAGAGTCCCCTTGCAAAAATCCTCTTTTTTCCTGGCAACGGCGCCAGAAAATAGCCTTGATGAGTGCAGAGCACACCGTTGGGGAACCCCAAGAGGAAAGTATGATGAGCACAACGACGAGTTTTCCGTCTGTAAGAAATCAATGTTGAATCGACCAGCAGGAGAAGGAAATGACTTCTGAAGGTGTTGCTGACTGATTTTTGGCAGGGCGCACTACCGGCATCAGCAACAACGTGGAACCTGCACACAACACAACCAAAATACTATGCTCGAACTTACATTGAGGTTGTCAATCTCACTGGTTTTCCTAAAAACAAAGGATTAACCATATAGTGTGGAAAGAGATGTTTGTTTGAAGTGGATTTAAAGAGAACATTGTTTGCAGTAAGTAAACAGAACAGGTGATTGCAGTAGATGATTTTATCAGTGTAAAAGAAAGGACCGGGGTCCACAGTTCACTAGAGGTGTCTCTCCATAAAGATAAATAACATGCTGGGTGAACAAATTACAGCTGGGCAATTGACAGAATAGAGACCATACATGACAAAATGATTACTATGAGATTCATTTGGGCATTACAACATGATACATAGACTGTAATCCAACTGCATCTATGACTAATAATCCACCATCCGGTTAGCGTCAGCACCCCTTTCAGTATTAAGTTGTGAGCAACAGATTATCCCTTTAAGCAAAGTGTGTAAAGTAAATAGAATTATCCTTAGACAAAGCATTGGTGTATTCTCCCTAGTAGCAACAACACATCTATAACCTTAGAAGTTGTTGTCACTCTTCCAGATTACTAGAGGCATGAACTCACTATCGAGCATAAATACTCCCTATTGGACTCACAAGCACTTACTTGGACAGAGCATCTACTAGCAACAGAGAGCATGCGAGATCACAAATAACATGTGACATGTATATAATCAATCTCAACCATATTATTCAATATTCATCGGATCCCAGTAAACACAACTTGTAGCATTACATAAAGATGATCTTGACCATGATAGACAGCTCACAAGACCCAAACACAAAGCATAAATTGGAGAAGACAACCGTCTAGCTACTGCTATGGACCCGTAGTCTAGAGATGAACTACTCACGCATCACTTCGGAGGCGGGCATGGCGATGTAGAGGCCTTCGGTGATGATTTTCCTCTCCGGCAGGGTGCCGGGAAGACCTTCACAACCCTCCCGAGCTAGGGTCGGCGATGACGGTCGCGACGAAACTTTTAGTGGATGGAGGTTCGGGTATTTAGGGTTTTCCCGAACAGGTGAATAAATAGGCGGAAGGACGAGGTCGGTGGGTGCCTGAGGGGCCCACACCACCCCTAGGAGCGGCGAGGACCTAGGCCGCGCCCAGGGCAGGTGTGGCAGCCTCGTGGCGCTTCTTCATCTCTCCTCCGGACTCCGTCTTAGTTAGAGTAAAATAGGAACTTCGGCTTTTATTTCGTCCAATTCCGAGAATATTTCTTGTACAACTTTTCTGAAATACAAAAAAACAGAAAATAGGGAGCTGCACTGTGACATCTTGTCAATAGGTTAGTTCCGAAAAATGCATGAAAGTGCAACAAAGTGTAAACAAAAATATATAGAACTTAGTGTAAAGGAAGCATGTATCATCAAAAATTATAGATACTTTTGCAACGTATCATCTCTCCATAAACAAAAACAACATGTTGGGTGAACAAATTATAGCTGGGCAATTGACAGAATAAAGACCATACATGACAAGATGATTACTATGAGATTCATTTGGGCATTATAACATAATATGTTGACCGTATTTCAACTGCGTCTATGACTAATAATCCACCTTCCGGTTAGCGTCCGCACCCCTTTCAGTATTAAGTTGAAAGCAACAGATTATTGTGTTAAGCAAAGTGTGTAAAGTAAACAATATAATTACCCTTAGATAAAACATTGTTGTTTTCTCACTAGTAGCAAAATCACATATACAACCTTAGAAGTTACTCTCCTAGATTACTAGAGGCATGAACCCACTATCGAGCATAAATACTCCTTCTTGGAGTCACAAGCACATACTTGGCTAGAGTATCTACTAGCAACGAAGAGCATGCAAGATCACAAATAACATATGACAAGTATATAATCAATCTCAACCATAGTATTCAATATTCATCGGATCCCAGCAAACAGAACATGTATCATTACATAAAGATGATCTTGATCATGATAGGCATCTCACAAGATCTAAACATGAAGCACAAATTGGAGAAGACAGCCATCTAGCTACTGCTATGGACCCGTAGTCCAGAGATGTAGAGGCCTCCGGTGATGATCTCCCTCTCCGGCAGGGTGTCGGGAAGAGCTTCGGAACCCTCCCGAGTTAGGGTCGGCGATGGCGGCCACGAAGGAACTTTTCGTGGATGGAGGCTCGGGTATTTAGGTTTTTTCCGATCAGATGAATAAATAGGCAGAAGGGCGAGGTCGGTGGGCGCCCGAGGGGCCCACACCACCCCTAGGCGCGGCTAGGGGTGGCACGCGCCTAGGCATGATGTGGCCGCCTCCTCGCACCTCTTCGTGTCTCCTCTGGACTTTGTCTTTGTTACAGTAAAATAAGAACTTTGGCTTTTGTTTCGTCCGATTCCGAGAATATTTCATGTATAACTTTTCTGAAATACAAAGCAGCAGAAAACATGAACTGGCACTGTGATATCTTGTCAATAGGTTAGTTCCACAAAATGCATAAAAGTGCAACGAAATGTAAAAAAACATATAAACATTGGTGTAAAACAAGCATGGAGTATAAAAAATTATAGATATGTTTGCAATGTAATAATAGTCCAAGTTTAAGGTTCACCTGCAGCCATGCATACATATATAAATAAAGCTCATATGTGTAACAAATAAAATAGAGATAAGAGATTTGTGAGTAGCACATCCGTAAATACCCTTGCCCCTAAAGCCATAGGTGACAAAAGCCTAATGGTCCAACCATTGTCCTCACAGCCGCAAGAAACAACCGTTTTTTATGTAAATACATACCAAAAATTTAAGCTAGATGATCGTGCAATGATCCCGAATGAATCACTAAACATGTACCGGTACTTTCCTCTTTCTGCCACTGAGGTTTCACCGTAGCACGCCGTTCTCCACTCATTCCACCTCTTCCCTTGATCATATCGAATGATATGGGTACCTGCAGATCATCAAAGACGAGGCAAAGAGACAAAAATACAAGATCGTAAAACTCCTATTCAATCCTTACACATAACATAAGATTAGATGCACATAAAGACTGCGATGATTCACCCCAACCCGCAGCCCCTGAGGACCAGTCACACATGATATCAAGATAAAATACAAAGATGGAAATTATTGTGGAAAATACTTAGATTGAAATCACAATATTGTTACAGTGGTCGCCAAGTCTCAAGGAGATATCTATTACAATGATGATGGCTATGACTATGGAGGAGATGTGAGATGGAAAGGATGAACTATGGTGATGGATCTTCTTCGGTGTGTTGCAGATGGATCTGGTGGATGGAGATCCTGTTTGGCGACGAATGGCTCTCTCTTTTGTGTCGGTCCCTTCACGACTTTTATAGTGTTTGACCTCGCGAACGCGGCCGTGGGTGGTACGAGCGGACGGTACGGGCGGGGCTTGCCCGCACCGATGCCCGTTAAAGCCCCTGGAACCGCTGTTCCGAGCGTAGTCAACTTTGCTATGCTCCTGACGCGATTTTCTTCAGTAATTGCAGGTCCATTTGCCATTATGACGTGATATCCTGCACAACATCCAAAAATAGAAGAGATCGCACATCTTTGCATTGATTAGGCATTAGTGGCAAGTTGAGAGGTAAACTTAGTCAATTTCTTGACTTAGATAGGGGTTTAAACGCGAGAAAATATGACGTATTTTACAGCCATCAATTCGCAGCACTAGAGTATAAATCTTCTCTTGTATTGTCTTGGATAGACATGGTTGTGGTTAACATCTATAACCTCTCTCACTTCTCAATGTATGGAAACAACGTAGGGCTCTACCGAAGAGTTGATGATATGATCATCTAAAGATATGGTTTGCCTAGGTTTATAGCGCTTGACTTGATGAGCTACTTTAATTAAGTCAAGTGAAAATTAGTGTGACAAGTTTTATATAAAAGCACAAAAATTACCTAAAATTTCTATTCATGAATGCAATGCACACATATGTATTCTTTCTTTCTGTAGCCTCTAAACCTGGAATGTTACAAACGACGAGAGCAGGAGCGCGTGGTTGTTTGGCAGGAAGACCTCGACCAAGAAGCGCCGACGACAACTACGTTGAAATGTCGCGGCCAAGGTAGCAGCCGCGGTGGCGACCCCCAACCAAGGCAGTAGCCACGGCGGTGGTGTCCAAGGAAGCAGCGGCATCACCGACAACATCAGCGACGAAGATTACACTATCTTGGCGTCGACTGCTAGAGCCACCGTTCTTTCTAAGTTTTATTCTATGTTTTTTGAAAAAATCATCTATGTAAATTAGCCTAAATATGAACGACTTTCGCTTATATGTTAACATCTCATCGATTTTTTTTTTTAAAAATTAATTTTATTTCAGAGAGCTGACCGGGAAAACCTCATGCAAATCTGCTCGCCGGTGCCGGTCTACAAGCCAGCAGGACGCCGATCGCGCTGGCGACGCCACACAGCGAGTACAAGCGGGCCCTCCGTGTGTGTGTGAATAAAGCGGGACTCGCGCGTGACACCCGGCAACGGCTGCCAGCCACCTCCGCTTTACAGCTTTTCCTTCCCGCGGAAGCAAATCGTGTCCGTCCATTCCGCACCCCACCACTCCCACTCCCATGTGATGTGCTCTTTCCCTCGCTTTCCCCTCCACCACTCCCCCTCATCCACCGCCGCCCGCCGCCGCCGCCCATGACGCCGCCGCCGCCCTCCCCACCGCCTCCCGCCGCCGCGGACGCGCTCGCCCAGATCCTGCACGCCCTGCTCCCGCCGCTCCTCCTCGCCGCCGCGTCCGCCAACGCGCTCCACTCCCGCTGGCGCGCGCTGCACGCCACGCTGCTCGCGCTCCACTCCTCTCTCCTCTCCGCGCCCGTCCCCGCCGCCGCCCACCCGCTCTTCGCCGATCTGCTCGCCTCGCTGCTCCCGGCGCTCCGCTCCCTCCACGCGCTCTCCGCGCGCTGCCAGGACCCGGCGCTCCCCGGCGGCCGCCTGCGCCTCCAGAGCGACCTCGACATCGCCGCGTCCTCGCTCTCGCTCCACCTGCACGACCTCTCCCTGCTCCTCCGCTCGGGCCTCCTCTCCCTCGACTCCTCCTCCGCGTCCTCCCCCAACGCCATCGTGCTGCAGGTCCCCGCCGCGGCCGCATCCCGCGCCGACAAGTCGCTCTTCATCAGGGACGCCTTCGCGCGGCTCCAGATCGGGGGTCTCGACCTCAAGCTCAAGGCCCTCGCCTCGCTGCTCGACTTGCTCGGCAACGACGACGCCACCGGCGAGGCCGCAAACATCGTTGCCACCGACGGGGATGTGGCTGCCCTCCTCCGCATGCTCGACGCGTCCGCTCACTCGGCGCTGCGGGACCGTGCGGCGGCGGTCGTGGCCCTTCTTACCACCGCCTGCGCTGCATCCCGAAAGGCGGTGTTCGACGAGGGTGGCCTCGGCCCCCTCTTACGCGTGCTCGACTCTGGCTCGGCACCGGCCACCAGGGAGCACGCCGTGGTGGCCGTCGAGGCCATCACCGCCGACGCCGGCAGCGCGTGGGCTGTATCGGCATATGGAGGGGTGTCCATCTTGATCAACGCGTGCCGTCCCGGCTCGGGGTCCCTGGCTATGCAGGCGCTCGCCGTGGCAGCGCTCAAGAACGTGATCTCCATCGACGATGTGCGCGCCGCATTGGTCGACGAGGGCGGGCTACCGGTTCTAGTTGATTTACTTGCAAGCGGCAGCACGGACACGCAGAGGAGTGCTGCTCTCTGCCTGTTGTCGATCGCGTCCTTTGGCGACCTCGAGATGAAGCAACAGATTGTACAAGATGGTGCATTGCCGCCGCTGCTGCAGGCTCTGCACATCACCACTGACCTGGATCTTCAGAACTCTGTCCTACAGGCTATCCACGAGCTCGCAGCAGTCCCTGCCGCCGCCAGGACCCTGTGCTCCTCGCCCCTGTTCTTCGCGCAGCTTACAGACCTCATGCGCCGAGGTGGCAGCGTCCTGTTGCAGCAAATGGCTGCAGATATGGTTGCTGACCTTGCGCCTGGCGTGAGTGACGACACCAAGCGGTGTATGGCACCATGTGTTGGCACGCTCGTGAAGATGATGGAGGTGGCTAAGCCTGCTTCCGTGCAGGAGTCAGCTGGCCGTGCATTGCTTGCCTTGATGACCTTGAAATCGAACAGGAAGGAATTTGTCAGGGATGAGAAGAATCTGACAAGGCTAGTGCTGATGCTTGATCCCCGGAATGAGGAGATTGACAAAAAGTACCCAGTCTCAATACTTCTAGCGCTTGCCATGGGTGGTGGGAATGGAACGCGGCGACGGCTTGCAGATTCTGGTGCTTGCCAGCATCTACACAAGCTGGCTGATGCTGAGGTGCCTTGTGCAAAGAAGGCTTTGCAGAGGATATCCAGCAATCGATTCAAAAGCTTACTTTCCAGAGGATGGAATATCTAGTCCATCTGCTGCATTGGGGTAAGCTTGATCTTTTCCATCAACTCCCTTGTTTCGTGACTCTTCTAATTTCTTTTTTCTTTTTTGCCATGAGTGCATATCAGTTAAGATGAAGATTAGCTCAATAATTGTAGCTAAGCTTTTAACTGCCATGTTATGTGAGGATAACACATGCGAAAGTTCCCTGGTATTCTGAGCGTTTGACGAATACCTGTTATTCTCAGAGGTTGGTGACATGGTGTAGGCTAATGCATGGATGCATCGGGCTATAATGCTCATACTGGGTTGTAAACCTAATAACTATTTGGTGATACTGTAGTTACTTACACTCTCAAACTAAATGCTGGCATGATAAGATGGTCCTGCAATAATGTGGTCTATGTTGCCAATACACTGTAATTGTTTTTATTTGCCGGGGAAATACACTGTAATTGTTAGATGTGAGTGGGTGTCAATGTGACATGGGCACATGGCCTGTCCATGAAGAGTTGGGTCATAGTGCTCATTCATAGTACAGCATGGTGCATTAACTGATTCACCGTAACATATAAGCAGCATCAGGTAGATAGGTAGGAAGATGATGAGGATGCATATACATGCCCTGCCTTCAGATGGTAGAAACATCAAGTAGGTAGCGAGGAGTGCACTGATAGAGGGCAATGAGATTAGTGAGTCCGAAGAGGAAAGTAAAAGGAATGCAAAATAGGTCAAGCACAGGGCAGTTGCTTTAACAGAAAATTTGGTTTGTGCAACCAATAATCGTGACTCTCCTGTTATCAAAGCATAAACGTTTTGTTGCAGTGTCAACTTTTAGCCTAATTCAAATTTGAACTGCATTCATGCATATGGGCCTTGGCGGCCTTCACTTGCTAAAAGCATTATTAACCAAGTCTCTAACCTATTGCGGACTCTAGATTTTTTCACTGGCGATAAAATGTTAGGAAGCATGGAAAATCGTTTCGTGCCTTCCATTGGCAAGATAATTTGGCCAATACCATAAAAAATGGTTACGTGTGTCTATGCCCTTTCCTGGACTATTAGATAAAAACATCATGGACATAAAGTTATGTATGTTTTTTCTTGGAGTCTTGACTACGTCCGATAGTCCATAGAACTTACCCGCTAAGACCTTTATTCAACCACATTATGCAACTTAATGGTTACAGGTGTATTTATTGCCGACAATTTTCAGGCCATTTTGACCACTGGTTTCATATATTCCATTTGACCTTGATATACTCGCATTGCCTTAACAAATTGCTAATTGTGATATACTACCTGCGTTTCAAAATAAGTGTCGCAAGCTTTGTCTAGATACAGATGTATGTGGACGCATTTTAATGTGTAGATACATCCATATCTATAAAAAGTTGCGACACTTCTTTTGGAATGGAGGTAGTAGACAATAACTTGGAATTCTTGTTGGCAAATCAGAGTTTTATACGGATGTCATCTTTCCAATTTGATGAATCTGTCAAGTTGTGTTGTGCTATCTTCTGCTCCAGTTGCTTTCTCCACTGAATCGATGGTTTCTGAGTCTATGTCAGGAACTTATTTATTTTTGCATTTATTATGCCCATTCTTCTTCTATTACAGCTTATAATTTTGTCAGGTTCCTGCATTTTATATGTTATTATGCTTTATCACCTTAGTATCTCAAGTTTGAGCTGGAATGTTGTGCCTAATATACAATGAAAATATCTTTGTTTTCAATATCCCATGCATTCTTGTAATTGAGTTATGTCAATCGATCCTTATGACTCATTTTTATATTTCTGAATGTGTAGCTGAAGAAAGCCCAGATGTGGAGAGCTTCTAATTGTAAAAGAAAACCTAAGTATTTAATTAGGAGGCATCGTACAAGGACACCGAGGAAGAGACCAGGGGAGTTCTCTGTTTCTTTGCGGCCAAAAGGTGCACAGTAGCAGCTATCACTAGTATATTGACAAGATAGAAGCATGGATGCGGCATTTTAGATTGTATCCTTGAGCTTTTATGTTTGCCCTTTCTTATTTCTTTATTTTTGTTGTCTGTTCCTATTTTTAACCCTCTTTTCTTTTCATTTTCTCCATTTATTCCTCACCCGACTTGTGAAGTAATTGTTTGTGTGTTGATTTGGAATGAAGCAAGTGTTTGATCCAGTATTCCAGTGTCTCATTGAATAACTACTGTGGGGGGTTTGGCGCTCTATATGCACATGCTGTTGGGGAGTATACTGTTCATTCTGATGTTGAATTTTGTTTATTTTGATCCACTGATATTGCTTGTGATTGCCCTGTTGAGTGTTGACACGTGTTCTGCTATTTGGCTGATTCCTGTTAGGTCTCCTGTTCAACTACAAGCTGTACTTGTCACTGACTAATCACCACCTTTCTCGTGACTAGATATTTGCTCTCAAATCTGAATGTCCTCGAATCTCAGCAACCACTTTTTGGATAGGTTAATTCTACAACTGTGTTTGGATGCTTCACATGGATCTCGACTCTCAAAGGAGGATAAATGCGAGACTTGGGAAACATTGCATGATGCTATGTCCGTGGAAATCGTCTGAGCTGTCCCTTTGTTCCTGTGCTAGGGATTGGATTCACCCGGAACCCCTACATTATTCCAAGTAAAGGAGCATGACCATAAGTAACGTCTCACATTGCTTAACCTATGTAAGAGCAAGTTTAATAGTAGAGCCAACTGTTGACTATAACTCATGTGTCATGTCATCAATAGCTAACATAGAGCTAACATGTATAATAGTGAGCTATAGAATTTTACTACTTTATCAGTGCATGACCCACCATTCACTCTCACAAAGTGTCTAGAAGCACGTGCTAGAGCTGGCTCTTGCATTAGAGCCCACTCATCTTCTCTCTCCTCCTCTCTCTCTTCTAACTAGGCAACAATATATTATTTTAATCTTTATAGCCAGCTGACTAGGACTTATTGTACTCCTCTCTCTCTTCCAACTAGGCAACAATATATTATTTTAATCTTTATAGTCAGCTGACTAGGACTTAACTTGCTCTAAGCAGGAAGCCATGAACTATCCCCAACCTACATGAAATAGCCATGAACTATCCCCAACCTACATGAAATAGACATATTTTCGCAAAAAAATTGCTGGTTGTATCAGTGGCAATTTAACCAGTATTTACAAACTGGCGATGCAAAAGTGGAGATACAAAAAAATTGCACAGATCCAAACAACAATCAACTGAGATGGCGCATGAGGTTTTCCTTGTCAGACGTGTTTTATTTTCATAAACATAACATAATTACAACTCCATAAGTCTACACAATGCCAGGTGCCAGCAAACCCATTATTGAATGCTAAATGCAGCACCTGCAAGTATACAACTCATGTCGCCTATCTATCCTACATGCCTATGTTCCAAAAAAGTGTCTGATAATGTTAAAGCTCCTCGGTCAACTTGGTAATATGACAGTTGTAGCAGACACAAAAGTAGTACTGTAGTACTAACAGTTACGGGATATTCACTTTGGCTCATAGGAGCATTTGCTCCCATTGTGTGAATCTACATTTCGAAGTGTCAAAAAATTCTAAACTAAAAATTTTCATGTACATCTACATATTTTATGTTCGTACACAAGTTTTAAAAAAAAACTATAAAAATTTGTGGCTCCAGTAAAAAAGACAAATTTTGATGCTATAACACGTCACATTTTTTTATCTTTTTTGTACACACCACATAAAATGTTGTTTCTCCATGAAAACTTGTGCACTAACATAGAATGTCACGATGTACAACAAAAAATTTATGTCAGAATTTTTTGACATTTTTAAAATTGTTTTTTAATTATTTTGTATAATAGGAGCATTTGCTCCTATGAGCCAAAACGCCACCTCCGTTACAGTTACTCCATTTCTTATCGTGCTAGCCATGCTACAAGATACACAGGACTCGGAAAGTCCTAGAAAGAAATGCCAATCTTGACACGTCCACACTCCACAGGCCGCTTACTCTGTGCTTCTTTCTCAACACGAGAAAGATGCTGGTAAATGCTTTAAGCTTGAGATGTCAAAGAGCTCCATAAACCTTAGATCAGACACTCTTGCCTTCGCTCCGGCAAAACGCTGGTATTCGTCGAATACCGAAGTTAGACACCATCGCTGCAATTTCCTCAAGCATCCAACCACGCAGCCAGTTCGATGCTGCACATTTTCATGTTCACAGTCGAATTCAGATGTTATATCAATTTTCAGAGGCTAATCATGCAGTAACGCAAGCTGAAAAGTAATCCTGTTCTTTTACCTTTCCCCGCTTGCAGTGAATAAGCACCGGGTGGTTTCTTGTGTCTACACAATAATTTGATATCTCGTCAGGGAAGAAGCGACTGAGAAAAGATGACCGAGACAAGAAATGAATCGGTAGAACATTTTAGTACCTATAACAACCTTTAAAGCCTCACGGATTCTGTCTTCAGGAATGTTCACAAAAGGCTCCTGAAATAAAAACATCCATTTTCATTAAGCTCCTGAATATAAGAAATGCCACTCTATGAAACCATCTTAGGTGGCAAGAGAAAAATGAAATCGACCGATAGAGTTGCTGCCCTAAAAGGAGGAAATGACCAACACATAAAAGACCACAACAACTTCAAGCAGCTTTCTTATACTTGCGAAGCATCGAACGATTTGCTTTGAATATAAACATCAAGGTTCAAAATCTGAACTCCCCAATCATCTTACTTCAAATCATCAAGGATGAGGCTAAGCTTTGGATCGTCGCGGGTGCGAATCATTTGAGTTTTGCAATAATGAGAGAGTAATCTTTTAGGAACTTCTTTGTTCGTTTTATTTTGTCTTGTCAAGACTCTCCCACTTATTTAATGAATGGGGGCAAAATCTTTTGTCCCCTTTTTGACAAATAAATAAATAATTCTGAACTCTGCCCAATGATCCCAGTCTTCAACCTTCAACTAGGACGATGTTTTAAGACATACTAACATCAGTTACCACACAAGAGAGTTCTGTTCAACAGCTGAAATTGTCTCGAGTTATCCCCTTATTGTTTGTAAGACACAATATTTATAATTTATTTACTTGAAACTTTTTAAAAATACTAACCGGTAACAGTAGTTACTGACTTACTATCACAAGCAGTGGATTGATCAGACACAAAAATGGTCCGAGGACTAGAAATAACACCATTTTAGCTTGAAATTGCCCCTGCAGAATAGCGCGGTCAGTTTTAGTGTGAGTTGACACTTGAGGTTTTTGTTTGCCAATTTTTGATAATATATATATAATAAATAAATCTCAGAAATTGGATTTTGGTTTACAAGGTGCATCACCATAGTACCAAATAAACAACCTAATCCAGATAGAAGAACCTGGTTCCATTTTTTATGTGGCACACTTTCAGCTTCCATGTGCCTTACTCCATTTCACGAAATTGCGAAGTGGAAGTACCTAGACACTCATACTTCTTACTGATACGGATGTAGGCCTCATGGACTCGACAAAACAAAAAGTCCCCAGATATTCTCTTATTTCTTTTAAGCTCCACCGCAGGGAACCAAAAAAAAGCTATTGCACCCAGTAGATAGAAACATCTCTTACTACTTCACTCACTGAGGTTCGAGAAAAAAAGTATCTTGTACCTTTAAGATTATTGACGACATATACATGTAATCCGGTTAATTAAGAAGAAAAAGATATGGGAAGTCCTATGCCTGAATCTTAAGCATAAAATGGTTATCATAACAAAAAATGACGTAGGGCAACGAACTACAACACCGCATGCCCAAGGACTACAATAGTATAACAGCTCAAGTTTTAGATAGTTCCCATTAGCTTGTAAAAAATGAGCCAGATCGAGTTACAAACAAGATCATAATTTCAATATCTGAAGTTTTTTTGGCAGACACTGACATCCTGTTTTTGCCGATCGAATAGCCTAAATGTGTGTAGGGCCTGACATTACCCTATGAAGTGTATTCCAAGTGTTATTTAACATGTACAGAAAAATCTTTGCCAAGTCGAACACCGGATCCGAATTTCGACAAGCTTCTCAGATTCGGTACTTCTAATTCTTCCAGTACTCGGTAGTTTTTTTTTTATACAGGACCCACCATTATGGTGTGCATTTATTTTGAAAGTTTAAATCATCCGAGGTTTTAAAAATACAAACTGTTGTTATTTATATCATGGTAAAATTGCAAATGCATAAAAGGGGATAAATAGAACAGTTCCTCGCACATACTCTACTTAAATATATACTCCTGCCATATGAATTAAATCCCCCAAATTCCGACCTTCGTTACCAGGAACTACTTGACAGCGGACAGTTAAACCAGGCATCCAGCTATCGCTAGTTTCAGAAATATAAGTCATCTTCCTAACCACATCAAGTGTTGAAGGTGTATTCGATTTGTGATTTGGTAGACAGACGTTTTCAGCTAAAAGCGTCTATAGAGAAGCTCAACTTGGACAAGGCAACTCTGCAGGAAAGGCGTACTATGATGTGTCCGCACACAAGTAGTCAAGTACTATGGAGAAGATTCGTGAAGATAGAACCACTGCAGCTTTCACTACCGTGTGGACAAATGTTAGCAAGGAATCCGTGAGTAATCAGGAAAGCATATATAACTAACGATTTTCAGAAAAAAAGCATGACTAATCAATTATGGTGTGCTATCAAGATAATCAACTACTCCGGAACAAGAACAACCGTCGCAATCCGTATTTTGTTTATTAATTAAGGAGTACTAGCTAATAGGCATGTTTTCTTCTTTGCTTAAGATTTCATTTTTAACTTCTTGAGAACAAGAACAACCATCGCAATCCTTAAAATGGCGAGTTAAAATGGTAGGCAAGTAAACAAAAAAAGACCAAAGGCAAATGACAAGGAGCTAGCTTCGAAGAAAGAAATTTATCCATATGGAATTATGGATGCCCATGTCAAACATAATAAGGAAACCAAACGAATATGGATTGAAGTTGATCACCTTGGAGCCGTCGATTCCGAACTGGAACAGCCTGATCCCGCGGGCACGGAGGAACTCCTGGTTGGCCTCCGGGTACGGCTCCGGGCATAGGTACCTGGCCGGAGGAAGCAAGTACACGACGCGCACCCAACAAACAAAATCAAAACCATGTCATACACCGACACCTCAACGAAGACAAGACACTAGACACGTAGTAGATGAGTAGTAGTAGTACTAACAGGATGGAACGGAGGCGGAGGGACTCGAGGAACGGCAGGTTGGAGGCGTCGGGGAACCCGGAGCGGTAGACGCCGTGGTCGACCATGGCGAAGTTGAGCGGCGGGACCAGCTGCGGCGGCTCCTCGCCTTCCGTCGCCGCCGCCTGCTCGCCCTCCCGGCGCAGCAGGATCGTCGTGCAGGACGGCGGGGGCATGGCGCCCGTGTCGTCGTCCTCCTCGGGCTCGGGCGGCGGCGGGCGGTGATGGTGGTGGTTGTCTTTGCGGCTCCGGGCGTCCTGGGTTAGCACTAGGCTGGTGGTGGCGGCGGCCTCCTGTGTCATACCTCGACGGAGGAACGGCGTCGGGGTGTGGGAGGATGAAGAGGATCGGCTCGTTGGTTTGGGCGACGGACGGGTTTTGCGTCCCCGCACGCCTGCGCTGCATATTCGGTGCATATTCCCCCTTGTTGGTAGTTGTAAACGTTTTGTGCTCGGAACCGGGGCCCGCCGAACGGCCAGCTGTTTGACAACTTAATTTCTTTGCATATCTACCTGCTGCAAGTGGTTAACTAAGGACCAGGGCCGGTCGTGAGATTTCGAAGGGCGGAACTAAAATTTTGGACCCCTCTTACTACTTACTATAAATTTTTTACCCGCACGTATGAGATGATGAAAAATAAATACTTTAAGTATATGCAATTGCAATATTCATATAAAAATAATAATGTTCACATGATACCTTAAAATTTCCTGCGCCAATTCCTAGAAGCAAAATCACTGACGATGGAATCAATATCAATCTCGTCCACTAACTTCTTCTCGATGCATAGAGTTACCAAACCATTTAACCTCTCTTGAGACATTACAGATCTCAAGTAGTTCTTCAATAATTTCAATTTTGAAAAGCTTCTTTCAACTAATGCAACAGTCACCATAATCAGTTAAGCTAGCTCCTACAAACAAAAACAACAACTACTAATCAAAATTTAGAACACGAATTAGAGCAGATAGTAGAATTTCAAGAGAACGGCGGCGGCCAGCGGGCGTTCTTTTCTTACCTTCTATGCAGATTCGGTGGGGGGGGGGGGGGGGGCCTGGGACTGCAGCGGCTAGCGGACCAGGCAGGGCAGCAGATGCAGATCGTCGCAGCGTCGGCGGTCAGCGGTCACGGAGGGGCGGCGGCAGCCGGCAGGCAGGCCCTGAACTCACGAAGTCACGAAACCGCCTGGGCGAGGGTGCGATGCGCGACGTTTCTGTTCCGCCGTATGGAACCAACTAATGATCATTGATCAATCGATGCAATCTTGCCTGTTGGTATGATGCGTACGCAGGCCTGCTCGTACGTAAATTCCTGGCCGGCCGGCCGGTTCGGCAACTAAAAGAAAAGAAAAAGAAAGGTCCAATGTATAGATCGAAGCCCATCTAAAAAGTTAATTTTTTTTCTTGCAACTTATAGTAAGCCTATACAAAAAATTTGGGCCCCTAATTTTTCTGGGCCCGGGGCGGCCGCCCCGCTAGACCCCCACCCCAGGGCCGGGCCTGCTAAGGACGTGTTAGCTGCTGTCAACACCCAGATTTTTAAGTCCAGATGCCTATTATGCCATTCCTCGCAATCCCAGGAATATTATTTTTGCGAGACATAATAGATTGATATCACAACACATCATTCATTACATACCATAATCGTCTTACAAATAAAGGATCACATGATCTAGTCTTATTACAATAATAGAAGTTCTATTGATCCATTACATAACACATAGCGGAAGCGAAATAGCGTAGTAGTAGTCCATCTATTCCACTGGCAACTGTTGACATCAGGAGTGATCCTAGTTGTCGTAGACGTCCTGCTGTCCTTCTTCCGGGTTCTAGTACTCGTCTTCATAGTTTGGCCATTTGAATAGCCAGGGACACAGCCATGAGTACTTTAAAGTACTCGCAAACTAATACTAAGGTAAATACTATCAATTATAGTAAGGGGGTTCTAAGCTCTAGTTTCATTTGCCTAAAGCCAATTTTATTTAATAAACACTTTAATAATCAAAGCCTCTTCATTTGCTAAACTCAAGTGGGAACATTAGTGTCATTCCCACAACTCAGTGGTGATTCAAAGTCCAAGTCACCTTTCAATTCAAATCACAAGTCACCATTCATATTTTTAGAAAAATTCTGATGACGGGACAGTATGGCCTTTCCAACTGTCCATAACCGCGGACGCGGATATTCGAATAGGTTTAACTCTGCAGAGGTTGTACACTTGTGCCACAACAATTGCAATAGTTCGTCAGGGGTAACTGGCCCTGATTTATCGTACGCAGTACGCGAACTACCAATCCTAACCTTTCATTTACATACCCTAGTATAGGCACCTCTCCCCATGAGCTTGGCCTCCCAGTGAAGACACACCGTCAGCCTGGGAACTGCACAGGGCTTGGGCCGGACATTCACCTCATTTCACGTCATTTCACATCACTTCACCAGTAACGGAGGCAGCATCGGCATAACCCCTATGACGCTTGTTCAGAGGGAACCCATACTAAAATACATAAGTTTCCAGCTAAGCCTTACCCAGATTCAGGTATTGTGGGGGTACTGGTAAAATTGGAATGGTATCGCATCCGAACCCAACCATCAGTTTTGGTAAAATTCACCAAGTCATTCACCAGTCATATTCACCTTCAAAATCTCTCAATAGAATGACTCATCATTCCAAGGTTTTCAAAGTCATTTCAATTCACAAGTTCCCAACTAGAGTAGTCACTTTTAATATTGAGCACTAGCAACTACTTATGGGGGGGGGGGGTGCTAAGTATCTTGGAGCTTGCTAGGCTAAGTGTGATTCTCTTGTACTACTCTATAATTCAACCAAGTAAATCATAAATCAAAAAGTAACTTTGATAAATAAAATTCAAGTAAATCTTGTAAAGTAAAAACTTGGGATAGGATCATAAGGTAAAATGTAATGGTGCCTTGCTCTTGTAGAGCTTTGCACTTTGCAAGAATATAAACTTGCAACCAAAATGGTTTGCATTAGTCTAGCTTGCATTGGTAATAGCTTGCCTTGGTTGGTGATGTGATCAAAGTTTTCTTGCTCCTCCTCTTGGTAGAAGACCTCTTCCTCTTGATAGTCTCCGGTACTAGCATCTATAAACGAATACGAGGATACAATCACCAAACAACACTTAAGTAGTCCTAATTAGCCTTATTGGCTCACACAAAGGATCTAGCATCACTACTTAACATTTATTCTCAAATTATGCTAGGGTTTCCTTATTTACTATTAGGAAAATAATTTCCTCTCATTGAAAATTGGAATTAGGGTTTCTCTTTGGTTTGGGAGAAATAATTTCCTCTCATTGAATTCTTCTTAAGAGTTAATCTTCTCAAATAACCAGGGATGATCCCATGTTGACCAAGGTCAACACTTCACACTTATTATTTGAGAAAAATGATTTAAATGAGATTCATCATCTCATGTGATTTAAATAACCATTGCAATTTAAAAACTATATTGATTTAAATTTCACAAGTGAGCAAATATGAACCTAAGTAGGAGAGGTCATCACATTACTTCATATCACTTGAGAAAATGATTTAAATGAGGTGCTACACCTCATAGATTTAAATTCCTAAAATTTGAAATAGTTTAAATGGACTAGTATTGACTACATAGCCAATATTTTGCTTCTAGCCCATGATCATGTACAGAACCTATATTATATTTTTACATAGTAAATTAGAGTTTGTGAGATGTGAATTATAGCAATTGGATTCACTTCAAAATTCAATTTGGTTGATTTTTAAGATTTATTTGAATACTGAAAAGTATCTGTTTTGTTATTTTTGCTATTCAAATTCTACACAAGATATGTGGCTGAATCCAGTGGGGTTGGCTAGATAAATTCATAAGCTTTCCAGAACATTTTGAATCACAAGATTTGGATTTGTAGATTTAAAACTATTCAATTTATAGCACAGACCAGAATTAAATAATTGCTGAAACTAAATAATACAAAGTTTGAATTGTTGGGCCGCGTGGGAAACTAGTGGGCCGCAATGGTTTAAACAGAGAAGCAGCCCAGTAACAATTCGGGCCTGCTGACATGGGGTCCCACACGTCAGTGACTTTAAATCGCCGAAACGGTACCTGGCAACGTCGACCGTGCGATTAGAGGTGGATCGGACGACTGTGGTTGATCTTCTTCTCCGGCGAGAGGAGGGCGTACTGGCGGCGGAGGTAGGGGGTCGGAGAGTGTTCTGGGCCGCCGACGATCGAGGGAGAGGTACGAGACGACGTTGGCGAGGGTGTAGAGGCTCCTGGTACAGTGGCGGAGCTTGGCGAGGCTCCAGTCGACGTAGATGATCTGCGGGCTCCGGCGGCGACGAGCTTGCAATTGGAGCTGCTCAGGCGTGGTGGTGTCAAATTGATGGTTGGAGAAGAGGCAGGGATGAGAGGGGAGCAGATTGTGTGAAGAGATGGAGCTCAGAGCTCCTCTATTTATAGCGGATGGAGGGGTGCCGTGGATGCGGCGAAGGGGTCGACGACGACAATGGCGCTACGGGCTGCGAAAGGGCAAGGCGAGGTGCGCGTCGTGTAGGCGACGTCTAGGCGATGCTCTGGGTGTAGCTGGCGCGTCCAGGGGACGATGGGATCGCTCGGATAGCTTCTGCGACGAGGACGATACTGGACGGCAGAGCGTCGATCATGGCGATGGCGACGGTTCCTCCGCGGGCTATTGAGGATGTCTAGGAGGTAGAGGAGATGATGGCGACGCGCGATGCAGAAGTAGGCGGGCAGGGGAGGACTGAGGCGACGGCACAGCGTGCGCTCTGGCGCGTCCAGGGCGTTGTCTGGGCGCGCTCACCGCGTGCGCTGGCATGTCGTGGCGTGGTACTGGGCGTGCAACGTTTGGCCAATGCCATGCGTTTCTCTGGCTGTGGAGGGTACTGGCATGCGTGGTACTGTGTAGGCAAGCTAGTTGACAAGGAGAAAATGATCAGAGAGAGATGGAGAGGATGAGTGGCAAGAGGGTCGGCATGGGTACGGCATGGTGATGTTGTGCTCTCCATAGGCTTTAATCGACCATGGCAAGTACTGGGCTTGGTGTAGGAGTGATAGGGGAGCAATGATCATCAAGAATTAAAAGTAGTTTAGGCTAAAAACCAGTGGATATTAGAGTGTATGTTGAATTCAGATTGTTGCCTGCCAACTGTTCGATGAAATGGCCGCATGAACATTTTGGTGGAATTTTGGAAATCTTTTTGGTGGAACTCATTTATATAATTAATGTGATGGAATGGTGGTGGTGGTGTTCATTTTGGTGAAGGTTTGTGAGAATTCAAATTTGGGGTTATCTTCTCTTTATTTCAAAGTCCTCTCTTGTCAAATCTATTCTGGGCAACCTGGTCAAAGTTAGCATGTGTGGTCAACATGAAAGTTGTTCACCTTGACAAGTTCTTGGATGACATGGCAAGAGTTGGTCAAGGTTGGTTGAAGAAAAGTCCAAACCAGAGGGGTAAAGTGGTGAACATTTTATAAAACTCAATTTTGACCATTATCACATGTATGTTGGTTTTGAGATTTTCTTGGATTTGATTCTTGTTTCTTTGATGCATTTGTGTTTGTTTAACATATATAAGTATTCTCCAAACAATAGATCAAGCAAAGGTGACCTTTGGTGAAGATTTGCAAAATTGGCCTTATGTGTATGTGAGTGAAATTGGGATTTTCTCACTATTTGATTTCTCTCCATTTGATTTGACTTTTCTTGACTCTAATGTGATTCTTATTAGTTTAGAAACATTTTCAAACCATTTAAACCATTTCAAATGGTCTTGTTCAAAGATTTGCAAAGATGGCCATAACACATAAGAGGTGATGTGTCAAATTTCATTATTCTTGTAAATTGTTCATCTTGCTTTTCTTGGGCATGGGTTAGGGTCAATTTAGTGTTATATTAGGTTTAGAGATGATTTCACATCATTTGGTCAAGGTTTAAAGGCATAGGGCAAGAATTGGGTATTATGGCTATGTGTCACATATGCCTCTATGCATATGTTGCATTTGATTTTTAATTTGACTTGGCTTGACCCAATTGGTGTTGTTGAGTGTTGAAATGGTATATAGGAGTGATCCCACCATTCACAACATGTATTAGGGTCAATATTCTTAAATTCACATATTTGCTATTTTACTCTCATATGCCTCTATGGCATTTTTAGTTTCTTTTCATTTTCTTTGGAAACAACTTGGATTAGGTTTGATAAGTACTAGGTAAGGTGTATGAAGGTTTTCCAAACTTCTAAGCAAAGTAGAAATGTCTAGGGTAAAGATTTATAAATATAGCCATAGGCACATATACCTTTTTCTTATTTAATTTCCTTTTATTTTATTTTAACTAGGATGGTGAAAAGAGGGGTGAGGTTTAGGGTTTAAGATTATTTCAAACTACTTTAACAAGCAATCATGGCAATAGCACAAGAATTAAGCAAGGTCACTATGTATCACACTTAATTTAATAAAAGTTTTTGTTGGTTCCAAAATTTGGAACTAGGGAAATTCATTTGTTTTGTTTTGAATTTTTGGGATGTTACAGCTGCACCGATTTCTTGCACAAGTGAAACATAGTCCCGTGGAGCCTCGCTAAGGATGTGTTGGAGCATCTCCACGGGCTAATACAATAGCAATTTTGGGGGTTCGAAGTTTTTTTAGGCCACACCGGTGCTCAATAATGCATCGACACCATTTAGGGCCTAATAAAATCACCGGCAACCCCGCGGCGGTCTCTTCGCGCGGGATGCCGAACGGACGCACTGACACATAATGTCACGTCGGATTCTAAGGGTGGGACCGGCATGTCAAGGAGTGGAACGAGACGTTCATAGAAGACGCAGAAGTTGAGGCGGTGTAGTGGAGTGAGGAGGAGCAGTTCAACGGAAACCCTGAGCAGGAGGTGATCTTGGCCTCCTTCAACACACAACGCTTCTGGAGGCTCCATGAGGAAGAGCTGGAGGAGATCAACGACGCCAACTTCGATGCAGCTAACCGTGAGGGATCTCCGGTGTGTGCATCCTCTCCCTAGATTGGGGAGCTAGTGTCAGCACGCCCAATAAAGCACTTCCGGTGCACCTACCGGTGCCTATTTGAGGCTCCCCGGTGGAGATGTTCTTACTTGCGCCAATTTTCTCACATAAGTGAAACACACCTCTTGCTCGCGTGAAGAAAAAGAAACCACATTGTGCACATTCTTTGGTTGGTTGTATTGACTTGATTTGCATGAGAGCACAAACAAGTTAAGACCGGTGTTCATTGCACATGAGCTCTTGTGATGTAAAGTTTTGAGTGTTTGGTTGTGCGCTTACTATGACCTCCCAACCTTAAAAACTTGCAACAAAGATTTATGGTGAACAACAAGATAACTACTTGTCAGAGGAAATTTGAAACGACGGATGTTGTGCGATGAATTTGACGAAATTAGCTAGAAAAACTTCTAAATATATTCACGAAACCAAAGAGTTACAGTTAACAAAAGTCACAGTCAATTTCTCTAATGGAATCACATCGTGGACATGCATCTTTTTATAACATACCTCAAATATATGGACTGACATAAAAGTAATAATCACGGGAGGCAGAGAGGTGCAGATATACAAACCTAAGTAAGTACGAAGTAACACTACACAAATAAAAACACATCACCGGTTTGTCTACGAGCCATTGAATTAAAATTTACAGTACATGAGTTTGTAGAATGATGAAGTTAGTGGTCAAGGTATTTTGAAAAGATCAACCATGTGCGGATTTTTTTTGTTGAAATTGGTCTAAAAGCGTCCAAAAATAAACATGGTAGTTAAGAAAACTTGGAATCGACTGCCGAAATGAATCACATCGTTGATATGCATCTTTTTTTGGTAGACCTTGTCACGAACCTATGGACTGATAAAAAAATAATGATCATCAGAGAGAGAGAGGTATACAAAGACAAGCCCAGGTACAAGCTCTCTATAACACCATGGAGATAAAGAACCCATCACCAATTTGTGGATGACCTCAAAATAAAGAAATTGCAACATGAGAGTTGTTGGAGATATGCCCAAGAGGCAATAATAAATTGGTTATTATAATATATCTTTGTGTTTATGATAATGTTTGCATACCATGCTATAATTGTATTAACCGAAACATTGATACATCTGTGTTATGTAAACAACAAGGAGTCCCTAGTAAGCCTCTTGTATAACTAGCTTGTTGATTAATAGATGATCATAGTTTCATGATCATGAACATTGGATGTTCTTAATAACAAGGTTATGTCATTATATGAATGATGTAATGAACACACCCAATTAAGCGTAGCATATCATCACGTCACTAAGTTCTATTTGCTATAAGCTTTCGATACATAGTTACCTAGTCATTTCAACCATGAGATCATGTAAATCACTTATGCCGGAAGGGTACTTGGATTACATCAAACGCCACTGCATAAATGGGTGGTTATAAAGGTGGGATTAAGTATCCGGAAAGTATGAGTTGAGGCATATGGATCAACAGTGGGATTTGTCCACCCCGATGACGGATAGATATACTCTGGGCCCTCTCGGTGGAATGTCGTCTAATTAGCTTGCAAGCATATGAATGGTTCATAAGAGACTACATACCACGGTACGAGTAAAAAGTACTTGTCAGGAGACGAGGTTGAACGAGGTATAGAGATACCGATGATCAACCCTCGGACAAGTAAAATATCGCGTGACAAAGGGAATCAGTATCGTATGTGAATGGTTCAGTCGATCACTAAAGTCATCGTTGAATATGTGGGAGCCAATATGGATCTCCAGATACCGCTATTGGTTATTGGTCGAAGAGAAGTCTCAACCATGTCTACATAGTTCGCGAACCGTAGGGTGACACACTTAAGGTTTGATGTCGTTTAAGTAGATATGGAAACATGGAATGGAGTTCGAAGTTTTGTTCGGAGTCTCGGATGGGATCCAGGACATCACGAGGAGGTCCGGAATGGTCCGGAGAATAAGATTCATATATAGGAAATAATTTTCTAGGTTTGAAAATGATCCGGTATTTTTTCTGGAAGGTTCTAGAAGGTTCTAGAAGAGTCCGGAAGAAATCAGCATGGAAGGTGGAGTCCAGAGGGACTCCACCCACCTTGGCCGGCCAGCCTAAGGGAGGAGGAGTCCCAAGTGGACTCCTCCCCATGGTGGCCGGCCACCCCACCAAAGGAAAGGGGGGAGTCCCACTCCCCCTAGGTTTGGTCATATGGAAGGTTTTATGTTGGGGTCTTATTCGGAGACTTTTGACCTAATCCTTGGGGCTTCCACCTATATAAAGAGGGGAGGGGAGGGGCTGGCCGGCCACACCAAGACCACCATGGCCGCACCCTGCTGTCTACTGTTGGCTTCTTTTCCTGTAGACAGTGTTGGGCCTCCAAGAGCAGAGGTTTGTAGAACAGCAGCAAGTTTTTCCTTAAGTGGATCACCCAAGGTTTATCGAACTCAGGGAGGAAGAGGTCAAAGATATCCCTCTCAAGCAACCCTGCAATCACGATACAAGAAGTCTCTTGTGTCCCCAACACAACTAATTCACTTGTCAGATGTATAGGTGCACTAGTTCGGCGAAGAGATAGTAAAATGCAAGTAATATGGATGAATATGAGTAGTAATAGCAATCTGAATAAAAGATGGCAGCAAGTAAACATGTAACAGAACTTATTGGAAACGGTGTTTCAATGCTTAAAAACAAGGCCTAGGGATCATACTTTCACTAGTGGACACTCTCAACATTGCAATCATAATTGAATATAAATAAGCACTTCACTATGCTATTCTGAATTACTCTCTGGCAAGATAACGAACACTAATTCATCATGTAGGTAAACCTTAAAGATGTATTCCCAAGTACTAATAAACACCCCACGCTGTCACTGTGAGCATTCATAGGAGGTACTAACACACCACAATTTCATAGAGACATCCAACTCAAATTATAACTCAGTGAACAAGTATTCTGTGAAATATAGCCTAAGAGACCCACACGGTGCACACACTGTCACCTTTACACACGTGGGACAAGGAGTCTCCGGAGATCACATAAGTAAAATCCACTTGAATAGCATAACGACATCTAGATTACAAAGCTCATCATATGGATCTCAATCATGTAAGGCAGCTCATGAGATCATTGTATTGAAGTACATGGGAGAGAGAGATTAACCACATAGCTACCGGTAGAGCCCTTAGCCTCGAGGGAGAACTACTCCCTCCTCATCATGGGAGACAGTAGCAGTGATGAAGATGGCGGTGGTGTCGATGGAGATGCCTTCCGGGGGCACTTCCCCGTCCCGGCGGCGTGCCGGAACAGAGACTTCTGTCCCCCGAATCTTGGCTTCGCGATGGCGGCGGCTCAGGAAGGTTTTCCGTATCGTGGCTTATTCGTCTCGAAGATTTAGGTCAGGGAGGCTTTTATAGGCGAAGAGTCGGAGTCGGAAGGGCCACGGGGGCGCCACACACCAGGGGGGCGCCCCCCCTTCGCCGCGCCGCCACCATGTGTGGTGGCCCTGGGCCTCTCCTCTGGCCCCTCTTCGGTGCTCTGGAAGCTTCCTTGAAATATAAGATACTGGGCGTTGATTTCGTCCAATTCCGAGAATATTTCCTTACTAGGATTTCAGAAACCAAAAACAGCAGAAAACAGGAACTGGCACTTCGGCATCTCGTCAATAGGTTAGTTCCGGAAAATGCATAATAATAACATAAAGTGTGTATAAAACATGTAGGTATTGTCATAAAACAAGCATGGAACATCAGAAATTATAGATACGTTGGAGACGTATCAGCATCCCCAAGCTTAGTTCCTACTCGTCCTCGAGTAGGTAAACGATAACAAAGATAATTTCTGAAGTGACATGCTACCTACATAATCTTGATCATACTATTGTAAAGCATATGAGATAAATGCAGCGATTCAAAGCAATGGTAAAGACAATGAGTAAACAACTAAATCATATAGCAAAGACTTTTCATGAATAGTACTTTCAAGACAAGCATCAATAAGTCTTGCATAAGAGTTAACTCATAAAGCAATAAATTCAAATTAAAGGCATTGGAGCAACACAAAGGAAGATTAAGTTTCAGCGGTTGCTTTCAACTTTCAACATGCATATCTCATGGATAATTGTCAACATAAAGTAAAATAATAAGTGCAATAGGTAAACATGTAAGAGTCAGTGCACAGTTAACACAAGTGTTTGCTTCTAAGATAGAAAGAAGTAGGTGAACTGACTCAACATAAAAGTAAAAGAATGGCCCTTCGAAGAGGGAAGCATGGATTGCTATATTTGTGCTAGAGCTTTTATTTTGAAAACAAGAAACAATTTTGTCAACGGTAGTAATAAAGCATATGTGTTATGTATAAGATATCCTATAAGTTGCAAGCCTCATGCATAGATTACCAATAGTGCCCGCACCTTGTCCTAATTAGCTCGGATTTACATGGATTATCATTGCAATACATATGTTTTAACCAAGTATCACAAAGGGGTACCTCTATGCCGCCTGTACAAAGGTCTAAGGAGAAAGCTCGCATTGGATTTATCGCTTTTGATTATTCTCAACTTAGACATCCATACCCGGACAACATAGACAACAGATAATGGACTCCTCTTTAATGCATAAGAATTCAACAACAGATATCTCATAAGAGATTGAGGATTGTTGTCCAAAACTGAAACTTCCACCATGGATCATGGCTTTAGTTAGCGGCCCAATGTTCTTCTCTAACAATATGCATATTCAAACCATTCAACTCATGATAAATCACCCTTACTTCAGACAAGACGAACATGCATAGCAACTCACATGATATTCAACAAAGATAGTTGATGGCGTCCCCAGGAACATGGTTATTGCTCAACAAGCAACTTAATAAGAAATAAGATACATAAGTACATATTCAATACCACAATAGTTTTTAAGCTATTTTTCCCATGAGCTATATATTGCAAAGACAAAGGAATGAAATTTTAAAGGTAGCACTCAAGAAATTTACTTTGGAATGGCAGAGAAATACCATGTAGTAGGTAGGTATGGTGGACACAAATGGCATAGTTTTTGGCTCAAGAATTTTGGATACACGAGAAGTAATCCCTCTCAATACAAGGCTTAGGCTAGCAAGGTTGTTTGAAGCAAACACAAGTATGAACCGGTACAGCAAAACTTACATAAGAACATATTGCAAGCATTATAAGACTCTACATTGTCTTCCTTGTTGTTCAAACACTTTTACCAGAAAATATCTAGACCTTAGAGAGACCATGCAAATCAAAATTTAGCAAGCTCTATGTAGTTCTTCACTAATAGGTGCAAAGCATATGATGCAAGAGCTTAAACATGATCTATATGAGCACAACAATTGCCAAGTATCAAATTATTCAAGACATTATACCAATTACCACATGTAGCATTTTCTGTTTCCAACCATATAACAATTAATGAAGCAGTTTCAACCTTCGCCATGAACATTAAAAGTAAAGCTAAGAACACCAGTGTTCATATGAACGAGCGGAGCGTGTCTCTCTCCCACACAAGCATGATATTTATTCAGAGAATGAAAATAACAAAGACGAAAATAAAAGCACACAGATGCTCCAAGTAAAGTACATAAGATGTGACGGAATAAAAATATAGTTTCACTAGAGGTGACCTGATAAGTTGTTGATGAAGAAGGGGATGCCTTGGGCATCCCCAAGCTTAGATGCGTGAGTCTTCTTGAAATATGTAGGGATGAACCACGGGGGCATCCCCAAGCTTAGACTTTTCACTCTTCTTAATCATATATCATCCTCCTCTCTTGACCCTTGAAAACTTCCTCCACACCAAACTCAAAACAAACTCATTAGAGGGTTAGTGGATAATCAAAAATTCACATGTTCAGAGGTGACACAATCATTCTTAACACTTCTGGATATTGCACAAAGCTACTGGAAGTTAATGGAACAAAGAAATCCATCCAACATAGCAAAAGAGGCAATGCAAAATAAAAGGCAGAATCTGTCAAAACAGAACAGTCCGTAAAGACGAATTTTTCTGGGGCACTAAACTTGCTCAGATGAGAAAACTCAAAACTAATGAAAGTTGCGTACATATCTGAGGATCACTCACGTAAATTGGAAGATTTTTCTGAGTTACCTACAGAGAAACCTGCCCAAATTCGTGACAGCAAGAAATCTGTTTCTGTGCAGAAATCCAAATCTAGTATCAACCTTCTATTAGAGACTTCACTTGGCACAACAATGCAATAAAATAAAGATAAGGAGAGGTTGCTACAGTAGTAACAACTTCCAAGACACAACAAAACAGTAGCAAAATAAAAACATGGGTTATCTCCCAAGAAGTGCTTTCTTTATAGCCATTAAGATGGGCTCAGTAATTTCAATGATGCTCTTGCAAGAAATAAGAGTTGAAGCAAAAGAGAGCATCAAAAAGAAAATATGAAACACTTTTAAGTCTAACCCACTTCCTATGAAAAGGAATCTTGTAAATAAACAAATTCATGAAGCATAATGCAACAAGCATAGAAAGACTAGACAAGCGCAACTTCAAGATTTTCAGCAAAAAGAGAGGTGTTTTAGTAACATGAAAACTTCTACAACCATATTTTCCTCTCTCATAAAGATTTTCAGTAGCATCATGAACAAACTCAACAATATAACTATCAAATGAAACATTCTTATCATGAGTCTCATGCATAAAATAATTACTACTCCCAACATAAGCATAGTCATTCTTATTAATTGTAGTGGGAGCAAATTCAACAAAGTAGCTATCATTATTATTATCATCAAGTGTAGGAGGCATAGTATAATCATAATAAGATTTATCCTCCATAGTAGGCGGCACCAAAAGACCACTATCATTATAATCATCATAAATAGGAGACAAAGTATCATCAAAGAAAATTTTCTCCTCAATGCTTGGGGGACTAAAAATATCATGCTCATCAAAACCAGCTTCCCCAAGCTTAGAATTTTCCATATCATTAGCAACAATGGTGTTCAAAGCGTTCATACTAGTATCATTGCTACTAGCATGCAAATAAGGTTCCATAGGTTTTTTAATTTTCGCATCAAACAATCCATGTCTTAACTCAGGAAATAGCTTAAAAAGCTCACTGTTACTTTCCATTATGCCTAACTAGTGAAAAACAAGAAACAAAAAGATGCAATTCCAGGATCTAAAGGAAATAGCTTCGAGCACTTACAACGGCGCCAGAAAATAACTTAGTTACCTGGGACCGGAGTGTGAATGCCTTTTACCTTTCCTCCCCGGCAACGGCGCCAGAAAATAGCTTGTTGTCCACAACTGGCGCGTGGTTGACGTGGGAGGTAGAAATCTTTGTGGTGTAGCTTTTCGTTCCCCGGCAACGGCGCCAGAAAATAGCTTGATGTCTACTCACGCTTCTTTTCCTGTAGACAGTGTTGGGCCTCCAAGAGCAGAGGTTTGTAGAACAGCAGCAAGTTTCCCTTAAGTGAATCACCCAAGGTTTATCGAACTCAGGGAGGAAGAGGTCAAAGATATCCCTCTCAAGCAACCCTGCAATCACGATACAAGAAGTCTCTTGTGTCCCCAACACACCCAATACACTTGTCAGATGTATATGTGCACTAGTTCGGCGAAGAGATAGTGAAATACAAGTGGTATGAATGAATATGAGTGGTAATAGCAATCTGAAATAAATATGGCAGCGAGTAAACATGTAGCAGAACTTGTTGGAAACGGTGTTTCGATGTTTGGAAACAAGGCCTAGGGATCATACTTTCACTAGTGGACACTCTCAACATTGCAATCATAAAGGAATATAAATAAGCACTTCACTATGCTATTCTGAATTACTCTCTGGCAAGATAACAAACACTAATTCATCATGTAAGCAAACCTTAAAGATGTATTCCCAAGTACTAATAAACACCCCACGCTGTCACTGTGAGCATTCATAGGAGGTACTAACACACCACAATTTCATAGAGACATCCAACTCAAATCATAACTCAGTGAATAAGTATTCTGTGAAATATAGCCTAAGAGACCCACACGGTGCACACACTGTCACCTTTACACACGTGGGACAAGGAGTCTCCGGAGATCACATAAGTAAAATCCACTTGAATAGCATAACGACATCTAGATTACAAAGCTCATCATATGGATCTCAATCATGTAAGGCAGCTCATGAGATCATTGTATTGAAGTACATGGGAGAGAGAGATTAACCACATAGCTACCGGTAGAGCCCTTAGCCTCGAGGGAGAACTACTCCCTCCTCATCATGGGAGACAACAGCGGTGATGAAGATGGCGGTGGTGTCGATGGAGATGCCTTCCGGGGGCACTTCCCCGTCCCGGCGGCGTGCCGGAACAGAGACTTCTGTCCCCCGAATCTTGGCTTCGCGATGGCGGCGGCTCTGGAAGGTTTTCCGTATCGTGGCTTATTCGTCTCGAAGATTTAGGTCAGGGAGGCTTTTATAGGCGAAGAGTCGGAGTCGGAAGGGCCACGGGGGCGCCACACACCAGGGGGGCGCCCCCCCTTGGCCGCGCCGCCACCATGTGTGGTGGCCCTGGGCCTCTCCTCTGGCCCCTCTTCGGTGCTCTGGAAGCTTCCTTGAAATATAAGATACTGGGCGTTGATTTCGTCCAATTCCGAGAATATTTCCTTACTAGGATTTCAGAAACCAAAAACAGCAGAAAACAGGAACTGGCACTTCGGCATCTCGTCAATAGGTTAGTTCCGGAAAATGCATAATAATGACATAAAGTGTGTATAAAACATGTAGGTATTGTCATAAAACAAGCATGGAACATCAAAAATTATAGATACGTTGGAGACGTATCACACCCCCCAAGAGCCCCCTCTCCCAGAAACCCTAGCGGTTCCCTCCTCCCTCTCTCTCCCACATAGCTTAGGCGAAGCTCTGTCGGAGATCTCCACCACCACCACCACACCGTCATGCTGCCGGGATTCCGAGGAGGATCTACTACTTCCGCTGCCCGCTGGAACAGGGAGAAGGACGTCGTCTTCATCAACACCGAACGTGTGACCGAGTACGGAGGTGCTGCCCGATTGTGGCACCGTCAAGATCTTCTACGCGCTTTTGAAAGCGGCAAGTGATCGTCTACCGCAGCAACGAGAGCCTCCTCTTGTAGGCTTTGGAAATCTTCAAGGGTTAGTCTCGTTCATCCCCACGTTGCTTGATGTCTACTCACGCTTCTTTTCCTGTAGACAGTGTTGGGCCTCCAAGAGCAGAGGTTTGTAGAACAGCAGCAAGTTTCCCTTAAGTGAATCACCCAAGGTTTATCGAACTCAGGGAGGAAGAGGTCAAAGATATCCCTCTCAAGCAACCCTGCAATCACGATAGAAGAAGTCTCTTGTGTCCCCAACACACCCAATACACTTGTCAGATGTATAGGTGCACTAGTTTGGCGAAGAGATAGTGAAATACAAGTGGTATGAATGAATATGAGTGGTAATAGCAATCTGAAATAAATATGGCAGCGAGTAAACATGCAGCAGAACTTGTTGGAAACGGTGTTTTGATGTTTGGAAACAAGGCCTAGGGATCATACTTTCACTAGTGGACACTCTCAACATTGCAATCATAAAGGAATATAAATAAGAACTTCACTATGCTATTCTGAATTACTCTCTGGCAAGATAACGAACACTAATTCATCATGTAGGAAAACCTTAAAGATGTATTCCCAAGTACTAATAAACACCCCACGCTGTCACTGTGAGCATTCATAGGAGGTACTAACACACCACAATTTCATAGAGACATCCAACTCAAATCATAACTCAGTGAATAAGTATTCTGTGAAATATAGCCTAAGAGACCCACACAGTGCACACACTGTCACCTTTACACACGTGGGACAAGGAGTCTCCGGAGATCACATAAGTAAAATCCACTTGAATAACATAACTACATCTAGATTACAAAGCTCATTGATACGTCCAAAACGTATCTACTTTCCCGAACACTTTTGCTATTGTTTTGCCTCTAATTTGTGTATTTTGGATACAACTAACACAGACTAACGCTGTTTTCAGCAGAATTGCTCTGGTGTCTCGTTTTTGTGCAGAAATCCAACTTTCAGGAAAATCACCGGAATTTATGTCGAAGGTTTTATTTTTTCGGAAGAATTACGGAGCCAGAAGGGCAAGCCAGGTGGAGGCCCGAGGCCCCCACACAGTAGGCCGGCGCGGCCCAGGAGGTGGGTGCGCCGCCCTATTGTGTGGCCGCCTCGACTGGCCTCCGACCCCCTCCTCTGGACTACTTAAAGGTTTCGATCTAAAACGCGAGGCAGGAAGTCGAAGTCGCCAGAAACCCTCCAGAACGCCGCCACATCGCGAAACTCCGTCTCGGGACCAGAAACTCCGTTCTGGCACTCCGCCGGGACGGGGAATTGGAGGAGATCATCGCCATCATCACCACCGACGCCTCTCCATCGACCAGCAATGTTTCCCCCATCCATGTGTGAGTAATTCCCCCGCTGTAGGCTGAAGGGGATGGTAGGGATTGGATGAGATTGGTCATGTAATAGCATAAGATTGTTAGGGCATAGTGCCTACTGTCCGTAATTGGTACTTTGATGATATTTGATACGTCTCCGACGTATCGATAATTTCTTATGTTCCACGCCACATTATTGATGATATCTACATGTTTTATGCACACTTTATGTCACATTTGTGCATTTTCTGGAACTAACCTATTAACAAGATGCCGAAGTGCCAGTTGCTATTTTCTGCTGTTTTTGGTTTCAGAAATCCTAGTAAGGAAATATTCTCGGAATTGGACGAAATCAACGCCCAGGGTCCTATTTTGCCACGAAGCTTCCAGAAGACCGAAGAGGAGACGAAGTGGGGCCACGAGGTGGCCAAACCATAGGGCGGCGCGGCCCAGGTCTTGGCCGCGCCGACCTGTGGTGTGGGCCCCTCGTGACGCCCCTTGACCTGCCCTTCCGCCTACAAATAGCCTTCGTCGCGAAACCCCCAGTACCGAGAGCCACGATACGGAAAACCTTCCAAAGACGCCGCCGCCGCCAATCCCATCTTGGGGGATTCAGGAGATCGCCTCCAGCACCCTGCCGGAGAGGGGAATCATCTCCCGGAGGACTCTACGCCGCCATGGTCGCCTCCGGAGTGATGTGTGAGTAGTCTACCCCTGGACTATGGGTCCATAGCAGTAGCTAGATGGTTGTCTTCTCCTCATTGTGCTTAATTGTCGGGTCTTGTGAGCTGCCGAATGATACGTCCAATTTGCATCACTATTTTGTATCATAATTTGCTGTTATTCATTGATATATTTCATATTTGGATACAATACTTATGTTATTTCATCTATTTTGCATGTTTCATCATTATTGGAGGATCAAGCACCGGAGCCAGGATTCTGCTGGAAAAAGCACCGTCAGAACGCAATATTTCGGAAGATCAACTGTGGAAGGAAATTATACCAAAAATCCTATTTTTCAAGATGACGAAGGAAGCCAGAAGGAGGAGCTGAGAAGGCCCAAGGTGGGGCCAGACCACAGGCCGGCGCGGCCCATGGCCTGGCCGCGCCACCATGTGGTGTGGGGGCCCCACAGCCCCTTTCGCCTCCTTTTCTTCGCGAAACCCTTCGTCCCGAAGACCTAAGCCACAGAGGGTACCTCACGAAGAGTTACAGCCGCCTTTGCGGGGCGGAGAACACCAGAGAGAAAAGAGCTCTCCGGCGGGCAGGAATCCGCCGGGGAAATTCCCTCCCGGAGGGGGAAATCGACGCCATCGTCACCGTCATCGAGCTGGACATCATCTCCATCACCATCATCATCATCTCCACCATCATGACCACCGTCTCCACCGCTGGACACCATCACCGCCGTAGCAATTTGGGTTTGATCTTGATTGTTTGATAGGGGAAACTCTCCCGGTATCGATTTTTACTTGTTGTTGATGCTATTGAGTGAAACCATTGAACCAAGGTTTATGTTCAGATTGTTATTCATCATCATATCACCTCTGATCATGTTCCATATGATGTCTCGTGAGTAGTTCGTTTAGTTCTTGAGGACATGGGTGAAGTCTAACTGTTAGTAGTGAACTATGGTTGAGTAATATTCAATGGTATGATATTTAAGTTGTGGTGTTATTCTTCTAGTGGTGTCATGTGAACGTCGACTACATGACACTTCACCTTTATGGGCCTAGGGGAATGCATCTTGTACTCGTTTGCCAATTGCGGGGTTGCCGGAGTGACAGAAACCTAAACCCCCGTTGGTATATCGATGCAGGAGGGATAGCAGGATCTCAGAGTTTAAGGCTGTGGTTAGATTTATTCTTAATTACTTTCTTGTAGTTGCGGATGCTTGCAAGGGGTATAATCACAAGTATGTATTAGTCCTAGGAAGGGCGGTACATTAGCATAGGTTCACCCACACAACACTTATAATAACAATGAAGATTATTTAGCCGTATGTAGCGAAAGCACTAGACTAAAATCCCGTGTGTCCTCGAGAACGTTTGGTCATTATAAGTAAACAACCCGGCTTGTCCTTTACGCTAAAAAGGATTGGGCCACTCGCTGCAATTGTTACTCTCGTACTTTACTTACTCGTACTTTATTCAACTGTTACATCAAAACCCCCTGAATACTTGTCTGTGAGCATTTACAGGGAATCCTTCATCGAAACTGCTTGTCAACACCTTTTGCTCCTCGTTGGGATCGACATTCTTACTTATCGAAAATACTACGGTACACCCCCTATACTTGTGGGTCATCAAGACTATTTTCTGGCGCCGTTGCCGGGGAGTGAAGCACTATTGGTAAGTGGAATTGGTAAGGAAAACCTTTACTGTTTGTGCTGATTTTATTTCTGCCTGCTGCTATAAGTCATTATGGAGAGATCTTCTCTTCAATTTCTATTTGGGAAATCTACTACTACTGCAACGGTAGTGGATGAGGCGCCAGGTGAGGAAGTGATACCATATAAAATACCTATGAAAATTATTGAACGTGTTATGGATAACCGCTATGAAGGGGATGGAACTGTCCACCCTGGAGATCATTTATTGTTCTTGCATGAATTATGCGGTTTATTCAAGTGTGCAGGTATTGCTATGGATGAAGTGAGGAAGAAACTATTCTCTATATCGCTGTCTGGTAAGGCGGCGCATTGGTATAAATTACTGGATAATGGGGATTCTCTTGAATGGAATGATATTGTGCCCCGGTTTTATTCTAAGTTCTATCCTCCAAGTGAAATTCACAAGGATCAGAATCGCATATATAATTTTTGGCCTCATGATGGAGAAAGTATTGCCCAAGCTTGGGGGAGATTGAAGTCTTTAATGCTGAAATGCCCCATTCATGAGCTTCCTAGTAATGTTATTATTGATAATTTCTATGCAAGACTTTCTTTTCAAGACAAGACCTTGCTGGATACTTCTTGTTCTGGATCATTTACACGCAACAAAGAAGAATTTAAAAGGGACCTTCTTGATCGGATCCAAGAAAATACTGAAGGTTGGGAGAACGACAAGGATAGAGAATCAGGTATAATTTATGATTATAAATGCATTGAAGCTTTTATGGATACTGATAAATTTCGTAATATGAGTGCTACATATGGTCTTGATTCTCAAGTTGCTGCAAATCTTTATAAAGCTTTTGCCTCTCATTATGAATTGCCTAAGAAGAATTTTGATAAGTATCATGAACCGTATAAAGATAAAATTGATTCATCTATTAATAAATGCGTTGTAGTTGAAACTGCTGATCATGTTATTCCTGAAGCTTATATTGAAAAAAACCCCTTTCCCTGCTAAAATGAAGGAGTACTCTGTTATAAATAGTGCGGTTCATAAAAGTGAAAAGAAACCTGTAGAACCTGAAGAACAAATAAAAGTTGAACTTGCTGTTGCAATAGTTAAAGATCTTGTGACTGAAAATGTGGAGGATGGTCATATTATTTTCTGTGAAGATGCTTCTAATATTGTTTCACATCCTAATAAACCCAAACAAGTTAGTGTTCCTATGCTATCTGTTAGAATTGGTGATCATTGCTATTATGGTTTATGTGATATTGGTGCAAGTGTTAGTGCTATTCCTTATGAGCTTTATACGGAGATTATGCACGAAATTGGTTCTTGTGAACTTGAAGATATTGATGTGGTTATTCAGCTGGCTAATAGAGAAACTATTTCTCCAATTGGTATTGTTCGAGATGTGGAAGTTCTATGTGGTAAGATTAAATATCCTGCTGACTTTTTGGTACTTGGTTCTGCTGCTAGTGATTATTGTCCTATTATTTTTGGTAGACCTTTTCTAAATACTTGTGGAGCTATTATAGATTGCAAGAAAGAGAAAATTTTGACTAAATTTGCTGGTGAATCATATGAGTTTAACTTCTCTAAATTTACCAAAGCTCCTTATAAAGCTGATTTTCCTAATAATGATTTTAAAATGGAACAGTGTGCATCTATTGTTCTTGTTCCTAATAATCCTTTGCATCAACATTTGGAGGATAGCGAGAGTGAAGTTTTTAGGAAAGAAAGAGATGAGCTTGAGGAAATTTTTCTTTGCCAACCTATTCTTAAGCATGATTTACAGGTGGAAGATCTGGGTACAACACCGCCACCAAAGGAAGATCCTGTCTTTGATTTAAAACCATTGCCTGATAATCTTAAATATGCTCATATTGATGATAAGAAAATATATCCTGTTATTATTAGTTCTAAGCTTACAGAGTTTGAAGAAGAAAGGCTATTGGAAATATTGAAGAAACACCGAGGCGCTATTGGCTACACTCTTGATGATTTGAAGGGGATTTCTCCTTCTATTTGCCAACATGCTATTAATATGGAAGATGATGCAAAGCCTGTTGTTGAACATCAGCGTCGTCTAATTCCGAAGATGAAGGAGGTGGTAAGGAATGAGGTATTAAAACTTCTTGAAGCTGGTATTATATATCCTATTGCTGATAGTAGATGGGTTAGTCCTGTGCATTGCGTTCCCAAGAAAGGAGGAATGACTGTTGTGCCTAATGATAATGATGAGCTCATCCCTCAAAGAGTAGTTGTAGGGTATAGAATGTGCATTGATTTTCGAAAAGTTAATAAAGTTACTAAGAAAGATCATTACCCTTTACCATTTATTGATCAAATGCTAGAAAGATTGTCTAAAAATACTCATTTTTGCTTTCTTGATGGTTATTCTGGGTTTTCACAAATTGCTGTTAAAACTAAAGATCAAGAGAAAACCACTTTTACTTGTCCCTATGGAACTTATGCTTATAGGCGTATGCCTTTTGTTTTATGTAATGCTCCTGCTACTTTTCAAAGATGCATGTCTGCTATTTTTCATGGCTTTTGCGAGAGTATTGTGGAAGTATTCATGGATGATTTTTCCGTCTATGGGAATTCTTTTGATAGTTGCTTGCGAAACCTTGATAAAGTTTTGCAGAGATGTGAAGAAACTAACCTTGTTCTTAATTGGGAGAAATGCCACTTTATGGTTAATGAAGGAATTGTATTGGGACATAAAATTTCCGAGAGAGGTATTGAAGTTGATAGAGCTAAAGTTGAAGCAATTGAGAAGATGCCCTATCCGAGGGATGTTAAAGGTATTCGTAGTGTTCTTGGTCATGCTGGGTTTTATAGGAGATTTATTAAAGATTTCTCCAAGATTTCAAAGTCTCTTACTAATCTTCTTCAAAAAGACGTACCTTTTGTTTTTGATGATGATTGTAAAGAAGCTTTTGAAACTCTAAAGAAAGCCTTAACAACTGCTCCTGTAGTTGAACCTCCTGATTGGAACTTACCATTTGAAATTATGTGTGATGCTAGTGATTTTGCTGTAGGCGCTGTTCTTGGACAGCGGGTAAATAAAAAACTGAATGTTATTCATTATGCTAGTAAAACTCTTGATGCTGCTCAAAGAAATTATGCTACAACTGAAAAAGAATTATTAGCTGTAGTCTTTGCTTGTGATAAATTTAGATCTTATATTGTTGATTCAAAAGTTACGATTCATACTGATCATGCTGCAATTAGATACCTTATGACAAAGAAAGATGCTAAGCCGAGGCTTATTAGATGGGTACTTCTTTTGCAAGAATTTGATTTACATATTGTAGATAGGAAAGGTGCTGATAATCCTGTCGCTGATAATTTGTCTAGATTGGAAAATATTGCTTATGATCCTGTTCCTGTTAATGATAGTTTTCCAAATGAACAATTGGCTGTAATAAAGGTGAGCTCGCGAGACAGTCCTTGGTATGCTGATTATGCTAACTTTATTGTTTCCAAGTACTTGCCTCCAACCTTTTCAGCTCAGGAAAGGAGGAAATTCTTTTATGACTTGAGGCATTATTTCTGGGATGACCCACACTTATATAAAGAAGGAGTGGATGGTATTATGCGAAGATGTGTTCCCGAATATGAACAACAGGAGATATTGAGTAAATGCCATGGTAGTGCTTATGGATGACATCACGTCGGAGAAAGAACCGCGCAAAAGGTTCTACAATCAGGTTTTTATTGGCCAAGTCTCTTCAAGGATGCGAGAAAGTTTATTTTATCTTGTGATGAATGCCAAAGGGTTGGTAATATCTCCAGACGTAATGAAATGCCTATGAATTATACTCTTGTTATTGAACCGTTTGATTGTTGGGGATTTGACTTCATGGGACCTTTTCCCTCTTCAGAAGGTAACACTCATATACTTGTTGCTGTTGATTATGTTACTAAATGGGTGGAAGCAATACCTACAAAAAGTGCTGATGGTGAGACCTCTTTAAGAATGCTTTTAGACATTATTTTTCCTAGATTTGGAGTGCCTAGATATATTATGACTGATGGAGGTTCTCATTTTATTCATGGAGGTTTTAGAAAAACTCTTGCTAGGTATGGTATTAATCATAGAATTGCTTCCGCTTATCATCCTCAAACTAGTGGGCAAGTAGAATTATCAAATAGAGAGATTAAATCTATCTTGCAAAAGACTGTTAATAAAACTAGAAAGAATTGGGCTAGTAAATTGAAGGATGCACTATGGGCTTATAGAACTGCTTATAAAAATCCCATGGGAATGTCACCTTATAAAATGGTTTACGGAAAAGCTTGTCATTTACCTTTAGAACTAGAGCACAAAGCTTATTGGGCTGTTAGAGAATTAAATAAAGATCCTAAACTTGCCGGTAATAAGAGGTTGTTGCAATTGAGTTCTCTAGATGAATGGAGAAGTGAAGCTTATGAAAATGCTAAACTCTTTAAAGAAAAAGTTAAAAAATGGCATGATAGAAGGATTATCGAAAGAGAATTTAATATTGGGGATAAAGTCCTATTGTATCGGTCTCGTCTCAGATTCTTTGCAGGGAAATTACTCTCGAAATGGGAAGGACCATATGTTGTTGAGGAGGTATATCGTTCAGGAGCAATCAAAATTAGCTCTCTCCAAGGCAATGCCACACAAGTGGTGAATGGACAAAGACTCAAGCATTATATCTCAGGTGATTCCTATAATGTAGATGTTGATATTATTCAAGTGGAAACACCGGAGGCTTTCATTAAAGGACAAATTGACAGTCCGCCAGAACTCGACTTTGAATAGGTAACAGTACTGGTAATGAAATGTTCGCAATTTACTTTCCGAACTATATTTTTGCTGTTTTTGGAAAATATGAAAAATTACGAGTTCGAAACGGAGTGGAAAAGACGCACGAGGGCGTGCCACCATAGGCCGGCGCGGCCTGGCCTGGGCCCGCGCCGACCTATGGTCTGGCCGCCTCGTCGCCCCTTTCCGACTCTGGTTCGATCTGGTACTTTCCTTTTGTCGTGAAAATTTTTGCTATATAATCCCCCGGACCCCTGGAGGTCCGTATATCGTTCTCTCGATGTGTTTTGTTTCGAGCTGTTTCTGCCAGGATCTGTTTTCAGTTTAGAAGCACCATGGTCTCCAAGAACAAGGGCAAGGAGTTTCCGGATGAAGATAATCGAGATCTTGGGTGGAAAGAGGAGGACAAGGATGTCAAGGAAGAGGATGAAGAAGAGGTGGAGGAAGATTCGCGCGCACACCCGCGTGCTACCATCGCAAGCATCAAGGTGGTGGACAACCCTTTTAGTGCAAACAAGAGCGCAAGAATTCGCACTGGAGGAGCGGTTCCACATCATTACCTAGCTCCGAAAACATCTTTATCAGGCATTCACCATCCCTTCCACAATCTAATTTTCAATAATCAAATTGAAGGGACTCCCAAGGCAGCATTGCCTAGCAATTGGGATATAGATCGCTCTAACACTGCAGGAAGGAGGAAGCCTGAGGGTGAAGAGTGGGGAAATAACTCCAAGAGTTGGGACTCGCCGTCGGACAGACTTCTTAACCGCGTCGAGCACAATTCGGAGATGATTCGCAATCTCACATACAAGATTGATGAGCTTCAGGAGCTTATTGAGAAGCTTGTCAGGAATTCATCACCACCATCGCCGAAGGAGTAATTCATCATCGGTATTGGCATCCCCTTGGTTTGTTCCAAGCTTGGGGGAGTGCCACGGTATCACATTATCACTACCATTTACTTTTTACTGTCAAGTAGTGTCATATCATGAGTAGGGAAGTTATCATATAAGATGGGTTGCAGTTTGGAAGTATCTCTCCTTTAGTTGGTTGTCTATGTATCCCTGGGTGTGAGTTATCGTTATGGAATATTAATGAGAAGTCTTATCATTTACATATTGCACATCTTATTTTAGTTTGCAATCTCTATTATATGATTTACCTTGTTGTTAGTATTGGTATCACTTTGGGAGCATTGAATGAATCTATTTGGTTTTGGCAAACTTAGCATTGGTCAATAGCAACAACACTTTGAGGTTTAAGTAGAAAAGAGAAATACATGTAGTTGTTTCATTGTCTTTCTTTCTTGTTAGCTCATAGCTTATTATTCTGAAGTTAAAATTGTTTGTGCTTACAAGGAAGATGCATGATTGTTTCTATCACATGTATATTTGTTTGTTTCCCTCAACACTTATGCTTGCTAATTAACCTTGCTAGCCAAAAACCTGTACTGAGAGGGAATACTTCTCGTGCATCCAAACCTTAGTCCAAACCTATGTCATTTGTGTCCACCATACCTACCTACTACATGGTATTTTCTGCCATTCCAAGTAAATACTTCGTGTGCTACCTTTAAACAATTCAAAACTTATTATCTCTTATTTGTGTCAATGTTTTATAGCTCATGAGGAAGTATGTGGTGTTTTATCTTTCAATCTTGTTGGGCAACTTTCACCAATGGACTAGTGGTTTCATCCGCTTATCCAATAATTTTGCAAAAAGAGCTGGCAATGGGATTCCCAGTCCCAAATTAATTAAACTAAATAGACACTCCTCCATGGTATGTGATTGATGGACGGCACCCGAAGGATTCGGTTAGCCATGGCTTGTGTAAGCAAATGTTGGGGGGAGTGTCATCATCATAATAAAACCAAAATAAAAAGGCACTCCTTCATGGTATGAGATTGTTGGCAGGCACCCGAGGATTCGGTTAGCCATGGTTTGTGAAAGAAAGGTTGGAAGGAGTGCCACATAAAATAAAAATAAAATGGGAGCCGCTCTTTGGAGGTTGTCTGGCAAGGGGGTTAGAGTACCCGCTACCAGTCGTTGACAACAACAAACACCTCTCAAAATGTTACTTTTATTCTCTCTATATGATTTCAAAACTGAAAAAGCTCTAGCACATGATTTAATCCCTGCTTCCCTCTGCGAAGGGCCTGTCTTTTACTTTATGTTGGGTCAGTAAACCTATTTCCCTCCATCTCAAGCAAGCATTTGAGTAGTTGTGATCAAACCATTATATTGTGATTTGCTTCATCATGTCTTTTATTCTTCTTTGTTTAGTACAAGTTTTATCTGAATGAATATAACTTTGCAAGTTATCAATGATTATGAGGAGACTATTATGATTGAGTATGCAAGTTGTGCCATATAAACTTTAACATGAGAGCGCTGCTCAATAGATAAATATAACCTGTTAATTGTTCTCTGACCAAGAACGAAGTTTGCCATCACCAACTATGATTTCTTATGCACCTTTATTTGTGATTACCTTATACTGGCTTCAAGTTGAGTTATATGAGGAAGTTGTTTACTAGAATGCCTTGTGTGAATGAATATGATGCTTCTTGTCCGTATTTTATTTATCGACTCTTCACTCCATAAACATGTGGTCCTGTTTACTGAGTTCAGTTTCGCTTGGGGACAAGCGAAGTCTAAGCTTGGGGGGAGTTGATACGTCCAATTTGCATCACTATTTTGTATCATAATTTGCTGTTATTCATTGATATATTTCATATTTGGATACAATACTTATGTTATTTCATCTATTTTGCATGTTTCATCATTATTGGAGGATCAAGCACCGGAGCCAGGATTCTGCTGGAAAAAGCACCGTCAGAACGCAATATTTCGGAAGATCAACTGTGGAAGGAAATTATACCAAAAATCCTATTTTTCAAGATGACGAAGGAAGCCAGAAGGAGGAGCTGAGAAGGCCCAAGGTGGGGCCAGACCACAGGCCGGCGCGGCCCATGGCCTGGCCGCGCCACCATGTGGTGTGGGGGCCCCACAACCCCTTTCGCCTCCTTTTCTTCGCGAAACCCTTTGTCCCGAAGACCTAAGCCACAGAGGGTACCTCACGAAGAGTTACAGCCGCCTCTGCGGGGCGGAGAACACCAGAGAGAAAAGAGCTCTCCGGCGGGCAGGAATCCGCCGGGGAAATTCCCTCCCGGAGGGGGAAATCGACGCCATCGTCACCGTCATCGAGCTGGACATCATCTCCATCACCATCATCATCATCTCCACCATCATCACCACCGTCTCCACCGCTGGACACCGTCACCGCCGTAGCAATTTGGGTTTGATCTTGATTGTTTGATAGGGGAAACTCTCCCGGTATCGATTTTTACTTGTTGTTGATGCTATTGAGTGAAACCATTGAACCAAGGTTTATGTTCAGATTGTTATTCATCATCATATCACCTCTGATCATGTTCCATATGATGTCTCGTGAGTAGTTCGTTTAGTTCTTGAGGACATGGGTGAAGTCTAACTGTTAGTAGTGAACTATGGTTGAGTAATATTCAATGGTATGATATTTAAGTTGTGGTGTTATTCTTCTAGTGGTGTCATGTGAACGTCGACTACATGACACTTCACCTTTATGGGCCTAGGGGAATGCATCTTGTACTCGTTTGCCAATTGCGGGGTTGCCGGAGTGACAGAAACCTAAACCCCCGTTGGTATATCGATGCAGGAGGGATAGCAGGATCTCAGAGTTTAAGGCTGTGGTTAGATTTATTCTTAATTACTTTCTTGTAGTTGCGGATGCTTGCAAGGGGTATAATCACAAGTATGTATTAGTCCTAGGAAGGGCGGTACATTAGCATAGGTTCACCCACACAACACTTATCATAACAATGAAGATTATTTAGCCGTATGTAGCGAAAGCACTAGACTAAAATCCCGTGTGTCCTCGAGAACGTTTGGTCATTATAAGTAAACAACCCGGCTTGTCCTTTGCGCTAAAAAGGATTGGGCCACTCGCTGCAATTGTTACTCTCGTACTTTACTTACTCGTACTTTATTCAACTGTTACATCAAAACCCCCTGAATACTTGTCTGTGAGCATTTACAGGTAATCCTTCATCGAAACTGCTTGTCAACACCTTCTGCTCCTCGTTGGGATCGACATTCTTACTTATCGAAAATACTACGGTACATCCCCTATACTTGTGGGTCATCACCGAACATGATCAAGATCATCTATCTGTAATTCTATATGTTGTGTTTGTTGGGATCCGATGAATAGAGAATACTATGTTATGTTGATTATCAATTTATATCTATGTGTTGTTTATGATCTTGCATGCTCTTCGTTACTAGTAGATGCTCTGGCCAAGTAGATGCTTGTAACTCCAAGAGGGAGTATTTATGCTCGATAGTGGGTTCATGTCTCCGTGAATCTGGGAAGTGACAGAAATCTCTAAGATTATGGATGTGCTGTTGCCACTAGGGATAAAACATTGGTGCTATGTTCGAGGATGTAGTTACTGATTACATTACGCGCAATACTTAATGCAATTGTCTGTTGTTAGCAACTTAATACTGGAGGGGGTTCGGATGATAACCTGAAGGTGGACTTTTTAGGCATAGATGCATGCTGGATAGCGGTCTATGTACTTTGTCGTAATGCCCAATTAAATCTCACTATACTCATCATAATATGTATGTGCATGGTCATGCCCTCTTTATTTGTCAATTACCCAACTGTAATTTGTTCACCCAACATGCTGTTTATCTTATGGGAGAGCCACCTCTAGTGAACTGTGGACCCCGGTCCAATTCTCTTTACTGAAATACAATCTACTGCAATACTGTTCTACTGTTTTCTGCAAACAATCATCATCCACACTATACATCTAATCCTTTGTTACAGCAAGTCGGTGAGATTGACAACCTCGCTGTTTCGTTGGGGCAAAGTACTTGGTTTGTGTTGTGCAGGTTCCACGTTGGTGCCGGAATCCCTGGTGTTGCGCCGCACTACATCTCGCCGCCATCAACCTTCAACGTGCTTCTTGGCTCCTACTGGTTCGATAAACCATGGTTTCATACTGAGGGAAAACTTGCTGCTGTACGCATCACACCTTCCTCTTGGGGTTCCCAACGGACGCGTGCTGTACGCGTATCAAGCTCTTTTTCTGGCGCCGTTGCCGGGGAGATCAAGACACGCTGCAAGGGGAGTCTCCACATCCCAATCTCTTTACTTTGTTTTTGTCTTGCTTAGTTTTATTTACTACTTTGTTTGCTGCACTAAATCAAAATACAAAAAAATTAGTTGCCAGTTTTACTTTATTTGCTATCTTGTTTGCTATATCAAAAACACAAAAAAATTAGTTACTTGCATTTACTTTATCTAGTTTGCTTTATTTACTGTCTTGCACTCTATATTAAAAATACAAAAAAAATTAGTTGCTTTTGTTACCATGTCTAGCTCTGAACCTGTTACTTCTTCGCCTGAAGAATTAGTCTTCACTTTTAAACAAGGGGATGAGGAGAGTTTTAAGGATGCTTGGTCTAGAATTTTTACTTCTTATCGTAAAACTGAACCTCAAATGACTCTAAGTTTGCTCCTTAGTAATTTTTATTTTGGTCTTATTAATTCGCTATAGATATGCTTTGGATGCTTTAGTGGGAGGAGATTTCCTTCATTGCAATGGGGATCAAGCTTTTAATGCCATAAAAAAGTTGGTTGCATCACATGATTCAGCTAATAACTTTGATTCAGCCCTTATTAGCATTTATAATAGATTAAACAATCTCGAGATAAGTACATCTCGCTTGGATGACAACTATCACCATGTTCGTAATCGTCTTGAACAAGTTTTAGTGAACTCTGAACCTTCATTATGGGATCCTACTGTTAAAATTGTTATCGGTGATCAAACTCTTCGTGCCAACTGTGATATTATGTCTGAATTTTGCCTTATACCTGAGAGCATTTATAAATCTTTGAAACTTTGGGGAGTTGATGAAGGAGGAGAAGAAATAACTCACATTGATAACTCTGTTATAATTCCTAAGGGAATAGCCGCAGGTGTTCATACAACCATTCTTGGAAGAACAATATCCATTGATTATCTTGTTATTGAATGTGTAGGGACAGGACAAATCACACTCGGAAGATCCCTGCTGAAACTATTGGGAGCAGTCATAGATGTGGGAGAAGGCACCCTGGAATTCACCTCTACACCGGGGGGAAATCATATATTTCCTAAATCAAAGAGAAAGAAAAAGAACAAGAAAGGTAAGGGTAAAGCCCAAGGTAAGGTTGATACACCATCTCTTGATAATACTTGATACACACTTTCTGCGCCTAGCTGAAAGGCGTTAAAGAAAAGCGCTTATGGGAGACAACCCATATTTTTACTACAGTACTTTGTTTTTATTTTGTGTCTTGGAAGTTTTTTACTACTGTAGCAACCTCTCCTTATCTTAGTTTAGTGTTTTGTTGTGCCAAGTAAAGTCGTTGATAGTAAAGTTCATGCTAGATTTGGATTACTGCACAGAAATAGATTTCTTTGCTGTCACGAATCTGGGCAAAATTCTCTGTAGGTAACTCAGAAAATTATGCCAATTTATGTGAGTGATCCTCAGATATGTACGCAACTTTCATTCAATTTGAGCATTTTCATTTGAGCAAGTCTGGTGCCTCAATAAAATTTGTCAATACGAACTTTTCTGTTTTGACAGATTCTGCCTTTTATTTCGCATTGCCAGTTTTGTTATGTTCGATGGATATTTTGATTCCATTGACTTTCAGTAGCTTTGTGCAATGTCCAGAAGTGTTAAGAATGATTATGTCACCTCTGAACATGTATATTTTGATTGTGCACTAACCCTCTAATGAGTTGTTCTAAGTTTGGTGTGGAGGAAGTTTTCAAGGATCAAGAGAGGAGGATGATACAACATGATCAAGGAGAGTGAAAGCTCTAAGCTTGGGGATGCACCGGTGGTTCACCCCTGCATATATCAAGAAGACTCAAGCGTCTAAGCTTGGGGATGCCCAAGGCATCCCCTTCTTCATCGACAACATTATCAGGTTCCTCCCCTGAAACTATATTTTTATTCCATCACATCTTATGTGCTTTTCTTGGAGCGTCGGTTTGTTTTTGTTTTTTGCTTTGTTTGAATAAAATGGATCCTAGCATTCTTTGTGTGGGAGAGAGACACGCTCCGCTGTAGCATATGGACAAGTATGTCCTTAGGTTCTACTCATAGTATTCATGGCGAAGTTTCTTCTTCGTTAAATTGTTATATGGTTGGAATTGGAAAATGATACATGTAGTAATTGCTATAATGTCTTGGATAATGTGATACTTGGCAATTGTTGTGCTCATGTTTAAGCTCTTGCATCATATACTTTGCACCCATTAATGAAGAAATACATAGAGCATGCTAAAATTTGGTTTGCATATTTGGTCTCTCTAAGGTCTAGATAATTTCTAGTATTGAGTTTGAACAACAAGGAAGACGGTGTAGAGTCTTATAATGTTTTCAATATGTCTTTTATGTGAGTTTTGCTGCACCGCTTCATCCTTGTGTTTGTTTCAAATAGCCTTGCTAGCCTAAACCTTGTATCGAGAGGGAATACTTCTCATGCATCCAAAATACTTGAGCCAACCACTATGCCATTTGTGTCCACCATACCTACCTACTACATGGTATTTCTCCGCCATTCCAAAGTAAATTGCTTGAGTGCTACCTTTAAATTTCCATTCTTCACCTTTACAATATATAGCTCATGGGACAAATAGCTTAAAAACTATTGTGGTATTGAATATGTACTTATGCACTTTATCTCTTATTAAGTTGCTCGTTGTGCGATAACCATGTTCACTGGGGACGCCATCAATTACTCTTTGTTGAATATCATGTGAGTTGCTATGCATGTTCGTCTTGTCTGAAGTAAGGGCGATCTACCACCTTATTGTTAGAGCATGCATATTGTTAGAGAAGAACATTGGGCCGCTAACTAAAGCCATGATCCATGGTGGAAGTTTCAGTTTTGGACATATATCCTCAATCTCAAATGAGAAAATTAATTGTTGCTACATGCTTATGCATAAAAGAGGAGTCCATTATCTGTTGTCTATGTTGTCCCGGTATGGATGTCTAAGTTGAGAATAATCAATAGCGAGAAATCCAATGCGAGCTTTCTCCTTAGACCTTTGTACAGGCGGCATAGAGGTACCCCTTTGTGACACTTGGTTAAAACATGTGCATTGCGATGATCCCGGTAGTCCAAGCTAATTAGGACAAGGTGCGGGCACTATTAGTATACTATGCATGAGGCTTGCAACTTGTAAGATATAATTTACATGATACATATGCTTTATTACTACCGTTGACAAAATTGTTTCTTGTTTTCAAAATCAAAGCTCTAGCACAAATATAGCAATCGATGCTTTCCTCTTTGAAGGACCATTCTTTTACTTTTATTGTTGAGTCAGTTCACCTATTTCTCTCCACCTCAAGAAGCAAACACTTGTGTGAACTGTGCATTGATTCCTACATACTTGCATATTGCACTTGTTATATTACTCTATGTTGACAATATCCATGAGATATACATGTTATAAGTTGAAAGCAACCGCTGAAACTTTATCTTCCTTTGTGTTGCTTCAATGCCTTTACTTTGAATTATTGCTTTATGAGTTAACTCTTATGCAAGACTTATTGATGCTTGTCTTGAAGTACTATTCATGAAAAGTCTTTGCTATATGATTCACTTGTTTACTCATGTCATATACATTGTTTTGATCGCTGCATTCACTAAATATGCTTACAAATAGTATGATCAAGATTATGATGGCATGTCACTCCAGAAATTATCTTTGTTTATCGTTTACCTGCTCGGGACGAGCAGGAACTAAGCTTGGGGATGCTGATACGTCTCCGACGTATCGATAATTTCTTATGTTCCATGCCACATTATTGATGATATCTACATGTTTTATGCACACTTTATGTCACATTTGTGCATTTTCTGGAACTAACCTATTAACAAGATGCCGAAGTGCCAGTTGTTGTTTTCTGCTGTTTTTGGTTTCAGAAATCCTAGTAAGGAAATATTCTCAGAATTGGACGAAATCAACGCCCAGGGTCCTATTTTGCCACGAAGCTTCCAGAAGACCGAAGAGGAGACGAAGTGGGGCCACGAGGTAGCCAAACCATAGGGCGGCGCGGCCCAGGTCTTGGCCGCGCCGACCTGTGGTGTGGGCCCCTCGTGACGCCCCTTGACCTGCCCTTCCGCCTACAAATAGCCTTCGTCGCGAAACCCCCAGTACCGAGAGCCACGATACGGAAAACCTTCCAGAGACGCCGCCGCCGCCAATCCCATCTCGGGGGATTCAGGAGATCGCCTCCGGCACCCTGCCGGAGAGGGGAATCATCTCCCGGAGGACTCTACGCCGCCATGGTCGCCTCCGGAGTGATGTGTGAGTAGTCTACCCCTGGACTATGGGTCCATAGCAGTAGCTAGATGGTTGTCTTCTCCTCATTGTGCTTAATTGTCGGGTCTTGTGAGCTGCCGAACATGATCAAGATCATCTATCTATAATTCTATATGTTGTGTTTGTTGGGATCCGATGAATAGAGAATACTATGTTATGTTGATTATCAATTTATATCTATGTGTTGTTTATGATCTTGCATGCTCTCCGTTACTAGTAGATGCTCTGGCCAAGTAGATGCTTGTAACTCCAAGAGGGAGTATTTATGCTCGATAGTGGGTTCATGTCTCCGTGAATCTGGGGAAGTGACAGAAATCTCTAAGATTATGGATGTGCTGTTGCCACTAGGGATAAAACATTGGTGCTATGTTCGAGGATGTAGTTACTGATTACATTACGCGCAATACTTAATGCAATTGTCTGTTGTTAGCAACTTAATACTGGAGGGGGTTCGGATGATAACCTGAAGGTGGACTTTTTAGGCATAGATGCATGCTGGATAGCGGTCTATGTACTTTGTCGTAATGCCCAATTAAATCTCACTATACTCATCATAATATGTATGTGCATGGTCATGCCCTCTTTATTTGTCAATTGCCCAACTGTAATTTGTTCACCCAACATGTTGTTTATCTTATGGGAGAGACACCTCTAGTGAACTGTGGACCCCGGTCCAATTCTCTTTACTGAAATACACCCATCGCAATCTTTGTTCATCGTTTTCTGCAAACAATCATCATCCACACTATACATCTAATCCTTTGTTACAGCAAGCCAGTGAGATTGACAACCTCGCTGTTTCGTTGGGGCAAAGTACTTGGTTTGTGTTGTGCAGGTTCCACGTTGGCGCCGGAATCCTTGGTGTTGCGCCGCACTACATCTCGCCGCCATCAACCTTCAACGTGCTTCTTGGCTCCTACTGGTTCGATAAACCTTGGTTTCATACTGAGGGAAAACTTGCTGCTGTACGCATCACACCTTCCTCTTGGGGTTCCCAACGGACGCTTGCTGTACGCGTATCAATATTGTTGCAACTTGTTATGCTTAATGCTTGTCACTAGGGCCCGAGTGCCATGATCTCAGATCTGAACATGTTATTGTTTCATGATGATATGCATTGTTTTATGATCTTACCTGCAAGTTGTATACACATGTCGCTGTCCGGAACCCGAGGCCCCAAAGTGACAGAAATTGGGAAAACCGGAGGGGAAGGCAGTGATGTGAGGATCACATGTGTTCACGGAGTGTTAATGCTTTGCTCCGGTACTTTATTAAAAGGAGTACCTTAATATCCAGTAGATTCCCTAGAGGCCCGGCTGCCACCGGCTGGTAGGACAAAAGATGTTGTGCAAGTTTCTCATTGCGAGCACGTACGACTATATACGGAACACATGCCTATAGATTCCTTAGTACTTGGACACCGTTTTATTATTATCTGCAAATGCCCTGCTTTGATTGTTACATGAGTTTCTATCATCCATGCAACGCCCGTCATCCATCCCTGTGCCTACAGTATTTTAATCCTGCTGTTTACTAAAATCACTACTGCTGTCTTTGTTCCACTGCTGCTGTTATTTCACTACTGCTACTGCTATAAAACTGTTACTACTGATAAACTCTTGCGAGCAAGTCTGTTTCCAGGTGCAGCTGAATTGACAACTCCAATGTTAAGGCTTTCAAGTATTATTTGTCTCCCTTGTGTCGAATCAATAAATTGGGTTTTACTTCCCGCGAAGACTGTTGCGATCCCCTATACTTGTGGGTCATCAAGACTATTTTCTGGCGCCGTTGCCGGGGAGCATAGGTTTATTGGGAAGTTCACTTGGATTGATATTGTTCACCGCAAATTCTCCATCATGGGTAAATCTCGCGATCCTAAAGTCGCCATATTACCATCCACTACAAGAAAAGGTACAACTCTGAGTACCTCTGCTACTCTTGATTCACCATCTGTGATAAGTCAACTTGTTTCACCACCACAAGCTTCACTTGCTGGTACTTCTGCTGAATCTGAAAATTCTCATAATATTGATGATGTTTCTGCTGTGCTTGATGACAGTGGTTCATTGGGATCTTTTCTAGATGCTACAATTGCTAGGTCTAGACAAATTGAAAATACTGAAACTCCTAATGAAAATGCTGCTACACCTGTTAATTCACCTGAGTCTGTTGATTATTCTAGTGATGATCCTGATGAGGATTATGTGGAGCTTAATGATGATTTTATTGATAAATGCAATGCTATTACGGATGCAAGAAAAATTAAAAAGTTTCTCGCACAACATACTGTTAGATATAAGCTGTCTCCTGATCCTAAATTTGCCACATCTCCTATAAACATTAAGGATAAAGATTATGATTTTTCTCTTGATCTATCTCATATAGCTATTGTTGAGAAAACACCCTTTTGTGGTACTGAAAAAGAAAGTGCTGTAGAACATATGAATGAACTTTCTTCTATGAGTAGCTTGTTTTCTGATGATGTCAAGATGCGCACTTATTTTGTTGCTAAAATTTTTCCTTTCTCATTAAAGGATGATGCTAAAACATGGTATAATAGTTTGCCTCCTGGTTCTATTAATAGTCCAGGTGATTTGCTTGATGTTTTCTTTCGGAAATACTTTCCTGCTAGTGCTCAACATGCTGCTTTACAGAAAATTTATAGCTTTGACCAGGAAGATGGAGAGAAATTGCCTGAAGCATGGGCAAGATTTTGCTCTCTTATCAGAGCTCGACCTGGACATGATTTGGAAAAGCATGATATACTTGATATATTTTATAGTGGACTAACCGTTGAGTCTAGAGCATATTTGGATAGTTGTGCTGGTTGTGTTTTCAGGAAAATAACTCCAGACGAAGCTGAAGAGTTATTGGCTAAAATAGGCCGGAATCATGATAATTGGACTACACCTGAACCAACTACGACGCCAATATTGAAGAAGAGGGGTTTAATTAAATTAAATGATGAAGATATGAGGGAAGCCAAAAAGTCTCTTATGGAGAAAGGTATTAAATCTGAAGATGTGAAGAATTTACCTCCCATAGAAGATCTATGTAAGATAATTCCCCCTTCATCCATGATTGAGGTAAACTCTCTTCAACGCTTTACTAGGGAGGATATTCCGTATTCAAAACCTCCTGCTCAATGCTTAGATGAGTTTAATAATTATATTGTTAAGCAAGAAAATTTTAATATGAGAGTAGAGAATCATCTAATGAAAAATTCTCAAGCTATTAGCAATTTGCATGATATTGTGGAGAGAACCTCCAATGATGTTAAGATGCTTGTTAAACATTTTCAAATGGTTCAAACTCAAATTGATCAACTCACTAAAGTGCAAAATGACTTGTTAAAAAATAATTCTAAAGAGAAACATGCTTATAAAGTAACAACTAGAGGCGGTGTTTCTACCCAGGATCCTCTATATCCTGAAGGGCATCCCAAAAGAGTTTAACAAGATTCTCAACGAATTGAACCTAGTGCCCCTTCTAAGAAAAAGAAGAAGAAACATAAAAATGTTGTGGAATCCTCTAAACCTGTTAATGATCCTAATAGTATTTCTATTTCTGATGCTGAAACTGAAAGTGGTAATGAACATGATAATGATAATGATAAGAATGATGCTTCTGATAAAGAATAAGTTGAAGATGAACCTAAAAAGCATGCTAAAAATAAAAAGTATACTAAAGAAGATTTTATTGCTAAGAAACATGGTAATGAAAGGGAACCTTGGGTTCAAAAGCAAATGCCTTTTCCAGCTAAGAAACTAAAATCAAAGGAAGAAGGACATTATAATAAATTTTGCGATTGGATGAAACCTTTATTCTTGCAAATCCCTTTGACCGATGCTATTAAATTGCCTCCTTATTCAAAGTATATGAAAGATATTGTCTCTAACAAAAGGAAAATTCCTAATGAGGAGATTTCCACTATGCTTGCTAATTACTCTTTCAATGGAAAATTTCCAAAGAAGTTGGGAGACCCAGGTATACCGACTATTCCTTGTTCTATTAAGAATAATTATGTTAGAACTGCTCTATGTGATTTGGGAGCCGGAGTTAGTGTTATGCCTTTTTCTCTTTACAAGAGACTTTATTTAGATAAGTTGATACCTACTGATATATCTTTGCAAATGGCTGATAAATCTACTGCTATTCCTGTTGGTATATGTGAGGATGTTCCTGTTCAAGTTACTAATAACTGCTTGATATTAACTGATTTTGTTGTGTTGGAAATGCCTGAAGATGATAATATGTCTATTACTCTTGGGAGACCTTTTCTTAACACCGCAGGGGCTGTTGTTGATTGCAATAAAGGAAAAGTTAGTTTCAATGTTGATGACAAGGAGCATACCATTTATTTCCCCAAGAGGATTGATAAAGTATGTGGAGTTAATACAATTTCTAATGTGAGAACTATTAAAGTTGGAGCTATTGATTGTCCTATATATGAGCCTAAAGAAGGATATCAAAATATCATGATTGGATCCATATCAATACAATTCAAGGTAACATGATTGATTTAAGGTTTATTTCTTTTTATGCTATGTAAAATTTATTTGGTGGCAAGACTTGATCAACCTTGTTAACAAATACTTTTTATATGCATAGAGGAGGTAAACAACACCTCTTTCTTCCTCCACTTGTTCTACTTGCTGTAGCATTTTTGTTTTGTAAAGTTCTTTAGTCAATTAGAGATTTCAAAATCTTTTTCTGCCCAGTAATAATAAATTTAATACCCAGAAATGTGCATTTTTCAAAGTTTTCAAAAATTCACAAAAATTATGCCATTGGTCCTATTTTTCGAAGACGCACCTGGGAGCACCTGGGGATGACCAGTGGGGCACCCCAGGGTGGCACCCCACAGGCCGGCGCGACCTGGAAGGGGGGCGCGCCACCCTGGCGTGTGGGCTCCCCCTTGCCCCACTACTTTATCTCTTCCTCCCACTCTCTTCTCTCTCCCGAAAAACTCGCACCAGATTTCTCTCACTCGTGTTTCTGCTCAAGAGCTCAAGATTTCTCGATCTCTTTGCTCAGCCCAGATTTCTGTCTGAAATTTGGCACATTTGCTCTCCGGTATGTGACTCCTCCGATTATCCAAGTAGAATTTTGTTTGGTTGAGTATATCTTGAATATTTTGCTGCTGTAGGTAACATGTTTAGTGAGCTTGCATGCTTGTTCTAAGTTGTAGAAACTAGTTTTGACGCATGATTAGTACTCTAGCAAGTTCCTATGGTAGTTTCCCTCAATTATATGTCACCAAATCGAATTTTATAATGTTTGTTGAAAAATTTCAGAAAAGGAAGATGGATAATTACAACTTTGGAGAAGTGTTTGAGAGAGAGACGACAAGCACGGGAAGGCCCTCTAGGACCGCCACTCGATTCAGGCGATCCTATAATGAGGACGTCATCGCGCCAAGCTTCGAACCCGAAGAGGACAATGGAGTCCCTAACGCTTCATCTTTCCCATGTTATGACTTTTTGAATAATGCAGGGTTGCTGAATGATTTCTTGACCCTCGTTGGTAAGGCGGGATTAACCACCTATATGGAAGATGAGAGGGAGCAATACCACATGCTCACTAAAATCTTTGTTAAAAGCTTCAAGTTCAACAACAAGCACTATCACCCGACAGTTACATTCAAGATCTATGGTAATCCTGTTACTATGAAGTTGGAAGAGTTTTGTATTGGATTGGATATTGCCCCTGTAGGTACAGCGAAGAGGATCGAGGACAACCCCAGGGCTTTGCTTGAGCTCTATCGAGAGATCACCAATGATGATTGCCGCACCATTCAGCGTGGCAAGATAAGAAACATCCAACTCCCCGCCATTAAGTATTTTGCTTATTACCTTGCTACTAGCATTCTTGGTAGGGAGAACACTAGCAATATTTCTAGCTATCACCTTGCTTTCTTAATTGCTGCACTCACTGAAGATACACCTTATCATCTTGGTGCTCTTGTTGCTCGCCGCTTGTCTAGCAGGGGGCCTATTTTTGGAGGAATTATTGCATCGCGCATTTTAGCATATCTAGACCTTCCTCTTGACCCTACTGATGTGCAATTAACTCCTATAAGGCTTGATATTGCTGCTATGAAGAGTCATCAATTTGTTACAGCTGACTCTAGTTTAGATAATATGGTCTATAGAATGTTGTTTGCTGACGGGGATGAGAGGGAAGTCCCTTTGCCACAGCCAAATTTGTTCAGTGTTGACAGGAAACCATGGTCGCTCTCTAAGGAGGAGGTGGATGAGCAATTGAAGATTCCAGCAGCATGACTCCGAGGATGCCGAGCCCTCTTACGACTACACCGTCACGTATCCGGGTGCTTCTTCCAGCACATACCCGGGATATGATCCATCTTCATCGTACTACGGAGGTGCTAGTTCATGGGCACCATGGGATTGATCTCCACTTAGGCCAAAAGCCTAAGCTTGGGGGGAGGTATACCGGCATCACTCATTCTTTGCATATTATGGTTGCTGGATACTTGTATATACTTGTTTAGCTTCTTTGAGTGGTTTTCTAATAAGAGGAAGATGATATTTGGGGAAGTGCTGCCTGAAAACAGATTCTGGACTGATACCAAAAAAATTCTCAAAAACAGCCAGAACGTTATTTTGCGAAGCCAATTTTTGTGCATGTTCCCCAGGTTGTTATCTAACTTTCATTAGTTGAACACTTTTCGAGCTGGGCAGCGGAATAATTTCTTAAAAATCGATTACTGTACTGCTGTCAAGTTTGACGAATTCCTGCTGCTTTGTGTCTATGTGACTTTTCTAGTTTTCATTTTCTTGTTTTTGCTTTGTTTCTTTCCTAAAACACAAAAAGACCAAAAATATTTATGTTGTTTCTCTTCACCATTTGCTTATTTTGGTTTCTTGCATTTATTTTGCTTTATTTGCTATCGTTGGTTTGCTATAAGAAAATCCAAAAAGATTTTGCTTTGTTTGCTTGTTTCCTTTTGTTCTTGTTTCCAATTCGAAAACACCAAAAATATTTGCTGTTGTTCTTTGGTTTTGTAAAGATCATTATGAGTTCAATGGTCTTCGGTGGCTAGAGCGTGGTTTTCATTTCATATTATTCAAGCTACACAAGTGAAAGGCAATAATGACGATCTACGATAATTCGACTGTGGTGAGAGGCTGGTATGAACTCTATTTGTTTTCATTTTTGTACATATACTCATCCATGTGAGCATGCTTAGTTGGTTCATGTGAGGTATATGTCATTTAAGAAAGTCTAGTAGTTCATGATCTCTCATGTTTAGCTCCAATTTATTAATATGAGTGGCATGTCATGGATGTTTGCTTGCATTATCTTATTCATAAATAGGTACGACATTGTGGTATACTCCTCTGAATAATTCATTTGAATCGACTTGGCACATGCTCACGCATGCATATGACTGAACAAAAGTCAATTAAGCCTCGATGATTTACTTTGCCTCAGAGTTCTTGTATCACTTTTATGCCTCCGTTAATTTATTTTGCCGCAAGCATGATTATGACAGTGACTGCTCTCTTTATTGTCGCTCCCCAGTCTATTGCTAGCCTTCACTTGTACTGAGCGGGAATGCTTCTCGTGCTTCCAAACCCCTGAAAACCAAGTTGTTCCAAAGTGTCCACCATAAATACATATGCATGGCATTTCAAACCATTCCAAGTAAAATTTCATGCGCTACCTTTAAACCTTCAAAATGCTTCTCAATTTGTGTTAATGTTTTATAGCTCATGAGGAAGTATGTGGTGTTTATCTTTCAACCTTGTCATTTACTTTTGACGGACTTTCATAATAAGAGCTGGCAACGGGGTGCCCATCCCCAATTAATAACTTCATTAATAATTCTCTTCACATGTTTTGCTCTGATTCATCAGTAAGCAACTTAATTTTGCAAATAGACACTCCTCCATGGTATGAGATTGATGGAAGGCACCCGAGGATTCGGTTAGCCATGGTGTAAGGGTACATTGCCCCTATGTGTGGTTTTGGTAATTAATGACAACCCCTATGGACTAATGTTTTCATTGAGTTTATATGAAGGAATATTCCATAGGTACTACTTGCTCTCCATGTGTTGGATTCAAGTATGGATGCCATGAAGATAAAGGTATATCTTGTGTATTGGCATCAAGATCATCGGTATGAAGATATATATATGTGAGATGATCAATAAGAAGAAATGAAGATGAAGTTCTTATGTGGAACTCAATATTAGCCATGCTCTATCTTATGTGAGTATGTGAAGATACAAGGTTGTGTTCGGCAAGTTCAAGATGAGCGTCTCAAGTGAATCACATACTTGAAGCTTGCCGTCCATTTGATGATAATGGACTTGTGAAGATGTGTATCAATGGAGCTTTCCCATCATAGTGTATGGGGGAGCATTTGTGAGTCTTCACGAAGCAACATTGGTCAAGAGAGGCATTCCGGCTTGAGTGAAGCTTGAAGAGTTATCATCAAGATCAAGCGGGATGCGCAAGGCAAAGGTATGGCCTTGCTAGGTTTTCCTTTTACCGGTCTCAAGGTGGATGTTGGGAGACCGGATTATAGGATAGATAGCCGCACTATTAAGAGGGGCTTTCGGTTGGGTAACTTGATCACATCGTCTTAGGGAGCTCAACCCTTTGCATACTTTGCATATCCTTATTGCTTCTTGGTGTTTCTCTATGTGAGGTTCTTGAGCTTGTTGCTAGCTTTACAACAAGCCCAAGTTCATCGAAAACGGAGTTCGCATGCATCTTCTATTGCGTTTTCGAGGTTGGGTGATTTTACCGGTTATTCATGATATAAGGTTCTACCCTTTTATATTCATGATAAAATCCCCTCCTACAATTTCTTGAGTTTGCACTTTCTATTGGATGGCATTTGTTATTATCTTTCCAACGGAATTTGTTTCATGTCAATCGGAGTTCGGGAGCAATAGTTATTAAAGAAAAGGTAAAAGAAGAAAAAGAAAAAGAAAAGAAAAAAAGGGGGAAGGCCCCGGTTGCCGCCCGGCCTGCCGGCCCGCACGCCAGCCCACCCGGTCGACCGGGCGGCCACCGGCCCACGCGCCAGCCTGGCCTAGCTCCCCTCCGGTCAGACCGGACTTTAACCGGGCCGCCGCCCCGTCCGGCCCACTCCCCCGTCGCGCCCCGCGCGGCTCGCGCTCCGCGCCACCCGGCTGGCTGGGCCGCCGCAGCCCGTGCGGCCTGCTTTCCCCGCGCGGTCTGAAGGAATTCGCCGCCCATGCGCGCGCCCTGCCTCGCCGGTCGGTGGGCCGGCCGGACCGGACGCCTGACCGGCCTCCCGGCCCAGGCTCGCCGGCTGCCCGCCTATTGGGCTGCTTTTTTGCCCGATTTTAATGCGTTTTTCACCCTACTTTTCCCCAATGGTTATTTTTCTCCCTAGACTATAAATAGCCCTTCTTCCACCTTGAGCAACTAGTTCTTCCCATTCTCTCACCTCCATTGTTGCTATTTGAAGAACTTGCTCTCCCCTTGATTCCTCCAACCATTCTTGCTCATATTTGAGGATTTGAGAGAGGAGATCTAGATCTACACTTCCACCAAACCATTTCTTCTCTAAGTGAGGGAATCTCTTGGGATCTAGATCTTGGAGTCTTTGGTTGACTTTCCCCCTTGTTCTTCCTCTCCAATCTCATCCTAGCATTCGTTGCTTTGGTGGGATTTGAGTGTGAAGGACTTGAACACCTCCGGTGTTCTTGCTTTGCATCATTGCATAGTGTTGAGCTCTCCACCACGATTTGTTCGAGTGAGAGACCGTGAGCTTGTTACTCTTGGAGGGTGACCTCCTAGTTGGCTTGGTGATTGGTGCTCCGGTGATCTCTTCAAGAAGATTGTGAAGAGGCCCGGGCTTCTCCTTCGTGGAGCTTGTGAAGTGGTTGTGGAGCTTGCCATCTCCGGAGCGGAGGAAAAGCTAACCATAAGGAAAGGGCCATTATCCTTCGTGGGTGTGGTTCGGAGAATAGGGTGAGCCTTCGTGGCGCGGGGAATCCTTCGTGGGACCTCCACTCCTCCAAACGTGACGTACCTTGTTGCAAAGCAAGGGAACACGGGAATACATCCTCGTCTCCGCGTGCCTCGGTTATTTCTATACCCGAGCTCTCTTTCCTTGTGATAGCCATCGTGCTTGAAGTACATATATCTTGCTATCACTTGTGCTACATATATCTTGTGCCTATCTTGCTTAGCTCTAGTTGCTATTGTTACACTTAGTTGAGCTTAGCATATTTAGGGTTTGTGCTTGTAAACTAAACGATAGTTTAATTCCGCATTCATACAAGACAAATCCGCAAGAGTTTGTAATTGCCTATTCACCCCCCCCTCTAGGCGACATCTCGATCTTTCAATTGGTATCAGAGCAAGGTCTCTCCTTGTTTAAGGCTTCACCACCTTGAGAGTAAAGATGTCGGCTAGTATAGTGCACAATGACACAATTGTCTTTAATGGCACAAATTATCTTTTGTGGAGAAATTGCTTGCTTTGTAAGCTTCGGACCTTGTGTCCACATATAGAGCAATTTCTAGATGTCGGTTTTTCTCCTCCGATGGATTCTCAAAATCTATCTTTAGAGGATGAGAAAAACTTACATCTTGAAGCTCAAGTATCTAATGAGCTTTTATTCTCTTTGAGACCCGATTTTCGTAGGTTCTTGATATATATAAAGCGAAAATCGTCTCATGAGATGTGGATCAAGCTTAAGGAAATGTTTGGTGGATCCACTTCTCAATTGGTCGGTGGTGACTCCGAGGAGCTCTCTTCCCCTTCACATCATGAAGAGCTCCAAGTTGCTTCCACCTCCGGTCGTGATGAATTATCATCTTCTTTCACTTCACCAACGTGTAGCAAGACACGAGGTAATGATATGGTGAGTGGTGAGGAAAATTGCAATGTTGATATTGTGCTCAATAATGATGATTCTTCATCTCTATCCCATTGTAATGCTTCCTCTTTGGACTTAAACACATCTAGCATTGAAAATGACCTACATGCTTGTGTTGATAGTCCTTGCATATCATGTGTAAATCGCTTACATAGATCTCATGAAGATATGCTTACCTTGTCTTGTTCCCATAATCAAAATGCTTCTATTTCAATGTAGAGGAAACCGAACACTCTATGGATCAAGACACGACTTCAAATGAGGATTCAAGAATATCTTCATCTTCATCCTCCGGTTTGCACATGTGCCTTATGGCAAAAGGATCAAAGGTATCTCCTACTTTGACTCCTAACACATCCTCTAATGATGAGAATGATGATGATGATGATGATAATGATGAAGAATATAATACCTTGGTGCATAATATGGCAATAGTATATGCTTCTCTTCATGGTAATAATGAAGCTCGTGCTAATCTCGAACACTCTATGGATACCTTGAATAAATATAGGGAAACCATAGTGGAGTTGGAGTCCCATGTTGAAAATGAGGAAATGAGATTCACTCTCCTCAAGCATGAGCTAAAAGATGAGAAGCATACTAATTTTATGCTTACACAAAAAATTGAATCCTATGAGCTTGAAAATGAAAAATCTATTGATGATGCTTGTGCTACTAACTCTAATTCTTGTGAAGCATCGACCTTAAAGGAGAATGTTGAGCTAAGGGCTCAACTTGAGTTGCTAACTAGCAATTATAGGGAATTGGAAGAAAGTCATAAAAGGCTCTCAAGCTCTCATGATGATCTTCTAATTTCCTATGATGGGCTAAAGTTAGCTCATGAGGCAAGTATCACTAAGGTAACATCTTGTGAGCCTCATATGGATGTTAGCACAATCTCTACTACAAATGCTATATTGCCATGTGCTAGTTCTTGTAATCCATCTAGTCAAACTAGTGATACACCTTGTGTTGGATTACTTGCTTTGCCTTGTTGCTCCAACAATGAAGCTTCTACTTCCTCTAGTACTTGTATTTCTACTAACCATGTAGAGGAAATAAAAGAGCTCGAGGCCCAAGTCCTTTCTTTGAAGAAAGACTTAGAAAAGCGTCATGAAGGGAAATCCGCACTTGACAAGATGCTAAGTGTGCAACAATCCCCCAATGACAAGAGTGGACTTGGATTCAACTCCAATAACAAGAACAAGTCCAAGAGCAAGAGCAACAAGAAGAAGGGCCAAGATAAAGTCAATGATCCGGCCAAGTTGGTTTGCTTCAAGTGCAAGGTTGAAGGGCATCATGTTAGATCATGCCCATTGAAGAAGAAGCACTTGAGTGAGAAACAACAAGGGAAACGGCCACAAGGTCAAGGTCAAGCTCATGCTCGACCTCAAGTTGAAGATAGGCCACTTCCCAAGAAGAATCAAGATAATGTTCCCCAAGAGAAGAAATCAATAAAGAAGAGAAAGGGGAACACTTGCTACTTATGCCGTGAGAAGGGGCACTTTGCTTCTTCTTGCTTAGGTGGTACCTTACCTAACCCTATAATTGTTGATAATGATTATTCTCTAGGGAAGGATAAGGATGGCAATGTGTTTGCCAAGTTTGTTGGAACTCAAAGTGGTTTCAAGAAAAGAACCATTTGGGTTGCCAAGCCTATTGTGACTAACCTCTTAGGACCCAACTTGGTTGGGGACCAACAATCTCAAACTTGATCAATAGGTACAATTGGAGGGCTTTAGAGACTTGGCTACTTCATGAAGAATTAAGGGATCTTCATACATTATATTTTTACCAAGCCAAGTCGTATGGATTATCATCTATATCTTATATCCAATGTTCCTCTTTGCGGTAACTTATACTTCAACTCTTCATGTTTATTGTAAGTTACTTGCCCCTTTGCATGTTTGGTTTTGTACCAAATATGTGTATGTATGTGTTGTGTCTTACTTGCTTATCTTGTGTATTCAAGTATGTTTGTTTGACTCACCATATACTTGTGTATTGTTTTGAGCCTAATGCATCTTGATGATATCTTATTTGGCTCTCTTTGAAGTGATTAATGGAACATCCCATTTTGGGGGAGTGATATGCTTTATGCATCTCTCTTTCTTTAAAATGTGTGTACATGGGTACCACCACTTAGTATTGATATTGCAAGATTATCTAGTCACTATGTGGTGTGCCATACTCATGAGAAATTCAAATTCTAAATATCCATTAATCATCTCTAGTTGAATTTTAGTTGCCTCTTGTTTGGGAAGAAATGACTAATCACATTATGGGGGAGTAATATGTTTTGTACATATCACAAGCCTAGAAAATGTGAACATATGAGGTTATGCCACTTTAGAGTTGATGCTCTTAATTATCTTGTTCCTAGGTGGCATGTTTGCTCAAACAAGCTCCACTTGTAGTAAAAAGATTTTATTGCTCATCTTTTGGTTCTTGTTTGAATAAGAAATTCTTGGTGCGGTTTTTCCTCAAGTACATATCTCTATATCTTATTTGGGACACCGTTTGCTTCAAGTTATTCTAATCATTGCCGTGCGTGATTGTGTGACTAGTTGAAGTTATCAAGAATCTTCATCCATGCATAGTGCTTAATTCTATATACTTATCCTATGCCTTTTATTGTGAAGTTGATCCTTACTATCTTTGTCAATTCACCACCGGAAATTATTTCCAATATACTCATTGTCTTTGACAATTGATAACCTTGTATGTGGTTGAATTTTTGGACCATCTTCACCTTGGATTGTTTCTTACTTTCTTTCCTTATTTCCAAGAAATCTTTATATCTCCCATATGTCTTCCTTGTCCCTTTAAAAAAAAATCTTTTGATAAATCCTCTTGATTCATATCAAGTGTTTATTTTGGAATACATAGCTTTTCTTTACGGTACATTGTGCCATTGTGAAAAGTGAGGGTTTGGTTTATTTGTTCGAACCTTGCTCTTTTGGGAAGTTTTGCTATCTCATTCCTTCTTCTATGCTTTATATGTTGAATGAGATAAGATCTTTGAGCATGTTTGCTTTATTTCATCCTTTATGCTCAATGGTCTCTTCTTAGTTCATTTATTGAACTTTGTTGAACAAATCTTTTGTGATTTACTTCTTAGATATAATTTGGACAACAAATTTGTTTTGTGAAATCTCTATGCCTTATTCAATTCTTTTGGTGTTTTGTCCAAAGTATATCTTCCTTGGATCTTTAAAAGTCTTTTTGCGTGCTTATATGTAATTTATTTATATTTATAGCATGCTTGTCTTCTTTCGATCCATTATGTAGGATATACTCCATCAAATCCTAAATGGCTAAGATGTGCATGAAATTCAAATTTCATCTAAATATGCACATGTTTATATGGAGTGTGTCCTATATATTGTGGTTAGTCTAACCATGTTGGACCCAATAAGTTTGGGGACCAAGATGTACTTGAATAATGTTTTAGGTACATTGGAGATGCAATGGAGGCTTGTCTCATCTATAAGGAAGGTGTTGTCACCATATGAGAATTGGAGTCAAGCTAGGATGATTGATGAACTCTTATCTACTACATCAAGCCATTGCTATCTCGGTAACAAGTATCCTATTCATGCATTCTCATATAGCATCCAACCGCTTGTAGGTTGTATCTTGGCATGAAGTTATTTATTTCAACAAAAAATGCGGTTCTTGAAAACTCATTTTTAAAGTAAAACTTTTTATTGTACATTTGAGTAATTTGAGAAGATGCATATGTTGGGAATATATATATATATCATATGATTCACCTACCCAAATATGCCCTCTAGCAATTTATTGCATATCAATTCCTCAAAGAGCTCTTATGTCCAATATTGATGAAATTGTGAAATAAATCCATATTTATGATACTTGTTGCCTTTCTCAAAACACTCCAACTATCTCTACTTCCCTTATTGTTAGTTGTGATGTTTTTGAGGTTTAACTTGGTTGAAGTTCATTCATATACCATAAGTGAAAATTGGAGCCATAGGCTATATATGCTTCTTAAGCAAACATCCTTTGGTATATTTTATGACTTCATCTTGGATATCTTGTCTTATCTATTTTGTTAACCTCTTGTGTGTGCATGTTTCTTTATGGATCACTTTGTCCACTTTAGAAACTCATATACATAAGAGCGTTAATCCATCACCTTGATATCCTTGTTCTTTGCCAACTATCTTCTTATCCTCTTGATTTTAGTGTTATTGGTAAAGAAGATTTATGAGTGCTTGGTTTATTTGTTTCTCTTCATGCACTCATATCTCATAATTGTTAGACTCAAATTGTTCTTGATAAGCATATTCTCTTTATCTTTGTTGTGTTCTAAATGGTATATAGGGAGTAAGGATTCCATGTTTGTGCATATTGTATTCAAATGCAAACATTATAAATTGTGCACGAACCTTGGGGAGCTTTCTTATTTTTAGAGCTCTATATCTCTCTTATCATGATATCTTTGTTTGTCCAAGTGGATCTTTGATTGCTTGCGTTATTTGTTGAAGCTCACCTCACCATGTTATCTTTATGCAATCTTTGATCCTCAATATAGTTTGATTTCCTTCAAGTATTCATCATTGGATATGTGCACTTGATTCCACTCAAATTATGAGAAGTGCACACTTTGGGGAGGAACTCACATTATATTGGCCTTCTAAATTTTTCACCCATTTTGACAATCGATGCCAATGGGGGAGAAGTTTAGAGGGTTTAAGGGAATGGTTTTATACTTAAGTTTGGTTTGTGCTTAAGTGTTTTGCCTCTCATGCATTCCATATTTATATGTCTTGCATGGTTGTATATATATAGTGGAAACTATCCCAAAGGTTAATCTTGACAATGTATGCAATGAATTCATGTTCATCACACGTGCATACATTGTGGGGGAGTTTTCTCTATATATATTGGTTCTACTCACATCCATTGCATTTGTTGTAGTTGTGTGAGTAGAGCCGGTTTTGATATGGGCTAGTAGCTTTGTGTTACTTGACCATATCAAATACAACCTCTTGTATACAACTTATTCTCGGATAAGTTGCATACTTGTCACTAATATTCATTATATAAACCCTCTTATTGTGGTTGTCATCAATTACCAAAATGGGGGAGATTGTAAGGGTACATTGCCCCTATGTGTGGTTTTGGTAATTAATGACAACCCCTATGGACTAATGTTTTCATTGAGTTTATATGAAGGAATATTCCATAGGTACTACTTGCTCTCCATGTGTTGGATTCAAGTATGGATGCCATGAAGATAAAGGTATATCTTGTGTATTGGCATCAAGATCATCGGTATGAAGATATATATATGTGAGATGATCAATAAGAAGAAATGAAGATGAAGTTCTTATGTGGAACTCAATATTAGCCATGCTCTATTTATGTGAGTATGTGAAGATACAAGGTTGTGTTCGGCAAGTTCAAGATGAGCGTCTCAAGTGAATCACATACTTGAAGCTTGCCGTCCATTTGATGATAATGGACTTGTGAAGATGTGCATCAATGGAGCTTTCCCATCATAGTGTATGGGGGAGCATTTGTGAGTCTTCACGAAGCAACATTGGTCAAGAGAGGCATTCCGGCTTGAGTGAAGCTTGAAGAGTTATCATCAAGATCAAGCGGGATGCGCAAGGCAAAGGTATGGCCTTGCTAGGTTTTCCTTTTACCGGTCTCAAGGTGGATGTTGGGAGACCGGATTATAGGATAGATAGCCGCACTATTAAGAGGGGCTTTCGGTTGGGTAACTTGATCACATCGTCTTAGGGAGCTCAACCCTTTGCATACTTTGCATATCCTTATTGCTTCTTGGTGTTTCTCTATGTGAGGTTCTTGAGCTTGTTGCTAGCTTTACAACAAGCCCAAGTTCATCGAAAACGGAGTTCGCATGCATCTTCTATTGCGTTTTCGAGGTTGGGTGATTTTACCGGTTATTCATGATATAAGGTTCTTCCCTTTTATATTCATGATAAAATCCCCTCCTACAATTTCTTGAGTTTGCACTTTCTATTGGATGGAATTTGTTATTATCTTTCCAACGGAATTTGTTTCATGTCAATCGGAGTTCGGGAGCAATAGTTATTAAAGAAAAGGTAAAAGAAGAAAAAGAAAAAGAAAAGAAAAAAAGGGAAGGCCCCGGTTGCCGCCGACCTGCCCGGCCCGCACGCCGGCCCACCCGGTCGACCGGGCGGCCACCGGCCCACGCGCCAGCCTGGCCCAGCTCCCCTCCGGTCAGACCGGACTTTAACCGGGCCGCCGCCCCGTCCGCCCACTCCCCCGTCGCGCCTCGCGCGCCCTGCGCTCCCGCGCCGCCGGCTGCTGGGCCGCGCAGCCTGAGCGGCCTGCTTTCACTTCCCGCGCGGTGCGAAGGAATTCGCCGCCATGCGCGCGCCCTGCCTCGCCCGGTCGGTGGGCCGGCCGGACCGGACGCCTGACCGGCCTCCCCGGCCCAGGCTCCGGTCGGCCGGCCTGCTGGCCGGCTGGGCTGCTTTTTTGCCCGATTTTAATGCGTTTTTCACCCTACTTTTTCCCCAACGGTTATTTTTCTCCCTAGACTATAAATAGCCCTTCTTCCACCTTGAGCAACTAGTTCTTCCCATTCTCTCACCTCCATTGTTGCTATTTGAAGAACTTGCTCTCCCCCTTGATTCCTCCAACCATTCTTGCTCATATTTGAGGATTTGAGAGAGGAGATCTAGATCTACACTTCCACCAAACCATTTCTTCTCTAAGTGAGGGAATCTCTTGGGATCTAGATCTTGGAGTCTTTGGTTGACTTTCCCCCTTGTTCTTCCTCTCCAATCTCATCCTAGCATTCGTTGCTTTGGTGGGATTTGAGTGTGAAGGACTTGAACACCTCCGGTGTTCTTGCTTTGCATCATTGCATAGTGTTGAGCTCTCCACCACGATTTGTTCGAGTGAGAGACCGTGAGCTTGTTACTCTTGGAGGGTGACCTCCTAGTTGGCTTGGTGATTGGTGCTCCGGTGATCTCTTCAAGAAGATTGTGAAGAGGCCCGGGCTTCTCCTTCGTGGAGCTTGTGAAGTGGTTGCGGAGCTTGCCATCTCCGGAGCGGAGGAAAAGCTAACCATAAGGAAAGGGCCATTATCCTTCGTGGGTGTGGTTCGGAGAATAGGGTGAGCCTTTGTGGCGCGGGGAATCCTTCGTGGGACCTCCACTCCTCCAAACGTGACGTACCTTGTTGCAAAGCAAGGGAACACGGGAATACATCCTCGTCTCCGCGTGCCTCGGTTATTTCTATACCCGAGCTCTCTTTCCTTGTGATAGCCATCGTGCTTGAAGTACATATATCTTGCTATCACTTGTGCTACATATATCTTGTGCCTATCTTGCTTAGCTCTAGTTGCTATTGTTACACTTAGTTGAGCTTGGCATATTTAGGGTTTGTGCTTGTAAACTAAACGATAGTTTAATTCCGCATTCATACAAGACAAATCCGCAAGAGTTTGTAATTGCCTATTCACCCCCCCCTCTAGGCGACATCTCGATCTTTCACATGGCTTGTGTAAGCAAAGGTTGGGGGAGTGTCACTCATAATAAAAACTAAAGTACATGTGTAAACAAAAGAGAAGAGGGATGATCTACCTTGCTGGTAGAAATAACGTCCTTCATGGGAGCCGCTCTTGAAAGTCTGGTTGGCAAGGTAGTTGGTGTACCCATTACCATTCGTTGACAACAACAAGCACCTCTCAAAATAATTTTACTCTTGTTTTAAAAATGAAAAGCTCTAGCGCATGTTAATCCCTGCTTCCCTCTGCGAAGGGTCAATCTTTTACTTTCATGTTGTGTCACCATCCTTTCTTTGAGCACTTTCTTGAGAGCACAACTGTCATTCTTAGTATAATATGCTTGTCCCAAAATATGATTGACTGTGGTATAACTTTGATGCTTTTATCTTTGACAATCTCTATTTCTAGTCTTTCTATGAACCTCAGAGGTGCCTGGGCATTTATGTTTTGCTGTTCAAATTCGGTCAAGCGAGATACCACTTTATCATATCCTTTTATGAACATTGCAATCCTGTTGATAGACATGATTCATGATGCTTATTATTAATTTATTGGTACCTTTCCATGATTGACATAGCTATTGGATGATCTTATTTGCATGTATCTTATTATGAATTGCCAAAGTACTTGTCCATAGCATGAGAATATTTACATCATATGAACAAATATGTTCGTGAAAGTTCTTTTATCACACTCAGTTGTTAACTGAATTGCTTGAGGACAAGCAATAAACCAAGCTTGGGGGGAGTTGATACGTCCAAAACGTATCTACTTTCCCGAACACTTTTGCTATTGTTTTGCCTCTAATTTGTGTATTTTGGATACAACTAACACAGACTAACGCTGTGTTCAGTAGAATTGCTCTGGTGTCTCGTTTTTGTGCAGAAATCCAACTTTCAGGAAAATCCCCGGAATTTATGTCGAAGGTCTTATTTTTCTGGAAGAATTACGGAGCCAGAAGGGCAAGCCAGGTGGAGGCCCGAGGCCCCCACACAGTAGGCCGGCGCGGCCCAGGAGGGGGGCGCGCCGCCCTATTGTGTGGCCGCCTCGGCTGGCCTCCGACCCCCTCCTCTGGACTACTTAAAGGTTTCGATCTAAAAACGCGAGGCAGGAAGTCGAAGTCGCCAGAAACCCTGCAGAACGCCGCCACATCGCGAAACTTCGTCTCGGGACCAGAAACTCCGTTCTGGCACTCCGCCGGGACGGGGAATTGGAGGAGATCATCGCCATCATCACCACCGACGCCTCTCCATCGACCAGCAATGTTTCCCCCATCCATGTGTGAGTAATTCCCCCGCTGTAGGCTGAAGGGGATGGTAGGGATTGGATGAGATTGGTCATGTAATAGCATAAGATTGTTAGGGCATAGTGCCTAGTGTCCGTAATTGGTACTTTGATGATATTGTTGCAACTTGTTATGCTTAATGCTTGTCACTAGGGCCCGAGTGCCATGATCTTAGATCTGAACATGTTATTGTTTCATGATGATATGCATTGTTTTATGATCTTACCTGCAAGTTGTATACACATGTCGCTGTCCGGAACCCGAGGCCCCAAAGTGACAGAAATTGGGACAACCGGAGGGGAAGGCAGTGATGTGAGGATCACATGTGTTCACGAAGTGTTAATGCTTTGCTCCGGTACTTTATTAAAAGGAGTACCTTAATATCCAGTAGATTCCCTAGAGGCCCGGCTGCCACCGGCTGGTAGGACAAAAGATGTTGTGCAAGTTTCTCATTGCGAGCACGTACGACTATATACGGAACACATGCCTATGGATTGCTTAGTACTTGGACACCGTTTTATTATTATCTGCAAATGCCCTGCTTTGATTGTTACATGAGTTTCTCTCATCCATGCAACGCCCGTCATCCATCTCTGTGCCTACAGTATTTTAATCCTGCTGTTTACTAAAATCACTACTGTTGTCTTTGTTCCACGGCTGCTGTTATTTCACTACTGCTACTGCTATAAAACTGTTACTACTGATAAACTCTTGCGAGCAAGTCTGTTTCCAGGTGCAGCTGAATTGACAACTCCGTTGTTAAGGCTTTCAAGTATTCTTTGTCTCCCCTTGTGTCGAATCAATAAATTGGGTTTTACTTCCCGCGAAGACTGTTGCGATCCCCTATACTTGTGGGTCATCACTCATCATATGGATCTCAATCATGTAAGGCAGCTCATGAGATCATTGTATTGAAGTACATGGGAGAGAGAGATTAACCACATAGCTACCGGTACAGCCCTTAGCCTCGATGGAGAACTACTCCCTCCTCATGGGAGATAGCAGCGGCGATGAAGATGGCGGTGGTGTCGATGGAGATGCCTTCCGGGGGCACTTCCCCGCCCCGGCGGCGTGCCGGAACAGAGACTTCTGTCCCCCGAATCTTGGCTTCGCGATGGCGGCGGCTCTGGAACTTTTCTCGTACCGTGGCTTATTCGTCTCGATGTTTTAGGTCAGGAAGGCTTAAATAGGCGAAGAGTCGGAGTCGGAAGGGCCACGGGGGAGCCACACACCAGGGGGGCGCGCCCCCCTCTTGGCCGCGCCGCCACCATGTGTGGGGCCCACCTGGCTCTCCTCTGGCCCCTCTTCGGTGCTCTGGAATCTTCCTTGAAATATAAGATATTGGGCGTTGATTTCGTCCAATTCCGAGAATATTTCCTTACTAGGATTTCTGAAACCAAAAATAGCAGAAAACATGAACTGGCACTTCGGCATCTTGTCAATAGGTTAGTTCCGGAAAATGCATCAAAACGATATAAAGTGTGTATAAAACATGTGTGTATCATCATAAAAGTAGCATGGAACATAAGAAATTATAGATACGTTGGTGTAATATCCCAGGTTTAGAGACGATCGAGGGGTAGATTTTAGAAAGGGATGTGCATTGCATTGTAATTTACGGGGAAATTTCGCGCTTTTAAACAAAAACTGCATCGAAGGGGAACAAGCTTCTCTCTCGACACCTTACAGGGTTAGGGTTTCGAGAGTGCGACAAACCTGTTCCTTATTCAACTAAACTAGGGTTTTGAGAAAAGAGGGGAGAGTTTGCATCACAAATTTAAGTTGCATGATTGAATTACAAGTTAAGATGTTTGATTGAATTCAAACCAAATTTGAATTTGAATTTCAAATTCCAACATCAAATAATCATCACATAATTCAAATTTGAGATAATTTCACAAACAATTACCATTAAGCAATAATACAAGTAATACAACTATTACATTAAGCTCAATAAGGAAAACTTGGGCTTTATTGATCATCACACATATAATACATTGTCTTTACAATATTCAGATTTGAATTATGGAAATACAACAAATTACAAGAATTGAATAATAATGAAAAGAAAAGAAAAGTACAATTTAATGTTCTATCCTAACACTACAAGCTAGTCTTCATCTAGCCTTGTACTTGATGATCTCCATGATCCTTGGAGCATCAGGTTGTTTTCCTGCACACAAACACAAAGCAAATAAAAACAAGTGTTATGCCAAGTGGCATAGCCACTTGGCAGGTTAGCAAACAAATGATATGAAGTGGATATGCTCAAGTCTCTGCCGAGCAGAGCCATGCCACAGATAGAATCAAGCCCAAGTGCACAGCACTTGCACACACACACAACCAGGCAGCTCACCAGGCTATGTGCATGTGCAACACACACACACACACCAGGGTGAGTCACCACAAGCTGCGGTGGTCTTTGTCGACCAGCAAGAGCAAGCCAGTAGCATATAAAAGCTTTTCCCAGCCAAACCCTAGCCATTTGATTCAACCATCGGCAGAATTGAACTGGTAAGCCACCAAGAACACCAAGAACACCAAGAACAGCTAGAACAGATAGAACAGCCTCCCTGTTCAATCTATTCCAGCACACCACTGAATTAAATCAAGCTCATCAAGTCACCAGGAGGAGCAGGGCAAGCAAAGCAACCATAAGATCAACACAGAGGCAAACCTCTACACCAACAGCACATTCTAGGAGCTGGAGTGAGGTATACCAAGCATCATGGACAAACCAGATGGTTTTGTTCATATATAAGCATATGCATCAAGCACACATGATCAACAGGGTGTGATACCCAAGATTGTGTCATCATCTGGTTATTAAACCATATGGTGCAAGCAAGAGCAGAAAGGCCACTGGTCAATCATCAAAAGGGAACAACAAATATGACAATAATTGCATAACTGAAGAAATCCAGCAAGAGATGAGAGCACAAGTCAGCCTAGTTACACACACTTAGCACCTACAGCTAATTTACCATCAGACCTAGACAGAATATTGTCTGTTTGATTTCAACATCAAGAGCCACTGGCAATCCAATAAATGGATCACCCAGAAAGCATTTGGTAAGCAACAGCAAGCCAACAAATAGGGGAGCTACCCTAGGGCAGCATATGAATACTGCCAGGGTCACCTCAAACCCTAGAACAGCCAAACCAACAAGCCAAATACAAATATCATCACCCTGATTGGGTTCAAAGAAGGGCTAGGGTTCCCAACCACTGTGGGCATCCATCTAGCCTAATCCAACCAATTGTGATGATCATCACTGTACAGTTCACATCAATTATCCACTCCATCAATAAAGGCAACACAGATAATTGATATTAACAAGTAAATCATGAAACAGACACATGCTAATGATCCAGAGGATCACTGCAAGCATCAGCTGATGCTTGAGCAAGCACCAACACTGATCTGTGCCACACACATACACATAAATAGGTTACAGCAATGCACAGGCACAGGTAAGCAAACCAATTATCAGCTGTTGATGATCACATGATCATCAGAGCTTGACATAGCATGCTAGGGCATGCTAGAGCATCACTAAGCCACAGAGCATGGACCAGGTATTTAATTGGCCACAGATAATCAACAAGTGTTTCTGATACGTCTCCGACGTATCGATAATTTCTTGTGTTCCATGCCACATTATTGATGATACCTATGGGGGATATGAGGGCGGAGAGGAATCCGGAAACAATCAGCGTTCCGAGACTCCTATAGAGAATTCCACGGGTTGGCGTTGGGGATCTGATACTGGAACTCATAGTACTTCAGTGTATTATGACAGAGAGATGAATGATGACGCCACAACCCAGAACCAGAGTTATCCTAGTAATGAAGGAGTTGATGGGGGGTATCCGACACAGGTTGAGTCGGGTACGAGTGTTGGAAACACCTATGGTGGAGCTACCAGGGAGTACACTCGATGGGTGGACTATGATGCACTTAACGATCAGTTTGTGAACACTGATTTCTCCCTAGGATCATCATCGGATTCCGATTACCAGCCGACGGGGAGACCTTATGTTCCAGGGTCTATCAGGAGGACGACACGTTCGACCGGATGGAAGCCTGGGATGTACCGGGAGTGAAGAATGACTAGAGTCCACCAAGGGAGGCGAGGCTATAATACACAAGTACCACGTGTATTATAGTATGTAATATTTTTGTACATATACTTTAATAAGTGAGTTTGCATACTCACATCGACTTGAGTATTGTAATAAGACCACTTAAGTATGTATATACATGGTATATGTTTTGTATGATTTGGATTTGCTTCTTGATTTCCATTGCGTGACTAGTTCTGTGCACAAAGTTGAGCTCAGAAAACTTGCGCATGGAGTAATTATGAGTATCATCTTGTGTTGCAGAACTAGGGGGTTATGTCGGGAGCGTTAGGAGAGGAGACTGAAGCGCAGCGCATGGAGCGCGAAGCAAAACAAAAGGAAGAGGCTGAGGGGGCAGCCGAGATCAGTTTCCACCACCACCACCACCACCCATGACGCAGAAGAATTTTGTTAAGTACATGGAGCTGGTGGAGGAAAGACAACGTGTAACGTTGGAGCAGCAGAACAAATTCTTTCAAGAATTGCTGCAACAGAACCGGGTAGAGAGACCCGAGAATCAGGGAGTCACTTTATCAGACTTCCAGAACACCAAGCCTATATCTTTCGCATACGCGCCCGATCCAATGGACGCGGAAGATTGGCTCATGGATACTGAGCGAAAGCTCAATACCGTTGGTTGCAACGACCAGGAGAAGGTCCGTTATGCTACCCATCTGCTGTGCGGACCCGCCGCATCATGGTGGGATAATATTGTAGCCGTTTACCTGGCGGGAAAGGTATTCACTTGGGAGGAATTCGCAAGGAAGTTCAGGGAATCCAATGTCCCTGAAAGTATTGTGGAACTGAAGCGCCGAGAATTTGAAAGTCTCGAGCAGAAGGACAAGGCAATCCTGACTTATGTCAGGGAATTCTCAAAACTGTCCCGGTATGCGGTTGAAGAAGTCAACACCGAGGACAAGAAGAAGAAAAGGTTTCTGAGGGGATTAAGTCCCCAGTTTAAAGTACAGCTCCGTATGATGAGAGCAACAGAGTTCCAAGAGTTGGTGGATGCAGCCATCACTCTGGAAGATGATTTTAAGCAACTGCAAGAGGAAAAGAGGAAGAAGGCCAAGTTTGAGCCTAAGAGGTTTGTTAGTAACAAGCCTAATACCAGCTTGAGTTTCAAGCCCAGATACAACAACAACAACAACAACAACAACAACAACAACAACAACAACAACAGCAACTACTACGGTAGTAGGAAGAACCAAGCATTCCAGTCTGCAAATCAAATAGTTTGCAGAAGCTATGGATTCACAGGGCATTTTGCCAAGGATTGCAAGAAGCCAAAGATCATATGCTTTGGTTGTCGCCAGGAGGGGCACATGCTGAAGGACTGCCCCAAGAGAAACACTGGGGGAGGTCAGTCTGGAGGAGGTGGAAGCCGAGGAGGAAACACCGGAGGGAACTGGAAGAATAAGAAGCCCTTCGGCAAGCTGAACTGCACTAGTCTGGAGGAGGTGGTCAACTCCGATCAGGGGGTGATAGGTACGCTCCAGATACTCACTCATCCTGGCAAAGTACTTTTTGATACTGGTGCAACTACATCATTCATTTCTCAACAATTCATCATCAAACATGGGATTAGTTGCACTAAGTTAGATACACCCATAACCATACTTTCTGCGGGGGGAACGATAGTAGTAACCCACACCAAACAAAAACAAGTCATCATGATCAACAAGTGCGCGTTTGACGCGGACCTGTTCATTTTACCGATGAAGGACATTGTTGTCATTCTTGGTATGAACTGGTTGGAAGCTAATGGAGCATTGATCGACTGTGTGAACAAGACGGTATCTTTGAAAAGTCCCGATGGAAGTAGAATGTTTTACCAAGGCGACAAACATACACAGATTGAAGTGGAGCTACAGCTGAACAGCATGAAGGAAGTAAAATTGGAAGATATACCTATAGTGAATGAATTCCAGGATGTGTTTCCTGCGGAATTACTTGGTATGCCACCAGATAGGGAGATAGAATTCACTATCGACCTAATTCCAGGAACAGCTCTGATTGCTAAGGCACCATACAAGATGGGGCCCAAGAAGTTGAAAGAACTTAAGGAGCAACTGGATGACTTGGAACAGAAAGGATTTATACAAGAGAGTGTTTCACCATGGGGTTCACCGGTGATCTTCGTGGATAAAAGAGATGGAGGAAGAAGGATGTGCGGAGACTACAGGAATCTGAACAACGTCACAATCAAGAACAAGTATCCACTTCCAAGAATACAAGATCTATTTGATCAAGTTAGAGGCGCGGGAGTCTTTTCCAAGATTGATCTAAGATCCGGTTATCACCAGATAAAGATCAAGAAGGAAGACGTTCCGAAAACTGCCTTTGTCTCAAGGTATGGACATCATGAATACCTCGTAGTACCTTTTGGATTAACCAATGCCCCAGCAATATTCATGAATCTCATGAATAAGATTTTCATGCCATATCTAGACAAGTTTGTCATCGTATTCATCGATGATATTTTGATCTATTCCAAGAACAAGGCCGAACATGCTGAACATTTGAGGTTAGTGTTGCAAACACTAAGAGAACATCAACTCTATGCCAAATTCAGCAAGTGTGAATTTTGGCTAGATCAAGTGGAATTTCTTGGTCATGTCATTAGTAAAGATGGAATCGCTGTTAACCCGAGCAAGGTAGCAGCAGTTTTAGAATGGAAAGCACCCAAGACTGTCAAGGAAATCCGAGGATTCCTAGGAATGGCAGGATATTATCAGAGATTCATTGAAGGATTCTCCAAGATAGCAGGACCTATGACAAAACTGTTAAGAAAAAACACACCATTCATGTGGTCAGAGGAGTGTGAGAAGAGTTTTCAAACTCTGAAGGAGAAACTCACCACGGCACCGGTATTAGCGATTAGGAAGTTGGCAAGGATTACACCGTGTACTGTGACACATCCAAGCATGGATTGGGTTGCGTACTCATGCAAGATCGGAAAATGATATCTTATGGATCAAGGCAACTCAGACCTCATGAAGTGAATTATCCAAAACATGATTTAGAGCTAGCAGCAGTTGTATTTGCACTCAAAACATGGAGACATTTCCTTTATGGAGCCAAGTGTGAGCTCTATACAGATCATAAGAGTCTCAAATATTTCTTCACTCAGAAAGAACTCAACATGAGGCAGAAAAGATGGCTAGAATTGATCAAGGATTATGACTTGACCATCAATTACACTCCAGGAAAGGCCAATGTTGTAGCAGATGCCTTGAGTAGGAAGAGCACCGGAGGAGTGGAACAAGAAATATCACCGGAGTTGAGGAAGGAAATAAGTCAAGCCCAAATACAACTTTGGGAGAAGGAAGCTCATGAAGGACTATCGGCTTTACAAGTAGCCGATGAGCTAAATGTCAACCTGAAGAATGAGATAATGATGGGTCAGTTAGACGATCCATTCATCGTGGAGGAGATGAAAAGAATAGATGAGGGAAGACCATCAGAATTTCACCGCGGAGAATCTGGATCATTATGGTTCCAGAAGAGAATTTGTGTTCCGGATATTGCTGAAATCAAGGAAGTAATACTCCGGGAAGCCCATCAAACACCATACTCCATTCATCCGGGAAGTACAAAGATGTACATGGATCTAAAGGAGTTATTCTGGTGGAATAATATGAAGAGAGAGATAGCACAATATGTGGCGGAATGCCATACCTGCCAGAGAGTGAAGGCAGAACACCAAACTCCGGCAGGAAAGTTACAACCTTTACCTATTCCAGAGTGGAAATGGGAGGAAATAGGGATGGATTTCATCACCGGACTACCCATGACCAATAAAAAGAAGGACATGATATGGGTAATCGTGGACCGGTTGACGAAGAGTGCACACTTCTTAGCGGTAAATCAGCAGGATAAAGGAGAGAAACTCATCGATCTTTACATCAAAGAGATCGTGAGTAAGCATGGAGTGCCCAAGAAGATCGTGTCGGATCGAGGATCCGTGTTCACATCAGCATTCTGGAAGCAACTACACGAAGCTTTAGGATCCAAGTTGGACTATAGTACTGCTTATCATCCTCAGACAGGTGGACAAACCGAGAGAACCAACCAGATCTTAGAGGATATGCTCAGGGCTTGTGCCCTAGACTTCGGAGGATCATGGGAGGAGCACTTGCCACTAGCAGAGTTTTCATACAATAACAGCTATCAAAGCAGCATCAAGATGGCACCTTTTGAAGCTCTTTATGGAAGAAAGTGTAGATCACCGATATGTTGGTATGAAGCCAGAGCAAGCAAAGAGTTCAACCCTGATTATGTCAAGGAAAAACAACAAATCATTGACATTATCAGAGATAGGCTCAAAATAGCCCAGAGACGACAAAAGAGTTATGCCGATCAAAAGAGGAGAACATGGGAGCCACGAGTTGGAGACATGGTATACCTTAGGGTGAGCCCGATGAAAGGACTTCAGAGGTTTGGAGTAAAAGGAAAGCTAAGCCCTAGATACATCGGACCTTTCAAGATTTTGAGTCAAAACCGAGGGTTAGCCTTCGAATTGGAATTACCAGGAAGGTTATCTCAGGTACACAATGTATTTCATGTGTCGCAACTCAGAAAATGTTTGAAGACCCCTGATGAGCCAGTATCACATGAAGAGCTCGAGTTACAACCAGACTTGACATACATCGAGAAGCCCGCAAAGATTCTCGAGGAAAACTGGAAACAACTCAGGAATCGAGCGATAAAGTACTGCAAGATACAATGGAAGCACCATCCCGAGAGGGAAGCCACCTGGGAAAAGGAGGAAGACCTGAGAAAAACATACCCCGAACTTTTCAGGTATTACAACCACAACTTCGGGACAAAGTTTTCTTTAAGGGGGAAAGGCTGTAATATCCCAGATTTAGAGACGATCGAGGGGTAGATTTTAGAAAGGTATGTGCATTGCATTGTAATTTACGGGGAAATTTCGCGCTTTTAAACAAAAACTGCATCGAAGGGGAACAAGCTTCTCTCTCGACACCTTACAGGGTTAGGGTTTCGAGAGTGCGACAAACCTGTTCCTTATTCAACTAAACTAGGGTTTTGAGAAAAGAGGGGAGAGTTTGCATCACAAATTTAAGTTGCATGATTGAATTACAAGTTAAGATGTTTGATTGAATTCAAACCAAATTTGAATTTGAATTTCAAATTCCAACATCAAATAATCATCACATAATTCAAATTTGAGATAATTTCACAAACAATTACCATTAAGCAATAATACAAGTAATACAACTATTACATTAAGCTCAATAAGGAAAACTTGGGCTTTATTGATCATCACACATATAATACATTGTCTTTACAATATTCAGATTTGAATTATGGAAATACAACAAATTACAAGAATTGAATAATAATGAAAAGAAAAGAAAAGTACAATTTAATGTTCTATCCTAACACTACAAGCTAGTCTTCATCTAGCCTTGTACTTGATGATCTCCATGATCCTTGGAGCATCAGGTTGTTTTCCTGCACACAAACACAAAGCAAATAAAAACAAGTGTTATGCCAAGTGGCATAGCCACTTGGCAGGTTAGCAAACAAATGATATGAAGTGGATATGCTCAAGTCTCTGCCGAGCAGAGCCATGCCACAGATAGAATCAAGCCCAAGTGCACAGCACTTGCACACACACACAACCAGGCAGCTCACCAGGCTATGTGCATGTGCAACACACACACACACCAGGGTGAGTCACCACAAGCTGCAGGTGGTGCTGTCGACCAGCAAGAGCAAGCCAGTAGCATATAAAAGCTTTTCCCAGCCAAACCCTAGCCATTTGATTCAACCATCGGCAGAATTGAACTGGTAAGCCACCAAGAACACCAAGAACACCAAGAACAGCTAGAACAGATAGAACAGCCTCCCTGTTCAATCTATTCCAGCACACCACTGAATTAAATCAAGCTCATCAAGTCACCAGGAGGAGCAGGGCAAGCAAAGCAACCATAAGATCAACACAGAGGCAAACCTCTACACCAACAGCACATTCTAGGAGCTGGAGTGAGGTATACCAAGCATCATGGACAAACCAGATGGTTTTGTTCATATATAAGCATATGCATCAAGCACACATGATCAACAGGGTGTGATACCCAAGATTGTGTCATCATCTGGTTATTAAACCATATGGTGCAAGCAAGAGCAGAAAGGCCACTGGTCAATCATCAAAAGGGAACAACAAATATGACAATAATTGCATAACTGAAGAAATCCAGCAAGAGATGAGAGCACAAGTCAGCCTAGTTACACACACTTAGCACCTACAGCTAATTTACCATCAGACCTAGACAGAATATTGTCTGTTTGATTTCAACATCAAGAGCCACTGGCAATCCAATAAATGGATCACCCAGAAAGCATTTGGTAAGCAACAGCAAGCCAACAAATAGGGGAGCTACCCTAGGGCAGCATATGAATACTGCCAGGGTCACCTCAAACCCTAGAACAGCCAAACCAACAAGCCAAATACAAATATCATCACCCTGATTGGGTTCAAAGAAGGGCTAGGGTTCCCAACCACTGTGGGCATCCATCTAGCCTAATCCAACCAATTGTGATGATCATCACTGTACAGTTCACATCAATTATCCACTCCATCAATAAAGGCAACACAGATAATTGATATTAACAAGTAAATCATGAAACAGACACATGCTAATGATCCAGAGGATCACTGCAAGCATCAGCTGATGCTTGAGCAAGCACCAACACTGATCTGTGCCACACACATACACATAAATAGGTTACAGCAATGCACAGGCACATGTAAGCAAACCAATTATCAGCTGTTGATGATCACATGATCATCAGAGCTTGACATAGCATGCTAGGGCATGCTAGAGCATCACTAAGCCACAGAGCATGGACCAGGTATTTAATTGGCCACAGATAATCAACAAGTGTTTCTGATACGTCTCTGACGTATCGATAATTTCTTGTGTTCCATGCCACATTATTGATGATATCTACATGTTTTATGCACACTTTATGTCATATTCGTGCATTTTCTGGAACTAACCTATTAACAAGATGCCGAAGTGCCAGTTGCTGTTTTCTGCTATTTTTGGTTTCAGAAATCCTAGTAACGAAATATTCTCGGAATTGGACGAAATCAACGCCCAGGGTCCTATTTTGCCACGAAGCTTCCAGAAGACCGAAGAGGAGACGAAGTGGGGCCACGAGGTGGCCAGACTATAGGGCGGCGCGGCCCAGGTCTTGGCCGCGCCGACCTATAGTGTGGGCCCCTCGTGTGGCCCCCTGACCTGCCCTTCCGCCTACTTAAAGCCTCCATCGCGAAACCCCCAGTACCGAGAGCCACGATACGGAAAACCTTCCAGAGACGCCGCCGCCGCCAATCCCATCTCGGGGGATTCAGGAGATCGCCTCCGGCACCCTGCCGGAGAGGGGAATCATCTCCCGGAGGACTCTACGCCGCCATGGTCGCCTCCGGAGTGATGAGTGAGTAGTCTACCCCTGGACTATGGGTCCATAGCAGTAGCTAGATGGTTGTCTTCTCCCCATTGTGCTTAATTGTCGGGTCTTGTGAGCTGCCGAACATGATCAAGATCATCTATCTGTAATTCTATATGTTGCGTTTGTTGGGATCCGATGAATAGAGAATACTTGTTATGTTGATTATCAAAGTTATGTCTATGTGTTGTTTATGATCTTGCATGCTCTCCGTTACTAGTAGATGCTCTGGCCAAATAAATGCTTGTAACTCCAAGAGGGAGTATTTATGCTCGATAGTGGGTTCATGTCTCCGTGAATCTGGGGGAGTGACAGAAACCTCTAAGATTATGGATGTGCTGTTGCCACTAGGGATAAAACATTGGTGCTATGTTCGAGGATGTAGTTACTGATTACATTACGCGCAATACTTAATGCAATTGTCTCTGTTGTTAGCAACTTAATACGGAGGGGTTCGGATGATAACCTGAAGGTGGACTTTTTAGGCATAGATGCATGCTGGATAGCGGTCTATGTACTTTGTCGTAATGCCCAATTAAATCTCACTATACTCATCATAATATGTATGTGCATGGTCATGCCCTCTTTATTTGTCACTTGCCCAACTGTAATTTGTTCACCCAACATGCTGTTTATCTTATGGGAGAGACACCTCTAGTGAACTGTGGACCCCGGTCCAATTCTCTATACTGAAATACAATCTACTGCAATCTTGTTTCTTGTTTTCTGCAAACAATCATCTTCCACACAATACGGTTAATCCTTTGTTACAGCAAGCCGGTGAGATTGACAACCTCACTGTTTCGTTGGGGCAAAGTACTTTGGTTGTGTTGTGCAGGTTCCACGTTGGCGCCGGAATCCCTGGTGTTGCGCCGCACTACATCCCGCCGCCATCAACCTTCAACGTGCTTCTTGACTCCTACTGGTTCGATTAAACCTTGGTTTCTTACTGAGGGAAACTTGCCGCTGTGTGCATCACACCTTCCTCTTGGGGTTCCCAACGGACGTGTCAACTACACGCATCAAGCAAATTTCTGGCGCCGTTGCGGGAGATCAAGACACGCTGCAAGGGGAGTCTCCACTTCCCAATCTCTTTACTTTGTTTTTGTCTTGCTTAGTTTTATTTACTACTTTGTTTGCTGCACTAAATCAAAATACAAAAAAATTAGTTGCTAGTTTTACTTTATTTGTTATCTCGTTTGCCATATCAAAAACACAAAAAAATTAGTTACTCGCATTTACTTTATCTAGTTTGCTTTATTTACTACTGCTAAAATGGCTACCCCTGAAAATACTAAGTTGTGTGACTTCACAACCACAAATAATAATGATTTCTTATGCACACCTATTGCTCCACCTGCTACTACAGCAGAATTCTTTGAAATTAAACCTGCTTTACTGAATCTTGTTATGCGAGAGCAATTTTCTGGTGTTAGTTCTGATGATGCTGCTGCCCATCTTAATAATTTTGTTGAACTATGTGAAATGCAAAAATATAAAGATGTAGATGGTGACATTATAAAATTAAAATTGTTCCCTTTCTCATTAAGAGGAAGAGCTAAAGATTGGTTGCTATCTCTGCCTAAGAATAGTATTGATTCCTGGACTAAATGCAAGGATGCTTTTATTGGTAGATATTATCCCCCTGCTAAAATTATATCTTTGAGGAGTAGCATAATGAATTTTAAACAATTAGAAACTGAGTATGTTGCACAAGCATGGGAAAGAATGAAATCTTTGGTTAAAAATTGCCCAACCCATGGACTGACTACTTGGATGATCATCCAAACCTTCTATGCAGGACTAAATTTTTCTTCGCGGAATTTATTGGATTCAGCTGCTGGAGGTACCTTTATGTCCATCACTTTGGGGGCGGCTACAAAGCTTCTTGATGATATGATGATAAACTACTCTAAATGGCACACGGAAAGAGCTCCACAAGGTAAGAAGGTAAATTCAATGAAGAAACCTCTTCCTTGAGTGATAAGATTGATGCTATTATGTCTATGCTTGTGAATGATAGGACTAATGTTGATCCTAATAATGTTCCGTTAGCTTCATTGGTTGCACAAGAAGAACATGTTGATGTAAACTTCATTAAAAATAATAATTTCAACAACAATGCTTATCGGAACAATTCTAGTAATAACTATAGGCCATATCCTTATAATAATGGTAACGGTTATGCTAATTCTTATGGGAATTCTTACAATAATAATAGGAACACACCCCCTGGACTTGAAGCTATGCTTAAAGAATTTATTAGTACACAAACTGCCTTTAACAAATCTGTTGAGGAAAAACTCAATAAAATTGATATTCTCGCTTCTAAGGTTGATAGTCTTGCCTCTGATGTTGATCTTTTGAAATCGAAAGTTATGCCTAATAGGGATATTGAAAATAAAATTGTTACTACAGCAAATGCCATCCAAGTTAGAATTAATGAGAATATAAGATTGATGGCCGAATTGCGTGCTAGGTGGGATAGAGAAGAAAATGAAAAACTAGCTAAAGAAGATAATATAGCTAAAGTTTGGACTATTACCACGACTAGTAATGCTAATGCTACACATGTTGCTGCACCTCCTAATATTAATAATAAAAGAATTGGTGTTAGCAATGTTTCCACTTCTAATGCAAAGCGCGAGAAACTGCCTGAAATTACTAAAACTGCTGAAATTGCTTGTGATAAAACTGCTGAAATTTTTTCCAACATTGGGGATGATGATCCCATTGATTTAGATTATAATGGTTTGAATTTTGATGATTGCCACATCTCTGAAGTTATAAAGTTCTTGCAAAAACTTGCTAAAAGTCCTAATGCTAGTGCTATAAATTTGGCTTTCACGCAACATATTACAAATGCTCTCATAAAAGCTAGAGAAGAGAAACTAGAGCGCGAAGCCTCTATTCCTAGAAAGCTAGAGGATGGTTGGGAGCCCATCATTAAGATGAAGGTTAAAGATTTTGATTGTAATGCTTTATGTGATCTTGGTGCAAGTATTTCTGTTATGCCTAAGAAAATCTATAATATGCTTGACTTGCCACCACTGAAAAATTGTTATTTGGATGTTAATCTTGCTGATCATTCTACAAAGAAACCTTTGGGGAAAGTTGATAATGTTCACATTACCATTAACAATAACCTTGTCCCCGTTGATTTTGTTGTCTTGGATATTGAATGCAATGCATCTTGTCCCATCATATTGGGAAGACCTTTTCTTCGAACTGTTGGTGCTATCATTGATATGAAGGAAGGTAATATTAAATATCAATTTCCTCTCAAGAAAGGTATGGAACACTTCCCTAGAAATAGAATGAAGTTACCTTTTGATTCTATTATTAGAACAAATTATGATGTTGACACTTCGTCTCTTGATAATACTTGATATACACTTTCTGCGCCTAGCTGAAAGGCGTTAAAGAAAAGCGCTTATGGGAGACAACCCATGTGTTTTTACTACAGTACTTTGTTTTTATTTTGTGTCTTGGAAGTTGTTTAATACTGTAGCAACCTCTCCTTATCTTAGTTTAGTGTTTTGTTGTGCCAAGTAAATTCGTTGATAGTAAAGTTCATACTAGATTTGGATTACTGCGCAGAAACAGATTTCTTTGCTGTCACGAATCTGGGCTGTTTTCTCTGTAGGTAACTCAGAAAATTATGCCAATTTACGTGAGTGATCCTCAGATATGTACACAACTTTCATTCAATTTGAGAATTTTCATTTGAGCAAGTCTGGTGCCTCGATAAAATTCGTCAATACGAACTGTTCTGTTTTGACAGATTCTGCCTTTTATTTCGCATTGCCAGTTTTGTTATGTTCGATGGATATTTCGATTCCATTGACTTTCAGTAGCTTTGTGCAATGTCCAGAAGTGTTAAGAATGATTATGTCACCTCTGAACATGTATATTTTGATTGTGCACTAACCCTCTAATGAGTTGTTCTAAGTTTGGTGTGGAGGAAGTTTTCAAGGATCAAGAGAGGAGTATGATGCAATATGATCAAGGAGAGTGAAAGCTCTAAGCTTGGGGATGCCCCGGTGGTTCACCCCTGCATATTCTAAGAAGACTCAAGCGTCTAAGCTTGGGGATGCCCAAGGCATCCCCTTCTTCACGCTTGGGGATGCCCAAGGCATCCCCTTCTTCATCGACAACATTATCAGGTTCCTCCCCTGAAACTATATTTTTATTCCATCACATCTTATGTGCTTTTCTTGGAGCGTCGGTTTGTTTTTGTTTTTTTTTTGTTTGAATAAAATGGATCCTAGCATTCACTTTGTGGGAGAGAGACACGCTCCGCTATAGCATATGGACAAGTATGTCCTTAGGCTCTACTCATAGTATTCATGGCGAAGTTTCTTCTTCGTTAAATTGTTATATGGTTGGAATTGGAAAATGATACATGTAGTAAATTGCTATAATGTCTTGGATAATGTGATACTTGGCAATTGTTGTGCTCATGTTTAAGCTCTTGCATCATATACTTTGCACCCATTAATGAAGAAACACCTAGAGCTTGCTAATTTGGTTTGCATATTTGGTCTCTCTAAAGTCTAGATAATTTCTAGTATTGAGTTTGAACAACAAGGAAGACGGTGTAGAGTCTTATAATGTTTTCAATATGTCTTTTATGTGAGTTTTGCTGCACCGGTTCATCCTTGTGTTTGTTTCAAATAGCCTTGCTAGCCTAAACCTTGTATCGAGAGGGAATACTTCTCATGCATCCAAAATACTTGAGCCAACCACTATGCCATTTGTGTCCACCATACCTAGCTACTACATGGTATTTCTCCGCCATTCCAAAGTATATTGCTTGAGTGCTACCTTTAAATTTCCACTCTTCACCTTTACAATATATAGCTCATGGGACAAATAGCTTAAAAACTATTGTGGTATTGAATATGTACTTATGCACTTTATCTCTTATTAAGTTGCTTGTTGTGCGATAACCATGTTTCTGGGGACGCCATCAACTATTCTTTGTTGAATATCATGTGAGTTGCTATGCATGTTCGTCTTGTCTGAAGTAAGGGAGATCTACCACCTTATGGTTAAGCATGCATATTGTTAGAGAAGAACATTGGGCCGCTAACTAAAGCCATGATTCATGGTGGAAGTTTCAGTTTTGGACATATATCCTCAATCTCATATGAGAATAATAATTGTTGCTACGTGCTTATGCATAAAAGAGGAGTCCATTATCTGTTGTCTATGTTGTCCCGGTATGGATGTCTAAGTTGAGAATAATCAATAGCGAGAAATCCAATGCGAGCTTTCTCCTTAGACCTTTGTACAGGCGGCATAGAGGTACCCCATTGTGACACTTGGTTAAAACATGTGTATTGCGATGATCCGGTAGTCCAAGCTAATTAGGACAAGGTGCGGGCACTATTAGTATACTATGCATGAGGCTTGCAACTTGTAAGATATAATTTACATGATACATATGCTTTATTACTACCGTTGACAAAATTGTTTCTTGTTTTCAAAATCAAAGCTCTAGCACAAATATAGCAATCGATGCTTTTCCTCTATGGAGGACCATTCTTTTTACTTTTATGTTGAGTCAGTTCACCTATTTCTCTCCACCTCAAGAAGCAAACACTTGTGTGAACTGTGCATTGATTCCTACATACTTGCATATTGCACTTATTATATTACTCTATGTTGACAATTATCCATGAGATATGCATGTTATAAGTTGAAAGCAACCGCTGAAACTTAATCTTCCTTTGTGTTGCTTCAATGCTTTTACTTTGAATTATTGCTTTATGAGTTAACTTTTATGCAAGACTTATTGATGCTTGTCTTGAAGTACTATTCATGAAAAGTCTTTGCTATATGATTCACTTGTTTACTCATGTCATATACATTGTTTTGATCGCTGCATTCACTACATATGCTTTACAAATATTATGATCAAGGTTATGATGGCATGTCACTCCAGAAATTATCTTTGTTATCATTTTACCTGCTCGGGACGAGCAGAACTAAGCTTGGGGATGCTGATACGTCTCCGACGTATCGATAATTTCTTGTGTTCCATGCCACATTATTGATGATATCTACATGTTTTATGCACACTTTATGTCATATTCGTGCATTTTCTGGAACTAACCTATTAACAAGATGCCGAAGTGCCAGTTGCTGTTTTCTGCTGTTTTTGGTTTCAGAAATCCTAGTAACGAAATATCCTCGGAATTGGACGAAATCAACGCCCAGGGTCCTATTTTGCCACGAAGCTTCCAGAAGACCGAAGAGGAGACGAAGTGGGGCCACGAGGTGGCCAGACTATAGGGCGGCGCGGCCCAGGTCTTGGCCGCGCCGACCTATAGTGTGGGCCCCTCGTGTGGCCCCCTGACCTGCCCTTCCGCCTACTTAAAGCCTTCGTCGCGAAACCCCCAGTACCGAGAGCCACGATACAGAAAACCTTCCAGAGACGCCGCCGCCGCCAATCCCATCTCGGGGGATTCAGGAGATCGCCTCCGGCACCCTGCCGAAGAGGGGAATCATCTCCCGGAGGACTCTACGCCGCCATGGTCGCCTCCGGAGTGATGAGTGAGTAGTCTACCCCTGGACTATGGGTCCATAGCAGTAGCTAGATGGTTGTCTTCTCCCCATTGTGCTTAATTGTCGGGTCTTGTGAGCTGCCGAACATGATCAAGATCATCTATCTGTAATTCTATATGTTGCGTTTGTTGGAATCCGATGAATAGAGAATACTTGTTATGTTGATTATCAAAGTTATGTCTATGTGTTGTTTATGATCTTGCATGCTCTCCGTTACTAGTAGATGCTCTGGCCAAGTAAATGCTTGTAACTCCAAGAGGGAGTATTTATGCTCGATAGTGGGTTCATGTCTCCGTGAATGCGGGAGTGTGAGAAACCTCTAAGATTTTGGTTGTGCTGTTGCCACTAGGGATAAAACATTGGTGCTATGTTCGAGGATGTAGTTACTGATTACATTACGCGCAATACTTAATGCAATTGTCTGTTGTTAGCAACTTAATACTGGAGGGGGTTCGGATGATAACCTGAAGGTGGACTTTTTAGGCATAGATGCATGCTGGATAGCGGTCTATGTACTTTGTCGTAATGCCCAATTAAATCTCACTATACTCATCATAATATGTATGTGCATGGTCATGCCCTCTTTATTTGTCAATTTCCCAACTGTAATTTGTTCACCCAACATGCTATTTATCTTATGGGAGAGACACCTCTAGTGAACTGTGGACCCCGGTCCAATTCTCTATACTGAAATACAATCTACTGCAATCTTGTTTCTTGTTTTCTGCAAACAATCATCTTCCACACAATACGGTTAATCCTTTGTTACAGCAAGACGGTGAGATTGACAACCTCACTGTTTCGTTGGGGCAAAGTACTTTGGTTGTGTTGTGCAGGTTCCACGTTGGCGCCGGAATCCCTGGTGTTGCGCCGCACTATATCCCGCCGCCATCAACCTTCAACGTGCTTCTTGACTCCTACTGGTTCGATTAAACCTTGGTTTCTTACTGAGGGAAACTTGCCGCTGTGCGCATCACACCTTCCTCTTGGGGTTCCCAACGGACGTGTCAACTACACGCATCAGTTTCACAGACAACCAAATAGATAATTAAATGATTGTATCCAGAAGCACATCCAAGGCAGGATGAACCACTAGATCAAGATAAATTAGTAAAGCACTTGGTGCTCATCACTGAATCATGCAGTTAAACCAGCAGTAATGCTCAATCAAGCATACACATGGAATTGAGCACAAGGGACAGCATGCCAGTGCCCTGGAACTTGCAAATTGCAAGGAATACACATGGTAATCAAGCCAGGGCAGCCAAATTGAATACACATGAGTGTCTAGCAAGAATGGTAACTAGAACAGAGGCACAGGGAAGGATCCAAGCCAGATATGCAAGATTCAACAAGCATGTGGCTTTGGAACATGCACAGAACTGTGCACAATCAAGATAACAAGAATTAAGCCTAGCTAATAGGCAGAATAGGGCAGCACCGTAGCTAGGATTCATGGCAGTAGCACAAGCAGCAGCAGCACACGCCACACAGCAAGCTAGGCGCAACAGAGCAGCAGCAATAGCACGGCAGGCCTCCATGAGGAGGAAAACCTTGGCTAGAGCTACTGAGAGAGGAAGAAGAACAGGACATAAGGGAGAAGAAGAGGTGGAGGACGTACCAGGGTCGAGCAGGCCAACCACCATGGTGGCCACGGCGGCACACGCCAGGGCGTGGTGGCGCCAGTCCAAGCCAGGCCATGGCGGCGCCACAGCACCACCCCATCGTGGCGGCCACAGCACCATCACGCCCGGAGCTTGGGGAGCCACGGGATCAAGCGGATCCCGAACCCTAGGCATGGCGGTGAGGGTCGATGACGAGCGAGGGACGGCGTCAGATCCAAATCGACGCGGAGGGAACGAATCGCCGTCATCTGGCGGTTCGATTGCGCCCCATGGCGTAAGCCATGGCGGCCGGAGACCGCCGGATTCGGCCGGCGACGGTGCGGGCGACGTAGGTCGCCAGTGAGAGCGGAGGGGATTAGGGTTAGGTCGAGCAGCGCGAGGTGAGGGAGTGAGCGAGCGACCGCTCGGGTCGGTTGGACCCGAGCTGGTTTAGCCCAACCCACTGGGCTCCACTGACAGGTGGGCCCAGGGGCATATATGTCCTTTCATAATTCATATATATGCTGAAACTTTGAAATTTAATAAGAAATGCTTAGAAGCTCAAAAAAAAATTAAAAATATGAAAATGGATCAGCATAAAATTCTCTACTTGAATAAAATACCAAACAGAATTTTTAAAGACAATTAAGAATAAATCCTACTTTGATGATTTAAATAAGAATTTAAATCACACATATTATTTTCTAAAATGAAAATAAGTCCATTAATGCATTTGGACTTTAAAAACACCTTGACAATATTTCAAGGTTGTATTTACCCTAAATCAAGTATCTCCAAGATGTTCTTAGTATTTAACCTTCCACATGAAATTACAACGACATCGGAAGGGGGGAACAAACCCTAAAACTGGAATCATGCATAATTGCTTCTTTAACCATTGCCCTTATCGGACAATGATGCTATTTTTCAGAGACAGAGGACAAGGGTCAGTCCACACCATCCAACTGCAAAACTTTGCAGTGTTCAGGCAAGTTCATCACTTGCTCATGTCATTTGAGTATTTCTATCAAATTACTTGCAAAGTATTATGGTTATCACTATTGCATAAAAATCAAAACCACTACTTTCATAACTATGAATATGACTATGTGGTGGGCAATGGAACCATGGATTGTGTTGATATGGTGGAGGTTCCATTGCACGGGTTTATATCCATCTAGGATTAAACAACAAATGTCGCCAGTGATTCTTGTGCCGTAATACCCGTGTTAACCATAAGATCCTGAGTGGGACGGAGTAGTCAAAAGTGTTTCCACCTCTCGTTCATCAACGGATGCGCTTACCGTAGCAGTTGTATCTGGCGGAACAACCGGAGGGTGGGGATCCCATTCTAATTCCCCACGGTAATGCTTTGCATACCGTAGCAGTTGTGTCTTGCGGAACAACCGGAGGGTGGGGATCCCATTCTAATTCCTCACGGTAATGCGGTCTATGATGGGTTGCAGCTACCGGTGTAGGAGTGTATGGTAGAGCCCAGCACTGTCGTCGTGGTCGGGGTCCACCCTGAAATTACGGGAATAATGGGACCGGCGTGGATCCAGGGTCGAGGCATGCAACAACGGGTGGGTGTTCGAGGTAGCGGAGGAACATGATTGGCTAGACCTTATACCGGGCCTCACACCGAAGGAAGTGTGGACGGGAAAGCTGCCCGGTTGGCACCAAGGTTAAGATCTCTTATGGGTAAAGCAACACACCTCTGCAGAGTGTAAAGAACTGTGACCTGTCGCTCCCTGTTCCGGGATGAGGAACTGCGAATGCGGCCGGAAAGGAGCTCCATGAAGTTCTAGTAAACCGGTGAAGGCTGGCGGACATAGCTCTTTGGAATAAAAGCAATCTCTTGAAGAAATGTTTATCAAACTTGCATTGGTATTAGACTTTCTGGTCTAATATCGTAGCTAGAGCATTAAACACCTCTTATCTATAATGAACTTGTTGAGTACACTCGTACTCATACCACTCTTAACTCCCATGCTTAGATTGTCTGAATCGTCTGGAGGAGGACTACAACAACAATGAAGGAGCCGAGATCATCGGCTATGAAGAACCAGACCTCTCTGGAGGTATAGAAGGCGTAGACTACCTCATCGTCTACGGATCCGGGAAGGCTTCCGGCGGAGATCAAGCCTAGAGACATCCAGTAGTAGTAGTAACCGAGCAGCCCGAACTCTTAGTATTTAGCTGCTCGAGGAAATAAATGTATAACTTAATGAGACTCTTATATTGTAAGCTAAGTTGGGTTCGCCTCGAACCCAGGAGTATTCCTCTTAGGACCCAAGAGGAGCTCCGAGACGACATGTGTATGATATTTGTAATAATAAATGAATGAGTTATGGACCTGCTATGTTCTGTTGTACTACTCTGAGGGATGTAATATTTGCGGAATGGTACTTCGTGAATGTTATATCAACGACTGGCATACTACAACATGCAGTGGTATGCAGGGTCACCACAGTTGGAGACGTATCAGCATCCCCAAGCTTAGTTCCTACTCATCCTCGAGTAGGTAAACGATAACAAAGATAATTTCTGAAGTGACATGCTACAACATAATCTTGATCCAATAATGATGTAAAGCATATGAACTGAGATCAAATCACTCAAAGCAAATGTCTATATTGATATAAGAGATGATAATGCAAGAGTTAAACAAGCTAGAAGTTTTCATGAACTATTGCTTCAAAGACATGAAACCGTACAAAGTTCATTAAAGATGTGTTAAGTATCCAGCATAGAAGTTCTATCCTTCATTCCAAGCATCAAGTAAATTTTCACAACATAAGAAGGATTCAGTCAAGTAAACATAAACATGAACGTCATGAATCGACTGTTTCGAAGTCTACTCAACCGGTGAGCGCAAGCATTTGGCATTGGCACCAGGATGTTATGGCATAAAGAACGTTAATGGGGGTTTGGAAGGACAAATGGAAGAAAGTCTTACAAAGATATAAGTGACCATTAGACAAGAGGAAGTCTTATGATCGAAGCTATGCAAGGAGTAGAGATTGCCATGCAACGGATGCACATAGAGCTATATGTGTAGGAAAGCTCTCCAATGGAACTAGTGGGGGTGCATCCAATTTGGTTGCTCACGAAGACCTAGAGCACTTTTGAGGAAGCTCATCATTGGAATATACAACCCAAGTTCTATAGTGTAAATTCCCCACATAGTTATACTAGTAAAACATGAAAACTCTCTCATATGGAATATAGGTGCTGACCATGAGCACAAATGATGACTATGAATACTGCAGGTGCTAAAACATGAGCACAAGTGTGGATAAAAGATAGTAATGCTGCCCCTTTTTCTTTATTCTCTTTTTTTTTCTTTTCTATTTTTTTTTTCTTTCTTTTCTTTTTCTCATTTTGATGGCCTCCATGGCTCTTTTCACTTTTAGGGGAAACATCCTAATATGACAACACACTTTTTGGTACAAATAACTCATAATGAATAAAACATGATGTATAAAACTGTATGCCTCTGCCAGTGTAGCAGGATGTGCAATGATCTAGCGTAACATGGGTAAACCACACATCAGCTATATAGAATCATGCAAAGCAATATATAAATAATAAATGACAACATGTAATGTAAAATGGAAGTTGCATGGAAATATATCTCGGAACAGCTATGGAAATGCTGTGGTAGGTAGGTATGGTGGCTGTTTTGAGGAAGATGTATGGCTTATGTGTAGGAGAACAAGAGAAAGTCCTCCCACGGGTTTGGATGTACTAGCGAAGTATGCACAATTCTCAATGTGAGCAAAAGGCAATGCACAGTACCGAAGAGGCTAGCAAATTTGGATGGTGGAAGTGCCAAAAACCGTAGCTTAACATTAGTCAAAAAGAACTCACAAGCTTATTGCAAACAACTAGCAGGTTCAACATTAAGAGCATGATTAAAATTTACTCCAAGGAGGGCCGTTCACGGTGGCACAAGTACCCCGCTAGCTCCCTCGACCTTCAGCACAACTTAGTTATTACGATGAACTCTCAGACATGAAAAGTTATCAAGTCCAACTACACCTTCAACTATTTAAGTAGAGTTTGTAGTACGGCACAAGCTTAAAGACAATAATCCACTACTAATTTTAACTTATTCATCCAGGAAGCTTTACCATCTAAATACCTCAAAACGTTTGCAAAGAATCAAGTATCAAAGCTCAATGATCTACAAGATTATGCAAGTGTTTCATTATACCACTACCACATGCAACATTTCCTGAACCGACCAATAACAATGAACGAAGCAGTTTCAACCTTCGCCATGAACATTAAAAGCTAAGAACACATGTGTTCATATGAACCAGCGGAGCGTGTCTCTCTCCCACACAAGCATTTATTCAGAGAATAACAAAAATGAAAATAAAAGCACACAGACGCTCCAAGTAAAGTACATAAGATGTGACGGAATAAAAATATAGTTTCAATAGAAGAAACCTGATAAATTGTTGATGAAGAAGGGGATGCCTTGGGCATCCCCAAGCTTAGATGATTGAGTCTTCTTGAAATATGCAGGGATGAACCACGGGGGCATCCCAAGCTTAGACTTTTCACTCTTCTTAATCATATATCATCCTCCTCTCTTGACCCTTGAAAACTTCTGCCACACCAAACTTCTCATAAACTTCATTAGAGGGGTTAGTGCATAATCAAAAATTCACATGTTCAGAGGTGACACGATCATTCTTAACACTTCTGGATATTGCACAAAGCTACTGAAAGTTAATGGAACAAAGAAATCCATCCAACACAGCAAAAGAGGCAATGCGAAATAAAAGGCAGAATCTGTCAAAACAGAACAGTCCGTAAAGACGAATTTTTATGGGGCACTAAACTTGCTCAGATGAGAAAACTCAAAACTAATGAAAGTTGCGTACATATCTGAGGATCACTCACGTAAATTGGCAGATTTTTCTGAGTTACCTACAGAGAACCCTGCCCAAATTCGTGACAGCAAGAAATCTGTTTCTGCGCAGAAATCCAAATCTAGTATCCACCTTTTATTAGAGACTTCACTTGGCACAACAATGCAATATAATAAAGATAAGGATAGGTTGCTACAGTAGTAAAAACTTCCAAGACACAACAAAACAGTAGCAAAATAAAAACATGGGTTATCTCCCAAGAAGTGCTTTCTTTATAGCCATTAAGATGGGCTCAGTAATTTCAATGATGCTCTTGCAAGAAATAAGAGTTGAAGCAAAAGAGAGCATCAAAAAGAAAATATGAAACACTTTTAAGTCTAACCCACTTCCTATGAAAAGGAATCTTGTAAATAAACAAATTCATGAAGCATAATGCAACAAGCATAGAAAGACTAGACAAGCGCAACTTCAAGATTTTCAGCAAAAAGAGAGGTGTTTTAGTAACATGAAAACTTCTACAACCATATTTTCCTCTCTCATAAAGATTTTCAGTAGCATCATGAACAAACTCAACAATATAACTATCAAATGAAACATTCTTATCATGAGTCTCATGCATAAAATAATTACTACTCCCAACATAAGCATAGTCATTCTTATTAATTGTAGTGGGAGCAAATTCAACAAAGTAGCTATCATTATTATTCTCATCAAGTGTAGGAGGCATAGTATAATCATAATAAGATTTATCCTCCATAGTAGGCGGCACCAAAAGAGCACTATCATTATAATCATCATAAATAGGAGACAAAGTATCATCAAAGAAAATTTTCTCCTCAATGCTTGGGGGACTAAAAATATCATGCTCATCAAAACCAGCTTCCCCAAGCTTAGAATTTTCCATATCATTAGCAACAATGGTGTTCAAAGCGTTCATACTAGTATCATTGCTACTAGCATGCAAATAAGGTTCCATAGGTTTTTTAATTTTCGCATCAAACAATCCATGTCTTAACTCAGGAAATAGCTTAAAAAGCTCACGGTTACTTTCCATTATGCCTAACTAGTGAAAAACAAGAAACAAAAAGATGCAATTCCAGGATCTAAAGGAAATAGCTTCGAGCACTTACAACGGCGCCAGAAAATAACTTAGTTACCTGGGACCGGAGTGTGAATGCCTTTTACCTTTCCTCCCCGGCAACGGCGCCAGAAAATAGCTTGTTGTCCACAACTGGCGCGTGGTTGACGTGGGAGGTAGAAATCTTTGTGGTGTAGCTTTTCGTTCCCCAGCAACGGTGCCAGAAAATAGCTTGATGTCTACTCACGCTTCTTTTCCTGTAGACAGTGTTGGGCCTCCAAGAGCAGAGGTTTGTAGAACAGCAGCAAGTTTCCCTTAAGTGAATCACCCAAGGTTTATCGAACTCAGGGAGGAAGAGGTCAAAGATATCACTCTCAAGCAACCCTGCAATCACGATACAAGAAGTCTCTTGTGTCCCCAACACACCCAATACACTTGTCAGATGTATAGGTGCACTAGTTCGGCGAAGAGATAGTGAAATACAAGTGGTATGAATGAATATGAGTGGTAATAGCAATCTGAAATAAATATGGCAGCGAGTAAACATGCAGCAGAACTTGTTGGAAACGGTGTTTCGATGTTTGGAAACAAGGCCTAGGGATCATACTTTCACTAGTGGACACTCTCAACATTGCAATCATAAAGGAATATAAATAAGCACTTCACTATGCTATTCTGAATTACTCTCTGGCAAGATAACGAACACTAATTCATCATGTAGGCAAACCTTAAAGATGTATTCCCAAGTACTAATAAACACCCCACGCTGTCACTATGAGCATTCATAGGAGGTACTAACACACCACAATTTCATAGAGACGTCCAACTCAAATCATAACTCAGTGAATAAGTATTCTATGAAATATAGCCTAAGAGACCCACACGGTGCACACACTGTCACCTTTACACACGTGGGACAAGGAGTCTCCGGAGATCACATAAGTAAAATCCACTTGAATAGCATAACTACATCTAGATTACAAAGCTCATCATATGGATCTCAATCATGTAAGGCAGCTCATGAGATCATTGTATTGAAGTACATGGGAGAGAGAGATTAACCACATAGCTACCGGTACAGCCCTTAGCCTCCGATGGAGAACTACTCCCTCCTCATGAGAGACAGCAGCGGCGATGAAGATGGCGGTGGTGTCGATGGAGATGCCTTCCGGGGGCACTTCCCCATCCCGGCGGCGTGCCGGAACAGAGACTTCTGTCCCCCGAATCTTGGCTTCGCGATGGCGGCAGCTCTGGAACTTTTCTCGTACCGTGGCTTATTCGTCTCGATGTTTTAGGTCAGGAAGGCTTAAATAGGCGAAGAGTCGAAGTCGGAAGGGCCACGGGGGAGCCATACACCAGGGGGCGCGCCCCCCCTCTTGGCCACGCCGCCACCATGGGTGGGGCCCACCTGGCTCTCCTCTGGCCCCTCTTCGGTGCTCTGGAAGCTTCCTTGAAATATAAGATACTGGGTGTTGATTTCGTCCAATTCCGAGAATATTTCCTTACTAGGATTTCTGAAACCAAAAACAGCAGAAAACAGGAACTGGCACTTCGGCATCTTGTCAATAGGTTAGTTCCGGAAAATGCATCAAAACGATATAAAGTGTGTATAAAACATGTGTGTATCATCATAAAAGTAGCATGGAACATAAGAAATTGTAGATACGTTGGAGACGTATCATTGCTCCCATCTTCTAGATTGCATCTTGGCTTGGATTGCGTTCTCGCGGTAGGAATTTTTTTGTTTTCTATGCTACGAATCCCAACAGTGAGAGCGGAGGGGATTAGGGTTAGGTCGAGCAGCGCGAGGTGAGGGAGTGAGCGAGCGACCGCTCGGGTCGGTTGGACCCGAGCTGGTTTAGCCCAACCCACTGGGCTCCACTGACAGGTGGGCCCAGGGGCATATATGTCCTTTCATAATTCATATATATGCTGAAACTTTGAAATTTAATAAGAAATGCTTAGAAGCTCAAAAAAAATTAAAAATATGAAAATGGATCAGCATAAAATTCTCTACTTGAATAAAATACCAAACAGAATTTTTAAAGACAATTAAGAATAAATCCTACTTTGATGATTTAAATAAGAATTTAAATCACACATATTATTTTCTAAAATGAAAATAAGTCCATTAATGCATTTGGACTTTAAAAACACCTTGACAATATTTCAAGGTTGTATTTACCCTAAATCAAGTATCTCCAAGATGTTCTTAGTATTTAACCTTCCACATGAAATTACAACGACATCGGAAGGGGGGAACAAACCCTAAAACTGGAATCATGCATAATTGCTTCTTTAACCATTGCCCTTATCGGACAATGATGCTATTTTTCAGAGACAGAGGACAAGGGTCAGTCCACACCATCCAACTGCAAAACTTTGCAGTGTTCAGGCAAGTTCATCACTTGCTCATGTCATTTGAGTATTTCTATCAAATTACTTGCAAAGTATTATGGTTATCACTATTGCATAAAAATCAAAACCACTACTTTCATAACTATGAATATGACTATGTGGTGGGCAATGGAACCATGGATTGTGTTGATATGGTGGAGGTTCCATTGCACGGGTTTATATCCATCTAGGATTAAACAACAAATGTCTTGATGATTCTTGTGCCGTAATACCCGTGTTAACCATAAGATCCGGAGTGGGACGGAGTAGTCAAAAGTGTTTCCACCTCTCGTTCATCAACGGATGCGCTTACCGTAGCAGTTGTATCTGGCGGAACAACCGGAGGGTGGGGATCCCATTCTAATTCCCCACGGTAATGCTTTGCATACCGTAGCAGTTGTGTCTTGCAGAACAACCGGAGGGTGGGGATCCCATTCTAATTCCCCACGGTAATGCGGTCTATGATGGGTTGCAGCTACCGGCGTAGGAGTGTATGGTAGAGCCCAGCACTGTCGTCGTGGTCGGGGTCCACCCTGAAATTACGGGAATAATGGGACCGACGTGGATCCAGGGTCGGGGCATGCAACAACGGGTGGGTGTTCGAGGTAGCGGAGGAACATGATTGGCTAGACCTTATACCGGGCCTCACACCGAAGGAAGTGTGGACGGGAAAGCTGCCCGGTTGGCACCAAGGTTAAGATCTCTTATGGGTAAAGCAACACACCTCTGCAGAGTGTAAAGAACTGTGACCTGTCACTCCCTGTTCCGGGATGAGGAACTGCGAACGCGGCCGGAAAGGAGCTCCATGAAGTTCTAGTAAACCGGTGAAGGCTGACGGACATAGCTCTTTGGAATAAAAGCAATCTCTTGAAGAAATGTTTATCAAACTTGCATTGGTATTAGACTTTCTGGTCTAATATCGTAGCTAGAGCATTAAACACCTCTTATCTATAATGAACTTGTTGAGTACACTCGTACTCATACCACTCTTAACTCCCATGCTTAGATTGTCTGAATTGTCTGGAGGAGGACTACAACAACAATGAAGGAGCCGAGATCATCGGCTATGAAGAACCAGACCTCTCTGGAGGTATAGAAGGCGTAGACTACCTCATCGTCTATGGATCCGGGAAGGCTTCCGGCGGAGATCAAGCCTAGAGACATCCAGTAGTAGTAGTAACCGAGCAGCCCGAACTCTTAGTATTTAGCTGCTCGAGGAAATAAATGTATAACTTAATGAGACTCTTATATTGTAAGCTAAGTTGGGTTCGCCTCGAACCCAGGAGTATTCCTCTTAGGACCCAAGAGGAGCTCCGAGACGACATGTGTATGATATTTGTAATAATAAATGAATGAGTTATGGACCTGCTATGTTCTGTTGTACTACTCTGAGGGATGTAATATTTGCGGAATGGTACTTCGTGAATGTTCTATCAACGGCGGCATACTACAACATGCAGTGGTATGCAGGGTCACCACAGTTGGTATCAGAGCAAAAGCTTTGACCTTAGGTTGGAACCTAGTAAATGGGACCAAACGTTAGGAGTCAAATAGGATTAGTAAAGAATTCTCTAAAAATATGGTGTATATTCAATTGAGGATACAACAATCATATCTTTTAGTGCGATAATTCTTTATTATCTCTATTATGATGCTTTATTACTAATCTTATAATCTTTCTATTTCTACAGCCAACATGGCAAGTTCACGTCCCGGACGAAACGTGAAAGTGATGGATTCCACACTGAGTGAATACGAAGGAGGACTTGCAGATATTCTACGAGCCATGTTACTTGAATTTGGGTGTGATCCCCAGATCCAAGTAAAGAAATACATGTACTATGATGGTACGGTATTGGCCAAGTGTAGGGTAGGACTACGACTTCCCGAATCTTTGGGAATGAGCGTAGTAATGCCAGCGGGTGAAGCCAGAACAATCAATACAGCCTACCATATAGCCATTATGAGAGCCATCACGGATATTCGGGAGCATAAGACGAAAGAGCTTATGGGTTCCGAATTTACCCACATTCCTCATATGCAGGAGGAAGAAGATCCCATGCTTAATCACTACAAATATGCAAAACGCAAACCAATAGCAGCTGCAAAATACATGGACAATAGCCGCAACTTTATATCATTGCTCTTTCAGCTGAACCATCACCTGACAGGAGCAATTGATACGATGCTAGAGGAGTTTACTGAACCCAAGGAGGAGATTAGGGGGAAAGAACCTATGGAGAATGTGGTGCACACACCAGTTTACTCAGCTCGTGATTACATTAGTATTGATCCTCTTGAGCGTGAACCTACACCTGTTACACCTGGGAACTACCTGGGTAGTTCCTATGGGGGATATGAGGGCGGAGAGGAATCCGGAAACAATCAGCGTTCCGAGACTCCTATAGAGAATTCCACGGGTTGGCGTTGGGGATCTGATACTGGAACTCATAGTACTTCAGTGTATTATGACGGAGAGATGAATGATGACGCCACAACCCAGAACCAGAGTTATCCTAGTAATGAAGGAGTTGATGGGGGGTATCCGACACAGGTTGAGTCGGGTACGAGTGTTGGAAACACCTATGGTGGAGCTACCGGGGAGTACACTCGATGGGTGGACTATGATGCACTTAACGATCAGTTTGTGAACACTGATTTCTCCCTAGGATCATCATCGGATTCCGATTACCAGCCGACGGGGAGACCTTATGTTCCAGGGTCTATCAGGAGGACGACACGTTCGACCGGATGGAAGCCTGGGATGTACCGGGAGTGAAGAATGACTAGAGTCCACCAAGGGAGGCGAGGCTATAATACACAAGTACCACGTGTATAATAGTATGTAATATTTTTGTACATATACTTTAATAAGTGAGTTTGCATACTCACATCGACTTGAGTATTGTAATAAGACCACTTAAGTATGTATATACATGGTATATGTTTTGTATGATTTGGATTTGCTTCTTGATTTCCATTGCGTGACTAGTTCTGTGCACAAAGTTGAGCTCAGAAAACTTGCGCATGGAGTAATTATGAGTATCATCTTGTGTTGCAGAACTAGGGGGTTATGTCGGGAGCGTTAGGAGAGGAGACTGAAGCGCAGCGCATGGAGCGCGAAGCAAAACAAAAGGAAGAGGCTGAGGGGGCAGCCAGAGATCAGTTTCCACCACCACCACCACCACCCATGACGCAGCAGAATTTTGTTCAGTACATGCAGCTGGTGGAGGAAAGACAACGTGTAACGTTGGAGCAGCAGAACAAATTCTTTCAAGAATTGCTGCAACAGAACCGGGTAGAGAGACCCGAGAATCAGGGAGTCACTTTATCAGACTTCCAGAACACCAAGCCTATATCTTTCGCATACGCGCCCGAGCCAATGGACGCGGAAGATTGGCTCATGGATACTGAGCGAAAGCTCAATACCGTTGGTTGCAACGACCAGGAGAAGGTCCGTTATGCTACCCATCTGCTGTGCGGACCCGCCGCATCATGGTGGGATAATATTGTAGCCGTTTACCTGGCGGGAAAGGTATTCACCTGGGAGGAATTCGCAAGGAAGTTCAGGGAATCCAATGTCCCTGAAAGTATTGTGGAACTGAAGCGCCGAGAATTTGAAAGTCTCGAGCAGAAGGACAAGGCAATCCTGACTTATGTCAGGGAATTCTCAAAACTGTCCCGGTATGCGGTTGAAGAAGTCAACACCGAGGACAAGAAGAAGAAAAGGTTTCTGAGGGGATTAAGTCCCCAGTTTAAAGTACAACTCCGTATGATGAGAGCAACAGAGTTCCAAGAGTTGGTGGATGCAGCCATCACTCTGGAAGATGATTTTAAGCAACTGCAAGAGGAAAAGAGGAAGAAGGCCAAGTTTGAGCCTAAGAGGTTTGTTAGTAACAAGCCTAATACCAGCTTGAGTTTCAAGCCCAGATACAACAACAACAACAACAACAACAACAGCAACTACTACGGTAGTAGGAAGAACCAAGCATTCCAGTCTGCAAATCAAATAGTTTGCAGAAGCTGTGGATTCACAGGGCATTTTGCCAAGGATTGCAAGAAGCCAAAGATCATATGCTTTGGTTGTCGCCAGGAGGGGCACATGCTGAAGGACTGCCCCAAGAGAAACACTGGGGAGGTCGGTGCGGAGGAGGTGGAAGCCGAGGAGGAAACACCGGAGGGAACTGGAAGAATAAGAAGCCCTTCGGCAAGCTGAACTGCACTAGTCTGGAGGAGGTGGTCAACTCCGATCAGGGGGTGATAGGTACGCTCCAGATACTCAATCATCCTGGCAAAGTACTTTTTGATACTGGTGCAACTACATCATTCATTTCTCAACAATTCATCATCAAACATGGGATTAGTTGCACTAAGTTAGATACACCCATAACCATACTTTCTGCGGGGGGAACGATAGTAGTAACCCACACCAAACAAAAACAAGTCATCATGATCAACAAGTGCGCGTTTGACGCGGACCTGTTCATTTTACCGATGAAGGACATTGTTGTCATTCTTGGTATGAACTGGTTGGAAGCTAATGGAGCATTGATCGACTGTGTGAACAAGACGGTATCTTTGAAAAGTCCCGATGGAAGTAGAATGTTTTACCAAGGCGACAAACATACACAGATTGAAGTGGAGCTACAGCTGAACAGCATGAAGGAAGTAAAATTGGAAGATATACCTGTAGTGAATGAATTCCAGGATGTGTTTCCTGCGGAATTACCTGGTATGCCACCAGATAGGGAGATAGAATTCACTATCGACCTAATTCCAGGAACAGCTCTGATTGCTAAGGCACCATACAAGATGGGGCCCAAGAAGTTGAAAGAACTTAAGGAGCAACTGGATGACTTGGAACAGAAAGGATTTATACAAGAGAGTGTTTCACCATGGGGTTCACCGGTGATCTTCGTGGATAAAAGAGATGGAGGAAGAAGGATGTGCGGAGACTACAGGAATCTGAACAACATCACAATCAAGAACAAGTATCCACTTCCAAGAATACAAGATCTATTTGATCAAGTTAGAGGCGCGGGAGTCTTTTCCAAGATTGATCTAAGATCCGGTTATCACCAGATAAAGATCAAGAAGGAAGACGTTCCGAAAACTGCCTTTGTCTCAAGGTATGGACATCATGAATACCTCGTAGTACCTTTTGGATTAACCAATGCCCCAGCAATATTCATGAATCTCATGAATAAGATTTTCATGCCATATCTAGACAAGTTTGTCATCGTATTCATCGATGATATTTTGATCTATTCCAAGAACAAGGCCGAACATGCTGAACATTTGAGGTTAGTGTTGCAAACACTAAGAGAACATCAACTCTATGCCAAATTCAGCAAGTGTGAATTTTGGCTAGATCAAGTGGAATTTCTTGGTCATGTCATTAGTAAAGATGGAATCGCTGTTAACCCGAGCAAGGTAGCAGCAGTTTTAGAATGGAAAGCACCCAAGACTGTCAAGGAAATCCGAGGATTCCTAGGAATGGCAGGATATTATCGGAGATTCATTGAAGGATTCTCCAAGATAGCAGGACCTATGACAAAACTGTTAAGAAAGAACACACCATTCGTGTGGTCAGAGGAGTGTGAGAAGAGTTTTCAAACTCTGAAGGAGAAACTCACCACGGCACCGGTATTAGCAGTTCCGGAAGTTGGCAAGGATTACACCGTGTACTGTGACGCATCCAAGCATGGATTGGGTTGCGTACTCATGCAAGATCGGAAAGTGATATCTTATGGATCAAGGCAACTCAGACCTCATGAAGTGAATTATCCAACACATGATTTAGAGCTAGCAGCAGTTGTATTTGCACTCAAAACATGGAGACATTTCCTTTATGGAGCCAAGTGTGAGCTCTATACAGATCATAAGAGTCTCGAATATTTCTTCACTCAGAAAGAACTCAACATGAGGCAGAAAAGATGGCTAGAATTGATCAAGGATTATGACTTGACCATCAATTACACTCCAGGAAAGGCCAATGTTGTAGCAGATGCCTTGAGTAGGAAGAGCACCGGAGGAGTGGAACAAGAAATATCACCGGAGTTGAGGAAGGAAATAAGTCAAGCCCAAATACAACTTTGGGAGAAGGAAGCTCATGAAGGACTATCGGCTTTACAAGTAGCCGATGAGCTAAATGTCAACCTGAAGAATGAGATAATGATGGGTCAGTTAGACGATCCATTCATCGTGGAGGAGATGAAAAGAATAGATGAGGGAAGACCATCAGAATTTCACCGCGGAGAATCTGGATCATTATGGTTCCAGAAGAGAATTTGTGTTCCGGATATTGCTGAAATCAAGGAAGTAATACTCCGGGAAGCCCATCAAACACCATACTCCATTCATCCGGGAAGTACAAAGATGTACATGGATCTAAAGGAGTTATTCTGGTGGAATAATATGAAGAGAGAGATAGCACAATATGTGGCGGAATGCCATACCTGCCAGAGAGTGAAGGCAGAACACCAAACTCCGGTAGGAAAGTTACAACCTTTACCTATTCCAGAGTGGAAATGGGAGGAAATAGGGATGGATTTCATCACCGGACTACCCATGACCAATAAAAAGAAGGACATGATATGGGTAATCGTGGACCGGTTGACGAAGAGTGCACACTTCTTAGCGGTAAATCAGCAGGATAAAGGAGAGAAACTCATCGATCTTTACATCAAAGAGATCGTGAGTAAGCATGGAGTGCCCAAGAAGATCGTGTCGGATCGAGGATCCGTGTTCACATCAGCATTCTGGAAGCAACTACACGAAGCTTTAGGATCCAAGTTGGACTATAGTACTGCTTATCATCCTCAGACAGGTGGACAAACCGAGAGAACCAACCAGATCTTAGAGGATATGCTCAGGGCTTGTGCCCTAGACTTCGGAGGATCATGGGAGGAGCACTTGCCACTAGCAGAGTTTTCATACAATAACAGCTATCAAAGCAGCATCAAGATGGCACCTTTTGAAGCTCTTTATGGAAGAAAGTGTAGATCACCGATATGTTGGTATGAAGCCGGAGCAAGCAAAGAGTTCAACCCTGATTATGTCAAGGAAAAACAACAAATCATTGACATTATCAGAGATAGGCTCAAAATAGCCCAGAGACGACAAAAGAGTTATGCCGATCAAAAGAGGAGAACATATGAGCCACGAGTTGGAGACATGGTATACCTTAGGGTGAGCCCGATGAAAGGACTTCAGAGGTTTGGAGTAAAAGGAAAGCTAAGCCCTAGATACATCGGACCTTTCAAGATTTTGAGTCAAAACTGAGGGTTAGCCTTCGAATTGGAATTACCGGGAAGGTTATCTCAGGTACACAATGTATTTCATGTGTCGCAACTCAGAAAATGTTTGAAGACCCCTGATGAGCCAGTATCACATGAAGAGCTCGAGTTACAACCAGACTTGACATACATCGAGAAGCCCGCAAAGATTCTCGAGGAAAACTGGAAACAACTCAGGAATCGAGCGATAAAGTACTGCAAGATACAATGGAAGCACCATCCCGAGAGGGAAGCCACCTGGGAAAAGGAGGAAGACCTGAGAAAAACATACCCCAAACTTTTCAGGTATTACAACCACAACTTCGGGACAAAGTTTTCTTTAAGGGGGAAAGGCTGTAATATCCCAGATTTAGAGACGATCGAGGGGTAGATTTTAGAAAGGTATGTGCATTGCATTGTAATTTACTGGGAAATTTTGCGCTTTTAAACAAAAACTGCATCGAAGGGGAACAAGCTTCTCTCTCGACACCTTACAGGGTTAGGGTTTCGAGAGTGCGACAAACCTGTTCCTTATTCAACTAAACTAGGGTTTTGAGAAAAGAGGGGAGAGTTTGCATCACAAATTTAAGTTGCATGATTGAATTACAAGTTAAGATGTTTGATTGAATTCAAACCAAATTTGAATTTGAATTTCAAATTCCAACATCAAATAATCATCACATAATTCAAATTTGAGATAATTTCACAAACAATTACCATTAAGCAATAATACAAGTAATACAACTATTACATTAAGCTCAATAAGGAAAACTTGGGCTTTATTGATCATCACACATATAATACATTGTCTTTACAATATTCAGATTTGAATTATGGAAATACAACAAATTACAAGAATTGAATAATAATGAAAAGAAAAGAAAAGTACAATTTAATGTTCTATCCTAACACTACAAGCTAGTCTTCATCTAGCCTTGTACTTGATGATCTCCATGATCCTTGGAGCATCAGGTTGTTTTCCTGCACACAAACACAAAGCAAATAAAAACAAGTGTTATGCCAAGTGGCATAGCCACTTGGCAGGTTAGCAAACAAATGATATGAAGTGGATATGCTCAAGTCTCTGCCGAGCAGAGCCATGCCACAGATAGAATCAAGCCCAAGTGCACAGCACTTGCACACACACACAACCAGGCAGCTCACCAGGCTATGTGCATGTGCAACACACACACACACACCAGGGTGAGTCACCACAAGCTGCAGGTGGTGCTGTCGACCAGCAAGAGCAAGCCAGTAGCATATAAAAGCTTTTCCCAGCCAAACCCTAGCCATTTGATTCAACCATCGGCAGAATTGAACTGGTAAGCCACCAAGAACACCAAGAACACCAAGAACAGCTAGAACAGATAGAACAGCCTCCCTGTTCAATCTATTCCAAAGACACCACTGAATTAAATCAAGCTCATCAAGTCACCAGGAGGAGCAGGGCAAGCAAAGCAACCATAAGATCAACACAGAGGCAAACCTCTACACCAACAGCACATTCTAGGAGCTGGAGTGAGGTATACCAAGCATCATGGACAAACCAGATGGTTTTGTTCATATATAAGCATATGCATCAAGCACACATGATCAACAGGGTGTGATACCCAAGATTGTGTCATCATCTGGTTATTAAACCATATGGTGCAAGCAAGAGCAGAAAGGCCACTGGTCAATCATCAAAAGGGAACAACAAATATGACAATAATTGCATAACTGAAGAAATCCAGCAAGAGATGAGAGCACAAGTCAGCCTAGTTACACACACTTAGCACCTACAGCTAATTTACCATCAGACCTAGACAGAATATTGTCTGTTTGATTTCAACATCAAGAGCCACTGGCAATCCAATAAATGGATCACCCAGAAAGCATTTGGTAAGCAACAGCAAGCCAACAAATAGGGGAGCTACCCTAGGGCAGCATATGAATACTGCCAGGGTCACCTCAAACCCTAGAACAGCCAAACCAACAAGCCAAATACAAATATCATCACCCTGATTGGGTTCAAAGAAGGGCTAGGGTTCCCAACCACTGTGGGCATCCATCTAGCCTAATCCAACCAATTGTGATGATCATCACTGTACAGTTCACATCAATTATCCACTCCATCAATAAAGGCAACACAGATAATTGATATTAACAAGTAAATCATGAAACAGACACATGCTAATGATCCAGAGGATCACTGCAAGCATCAGCTGATGCTTGAGCAAGCACCAACACTGATCTGTGCCACACACAAACACATAAATAGGTTACAGCAATGCACAGGCACAGGTAAGCAAACCAATTATCAGCTGTTGATGATCACATGATCATCAGAGCTTGACATAGCATGCTAGGGCATGCTAGAGCATCACTAAGCCACAGAGCATGGACCAGGTATTTAATTGGCCACAGATAATCAATAAGTGTTTCTGATACGTCTCCGACGTATCGATAATTTCTTGTGTTCCATGCCACATTATTGATGATATCTACATGTTTTATGCACACTTTATGTCATATTCGTGCATTTTCTGGAACTAACCTATTAACAAGATGCCGAAGTGCCGATTCTTTTTCTGCTGTTTTTGGTTTCAGAAATCCTAGTAACGAAATATTCTTGGAATTGGACGAAATCAACGCCCAGGGTCCTATTTTGCCACGAAGCTTCCAGAAGACCGAAGAGGAGACGAAGTGGGGCCACGAGGTGGCCAGACTATAGGGCGGCGCGGCCCAGGTCTTGGCCGCGCCGACCTATAGTGTGGGCCCCTCGTGTGGCCCCCTGACCTGCCCTTCCGCCTACTTAAAGCCTCCGTCGCGAAACCCCCAGTACCGAGAGCCACGATACGGAAAACCTTCCAGAGACGCCGCCGCCGCCAATCCCATCTCGGGGGATTCAGGAGATTGCCTCCGGCACCCTGCCGGAGAGGGGAATCATCTCCCGGAGGACTCTACGCCGCCATGGTCGCCTCCGGAGTGATGAGTGAGTAGTCTACCCCTGGACTATGGGTCCATAGCAGTAGCTAGATGGTTGTCTTCTCCCCATTGTGCTTAATTGTCGGGTCTTGTGAGCTGCCGAACATGATCAAGATCATCTATCTGTAATTCTATATGTTGCTTTTGTTGGGATCCGATGAATAGAGAATACTTGTTATGTTGATTATCAAAGTTATGTCTATGTGTTGTTTATGATCTTGCATGCTCTCCGTTACTAGTAGATGCTCTGGCCAAGTAGATGCTTGTAACTCCAAGAGGGAGTATTTATGCTCGATAGTGGGTTCATGTCTCCGTGAATCTGGGGGAGTGACAGAAACCTCTAAGATTATGGATGTGCTGTTGCCACTAGGGATAAAACATTGGTGCTATGTTCGAGGATGTAGTTACTGATTACATTACGCGCAATACTTAATGCAATTGTCTGTTGTTAGCAACTTAATACTGGAGGGGGTTCGGATGATAACCTGAAGGTGGACTTTTTAGGCATAGATGCATGCTGGATAGCGGTCTATGTACTTTGTCGTAATGCCCAATTAAATCTCACTATACTCATCATAATATGTATGTGCATGGTCATGCCCTCTTTATTTGTCAATTGCCCAACTGTAATTTGTTCACCCAACATGCTGTTTATCTTATGGGAGAGACACCTCTAGTGAACTGTGGACCCCGGTCCAATTCTCTATACTGAAATACAATCTACTGCAATACTGTTTTACTGTTTTCTGCAAACAATCATCTTCCACACAATACGGTTAATCCTTTGTTACAGCAAGCCGGTGAGATTGACAACCTCACTGTTTCGTTGGGGCAAAGTACTTTGGTTGTGTTGTGCAGGTTCCACGTTGGCGCCGGAATCCCTGGTGTTGCGCCGCACTACATCCCGCCGCCATCAACCTTCAACGTGCTTCTTGACTCCTACTGGTTCGACTAAACCTTGGTTTCTTACTGAGGGAAACTTGCCGCTGTGTGCATCACACCTTCCTCTTGGGGTTCCCAACGGACGTGTCAACTACACGCATCAAGCAAATTTCTGGCGCCGTTGCCGGGGAGATCAAGACACGCTGCAAGGGGAGTCTCCACTTCCCAATCTCTTTACTTTGTTTTTGTCTTGCTTAGTTTTATTTACTACTTTGTTTGCTGCACTAAATCAAAATACAAAAAAATTAGTTGCTAGTTTTACTTTATTTGTTATCTCGTTTGCCATATCAAAAACACAAAAAAATTAGTTACTCGCATTTACTTTATCTAGTTTGCTTTATTTACTACTGCTAAAATGGCTACCCCTGAAAATACTAAGTTGTGTGACTTCACAACCACAAATAATAATGATTTCTTATGCACACCTATTGCTCCACCTGCTACTACAGCAGAATTCTTTGAAATTAAACCTGCTTTACTGAATCTTGTTATGCGAGAGCAATTTTCTGGTGTTAGTTCTGATGATGCTGCTGCCCATCTTAATAATTTTGTTGAACTATGTGAAATGCAAAAATATAAAGATGTAGATGGTGACATTATAAAATTAAAATTGTTCCCTTTCTCATTAAGAGGAAGAGCTAAAGATTGGTTGCTATCTCTGCCTAAGAATAGTATTGATTCCTGGACTAACTGCAAGGATGCTTTTATTGGTAGATATTATCCCCCTGCTAAAATTATATCTTTGAGGAGTAGCATAATGAATTTTAAACAATTAGAAACTGAGTATGTTGCACAAGCATGGGAAAGAATGAAATCTTTGGTTAAAAATTGCCCAACCCATGGACTGACTACTTGGATGATCATCCAAACCTTCTATGCAGGACTAAATTTTTCTTCGCGGAATTTATTGGATTCAGCTGCTGGAGGTACCTTTATGTCCATCACTTTGGGGGCGGCTACAAAGCTTCTTGATGATATGATGATAAACTACTCTGAATGGCACACGGAAAGAGCTCCACAAGGTAAGAAGGTAAATTCTGTCGAAGAAACCTCTTCCTTGAGTGATAAGATTGATGCTATTATGTCTATGCTTGTGAATGATAGGACTAATGTTGATCCTAATAATGTTCCGTTAGCTTCATTGGTTGCACAAGAAGAACATGTTGATGTAAACTTCATTAAAAATAATAATTTCAACAACAATGCTTATCGGAACAATTCTAGTAATAACTATAGGCCATATCCTTATAATAATGGTAATGGTTATGCTAATTCTTATGGGAATTCTTACAATAATAATAGGAACACACCCCCTGGACTTGAAGCTATGCTTAAAGAATTTATTAGTACACAAACTGCCTTTAACAAATCTGTTGAGGAAAAACTCAATAAAATTGATATTCTCGCTTCTAAGGTTGATAGTCTTGCCTCTGATGTTGATCTTTTGAAATCGAAAGTTATGCCTAATAGGGATATTGAAAATAAAATTGTTACTACAGCAAATGCCATCCAAGTTAGAATTAATGAGAATATAAGATTGATGGCCGAATTGCGTGCTAGGTGGGATAGAGAAGAAAATGAAAAACTAGCTAAAGAAGATAATATAGCTAAAGTTTGGACTATTACCACGACTAGTAATGCTAATGCTACACATGTTGCTGCACCTCCTAATATTAATAATAAAATAATTGGTGTTAGCAATGTTTCCACTTCTAATGCAAAGCGCGAGAAACTGCCTGAAATTGCTAAAACTGCTGAAATTGCTTGTGATAAAACTGCTGAAATTTTTTCCAACATTGGGGATGATGATCCCATTGATTTAGATTATAATGGTTTGAATTTTGATGATTGCCACATCTCTGAAGTTATAAAGTTCTTGCAAAAACTTGCTAAAAGTCCTAATGCTAGTGCTATAAATTTGGCTTTCACGCAACATATTACAAATGCTCTCATAAAAGCTAGAGAAGAGAAACTAGAGCGCGAAGCCTCTATTCCTAGAAAGCTAGAGGATGGTTGGGAGCCCATCATTAAGATGAAGGTTAAAGATTTTGATTGTAATGCTTTATGTGATCTTGGTGCAAGTATTTCTGTTATGCCTAAGAAAATCTATAATATGCTTGACTTGCCACCACTGAAAAATTGTTATTTGGATGTTAATCTTGCTGATCATTCTACAAAGAAACCTTTGGGGAAAGTTGATAATGTTCGCATTACCGTTAACAATAACCTTGTCCCCGTTGATTTTGTTGTCTTGGATATTGAATGCAATGCATCTTGTCCCATCATATTGGGAAGACCTTTTCTTCGAACTGTTGGTGCTATCATTGATATGAAGGGAGGTAATATTAAATATCAATTTCCTCTCAAGAAAGGTATGGAACACTTCCCTAGAAATAGAATGAAGTTACCTTTTGATTCTATTATTAGAACAAATTATGATGTTGACACTTCGTCTCTTGATAATACTTGATATACACTTTCTGCGCCTAGCTGAAAGGCGTTAAAGAAAAGCGCTTATGGGAGACAACCCCTGTGTTTTTACTACAGTACTTTGTTTTTATTTTGTGTCTTGGAAGTTGTTTACTACTGTAGCAACCTCTCCTTATCTTAGTTTAGTGTTTTGTTGTGCCAAGTAAAGTCGTTGATAGTAAAGTTCATACTAGATTTGGATTACTGCGCAGAAACAGATTTCTTTGCTGTCACGAATCTGGGCTGTTTTCTCTGTAGGTAACTCAGAAAATTATGCCAATTTACGTGAGTGATCCTCAGATATGTACGCAACTTTCATTCAATTTGAGCATTTTCATTTGAGCAAGTCTGGTGCCTCGATAAAATTCGTCAATACGAACTGTTCTGTTTTGACAGATTCTGCCTTTTATTTCGCATTGCCAGTTTTGTTATGTTCGATGGATATTTCGATTCCATTGACTTTCAGTAGCTTTGTGCAATGTCCAGAAGTGTTAAGAATGATTATGTCACCTCTGAACATGTATATTTTGATTGTGCACTAACCCTCTAATGAGTTGTTCTAAGTTTGGTGTGGAGGAAGTTTTCAAGGATCAAGAGAGGAGTATGATGCAATATGATCAAGGAGAGTGAAAGCTCTAAGCTTGGGGATGCCCCGGTGGTTCACCCCTGCATATTCTAAGAAGACTCAAGCGTCTAAGCTTGGGGATGCCCAAGGCATCCCCTTCTTCACGCTTGGGGATGCCCAAGGCATCCCCTTCTTCATCGACAACATTATCAGGTTCCTCCCCTGAAACTATATTTTTATTCCACCACATCTTATGTGCTTTTCTTGGAGCGTCGGTTTGTTTTTGTTTTTGTTTTGTTTGAATAAAATGGATCCTAGCATTCACTTTGTGGGAGAGAGACACGCTCCGCTGTAGCATATGGACAAGTATGTCCTTAGGCTCTACTCATAGTATTCATGGCGAAGTTTCTTCTTCGTTAAATTGTTATATGGTTGGAATTGGAAAATGATACATGTAGTAAATTGCTATAATGTCTTGGATAATGTGATACTTGGCAATTGTTGTGCTCATGTTTAAGCTCTTGCATCATATACTTTGCACCCATTAATGAAGAAACACCTAGAGCTTGCTAATTTGGTTTCCATATTTGGTCTCTCTAAAGTCTAGATAATTTCTAGTATTGAGTTTGAACAACAAGGAAGACGGTGTAGAGTCTTATAATGTTTTCAATATGTCTTTTATGTGAGTTTTGCTGCACCGGTTCATCCTTGTGTTTGTTTCAAATAGCCTTGCTAGCCTAAACCTTGTATCGAGAGCGAATACTTCTCATGCATCCAAAATACTTGAGCCAACCACTATGCCATTTGTGTCCACCATACCTACCTACTACATGGTATTTCTCCGCCATTCCAAAGTATATTGCTTGAGTGCTACCTTTAAATTTCCACTCTTCACCTTTACAATATATAGCTCATGGGACAAATAGCTTAAAAACTATTGTGGTATTGAATATGTACTTATGCACTTTATCTCTTATTAAGTTGCTTGTTGTGCGATAACCATGTTTCTGGGGACGCCATCAACTATTCTTTGTTGAATATCATGTGAGTTGCTATGCATGTTCGTCTTGTCTGAAGTAAGGGAGATCTACCACCTTATGGTTAAGCATGCATATTGTTAGAGAAGAACATTGGGCTGCTAACTAAAGCCATGATTCATGGTGGAAGTTTCAGTTTTGGACATATATCCTCAATCTCATATGAGAATAATAATTGTTGCTACGTGCTTATGCATAAAAGAGGAGTCCATTATCTGTTGTCTATGTTGTCCCGGTATGGATGTCTAAGTTGAGAATAATCAATAGCGAGAAATCCAATGCGAGCTTTCTCCTTAGACCTTTGTACAGGCGGCATAGAGGTACCCCATTGTGACACTTGGTTAAAACATGTGTATTGCGATGATCCGGTAGTCCAAGCTAATTAGGACAAGGTGCGGGCACTATTAGTATACTATGCATGAGGCTTGCAACTTGTAAGATATAATTTACATGATACATATGCTTTATTACTACCGTTGACAAAATTGTTTCTTGTTTTCAAAATCAAAGCTCTAGCACAAATATAGCAATCGATGCTTTTCCTCTATGGAGGACCATTCTTTTTACTTTTATGTTGAGTCAGTTCACCTATTTCTCTCCACCTCAAGAAGCAAACACTTGTGTGAACTGTGCATTGATTCCTACATACTTGCATATTGCACTTATTATATTACTCTATGTTGACAATTATCCATGAGATATGCATGTTATAAGTTGAAAGCAACCGCTGAAACTTAATCTTCCTTTGTGTTGCTTCAATGCTTTTACTTTGAATTATTGCTTTATGAGTTAACTTTTATGCAAGACTTATTGATGCTTGTCTTGAAGTACTATTCATGAAAAGTCTTTGCTATATGATTCACTTGTTTACTCATGTCATATACATTGTTTTGATCGCTGCATTCACTACATATGCTTTACAAATAGTATGATCAAGGTTATGATGGCATGTCACTCCAGAAATTATCTTTGTTATCATTTTACCTGCTCGGGACGAGCAGAACTAAGCTTGGGGATGCTGATACGTCTCTGACGTATCGATAATTTCTTGTGTTCCATGCCACATTATTGATGATATCTACATGTTTTATGCACACTTTATGTCATATTCGTGCATTTTCTGGAACTAACCTATTAACAAGATGCCGAAGTGCCGATTCTTTGTTTCTGCTGTTTTTGGTTTCAGAAATCCTAGTAACGAAATATCCTCAGAATTGGACGAAATCAACGCCCAGGGTCCTATTTTGCCACGAAGCTTCCAGAAGACCGAAGAGGAGACGAAGTGGGGCCACGAGGTGGCCAGACTATAGGGCGGCGCGGCCCAGGTCTTGGCCGCGCCGACCTATAGTGTGGGCCCCTCGTGTGGCCCCCTGACCTGCCCTTCCGCCTACTTAAAGCCTCCGTCTATGTACTTTGTCGTAATGCCCAATTAAATCTCACTATACTCATCATAATATGTATGTGCATGGTCATGCCCTCTTTATTTGTCAATTTCCCAACTGTAATTTGTTCACCCAACATGCTGTTTATCTTATGGGAGAGACACCTCTAGTGAACTGTGGACCCCGGACGTCCAATTCTCTATACTGAAATACAATCTACTGCAATACTGTTTTACTGTTTTCTGCAAACAATCATCTTCCACACAATACGGTTAATCATTTGTTACAGCAAGACGGTGAGATTGACAACCTCACTGTTTCGTTGGGGCAAAGTACTTTGGTTGTGTTGTGCAGGTTCCACGTTGGCGCCGGAATCCCTGGTGTTGCGCCGCACTATATCCCGCCGCCATCAACCTTCAACGTGCTTCTTGACTCCTACTGGTTCGACTAAACCTTGGTTTCTTACTGAGGGAAACTTGCCGCTGTGTGCATCACACCTTCCTCTTGGGGTTCCCAACGGACGTGTCAACTACACGCATCAGTTTCACAGACAACCAAATAGATAATTAAATGATTGTATCCAGAAGCACATCCAAGGCAGGATGAACCACTAGATCAATATAAATTAGTAAAGCACTTGGTGCTCATCACTGAATCATGCAGTTAAACCAGCAGTAATGCTCAATCAAGCATACACATGGAATTGAGCACAAGGGACAGCATGCCAGTGCCCTGGAACTTGCAAATTGCAAGGAATACACATGGTAATCAAGCCAGGGCAGCCAAATTGAATACACATGAGTGTCTAGCAAGAATGGTAACTAGAACAGAGGCACAGGGAAGGATCCAAGCCAGATATGCAAGATTCAACAAGCATGTGGCTTTGGAACATGCACAGAACTGTGCACAATCAAGATAACAAGAATTAAGCCTAGCTAATAGGCAGAATAGGGCAGCACCGTAGCTAGGATTCATGGCAGTAGCACAAGCAGCAGCAGCACACGCCACACAGCAAGCTAGGCGCAACAGAGCAGCAGCAATAGCACGGCAGGCCTCCATGAGGAGGAAAACCTTGGCTAGAGCTACTGAGAGAGGAAGAAGAACATGACATAAGGGAGAAGAAGAGGTGGAGGACGTACCAGGGTCGAGCAGGCCAACCACCATGGCGGCCACGGCGGCACACGCCAGGGCGCGGTGGCGCCAGTCCAAGCCAGGCCATGGCGGCGCCACAGCACCACCCCATCGTGGCGGCCACAGCACCATCACGCCCGGAGCTTGGGGAGCCACGGGATCAAGCGGATCCCGAACCCTAGGCATGGCGGTGAGGGTCGATGACGAGCGAGGGACGGCGTCAGATCCAAATCGACGCGGAGGGAACGAATCGCCATCGTCTGGCGGTTCGATTGCGCCCCATGGCGTAAGCCATGGCGGCCGGAGACCGCCGGATTCGGCCGGCGACGGTGCGGGCGACGCAGGTCGCCAGTGAGAGCGGAGGGGATTAGGGTTAGGTCGAGCAGCGCGAGGTGAGGGAGTGAGCGAGCGACCGCTCGGGTCGGTTGGACCCGAGCTGGTTTAGCCCAACCCACTGGGCTCCACTGACAGGTGGGCCCAGGGGCATATATGTCCTTTCATAATTCATATATATGCTGAAACTTTGAAATTTAATAAGAAATGCTTAGAAGCTCAAAAAAAAATTAAAAATATGAAAATGGATCAGCATAAAATTCTCTACTTGAATAAAATACCAAACAGAATTTTTAAAGACAATTAAGAATAAATCCTACTTTGATGATTTAAATAAGAATTTAAATCACACATATTATTTTCTAAAATGAAAATAAGTCCATTAATGCATTTGGACTTTAAAAACACCTTGACAATATTTCAAGGTTGTATTTACCCTAAATCAAGTATCTCCAAGATGTTCTTAGTATTTAACCTTCCACATGAAATTACAACGACATCGGAAGGGGGGAACAAACCCTAAAACTGGAATCATGCATAATTGCTTCTTTAACCATTGCCCTTATCGGACAATGATGCTATTTTTCAGAGACAGAGGACAAGGGTCAGTCCACACCATCCAACTGCAAAACTTTGCAGTGTTCAGGCAAGTTCATCACTTGCTCATGTCATTTGAGTATTTCTATCAAATTACTTGCAAAGTATTATGGTTATCACTATTGCATAAAAATCAAAACCACTACTTTCATAACTATGAATATGACTATGTGGTGGGCAATGGAACCATGGATTGTGTTGATATGGTGGAGGTTCCATTGCACGGGTTTATATCCATCTAGGATTAAACAACAAATGTCGCCAGTGATTCTTGTGCCGTAATACCCGTGTTAACCATAAGATCCGGAGTGGGACGGAGTAGTCAAAAGTGTTTCCACCTCTCGTTCATCAACGGATGCGCTTACCGTAGCAGTTGTATCTGGCGGAACAACCGGAGGGTGGGGATCCCATTCTAATTCCCCACGGTAATGCTTTGCATACCGTAGCAGTTGTGTCTTGCGGAACAACCGGAGGGTGGGGATCCCATTCTAATTCCCCACGGTAATGCGGTCTATGATGGGTTGCAGCTACCGGTGTAGGAGTGTATGGTAGAGCCCAGCACTGTCGTCGTGGTCGGGGTCCACCCTGAAATTACGGGAATAATGGGACCGGCGTGGATCCAGGGTCGAGGCATGCAACAACGGGTGGGTGTTCGAGGTAGCGGAGGAACATGATTGGCTAGACCTTATACCGGGCCTCACACCGAAGGAAGTGTGGACGGGGAAAGCTGCCCGGTTGGCACCAAGGTTAAGATCTCTTATGGGTAAAGCAACACACCTCTGCAGAGTGTAAAGAACTGTGACCTGTCACTCCCTGTTCCGGGATGAGGAACTGCGAACGCGGCCGGAAAGGAGCTCCATGAAGTTCTAGTAAACCGGTGAAGTCTGACGGACATAGCTCTTTGGAATAAAAGCAATCTCTTGAAGAAATGTTTATCAAACTTGCATTGGTATTAGACTTTCTGGTCTAATATCGTAGCTAGAGCATTAAACACCTCTTATCTATAATGAACTTGTTGAGTACGCTCGTACTCATACCACTCTTAACTCCCATGCTTAGATTGTCTGAATCGTCTGGAGGAGGACTACAACAACAATGAAGGAGCCGAGATCATCGGCTATGAAGAACCAGACCTCTCTGGAGGTATAGAAGGCGTAGACTACCTCATCGTCTACGGATCCGGGAAGGCTTCCGGCGGAGATCAAGGCTAGAGACATCCAGTAGTAGTAGTAACCGAGCAGCCCGAACTCTTAGTATTTAGCTGCTCGAGGAAATAAATGTATAACTTAATGAGACTCTTATATTGTAAGCTAAGTTGGGTTCGCCTCGAACCCAGGAGTATTCCTCTTAGGACCCAAGAGGAGCTCCGAGACGACATGTGTATGATATTTTTAATAATAAATGAATGAGTTATGGACCTGCTATGTTCTGTTGTACTACTCTGAGGGATGTAATATTTGCGGAATGGTACTTCGTGAATGTTATATCAACGACTGGCATACTACAACATGCAGTGGTATGCAGGGTCACCACAGTTGGAGACGTATCAGCATCCCCAAGCTTAGTTCCTACTCATCCTCGAGTAGGTAAACGATAACAAAGATAATTTCTGAAGTGACATGCTACAACATAATCTTGATCCAATAATGATGTAAAGCATATGAACTGAGATCAAATCACTCAAAGCAAATGTCTATATTGATATAAGAGATGATAATGCAAGAGTTAAACAAGCTAGAAGTTTTCATGAACTATTGCTTCAAAGACATGAAACCGTACAAAGTTCATTAAAGATGTGTTAAGTATCCAGCATAGAAGTTCTATCCTTCATTCCAAGCATCAAGTAAAGTTTCACAACATAAGAAGGATTCAGTCAAGTAAACATAAACATGAACGTCATGAATCGACTATTTCGAAGTCTACTCAACCGGTGAGCGCAAGCATTTGGCATTGGCACCAGGATGTTATGGCATAAAGAACGTTAATGGGGGTTTGGAAGGACAAATGGAAGAAAGTCTTACAAAGATATAAGTGACCATTAGACAAGAGGAAGTCTTATGATCGAAGCTATGCAAGGAGTAGAGATTGCCATGCAACGGATGCACATAGAGCTATATGTGTAGGAAAGCTCTCCAATGGAACTAGTGGGGGTGCATCCAATTTGGTTGCTCACGAAGACCTAGAGCACTTTTGAGGAAGCTCATCATTGGAATATACAACCCAAGTTCTATAGTGTAAATTCCCCACATAGTTATACTAGTAAAACATGAAAACTCTCTCATATGGAATATAGGTGCTGACCATGAGCACAAATGATGACTATGAATACTGCAGGTGCTAAAACATGAGCACAAGTGTGGATAAAAGATAGTAATGCTGCCCCTTTTTCTTTATTCTCTTTTTTTCTTTTTCTTTTTCTTTTCTATTTTTTTTTCTTTCTTTTCTTTTTCTCTTTTTGATGGCCTCCATGGCTCTTTTCACTTTTAGGGGAAACATCCTAATATGACAACACACTTTTTGGTACAAATAACTCATAATGAATAAAACATGATGTATAAAACTGTATGCCTCTGCCAGTGTAGCAGGATGTGCAATGATCTAGCGTAACATGGGTAAACCACACATCAGCTATATAGAATCATGCAAAGCAATATATAAATAATAAATGACAACATGTAATGTAAAATGGAAGTTGCATGGAAATATATCTCGGAACAGCTATGGAAATGCTGTGGTAGGTAGGTATGGTGGCTGTTTTGAGGAAGATGTATGGCTTATGTGTAGGAGAACAAGAGAAAGTCCTCCCACGGGTTTGGATGTACTAGCGAAGTATGCACAATTCTCAATGTGAGCAAAAGGCAATGCACAGTACCGAAGAGGCTAGCAAATTTGGATGGTGGAAGTGCCAAAAACCGTAGCTTAACATTAGTCAAAAAGAACTCACAAGCTTATTGCAAACAACTAGCAGGTTCAACATTAAGAGCATGATTAAAATTTACTCCAAGGAGGGCCGTTCACGGTGGCACAAGTACCCCGCTAGCTCCCTCGACCTTCAGCACAACTTAGTTATTACGATGAACTCTCAGACATGAAAAGTTATCAAGTCCAACTACACCTTCAACTATTTAAGTAGAGTTTGTAGTACGGCACAAGCTTAAAGACAATAATCCACTACTAATTTTAACTTATTCATCCAGGAAGCTTTACCATCTAAATACCTCAAAACGTTTGCAAAGAATCAAGTATCAAAGCTCAATGATCTACAAGATTATGCAAGTGTTTCATTATACCACTACCACATGCAACATTTCCTGAACCGACCAATAACAATGAACGAAGCAGTTTCAACCTTCGCCATGAACATTAAAAGCTAAGAACACATGTGTTCATATGAACCAGCGGAGCGTGTCTCTCTCCCACACAAGCATTTATTTAGAGAATAACAAAAATGAAAATAAAAGCACACAGACGCTCCAAGTAAAGTACATAAGATGTGACGGAATAAAAATATAGTTTCAATAGAAGAAACCTGATAAATTGTTGATGAAGAAGGGGATGCCTTGGGCATCCCCAAGCTTAGATGATTGAGTCTTCTTGAAATATGCAGGGATGAACCACGGGGCATCCCAAGCTTAGACTTTTCACTCTTCTTAATCATATATCATCCTCCTCTCTTGACCCTTGAAAACTTCTGCCACACCAAACTTCTCATAAACTTCATTAGAGGGGTTAGTGCATAATCAAAAATTCACATGTTCAGAGGTGACACGATCATTCTTAACACTTCTGGACATTGCACAAAGCTACTGAAAGTTAATGGAACAAAGAAATCCATCCAACACAGCAAAAGAGGCAATGCGAAATAAAAGGCAGAATCTGTCAAAACAGAACAGTCCGTAAAGACGAATTTTTATGGGGCACTAAACTTGCTCAGATGAGAAAACTCAAAACTAATGAAAGTTGCGTACATATCTGAGGATCACTCACGTAAATTGGCAGATTTTTCTGAGTTACCTACAGAGAACCCTGCCCAAATTCGTGACAGCAAGAAATCTGTTTCTGCGCAGAAATCCAAATCTAGTATCCACCTTTTATTAGAGACTTCACTTGGCACAACAATGCAATATAATAAAGATAAGGATAGGTTGCTACAGTAGTAAAAACTTCCAAGACACAACAAAACAGTAGCAAAATAAAAACATGGGTTATCTCCCAAGAAGTGCTTTCTTTATAGCCATTAAGATGGGCTCAGTAATTTCAATGATGCTCTTGCAAGAAATAAGAGTTGAAGCAAAAGAGAGCATCAAAAAGGAAATATGAAACACTTTTAAGTCTAACCCACTTCCTATGAAAAGGAATCTTGTAAATAAACAAATTCATGAAGCATAATGCAACAAGCATAGAAAGACTAGACAAGCGCAACTTCAAGATTTTCAGCAAAAAGAGAGGTGTTTTAGTAACATGAAAACTTCTACAACCATATTTTCCTCTCTCATAAAGATTTTCAGTAGCATCATGAACAAACTCAACAATATAACTATCAAATGAAACATTCTTATCATGAGTCTCATGCATAAAATAATTACTACTCCCAACATAAGCATAGTCATTCTTATTAATTGTAGTGGGAGCAAATTCAACAAAGTAGCTATCATTATTATTCTCATCAAGTGTAGGAGGCATAGTATAATCATAATAAGATTTATCCTCCATAGTAGGCGGCACCAAAAGACCACTATCATTATAATGATCATAAATAGGAGACAAAGTATCATCAAAGAAAATTTTCTCCTCAATGCTTGGGGGACTAAAAATATCATGCTCATCAAAACCAGCTTCCCCAAGCTTAGAATTTTCCATATCATTAGCAACAATGGTGTTCAAAGCGTTCATACTAGTATCATTGCTACTAGCATGCAAATAAGGTTCCATAGGTTTTTTAATTTTCGCATCAAACAATCCATGTCTTAACTCAGGAAATAGCTTAAAAAGCTCACGGTTACTTTCCATTATGCCTAACTAGTGAAAAACAAGAAACAAAAAGATGCAATTCCAGGATCTAAAGGAAATAGCTTCGAGCACTTACAACGGCGCCAGAAAATAACTTAGTTACCTGGGACCGGAGTGTGAATGCCTTTTACCTTTCCTCCCTGGCAACGGCGCCAGAAAATAGCTTGTTGTCCACAACTGGCGCGTGGTTGATGTGGGAGGTAGAAATCTTTGTGGTGTAGCTTTTCGTTCCCCAGCAACGGTGCCAGAAAATAGCTTGATGTCTACTCACGCTTCTTTTCTGTAGATGTTGTTGGGCCTCCAAGAGCAGAGGTTTGTAGAACAGCAGCAAGTTTCCCTTAAGTGAATCACCCAAGGTTTATCGAACTCAGGGAGGAAGAGGTCAAAGATATCACTCTCAAGCAACCCTGCAATCACGATACAAGAAGTCTCTTGTGTCCCCAACACACCCAATACACTTGTCAGATGTATAGGTGCACTAGTTCGGCGAAGAGATAGTGAAATACAAGTGGTATGAATGAATATGAGTGGTAATAGCAATCTGAAATAAATATGGCAGCGAGTAAACATGCAGCAGAACTTGTTGGAAACGGTGTTTCGATGTTTGGAAACAAGGCCTAGGGATCATACTTTCACTAGTGGACACCCTCAACATTGCAATCATAAAGGAATATAAATAAGCACTTCACTATGCTATTCTGAATTACTCTCTGGCAAGATAACGAACACTAATTCATCATGTAGGCAAACCTTAAAGATGTATTCCCAAGTACTAATAAACACCCCACGCTGTCACTATGAGCATTCATAGGAGGTACTAACACACCACAATTTCATAGAGACGTCCAACTCAAATCATAACTCAGTGAATAAGTATTCTATGAAATATAGCCTAAGAGACCCACACGGTGCACACACTATCACCTTTACACACGTGGGACAAGGAGTCTCCGGAGATCACATAAGTAAAATCCACTTGAATAGCATAACTACATCTAGATTACAAAGCTCATCATATGGATCTCAATCATGTAAGGCAGCTCATGAGATCATTGTATTGAAGTACATGGGAGAGAGAGATTAACCACATAGCTACCGGTACAGCCCTTAGCCTCCGATGGAGAACTACTCCCTCCTCATGAGAGACAGCAGCGGCGATGAAGATGGCGGTGGTGTCGATGGAGATGCCTTCCGGGGGCACTTCCCCATCCCGGCGGCGTGCCGGAACAGAGACTTCTGTCCCCCGAATCTTGGCTTCGCGATGGCGGCAGCTCTGGAACTTTTCTCGTACCGTGGCTTATTCGTCTCGATGTTTTAGGTCAGGAAGGCTTAAATAGGCGAAGAGTCAAAGTCGGAAGGGCCACGGGGGAGCCATACACCAGGGGGCGCGCCCCCCCTCTTGGCCGCGCCGCCACCATGGGTGGGGCCCACCTGGCTCTCCTCTGGCCCCTCTTCGGTGCTCTGGAAGCTTCCTTGAAATATAAGATACTGGGCGTTGATTTCGTCCAATTCCGAGAATATTTCCTTACTAGGATTTCTGAAACCAAAAACAGCAGAAAACAGGAACTGGCACTTCGGCATCTTGTCAATAGGTTAGTTCCGGAAAATGCATCAAAACGATATAAAGTGTGTATAAAACATGTGTGTATCATCATAAAAGTAGCATGGAACATAAGAAATTGTAGATACGTTGGAGACGTATCATTGCTCCCATCTTCTAGATTGCATCTTGGCTTGGATTGCGTTCTCGCGGTAGGAATTTTTTTGTTTTCTATGCTACGAATCCCAACAGTGGTATCAGAGCCGTGTCTATGCATAGATGGTTGCACGAGTAGAACACAATTTTTTTGTGGGCGTTGATGCTTTGTTGTATTTAGTTCGTGTACTTTGCATCTTGCGGCATGGTGGGATGAAGCGGCTCGGGCTAACTTTACATGACCGCGTTCATGAGACTTGCTCCACGTTCGACATGCAACTTGTATTGCATAAGTGGCTTTGCGGGTGTCTGTCTCTCCCACCATACTGAAGATTCAATTTACTCTTTCTATTGACAACATTAGTATCACCGTTGTGGTTCATGTTCGTAGGTAGATTGGATCTTACTCGAAAATCCTAAACCATGTAAAATATGCAAACCAAATTAGAGACGTCTAACTTGTTTTTGCAGGGTTTGGTGATGTGATATGGCCATGATGTGATGATGAATATGTATGAGATGATCATTGTTGTATTGTGGCAACCGACAGGAGCCTTATGGTTGTCTTTAAATTTCATGTTGAGTAGTATTTCAAAGTAGTTGTAATAGTTGCTACATGAGGTGAACAACCATGAAGACGGCGCCATGGACCTTGACGCTACGCCGACGATGATGGAGATCATGCCCGTTGATGATGGAGATCATGTCTGTGCTTTGGAGATGAAGATCGAAGGCGCAAAGACTAAAGGGCCATATCATATCACATATGAATTGCATGTGATGTTAATCCTTTATGCATCTTATTTTGCTTAGAACGCGATGGTAGCATTATAAGATGACCCCTCACATTAATATCAAGTTAATAAAGTGTTCTCCCCTCGTATGTGATACGCGTATAGCACGCGTCCGTTGGGAACCCCAAGAGGAAGGTCTGATGCGTACAGCGGCAAGTTTCCCTCAGTAAGAAACCAAGGTTTATCGAACCAGTAGGAGCCAAGAAGCACGTTGAAGGTTGATGGCGGCGGAGTGTAGTGCGGCGCAACACCAGGGATTCTGGCGCCAACGGGAACCTGCACAACACAACCAAAATACTTTGCCCCAACGTGACAGTGAGGTTGTCAATCTCACCGGCTTGCTGTAACAAAGGATTAGATGTATAGTGCGGACGATGATGTTTGCAGAGAACAGTAAGAACAAGTATTGCAGTAGATTGTATTCGATGTAAAGAATGGATCGGGGTCCACAGTTCACTAGTGGTGTCTTTCCAATAAGAAATAGCATGTTGGGTGAATAAATTACAGTTGGGCAATTGACAAATAAAGATGGCATGACAATGCACATACATATTATGATGAGTAGTGTGAAATTCAATTGGGCATTACGACAAAGTACATAGACCGCTCTCCAGCATGCATCTATGCCTAAAAAGTCCACCTTCGGGTTAGCATCCGCACCCCTTCCAGTATTAAGTTGCAAACAACAGACAATTGCATTAAGTATGGTGCATAATGTAATCAACACAAATATCCTTAGACATAGCATTGATGTTTTATCCCTAGTGGCAATAGCACATCGACAACCTTAGAACTTTCTGTCACTGTCCCAGATTTAATGGAGGCATGAACCCACTATCGAGCATAAATACTCCCTCTTGGAGTTACAAGTAACGACTTGGCCAGAGCCTCTACTAATAACGGAGAGCATGCAAGATCATAAACAACACATAGATGATAGATTGATAATCAACATAACATAGTATTCCATATTCATCGGATCCCAACAAACGCAACATGTAGCATTACATATAGATGATCTTGATCATGTTAGGCAGCTCACAAGATCCGACAATGATAGCACAATGAGGAGAAGACAACCATCTAGCTAGTGCTATGGACCCATAGTCCAGGGGTGAACTACTCACACATCACTCCGGAGGCGATCATGGCGATGAAGAGTCCTCCGGGAGATGATTCCCCTCTCCGGTAGGGTGCCGGAGGCGATCTCCTAAATCCCCCGAGATGGGATTGGCACCGGCGGCGTTTCTGGAAGGTTTTCCGTATCGTGGCTCTCGGTACTGGGGTATTCGCGACGAAGACTATAGCGGAAGGGTAGGCTTAGGGGCATCACGAGGGGCCCACACGCCAGGTCCGCGCGGCCCAAGCCCTGGCCGCGCCGCCCTGCTGTGGCGTCGCCTCGTCGCCCCACTTCGTTTCCCTTTCGGACTTCTGGAAGCTTCGTGGAAAAATAAGACCCTGGGCGTTGATTTCGTCCAATTCCGAGAATATTTCCTTACTAGGATTTCTGAAACCAAAAACAGCAGAAAACAGAAACTGGCTCTTCGGCATCTTGTTAATAGGTTAGTGCCGGAAAATGCATAAATATGACATAAAGTATGTATAAAACATGTGTGTATCATCAATAAAGTAGCATGGAACATAAGAAATTATCGATACGTTGGAGACGTATTAGCATCCCCAAGCTTAGTTCCTACTCATCCTCGAGTAGGTAAACGATAACAAAGATAATTTCTGAAGTGACATGCTATCATAATCTTGATCAATACTATTGTAAGCATATGTAATGAATGAAGTGATTCGAAGCAATGGTAAAGACAATGAGTAAACAACTGAATCATATAGCAAAGACTTTTCATGAATAGTACTTTCAAGACAAGCATCAATAAGTCTTGCATAAGAGTTAACTCATAAAGCAATAGATTCAAAGTAAAGGCATTGAAGCAACACAAAGGAAGATTAAGTTTCAGCGGTTGCTTTCAACTTGTAACATGTATATCTCATGGATAATTGTCAATATAAAGTAAAATAATAAGTGCAATGAGCAAACATGTAAGAGTCAATGCACAGCTAACACAAGTGTTTGCTTCTAAGATAGAAAGAAGTAGGTGAACTGACTCAACATAAAAGTAAAAGAATGGCACTTCGAAGAGGGAAGCATGGATTGCTATATTTGTGCTAGAGCTTTTATTTTGAAAACAAGAAACAATTTTGTCAACGGTTGTAATAAAGCATATGTGTTATGTATAAGATATCCTATAAGTTGCAAGCCTCATGCATAGATTACCAATAGTGCCCGCACCTTGTCCTAATTAGCTCGGATTTACATGGATTATCATTGCATAACATATGTTTTAACCAAGTATCACAAAGGGGTACCTCTATGCCGCCTGTACAAAGGTCTAAGGAGAAAGCTCGCATTGGATTTATCGCTTTTGATTATTCTCAACTTAGACATCCATACCGGGACAACATAGACAACAGATAATGGACTCCTCTTTAATGCATAAGCATTCAACAACAGATAATATTCTCATAAGAGATTGAGGATTGTTGTCCAAAACTGAAACTTCCACCATGGATCATGGCTTTAGTTAGCGGCCCAATATTCTTCTCTAACAATATGCATTCTCAAACCATTCAACTCATGATAAATCACCCTTACTTCAGACAAGACGAACATGCATAGCAACTCACATGATATTCAACAAAGGATAGTTGATGGCGTCCCCAGGAACATGGTTATCGCACAACAAGCAACTTAATAAGAAATAAGATACATAAGTACATATTCAATACCACAATAGTTTTTAAGCTATTTTTCCCATGAGCTATATATTGCAAAGACAAAGAATGGAATTTTAAAGGTAGCACTCAAGCAATTTACTTGGAATGGCAGAAAATACCATGTAGTAGGTAGGTATGGTGGACACAAATGGCATAGTTTTTGGCTCAAGGATTTTGGATGCATGAGAAGTAATCCCTCTCAATACAAGGCTTAGGCTAGCAAGGTTGTTTGAAGCAAACACAAGTATGAACCGGTACAGCAAAGCTTACATAAGAACATATTGCAAGCATTATAAAACTCTACACTGTCTTCCTTGTTGTTCAAACCCTTACTAGAAAATATCTAGACCTTAGAGAGACCAATCATGCAAACCAAATTTTAGCAAGCTCTATGTATTTCTTCACTAATAGGTGCAAAGTGTATGATGCAAGAGCTTAAACATGATCCATATGAGCACAACAATTGCCAAGTATCAAATTATTCAAGACATTATACCAATTACAACATGTAGCATTTTCTGTTTCCAACCATATAACAATTAACGAAGTAATTTCAACCTTCGCCATGAACATCAAGAATAAAGCTAAGAACATATTTGTTCATATGCAACAGCGGAGCGTGTCTCTCTCCCACACAATGAATGCTAGGATCCAATTTTATTCAAACAAAACAAAAACAAAAACATACAGACGCTCCAAGTAAAGCACATAAGATGTGACGGAATAAAAATATAGTTTTACTAGAGGAACCTGATAATGTTGTCGATGAAGAAGGGGATGCCTTGGGCATCCCCAAGCTTAGATGCTTGAGTATTCTCGAAATATGCAGGGATGAACCACGGGGGCATCCCCAAGCTTAGAGCTTTCACTCTCCTCTATCATATTGTATCATCCTCCTCTCTTGATCCTTGAAAACTTCCTCCACACCAAACTCGAAACAACTCATTAGAGGGTTAGTGCATAATCAAAAATTCACATGTTCAGACGTGACATAATCATTCTTAACACTTCTGGACATTGCATAAAGCTACTGAAAGTTAATGGAATAAATAAATCCATCAAGCATAGCAAAACAGGCAATGCGAAATAAAAGGCAGAATCTGTCAAAACAGAACAGTCCGTAAAGACGAATTTTTTATAGGCACCAGACTTGCTCAAATGAAAATGGTCAAATTAAATGAAAGTTGCGTACATATCTGAGGATCACTCACGTAAATTGGCAGATTTTTCTGAGTTACCTACAGAAAATACTACTCAGATTCGTGACAGCAAGAAATCTGTTTCTGCGCAGTAATCCAAATCTAGTATGAACCTTACTATCAAAGACTTTACTTGGCACACCAATGCAATAAAATAAAGATAAGGAGAGGTTGCTACAGTAGTAACAACTTCCAAGACTCAAATATAAAACAAAAGTGCAGAAGTAAAATCATGGGTTGTCTCCCATAAGCGCTTTTCTTTAACGCCTTTCAGCTAGGCGCAGAAAGTGTGAATCAAGTGTTATCAAGAGATGATGCATCAACAGCGGGGTTTGGAGTTTTATCCACTATGCATTGTATCTTATCTATGTAAGTTTCAGAGGCTCCTTTTTCATTACTCTTAGGCTTGCTATTCTCATCAAACAAATTTTCAGGAACAATCCAATCAAAATTCTTTTCTAGTGCCTCGCACATTCTCAAGAGCTTGCAAGGTATTGATGTTTTAATATCCCCCTCATAATTAACTTGATTAGTGTACTTTTGTCTATCTTTTTCCATCTTTTCAAGGGTACTAGCAAAGTTGGTATAAGAGCCAAGCATATTATATTTAGTAAAGACTTTTCTAGCTTCTCTTGCTACACCACCAAATTCTTTAAGAAGGGTTTCTAATACAAAATCTTTCTTTTCTCCTTCTTCCATATCACAGAGTGTAAGAAACATATGTTGAATCACGGGATTGAGATTAACAAATCTATCTTCTAACGTGTGTACTAAAGAAGCAACAGCAATTTCATAAGTAGGAGCAAGTTCTACCAAGTGTCTATCTTCAAAATCTTCAACCGTACTAATATGAGTGAAAAAATCTTCTATATTATCTTTTCCAATGATAGACCCTCGTCCTACCGGTACATCTTTAAGAGTAAACTTAGGAGGAAACATGATAAAATAAGTAAAGTAAATGCAAGTAACTAATTTTTTTGTGTTTTTGATATAGTGCAGCAAACAAAGTAGTAAATAAAATAAAGCAAGACAAAAACAAAGTAAAGAGATTGGAGGTGGAGACTCCCCTTGCAGCGTGTCTTGATCTCCCCGGCAATGGCACCAGAAATTTAGCCTTGATACGCGTACAACACGCGTCCGTTGGGAACCCCAAGAGGAAGGTGTGATGCGTACAACGGCAAGTTTCCCTCAGTAAGAAACCAAGGTTTATCGAACCAGTAGGAGCCAAGAAGCACGTTGAAGGTTGATGGCGGCGGAGTGTAGTGCGGCGCAACACCAGGGATTCCGGCGCCAACGTGGAACCTGCACAACACAACCAAAATACTTTGCCCAACGTGACAGTGAGGTTGTCAATCTCACCGGCTTGCTGTAACAAAGGATTAGATGTATAGTGTGGACGATGATGTTTGCAGAGAACAGTAAGAACAAGTATTGCAGTAGATTGTATTCGATGTAAAGAATGGACCGGGGTCCACAGTTCACTAGTGGTGTCTCTCCAATAAGAAATAGCATGTTGGGTGAACAAATTACAGTTGGGCAATTGACAAATAAAGATGGCATGACAATGCACATACATATTATGATGAGTAGTGTGAAATTCAATTGGGCATTACGACAAAGTACATAGACCGCTATCCAGCATGCATCTATGCCTAAAAAGTCCACCTTCGGGTTAGCATCCGCACCCCTTCCAGTATTAAGTTGCAAACAACAGACAATTGCATTAAGTATGGTGCGTAATGTAATCAACACAAATACCCCTTCCAGTAATAGCATTGATGTTTTATCCCTAGTGGCAACAGCACATCCACAACATTAGAACTTTCTGTCACTGTCCCAGATTTAATGGAGGCATGAACCCACTATCGAGCATAAATACTCCCTCTTGGAGTTACAAGTAACGACTTGGCCAGAGCCTCTACTAATAACGGAGAGCATGCAAGATCATAAACAACACATAGATGATAGATTGATAATCAACATAACATAGTATTCCATATTCATCGGATCCCAACAAACGCAACATGTAGCATTACATATAGATGATCTTGATCATGTTAGGCAGCTCACAAGATCCGACAATGATAGCACAATGAGGAGAAGACAACCATCTAGCTACTGCTATGGACCCATAGTCCAGGGGTGAACTACTCACACATCACTCCGGAGGCGATCATGGCGATGAAGAGTCCTCCGGGAGATGATTCCCCTCTCCGGCAGGGTGCCGGAGGCGATCTCCTGAATCCCCCGAGATGGGATTGGCGGCGGCGGCATCTCTGGAAGGTTTTCCGTATCGTGGCTCTCGGTACTGGGGTATTCGCGACGAAGACTATATGTAGGCGGAAGAGTAGGTTTAGGGGCATCACGAGGGGCCCACACGCCAGGGCCGCGCGGCCCAAGCCCTGGCCGCGCCGCCCTGCTGTGGCGTCGCCTCATCGCCCCACTTCGTTTCCCTTTTGGACTTCTGGAAGCTTCGTGGAAAAATAAGACCCTGGGCGTTGATTTCGTCCAATTCCGAGAATATTTCCTTACTAGGATTTCTGAAACCAAAAACAGCAGAAAACATCAACTGGATCTTCGGCATCTTGTTAATAGGTTAGTGCCGGAAAATGCATAAATATGACATAAAGTATGTATAAAACATGTGTGTATCATCAATAAAGTAGCATGGAACATAAGAAATTATCGATACGTTGGAGACGTATCAGTATGCACCGTTGATATAGTTCGTCGTTTCGAAGCATCTCGTGATGATCGGATGTGATAGACTCAACGTTCACATACAATGGGTGTAAGCCATGTTGCACACGCGGAATACTTGGGTTTGCTTGACGAGCCTAGCATGTACAGACATGGCCTCGCGACAACGGAAACCAAAAGGTTGAACACGAGTCATATGGATGATATGATCAACATGTTGTGTAGGATAACGTTGCATAGAAAACAAAAAATTTCCTACCGTGAACACGCAATCCAAGCCAAGATGCAATCTAGAAGACGGTAGCAACGAGGGGTTTATCGAGTCTCACCCTTGAAGAGATTCCAAAGCCTACAAGAGGAGGCTCTTGTTGCTGCGGTAGACGTTCACTTGCCGCTTGCAAAAGCGCGTAGAAGATCTTGATCACGATCCCTCCGGCACCACGAACGGGCAGCACCTCCGTACTCGGTCACACGTTCGGTTGTTGATGAAGACGACGTCCACCTCCCGTTCCAGCGGGCAGCGGAAGTAGTAGCTCCTCTTGAATCTGACAGCACGACGGCGTGGTGTCGGTGGTGGTGGAGAACTCCGGCGGAGCTTCGCTAAAGCACGCGGGAGCTATGGAGGAGAGGGGGGCGGCTAGGGTTTGGGAGGGGGTGGCCGGCCACTCAAGGGGGGGCGGCCAGCTTGTGGTCTTGGGGTGGCCGGCCCCCTCCCATGGCCCCTCATTATATAGGTGGAACCCCAAGTGTTGGACTACAAGTCTCCGAATAAGACCCGAACCCAAAACCTTCCATATGATAGGGAAACCTACCCAAGGTGGGAATCCCACTTGGGGTGGGATTCCCCCCTTCCATATGGGGGGGGGGGGGTGGCCGGCCCCCATAGGGGGAGTCCACTTGGGACTCCACCCCCACTAGGGTTGGCCGGCCATGGAGGTGGAGTCCCGGAGGGACTCCACCTTCCTTGGTGGTTTCTTCCGGACTTTTCTAGAACCTTCTAGAACCTTCCATAGAACCTTCCGCATCATTTTAATTCACATAAAATGACATCCTATATATGAATCTTATTCTCCGGACCATTCCGGAACTCCTCGTGATGTCCGGGATCTCATCCGGGACTCCGAACAAATATTCGAACTCCATTCCTTATTTCAAGTACTACCATTTCAACATCCAACCTTAAGTGTGTCACCCTACGGTTCGCGAACTATGCGGACATGGTTGAGTACTCACTCCGACCAATGACCAATAGCGGGATCTGGAGATCCATAATGGCTCCCACATATTCAACGATGACTTTAGTGATCGAATGAACCATTCACATACAATACCAATTCCCTTTGTCACGCGATATTTTACTTGTCCGAGGTTTGATCTTCGGTATCACTCTATACCTTGTTCAACCTCGTCTCCTGACAAGTACTCTTTACTCGTACCGTGGTATGTGGTCTCTTATGAACTTATTCATATGCTTGCAAGACATTAGACGACATTCCACCGAGAGGGCCCAGAGTATATCTATCCGTCATCGGGATGGACAAATCCCACTGTTGATCCATATGCCTCAACTCATACTTTCCGGATACTTAATCCCACCTTTATAACCACCCATTTACACAGTGGCGTTTGGTGTAATCAAAGTACCTTTTCGGTATAAGTGATTTACATGATCTCATGGTCATAAGGATTAGGTAACTATGTATCGAAAGCTTATAGCAAATAACTTAATGACGAGATCTTATGCTACGCTTAATTGGGTGTGTCCATTACATCATTCATATAATGATATAACCTTGTTATTAATAACATCCAATGTTCATGATTATGAAACTAATCATCCATTAATCAACAAGCTAGTTAAGAGGCATACTAGGGACTCTTTGTTGTTTACATATCACACATGTACTAATGTTTCGGTTAATACAATTATAGCATGACATATAAACATTTATCATAAACATAAAGATATAAATAATAACCACTTTATTATTGCCTCTAGGGCATATCTCCTTCAGTCTCCCACTTGCACTAGAGTCAATAATCTAGATTACATTGTAATATACCTAACACCCATGGCATTCTGGTGTTGGTCATGCTTTGCCCTAGGGAGAGCTTTAGTCAACGGATCTGCTACATTCAGATCAGTGTGTACTTTGCAAATCTTTACTTCTCCATCTTCGATGTACTCGCGAATCGAGTGGTAACGCAGCTTGATATGCTTCAGCCTCTTGTGTGACCTTGGCTCTTGTGCATTGGCGATGGCACCCATGTTATCACAGTAAATGATTAATGGGTCCAATGCACTAGGAACCACATCGAGCTCTACAATGAACCTCTTCATCCATACCGCTTCTGATGAAGCCTCTGAAGCCGCTATGTACTCTGATTCTGTTGAAGACTTCGCCACCGTGCACTGCTTCGAGCTTGCCCAGCTTACTGCAGCACCATTCAATATAAACACGTACCCAGACTGTGACTTAGAGTCATCAGGATCAGTGTTCCAACTTGCATCGGTGTAACCACTTACAACGAGCTCTTGGTCACCTCCATAACAAAGAAACATATCCTTAGTTCTTTTCAAGTACTTCAGGATATTCTTGACCGTTGTCCAGTGTTCCATTCCTGGATCACTTTGATATCTGCTAGTCAAACTAACAGCATGTGCTATATCCGGTCTAGTACATAGCATGGCATACATGATAGATCCTACTGCCGAGGCATAGGGGATATTACTCATCCTTTCTCTTTCTTCTGTCGTAGCCGGTCCTTGAGTCTTACTCAAGACCTTGCCTGGTAACATAGGTAAGAACTCTTTCTTACTTTCGTCCATTCTAAACTTCTTTAGAATCTTGTCCAGATATGTACTCTGTGATAGCCCTATTAGGCGTCTTGATCTATCTCTGTAAATCTTGATGCCTAATATATACGATGCTTCACCAAGGTCTTTCATTGAAAAACTATTATTCAAATAACCTTTTACACTGCTTAATAGTTCTATATCATTCCCAATCAATAATATGTCATCTACATATAATATTAGGAATTCTACAGAGCTCCCACTCACTTTCTTGTAAATACAGGCCTCTCCATGACACTGTATAAACCAAAAGTCTTTGATCACCTTATCAAAGCATCGGTTCCAACTTCTTGATGCTTGCTTCAGTCCATAGATTGAACGCTGAAGTTTGCATACTTTGTCAGCATTTTTAGGATCGACAAAACCTTTGGGTTGTACCATATACAACTCTTCCTCAATGTCTCCATTAAGGAACGCCGTTTTGACATCCATCTGCCAAATCTCATAATCGAAAAATGCAGCTACTGCTAACAAAATCCTCACAGATTTTAGCTTCGCTACAGGTGAGAAATTCTCATCGTAGTCAACTCCTTGAATTTGTCGGAAACCCTTTGCGACAAGTCGAGCTTTATAGACAGTAATATTACCATCAGCATCTGTTTTTCTCTTGAAGATCCATTTATTCACGACAGCCTTTCGGCTATCAGGTAAGTCTACCAAAGTCCATACTTTGTTATCATACATGGATCCCATTTCGGATTTCATGGCTTCTTGCCATTTGTTGGAATCTGGGCTCATCATTGCTTCTTCATACGTCGCAGGGTCCTCATCATTGTTATCCACAATCATGACATTTAGACAAGGATCATACCAATCAGGAGTGGTACATTCCCTTGTCGATCTGCGAGGTTCAGTATTTTCCTCGTTCGAAGTTTCATGATCATTATCATTAGCTTCCTCTGTTTCCGGTGTAGGCGGTATAGGTACAACTTCCGGTACTGCGCTACTCTGATCAACGAGTATAGATTCATCAATCTCATTGAGTTCTACTTTTCTTCCAGTCACTTCTTTAGTGAGAAATTCTTTCTCAAGAAAGGTTCCGTTCTTAGCAACAAAGATTTTGCCTTCGGATGTGTGATAGAAAGTGTACCCTATAGTTTCCTTAGGGTATCCTATGAAGACGCATTTCTCCGCTCTGGGTTCTAGCTTGTCCGGTTGTAACTTCTTTACATAGGCTTCGCAACCCCAAACTTTAAGGAACGACAGCTTAGGTTTCTTATTAAACCATAATTCATACGGTGTCATTTCTACGGATTTTGATGGTGCTCTATTTAAAGTGAATGCGGCTGTCTCTAATGCATAACTCCAAAATGATAACGGCAAATCAGTAAGAGACATCATAGAACGAACCATATCTAAGAGAGTTCGATTACGACGTTCGGACACACCGTTTCGTTGAGGTGTTCCCGGCGGTGTCAATTGTGAAAGTATTCCGCATTTCTTTAAATGCATGCCAAACTCATAACTCAGATATTCACCTCCACGATCAGATCGTAGAAATTTAATCTTCTTGTTACGTTGATTTTCTACTTCACTTTGGAATTCCTTAAACTTCTCGAAAGTTTCGGATTTATGTTTCATGAAATAGATATACCCATATCTACTCAGATCATCTGTGAAGGTTAGAACATAACGATAACCACCGCGTGATGCTACGCTCATTGGTCTGCACACATCGGTATGTATGATTTCCAATAAGTCAGTAGCTCGATCCATCATACCAGAAAATGGAGTCTTGGTCATTTTTCCCATTAGACATGCTTCGCATCTATCAAGTGACTCAAAGTCAAGTGATTCAAGTAATCCATCTTTATGGAGTTTCTTCATGCGTTTCACTCCAATATGACCAAGACGACAGTGCCACATATAAGTAGAATTATCATTTAATTTAATTCGCTTAGCATCAACGTTATGTATATGCGTATCACTACTATCGAGATCTAACAGAAATAAGCCATTCTTTTGTGGTGCTCGACCATAAAAGATATTATTCATAAAAATAGAACAACCATTATTCTCAGACTTGAATGAATAACCGTCTTGCATTAAACAAGATCCAGATATAATGTTCATGCTCAACGCAGGTACAAAATAACAATTATTTAGGCTTAAAACTAATCCCGAAGGTAGATGTAGAGGAAGTGTGCCGACTGCGATCACATTGACCTTGGATCCGTTTCCAACGCGCATCGTCACTTCATCTTTCAGTAGTCTCCGTTTATTCTTTAGTTCCTGTGTCGAGTTACAAATATGAGCAACCGAACCAGTATCAAATACCCAGGTACTAGAACTAGGACAAGTGAGATAAACATCTATAACATGTATATCAGATATACCTTCTTTCTTCTTCTTGACAAGGCCGCTCTTCAGATCAGCCAGATACTTGGAGCAATTACGCTTCCAGTGTCCCTTCTCCTTGCAGTAATAGCACTCACCATCAGGCTTAGGGCCGTTCTTAGGTTTCATAGGAGGCGTGGCAGCTTTCTTGCCACCCTTCTTGAATTTTCCCTTAGACTTGCCCTGTTTCTTGAAACTGGTGGTCTTGTTGACCATCAACACTTGGTGCTCTTTCTTGATCTCAATCTCAGCAGCTTTTAGCATGCCAAAGAGTTCAGGTAACTCTTTGTTCATGTTCTGCATATTGTAGTTCATCACAAAGTTCTTGTAACTTGGTGGCAGTGATTGAAGAACACGATTAATCCTCACCGTTAGGAATCACTATTCCCAAGTCACTGAGTTTCTTCACATGCCCGGTCATGGCGAGCATGTGCTCACTAACGGAGCTGCCTTCTTCCATCATGCAGCTGAAGAATTGTTTCGATGCTTCATAGCATTCCACAGCCGCATGAGTCTCAAAAATAGCTTTCAGCTCTTTCATCAACTCATGAGGATCGTGGTGCTCAAAACGTTTTTGAAGATCGGATTCCTGCATCGCACAGGATGGCACACTGAACTTGAGAGTACCGAATTTTCCGAGTCTCGTAAATAGCTTTTACTTCATCGGTTTCAGTTTCTGCAGGAGGGTCACCTAGCGGTGCATCAAGCACATATTGCAGATTTCCGACAGAGAGGAAGATCCTCACATGACGGAACCAGTCGGTGAAGTTGCTATCGTTGCTCTTAAGTTTTTCTTTCTCTAGGAACTGGTTAAAATTGATTGGGGACGCCATCTCTACAACATATATTTGCAAAAGTTTAGACTAAGTTTATGACAAATTGAGTTCAAATTTTAATTCAACATAATTAAAAACTAAGTGAACTCCCACTCAAAACAATATCCCTCGCATTGTCTTAGTGATCACACGAACCAAATCCACCGCACCTAAGTCCGATCATCACGAGACAAGGTGTGATCTCAATGGCGAACACTCAAAGTGTTCATCATATCAACCATATGATTCATGCTCTACCTTTCGGTATCACGTGTTCCGAGACCATGTCTGTACATGCTAGGTTCGTCAAGGCCACCTTAGTATCCGCATGTGCAAAACTGTCTTGCACCCGTTGTATGTACTTGTTGATTCTAACACACCCGATCATCACGAGATGCTTCGAAACGACAAGTCATGGTAACGGTGCTACTAAGGATGAACACTTTATTATCTTGAGATTTTAGTAAGGGATCATCTTATAATGCTACCGTCACGATCTAAGCAAAATAAGATGCATAAAAAGGATTAACATCACATGCAGTTCATATGTGATATGATATGGCCCTTTTGTCTTTGCGCCTTTGATCTTCATGTCCAAAGCACGGACATGATCTCCATCATCTTCGGGCATGATCTCCATCATCGTCGGCGTAGCGTCAAGGTCAATGGCGCCGTCTTCATGATTGTCCTCCATGTAGCAACTATTACAACTATTTTGAAATACTACTCAACATGAAATTTAAAGACAACCATAAGGCTCCTGCCGGTTGCCACAATACAATAATGATCATCTCATACATATTCATCATCACATTATGGCCATATCACATCACCAAACCCTGCAAAAACAAGTTAGACGTCTCTAATTTGGTTTGCATACTTTACGTGGTTTAGGGTTTTCGAGAAAGATCTAATCTACCTACGAACATGAACCACAACGTTGATACTAATGTTTTCAATAGAAGAGTAAATTGAATCTTCACTATAGTAGGAGAGACAGACACCCGCAAAGCCTCTTATGCAATACAAGTTGCATGTCGAACGAGGAACAAGTCTCATGAACGCGGTCATGTAAAGTTAGTCCGAGCCGCTTCATCCCACTATGCCACAAAGATGCAAAGTACTCAAACTAAAGATAACAAGAGCATCAACGCCCACAAAACCATTGTGTTCTACTCGTGCAACCATCTATGCATAGACACGGCTCTGATACCACTGTAGGATAACGTTGCATAGAAAACAAAAAATTTCCTACCGCGAACACGCAATCCAAGCCAAGATGCAATCTAGAAGACGGTAGCAACGAGGGGTTTATCGAGTCTCACCCTTGAAGAGATTCCAAAGCTTACAAGAGGAGGCTCTTGTTGCTGCGGTAGACGTTCACTTGCCGCTTGCAAAAGCGCGTAGAAGATCTTGATCATGATCCCTCCGGCGCCACGAACGGGCAGCACCTCCGTACTCGGTCACACGTTCGGTTGTTGATGAAGACGACGTCCACCTCCCGTTCCAGCGGGCAGCGGAAGTAGTAGCTCCTCTTGAATCCGACAGCACGACGGCGTGGTGTCGGTGGTGGTGGAGAACTCCGGCGGAGCTTCGCTAAAGCACGCGGGAGCTATGGAGGAGAGGGGGGCGGCTAGGGTTTGGGAGGGGGTGGCCGACCACTCAAGGGGGGGCGGCCAGCTTGTGGTCTTGGGGTGGCCGGCCCCCTCCCTTGGCCCCTCATTATATAGGTGGAACCCCAAGTGTTGGACTACAAGTCTCCGAATAAGACCCGAACCCAAAACCTTCCATATGATAGGGAAACCTACCCAAGGTGGGAATCCCACTTGGGGTGGGATTCCCCCCTTCCATATGGGGGGGTGGCCGGCCCCCATAGGGGGTGTACACTTGGGACTCCACCCCCACTAGGGTTGGCCGGCCATGGAGGTGGAGTCCCGGAGGGACTCCACCTTCCTTGGTGGTTTCTTCCGGACTTTTCTAGAACCTTCTAGAACCTTCCATAGAACCTTCCGCATCATTTTAATTCACATAAAATGACATCCTATATATGAATCTTATTCTCCGGACCATTCCGGAACTCCTCGTGATGTCCGGGATCTCATCCGGGACTCCGAACAAATATTCGAACTCCATTCCATATTTCAAGTACTACCATTTCAACATCCAACCTTAAGTGTGTCACCCTACGGTTCGCGAACTATGCGGACATGGTTGAGTACTCACTCTGACCAATAACCAATAGCGGGATCTGGAGATCCATAATGGCTCCCACATATTCAACGATGACTTTAGTGATCGAATGAACCATTCACATACAATACCAATTCCCTTTGTCACGCGATATTTTACTTGTCCGAGGTTTGATCTTCGGTATCACTCTATACCTTGTTCAACCTCGTCTCCTGACAAGTACTCTTTACTCGTACCGTGGTATGTGGTCTCTTATGAACTTATTCATATGCTTGCAAGACATTAGACGACATTCCACCGAGAGGGCCCAGAGTATATCTATCCATCATCGGGATGGACAAATCCCACTGTTGATCCATATGCCTCAACTCATACTTTCCAGATACTTAATCCCACCTTTATAACCAGCCATTTACGCAGTGGCGTTTGGTGTAATCAAAGTACCTTTCCGGTATAAGTGATTTACATGATCTCATGGTCATAAGGATTAGGTAACTATGTATCGAAATCTTATAGCAAATAACTTAATGACGAGATCTTATGCTACGCTTAATTGGGTGTGTCCATTACATCATTCATATAATGATATAACCTTGTTATTAATAACATCCAATGTTCATGATTATGAAACTAATCATCCATTAATCAACAAGCTAGTTAAGAGGCATACTAGGGACTCTTTGTTGTTTACATATCACACATGTACTAATGTTTCGGTTAATACAATTATAGCATGACATATAAACATTTATCATAAACATAAAGATATAAATAATAACCACTTTATTATTGCCTCTAGGGCATATCTCCTTCATGTTGATGTTCACCATTGAAGCTACATCATCTCACGTGATGATCGGTTTTGGTGTAGTGGATTTGGATCGTGTACCACTTAACAACTATGAGGGATGTTGTATTAAGTGGGAGTTCATTAGTAATTAGATTAAAACATGAACTAATTATCATGAACATAGTCTGAGTAGTATTTTGAATTAATTTTGTAGTATTGGCATCCGTTTTCTACCATGCGCTAGTCTTGTAATTGAGATAGAAATACTGTTAAGTCTGACAAGAAACTTTATGGACTTGTACCGTACAGTTAAAGAATCAAGAAATGATTAAGTCCTATTGCAAACTTTTAGTAAACCTCACATTGTTGATTCAAAGAGCTATGGTTTCAATTAGTACCTAAAGTCATCTTGTCTCCATGAAACTTGAAGTTCAAATTTGTTTGAAAAGTAAGGAGTTGAAAAGTTTGTTTTCATAAATAAGCGAGGTATGAGATATATGTGATATCTAAGACTTTGTTGCAAGGTGATAGAATATAATTTGGTGAGACTACATAAACTCATAAGTTTTATGGGAATGTATGAAGGTTGAAGAAGCAAGACGTCCCAATCCTCCAACTATTGGGGCACTAACGATATTCGCATATCCATGAAGTGATCGTCCTTAGTATGCACCGTTGCTAAGACTCGTAGTTTCGAAGCATCACGTGATGATCGGGTGTTATAGATTCTACGTGTGCATACAATGGGTGCAAGCCAGATTTGCACATGCGAATACTGAGGTTATACTTTACGAGCCTAGCATGTACAGACATGGTCTCGAAAATTCGTCATGATATGATGGATAAAAATTATGAGTGAAATTGTTCATCATATTAAAAGGTTACTAATAGTGAAATCCGGAACACTTGTCATATGATGATCAACTTCAAAGTAAGAACCTCAAGGTTATTGGTATTTGACCAACAAACCTAGAAGTTATTGATGTTGAAGTGTTTTTCTGAATAATGAGGAAAGCTAAAAGAGAAACTACAAAATATATTTTGGCAGAAAGGAAGAAAAGACTAGAAAGTCTAGCTCAGGTGTATATAAATGATATACATGTTATGGATGTATTCCTTGTTTGGTCACATAAAGAAATTCTTGGGTATTTGTACCAGGTTGGTTGGTATGAGATGTCATACAATACAACGCAATACAAGAATACGATGGCCTAATTAACTAATAAGGAATATGGTAATAATGCACGTCTGGAACATAATAAAGTGTTATCATGTTTGTCGTTGGCATTCTACATAGCCCTTAGAATTTATAATAAAGAACTTAATAATTTCTATTTTGCTCTGGTCAAATGAAAACAGTGTGTTGTTCAAATTATGACATTACTCCATGTACGATGGATAAGTTATTATAAATCTTAATGGCGAAACACACATACATAACACTGACGCTAAAATGCCATAAGGCAAATGATTTGAATTCCACTTATTTGTGGAACCGCCATTTAGGTCATGTTAGAAAGGAACGCATGACACTAAAAGGCCACATACATAACACTGACGCTAAAATGCCATAAGGCAAATGATTTGAATTCCACTTATTTGTGGAACCGCCATTTAGGTCATGTTAGAAAGGAACGCATGAAGAAACTCCATGCAAATAGATTTTTGGAGTCATTTGATTTTTGAATCATTTGGCGCTTGCAAAATCTTTTCTAAAAGTAATGACTGAAATACCGTTCATAGGCCAAGAGTTGAACGGGAAACTAACTTAGTGGAAACATACATAATGATGTATGTGGTTCACTGGGCATAGTTGTGTGCGGGAGATTCTTCTACTTCATGAAAACTTCTAACAATGAATTGAGTATATATATGTGGATATATTCGATAAGGAAGAAGTTTGAAACATTTGAATTGATTCAAATAAATTTCAGCATGAAGTGGAAATCATCGTAATAGAAAAGTCAAATATCTATGATTGGATCATTGGGAAAATATTTGAATTACGAGTTTTAGCGAACATCTAAGAGAGTTATGAAATTGTTCTACAAACTCACATTTCTTGGAATATCATAGTGATGATATAGTATCCGAGAAATGTATCCAAACCTTGTTGGGTTAATGATGAGATAAAAATAAAATGATGCCATTATATTTTTTGTGGATTATGCTTTAGTGACTACCGCTTTTACACTAATTAGAGCATCATCATGATCCGTTGAAATGACACCATACGAGTTATGGCATGGGTATAAACCCTAATAGTCCTTTCTTTAAATTTTGGTCTAAGAGTTTACAACCAAAATCGGATGAATATCTTTGTTGGTTATCCCAAAGAATTGATTGGGAATTCTTTCCACTATGAAGTAAAAGATAAAAGTGTTTGTTAATGTTACTTTCTTATTTCCAAGAAATTGTTTTCTAGCGAAGTATTTGAGTGGGAGGACAATAGAACTTGATAAGGTTTATGAACCTGAGCATAATGATCAGCGTAGCGCAGCATCGGAAAATGGTTCCGGAAGCGGCCACGACGATCATGGCTCCCATGACTACAAAGTGTTTTAGCCATGGAGATCGAAGTACATATTGAACCTTGTAGGTATGGTTTACTTTGTGATCAAATAAATGATTTATGGACAAAGGATTGATTTTGAACAATGATAAACCAACTACAAAACAAAGAAGTTATGATGGGCCCTGACTCCGTTAAAATGGCTATACGCCATGAAATCCAAGATAGATGAATACTTTTTGAAAGTAAATGGATCTATAAAATTGATGGACTTGGATGTAAAATCCTTGAAGAAGTTCGACTTGTCAAAAAGCTGTTTACGACAAAGTTCAAAGAGTTGACTACGATAAGATTAGATCTTCCATAGCAATGCTTATAGTTTATGTGGATTATTCTAGTAATCACTACATATTTATTTTATGAGATATGCTAGTAGGATGGAAAAATACATTACTTATCAGAAGTGTGTATTAAAGGTGTATACAAGATACAACCAAGAGTTTTGCTAGTCCATGAAATACTAGATAGGCATAAAAACTTCAATTGGATGAAGTGAGTATCGCGGAGTTGGAATCTTCACCGGATGAAATAGTCAAAGAGTTTTTGATTTCATCAGAGACGATGAAGAGGCTTGCATTTGCAAGAAATTAAGTGGGAGCGCTGAGACATATTTATAATACTTATGTAGATGACATATAGTTGGTTATAAATGATGTAATTATATACTTGAATAAAAGGTTTCATTGAGAAATTAACTTCAATGAAAGAATATGGACTGAAACAAATTTTGTGTCAAGATCTATGAAGATAGATTGAAACACATAATAAGTTTAAGTCAAAGTACATAGAATGAATGTTGAAATAGTTCAATATAGAAATATTAAGGAAATATTCTTGTCATGTGAAGGTTTAACAAGACTTGAGTGTATCTGACACTCAATGAGTAAAAACACATGAGTGATTATAGATCACGAATAATATGTACACAATCAGATGTCATGTGCTCTAAAAGTGTTATGAGCATGTACCAGAATAATTCATGTGATGATCATTGAAAAACAGTAAGAATATTCTTGAGTACTTAAGAAGAACCAAGTATATGTATATAGTTTTGTATGGAGAAATGACAAACAAATCACTGTAAGGTGTTGCACCGATATTTGTTTTGTCACATATAAAAATAAAAATTTCAATCTCAAATTAGACTAAGTGTTGTTTAAAAGGTAGCACAATGAGCTAGAAATTGTCTATGCTAGATTTAGAAGAGTTCTAAATATTGTGACGGATTCTACAAACGAAGGCAGAGTATGTCATTGTTTTGACAATGACTGAGGATGTTGAGTCAAGAAGTTCTTTGAGAACTTGGTGTAGTTCCGATAGTGTCAGAACTTTGAAGCTATATTGTATGTGACAATATTAGTGACTTATTTCAGACCGCGGAATTAAGGTTCCACCAGAAGACCAAACATATTTAATGCCAACTCATTTAGAAAATGAGTGATGCGTTGAGACGCAAATGAATTGCAAAATACATACGTTTCTGAGCGTGTCAGATCCGTTGACTAAAACACTCCCGTGAGCAATACATGATAAAGCACCGGAAGGCCAAGGTGTTATATCTTTACAAATGTAAACTAGATTATTGACTCTAGTGCAAGTGGGAGACTGTTGGAGATATGCCCAAGAGGCAATAATAAATTGGTTATTATAATATATCTTTGTGTTTATGATAATGTTTGCATACCATGCTATAATTGTATTAACCAAAATATTGATACATGTGTGTTATGTAAACAACAAGGAGTCCCTAGTAAGCCTCTTGTATAACTAGCTTGTTGATTAATAGATGATCATAGTTTCATGATCATGTACATTGGATGTTATTAATAACAAGGTTATGTCATTATATGAATGATGTAATGGACACACCCAATTAAGCGTAGCATATCATCACGTCATTAAGTTCTATTTGCTATAAGCTTTCGATACATAGTTACCTAGTCCTTTCAACCATGAGATCATGTAAATCACTTATGCCGGAAGGGTACTTTGATTACATCAAACGCCACTGCGTAAATGGGTGGTTATAAAGGTGGGATTAAGTATCCGGAAAGTATGAGTTGAGGCATATGGATCAACAGTGGGATTTGTCCATCCCGATGACGGATAGATATACTCTGGGCCCTCTCGGTGGAATGTCGTCTAATTAGCTTGCAAGCATATGAATGGTTCATAAGAGACTACATACCACGGTACGAGTAAAGAGTACTTGTCAGGAGACGAGGTTGAACGAGGTATAGAGATACCGATGATCAAACCTCGGACAAGTAAAATATCGCGTGACAAAGGGAATCGGTATCGTATGTGAATGGTTCAGTCCATCACTAAAGTCATCGTTGAATATGTGGGAGCCAATATGGATCGCCAGATCCCGCTATTGGTTATTGGTCAAAGAGAAGTCTCAACCATGTCTACATAGTTCGTGAACCGTAGGGTGACACACTTAAGGTTTGATGTCGTTTAAGTAGATATGGAAACATGGAATGGTGTTCGAAGTTTTGTTCGGAGTCTCGGATGGGATCCAGGACATCACGAGGAGGTCCGGAATGGTCCGGAGAATAAGATTCATATATAGGAAGTCATTTTCTAGGTTTGAAAATGATCCGGTATTTTTTCTGGAAGGTTCTAGAAGGTTCTAGAAGAGTCCGGAAGAAATCAGCATGGAAGGGGACTCCACCCACCTTGGCCGGCCAGCCTAAGGGAGGAGGAGTCCCAAGTGGACTCCTCCCCATGGTGGCCGGCCACCCCACCAAAGGAAAGGGGGGAGTCCCACTCCCCCTAGGTTTGGTCATATGGAAGGTTTTATGTTGGGGTCTTATTCGGAGACTTTTGATCTAATCCTTGGGGCTTCCACCTATATAAAGAGGGGAGGGGAGGGGCTGGCCGGCCACACCAAGACCACCATGGCCGCACCCCCAAGAGCCCCCTCTCCCAGAAACCCTAGCGGTTCCATCCTCCCTCTCTCTCCCACATAGCTTAGACAAAGCTCTGTCGGAGATCTCCACCACCACCACCACCATGCCGTCGTGCTGCCGGGATTCCGAGGAGGATCTACTACTTCCGCTGCCCGCTGGAACAGGGAGAAGGACGTCGTCTTCATCAACACCGAACGTGTGACCGAGTACGAAGGTGCTGCCCGATTGTGGCACCGTCAAGATCTTCTACGCGCTTTTGAAAGCGGCAAGTGATCGTCTACCGCAGCAACGAGAGCCTCGTCTTGTAGGCTTTGGAAATCTTCTAGGGTTAGTCTCGTTCATCCCCTCGTTGCTCTCATCTTCTAGATTGCATCTTGGCTTGGATTGCGTTCTCGCGGTTGGAAATTTTTTGTTTTCTATGCTACGAATCCCAACAAGAGTTGTGCGGAATAAAGAGACGAAGTTAGTGGTCAATAAACTTTAAAATGATTGACCACATGCCACGAATTTGAAGAAATTGGCCTAAATGTTCAAATCATAACATGGGTAGTTAACAAAACTAAGAATCGCATCACGAATCGATGAACTGCCATAAAAGTAATGAGCATGAGAGAGAGGTACAAAAAGATAAGTCCAAGTAGATACAATCTCAGTAAGACCAGGGAGATAATGAACTCATCACCAATTCGTGTATGACTGTCAAGATAATTTTTTTACAACGTGAGCCTTATGTGGAATGACGAGACAAAGCTAGTGTTGGAAATATACCCTAGATGCAATAGTGAAATTATATTATTCCATATTTTAATTTTAATTTTTAAGCTTACATCATATCCTACAACTATTGGTTCAACTCACTACAAGAACAGAATAAAAAATTCAACTCTCTACACTTGCCTTCTGAATGGCCAGGATGAGTCTCTCTTCCTTATTGGTACTTTAAACCACTTAGAGCCAAACCAAGAAAATGATTCTCCTTTTTTACATCTAACACGTAAATTGATCCATTGCGACGTATTGAACCAGTTCTACAGGCTTTTGCAATCACTTTTTTCTCATTATATAGATGGTCTCGAGTGTCTGGTCAAATCGTACATGGGTGTCAACGGAACATGTGGTGGTGGCATTGATCTTGTTGTTCCAAGACATTTCTGGCATATCAACGGGTCATCCGAAGTTCATATATGTTGTCCTTTCTGTTAGTTGTACGAGTGATTCCAACATGTTTGTTCACGTCTTGCCTAGTCATAATTTCAACTAAATGTGTCATTTTAAATGCACGTACTTAAGCTTTTAGAGGATTGGTTTCTTCTAGGGGCGTTCGACCTCCATGTACGCTCGGAAATTGGTCTTGTTTTCTCTCGGTCATGTTGCTTTCCTGGTGCTATGCTAGTATGCTACGTCCGGGTGGTCAGGTAGCTTTCCCTCCGCCAGTTGCGATGCAGGCCGAAGTTACGTGATGTTGTTAGTCACATGCAATGTGACTATTCCCTCCTATCTGCGAGATGTAGTACATGATGCCCACGAAGAAATAAATTGAAGTCAACAATACAACAACTAAAATTGAACTTGTACAATAAAATTCATAACATTAGCGCGTATAACATGAATGTAATATTAGCAACAAATACCTAAGGGCATCGTTACAAGTTGCATCACTGCAACAGAAGTGTACTACAACGAACGAAAAGATCAAAGCAAAATTCCGTTGTATTTTTCAGCATGGTTTCATTTTCAAGCCCAAAAGCATGTATGTAACATTGTAGAAAAAAACACCGAAAATGATCGAAATTAGTTGTGTATTTGTAGCATAATCTCTTCACTTTTACAACAAGAAAGTATGTCATCGCAACAAAAACTCATATGTAAATACTAAAAACTATCAAAGCAAAATAATTGCATGTTTTTAGCATAATTATGTTCCTTTTCAACAAAAAGCACAGATGTTGCACGAGAGACAAAACTCACAACAAATACCATTGAACCAAAATTATTGTATGTTTGCAACATGTTTTTTGCTTTTGCAACAAAAAAACATATGTGGCATTGCAGCAAAGGCTTAAAAAATAAAAACAATCAAAGCAAAATGGTCATACGTTTGTAGCACAATTTAAAAATTGCAACAACAAAAGAACTTATGTAGCGTCATAACAAAATCTCACAACAAAAATATTGAAAAGGATCTAGCATCGGCCGCAGTACCTTGAAGTATTGGTGATGGATGTTCGTGAGAACTTCTCGCCGCTTGTATAGTCCCCTATCGGCGGTGTCGCAAGATCGCCGAGGGAAGCGCAACGCCTCGCAGCGTCACCTCGGGGCCCTTAAGCGTCAACGTCGGCTTGCACCATCTAGACTTAAGTAGTGATGCCAACCTGCGCAAGCGATGCACCAACTTGTAGCAAAACAACGGCCATAGGAGGTCAACACTAAAATCCATCCAAAATACATAACAATGTTGAATTAGCAATGTGTGCATACAACATCAGGGTACACTGGTCCTGGTCTAGTACAACATGCATATGAGTAGCCAAAAAAGTAAGCGTAAAATAGTTTGGGGGGTCCACTACATGTGAAGACCTAGTCAGCAGCCAAAAAAGCAAGTTGTGGGGGTCTACCGCCTTGAGCAACAACGGGAAAATGAAGCGAGGCCCAAGCATAGCGTTTTCCATGCTTGTGGTTTGGGGCAACCAATCGCTATCTTGGATCTATCGCCCAAGCATACGGATTTTCAATACGTGTGACTTGGGGCAACAGATCCCTGCCTCGGATCATCGCCCTGTCATAAATGTTTTCCATGTGCATAGCTTACGGCGATCAATCACTGCCTAGGATTTACTATCGCCCAAGGATAAATCGTGTTCCATATAGATTGGACACCACAATCTCTATATAAATGGCATGAGATCTCAACATATCTAAATCATGGGGGATGGATACGGAAGATCCACTTTATATAGTTGCTCTAAGAAGTAAGAACCGAGAAGTTTCTTTTTTTGGAGACACATAAGAACAGAGAAGTGCGACCCCTCTATCCCAGCCCATTGACAATCAATGGATCACCAGCCCACAGCGCCCCACGGTTCAGTATCCAGGCACACATGCCTTCCTGGGCAAGGAAAGCCGTAAATTCAGCTGCCAGTTTCCGGATACATAAAGGCGCCCGAGTATATCTACAAGTACAAGTACGAGAGCCACAAGGCGTACCCGGCCGGTTGTCAAGCCCGCATCAGGAGCCTGTCCCTGGACCTACCGAGGCGTATAATACAAGCACAGGAAGCAGGGCGTCCAAGCAGATGCGTCCTGGCTTGATGATTGCCTCGTACGAGTTGGGAGATTCATCCATGGCTGAAGCGGAAGCGAGAGCGGAGGCCACCCGTTTCACGGCCGGCGGCGAGGCCGCCGCCGCCGTCTCTGATGGTAACTAAACTAATCGAGAGACGCAGCTTTTGCTTGGCTTTGCCGTTGGGGTTTTTGTGTCGATTCCGAGTTAGCGCGGGTGCACTGCAGTGCTGTTTAGGGCGTGATCAGGTCCGGGACTTGGTAATGCGCGCTAGATCTCCCCGACTCGTTCGCGTTACTGCGGGGGAATCAGAGCCATAGCCTGTTTTTGGAGCTGTGGTGCTGAATCGGGGCATATTGATGTTCACAGAAGCTTCCAGAACATTTGGGCGGCGTTTGTTTCTGCCGCGTCCACTTCGGCGTTTCTGCTTCGCTGGGTTTTGTTGGGCGGTTTTTCGCGAGGGTTTTTCATTACTCTTTTTTTGGTCGGCCCCTCTTGAGGATTAATCCTTTCTGTGCAAATCGGCGAGGGGGTTTCTAGTCGCCAAGGGGATTGCCACTGACCTCCATTGTTAAATTGATTTTTGCCTTTCTTTTTTAATAATAAACAGATCTGCTGTTGGATTTGCAGTTAACATGAACCCTCTGAAGAGGTCGTCGGAGTCGGAGTCATCTGCCCACGAAGATGAACCAGACACGCAGAAGAGGCACAAGAAAGGCTTCACTCCAAGAGGGTATTTGTTTTTCTATTGCTTACGCGGTCACTATCCTAGCATGATCTGAAAGGTAGAGTGTACGTTGTTCCCTGACGCACTTTGCTTCGCGGGATTAAAATCTCGGTCAGGTACCAGCTCGATGTCTGCGAGGTTGCCAAGAAGCGAAACACCATCGCGATGCTTGACACGGGAGCCGGGAAGACGATGATCGCCGTAATGCTCATGAAAGCTTTTGCGAGGGAGATCGACAGATCCAAGGACGATTGGAAGATCACCATTTTCCTTGCACCAAATGTTCAGCTTGTGGAACAGGTTGTACAACAAGCATGAAAGCTGGGTTTTTTTCTTTTCGAAATGGGGGATGACCCCAGCCTCTACATGAAAGCTGCTAGTTGTACATTCACTTGAGAGTTTGTTCTGACACTTGTTGTTTTGCCATAGCAATGCAAGGTGATTAAAACCCACACAGATTTCGAAGTGGGACTCTATTGTGGTGCGACGAGGGCCGATCAGTGGGGGGGTGATAGGTGGAGGGAACAAGTATCGAAACATCAGGTAAGTGCTGAGCCAAGCTTGGTGGTTCCTTTTGCTCTAAACGGGATCTGTATCCAAGTTAGTAACAATGGTTGTCTGAATTCATTATATCATGGGATGCTTTTTTTTTCATGTCCTGTCGCCTTGTATTGAAAGGCCTTGACAAATACCCTTGTGTGACATGATTAATTGACTTACAAGCATATTCGTGCTTTCTGTTGTCGTGGCGAGAACTTTATTTTTATCTGTACTTGTCCTTAATCTCCCCTACTACCCCCATGATATAATATTTTAAGATATCATTTTTTGAAGCTTTATCCATCGTAACTTCTGCCAATTGTCATCTGAGCAATAATATACATCTGATTCTCTACCGCTTTATTGATGCATTGGACTGATAGATAGGCTCCTTTCCTTACACCATCCTTAAATTTGATCAAGAACTACACTTTATTTCATTTGTATGTGGATTCTACAGTCACTTACTTTGGAGCGTCATTGAAAAACTGCAGGTCATGGTGATGATACCAGATGTGTTGCTAAACGCTTTACGCAAAGCTTTCTTCAGCTTGGACATGGTTAATCTTATGATATTCGATGAGTGTCATAATGCAACTGGCAGTCACCCTTATTCGATGATAATGAAGGTATTGTGAAACAATAGAGCACCTTCTTACGCTCAACACTTCCTTTTTGAATAATCATTCTGAAATTTTCGTGTTCACCATCCCCGTGTTCTGAGCAGGAGTTCTATCACCACTCTGAATATAAGCCGAAGGTGTTCGGTATGACGGCATCACCTGTTATAAAAAAAGGCAAGCATTCACAAAGACAGAGAGAACTCTTTCGTTGTGTTACACTGCACAGAGCACCACATACTCTGCATTGCTTCTCTACTTGCATGTCACATATGCATTAAATAAACCGATGGACATCGTGTCAGATACATAATTCAAGTTAAACAAATGATTTCTAAACATAAATACGATGACATAGATGAACTTGATTGCAAACTATAACGAAATTAAGGTGTTAGAGTGGTGACAAGAGAGCTCCCAGTATCCACCAATTCAAGATGGCTGGCACAAATATAGGTTGAACAACTTTACTGTTACATTCTTTTTGACAATAGCATATAGGTCATGTGCTAAATTACTAATCATGACTTGTGATGCCAAGCGAAAAAAAAATGAAACCAGAGAAATAACACTTGGAGGGCATCATCTTCAGTTGTTCTTCTGCCATGGACTGCCAATATTTCTGAAGTCCCCTTGCTTCGTAGTTTCTACCATAAATTTTATTTGCTCTCTACACCCCATAAATCTTGTTCAACAATTTTTATTTTTATTCTTCATCTTTATAGGTGTCTCTTCTGATTTGGATTGTGAAGTTCAGTTCTCTGAACTGGAAAAGCTTCTAAATGCGAAGGTAAATCCTATTTTCTGGTTGCACATGTTCCGTAAAATTATGCAAGATATTCTAGTTGTGGTCACTGCAACACTCTATTTCGTATACTGAAGTACAAACGGATACCCATATCCAAATATGTTTCCAGATTTGTGGTTTTGAACATATGTGTTTATGATTTGCTCGAACAGATCTACACAGTGGCTGATAGAGAAGAGATAGAGCTTTGTGCCCCTCCCCCAGAATATTTGAAAATATACTATGACCAGAGAACCGTTTCTTTCAATGATTTGAGTGAAGAGTTGGCACTTCTGCATTCCAAGGTTTCTCATCTTAGTTTTCCTGCTCTATTGTTCAAGCATGTTACAAAAGTTCTGTGGCCCGAAATTTTATGTCTAAGAACAGTTCGTTTTTGTCTGTGCAGTATGATGCATTAATAACAGCTTTGCAGAATAAACCAAACTACCAGAATGAAGAAGCGTATGCAATAGCAAAAGAATCACGAAAGTGCATATCTAATTATTCAGCAAAAATCTTGTATTGCCTCGACGATGTTGGTCTTCTTTGTGCTAGTGAGGTACCCCTTAGACTCATTGGTTCTAATTTCTCATGTACAAGACTTCTGTTGCAATTTTTATCTTATTTTTGTATCACCATTTGACATTGAGAGCTTCATGGTAATAGTTAACTAGCTTCTCTCTTGTAGGCCACCAAAATCTACAGAGGTTGGCTGAAAGTTTCTGATGCCACAAATATTCAAAGTGCTCCAAATAGTTCATTCCTGCATGCAGAAATCTCAGCCCTTTATCCGAAGTTCTTCGAGGCAGTGTCACATGTGTTAGACCTTGCTACTAGCTCCCACCCAGGTTTCACCCTACACAGATGGGCTTCACACGCACACCTTCCTCTTTTTCTCTTATGTTAGTCTTAGATGAGATGAAACTATATTTAATTTTCTCAATTAAGTGCAACCATGGTTTTCTTACAAAGGGTATACAACCTTATATAGGCCTTCTAAGTCGGTTACTGGATTCCAACTTGTAACATCTGGAAAATATTACAAAACTGCTCCTTTACAGGGTTATTCAAAACTGACTTGAACACCAAGACTCATGACTCTTATTTCTACAAGGACTCCTACATACCCTGAACTCCAAGTGTACAGGGTAATCTTGGAGTTCAGGGTATGTAGGAGTCCTTGTAGAAATAAGATTTTGTGAGTTTTGGTGTCCGGGTCAGTTTTGAATAGCTTTGTAAACAAACAGTTTTGTAATACTTTCCAGCTGTTACAAGCTAGAGTTGTTGTAACCGGCAACAGACCTACAGAGTCTATATAATGATGTATCCCCTTTGTAAGAAAATCAAACTTGTACTGCATTGAGAGGAATAAATATAGCTTCATCTAACAACCAAATCTATTTTCTTAGATACACCACAACTATGGATATGAGCATATCCATAGTTGTGGTGTATCTAAGAAGATACAGTTGGTTGTTAGATGAAGCTATATTTATTCTTCTTATTGCACTACAAGCTTGTTTATTTTACAAAGGAGATGCATCATTTATAGGCTTTCTACGTGTTGTTGTTCAATCCGGCTTGTAATAGTGGTAAACTATTACAAAACAGCTCCTTAGCTATTCGAAACTAACTTGAACACATATCATGGATATTTCAGGATTAAGCTAGCTCAATCTATCACTCAACTAGATTAGTTTAGATACACCGCAATTGTGGATATGATGATGATAAGATTACTGCCAGCATTCTTCCCCTTAATCTTGTCATGTCAACTTCTATATTCGCTAATTCAGATCACTTGTACCATGTTCTTCATCTTTTGATGGCCTCACACCGCCTCACGTCTAGCAACGACATCACAATTGTGGTTATGATGATGACAAGATTACTACCAACATTCTCTCCCTTCATCTTGTTGTCATCTATATCCGATAAGCCAGGGACTGTGTTCTTCATCTTGTGACGGCCTTACATCGCCTAGCAACGACATCACACCTTGCTTGTTAGCTTTGCACCAACCCCATATGAGATGGCATCACACCGCCGATGTCAGTCTCACTCTCACACCAACTCTTTCCACTTGACAATGGCATCGCAGCACTGTCATCTGCTTCCACGCCAACCATTCTGTTGACCATGTCATCACACCATAGTGGTCAGCCTCACACCCGCACTCTTTTTTAGGGAAATTTCAAGCTTTATATTAACTTAAGACCATAGTGTTACAATCAGTTGAAAGAACGCAATAAAAAGGCCGGTGGCTCATCATCCCATAAAAATGGCGCCTCTTGTAAAATAGCTGTCACACTGACACTCTCTACAAGGATGGTATCACACCACCGCCTCTGCACGCTGTCCAATATTGCACTTTCATCACCCCTCTCACAGGAGTGCTCTTCTTCACAAAGATCCTTAGCGGAATGCTTTATTTTTCTTCTTTGGACACTCATAAGCATAACGTCCAAATGAAAGACAGTTTTAACACGGGTGCTCTTTGTGAGCATAGCGTATGGAATGGAAACAATCTCTCCTTTCTCCATATCTCACTCTCTCTAACACAATGTAGCTCCACAACTAATTGTTAGAGCTAGATAGTAGCTCTCACCCAGGTCTCGCCCTTTCTAAACAGATGTGCTCCACACACACATTCCTCCATTTCTCTTGGTATATGTCATCACACACACAAGAGGCGAAGCTATATTTTATTCTTCTCAATGCAGTACAAGCTTGATTTTCTTACAAAGGGGTTACATCCTTATGTGTGCTTTCTAGGTTGGTGAGTATTTACTGAATAATAGGTGTCAGTTTAGTTACAGTAACTCCAGCTTGTAACAGCTGAAAATATTACAAAACTACTCCTTCACAGAGCTATTCAAGACTGACTTGAACACAATTACTTAGGACTCATACATACCCTTGATACTTCAAGACTAAGCTAGATCCATATAAAAGCCAACTTGATTCTCTTAGATACACTAGATTAAGTATGATATACCATATGGATGCCTGACGGCCAGTCAGAGCTGCTCCAGTGGTGGACATCGCTCTCCTGCCCGGCGCCTCACCACCGCGACCTGTGTACTGCCATTGCTCATGTATCTTGGGTGCATTTGGAGGCACCTAAACGCCACGGTCTTTAACGGGGCAACGCCTATGGCATCCGCGATCAAGAACAAGGCCAAGGAAGAGTATGATAGGTGGCACCTTGAGAAGCTTTTTCGCGGCGATGTTTTTTGGATTTCCAGAGCCGGTGCCCCCTTGGTTGCTTGTAAGAGAGTAATCACCTTCGTTTTTCTGAGGATTTGTGACCTCTTATTGACAGCAGAAAACAACCTTCTTTGGCCTTGTTGATGCCTTTACATCCCTTCTATACAATTGATACACCTCTCCATGGTATATTCTCGAAAAAAATATCTTTGATAAATTATCATTTCAGGTAGCGATGTGCTTCTAAATTCTGAGAGTGGATGTGTGGAAGCAAGAAATATGGGTTATATTTCACCAAAGCTTTATGAACTCATCCAAATCTTTAACTCTTTCAGGTAGTGCTATTTTTAGCTGACTTGACATAATTCTGCTTCTTTACACTTACAAGACATTCTTCTGTTCCTAACAGTAACTCTGACCATGTCCGATGCCTCGTTTTTGTGGACCGAAAGATCACTGCTAGAGTTATCGAACGGACAATGAAGAAAATTGGACAACTCTCACATCTTACATTTTCTTTTCTTACTGGAGGGAGTTCTTCGGTGGATTCTCTGACCCCTAAAATGCAAAAGGACACACTGGATTCGTTTCGCTCCGGAAAGGTTATTATAATCTGTAAACATTCGGAGAAAGAAAAACTCAACCTCATGTTCTAACACATTTTTGTCTTCCCATTATTAACTAAAATGTAGGTGAACATACTATTTACTACAGACGTTGCAGAAGAGGGTATCGATGTCCCAGACTGTTCATGTGTAGTAAAATTTGATTTGCCGAAGACAACACGTAGTTTTGTGCAGTCATGTGGACGAGCACGCCAGAAGGCTTCTCAGTACATACTAATGATTGAGCGGTAAATTATTCAATTGGCCATTCTAAAATTTTTATGCTTGTGGTGAATGGTTACGGAAAGGAACAGTAAAAAAGGAAAACAATAAGCCATAATTTTGGTGTTTTTTGCAGGGGAAATGTGAAACAAGATAATTTGGTATATACCATTTCGAGAAGCAAGACCTCCATGGATGAGACTGCTTTGAACAGAGAGTCCAAGGATCTACTCCCTCGTTTCTTCCCTGTTAATGATACAAATGAATACATTGTAGGCACAACAGGCGCAAAAGTAACTGCCGCGTCTAGTATTGCCGTTGTCGTTGAATACTGTAACAAGCTTCCAAAGAACAAGTATGGTGATCACATTTCAATTCTTTTTTCTCTGCAAGTATAGCAGATTTACTGGTGTAGCCGATTCTAACATTGCTATACCAGTTTGTTTTTATTTTTGTGTGCAGAACCTTAATTCCATGTTCTTACATTTGCACTCATGTCACAGGTACTACACCACAAGACCTTTGTTTGAGTCCATCGCTCATAGTGATGGTTTTGAATGTGTATTAACACTACCATCTAGTGATGTATTGCCACCTTTGCGGGGTCCAAAAGCAAGAAGCAAGAAGGCGGCAAAACAGCTCGTTTGTTTTGATGCATGCAAGAAGCTCCATCAACTGGGAGTACTTGATGAGTCCCTTCGTCCATGTGTTGTTAAGCCACTGCCACTGCCAGGAATTTCGAAAAAAGCAACCGCTCACTCATCTAGTGATGGTGTTGGTATGTGATTGCTAAGCTCTAAAAACATGTCACATATAGTAGGGCTGGTCTTTGCAATATTGTTTGCTAAGATAATCCTGGTAAAGAAGTAACCGAAATTTCTCATGACAATCTTTTGTTACCTTCTGGAAGGTACAACCAAACGAAAGGAGCTTCATGGTACAACTGGAGTGCGTGCCTTGTATGGTACCTGGGCACTCGAGAAGAATGTTGTTAAGCTTCAAGGCTATAGATTGAAATTTTCTTGCAATCAAGTTGGCCAGAGATACTCTGATTTTGTTCTGCTGGTTGATGCAACTCTAGAAATTGAAGGTGATAATTTGGATATTGATCTGTATCTTCATGACAAGATGGTAAAAGCTTCAGTCGCTCCTTGCGGCCTTCTTGAGTTGGGTGTTCAACAGGTCTGCTCAAGTTTGTGTCTTCTCCTTGCAACGTTTATTGCTCCTTCTTTGCTTTTATTTATTATGAAATATTTCTTCTGTTTTTTTTCTCGGTTAGATGGAGCAAGCAAAGCTATTTCAAGCGCTTATGTTCAACAGTTTGTTCGGGAAGTTGTTTACTGGATCAAAATCGTCAAGCATTCTGAGGGAGTTTATTTTCAATAAAAATGATGCATTTATCTGGAATGTTGCAAAAATGTATCTCATTTTACCTATTGATCCTACCCTGAAGCCTCATGACAATTTTTGCATTAACTGGAGAGTGATCGATGAAGCTGCTACAACTGTCAAACTAATGAAAAAGATATATTCTGGAGACAAAATGAATAATTTCGAGCAAAACGATACAGAACTAATTCATTTAGCTAACATCTCATGTGAGGCTCATGCTCTTAGAAATGTGGTGGTGCTTGCAGTTCACACAGGGAGGATATATACTGCTATTCATGCTGTTGATTTATCTGCCAATAGCACATTTGATGGTGTATCAGACAAGAAAGAAACAAAGTTCCACACATTCACAGAATACTTTGAAAATACGTACGTTTGTTGTTGTCCACAATTGTGTTCTTCTCAAGCATAGATGTGTTCAACTCTGTTTGGATTAACATTTTTCATGTGCAGGCATGGGATAGTTCTTCGTCATCCTTCACAGCCATTACTAGCGGTGAAACCAAATCATAAACCTCATAACCTTCTTTCCTCAAAGTTCAATGAAGGTACTTATCTTGCCCTATGTAGCCATTTACAATTTCAAGTACTTCGTAGTTTTTTAAAGAATTATTACATAAAGAATCTTCATTTTTCATATGTCAAACATGAGTGGAAATAAGCTCATATAGACATGGAAATAAGCTCATATAGACAGGTGGATTCGCTATATATCCTTGTTGTCCATGTTTATTTGTTGATTTTTTCTGGGATCCTGTTAAAATTATTCGTGTTTGCTTGTTGCCTTTTCTAGGTAACCATGCGAAGACAAATGGTGACACATCACATGTAAATACTGGGGACAGCTGTGTTCACATGCCCCCAGAGTTGCTAATTCCCCTTAATTTATCTGAGGACATTTTAAGAGCATTTTATTTGTTCCCCTCTTTGATGCATCGTATAGAGACATTAATGCTAGCCAGTCAACTAAGAAGTGAAATTTCATATGACGATTCAAATATATCCAGCTTTCTGGTAAGAAATCGACATTTGTATTTTGGTCAATTCTATGCATAATTTTCTACTTACTTGAAATAGACTTAATCAATTTGCGCACGATCTTTAGATTCTAGAAGCTATTACAACACTTCGATGCTCTGAAGACTTCTCAATGGAGCGCCTAGAATTATTGGGAGATTCTGTGCTAAAGTACGCCGTGAGTTGTCACCTTTTCCTGGAATCTCCTGATAAGGACGAGGGGCATTTATCATCCAGTAGGGCTGCTATAATATCCAATGCTGCACTTTATGGGCTTGGAATGGAACGCAAAATACAGGTAAATTGCATCTCATCCTGGGAAATCTATACAAATGTTGCATCTGCTCAATTGATTTCTAACATTATCACAGACTAATCCCATAACTGGTGGCATCCATGTGATTCATAGGGGTACGTACGTGATGCTGCATTTGATCCTCGCCGATGGCTTGCACCAGGACAGCTCTCAATTCGCCCCGTTCCTTGTAATTGCTCGGTAGATTCTGAGGTTGTAACTCAGGATATTCATGTTGTTGAGGACACGCCTATTGTTAAGATAGGCCAGGCTTGTGACAAGGGACATAGATGGATCTGTTCCAAAACGATTTCTGATTGTGTTGAAGCCGTAATCGGTGCATATTATGTAGGAGGTGGCTTAAGAGCAGCTGTGGCTGTTCTCAAATGGCTGGGTGTTGATGCTGAAATTGAGGAAGAATTGATTTTCCATACCATCTTGAGTGCTCCTGTGAAGAATTATCTTCCGAAAATTGGTGTAATTGGAATGCTTGAAGCAAAACTAGGCTATACTTTTTCATCGAAAGGTCTTCTGCTAGAAGCTCTTACCCACCCATCAGAGCGTGAATTGGCAGAAAGATACACCTACCAGGTATTGGTCGATGTTATCCTAGAACTTTTAGCTTGTTAGTCATACTGGGTGTCTTTTAATCTTGTTATGCAATTTCTCTACAAGAAAACACTAAATATTCTTTGTACCAGCGTCTCGAGTTCCTTGGTGATGCTGTGTTGGATATCCTCATAACACGGCATCTTTTCAATAGTCATGAAAACACCGATGAGGGGGAGCTGACAGATTTACGGTCTGCATCAGTAAACAATGAAAATTTTGCGCAAGTCGCAGTAAAGCATAAGCTCCATCATTTTCTTCAGCATTCTTGCAGGAGTTTAGCAGACCAAATTACTGAATATGAGAATAGTTTGGAAAATTCTTCCATGGAAAAAATACAACTTTTATCAGATGCAGCATTAAGAGGGCCTAAAGTATGTTTCTCTTCCTCTGTCTTCGATGTGTCTCATGATGGGCTAGATAGATTATTAGTCACATTCTATGATCATGTCATAGTTTACTTGTCTTTTGCCGTGCAGGTTCTAGGTGATATCGTTGAAAGTATTGCAGGTGCGATTCTTGTAGATGCCAAACTTGATTTGGATGTAGTTTGGGATGCTTTCAGACCTCTTCTTTCCCCGATTATCACGCCTGCGAACCTGGAGCTACCTCCTTTCAGAGAGCTTCTTGAATTGTGCAGCAAAAATGGATACTTCCTAGAAACTAACTTTACATATGGAGAGAAAATTGAGGCTACTCTGCTAGTCCAGCTCAGGGAGAAACTCATTGTCAGGCGAAGTTGTGGCAAGAGCAAAAAAGATGCTAAAGCGCATGCAGCTTCCAAGTTACTCGAGGACCTTGAGGTATCCCTTTTCTTTTTTACACTTAACTATTTTCACATTACGGTTGTTGTTTAAGGTCCAGGAAAGTTTCTCAACCCCTTGATGTTCAATTTTTCTTCTGCAGAAAGAAGGACTTCTAATCCCCAAGAATGCAGGCAGGATGCAACAATTACAGAAGCAACATGGTGGTACTGCAAGTCGTTGCAACAACGTGTTTGATGCAATGGATACACAGCCTCCAACACCAACCAGCGGAAAAAAGTCAGATGCTTCAAAGATAATTGCTAGCCTTGATAAACCAGGTATGTTTTTAATTCTCCGTGATTGTTTTGTTTGTTATCTGAAGTACGAGTTCTTGGTTCATGTCTGGACCTCATATATGGATACTCACCTACGCAGTGCACGTGCCTGTGAACACGAGTAGAGGAGGACCTCGTGCAGCGCTGCAGGGAGGACTTCTAATCCCCAAGAATGCAAGCAGGAATGAACAATTACAGAAGCAAGGTGGCACTGCAGATCTTTGTAACTTGTTCGACGCAATGGATACACAGCTTCCAACAACAACCAACGGAAAGACATCATCTGGTTCGAAGATAGTTGCTAGCCTTGATAAACCAGGTATGTTTTCAGTTCTCAGCAGTCTTGTTTTGTTTGTTGTCCCAAGTACGAGTTCTTCGTTCATGTCTAGACTTCAGATATGGACATCTAGCCAAGAGAGCTGTGTATGATATCTCACCACCTATGCAGTAAACGTGCTGGTGAAAACGAGTAAAGGAGGACCTCGTGCAGCGCTGTATGAGTTCTGCCAAAAGTTACAATGGCCAGTGCCTTATTTTAATTCTGTGAAAGTAGAACCAAGGTAGTGCTTCTGCCTCAAACTGATCTTTGGCTGTGATGAGTGTCCTTTGGGGTAACTTGTGTCAAACTGTAAACTAACCTCTTGCATTTTTTTTTGCACAATAGCTGTGCGAAGGCTACACCACAAGGGTTCTCCTTTGCTTCAACGGTAATATTAAGCATACCAAATAGTGATGTGATCAGCCTCACAGGAGACAGTTTCGCGGATAAGAAGAGCACGATGGATTCCGCTGCACTGCTCATGCTCCAGGAGCTTCAGCGGCGGGGTAGACTGCAAGTCCAGGAGGCATGATTGAAGCAGCCGCCTGCGCACCGCCACAGAGTTGTGGCTGTTGAGGGCTCCCCCATTGACAGGGCATGTGTTAAGAGCATGTGTGGCATCTTCTGAATACATGGATGCAGGATGATTGCAAGAGGCAACTGGACACAGCTGAGCTGATCTGGTTTCTCCTGGTTCTGCGTTCAGTCGTTATGTATGTTGTATACTTTGCCTCCCTATGTTTGTGGTGTCAGGAACTAGATGAGCGGGAATGTTCCAGTTCGGCAGTACATCTATCTGTTCATCTTTGACAAGCTCGGACAGGACTTATTTCATGCTCCTCTTCAGCAACAAAAAACATACTCTTTCCGTTCTATAAAGGTTGTCTAAGATTTATTAAAATGATCTTGTCGAGCAACTGTGGAGGCTTAAAGGAAACAATTAGATGATTTTACTTATTTTATTTCTATCATTCCTTATTGTAAAACTATTTATTCTGTGTGCTGCACTATTTGCTTGTAAGCTAGACTATTTATCTGTGTGGTAGAATATTTATTTTGCAATCACGGTTAAAGTTGAAAAAATAATAAACCATAGCCGAACAGTCATTTTGGAGGATGCCATTGGGTAGATACATTCCCCAAAGGCGACAACTCGCGCCGGCTCCCCAAACAGCTTGTGTGCGCCGGACGCCGTTTGAAAGACTTGGCTGGGGATGTCCTGTAAGAGCAATAAGCTCTCGTTGCTCCCAGTGTTATGTCCGTACCTATCAGTCTGTTATCTTCTGTTTTTCTTTTCAGCTCATGTGGCCGTGTGTCCGGCCGTCTGTTATCTGGTATGATACATCGGTCTAACAGTAGGCTCCACGTGTGATAATCCTTGTTAACACGGATGAAGAGAGCGGTCAGTGTTTTCTTTTAACTGTTACTCAATGCCAGTGGTTTTTTTTTGTCACGAAACACAATTGTTGTCATTTTTCTTATAGTGACCTCAATTATAGTGTTTTTTTTTTGTAATTTTCTCCATTGCAGCAGAGAAGAGACGCGATATGCAGGAAAGAATTGGAGGGGGGCACACCTCAACAAAAAATTACGCCCCCCAAAATGTGAAAAACCTTTGCATAATGAATTAATGAATAATATACAAGATAAATTCATTGTAAACATTAAAGTTTAATACATATATCAAATATGCACGACATACAGAGACACATGTAGAGAGCAGTTCATCTGAAAATAGCTGTGGTGACCCGGCATACCACTGCATGGTGTAGTATGCAAGTCTGATATAACACCAATGAAACACCGTTCCACGGGTATTATATCGCTCAGAGTGGTACAACAGAAACATATGCGGGTCCAAGGCATGTCTATAGAATTACAACATCGACTCTGTTACATAAGATCATCACAGCCTCCTACTTTACAATGAGGTAAAACTGCAAATAAACTCCAGAAGAACGACTCGTAGTCTATTCTTATCACGAACTCTATTTGTAGAGTATTTCACTAACTACAGAGGCTAAGAATAGACTCTAGCTAAATAGGAGCTAGGTTTAGGAAGCTAGTTCCCTTCTATGGCTAAACTAGGTTTCCTCCTTGTTGGATGTGGTATCTGACTCCGCTGACAGGGTCCTGTCTCTTGAAGTAGTTGTTGACTCCTCGGCCTTCGAGTTGCACTGTAGATCCTCCTTCGATGCCTCCATATCTAAGCAGGGGATTTAAGAGTGGGATGAGTACGAGCGTACTCAACAAGTTCATTATAGGAAAGAGGTGTTTAATGCACTAGCTACAGCATTAGACCAGAAAGTCTAATACCAATGCAAGTTTTCATAACCATTTCTTCAAAAGGTTGCTTTTATTCATAAGAACTATGTCCGTCAGCCTTCACCGGTTTACTAGAACTTCATGGAGCTCCTTTCCGGCAGCGTTCGCAGTTCCATATCCCGGAACAGGGAGTGACAGGTCACGGTTCTTTACACTCTGCAGAGGTGTGTTGCTTTACCCATAAGAGATCTTATCCTTGGTGCCAACCGGGCATATTCCCCGTCCACACTTCCTATGGTGTGAGGCCCGGTATAAGGTCTAGCCAATCATGTTCCTCCGCTACCTCGAACACCCACCCTTTGTTGCATACCCCGACCCTGGGTCCTCGTCGGTCCTCTTATACCACTTAAGGATGGACCCCGACCACGACAACAGTTTGGGATCGAACCAAACTCCTTCGCCGGTAGCTGCAACCCATCATAGACCGCAATACCGTGGGGACTTTAGGCTTCCCCAGCCCACCGCTTGCACTTCGAGCGACAAGTGTCTACGGACTATGCCGTGGGGACTTAAGGCTTCCCCAGCCCACCGCTTGCCCTGACAGATACAAGTGTCTACGGTAAAGCGCATCCGTTGATGAACGAGAGGTGGAAACACTTTTGACTACTCCGTCCCACTCCGGATCTTATGGTTAACACGGATATTACGGCACAAGAATCACTGGCGACATTTGTTGTTTAATCCTAGATGGATATAAGCCCGTGCAATGGAACCTCCACCATATCAACACAATCCATGGTTCCATTGCCCACCACATAGTCATATTCATAGTTATGAAAGTAGCGGTTTTGATTTTTGTGCAATAGTGATAACCATAATACTTTGCAAGTAATTTGCTAAAAATACTCAAATGACATGAGCAAGTGATGAACTTGCCTTTCTTGGCTGCAAGATTATGCAGACAAGGTCTTCGATGCGTAATAACTCCAAATTCTGAAATAGCATCATCGTCCGGTAAGGACGATGTTCAAAAGATTGGCAAGGATGCAATAATGCATAAATATGAGATGCAATCGTTCTAAGCGTGTCCTAACCCCGATGATTTAGGATTAGTGAGTGGGAATGATTAGTTCAGGGTGTGTTGCACTTTTAGAGTGATTCACAAACAAGGTTCTTCTTCAGGTGTGATTACTTGGTATTAACAATAGGTAGACAATAAAGCATAATAATCAATTGAGCACACAAAGAATGATAATTGACATAATGTTATCAGGTAAAGAACAGTGGTCAGTTTTAATATTATATGGCATGGTTAATGATTGATTATCATATACTTTAAAAGAATAACTTTTGAAGAACATGTTCTTTAATAGAGAACAAGTATGGTAATTAGGTTTGTGGTTTGCTATAATTTATTCTGGTTCCAAGTATTTTCTGGAGTAAGTATAAGATGGATCACAACATAGTTGGATTCATCAGCAACTAGGGCTTGTAAGGTTGAGATAAGCCTAGGCATCCTAAGCAATTCGTTATACATGGTTGTTGTCAAGGTTGGTTTATCTTGCTAGTGATAGCTGGCTAGGGTGTATAGGTCCTTATAAGCAGGGTTGGTGATGATTCCCTATTTTCTTCAAAAGAATAACTTTTGAAGAACATACTTCATAAATAATATGAAGTATTTCAATTAGGGTTGAAGTGATCTAGGTTTTACTGTTGGTTCTATTAAGTAAGGAGTAATTGACTCCTGAATAGGATGATTCATAATTATGAAGTATTAGTAAGGTTCAGTGGACTATGGTTATGTAATGATAAATATTGGGCCTAGATGCTATTTGGGTTCATCACAATGGTGTGATGCTAAACATGGATGAATAAGGATGATGGTTTTGACAGTAGAAGCTAGGGTTTAAACTTGGTTGATCCTATTTGATCAACTAGGTTGAGTGATATGCATACATGGAATACTAATTTGCTAGTGATAGGGTTCTACATTTTATGTGGACATAGGTATGCCTTTTAGTTGCTAATGGTGGCTCTATGATTTGAATTAAAGTACCATGATCACCTGTTCTAACCTTGGGTTTAGGTTAGAAACAAATTAGGGTTCACATGTAATAATGGAATTAGGTTCTAAATGGCATTAGGGTTTTAGGATTTTATATTAAATGATGAGTTCCTAGTTTTCTTTCTTATGGACCTGGGGTTTACTATTTATCATGGAGTTCTATGATTAATAACTTCATTTTGAATTTGAAGTTATTAATAACTTCTAAATAAAAATAATATTTAATTTGGCATTTATCATTTTTTTTTAAAATAATTAATAATTAGGGTAATTATTAATCAGGGTTTAAATCTCTCTAATAAAGATTTAACAAAATAACAAATGAAGAAATTAGTTTTAATGTTTTCTTTATTTATTTTCTGGTTTTTATTTACTTTTGGAATTTTTTACTAATTATTGAATTTTGATTGAATTTAGAATTTAAATTAAAGGTTTAAATAACAAGTATTGAATAATCGAATTTTTATTAAAATTTAAAATTTCATTTTATATTTTTATTGGATAGGGTTTATCTTTATAAGAATTTTGATATCTTATACTTATTTTTCTGAACTATATTGGATTTTCTACAATTTGTCAAAGTTTCAGCAATTAATGGATTTGAAATAAAACAACAGAAATGCTAATCGTACCCGGCCAGATTACCCGCAGGGACACTGACCGGTGGGCCAATGGCCAGGTCAGACGCCACATCAGCGTGGACTGGTCAAAATTGCTGGCGTGGCCAGGGAGCTCTTGGCCGACGGCCAGTTGCCGACGTTGCCGGCAATTCGGGGCTCCCGCGCCCATCCAGAGCAGCGGGGTAGATGCGCGGTGTTGTTCTGAGCCAAAGGTTGGTGGCGCCGCTCCCTATTGGTTGCCGGAGTATCTCCGGCGAACATAAACAGCGGCGGCGCACGACGGATTACGGCGGCGGTAGGCTACGGTGCATGCTGGGGCCAAATATGGGGCTTGAGAGACGCGTGAGCTCACCCTTGTTGCGCAGAGATGCTCAGGCGAGGCGGAAATGGCCGGACGGCGACGATATCGTCCATGGCCGCGGCGGCGGTAGTCGGAGAAGATGGCCAAATTCGCCGGAACGGAGGCTTCCCTGGACGCTATCTTCCTCCCAGATGGAGTAGAAGTCGAGGCGCACCTCCAGGGCTTCACCATTGAGCTTCGGGCGGCCCCAATCGGCGGCGCGATAGGATGGCCGGCGAGCTAGGGTTTCAAGATTCTGGTCGTTTGAGACGAAGGGAGAGAAATGGGAAGCTTCTGCGCCTTTTATACGGGTTTCGGCGTGTGCTGGCGGTCAGCGTCGGCGGCGGCGACCGCGGGACGTGTCCCTCCTCGTCGCGGTGTCGACCTCCTGGGCGCGCAGTGGAGAAAACGAAGACGATGACCTTCGTCTCGTCTTTATCCACGGCGAAACGGTACGTGGACCGGATTCTGATGATGGACTGGGCCGTGCCAATGGGCTTGTGCTGGGCTGCTGCGTTGCTTCATGGCCAGGTAAGCCTCTTCTCCTTTCTTTTTCTTTTATTTGTTTTCTTTTTCTGTTTTATAATTCTGTTTTGAATTATAATTTGATTTCCTTTCTATTTTGCAGGTCTTGCTTATTTGAACCATACAATTATTAGTACAAGGCACTGCAGATACTTTAAAGATTATTGTGGTGTGTTATAAAATTCAATAGGAATACTAGAGCATAGATTTATTAATTACTATTAGGATTTGAATTGAATAACCATATATGCATTGGTTTGAATATTGCCCTTGGAAATATCCAAATTACTTTTCCAATGATTGTTGATCTTACTTAATGATATATAGAGTTTTATTTGATTTTATCTTGCAAGAAACAATTCCAAAGTAATGTTTATTTATGAATTTCAAATAAGAAAGTGATTGAGATAGCATAATTTCATGTGCTAAAATATCTCTAGGGTTTTAATCTCCTATTTGAGAATGTTGTCACCTGCATTATTTTATGTGAACAATTATTTGTTAGGGTCTTGTAAGGTTTATAATAACCCTATTTCAAGGTTAGCACTGCTATTATATTTTGATACACCATGTAATATCAAGAGTAGATATTACCCTCATCATGGTTGGGTCTTGTTATGAAGATAAGTGTTTGATAATTACACTTATGGTTTTAATTATAAGATGTATCACAATGGTTTTTCTCAGGTTTAATAATTGAAGCATAAGATTTTATTTATATGCCACACTAGAGTTCTAGTGATATTTACCTAATGGCCATTGATTTAATTCTCAATTATGGTCTAGGTTTATATGGTAATCACCATAGTGATACCATAACTAGGGTTGAGATATAATATTAGTTTGTATGAATGAGGTGACCCATATTGCATTGGCTAAAGTTTAATCTTCCTATCTATGATAAAATGGTTACTTGCTCAATATTTCATGTGCTTCTCTAGTTACTAAGGATTTGAGAATTGGTTTTATCTTATACCAAAAGATTTCTATTATACCCTTAATCTATTGTTAGAGTAACTAAAAGTTGTTATAGTTCTTTTTATAGTTAACTTTGGTCATATGAATGGATGGTTTCTCACCATATTAGGTATGGAGTTTTACTCTAAGGTTTTCTTATGTTTCTTAGGTGAAGAATAAGTGGAATGTAGATGTAGTAGAATTCTACTTGTGATCACCAAGTGATTCACAAGAAAAGGTTGGGATATAAGTCTAGGGTTGCTTAATAGTGATCTCCCCATGATTTCATGTGATGGATAATATCTACTGATCATGTAAGTGTTAGCATTTGGATTATTCTCCTATTTCTCCAAAGCATGGTCATGGATTAGGCGTGATCCACTTGTTCTTAATATCCTTACCTCAGGTTCTTAGGGTTTATGATCATTACTCAATTTATAATGATCAAGGTTTGGATTCCTAAAGTATTCCTAATGGAATGGTCTTCACTTCTATGATCAAGTGTTGTCTTGATCAACTAAGCATAATATCTCCCTTATAGTTTCTTGGATGGACATGGCTATGGTTGTCTCTATAGGTTATATCCCAGGAAAATGCCTGAGATATTCTATTAGAGTTCCACTTAAATAATGTTGATATTATCATCTGAGTATATGGATAGTTCTCTCCCTCACATTCAAGTGTTGGCTCAACTAACTTGAGTGTAACACCATAATTGATCTCTCTTATATAATAATGGATTATTCTAGGTTATGGTGTGCTCCTAATACTCTAGTTCAATGGTTGTCCTTTATTCTTAATTAGATAAAGCTATGTTTTGTATGATTGGTCTCTCTCATTTTGGAAAGGACTTTAATACTAACTTAAGGTTAGGCTCCATAGGAATTGATGTGATCATCAATATCTATGTTTAACATAAATGGTTTCTCTCTCTAGGAATGTCTTGAATAATATCCTAGGGTTCCTCTTAAAGATTATGATTTAATACTTGGATGTATATCCAAGGTTTAGCTCAAGGTTTGTTGCTTCTCTAATATTTATTGTAGAACTCTCATCTCTCTTGGTTTGATGTATAATAATATGGAATAGAGAAAGATATATATTTCTAGAGTTGATCTCCTTGTTTTGTTTCCAAGATTGAAATATAATGAAAACCATGAGGTTCATGGTAGGATCATGGATTAGTTTAAGACATGGAAAAGATAAGTGAAGAATAGTTTCTCCAATTATTGTTACATGATTTCCAATTAATGGATGTTCATATGTTAAGACAAGGATTACCATATTACAATCTTTTATAGGATCAAGAAATTGATAATTGAGTAAAGTGTTGTTGTGTTGATTAATAGTTCCATTTGATCTAACCCCTTTAGATCAAATCATCTCTTCCCAAAACAAGGTTTAAGCAAAGTCACATTGAGGTTTATAGCGCTTGACTTGATGGGCTACTTCAATTCCACCAAGGTCAAGTGAAACTTCGATTCTGGACTTGTTTTACTTTAAAGCGCGAAAATTCCCCAGATTTTCTATGCATGAATGCAATGCACACATATGTTTCCTCTATTTTTGTAACCCCATTACCTGGGATATTACAGTCTCTACCCCTTAAACTAAACTTCGTCCTCAAAGTTTGATCTCTCTCACGTTTCCGAAATGTGATTCTGACTTATGCAGACTTAAACTTTTCTAGAACTCCATAGTGATCTCACTGGATATAATTGAATATATCCCTTGTCCAGATTCTTCCTGGAATCCATTAGGTTTTGTCTCCGAACCATGGTTCTTAACTTGATTCATTGATTTCTTCCAACTCTATAAGCTTGTTTCCTTTCTCATTGAAGAATCAATGATTAGGACTTATTCTGGTGCTGCTAGTCTTATCTGAAGACTAATTTGATAATACACTCCTAATTGATAAATAGGTCTTTGTTTTCCCTTACTACCAAAACTGCAATAATGGTACTAAGTAAGGTACTTAACATGGAAATGATCATGATGGTTTATTCCTCTAAGAATGGATTAGACTCATTTAGTCCATCTAATCATAGTTTATAGTTGATTCCTATAACTATTTTGGGTTATTTAGGTTCCATGAAAGGAATCATTCAAATAGACTTTAGTTTTGGTATAGTCAATCTCCTTCGGTCTTTGGCCTATTTGAGCTTTATTGAGCCTATTGTATTTCCTTCGTCCAACTTCTTTATGCTTGACTTACTTGAGCTTTAGTACTTCTGAGTAAATACTACTCACTTTCTCAAGTTATAGTCCACTTCTTACTTCCTCGAGGTATGTTCCTCGGCTTCTGGTCTGACATCCTTCTGAAAGTAATGTTCAACAATCTTATGAAAATAAGATCGAACTTCCTCTTAGATCAGACTTTCTGCTTCTATCTAACTTAGAGTATTGAGTTATTGTACATCAAACTCAATCTTTACTCTACCCCTTAGAGTTTTCTTATAGTCTTCAACTCTTTTTCTTCCAACTATTGGACTTATGGTTGGAATATTGGTCTAAGTATAGCTTTGGGTTTGTACTTCTTCTAAGGTCTCATGAAGAATGTTCGTGGTATATCCACTCAGTTGTGGACATCCAATGTGAATCCTCCGACTTAATGATTATAGGTCATTGTTATTTGGTTAACAAAGTTTTTTATTTGTTCACCAACTTTTGTTACAAATAATTAAATCGTGAACTATTTGTAATACCAACTGATACCAGCTGTGGTTATTATACCAACTGTGGCTATTTGATATCTAAAAATGGATTCTATTATAGGTTCTGATCAACTGGACGAGATATCTTCTGCTTTATCTCGCAGTATTGATCCTATATCAATTGTGGTCTTCTGATATCAACTATGGTCTTCTTATATCTGCTATGGGTTCATAGGGCATCTTCCTTTTTCGAGGGTTTATTGTTGCAGAAAAAACCACTAGTTAACACTATGAATATAGTATTCTGAGTGATTTCCCATGCATTCCCTCTTCTATATTGACTATGGATCTGCTTGAGCTTCTCCATAATCACCAGATTTCCCACCTTCATGCTTCTTCCGTACCAAAGTACTCCTCTGTTGAGGTAAAGCATGAGTTTTAATTGATACTTCCTTCAGAGTATTGTGGTTACTTCCCACAACTTTACTTCATTTCTCCGATGAACCTTCATCTTGTCTTCGGAATCTTCCAGAATTCGTCGCTTCCTCACACGAATACTATTACCCTCTAGATCTATAGCACCAAGTAAGGACTTGATATTGCAACATGCATTTGCAAATCAAAGTCGAACTTCATGTATGGATCTAGTCAATCAATAAAAATCCAATAAAAATCCAAGAAGATTCAGCTTTGTGCTAATAATACACACCATCATAAGCCAGAATATAATAGTTGAGTAAGACATCTCTAAACATCAGGCTGAGATGTGTAGTATATAACACCACATAAGATAGGTTTATATCGTGATACTAAGAACAAATATAGGGGACTCTACTATTTGTCTTAACATTTACCTTAATTGCACATTTGCAATGAGATAAACTTGAAACAAAGTGGTTTGGGATGGTTAAGGTTAACCTAATTTTCTCTGGAAGTACTACTTAACTTCCATTTTGTTGAGGACTTACTCACATGATATGTCTAGGTTCTAACATTGCTACACTAAACATATAATTATGGAAATATAGCTCCTATACTTCCAAGTGTTTCTATTATAAGTCTATGGTCATGATGTGCTTGGCACACTTCCCATATTTTTGGAACACAGTTCTTGCACTATTGTCTGGCTTCTTATTGTACTCCTCCTAAAAATTATGATATTCTATTCCATCACATAATGATTCTCAGGTGAATCATATATGATTACTATCTATACCATATAAGTAGACATATTTGTATTCCTATCACTCTTCCTTATTTCCCATGATTGACTCATCATGGTCTATACTACCTCATATGACTCCTAGTTATTACTTACTATCAATTGTTTCACATGTCTAGATAATTTTACTTACTCATTACTTATCTTGGTCTATATCTTCTATTAGGATATCTTAATTATCTTCACCACTTGATATCGTTCCTATTACATGTCTGAATAACTCTTATTTATTAATGACAGGTGCTGGTACACATCTTCCAATAGGATATTTTCCTTATGGTTGTATCCTCTCTTTGGACTACCATGTATTGTATACCAACTGTGATCTACTCATCTATTGTTTAAAGGTCTTAATAGTGTACTACCTACTTGGGATTAGCTAACTAACTTTACTTTATCTTGGTAAGCTATATAAGAAATGTTGACTCAAGTGTGTCAGGATTATTCTCAAGTGAATATCCATCTCAAGTCATAAGAACTATTTGGTTTATCTAGGACAACTTCCTATAGACACTACCACTCCTATAGGTCTCCTTTAAAGGGTTTTAATCCTAAGGTCAAAGCATTTGCTCTGATACCAACTGTGGTGACCCGGCATACCACTGCATGGTGTAGTATGCAAGTCTGATATAACACCAATGAAACACCGTTCCACGGGTATTATATCGCTCAGAGTGGTACAACAGAAACATATGCGGGTCCAAGGCATGTCTATAGAATTACAACATCGATTCTGTTACATAAGATCATCACAGCCTCCTACTTTACAATGAGGTAAAACTGCAAATAAACTCCAGAAGAACGACTCGTAGTCTATTCTTATCACGAACTCTATTTGTAGAGTATTTCACTAACTACAGAGGCTAAGAATAGACTCTAGCTAAATAGGAGCTAGGTTTAGGAAGCTAGTTCCCTTCTATGGCTAAACTAGGTTTCCTCCTTGTTGGATGTGGTATCTGACTCCGCTGACAGGGTCCTGTCTCTTGAAGTAGTTGTTGACTCCTCGGCCTTCGAGTTGCACTGTAGATCCTCCTTCGATGCCTCCATATCTAAGCAGGGGATTTAAGAGTGGGATGAGTACGAGCGTACTCAACAAGTTCATTATAGGAAAGAGGTGTTTAATGCACTAGCTACAGCATTAGACCAGAAAGTCTAATACCAATGCAAGTTTTCATAACCATTTCTTCAAAAGGTTGCTTTTATTCATAAGAACTATGTCCGTCAGCCTTCACCGGTTTACTAGAACTTCATGGAGCTCCTTTCCGGCAGCGTTCGCAGTTCCATATCCCGGAACAGGGAGTGACAGGTCACGGTTCTTTACACTCTGCAGAGGTGTGTTGCTTTACCCATAAGAGATCTTATCCTTGGTGCCAGCCGGGCATATTCCCCGTCCACACTTCCTATGGTGTGAGGCCCGGTATAAGGTCTAGCCAATCATGTTCCTCCGCTACCTCGAACACCCACCCTTTGTTGCATACCCCGACCCTGGGTCCTCGTCGGTCCTCTTATACCACTTAAGGATGGACCCCGACCACGACAACAGTTTGGGATCGAACCAAACTCCTTCGCCGGTAGCTGCAACCCATCATAGACCGCAATACCGTGGGGACTTTAGGCTTCCCCAGCCCACCGCTTGCACTTCGAGCGACAAGTGTCTACGGACTATGCCGTGGGGACTTAAGGCTTCCCCAGCCCACCGCTTGCCCTGACAGATACAAGTGTCTACGGTAAAGCGCATCCGTTGATGAACGAGAGGTGGAAACACTTTTGACTACTCCGTCCCACTCCGGATCTTATGGTTAACACGGATATTACAGCACAAGAATCACTGGCGACATTTGTTGTTTAATCCTAGATGGATATAAGCCCGTGCAATGGAACCTCCACCATATCAACACAATCCATGGTTCCATTGCCCACCACATAGTCATATTCATAGTTATGAAAGTAGCGGTTTTGATTTTTGTGCAATAGTGATAACCATAATACTTTGCAAGTAATTTGCTAAAAATACTCAAATGACATGAGCAAGTGATGAACTTGCCTTTCTTGGCTGCAAGATTATGCAGACAAGGTCTTCGATGCGTAATAACTCCAAATTCTGAAATAGCATCATCGTCCGGTAAGGACGATGTTCAAAAGATTGGCAAGGATGCAATAATGCATAAATATGAGATGCAATCATTCTAAGCGTGTCCTAACCCCGATGATTTAGGATTAGTGAGTGGGAATGATTAGTTCAGGGTGTGTTGCACTTTTAGAGTGATTCACAAACAAGGTTCTTCTTCAGGTGTGATTACTTGGTATTAACAATAGGTAGACAATAAAGCATAATAATCAATTGAGCACACAAAGAATGATAATTGACATAATGTTATCAGGTAAAGAACAGTGGTCAGTTTTAATATTATATGGCATGGTTAATGATTGATTATCATATACTTTAAAAGAATAACTTTTGAAGAACATGTTCTTTAATAGAGAACAAGTATGGTAATTAGGTTTGTGGTTTGCTATAATTTATTCTGGTTCCAAGTATTTTCTGGAGTAAGTATAAGATGGATCACAACATAGTTGGATTCATCAGCAACTAGGGCTTGTAAGGTTGAGATAAGCCTAGGCATCCTAAGCAATTCGTTATACATGGTTGTTGTCAAGGTTGGTTTATCTTGCTAGTGATAGCTGGCTAGGGTGTATAGGTCCTTATAAGCAGGGTTGGTGATGATTCCCTATTTTCTTCAAAAGAATAACTTTTGAAGAACATACTTCATAAATAATATGAAGTATTTCAATTAGGGTTGAAGTGATCTAGGTTTTACTGTTGGTTCTATTAAGTAAGGAGTAATTGACTCCTGAATAGGATGATTCATAATTATGAAGTATTAGTAAGGTTCAGTGGACTATGGTTATGTAATGATAAATATTGGGCCTAGATGCTATTTGGGTTCATCACAATGGTGTGATGCTAAACATGGATGAATAAGGATGATGGTTTTGACAGTAGAAGCTAGGGTTTAAACTTGGTTGATCCTATTTGATCAACTAGGTTGAGTGATATGCATACATGGAATACTAATTTGCTAGTGATAGGGTTCTACATTTTATGTGGACATAGGTATGTCTTTTAGTTGCTAATGGTGGCTCTATGATTTGAATTAAAGTACCATGATCACCTGTTCTAACCTTGGGTTTAGGTTAGAAACAAATTAGGGTTCACATGTAATAATGGAATTAGGTTCTAAATGGCATTAGGGTTTTAGGATTTTATATTAAATGATGAGTTCCTAGTTTTCTTTCTTATGGACCTGGGGTTTACTATTTATCATGGAGTTCTATGATTAATAACTTCATTTTGAATTTGAAGTTATTAATAACTTCTAAATAAAAATAATATTTAATTTGGCATTTATCATTTTTTTTTAAAATAATTAATAATTAGGGTAATTATTAATCAGGGTTTAAATCTCTCTAATAAAGATTTAACAAAATAACAAATGAAGAAATTAGTTTTAATGTTTTCTTTATTTATTTTCTGGTTTTTATTTACTTTTGGAATTTTTTACTAATTATTGAATTTTGATTGAATTTAGAATTTAAATTAAAGGTTTAAATAACAAGTATTGAATAATCGAATTTTTATTAAAATTTAAAATTTCATTTTATATTTTTATTGGATAGGGTTTATCTTTATAAGAATTTTGATATCTTATACTTATTTTTCTGAACTATATTGGATTTTCTACAATTTGTCAAAGTTTCAGCAATTAATGGATTTGAAATAAAACAACAGAAATGCTAATCGTACCCGGCCAGATTACCCGCAGGGACACTGACCAGTGGGCCAATGACCAGGTCAGACGCCACATCAGCGTGGACTGGTCAAAATTGCTGGCGTGGCCAGGGAGCTCTTGGCCGACGGCCAGTTGCCGACGTTGCCGGCAATTCGGGGCTCCCGCGCCCATCCAGAGCAGCGGGGTAGATGCGCGGTGTTGTTCTGAGCCAAAGGTTGGTGGCGCCGCTCCCTATTGGTTGCCGGAGTATCTCCGGCGAACATAAACAGCGGCGGCGCACGACGGATTACGGCGGCGGTAGGCTACGGTGCATGCTGGGGCCAAATATGGGGCTTGAGAGACGCGTGAGCTCACCCTTGTTGCGCAGAGATGCTCAGGCGAGGCGGAAATGGCCGGACGGCGACGATATCGTCCATGGCCGCGGCGGCGGTAGTCGGAGAAGATGGCCAAATTCGCCGGAACGGAGGCTTCCCTGGACGCTATCTTCCTCCCAGATGGAGTAGAAGTCGAGGCGCACCTCCAGGGCTTCACCATTGAGCTTCGGGCGGCCCCAATCGGCGGCGCGATAGGATGGCCGGCGAGCTAGGGTTTCAAGATTCTGGTCGTTTGAGACGAAGGGAGAGAAATGGGAAGCTTCTGCGCCTTTTATACGGGTTTCGGCGTGTGCTGGCGGTCAGCGTCGGCGGCGGCGACCGCGGGACGTGTCCCTCCTCGTCGCGGTGTCGACCTCCTGGGCGCGCAGTGGAGAAAACGAAGACGATGACCTTCGTCTCGTCTTTATCCACGGCGAAACGGTACGTGGACCGGATTCTGATGATGGACTGGGCCGTGCCAATGGGCTTGTGCTGGGCTGCTGCGTTGCTTCATGGCCAGGTAAGCCTCTTCTCCTTTCTTTTTCTTTTATTTGTTTTCTTTTTCTGTTTTATAATTCTGTTTTGAATTATAATTTGATTTCCTTTCTATTTTGCAGGTCTTGCTTATTTGAACCATACAATTATTAGTACAAGGCACTGCAGATACTTTAAAGATTATTGTGGTGTGTTATAAAATTCAATAGGAATACTAGAGCATAGATTTATTAATTACTATTAGGATTTGAATTGAATAACCATATATGCATTGGTTTGAATATTGCCCTTGGAAATATCCAAATTACTTTTCCAATGATTGTTGATCTTACTTAATGATATATAGAGTTTTATTTGATTTTATCTTGCAAGAAACAATTCCAAAGTAATGTTTATTTATGAATTTCAAATAAGAAAGTGATTGAGATAGCATAATTTCATGTGCTAAAATATCTCTAGGGTTTTAATCTCCTATTTGAGAATGTTGTCACCTGCATTATTTTATGTGAACAATTATTTGTTAGGGTCTTGTAAGGTTTATAATAACCCTATTTCAAGGTTAGCACTGCTATTATATTTTGATACACCATGTAATATCAAGAGTAGATATTACCCTCATCATGGTTGGGTCTTGTTATGAAGATAAGTGTTTGATAATTACACTTATGGTTTTAATTATAAGATGTATCACAATGGTTTTTCTCAGGTTTAATAATTGAAGCATAAGATTTTATTTATATGCCACACTAGAGTTCTAGTGATATTTACCTAATGGCCATTGATTTAATTCTCAATTATGGTCTAGGTTTATATGGTAATCACCATAGTGATACCATAACTAGGGTTGAGATATAATATTAGTTTGTATGAATGAGGTGACCCATATTGCATTGGCTAAAGTTTAATCTTCCTATCTATGATAAAATGGTTACTTGCTCAATATTTCATGTGCTTCTCTAGTTACTAAGGATTTGAGAATTGGTTTTATCTTATACCAAAAGATTTCTATTATACCCTTAATCTATTGTTAGAGTAACTAAAAGTTGTTATAGTTCTTTTTATAGTTAACTTTGGTCATATGAATGGATGGTTTCTCACCATATTAGGTATGGAGTTTTACTCTAAGGTTTTCTTATGTTTCTTAGGTGAAGAATAAGTGGAATGTAGATGTAGTAGAATTCTACTTGTGATCACCAAGTGATTCACAAGAAAAGGTTGGGATATAAGTCTAGGGTTGCTTAATAGTGATCTCCCCATGATTTCATGTGATGGATAATATCTACTGATCATGTAAGTGTTAGCATTTGGATTATTCTCCTATTTCTCCAAAGCATGGTCATGGATTAGGCGTGATCCACTTGTTCTTAATATCCTTACCTCGGGTTCTTAGGGTTTATGATCATTACTCAATTTATAATGATCAAGGTTTGGATTCCTAAAGTATTCCTAATGGAATGGTCTTCACTTCTATGATCAAGTGTTGTCTTGATCAACTAAGCATAATATCTCCCTTATAGTTTCTTGGATGGACATGGCTATGGTTGTCTCTATAGGTTATATCCCAGAAAATGCCTGAGATATTCTATTAGAGTTCCACTTAAATAATGTTGATATTATCATCTGAGTATATGGATAGTTCTCTCCCTCACATTCAAGTGTTGGCTCAACTAACTTGAGTGTAACACCATAATTGATCTCTCTTATATAATAATGGATTATTCTAGGTTATGGTGTGCTCCTAATACTCTAGTTCAATGGTTGTCCTTTATTCTTAATTAGATAAAGCTATGTTTTGTATGATTGGTCTCTCTCATTTTGGAAAGGACTTTAATACTAACTTAAGGTTAGGCTCCATAGGAATTGATGTGATCATCAATATCTATGTTTAACATAAATGGTTTCTCTCTCTAGGAATGTCTTGAATAATATCCTAGGGTTCCTCTTAAAGATTATGATTTAATACTTGGATGTATATCCAAGGTTTAGCTCAAGGTTTGTTGCTTCTCTAATATTTATTGTAGAACTCTCATCTCTCTTGGTTTGATGTATAATAATATGGAATAGAGAAAGATATATATTTCTAGAGTTGATCTCCTTGTTTTGTTTCCAAGATTGAAATATAATGAAAACCATGAGGTTCATGGTAGGATCATGGATTAGTTTAAGACATGGAAAAGATAAGTGAAGAATAGTTTCTCCAATTATTGTTACATGATTTCCAATTAATGGATGTTCATATGTTAAGACAAGGATTACCATATTACAATCTTTTATAGGATCAAGAAATTGATAATTGAGTAAAGTGTTGTTGTGTTGATTAATAGTTCCATTTGATCTAACCCCTTTAGATCAAATCATCTCTTCCCAAAACAAGGTTTAAGCAAAGTCACATTGAGGTTTATAGCGCTTGACTTGATGGGCTACTTCAATTCCACCAAGGTCAAGTGAAACTTCAGTTACTGTGACTGTTTTACTTTAAAGCGCGAAAATTCCCCAGATTTTCTATGCATGAATGCAATGCACACATATGTTTCCTCTATTTTTGTAACCCCATTACCTGGGATATTACAATAGCTGAAAGGTTGAATAGCAGAAATGCAGATTAGGGGCTCACTTCTGGTCGTGGCCTCGGTGGGAAGATCAGGGGCGGCGCTCGGTGTTCAGTGCGGTGGCCGGCGGTCAGTGAGGCACTGCGGCGGCCGGGGTGGCGGGGCTAGGCCTATCCTGACAATTGACACCACCTCTTCGCGCTGCCCGCTCCTGCATTGATCCTCTCTTATCGTCCTTTCCTAGAAGGTTGCAGCAGCGAGCTAGGTTCCGGGGGAGGAGTGCTGGATACTGGAAACGGTAGCGTTGGGTTTGCTCATGGCATGTGCTTCACCTTTGTCGCCGACCGTTTGTTGCGTCTGCAAGGTCTTCCGCCATTAACCTCAACCAGCCGTGTGAATGCCAACCAATCGTCGAGTTCCCCACAAAGCCGCATGGGTATCTGTATGGTGCCAACATCACTCTCTCTGTGTGATCCTTTGGTGGCCTTCTCCTTCATCCCTCCCTCAAAATCTATTCAAATACGACATTCATTTGCCTAAAACGGGTCCCTGGATCCAGAAATCCCAACAATTGTCACTCCATTTTGCCAAAATATCTTACTTTGCAATAGCTAGTTCATCTCAAGCATGTGGGACACTGTTGTTTTGAGATCTCCCACATTGGAATTATTAGGACAATGCATATTTAATTTTTGTTTACGCTCGTTATAACTTCAATGGGTTTCTTTTGGAGGAACACCCATTCCTGCTCTTAACTTAACTATTTCTGTAACCATATTCTGTTTTCATGACAGTGATCTGTGTGTACATTATTTTGATGTAGGAATAAAACAATGTGGTTTTCCTCTCCATTACAACTTCTCGGGTATTGGCTGAGAGTGACATGATATCGACTCTACACATGTTTCGTCGAGTTACCGGGTTCACTGAGGATATTATATTTTCTAGAAATTCTGAAACTGATTTAGAGCCGAGACTCATACTAGTTTCTCTCCTAACAATTAGGTAAGCCCTTGCACATCACATTGGCACAATGAAAACTGATTAAGAAAATAATCATACAGTCTTTCTACTTGGACATGTGCATTAGATAAAATCATGTTTTGTTAATTTTATACCATTCAGTCAATCTTTTAAGCTACATATTTCATCAGAATCTAACTATACTATTACTTAAGCCTCTATGGAAGTCTGGACCTACGAGCTTCAAGTGGGAATGCATTTAATGTTTATTAGTCAACCATTACTATTTAGCAAACATATTACCAGTTGAGATTCTTAGGCTGGTCATAGTGGTAAGTATCATGCATATGATACTACTACATGATACTATCTCTATTGTGGTTAGTATCATGGAGTAGTATCTGTCATGCTATATTTATTGTTTTTTAGAATCTTAATGCAAATTTGTGTACAAGATTTGTTTAGCATTAATTTTTCTCGTTGTTTGCGCTATGTTTGCGCTATGATACGGTATTTACCTATGTTACTCGAATCTCCTCTATCCTCCTTAATTAGCTGCCACATCAGCATTTTTGTGGGACCAATGTGCATGATACAGGTATGATAATAGCACTATGGCTAGCCTTATACTTCCTATTTCATACTTAAAGCATCTCTAGCGTGTTCCCCAAAGCGACCCTCAAAGGTTTTTGGGGTGCGCCGGATATTTTATCGGCCCCGGTCGCGCGTCCCAAAGGCCCTTCCCGCCCGGCGCGGCTCAATATGTTGTCCGGCGCCTCGAGCCTGTCCCCGCTCCATAGGGGACGCTTTGAGCGCGCCTAACAGAGCACGAAACCGCGTCGCGAGTGGTGACTGTTTAAAAAATCTAAATTTAAATTCGACATCACCATCCGCGAACCAGCACGGCAACAGTAGAGGCGCGCTGGTGGCGCCCTCCTCGTTCTGAAACCGGAGGTGAAGGCGGAGCAGGACGACAAGGAGGCCACGAAGATGGCGGGGTACGAGCGGCGGCAGCGCCTCATCGCCAGCAGCGACGACCTCGAGGACTTCCCAGTTCATGGTGTTGTTGAACGACAAGGACGCCTGGAGGGGCGACATCGACGTGGCGATGGCCATGTCCATCCGCGACGCTGGGATGCCCACTCGTCGACCTCACCAACGATGACGAAGCTGGGCCCAGCCCGCCGAGCGCGGCAAGAAGGACGCCGTCGACGACAGCATGTACAACTTTCACCAGTATTACGACCCATCTGGGCGCCACAAGTACTACTAGATTAGGGTTTAGGTTTAAATTTCATCGAATTTCGTTCAAATCCATGTAATATATAGCAAGTTTGAATAAATTCGACTGTTTTTTATTCAATTTAAAAAAATCTAAATTTCTGTTTGGGGGACGCGACTGGGCAGCGATGCGCTCCAAACGCGGCATGAAGAAACAGTGTCCCCAAACGCTAAATCCGGCGCGCTTGGGGAACGCAACTGGAGATGCTCTTAGTATCCCTTCTCTATTTGAATCTCGTGATTCTAGTATGAATGAACCTGGTCTATGTGACTATGTCGGTACATACTTGTGGATTTTATTCTATAACTTCTGCATGTATAAGATCACTATTTTGGTATAATCTTGTATCATAAGTAATGAAATATATTTGTATTCAGAAGCTTATTGTGCAAACAGTGTAGTATCTGCCTAGCTATTGCTCTTTTCAGTTTTGCCTGTCTACTACTATCTGGGCTTACGATGGTAAGGGTTGCATTTTTTGTATAATGTCCATGCATATTGTAGCAGCATATATCATATGACAAATTTACGCAATGTTCGCTACCAGAAATAGCCGTCGAGATTGGCTTTGCGTTTTCCTTTCATATATCCTCTCTTATGGGAGAAGACACTCCATAGCTTTGTCAAACAACTCATTCAGGCAACCGCCTGACAGTGGATTGAGTTTGGCAGAACAAGGATTGTCAAAACTTTCAAGTGCTTCTACTGATGTCACTGCTTCCAATTTTATTTCTGAAGAGATGGAAAATATCAAACCTGGAAGGTAATGTACATGCACATTTTTTATTTTCCCAGGGAATTTTCCTCCTTTAGTGTAACTTCCAGTATTATAAGCCAAGCAATGTTCATTGCAATTCTGTCCTGAATCTAATAACAACGGGAGAACACAGCCAGAATTTCAAGAAGCTAATTTCGAATCTCGTGGAGAAATTAATATAGATGTTAGCAGAGGTAAAATTGCTAAAACTAGGTTCCTTGTTTCTTTTTTTCTTTCTTGGTGGAGCATCCTATCCTCATTGGCAGTCGATTTATGTTCAGAGGAGTAATTTCTGGAGCAATGCCCCTGCCTTTGGTATTGCACAACTGTGGATTAAAGAGCGTACAACAACCGATAGAAGCAATTGAAATGATGAGCTTGATGTTATCACTCTGCCTGTTGGTGTAAAATCTCCTGGATCTCATTATGATCATTCTTCAAATATACAGCCTGAAACTTGTGATGCTACTGATAGCACATCGCCAGCTACTGGGCATGCTGCCTCTCGACCCTCACTTTCTGATGTTGGTTTGGAGAAAGTGATGGAGATACATAATTAACATTCATATAATATTTGAAAACTAACAGATTCAATTTGTGCTGATTCAAACAACATAGAGAAGTCCCATATACAAGAAATATATAAGAAAGATAAAACTGCAAATTAGAAAGGGAAATCCCATGCAACAGATTTTGCTTTTGTTACGCAGGAAGAAAGTAGACAAGCACTCTACAACAAACACATATAGCAGGAGTTTTGCAAAGCCATGCATATTGCGTGACTACCAACAAATTACACATTTTGCAAAATTTCTCTTTTTTCATCTGACAACTAGAACCTTAGAGGAATCAACAAATGTCTACTTTATATGCCAAAATGTGTAATGTGAAAGAAAATGTTAAATGTGTGGTAGATAGCAAATTAGCGATGCCGAAGTAGGTTTTACTTTTGGGAGCCGCAGGTCAGCTAACTCTGATGTGTTTTATTTCACACCGTGGACTGACTGCATGATACGGGGTGGCCTTCGGACACCACCGCCTCAAGATCACCAAGTCCACTACGTGGACCGATGACTCGAGCCCGTGTCAAGGCCATCCAACACGAGGTGAATTCACTCCTCTCCACGTATGATCTTGACAACCCGTTGGACGGATTGCTACTCAACGCAAACACTATCTATGTCATCAGGTGCATTGTGCAAGAACTACATCCATGGAACCAAGCCAACGGGAGAGAAGAAGACGATGAAATGAGCTCCCAGCAACAGGGCATGTACTACCGCCCGCACGCACCGGTACTACCGCCCCAAGCCTCCACAGCCGTGAAGGAAGTCGCCCAGAAGATCCACAGCCAGAACTTCCGCCGATCCCACCGGTACTACCGCCCAAATTTCGATAAGCGCAGTTTTGCTCGTAGTAACCTTCTGTGGCCTCGGTACCCATTTCCAGAACTTGGCTAGGACTAGACCGGTACTTTCGCCACGGTACTACCGGCCTAAGTGACCGGAAGTTCCGGTCAACACTGTCAACGCCCAAATCTGCCTATTTCGGCTTGTAACTTACCGTTTCGTACCTACCAGGCATAGCCTTCTTGGCTCAGATCTAGGGTTAGAACGAGATTGAGATTAGAATTGAGCTATGCTCTTGACCCCTTGTGGGACAACCCCTACCATAGACTAAACATCTATTGTACCACCCATTCTCCATATCAAAGGATCTTTCCTCTTTGGTGACTTCTACCATAGTTGATATTTTGCTTGCACTTCTACCTTATTTGGTCTTTTGCTTGCACTTCTATCAACTTCGTCTTTTCACCCTTCTAGGGTTCTATCCATTGATTTGTCGATCTCTTTTCGGGACTACCAAAAGATCTTTTCTCACAACCTATCGAGTAGGTGTTTCAGCCCAACGAGGACAAAACCGATTTATGTGTGTGAGTTCCCATCCCTGACTTCCGCCCTGCGTTCATCCACCCCCCATGAATCCTACCCAAATCCGTGAAGATCAAGCCACATCTAGGGCTTAGCCCATGTATCGCCCCTTCAAGAAGAGCCTAAAAATACTAGTAAATCATGATGTCAGTCCGTTGTGACTACACTGGTTTGCTATATTGGAGTATGTTGCATCTGTGACCACCACTATTTTTTTCATGGACTTATTTATTCTACACTCTTTTCCGAGTCCAGGAAACATCCCTAACTAACTGGTGGGAAATCAACATCAACCTTTCGATAATACAGATTTGTTCAGGGATGTATCAGGTGAAAATGGCCCAACTTCTGCAAATCTGAAAATGCCAACATAAACTGTTTTGCAAAACAAACCCTAAACTCATATCACCCTCTCGTTCTCACACATTGTTGTGATTTCTCTCTCTCTCTCTCTCTCTCTCTCTCTCTCTCTCTCTCTCTCTCTCTCTTCCCCATCCTCAGCACTCCCCAGCTGAATCCCTCCCCAGGGAGGAAGCCTGCCAGCAGTTCGAAGAACGGAGGCGGTGTGAATAGCAAAACCAGCGGCGGGGAAGACCAGCAAGATGGCAGTATTTACTTCCATCTTCTCTCTCACTGCGGCCTGATTTGGAGCAGACTAGAATACATATTCAGTTTGTTCGTTGCCATTTCTTTTCCTCAAGCTGTACCAGATCTAATGGAATCATCATATATTTGGTAAGAACTTTTGTTTTGTTTTCTGTAAAAAAAGTGAAGTCTATTTCAGATCTGAAATATTCATTTGGACAGTGAAATTTGATGTTCATTCTGGAATGTTCATCCAGAATGTTCCAGAAATATTTTTATTATGTCAATTCAGATTCGAAGTTTCTTTCAAAACCGGCAAATTCTTTTGCCTGGAATTTCTAGGCTTTTTCAGATCGGAATTGTTCTTCAATTGTGAGTTTTTGGGTTGCCAATTTTAGGGTCGCTACCAAATACAGGAATCTCCAAAGTCCAAACTGACTAGGCTAATGATTTCCTGGAACATGAAATCTGTTAGTACTAGGGTGGTATGTGAAAAAACGTGCTTCATATCTGGTGCTGGTACAAAGACTCAAATCTCACCCTTGGTACATGATCGAAAGGCCAGGAGTAGAAATTTTCAGATTTTCAGAACATACGCATTTGCACCTGATATGTCCCCTCAGATTTGTTCTGTGTAGATACTAGACAGCCATGTTACAGAACTTACTCACCTAAACATGGACCTACCACCGGCCAAATCACCTTTCTTCTCAATGACCCTTTCATGAGTCCACGATATGCTAAGTATGACTGGTCTCTGCACAGGGTTTTTTTTAGTCAAAAATAGTGGTACATTTTAGAGTACCAGATGCTATATCAATAAAAACGTGAACACGCGGATAAAACATTAACCGAAACCAGGGTGGTTTAGGGGAAGGGGCTGATATGCACCAGTTTCGACAATGAAGGGCTATAAAGTGACCAGTTTCAAAGCTAAGGTATGTATAGTGGAATCCTTAAACATTTTAGGGAGTATAATGGACTTTGTAAATAAAAATTATACCAGATATTATTTTATATAAGAGGACCATGACTACACCCTTTGATAGTGACCACCAAATAGACAATGTCAGTAATACTAACAAAATAAGGAAGCATCACAAGAAAAAGTCTGATGAAAACTTGGAAAGCATTAGCCAATGATATGCAAGTATATGCAATTAAGTTCAAACAAATACAGACACAAGTGGGCTGCACTGTGGAGAAACATACCAACTATCAGAGTCCTGTATCCAACTCATCAGAGCTGTCACGGCATCGCAGCACACCTTGCTGTTATTGCAAATGGCATTATATCCTGTAGCCTGTAATCTCCATCAGCTTGGATGAATTAAATGATTGCTGGATAGGGATTAAATAGAACAAAACAAGTAATATAATCTAGCCACTCAATGTTTGCGATTACAGTCATCACTTGCTGGTAGGTGTTTAATGGCTCTTGCTATCCCAAAGGATCCAGCATTTGTCCAGTTACCTTTTTGGTTGAATTTTCCCTTATCCATTTCTTTCATTTCATTTGTAGGTCGTGTGCGGAGCCTACTGCTCGCATGTTCCCCCCAGCCCTAAATACTTGCCACAGATTTAGGCAAAATGTAGGCTAAAATGTGTCTAGGTTCATTGAACCTGCGACAAGTAATTAGGTCAGGACGGAGTACTACGTTTGTCATTCTGTGGCTTTCTTTCTCAAATGCACAGATGTGCCGATCCCCTGTGTATTATATGTACTAGAGTCTAGAGAAAAGCCGGAGTTGTAGGACATGCAGTTAGTCAACGGAGATACTATTTTATAGCTTTCACACGAATTTGAACCAAACTGAAAGTAATATGTTTTCCTGTTTCTCTGGAGCCAAATCCAATCGAAGGCACACTTGCTACTAAGAAACATAAGATACTAGGGAGCGTTGCAATCTATATCAATGCTTCACAAATATATGTATAAGGTTCAGTAACTATATATACACTGAAATATCATTGCAGTGACTGGAACATGCACTATGAATTTAAAAAAATGATTAGAGAACATTTACAAACATTCTGACAGTGGCTCATGTGATGTTCAAAATCTCCAATTATATACTCTGAAATACCATTGCAGTGACTGGAATATGCACTATCAATTTAAAAAAAATGATTAGAGCACATTTACAAACATTCTGACAGTGGCTCATGTGATGTTCAATATCTCCCATTATATACTCTGAAATACCATTGCGGTGACTGGAATAAGCACTACCAGTTTTAGAGAACATCATTTACGAACATTCTCACAGTGGCTCATGTGATGTTCAAAAATCTCCCATTATATATCTAATAACTGGCTCAAGAAATTCATCAAGAAATATTAAGATAAGACGAAGCAATTATCAAGATGTTCATGTGAAGTCCACACTAGTTCTGCATATAAAAAACTCAGTATGATAATCATCTCTAAATTGGTGATCATGATACAACACCATGAAGATGTTATCAAGAACAAATAAGTCCTACCAAACAATAGAATACGTGACGCATCGATTTCATCTTAGCTTAAAACAATGAGAACTTAGCTTTCAACAACAGACTCATCATCGATGTTTTCGCTTGTTTGGGAGCTTTCTGTGCCTGAAGGTGCGACATTCTTCTCTCCGGACTCAGAGACTGTGTTTGAAAAATGATTCTTGAGCACTGTGGAGATATCTGATTCTGAAGCTCCAGCCAGCTTAAACCTTTCGACAGAAGCATCGAGATTCTTCTTCCAATCACCAACACTAAGTTTGAATTCCACTTGAGAGCGCTCAAAAAGCATATTGCCCCAGAATAGGTGGATCTGTTGCCTCATTACCGCTGCCTGCTCAGCTGCCTCATCTGGTGTCAACTCCCCTTGACCATCTGCACTGTGTTGTTTTCTTCTTTTCTTCAATACCTCATCCTTGTCACTCGCGCCAGGTGTTTTTAAGTCTAACATTCTCTGTTCTTCCACTTTCTCCCACATGTCTGTTGCAGCCCTCATTTTCTCCTCAGCACTATCAAAAAGCTTGAATGTCTCTGAAGAATCCCAGACAGACAGGTCAACCTTGTCTGCCAATGCAAACGACCAATGAAGCTTTGCAGTCTCAAAGTGTTGCTGGCCTAGAGCAAGAAGGCCTTCATAGAAGTCTTGCTTGATTTTCAGGGACTCCTCGTACTTGTGCCCTGCAAGAGCATACCTCTCGCGCACCCAATCGTAAGCTGTGCGGAGCTGGGCAGACATGATTTCCTTTGGAGAAGATTCATCAAGAGGGATGCGCTTCCTTGCTGCGCACATATGCACATTTCCCCAGTTAAACAATGCCAAGGCGGCGACCTCCTGGAATTTCGCTGCAGCCATCTCAAAAAGGGATTGGGCCTCCTCGCTGGTCACGGTTTCCTCGAGCGCTTCGGAACACAGCTCCATTCCCAGTTCATGAAGGTCCAGATGCGCATCAGCATCGATCCCAACCTGGTTTCGGAACAGCTCTGCAAACTGAAGCAGCCAATCATCAATCTCAGCTTCCTTGCACTCAGAATGGCCACAATCTTTCTTCCCTGCCAGAGTGCTCTGTTCAGCAACCCCGTTCTCCAGATCTGGCTTTGCCACCTCGGCATTGGTCACCTCTGCAGAAGTATGTGAAGAGCTATCTTCAGCGGCGACCAACAACTCTCCCTCCTCCTCCTCCTCCTCTAGCTTGATCTCTTCTGTTGGCAGAGCAGGCTCCTGCTCTGGGCTTACTTCAACAACGTGCAGCCTCAAGGTAGGAAGCTTATTATCACCTTCTGTTACACCGGCGCCAACACCAGAAGCCTCGGCCAACCGGAGCTCTGCCGTGCAAGTGATGGTAACTAGATCCCCGTCGGCATCTTTGTACTTCATCAACACAGCCTTGGATGATGGGAAGCGCTTCGCCACGACTTCCCGGAGCGTCTGAAAGGTGCATTTTTCTGGCATCTGCCCAAGCCTAATGTCATGGCCATACACCAGCTTGAGAGGCCTCCATCTGGTCACAACCTTCCTGTCGATGAGTGCCGTCCGCGTCGCTGGTTGGGATGAGGGCACTGAGAGTGCCGGCACGGTCTTCTGGGAAATGTCGGCAGCTGAAGCCTTGGCAGAGGATGACGGGGAGTTGGAGAAAGGCACCAGCTTGGGCGCTGGCGAGGGATTAAATTTGGACATCGCTGGAGTTGGCTGCTGCTGCTGCGCGGGTGGAGGTGAGGGAGGCGATTGTTTCTTGGGAAAGGGGCGGGAGGGGAGGGATGGGCCGAGGCCGGCCACGACGGCGGAGGCGCCGAGGGCGGCGGGGGAGGGGCGGCTGGTGGGCTCGTGGGTGGAGGTGGAGGAGGAGATGCGGGAGCGTAGGCGGTGGGCGAGGTCGAGGGCGTCGCGGTGGTCGGGGTCGAGGGCGAGGAGCGCGAGGGTGTCGGCGAGCGCGAGGTCGTAGCGGCCGAGGGCGTCGAGCGCGCGGGCGCGGCGGAGGAGCGCCCGCGGGAAGCGCGGCTCGGCCTGGAGCGCGAGGGAGCACTCGTCGGCGACGGCCCTGTGGTCGACGGGGCGGAGCTGGAGGAGGCAGGCGGCGCGGTTGCTGTGGAAGACGGCGCGGTCGGGGTGGCCGCGCGGGGCGAGGCGGAGCGCGAGCTCGTACTGGCGCAGCGCGCCCGGGTAGTCGCGCGACTGGAAGAGGCGGTTGCCCTCCTCCTTGAGCTCGTGCGCGCTGCGCAGGAGCACGGCCGGGGCCAACGGGAGCTCGTGCGGCGCCGCCCCGTTCGCTGCGGGGGGCGCGGACGGCGGAGCCTTCTGCTCGGCTGCGACCGGAGGCGATTTGGCGGTGGCGGTGGCGGTGGGGGCGGCGGCGGCGGGAGGGGACGGCTTCTTCTTTCGGGCGCCGGACTTGCCCATGGGGATAAGTTGGAGGAAGGGGAGGGGCGAGGTTGCGGAGACCGAGCAGAGCAGTTGTGGCCTTGTGGGTAGGGGAGTGAACCCTAAACGAGACGGATGGGTCTGCACTCTGAAATCTAAAGTCTGCTATCATATGAACGTGTTTCTCTGTTACGAATTTCAGCAGCTGTTGAAATTGGGGTCGAGCTGGGTTTCTTTGAGAGAAATTAGGCACTTTATTGATCAAATATAATCAGTACAAAGCATTTTTAGGATACAATCCGGTATCACATGTCTAAAGGAGATAAAACCATACAACTCAACCCTATGAGCTAAAATATGTGCCGATTCATTTAGACTACAGAGGACATGACAGAAGGAGATAGAGGAAAACATCGCCGCCATCTTTTGTATATATCCTGGATCACCACTCCCATGTATAAACGATTCATGGTGGTGGACTTGATGCGCTGTACCACCGATAAGCAATTAGAGGCTAACACGACTTGATCAAAACCCTCCTCGATAGCGAACGACATTGCACGTCTAGCAGCCAGTGCTTCAGCAAGTTCTGGCGTTGCAACCTCAAGAAGAAGCTCGCTGCAAGCAGCTAAGCATATGCCTCTGTAGTTCCTAATCACAACGCTAACTCACGTTCGCTTGGAGGTCTTGAAAATTGCTGCATCTACATTTATCTAAACCTTTCCCTCCGGCGGTGGACTCCATTTAGCAATAGAAGACTTGGAATCATGACTATGGTTAGAGAGAGGTTTATATAGATGCAGCTCAATCATGTCAACATACCCTTTAATTTGCTCGGCTAGTTCTCGGGGACTCTTCATATGATCACCATTACGCACCCCATTTCTTGCATTCCAAATATGCCAGAAAGCCACTGCCAGCAAAGTGTTCCCCCTATGGTTAGACCTAGAGATAAAATCAAAGGTCCAAGCCTTAGGATTAATGAAATTCTTCCTCTGTAGTTCGATCGGAAAAGATGCTTTCAATTCATTCCACACATCCCTTGCAAACTGACAGAACATCATCGTATGTATGGCGTGCTCCTCTCTCCCGCAGTACACACAAGCATCCGATGCAGGGATGCATATATGTTTCAGTTGGTGACCAGACGGTAGACAATCATGGATGAAGCGCCATAATGTAATCTTCATTTTTCCCGGGGCCTTGATCGCCCACAATTTCTTCCATAGTCGAGAGTCGTCTTCCGCGGTCGATGAGAGCCCCTGTTTGGGCATGCTCCTTGCCAGATGAAAAGCCTCTGTCCGGGCCAGATGGTAGCCAGAACGGACAGAGTAAGAGCCATTCTTCGTATGTGGCCAAGATGTGAAATCCTCTCCACCATGCCTGCTGATGGGAACTTGAAGAATTTTTGCCGTTGTCTCTTCATCAAACAAGGTCTGGATGCGATCAATGTCCCAGGTCATCCGATCGCTATCCATCATCAGAGACACACAAGCATTCGTTGGAATAGGGCCACGGGGTTTAAGGAAACCAGGTGACAAGGGATTAACTTATCAATGCCTACAAGTTGTAGACTAGGGTTTTAGTCGGAAGTAGAGGGCAAGTAGATCTCGAAGGTTTCAGCCGAAAAGTACTCGACGATGTGGAAACTAGGGTTTCGTGAGACAATGAATCGATGGTTTCTTTGTCCCTCGACTCCCCCTTATATAGGAGGCGGAGCCGAGGGATTCGTAATACACAGGTTACAGAGTCCGGGAGGGTTTCCAACCCATCCCGCAAGATTACAAATATTATTTCCTAATACAACTCTAGCTTTCCTTAATAGTAACTTGGGCTTCCGATTCTTCTTATTCTTCGAGTCGTGGGCCTTCAGTAAACCCCGGGTACCATTTTCGGCAGGCCCATTGGGGATGCCTATGTCACCAGGAGAGATCTCCGGGATCCAATGATCTGACAGTAGTCTCGTTCTTGTACCGTCGCCAATGCCCCAACGGATGCCATGTTTAATCAACTCCTTCCCGAGCAGAATGCTTCTCCATGTGTAAGAAGAAGATTGAGGCTTGGTCGCGTGCCAAAAGTCTGTTTCAGGGAAATATCTACCCTTCAAAACCCTCGCACACAACGATTCAGGTTCGGTGAGTAAATGCTAGCACTGACGGCCTAGCATGGCTTGATTAAAGAGAACAAGGTCACGAAAACCCAATCCTCCAAACTGCTTAGGAGAAGAAAGCCAATCCCAAGAGCGCCAGTGCATATTCTTATTGCCCTCTTCTGTTCCCCAAAAGAAATCCGCGATAGCTCTCCGCATATGATCACAATTGGTGACTGGAATTTGAAAGCAACTCATAATGAAGGCCGGTAGAGCTTGCAATACCACCTTGATAAAAACCTCCTTGCCCGACCTCGATAGAGGGCGATCTGACGCTCCCATGATTCTTTTCCATAACCGGTCTTGGAGAAAATGAAAAGACCCTGAAGGAGCACCGTCCATTGAAGGTAGGCATCAAAAGATAAGTATCCTGGAGAATTTCATAGTGTACTTCCACAACATCCATTACTGATTGTTTTACACCCTGATCGCAATGAGTACCAAAGAATATAGAGGACTTCTCCCTGTTAATCTTCTGTCTAGACCCATCACAATACAGTTGCAATGTTTCATCAAGAGCCTTGACACTGCGGTCATCACTTCTCGAGAAAAAAATACTATCATCAGCAAAGAGGAGGTGAGAGATAGGTGGTCCAACACTGCTGATACGTCTCCAACGTATCGATAATTTCTTATGTTCCATGCCACATTATTGATGTTATCTACATGTTTTATGCACACTTTATGTCATATTCGTGCATTTTCTGGAACTAACCTACTAACAAGATGCCGAAGTGCGATTCTTTGTTTCTGCTTGTTTTTGGTTTGTAAATCCTAGTAACGAAATATTCTCGGAATTGGACGAAATCAACGCCCAGGGTCCTATTTTGCCACGAAGCTTCCAGAAGACCGAAGAGGAGACGAAGTGGGGCCACGAGGTGGCCACACCCTAGGGCGGCGCCCCCCCCCCCCCCTTGGCCGCGCGGCCCTGTGGTGTGGGCCCCTTGTGCCGCCTCCTGACCTGCCCTTTTGCCTACTTAAAGCCTCCGTCGCGAAACCCCCAGTACCGAGAGCCACGATACGGAAAACCTTCCAGAAACGCCGCCGCCAATCCCATCTCGGGGGATTCAGGAGATCGCCTCCGGCACCCTGCCGGAGAGGGGAATCATCTCCCGGAGGACTCTACGCCGCCATGGTCGCCTCCGGAGTGATGTGTGAGTAGTCTACCCCTGGACTATGGGTCCATAGCAGTAGCTAGATGGTTGTCTTCTCCCCATTGTGCTTAATTGTCGGATCTTGTGAGCTGCCTAACATGATCAAGATCATCTATCTGTAATTCTATATGTTGCGTTTGTTGGGATCCGATGAATAGAGAATACTTGTTATGTTGATTATCAAAGTTATGTCTATGTGTTGTTTATGATCTTGCATGCTCTTCGTTATTAGTAGATGCTCTGGCCAAGTTGATGCTAGTAACTCCAAGAGGGAGTATTTATGCTCGATAGTGGGTTCATGTCTCCGTGAATCTGGAGGGGTGACAAGAACCTCTAAGGTTATGGATGTGCTGTTGCCACTAGGGATAAAACATTGGTGCTATGTTCAAGGATGTAGTCACTAATTACATTACGCGCAATACTTAATGCAATTGTCTGTTGTTAGCAACTTAATACTGGAGGGGGTTCGGATGATAACCTGAAGGTGGACTTTTTAGGCATAGATGCATGCTGGATAGCGGTCTATGTACTTTGTCGTAATGCCCAATTAAATCTCACTATACTCATCATAATATGTATGTGCATGGTCATGCCCTCTTTATTTGTCAATTGCCCAACTGTAATTTGTTCACCCAACATGCTGTTTATCTTATGGGAGAGACACCTCTAGTGAACTGTGGACCCCGGTCCAATTCTCTATCTTGAAATACAATCATCGCAATCTTGTTCTCTGTTTTCTGCAAACAATCATCTTCCACACAATACGGTTAATCCTTTGTTACAGCAAGCCGGTGAGATTGACAACCTCACTGTTTCGTTGGGGCAAAGTACTTTGGTTGTGTTGTGCAGGTTCCACGTTGGCGCCGGAATCCCTGGTGTTGCGCCGCACTACATCCCGCCGCCATCAACCTTCAACGTGCTTCTTGGCTCCTACTGGTTCGATAAACCTTGGTTTCATACTGAGGGAAAACTTGCCGCTGTGCGCATCACACCTTCCTCTTGGGGTTCCCAACGGACGCGTGTTGTACGCGTATCACCTGCCATTACGAACACCTTGTAGCTGACCAGAGTCCTCTTTCACCTTAAGCAGACTGGACAACCCCTCTGTTTGAAGCAAAAAGAGATATGGGCTGATCGGGTCTCCTTGTCTAATACCCCTTGTGGGCACAACCGGTTCGGTTAGTTCACCATTAACTCATCACATAATTAATCCATGCATGCGCAAAACCTAGTTTGCTCAAACATCCCTGCAGATAGTGCCACTCCACCCTGTCATATGCTTTCATCATGTCGATTTTCAGTGCAAAGAAGGGCCTCTTGGCATTTTGTTTCCGAATTGTATCCAGACACACATAGGCAATAAGCGCATTATCAGTGATGAGCCTTCCCGGTACGAAAGCGCTTTGATGCTCTGAAATGATATCGGGTAAACAAAGCTTCAGGCGATTGGCGAGTACTTTGGAGACAATCTTGTATAATACATTACATAGACTAATCAGCCTGAAATTTTTGAGATGGAGAGGGTGTGTCACCTTGGGGATCAACACCACTACTGAATCACACAGACCCTCATGAATCGGATCTCCATTCAAAAAACCTCTCACAGCCGAACAAATTTCTTCCTTGATGAAGTCCCAGTGTGTCTGGTAGAAAAGGGTCGGGAAGCCATCAAGCCCCGGCGCTTTAATGGGACCCATTTGGAAGAGTGCGATCGATCTTGATCTCTTCATCCGTATATTCTTTACATAACTCTGCATTCATATCATATGTAACTCTTACACGGATAGACTCAAGAACCACATCAGTAGCTTCACAAGGTTCAGAGGTAAACAAAGATGCATAAAAATTCTCCACCATACCTTTGATTTCATGTAGCTGATCACATCGAGACCCGTCCTCGCGAACCAGGGCCTTGATAGTATTTGCACACCATCGTGCCGACACACGCACATGGAAAAAGGAGGTGTTGTGATCACCCTCCTTCAACCACTCGACACGGGACCGTTGTCGTGCCATTGTTTCCTCCACTTCAAACATTTCACAGAGTTTCAGCTCAATCTCTCGCGCCTCTTTAATAGAAGCATCACATACTGGGCCGACTCGAAGGAATAAGAGTTGGCGCTCGAGTCCTTTAATCTTCCTCCTGATGGAACCAAAAGTCTCCTGGCTCCATTTCTTGAGTGACCCCGCCACATAATGGAGTGAAGCCCAAGTACCCTGGAGCGATGGTGGGCCGAGTTTGCTTGCCGCCCATGTTGATTGCATCACGTCCTTGTACTCGGGAGAGCGAAGCCATGCCGCTTCAAATTTGAACCCTGACTGCACCGGTGGCCAAGCCACAGGCGCCGCGAAGGATTCCAAGGAGATAGCAAGAGCTAGGTGATCAGATGTTGTCGTGATAACATTCTCCACTCTGCAATTATCAAACATTGCAGAAAATGCTCCATTGCCAACAGCACAATCAAGCCTCACTCTCACATTAGTATCCACTTGTTGTTGTCTATTCGACCAAGTATATTTAGGTCCAGTAAACCCAAGATCAACAAGCTGACAATCCTCGAGACATTCTCGAAACAATTGCATTTGTGAGTCCGATATGTCACTAGAGCCATAGTGCTCATCATGTGTAAGTGCCTCGTTGAAATCACCACAACACAGCCACGGGCCATCCCACTCGGTCCGAAGACGTCGGAGAAGTTGCCAAAATTCGTGTCGTTTATCTCTTCGAGGCTCCCCATACACAAAGGTTGTTCGCCATTTATCTCCAGAATCTCCTGAAATGACCACATCGATGCATGCGCATTAAACCCCTTCAGCTCGACCGAGAAAGGCTTCAACCAGAAAAGCACGAGTCCACCACTAAGACCCTCGCAACTAACAACAAAACTGCCAGAGTATCCAAGTGTCCACATAAAATTTTGTACTCTCTTATCCTTCATCTTCGTTTCCGACAAGAAGAGGAAGGTAGGTCGGAAATTCCTGGTGAGCCATTGAAGCTCGCCCACTGTCGAGTCCGACCCCAAACCTCAACAGTTCCAGCATAAGAAGATCATTGCGTGCGGCGGGGCTGCTCATCAGCCATCGCCTGATCCGCCGATCGAGATGTTGAAACGGTTGAACTATTCTTTTGCCTTTTCTGTGAATTCTCACTCCGTGGGTCATCTTCAGAATTATCACCACTCTCTCCTACCCCGGCCTGAGGAATACTTGCTGCTGGCCCATTCTCAATCAGAAGCACATGCATCGGTATCTTTGGCACTTACCTGGTTTGTTTCTTCTTCTGCCCAGCTTTGATATTGTCACCAGCATGCATGGCGTCTTTTCCAGCCCCCACCGGTTTGCTCCGCCCTTCCGCCTATTTATTTCTCGCATCGGGAAAATCCCAGGGACGAGAGCCTCCATCCACGAAAAGTTCCGTCGCCGCCGTCAACCGAAACCCTAGTTCGGGAGGGTTCTGCAGTCCATCCCGGCACCCTGCCGGAGAGGGAAATCACCGCCGGAGGCCTCTACATCGCCATGTCTTCATCCGAGGTGATGCGTGAGTAGTCCTCCACGGGACCATGGGTCCATAGCAGTAGCTATATGGCTGTCATCTCCTTGTTGTGCTTCATGTATAGATCTTGTGAGATGCCTAACATGATCAAGATCATCTATTTGTAATTGCTACATATTGGTTTGATGTGGATCCGATTTATAGAGAGATTGCTTTGCTTGGGATTATGTATTATGTTATTATGATCTTGCATGCTCTCCGTTCCTAGTAGATGCTCTGGCCAAGTAGATGCTAGCGACTCCAAGAGGGAGTATTGATGCTCGATAGTGGGTTCATGCCTCTATTTAACCATGGGAAGTGACCTTGTTCTCTACGATTGTAGATGTGATATTGCTACTAGTGAGAAAACATCTGCGTTATATTCAAGGGTAGTTTCATCGTTTACTTTACACACATTGCTTAAAGCGATAGTCCGTTGCTTGCAACTTAATACTGGAGGGTGTCGCGGATGCAATCCTGAAGGTGGATTATTAGTCATAGATGCAGTTGGATTACGGTCTATGTATATTGTTGTAGTGCCCGCATACTTTCATAGCATGTATTCTGCACCAACCATTAGCGTAGAATCTCTGTTTGTCAATTGTCCATCTGTAATTTGTTTACCCAGCATATTTATTTTATTGGGGAGGCGTCCCTAGTGAACTATGGACCCCGGTCCTTCTTCTTTTAATTGCAATCTTCTACATCATTTTTCCGTTCTGTTCTCTGCAAACAATTCTTCTTCCACACGGTTCGTTTAATCCTTTGTTTTCAGCAAAACCAGTGAGCTTGACAACCTCGCTGAAAGTTGGGGACAAAGTACTTGGTTGTTTGTGTGCAGGTCTCCACGTTGCTGCTGACGCCGGCAGTGCGCCCTGCCACGAGTTGGTTTGCAACACCTCGGGAGATAACATTTTTCTCCTACCGGTCGATAAACCTTGGTTTCTTACCGAGGGAAAACTTCCTGTTGTGCTTATCATACCTTCCTCTTGGGGTTCCACTCAACGTTGCGCATAAATTCTCCTTCATCAACTCCGCGCTCAGCAAGACTTTTTCTGGCGCTGTTGCCGGGGACATAATCAAGACACTCCATCAAGGCAATCCCCCGTTAAGCACCATCAGTAATCTTCTCCGACTTCCTCCTTCGCGGCCTTTCTGTCCCTGTTCATGAGTTCCTTCAGGGACTTCTCTTTGTCTATGGGATTCAGTTGTACCAGCTGACTCACAATTCCATCCTCCACATTTCTATTTGCAGCACTCTCTGTGAGTGTTTTCTCGACATCCATCCCCATTGAGGCTTATGGAAACGTATCTACTACCTCCACCGCAACAACTCTAGGGATGCCATCTACGAAGTAAGTGGTGTCTGCATCTGTGTTCGGCCTGATGCCGGATATTTTGATCTGAAGTTTGCCAACTTTGTCCAAGGCTGATGCAAGAAATGGCTTTACCAGCAGTATAGAAGAATTTGATTGAGCATCAGTGAGCTCTGGCTGACCATGAAGACATTGAGTAGTCATCAATATCACCTCATTTTCATGCCGATTTTAAAATAATTAGATATAATAAATAAATACTTTGAACTTGCTTATTTTTATGTTTGAACGTTAACTTTTGTGTCCGCGAGCCAAATACGTCTAGATGAAAATAGAGGCACGGTAAAAAATGATCATTTGTCTTTCCGTGATCGACGTAAGTACACTTAGAGCATCTCCACCGGCGCCCCTGATACCGCTCCCCGATAGCATTTTTTGGGCTGGTATCGAAAATGGGCTCACACCGGCGCGCCCCAAAAAGCGCCGACGCTTTTTCAAGCCTAATAGAAGCATCGACAACCCCGTGCCGGCCCCTTCGTGAAGGGTGCGAATCAGGTGCGCCGACGTCTCGCGAGATAAAAATTTTTGGGCGTGGGAGCCGCCTGTCAGTGACGACAGGGCGCCGCGCGGGAGATCTCCCGCCACGACACCGCGCGGGAGGTTTCCCGCCTCACCGGCGGTCTATATTATCCCTCCTTCCCCGCCTCTCACTTCAGTAGTGAAAAAAATCTAAACCACCAATGTTCGATGCGTGGGAGGAGGTGGCGCTAGAGGCGGCCGTAGAAGTCGTGGAGGAGGACCCGCAGCCCGCAGAGTATGAGGCGTGGGAGGAGGCGGCGCTAGCGGCGACCTTAGAAGCATTTGCCGCGGACGAGTGGCAAACGATGGAGGCGGGGCGGCGTCACCGAGAGGCGGAGCGACAGTGCTGGTGGGAGGTGCGCCGACAACAGTGGTGGGAGCCGCTTGCGCTGCGGCGGGAGGTGCGGGAGCACCAACGGCGTGAGAATGAAGTCTACGAGCGGCGACGCTTGGCGGAGATGCAGCTGCAGCTACGGAGGCAGGAGGTGGAGCACCGTCGATGGCGGGAGGAGCTGGAGGAGCTGCTGCGTCAGGAGGCGGCGGCCACGGATAGAGCGACCTACTTGACGTTTGTGGCGGAGAGAGCAGCGGGGGATCAACGACGGCGGATCAACAGAGAGAGCAGCGGTCGATCGTCCACCTCCATAGAATCGGGTGGCCAGTAGGTAGTAGGCTAGAGATGAAGCAGGTTTCACATGTCATCCGGAATTGATGAGTCAATAATGTTTTACTCGGATTTACCCTAAAGCATTATTCATTCATCGATATTGAATAACATGAAAATGAAACTAGAAGTAAATATTTAGTTAGTTTTTTAAAAATCCTATAAGAATAGCCTGTTTGGGAGTGCTTGTGTGGAAACAACACCAAAATAAAAAATATCATGTCAACGTCTCCATATGGCAGTGCCAATGCGCCTTCAGCCGTCCATTTGAGAACCACAAGTGGAGATGCTGTTAGGGCCACTCTAGAGGTCGGATTTAGGTGGCACCATTGGAGACGCGCTGAATCTGCTGCTCTCTCTCTGCACTGTGGCGAGACGACTCGCTGACCACGACGGGTTAAAATAGTGGCGGCGACCTGCTTTTTAGGCGAGATCCGCTTGCGAAAGCGCCAACCCCACCACACCACCTCCAGATCTACGACGTACCACCGCCCCGGACAGGCCAACCCAAAACCATTTCCCGGTCACTCGAGAGACACGCGCGGCGCGTGCCTCTGCAAGAATTGCAAATCCTAAACCGGCCTCGCGGTTCCCTCCTTGCTGGACCGGAAGCTCTCCGACCGCGCCAGCGCGTCCGCCATGGGGTGCTCCTTCTCCGGCCTCAACGCGCTCTACGACACCGTCGGCGCCAACGCCGACATCTGGGTCAACGACCACCGCTTCCGCGTGCTGCGCAGGCTCGGCGACGCCGGCCCCGCGGGCTCCTCCGTCTTCCTCGTCAAGGAGGTCGTCGCCGCCGCCGCCGCCTCCGACGGCACCGCCGGGGCGGGGCCAGGCACCGTCGGGATCGCCAAGAAGAAGGGCGTCGACCCGTCCCACATCTCAGGTCCGTCTACCTGCCCCTCTCCCTCGCTCAGATCTGAGGGCGGTGTCGGCTGGATCACGCGTGAATTTTGGTTTTTGAATCCGGCCTGCGGCGAAAATGCCTATCTTTCTTCATTGGCTGGGCGAATCCAGATTGCGCCATCATGAAGAACGGAGGTCCGCACGTGATTTTTTTCCCATATATAATTAGAACCCAACTCAGGCCAAAGATCATTTCTTTGTTCGGTGAGCCGCGGCGATTGCTGCTTCGGACTACGGGGGTGTCTCTGAATTCCGCCAGCACCTGGCCTAGCTGTTCACTTAACTGGATCGCTCCCCACATTGCCAGCTCGTGCATACACATTTCGTCGTGATCCTAAATTCCAAATGCACCGACCCACGCTTGGATAGATCTAGTCAACGATCTTTATTCAGAGAGCAGCCATATATGTGTCCTGGCCAAATTTTATGTCATTCCAGGTACTTTTCCAATAGTTGGTCATGGTCTAGGATTCTGGTCGAATATACTGTATAGTGTTAACCTCTTGACCTGCTAAAGTAACCACTCCATTAAATTTAGGTTAGGTCCAATATACTGTATAGTGTTAGCCTCTTGAGCATCCTCTAAGTCAGGTCAACTGGATTTCATCACTCAAAGCTACAATCTATACCAGACTGCTTGCTAAGTTTACGATATTGCTAGGTATCAGCCTTGTATTTATTCTACTAAAGGGCACACCACGAATAACATGGCATTTTAGTGATATGATTTACTTGAGGAATACTAATCCATTGATGACTTTTGACTGTCTGTCTTCGATGGATCTTCATGCTCTGGCTGCTGCGTTGCCTTTGTTTCTTCAACTCATATTTGTTGCACTTATTTACCATCATCTCATTTTCCTGGATTTTATTTTCAGCTGATGGGACATATGCTTTGAAGAAAGTTCTTATTCAGAGCGACCAACATCTAGAGCTAGTTCGCCAGGAGATCAAAGTGTCCTCTCAATTCAGCCATCCAAATCTACTTCCACTTCTCGAAAATGCCATTATTGCAGTCAAGGTAAGTTGGATACAAATAGATCTCATGCCTGCTTCCAAATCATGATAGTAGTAATATATCTTCCATCTTCCAAATCATGTTACAAACCCACGTGCTACGCCAAGCTGGCCCTAGCCAGCTCAACTTAAGAGCATTTTTGTGGTGATATTTTATTTCTTTTTAAACATATGGAATTCCCTCTGATCCATAATAAGTGTCGTGGTCCGGAGGAAGTAGCTGATGCTGGCAAACAAATTATTCAGATGGTTGGCTGTCTGCTGCCAGAGATTTATCAGCTTTGATTGGCATCACATTACATGTACTTTAAGTATTTGTGTTGTTTATGTAGGGTGTGCAAGATGGGTCGCAGAACCACGAGGCTTACTTGTTATTCCCAGTTCACCTAGATGGAACCTTGCAGGATGTCCTTAAAGCCATGCAAGAAAAGAAGGAACATTTTCCGACAATTACTATTCTCCAGATATTTCGACAGGTAAATACTTCTTACGTCTGTCTTCTGTATGATGCTGCATTTTTTTCCTTATTATTGGACAACTACAGTAGGATCACAATAGGTTTTTTCTAACTGAATGTGAGATGTTAGTTCGACATACCATGTTGGAACAGTTAGGCATGACTAAAATGTCTCATGGTCTTCTACTCTTCTGTCCCTGACTTTTCGGTTATATAAAACTACATGTCTTTATATTTATATCAGAATTGAGATACAAACTTCAATCTTGTTCTCTTTTAGCAACTTCCTATGAGGATTAAACTGTAGGTTGTACTCTTTTACCCCCATCAAGATTACTGCTGCTTTTAGCAACTTCCTATGAGGATTAATTTGTGCGATCTGTGTTTCCTACAGCTATGTGCAGGACTGAAGCATATGCACAGTTTTGAGCCACCATATGCTCACAATGGGGTTAAACCTGACAATGTCCTCATAACTCAGAGGAAGGAGCAGCATCTTGCTATCTTGATGGACTTTGAAAGTGCTCGCCCCGCAAGAAGAGCTATTAGATCCCAAGCAGAAGCCTTGCAGCTGCAGGTACCTTTATATTTAAAGATGCAAATTAAAATTGTTAATATCATTTGATTAAAGCACAGATGGTAAAGCAATCTAGGGTAATTGATAGAAAGGTCAACTTCTCTGTTAATTTAGGATTCCTTTTCTTACTTTAACTACTGATTAATTTAATGTAGGAATGGGCTTCAGAGCACTGTTCTGAACTTTACCGGGCACCTGAATTATGGGAATGCCCAAGCCATGCCGATATTGATGAGAGGACAGATGTATGGTCTCTGGGATGCACCCTTTATGCTATGATGTAAGTTCTGACACATGACCTCACCATTGGAAGCTAATTATTTTGTGACCGATAGTTGGTGCACATGCCTAAAATTTGCTTATACTGAATCTAGGATTTACTTGTTAATATCCTCAATTTTTTTAAGGGATGGTCTAAACACTATCTTTGATAAATACTATCGCAGTTACACAGAAACCTGTCGTGTGTATGAAACCCTTGTTGTATTGTATTGTGTCAAAAAATGTGCTCATATATCTTAGTGACTAACCTGATCATATCCCTTTAGTGCCTTATGCTGATCAGTTAGAATACAGTAAAAAAAAGTTAGAATACAGCCCCTCATATAGAAAGCTTAATTAAGATGTTTGCTGGTCAGGATATTGATTTGATGTTTGACTCTTCTTCTTACCATCCGTGTATGCAGGATATAACATTTGCAGCGTCCAAATACATTTGAAATAGTATATAAATAAGAACAGTTTTTTGAATAGGAAATAAATAAGAGTTAGCGACGGGATATCAGTAAGTCCTATATAAGGGCCACAGTATGTATCAATTATGAAATCAGGCAACACAAGTAAATCAACCCCCCCTGAAAAATATGTTGAAATTGTCTACAACTTGAAGTAGCCTGCAAGTTACTTTAAATAATTCGTTACCACATCAAGACCTCTTCAATCCTAGTGAATAAAATCACGTTCCTGTGATTTTCTGAATCTGTCCACTAATCATCTTAGTCCAGAATTCATTATTTAGGGCAAATTTCATCGTCTTCTTTCTTGAGGGCTAACTGTCTTGTTATTTGTATGGAACTGGAATAAGACAAATTGCTCATCAACGTAGTATTACTTTGGCATGCTGTCTTGCCTAGTACATACTAGTTTATAAGTTCTTTAGTGCAAGCTGCAGATCATCTGACCATGTCCTTAATTTTACAGGTACGGAAAATCCCCATTCGAATACGAGCTTGATGAAGCTGCTGGTGAGAGCTTAGTAACGGTCATCAAAAGTGCACAGGTTAAATGGTCTACTGAGATGGGTTCGTCCTACCCTGACAGCCTCCGCCAGTTCATAACCTGGATGCTGCAGCCACACCCTGCAGTTCGTCCCCATATCGACGACGTCATCATCCACGTTGATAAACTCATCGCGAAGTACTCGACTTGACAAGTAAATGCAACAGCTTCGACAGAAAGGAGAAAACAGAATTCTTATGTAAGTTTATAGAACATCTGCTTGATTCATTAAAAGTGATAAGTTGATTCCTCAATAGTCATTGTATTAAAGGGAAAAAAGGTGGATGTTTTCTGTAGCAGGCTTCACCGATTTAAGAACTGGTTGTTCCTGAGTACGTTATGTCTGTAGATGTATGTATTCTTTTGTGCCAAAGCGAGAGACCCAGGGATCAATAAATGATATCATCATTCTCATTGCTTTCTCTTGATTCTGTGATTCTTTCATGTGATTTGTTTTGTTGAACACTTGCATGCTTCCAGCGGGAACAAAGTGTCTCAAGTTCGCTTGACATATATATCTTTACTATTAAACGGCAAAGCGACCGTGGTACGTCGTACCTTGCAGCGATTCGATCGATTGTATTTACCACGGTCCTATTGGGCCAGAGACGGATTCTGTTTTGTCTGGGCCGGTACGATCGTGAATGTATGTTTGCCTCGATCTAGAAAAAACCGTAACCATAGACGCAAGCAGGCGAGAGCTGGACAGATCGAAAAGAAAAACCGTAGGCACCGTATTGTTCCAGGTGGTGCCATCCGGGAACAGCGGCCTCAACATCGTGGAGACGGACATGTCGGTCTGGTCATCGAGGATTTCAAAGCTGTATTACGGATCTATGCTGCTGATCTGCGATATGTTATGGAGCGCGTCCAGGCCGATCTCCATCTTCCTCGTGGACGGCCGGAGCGGGCTGCCGCTGGCAAACGCCGACGAGCGGCGGCCTCCACTCTGCGTCTGCGCCTCCAGATGTTCCTCGTCGATGGCAGGTCGGCCTCATCGCTTGTCCACGCCTACCTCTGTCTGCTCATTCGATTTATCATGGGCCTGGCTGAAGCCACCACCTGATGGTGCATCCCTACAGGTTTACATTACATGGGCAATGCCATAAGTCCGTAACAGGTTGGATAGGCATCTCTTGCATGTTCTAATCATATGCATCTATTCTTATATAATGTGATGATATTTCCTTCAAGCAACTTAACTTAGCAGCAACATTCGTCAGGACTTACAATAGTCTGCATTAGTCTAATAATGAACACATATAGGCACAAGTAATTAACAATGAGAGACAACCGACAGGAAGAAATTGGTGGTACCCCTGATAAGGAGCCTGTAGGCGCCCGTTGACACAAGGAAGAAAAATCATGTTCGCTCGGTTTTCCAAAACACTATCAGTATACAAAATATTAATCAATTGTATTTGTATCTAAATATTGTTCAGGATAACCAAAAGTCATCCAATATGCATTTTTTTGTAGAGCATGTGAATTGGTAAGAAATCTATTTACATTTTTGAAAAGTCATAAATCAAATTAATTATATATTATGTGTAGTAGTTATTATGATTCCGTAGCGGAGCACGGGTAATGTGCTAGTCTTTATAGTAGTAATCCCCTCAAATATCCTGGTGCCAAACGAGGCCTAACAGAGTGAGCGGAGCGTGAGTTACTGTAAGAAGTCAAACGCAAGAAACAAGCGAAAGAGTAAATAAACAAGTGGCACCATGAAGCAGCACAGATCATGCCTGCCCAAAAGTGCAGCATGCTATATTCAATAAGCAAAAGAACCAAAATATCTGAGCACTTTTACCCCTTTTCTGTATTTCATATTTGAATCCGAACCATTTAAATACAGATGTAACCAGCCGCATCTCTAGCAGCAAGCAAATAGCCAATTAGCAAGCAGGGCTAGATCAGCATTCAGCACCAACTAAAGAGAGAGTGAGATACCTCAGCAAGGATGGGTCAGTGCCCCTCTATCCGGCAGCCAGAGGCAGAGTATGTTCGCCTGCTACCGGCAGCCGGCGGCAGAAACAGGTGATTTCCTTAAGAGCTCGGTTTATACATTCACATCGGCGCCTATGTATCCATGGCATGTTGCAACTGCTGCTGCAGATTAAGTGTGTAAAGAAACGATTGAGTGTTCAGCTTCTTTTCTTCGAGTTTAGTGTAGGTAACTACGAGGAATCCGAAACTATATGGTGACATTTTTCTGTCTCCAACACAGGAACGAGCAGTTTGGCAAGTCAACAAAGGCCAAGAGTAAATACTACAAAAGGTCAACCAAGCATGATCTTGTTCTGAGGGCAACGCTGGAAGCCATCACAAGAATGGGATGAAGCTGCAAATCTGAAGCAAAAAGATGTCATATTTTCTCCCTTGATATTGTAGGCGTCAGTCTGAATCCAGAAAGGCTTTTCGAATTATTGTGCTTCGTGTCTTCGTAAATATCTTGATTAAAAGGCGTATGAAAATTGGTATGAGATTTCTTACAAGTCCGCAACATTGAGAAAATAACTTTGGATAATCTCACTCGCCTTGTCCAAGTAGGTGTTTCATTTCTGTAGTAGAGACCAGTGCAAATGTTTTGATCGTATTAAATTGCACACAATACATTTTTTTGAAACAAGGCAAAAGATTTGCCATTTTCATTGATTAAGGATGAGTTAAAAGAGATCTTACAAACCAAACAACACTTGACCAATGGTCAAACACAAGAAACAAGCCTACTCTCGCGGCATTACATTACTCAAGGCCTTAGCCCCGGCGAGGCTCCACATCGCCACCTCTTCTTTAATCTTGGTAACGACCATATTTGATGTAGAAGCTTCATTGCGGAAGACGCGAGCGTTCCTTTCCTTCCAAATTTCCCATGAGATCAACATTGCAAGCGACGCCATTGCCTTCTTTGACTGGCCATGCTTGTGAACTCCATCAATCCACCACTCTTTGACGGAGCGCATTGCGTGCCAAGTATTAGTATCAACGTCAATCAATCCAAGCCATGTATTTGTTTTGGACCATATCCGAATGGAAAAAACGACATTTGAAGGGAAGGTGGGAAGCGGTTTCTTGCACTTGATTACAAAGCTTGCACGACCCATAATTTGGCCATCCTCTTTTTTGGAGCCTATCCCCCATCCACACTTTATTTTGGATAATCAACCAAGCGAAGAATTTGCATTTCGGTGGTGCCCAAGGCTTCCAAACCCCCGAGGGTAAAGGAGAAATCAGTTGGCCTAAGAATTGCATCTTGTAGGCCGTTTTGGAGGAGTATGATCCATCATTGGTGAACTTCCAAGAGATAGAATCCGGCACATTCGGGTCAAAATGAACCGCATGTAACATCTCCCATAGGTTGGTAAATTGCACAATATGCTCAATGGAAAGACCCTCTTGCGTGTTGACTTGGGAAACCCAAAAGTTATTGTCTAAAGCTTTATTGACGGTGCAATTTTTCCTCTTGGACACTTTGAAAATGAGGGGGGCGATATCTTTGGGGCGTCTTCCATCTAGCCATGTAGCCTCTCAAAAAAGAGTGTTCTTTCCGTTTCCAATAGAGACCTTCGTGGCCGCCGCAAATAGCTCATGGTCTTGCGGGGTGCAAGGGTTGCCAAGACCGATCCAAGGTTTGGCATCATCGTTCCTTTCATGCCAAAGCCATCTCATTTGAAGGGCCGAAGCAAATTTCGCAAGGTTGAGGATCCCGATTCCCCCATACTCCTCAGACTTGCAAACCGCCTCCCAATTTACTTTGCATTTTCCTCCGATAACCTTGTCACAAGCTGCCTAAAGGAAAGCTCTCCAGATGCTATCAATATTCATGAGGACCTCCACCGGGAGGCTTAGCACAGTGATTTAGAAGATGACAATGCTTGTTTTTTTTTTTTTTTTTTTTTTTTTTTTTTTTTTGAACACGGGAAGGACCCCGAAGGGTCCAGTAGCTGCATTAATTTGGAGTGGTGGGTTTACAACATACATAGAGGACCCCCAAGAAAAATAGAGATATAACACCGTCCTCAACTTTTACATAAAGAACCCTGAAACTAAATTGAAAAACGCCATCGGGTCCTTTTCCACCATTGACGAAGACGAGCTCGATATCGCGGCCACCCACACCATCTCCGGGGACGGCACCACTTGGAGATGGGTTGGCGTCAGTTGCCACGACCGAGTTGCAGAAGACCCTCCACGATGGCACATCGGCCTGGAGGGAAGAGACGAGCTGGTACCAGCAAAGAGCTAGCAGCAGATCAGGGAGCAGCCGCCTAACGGCCATTGAATTCAGCAGCCAGACAGCCATCTGCTGTCGTGGATATGCCGCTGATGATGAGCTCCAGAAATTATCCATTGATGCAGCCAAGATTCCCTGCATCCCAGATCTAGGACGAAGTGAAATCCACCACTTACCTCGTCGGTCATCACCACGATGATCCACAGGAGGCAGTGATTCGTCCACTTCAGCAAGATCTAGGCTGCCACAGCACTTATTCAAGAGGATCTTGATGGATCCGCCTCCAGAGCTTGACCTCCACCGCAGAGATCCGCTGAAGCACTTCTCCCTCAACCACCTAGCACCGTGCAAGAGCACTAGGAGGACAAATCCCCAGGGCATGACGCCATTCTCCATATAGGTACTACTCTTAGGATCTCTAAACCTACAGCTATCTACAGAAGGCCGGCCTCCTCTCCACCATCCCCTCCGGCCGGCGTGGCCGCCGGAGAAGAGGGGGAGAAGAGCCGGGAGTGGTGGGAGGACTCTCAACTGAGGGAGAGGGGGAAGAGAGAGAAAGGAAAGAGGAAAATGAGAGCCCCCGATGACAATGCTTGTGAGAACGAACTTCACAAGGCTAGCTCGTTCGACCATGGTAACATGCTTTCCAAGCCAAGGAACAAGCTTAGATGCCACTTTATCTTCCAACGGTTGGAAGTGGATTCTCTTTAGCCTTGTGACCGACAAGGGCAGCCCAAGGTACTTCATCGGAAAGGTCATGCGAGTGTCCGGAAAAGCATGGAGGGTGTCGACGAGGTCAATATTCACACATAGAATGGGAGCCACTTGGCTTTTTGTGCAATTTGTTACAAGACGGGTGGCGTCACCAAATTGTTGAAGCGTGTAGGCAAGAAAGTTAATATCATCCTTGTTGGGCACCATAAAGGTGGCGGCATCATCGGCGAATAGGTATGTTTACAGCATTGGGGCTCGCCCCCCGCAACCTCTTGAGATTCCCTTGTTTGGTGGCCTTGCAGAGTATGTTGTGTAGAGGTTCGATGGCAAACACGAAGAGAAGCGACAACAGAGGATCCCCTTGTCTTAACCCTCTCCCATGCTTAACTAGGTCACCGGCAATGCCAATCACAAAATTTGCTTGGGAAACCCAAGTGTTGAAGCGTGTCCACCAAGTGGTCCCATCTAACCGAATCAAATGCTTTTTTTGATGTCGAGGTTGAATAGAAGAGTTGGTGTTTTCGTCTTGTGAAGCTTTCTTGCGAAGTTCCTCACATACAAGAAGTTGTCATAAATTCTTTTTTTTTTTTGTATAAATGTGCTTTGAGCATTTGAGACGAGCTTGTTCATGTGGGCGCAAGCCTACCGGCCATCATCTTAGAGATTAACTTGGAGATATCATGGATGAGGCTAATGGGATGGAAATCGGAGACATCCTCGCCTCCCTTTTTTAGGGAATGAGGGCAATGTTGGCGGAGTTGAGACAATGAAGATTGTTGGTGTGGAGGTTTGAGAATTGATTAATGACCGCCATGACATCAATCTTGATTATATTCCAACAAGCTTTGAAGAAGGCTCCCGTAAAGCCATCCGGTCCCGGGGCTTTGTCACTAGCGGTGTTGTCAACCGCGGCGTTGACATCTTCCTCCGTAGAAGGCCCACCAATCCCACTAAGATCGCATTGCGGGGTCGAAATTGTTGACCAATAGAGGATAACGGAGCGTGGAGGACCTCTCTCTATGATCTTTTTAAAGTGATTATGGATGATAGTCTTCTTTTGCTCATTCTCCGTGAACCAACCACTATTATGCTTTAAACGGCGGACGTGATTTTTTCTCCTCCGGGCATTCACACGAACATAGAAGAACCGACTGTTTGTGTCACCCTCCTTGAGGTTGGTAATTCTTGAAGCTTGCCGTTTCGTTGTTCTCTCAAGTGCCGCCAACCCGATAATGGTCATTTCAATCTTGCTCTAAGATCCCTTTCATCATTGCTTAGAGCTCTATTTTCTTGCCCCATATCCAACCGTAAGATAATCTCCAAAGCCATATGTAGCTGGACTTTTGTGTTGGCGAAGAGGCTCTTGCTCCAAGCTCTCAACTTTTTACCCGTTTTCTTGAGCTTATGAAAAAGGAGTGGGCAAGGCTCGACATGATTTATGTCTCCTGGCATTTTTGTCCAAAAATTCTGAAAACGGAAGGACTTGGGTTTCTTCGGGCCGCTATCATTTGCAAGAATAAGAGGGCAATGATCGGAAAAAGATGACGAGAGGGCGTTGAGGATGTGGTTTGAGAAGGTAACATCCCAATCCTCATTGCAAAAAAAGTGTCAAGCTTGCTCAAGGCTGGATCATGTTGTTCGTTCCTCCAAGTGAACTTGATGTTTTGTAGATGTATCTCTTTGAGGTCACAAAAATTAAGGGCATTTCGGAAGCGCACAATTCTACTACGATTGGAGTTTGCTCAGTTCTTATCTCTATGTCGATGAATTTGGTTAAAGTGAAACTCTATTTTCTTGCACACAATACATCTCCTCTCGTGGAAATAGAGTGAAGCATCGCTCGGCATGATTGCGGAACACCACCATTTTTTTTACCAGATGGCATTTTCCTCTCTTGCTTATATCTAGTCTATTGATTCAAAAGTAGAACTCTCCATGTGTGAGGTGGTAGACGGAGAGGTGGAAGCAATAGGGGAGGAGGAAGGCGTCAGTATATTTGTTCTATGTGGTAAAAATCCACATAAATAAATATAACAATAATATGATCAGTGTCTCCATGCATCTGTTTGGTGTTCTATAACAACGCACGTGTATTTAATTAGCTAGTATAGTGTAGTGCAAGAGTTCCATGGCCAAGCAATAGCTCATGTAACTTGCGGAGTAATCAGAAAAATGATTGGTCACAGTTTTGTCTCAGAAGGTATACTCAGGAATAAAGACAACTGGACAGATTACAACTTCCGTGGATAAGATGCGCGTTATCTGAAGTTAGTGGCAACCTGAACTTCGGCGTTATCTCACTCTCAGTAAGTAGAAAGGAATGGTCGCGGTTAGCGAATAGCCACGTCGTCCTCTGGACACGGATTGTGGTCAAGATTTATACTACTTGAGCTATGCAGAGGTACCCCTGTCTGAAACCAATGCGATTGATGCAGTGCACAAATTGGACACCGGCCAGTGGGTTCCTGACAGTACTCATAACAATTATGAGGTACATCCTCACCGTACTATATGCAATCTTCTTAATGAGTGTGTCGACATGTTGGATTCTTGGTCAGCTTTGCCTATATTTGTAACGGTTTTATTAAGAGTTGATTGCACAAACAGACACTTTCAAGTGTCAGTGTTAAAAAAACCTACTAGCTCTGAAGGTTGTGTAACACTGAACACTGACGGAGAAAGTGACAGGGTGAGCTCGTTATGTCACATAACTTAGATATAGACGAATCCTGCTATTTGTAATTATACTCTGTCAAGCCCGCGGCAGCCACGGGTATCTACTGGTTTAGAAGAAGGATATATGTCTGACATCTCTGGATCTGTATACATGTATTTACAGGTGAAGCTTTTGACACCTCTATCAAATTACTGGAAATTCGGCAAATTGGATAGCCAGCCAACATGTGTTGATCGACCTTGGAAGGAGGAAAGTTCATGGTCACCCATCTCTTTCTTCCTCTCCTCCTCCTAGCTAGGAGGTCGGAGCCGACCTAGAACGTGGGCACGACGCCGCAGCTGGAGTCGGACAGCGCGGCGGCGGAGAAGTACTGATCCACTTCGAGGTCGGCGTCGGCGCGCTTGGCGAACCGGCCCTTGATCCGTGGCCGGGTCTCGGCGTAGGCCTTCCGCGACGCGTACCGGATGGTCTTCTCGAACCGCCTCATCTTCCTCTTCTCCCTGTACCGGTGCACCCTGGCCTCCCTGTCCATGGCCATGAACTGCGGCGACATGTGCGCCGCCGCCGTGGAGAAGAGGTCGACGCTGCTCTCGCTGCGTCTCAGGTACGAGCTGCTCACGTCCTGGACGGTGCTGCTGTTGTCCGGCGACGATGACATTGATAGCTGAAATCAATAAGAGAGATGCGGGATTAAGATCGTCGTGTGATCGTTGGGATCAATAGGTGCATGTCTTTACAAGGTCTCTTAAGTGTTACTTTGCACTTATGCATGCTGTTATGCAGAGATCTTAGTTGCAAGTAGATGGAGATCATGCCCAAGAGAAATTCATGCAAGTAACTCACGCTGCGTTGGAATGTTGCGCCATATCCGTACCCTTGCTCAAAGTTGTGCGCATCGTACGCCGTCTCCCCGGTGAAGCACTGCCGCTCCGGCAGCTGCTCGCCGGGCACGACGAACTCGTGGCTGCTACCTTCGTTGATGTCGATCTCATTGACGACGCGGCACTCCTTGATCGACTCGTCCTTCTCCCCTGCCCCGCCGAGGTCAAGGAAGTCAGCGACCAAGGCGTCGCCGTACGCCGGCGCCGCGTGACCCTCGGAGCCTTTGAGCGGGTCGAGGAGCAGCCACGACGTGGCCTCCTCCTCGTCCTCTTCCTCGCCGCCGCCGACGTCGTCGTCGTAGTAGCGCCTGCGGCCCTCGCGGATGGGCCAGGAGGAGTTGACGCCGCCGGCGGGCCGGACGACGAAGGCGCCACCGGCCGGGGCCGCCACGGCGGCCGCGCCCATGGGGACGCGGCGGTGGCGGCTGGCCAGCGTGTTGGCGGAGTGCACGTCCGCGTCGCACGCCGCGCAGAGCGCCGCCGAGTCGGCGCGGCAGTAGAACGCGCAGGGCGCCGACCGGCACGAGTCACACCGCTGCTGCTGCGGCATGCCGCGGAGCTCTGGCTCCACCTTCATCATCGATCGATCGCGCGCGAGCGAGCTAGGTCGATCAGCTCAGCTCAGTCCATCCACAGCCCAGATTATCTCTCTACCTAGCTAGACTTTATCTGGGAGTAAACAAGGTGGAGTGCATGGCTGCAGAGTAAAGTAGTGGCGTGCGGGGCTGTGTTTTGATCTGGTTTGCTTGCTTCTCGTGGAGGAGAGCTTGACAAGTCTGCATTGCATGGGGGACGACGGAAGGGAGAATCCAGGCGACGACACGTGGCGGGGCTCGAACGGCTGTGAGAGCCCGGTCCCTTATCTTGTGGCCTGGCGCGCATACCAGTGGGACCCGCCAGAGCTCCGTGGGTGGGTCCCACAGGATAACGGGTTATTGATCCAGGCTAGTGGTGCGTTGCTCTTTAGACACGTCTGCACTCCAGTCTAAGACGACTGGCGCAGTCAATCTTATCCTGGAACGGAAATTGGAAATAAGTTCAATTGTCAATGAAGAAAATGCATATGTCTCGCCCAACATAACCAGCTTTCTATCATGTTAAAACATAGCAGTCCAAGAATACCTAGCCGCCGTCTCTCCTAAGAAAAACTATCCCTCTCTACCCCGCCTTCACCATACATCAGTCCCCCCCCCCCCCCCCCCCACCTGTTGGACAGCCTCGATACTGTGGGGAGGGGTGGAGAACTCAATAGATGAGTAGAGTTTTTAGTTAAAGTACTCCTAGCGTTTTTCGTGCATTAGGTTTGTTCGTGCTAAGCTGCACGTAAACATCCACGGCATCAGCAACCTGGCGAGGTGCCCCGGCTTAGGTTGGTGGCCCACGATGGGAGGTGACATCAACACAGCCTCCACCCCTGCCTGACACCTCCGGCTTCAGAGTGTCTAGCGGTTCAGGACGATGTTGTCCTGGTAGCCGGGTGGAGGGAACCACCCCTTCTCCATCTCCCCAAGAACAAGGTAGATTACTTACTCATGGAAGCAATTAATAACATCATCGTAAACATGTGGGATGAATACATGTGTATGGATGAATACAAGTGCAAATCCACAATAACAAATTGAAATACAACAAGAGAGATGGGAATGGAGATGCACCGGTTGATGATAAAGGGGATGATGCCTTGTCTCCAATGATCTGTGTAGTAGCAAGGATGATGTCCTCTGCAAGTTTCCCTTCTAGACCCCTTCCGGAGGTGAGGGTTCTCCGATTTCTGGTGGGTACAAATGTCGGATCTCAGATCCGTCTTTGTGTGTCAAAAGTATTTTACGAGGCGGATTCGGTGCCACATGGTACATGGGCATGGTACGAGCAGACTCTACCTATACCATAGGTTAAACCTTCTGGAGTTGACTCTCGCATTGCATTTTCACCCAGGTGCGTGGAAAATCATGTAAATGACTTTTATCACTTTAAAATATTATATTTATGTCCAATATGACAGCTTCAAATGATGTGTTCATTGATACCTTCATAATTTAGGATCCTGTGAAAACAAGCATAAAAGGCGCATGCTAGCGCCTAAAATACTAAAATCTTATCAGTACTGATGCAAAAAAAAATAAGGTAAAATGCTTCAGAAATGTACTCATCAATCATCTGATGCTTGAAGGCTCGAGGGCTTATAGTTGCGACTACATCAGTTGCAAATTCAGCAAAACTCTGCCGCAATCCACATATCGGACCATAATAAGCCTGATACGTTCCCAAGGGCGGCTCTGGTGATGATTACTCAATATGTTAATAAGTAGTTCATACGTCTCCGAGGTATCGATAATTTCTTATGTTCCATGCTTGTTTTATGACAATACCTACATGTTTTGTTCACACTTTATATCGTTTTTATGCATTTTCTGGAACTAACCTATTGACGAGATGCCGCAGTGCCAGTTCCTGTTTTCTGCTGTTTTTGGTTTCAGAAATCCTAGTAAGGAAATATTCTCGGAATTGGACGAAATCAACGCCCAGAACCCTATTTTTCCCGGAAGCTTCCAGAGCACCGAAGGAGGGCCAGAGGGGGGCCAGGGGGCCCCACCCCACAAGGCGGCGCGGCCAGGGGGGTGGGCGCGTGATACGTCTCAAACGTATCTATAATTTCTTATGTTCCATGCTACTTTTATGATGATACTCACATGTTTTATACACATTATATGTCATTATTATGCATTTTCCAGCACTAACCTATTAACGAGATGCCGAAGAGCCAGTTGCTGTTTTCTGCTGTTTTTGGTTTCAGAAATCCAAGTAAGGAAATATTCTCGGAATTGGACGAAATCAACGCCTAGAGTCCTATTTTTGCACGAAGCTTCCAGAAGACCGAGGGGGAAAGGAAGTGGGGCCACGAGGCGCCCAAACACTAGGGCGGCGCGGCCCAGCCCCTGGCCGCGCCGACCTAGCGTGTGGGGCCCTCGTGTGGCCCCCCGCGTTGCCCTTCCGCCTACTTAAAGCCTTCGTCGCGAAAGCCCCAGTACCGAGAGCCACGATACGGAAAACCTTCCAGAGACGCCGCCGCCGCCAATCCCATCTCGGGGGATTCAGGAGATCGCCTCCGGCACCCTGCCGGAGAGGGGAATCATCTCCCGGAGGACTCTACACCGCCATGGTCGCCTCCGGATTGATGTGTGAGTAGTTCACCCCTGGACTATGGGTCCATAGCAGTAGCTAGATGGTTGTCTTCTCCTCATTGTGCTATCATTGTCTGATCTTGTGAGCTGCCTATCATGATCAATATCATCTATCTGTAAAGCTACATGTGCGTTTGTTGGGATCCGATGGATAGAGAATATGTGGTGACCCGGCATACCACTGCATGGTGTAGTATGCAAGTCTGATATAACACCAATGAAACACCGTTCCACTAGTATTATATCGCTCAGAGTGGTACAACAGAAACATATGCGGGTCCAAGGTATGTCTATAGAATTACAACAATGACTATGTTACATAAGATCATCATAGCCTCCTACTTTACAATGAGGTAAAACTGCAAATAAACTCCAGAAGAACGACTCGTAGTCTAATCCTATCACGAACTCTATTTATAGAGTATTTAACTAGCTATAGAGGCTATGAATAGATTCTAGCTAAATAGGAGCTAGGTTTAGGAAACTAGTTCCTTTCTATTGCTAAGCTAGGTTTTATCCCTGTTGGATGCAGTGTTTGACTCTTCTGTCAGGTTCCTGTCCCTTGAAGGATTTGTTGATTCCTCGGTCTTCGAGTTGCATTGTAGATCCTCCTTTGATGCCTCCATATCTAAGCAGGGGATTTATGAGTGGGATGAGTACGAGCGTACTCAACAAGTTCATTATAAGAAAGAGGTGTTTAATGCACTAGCTACAACATTAGACCAGAAAGTCTAATACCAATGCAAGTTTTCATAACCATTTCTTCAAAAGGTTGCTTTTATTCAGAAGAACTATGTCCGTCAGCCTTCACCGGTTTACTAGAACTTCATGGAGTTTCTTTCCGGCAGCGTTCGCAGTTCCATATCCCGGAACAGGGAGTGACAGGTCACGATTCATTACACTCTGCAGAGGTGTGTTGCTTTACCCATAAGAGATCTTAACCTTGGTGCCAACCGGGCGCGCAACCCGTCCACACTTCCTTTGGTGTGAGGCCCGGTATAAGGTCTAGCCAATCATGTTCCTCCGCTACCTCGAACACCCACCCTTTGTTGCATGCCCCGACCCTAGGTCCTCGCCGGTCCCATTATTCCCATAGATTTCAGGGTGGACCCCGACCACGACGACAGCCTGGGATCGAACCAAACTCCTTCGCCGGTAGCTGCAACCCATCATAGACCGCAATACCGTGGGGACTTAAGGCTTCCCCAGCCTACCGCTTGCTCTTCGAGCGACAAGTGTCTACGGACTATGCCGTGGGGACTTAAGGCTTCCCCAGCCTACCGCTTGCCCTGACAGAAACAAGTGTCTACGGTAAAGCGCATCCGTTGATGAACGAGAGGTGGAAATACTTTTGACTACTCCGTCCCACTCCGGATCTTATGGTTAACACGGTTATTACGGCACAAGAATCACTAGCGACATTCGTTGTTTAATCCTAGATGGATATAAACCCTTGCAATGGAACCTCCACCATATCAACACAATCCATGGTTCCATTGCCCACCACATAGTCATATTCATAGTTATGAAAGTAGTGGTTTTGGTTTTTATGCAATAGTGATAATCATAGTACTTTGCAAGTAATTTGATAAAGATACTCAAATGACATGAGCAAGCGATGAACTTGCCTTTCTTGACTGCAAGATTATGCAGGCAAGGTCTTCGATACGCAATAACTCCAAATTCTGAAATAGCATCATCGTCCGGTAAGGACGATGTTTAAAAGATTGGCAAGGATGCAATAATGCATAAGAATGAGATGCAATCGCTCTAAGCGTGACCTAACCCCGATGATTTAGGATTAGTGAGTGGTAATGATCAGTTCAGGGTGTGTTGCACTTTTAGAGTGATTCACAAACAAGGTTCTTATTCAGGTGTGATTATTTGGTATTTTAAACATGAGCTGCAATATATCATAGCAATAACATTAATAGTACACAACCATAAGATTTGGTATAATCCTAACATGTAATGAATAGTGGTTGGTTTTAGCACTATATGGCATGGTTGATGATTAGTGATCATATACTTCAAAAGAATAACTTTTGAAGAACATGTTCTTTGATAAAGAACAAGTATGATAATTAGGGTTGTGGAGTTCTATGGTTTACTATGGTTTCAACTAGTTTCTGGAGTAAGTATTAGATGGATCACAACATAGTTCGATTCATCAATAGCTAGAACTTGTAAGGTTGAGCTAAGCCTGGCATTCTAAGCAATTATTCATACAAGTTTGTTGTCAAGGTTGGTTTATCTTGCTGGTGATAGCTGGCTAGGGTTTATAGGTCCTTATAAGCAGGGTTGATGATGATTCTCGGTTTACTTCAAAAGAATAACTTTAGAAGAACATACTTCTTAAATAATAAGAAGTATTGCAATTAGGATTTATAGATACAAGGTTTTGCTATTGGATCCCTTAGGTAAGTAATAATTAGTTCCTAAATAGGATGGTTCATAAGCATCCAACACTAGTAGGGTTTAGTGTGCACAATATTGGCATGGTTGCTATTAGGGTTCATCACAATGGTGTGATGTTAACCAAGGTTAATTAAGGATGATGGTTTTGGGAATAGGAATTAAGGTTTAGACTTGGTTGATCCTACTTGATCAACATGATTTGATTTGGATGAACACATGGGATGCTGATTTAATAGTGATAGGGTTCCCATATTCTATGTGGACATATTCATGCATTTACTTGATAGTTAGGGATCTTTGAATGATAATGGGGTACAAGATTACATGTTATACTCTAGGGTTTTGGTTCATAAATAACCTAGGGTTCATATGATTTAATGGAGCTATGTTTTGGTTCATAATTGAGTTAGGGTTTTAGGATTACACATGAAATGATGAGTTCCTAGTTTTCTACCATATGGAACTAGGATTGTATAATTACTATTTAGTTTATAAGTGAATAACTTCATTAATAAAGTTGAAGTTATTAATAACTTCAAACTAAAATAATATTCAATTTGGCTTTTTATTATTTTTAAATAATTTACTAATTAGGGTAATTATTAATTAGGGTTTAAATCTCCCTAATAATGTTTTAATAGGATAGCAAGTAAAGAAAATTTAGTTTTCATGTTTTCTTTATTTGCTTACTGGTTTTATTTAATTTATAAATGGTTTCTTAATTTCTGAATTTTTAATTGTATTTAGAATTTAAAATTAAAGGCTTAAATAACAAGTATTATACAATTGAATTTTTATTAAAAATAAAATTTTCATTTTATATTTTTATTGGATAGAGTTTTCTTTTCTAAGAATTTTAATATCTCATTTATATTTTCTGACTTAAATTGGATTTTTTTAAATTTATTTGAAGTTGCAGGTATTAATGCATTTTTGAAATAAAACGAAAAGATCTGCTAAATGCACCCAGGCTAGTGCTACACAGGGTCACTGGCAGGTGGGGCCTAAGCCACGTTGGCTGCCACGCGGTGCCATCGTGGCAACCAAGTGCACCACCGGCGGCCAGTCGAGGACGGACTCGGCGAGCGCGGAGCAGCGCGAGCTAGCGCGTACGATGCGCGTGAGCGTGTAAAGCCTCTACGTGGCGGCGCCGCCCGGAAATTACCACCGGAGCCTTGCCGGCGATCATGAACCGCGGCGATTTTCGACGAGCTACAACGCGGATGAGCTACAACGCAAGCTGGGATGCGATTCGGGGCTCCAGAGAAGCGGAAGATCACCTGGATGCTTCCCGGATTGTTGCTGGGGTCGATGGAGGTCGGAATCAACGCGGCGGTCGCCATTTCCTCCGCAGAACCACAGAAGGGAACGGTGAAATTGCTTCTCCTCCGAGCTCCCCTTGATGTGTGGCTGTACCAGGTGATCGAGGACGTCGAGGCGCTCCTCCTGAGCTCAACGGCGAGCTCCGGGGTGGTCGGAATCGGCGTGGCGGTAGGGTGGCCGGCGGCTAGGGTTTCGGCCAGAACAACGAAAAGAAGAAGAAAGGGGCTCCTGGGTTTCCTCCGCGTATTTATACGGCCACTGCGGTCGTCGATGTTCGTGGAGGTCAAGAATGGCGGCCGGGACGTGGCTCTCGTCGTCGCGGTGGCGAGCTCCAGGGCGTCCAGGACGAAGGCGAAGGCGAGGACGTCTCCTCGTTCTTATCCGGGGCGAAGAGGTATTGGGCTAGTTTGGGCCAAGGTTTGGGGATGGACCATGGGCTGCTCCTGGGCTGCCACGGCCAGGTGAGCCCCTTTTCTATTTTCTCTTTTATTTTTATTTTTTACAATTCTGTTTTTAGTTTCTATTTGAATTTCATATTTGAATTCTGTTATTTTTACAGGTTTCTCAATTGTTAATTTTATCAAGATTCTATATCCTGACTATTATGTTATTATTCTACTTGAACAAGCATTTTATATGAGCTTCTATTGCATACTTGTGATCCTTATTTAAAATGTTAAATAGATATGAGTTGATACTCTCATTTTTTGTTTTCTTGTGAATTAAATCTATTTGATATTAGTAGAGTTGGGTATTTCTACTATGAGTGTGTGATAAATTATTAGTAGGGTTTGATCTCACAACTGAGGATTTATCTCTATACATATCATTTTATGTGAGCACTTATTTATTGATTAAGTCTTGTGGTTAAATTATAACCCATATCAAAGTTGGCATTAATGCTGTATTTTTAATAGCAACCAAAAATACTGGAGTAATGTTACTTTCCTCTAGGTTGGCTTTAATTATAAAGATAAGTATTTGATCATCAAATAGGATGTTAATATAAGATGTATCACAAGGGTTTTACTTAGGTTCAATAATTGAAACTTGAGATTTTAATAATGTGCCATACTAGGTTTCTGGTGATATTACCTAATGGCAATTGGTTGAATCTCAATTATTGCCTGGTTTATATTAGGATCATCATAGTAATAATTCAACTAGGGTTGAGATATAATTCTAGGTTATAGAGATGAAATGACACCATATTGTATGTGCTAGGATTAATCTCCTCTAACCATGATAAGATGGTTACTTGCTTAATATTTCATGTGCTTCTCTAATTACTAAGGATTTGAGAATTGGTTTTATCTTCTACCAATTAACTTCTATTATTATCCCCAACTTATCATTAAAGTAACTATATTGATTATAGTTCTTTTTATAGTTAACTTTGGTCATATGGATGTATGGTTTCTCACCATATATATTATAGGATTTAACTCTAAGCTTTACTTATGAGCTTATATCTTCTACTTCAAGTTCTTAGGGTTTATGATCACTACACAATTTATAATGATCAAGGTTTGGCTTCCTAAGTTATTACTAGAAATATTTAGATATGGTTGTACCAATTACCCCTCTCACTTCACAAGGACTTGATCTATAATCTAGGTTTCTACTCAAGGAATGATGATTTGATTAACTAAATATGTGGTTTGCCTAAGAATTCTACCTTGCTATCTTCTGTAGCTTGTTCTTCAGGAAATCTGATAAACCTGCATCTTATGGCATGCCTCCACCTCCTAGCTGCTTCATCTTGATCCTAACTATTTTATGGAGTGGCTCTATGTGTTGGTTTTCTTGCATCATGGTGTAAGATGATGGAATGAATGGAGTGTGAGGCTCCTTTTATAGGCTTGGGCATGCCCTAGTATCATGACACATAGGTGGATGACTCTTGCTTTGATTTGATGAGTAAGGTGCTTGGTTGTCATGCTCTCATCCATAGCAATCCTTTAAGCATGAGGTGGCATAGCTTAAGATGCAAGCTATGTAGATATTTTTATCCTATGTGGCATTGGTATTATCCTCTCATGTGATTTACTTTTGGGATAGCCAAGTGGCTTTTGTTACTAAATATCTTGTGAATGATTTTATGCTTGTGGGTGAGTCACTATATCATATGGGATTGTATTATATGGTAATTGGGATCATAATGTCAAGAATAAGAATTATACCCCAATTTTGAATGATGATTTTGATTTCACCAAGGCATGATTATATAAGTTTCAAAGTACTCATAGTTTATTTTATTCAAATAGTTTGAACTATAATTCGTAATGTAAACGAATTTAGTTTTGTAATATTCCACATATTTAATAAGTTATGATTGCAATAAGAATGTGTGGCTTTTATGCACTTAGGTCCTTGTGTTTTGCTATATTTGGTATTTAGTTTTAAAGTGAATTTAATTGTACATCAAGGTAGTTGCTTAAATTTTAAGTGTTAATAATTTAGAGTTGCATCTTATATCCTTGATGGTTATATACCTCTCCCATCTCTTGGGTTTAATGATAAGCTTTTGTTGGTGTTAAGTTTAAGAGTTTAGTTCAAGAAATACCATGAGGTTCATGGTAGGATCATATATTAGTTTAAGACATGGAAAAGATAAGTTAGGGTTTGCTCCATTTTATTGTTACTTGATTTGTAATTGAATTGGTGTTCATATGTTATGACAAGGATTACCATATTATAATCCTTTATAAGATCAAGCAATTGATCATTGGGTGAAGTGTTGTTGTGTTGATTATTAGATCCATTTGATCAGACCCCTTAGATCAAATCATCTTTTCCCAAAACAAGGTTTTAACAAAGTCACATTGAGGTTTATAGAACTTGACTTGATGATCTACTTCAATTCCATCAAGGTCAGGTGAAACTTCGCCATCGTGGACTGCTTTTACTTTAAAGCGCGAAAATTCCCGCATTTTCTATGCATGAATGCAATGCACACATCTGTTTCCTCTATTTTTGTAACCCCAATACCTGGGATATTACAGTCTCTACCCCTTAAACTAAACTTCGTCCTCGAAGTTTGAACTCTCTCACGTTTCCGAAGTGTGGATCTGACTTGTGCAGACTACGACTTTTCTCGAACTCCGTATTGATCTTACTGGATATCATTGAATATATCCCTTGTCCAGATTCTTCCTGGAATCCACTAATGTCTGCCTCTGAACAGTGGCTTCTGACTTCAGTTCCATGATTTCTTTCCATATTATAATATTGTTTTCTTTCTCGTTGAAAATTCAACGATTGGGACTTCTTCTGGTAGTGCTAGTCTTAGCTGAAGACTAATTGGATAACATACTCTTGATTGGTGAGTAGGTCTTTGTTTTCCCTTACTAGCAAAACTACAATAATGGTACTTGGTAAGGTACTTACCATGGAAATGGTCTTGATGACTTATTTCCCTAAGAATGGATTAGACTCATTTAGTCCATCCAATCATGGTTTATAGTTGATACCTATAACTATTTTAGGTTCTTTAGGTTCCATGAAAGGAATCTTTCAACTTAGTCTTTAGTTTTGGTATGGTCAATCTCCTTCGGTCTTTGGCCTTCTTGAGCTATATTTGGTCTATGGTATTTTCTTCGTCCAACTTCTTTATGCTTGACTTACTTGAGCTTTCGTACTTCTAAGTAAATATTACTCACTTGCTCAAGTGATAGTCCAGTTATTACTTCCTCGAGGTATGAACCTTGGCTTCCGGTCTGACATCCTTCTGAAAGTAGTGTTCGATAATCTTATGAAAATAAGATCGAACTTCCTCTCAGTTCAGACCTTCTTCTTCTATCTTGCTCAAAATATTGAGTTATTGTACATCCAACTAAATCTTTACTCTACCCCTTAGAGTTTTCTTATGATCTTCAAATCCTTTTATTCCAACCATTGGGCTTATGGTTAGAATATTGGTCTAGGTCTAGCTTATGGTTTATACTTTTCTAAAAGTCTCACGAAGAATGTTTGTGGTGTATCCACTCAATTGTGGGCATCCAATGTGAATCCTTCGACTAAATGATTATAGGTCATTATTATTTGGCTAACAAAATTTTATTTGTTCACAACTTCTTGTTACAAAGAATCCATTTATGGACTACTTGATACCAATTATGGCTATTTGTTATCTAAACATTGATTCTATTATAGGTTCTGATCAACTGGACGAGACATCTTCTACTTTATCTCGCAGTATTGATCCTATACCACAACTGTGGTCTTCTGATATCAACTATGGTCTTCTTATATCTTCTATGGTTTCATAGGTCATCTTCCTTCCTTCGGGGTTTATATTGCAAGAAATCCACTATGAATATAGTATCCAAGGTGATTTTCCATGCATTCCCTCTTCCATAATGACTATGGATCTGCTTCAGCTTCACCATAATCACCATATTTCTCACCTTCATGCTTCTTATGTACAAAAGTACTCCTCTGTTGAGGTAAAGCATGAGTTTTGATTGGTACTTCCTTCTGAATATTGTGGTTGCTTCCCACAGATTTGTTTCCTTTATCTGTTGAACCTTCATCTTGTCTTCAGAATCTTCAGAATTCGTCACTTCCTCACACGGATACTATTACCCTCTAGATCTATAACATCAAGTAAGGACTTGATATTGCAACATGCATTTGCAAATCAAAGTCAAACTTCATGTATGGATCTAGTCAATCAATGAAAATCCAATAAAATCCAAGAAGATTCAGCTTTGTGCATATAATACACACCATCTTAAGCCTGAATATAATAGTTGAGTAAGACATCTCTAAACATCAGGCTAAGATGTGTAGTATATAACACCACATAATATAGGTTTATATCGTGATACTTAGCACGAATATTTGGACTTCTACTATTTATCTCAACATTTACCTTAATTGCACATTTGCAATGAGATAAAATTAGAAACAAAAGTGGTCTAGGATAGTTAAGGTTAACCTAATTTCTTTTGGAAGTATAAGCTTTTACTTCCATTTTTGTTGAGGAATACCTCACATGATGTCTTTTGGTTCTAACCTGGTTACTCTAAACACATAGCTATTGGAATATAGCTCCTATACTTTCAAGTTTTTCTACCATAAACCTATGGTCATGATGTGATTGGCACACTTCCCATGGTTTTGGAACACAATTCTTGCACTATTGTTTAGCATCTAACTTCTTCTCATAATCCTCCTAAGTAATTATGATGTTCATAACGATTCTCAGGTGAATCATATATGATTACTATCTCTACCATGTGAAAGTAGATATATTTATTCCTATCTCTCTTCCTTACCTCCCATGATTGACTCATCATGGTCTATACTATTTCATATAACTTATATTTATCACTTACTTTCAAATGTTTCACAGGTTGAGATAGATTTTACTTACCCATTACTTGTCTGATTTACACCTTCTAATAGGATATCTTCATGATATACTGATTTTAATCACTTATTATTACTCCTATTATAGGTCTGGATAACTCTTATTTATTCATGACAGGTGTTGGTACACATCTTCCAATAGGATATCTTCCTTATGGTTGTATCCTCTCTTTGGACTACCATGTATTGTATACCAACTGTGATCTACTCATCTATTGTTTTAAGGACTTGATGATGTGCTACATGCTGAGGATTAGCTAGCTAATTTTACTTAGGGAATATAGGTAAGAATGGCTGACTCAAGTGTGTCAGGATTATTCTCAAGTGAATATCCATCTCAAGTCATAAGAATATTTGGTTTATCTAGGACAACTTCCTATAGACACTACCAATCCTATAGGTCTCCTTTAAAGGGTTTTAATCCTAGGGTCAAAGCATTTGCTCTGATACCAACTGTGGTGACCCGGCATACCACTGCATGGTGTAGTATGCAAGTCTGATATAACACCAATGAAACACCGTTCCACTAGTATTATATCGCTCAGAGTGGTACAACAGAAACATATGCGGGTCCAAGGTATGTCTATAGAATTACAACAATGACTATGTTACATAAGATCATCATAGCCTCCTACTTTACAATGAGGTAAAACTGCAAATAAACTCCAGAAGAACGACTCGTAGTCTAATCCTATCACGAACTCTATTTGTAGAGTATTTAACTAGCTATAGAGGCTATGAATAGATTCTAGCTAAATAGGAGCTAGGTTTAGGAAACTAGTTCCTTTCTATTGCTAAGCTAGGTTTTATCCCTGTTGGATGCAGTGTTTGACTCTTCTGTCAGGTTCCTGTCCCTTGAAGGATTTGTTGATTCCTCGGTCTTCGAGTTGCACTGTAGATCCTCCTTTGATGCCTCCATATCTAAGCAGGGGATTTATGAGTGGGATGAGTACGAGCGTACTCAACAAGTTAATTATAGGAAAGAGGTGTTTAATGCACTAGCTACAACATTAGACCAGAAAGTCTAATACCAATGCAAGTTTTCATAACCATTTCTTCAAAAGGTTGCTTTTATTCAGAAGAACTATGTCCGTCAGCCTTCACCGGTTTACTAGAACTTCATGGAGTTCCTTTCCGGCAGCGTTCGCAGTTCCATATCCCGGAACAGGGAGTGACAGGTCACGATTCATTACACTCTACAGAGGTGTGTTGCTTTACCCATAAGAGATCTTAACCTTGGTACCAACCGGGCGCGCAACCCGTCCACACTTCCTTTGGTGTGAGGCCCGGTATAAGGTCTAGCCAATCATGTTCCTCCGCTACCTCGAACACCCACCCTTTGTTGCATGCCCCGACCCTGGGTCCTCGCCGGTTGATACGTCTCCGACGTATCGATAATTTCTTATGTTCCATGCCACATTATTGATGTTATCTACATGTTTTATGCACACTTTATGTCATATTCGTGCATTTTCTGGAACTAACCTATTAACAAGATGCCGAAGTGCCGATTCTTGTTTTTCTGCTGTTTTTGGTTTCAGAAATCCTAGTAACGAAATATTCTCGGAATTGGACGAAATCAAAGCCCAGGGGCCTATTTTTCCACGAAGCTTCCAGAAGTCCGAAGGAGAGACGAAGAGGGGCCACGGGGTGGCCAAACCCTAGGGCGGCGCGGCCCCCCCTTGGCCGCGCGGCCCTATGGTGTGGGCCCCCCGTGCCGCCTCTTGACCTGCCCTTCCGCCTACAAATAGCCCCCGTGACGAAACCCCCAGTACCGAGAGCCACGATACGGAAAACCTTACTGAGACGCCGCCACCGCCGATCCCATCTCGGGGGATCCAGGAGATCGCCTCCGGCACCCTGCCGGAGAGGGGATTCATCTCCCGGAGGACTCTACACCGCCATGGTCGCCTCCGGAGTGATGAGTGAGTAGTCTACCCCTGGACTATGGGTCCATAGCAGTAGCTAGATGGTTGTCTTCTCCCCATTGTGCTATCATTGTCGGATCTTGTGAGCTGCCTAACATGATCAAGATCATCTATCTGTAATTCTATATATTGCGTTTGTTGGGATCCGATGAATAGAGAATACTTGTTATGTTGATTATCAAAGTTATATCTACGTGTTGTTTATGATCTTGCATGCTTTCCGTTACTAGTAGATGCTCTGGCCAAGTAGATGCTTGTAACTCCAAGAGGGAGTACTTATGCTCGATAGTGGGTTCATGCCTGCATTGACACCTGGGACAGTGATAGAAAGTTCTAAGGTTGTGTTGTGCTGTTGCCACTAGGGATAAAACATTGATGCTATGTCTAAGGATGTAGTTGTTGATTACATTACGCACCATACTTAATGCAATTGTCTGTTGCTTTGCAACTTAATACTGGAGGGGGTTCGGATGATAACCTGAAGGTGGACTTTTTAGGCATAGATGCAGTTGGATGGCGGTCTATGTACTTTGTCGTAATGCCCAATTAAATCTCACTATAATCATCATGATATGTATGTGCATGGTCATGCTCTCTTTATTTGTCAATTGCCCAACTGTAATTTGTTCACCCAACATGCTGTTCGTCTTATGGGAGAGACACCTCTAGTGAACTGTGGACCCCGGTCCAATTCTCTTTCTTGAAATACAATCATACTTGCAATACTTGTTCTACTGTTTTCGCAAACAATCATCTTCCACACAATACGGTTAATCCTTTGTTACAGCAAGCCGGTGAGATTGACAACCTCACTGTTTCGTTGGGGCAAAGTACTTTGGTTGTGTTGTGCAGGTTCCACGTTGGCGCCGGAATCCCTGGTGTTGCGCCGCACTACATCCCGCCGCCATCAACCTTCAACGTGCTTCTTGGCTCCTACTGGTTCGATAAACCTTGGTTTCTTACTGAGGGAAACTTGCTGCTGTGCGCATCATACCTTCCTCTTGGGGTTCCCAACGAACGTGTGAGTTACACGCCATCAAGCTCTTTTTCTGGCGCCGTTGCCGGGGAGATCAAGACACGCTGCAAGGGGAGTCTCCACTTCGCAATCTCTTTACTTTGTTTTTGTCTTGCTTTATTTTATTTACTACTTTGTTTGCTGCACTAAATCAAAATACAAAAAAATTAGTTGCTAGTTTTACTTTATTTGCTATCTTGTTTGCTATATCAAAAACACAAAAAATTAGTTTACTTGCATTTACTTTATCTAGTTTGCTTTATTCTTGTTGCTAAAATGGCCAACGCTGAAAATACTAAGTTGTGTGACTTCACAACCACAAATAATAATGATTTCTTATGCACACCTATTGCTCCACCTGCTACTACATCAGAATTCTTTGAAATTAAACCTGCTTTACTGAATCTTGTTATGCGAGAGCAATTTTCTGGTGTTAGTTCTGATGATGCTGCTGCCCATCTTAATAATTTTGTTGAACTATGTGAAATGCAAAAATATAAAGATGTAGATGGTGATATTATTAAACTAAAATTGTTCCCTTTCTCATTAAGAGGAAGAGCTAAAGATTGGTTGCTATCTCTGCCTAAGAATAGTATTGATTCATGGACTAAATGCAAGGATGCTTTTATTGGTAGATATTATCCCCCTGCTAAAATTATATCTTTGAGGAGTAGCATAATGAATTTTAAACAATTAGATACTGAACATGTTGCTCAAGCTTGGGAAAGAATGAAATCTCTGGTTAAAAATTGCCCAACTCATGGACTGACTACTTGGATGATCATCCAAACCTTCTATGCAGGACTAAATTTTTCTTCGCGGAACCTATTGGATTCAGCTGCTGGAGGTACCTTTATGTCCATCACTCTTGGTGAAGCAACAAAGCTTCTTGATAATATGATGATCAACTACTCTGAATGGCACACGGAAAGAGCTCCCCAAGGTAAGAAGGTAAATTCTGTCGAAGAAACCTCTTCCTTGAGTGATAAGATTGATGCTATTATGTCTATGCTTGTGAATGATAGGACTAATATTGATCCTAATAATGTTCCATTAGCTTCATTGGTTGCACAAGAAGAACATGTTGATGTGAACTTCATTAAAAACAGTAATTTCAACAACAATGCTTACCGGAACAATTCTAGTAACAACTATAGGCCATATCCTTATAATAATGGCAACGGCTATGGTAATTCTTATGGGAATTCTTACAACAATAATAGGAACACACCCCCTGGACTTGAAGCCATGCTTAAAGAATTTATTAGTACACAAACTGCTTTTAACAAATCTGTTGAAGAAAAGCTTGGGAAAATTGATATACTTGCTTCTAAAGTCGATAGTCTTGCTGTTGATGTTGATCTTTTGAAATCAAAAGTTATGCCTAATGAGAATCATCATAATAAAATTGTTACTACAGCAAATGCCATTCAAGTTAGAATTAATGAGAATATAAGATTAATGGCTGAACTGCGTGCTAGGTGGGATAGAGAAGAAAATGAAAAACTAGCTAAAAAGAAGAATATAGCTAAAGTTTGGACTATTACCACCACTAGTAATGCTAATGCTACACATGTTGCTGCACCTCCTACTAATACTAATAAAAGAATTGGTGTTAGCAATGTTTCCACTTCTAATGCAAAGCAGAAACTGCCATCAAACTGCTAAAGCTCATTAAATCGCTCGTGATAAAGTTGCTGAAATTTTTTCAACATTGGGGATGATGATCCCATTGCTTTAGATTATAATGGTTTGAATTTTGATGATTGCCACATCTCTGAAGTTATAAAGTTCTTGCAAAAACTTGCTAAAAGTCCTAATGCTAGTGCTATAAATTTGGCTTTCACGCATCATATTACAAATGCTCTCATAAAAGCTAGAGAAGAGAAACTAGAGCGTGAAGCCTCTATTCCTAAAAAGCTAGAGGATGGTTGGGAGCCCATCATTAAGATGAAGGTTAAAGATTTTGATTGTAATGCTTTATGTGATCTTGGTGCAAGTATTTCTGTTATGCCTAAGAAAATTTATGATATGCTTGACTTGCCACCGCTGAAAAATTGTTATTTGGATGTTAATCTTGCTGATCATTCTACAAAGAAACCTTTGGGTAAAGTTGATAATGTTCGTATTACCGTTAACAATAACCTTGTTCCCGTTGATTTTGTTGTCTTGGATATTGAATGCAATGCATCTTGTCCCATTATATTGGGAAGACCTTTTCTTCGAACTGTTGGTGCTATCATTGATATGAAGGAAGGTAATATAAAATATCAATTTCCTCTCAAGAAAGGTATGGAACACTTCCCTAGAAAGAGAATGAAGTACCCTTTTGATTCCATTATGAGAACAAATTATGATGTTGACACTTCATCTCTTGATAATACTTGATACACACTTTCTGCGCCTAGCTGAAAGGCGTTAAAGAAAAGCGCTTATGGGAGACAACCCATGTTTTTACCTACAGTACTTTGTTTTTATTTTGTGTCTTGGAAGTTGTTTACTACTGTAGCAACCTCTCCTTATCTTAGTTTTGTGTTTTGTTGTGCCAAGTTAAGCCGTTGATAGAAAAGTAAGTACTAGATTTGGATTACTGCGCAGTTCCAGATTTCTTTGCTGTCACGAATCTGGGCAAAATCCCTCTGTAGGTAACTCAGAAAATTATGCCAATTTACGTGAGTGATCCTAAGATATGTACGCAACTTTCATTCAATTTGAGCATTTTTCATTTGAGCAAGTCTGGTGCCATTTTAAAATTCGTCAATACGAACTGTTCTGTTTTGACAGATTCTGCCTTTTATTTCGCATTGCCTCTTTTGCTATGTTGGATGAATTTCTTTGATCCAATAATGTCCAGTAGCATTATGCAATGTCCAGAAGTGTTAAGAATGATTGTGTCACCTCTGAATATGTCAATTTATATTGTGCACTAACCCTCTAATGAGTTGTTTCGAGTTTGGTGTGGAGGAAGTTTTCAAGGATCAAGAGAGGAGTATGATGCAACATGATCAAAGAGAGTGAAAGCTCTAAGATTGGGGATGCCCCGGTGGTTCACCCCTGCATATATTAAGAAGATTCAAGCGTCTAAGCTTGGGGATGCCCAAGGCATCCCCTTCTTCATCGACAACATTATCAGGTTCCTCCCCTGAAACTATATTTTTATTCCATCACATCTTATGTGCTTTTTCTTGGAGCGTCGGTTTGTTTTTGTTTTTTGTTTTGTTTGAATAAAATGGATCCTAGCATTCACTTTATGGGAGAGAGACACGCTCCGCTGTAGCATATGGACAAGTATGTCCTTGGTTTCTACTCATAGTATTCATGGCGAAGTTTCTCCTTCATTAAATTGTTATATGGTTGGAATTGGAAAATGATACATGTAGTAATTGCTATAAATGTCTTGGGTAATGTGATACTTGGCAATTGTTGTGCTCATGATTAAGCTCTTGCATCATATGCTTTGCACCCATTAATGAAGAAATACATAGAGCATGCTAAAATTTGGTTTGCATATTTGGTTTCTCTAAGGTCTAGATAATTTCTAGTATTGAGTTTGAACAACAAGGAAGACGATGTAGATTCTTATAATGTTTACAATATGTCTTTTATGTGAGTTTTGCTGCAGCGGTTCATCCTTGTGTTTGTTTCAAATAAACCTTGCTAGCCTAAACCTTGTATCGAGAGGGATACTTCTCATGCATCCAAAATACTTGAGCCAACCACTATGCCATTTGTGTCCACCATACCTACCTACTACATGGTATTTTCCGCCATTCCAAAGTAAATTGCTTGAGTGCTACCTTTAAAATTCCATTCTTCATCTTTGCAATATATAGCTCATGGGACAAATAGCTTAAAAACTATTGTGGTATTGAATATGTAATTATGCACTTTATCTCTTATTAAGTTGCTTGTTGTGCGATAACCATGTTCACTGGGGACGCCATCAATTATTCATTGTTGAATTTCATGTGAGTTGCTATGCATGTCCGTCTTGTCTGAAGTAAGAGAGATCTACCACCTTATGGTTAAGCATGCATATGTTAGAGAAGAACATTGGGCCGCTAACTAAAGCCATGATCCATGGTGGAAGTTTCAGTTTTGGACATATATCCTCAATCTCAAATGAGAAAATTATTAATTGTTGTTACATGCTTATGCATAAAAGAGGAGTCCATTATCTGTTGTCTATGTTGTCCCGGTATGGATGTCTAAGTTGAAGAATAATCAATAGCGAGAAATCCAATGCGAGCTTTCTCCTTAGACCTTTGTACAGGCGGCATAGAGGTACCCCTTTGTGACACTTGGTAAAAACAGTGCATTGTGATGATCCGGTAGTCCAAGCTAATTAGGACAAGGTGCGGGCACTATTAGTACACTATGCATGAGGCTTGCAACTTATAAGATATAATTTACATGATGCATATGCTTTATTACTACCGTTGACAAAATTGTTTCATGTTTTCAAAATCAAAGCTCTAGCACAAATATAGCAATCGATGCTTTTCCTCTATGGAGGACCATTCTTTTACTTTCAATGTTGAGTCAGTTCACCTATTTCTCTCCATCTCAAGAAGCAAACACTTGTGTGAACTATGCATTGATTCCTACATACTTGCTTATTGCACTTATTATATTACTCTATGTTGACAATATCCATGAGATATACATGTTACAAGTTGAAAGCAACCGCTGAAACTTAATCTTCTTTTGTGTTGCTTCAATGCTTTTACTATGAATTGTTGCTTTATGAGTTAACTCTTATGCAAGACTTATTGATGCTTGTCTTGAAGTGCTATTCATGAAAAGTCTTTGCTTTATGATTCACTTGTTTACTCATGTCATATACATTGTTTTGATCGCTGCATTCACTACATATGCTTTACAAATAGTATGATCAAGATTATGATGGCATGTCACTCCGAAATTATACGTGTTATCGTTTTACCTGCTCGGGACGAGCAGAACTAAGCTTGGGGATGCTGATACGTCTCCGACGTATCGATAATTTCTTATGTTCCATGCCACATTATTGATGTTATCTACATGTTTTATGCACACTTTATGTCATATTCGTGCATTTTCTGGAACTAACCTATTAACAAGATGCCGAAGTGCCGATTCTTTGTTTCTGCTGTTTTTGGTTTCAGAAATCCTAGTAACGAAATATTCTCGGAATTGGACGAAATCAAAGCCCAGGGGCCTATTTTTCCACGAAGCTTCCAGAAGTCCGAAGGAGAGACGAAGAGGGGCCACGGGGTGGCCAAACCCTAGGGCGGCGCGGCCCCCCCTTGGCCGCGCGGCCCTATGGTGTGGGCCCCCCGTGCCGCCTCTTGACCTGCCCTTCCGCCTACAAATAGCCCCCGTGACGAAACCCCCATGCGAGAGCCACGATACGTAAAACCCATCGAGACGCCGCCACCGCCGATCCCATCTCGGGGATCCAGGAGATCGCCTCCGGCACCCTGCCGGAGAGGGGATTCATCTCCCGGAGGACTCTACACCGCCATGGTCGCCTCCGGAGTGATGGGTGAGTAGTCTACCCCTGGACTATGGGTCCATAGCCGTAGCTAGATGGTTGTCTTCTCCCCATTGTGCTATCATTGTCGGATCTTGTGAGCTGCCTAACATGATCAAGATCATCTATCTGTAATTCTATATGTTGCGTTTGTTGGGATCCGATGAATAGAGAATACTTGTTATGTTGATTATCAAAGTTATATCTACGTGTTGTTTATGATCTTGCATGCTTTCCGTTACTAGTAGATGCTCTGGCCAAGTAGATGCTTGTAACTCCAAGAGGGAGTACTTATGCTCGATAGTGGGTTCATGCTGCATTGACACAGGACGATGTGAGAAAGTTCTAAGGTTGTGTTGTCTTTGTTGCCACTAGGGATAAAACATTGATGCTATGTCTAAGGATGTAGTTGTTGATTACATTACGCACCATACTTAATGCAATTGTCTGTTGCTTTGCAACTTAATACTTTGGAGGGGGTTCGGATGATAACCTGAAGGTGGACTTTTTAGGCATAGATGCAGTTGGATGGCGGTCTATGTACTTTGTCGTAATGCCCAATTAAATCTCACTATAATCATCATGATATGTATGTGCATGGTCATGCTCTCTTTATTTGTCAATTGCCCAACTGTAATTTGTTCACCCAACATGCTGTTCGTCTTATGGGAGAGACACCTCTAGTGAACTGTGGACCCCGGTCCAATTCTCTTTACTGAAATACAATCTACTGCAATACTTGTTCTACTGTTTTCTGCAAACAATCATCTTCCACACAATACGGTTAATCCTTTGTTACAGCAAGCCGGTGAGATTGACAACCTCACTGTTTCGTTGGGGCAAAGTACTTTGGTTGTGTTGTGCAGGTTCCACGTTGGCGCCGGAATCCCTGGTGTTGCGCCGCACTACATCCCGCCGCCATCAACCTTCAACGTGCTTCTTGGCTCCTACTGGTTCGATAAACCTTGGTTTCTTTCTGAGGGAAAACTTGCTGATGTGCGCATCATACCTTCCTCTTGGGGTTCCCAACGAACGTGTGAGTTACACGCCATCACCGGTCCCATTATTCCCATAGATTTCAGGGTGGACCCCGACCACGACGACAGCCTGGGATCGAACCAAACTCCTTCGCCGGTAGCTGCAACCCATCATAGACCGCAATACCGTGGGGACTTAAGGCTTCCCCAGCCTACCGCTTGCTCTTCGAGCGACAAGTGTCTACGGACTATGCCGTGGGGACTTAAGGCTTCCCCAGCCTACCGCTTGCCCTGACAGAAACAAGTGTCTACGGTAAAGCGCATCCGTTGATGAACGAGAGGTGGAAACACTTTTGACTACTCCGTCCCACTCCGGATCTTATGGTTAACACGGTTATTACGGCACAAGAATCACTGGCGACATTTGTTGTTTAATCCTAGATGGATATAAACCCTTGCAATGGAACCTCCACCATATCAACACAATCCATGGTTCCATTGCCCACCACATAGTCATATTCATAGTTATGAAAGTAGTGGTTTTGGTTTTTATGCAATAGTGATAATCATAGTACTTTGCAAGTAATTTGATAAAGATACTCAAATGACATGAGCAAGCGATGAACTTGCCTTTCTTGACTGCAAGATTATGCAGGCAAGGTCTTCGATACGCAATAACTCCAAATTCTGAAATAGCATCATCGTCCGGTAAGGACGATGTTTAAAAGATTGGCAAGGATGCAATAATGCATAAGAATGAGATGCAATCACTCTAAGCGTGACCTAACCCCGATGATTTAGGATTAGTGAGTGGTAATGATCAGTTCAGGGTGTGTTGCACTTTTAGAGTGATTCACAAACAAGGTTCTTATTCAGGTGTGATTATTTGGTATTTTAAACATGAGCTGCAATATATCATAGCAATAACATTAATAGTACACAACCATAAGATTTGGTATAATCCTAACATGTAATGAATAGTGGTTGGTTTTAGCACTATATGGCATGGTTGATGATTAGTGATCATATACTTCAAAAGAATAACTTTTGAAGAACATGTTCTTTGATAAAGAACAAGTATGATAATTAGGGTTGTGGAGTTCTATGGTTTACTATGGTTTCAACTAGTTTCTGGAGTAAGTATTAGATGGATCACAACATAGTTCGATTCATCAATAGCTAGAACTTGTAAGGTTGAGCTAAGCCTGGCATTCTAAGCAATTATTCATACAAGTTTGTTGTCAAGGTTGGTTTATCTTGCTGGTGATAGCTGGCTAGGGTTTATAGGTCCTTATAAGCAGGGTTGATGATGATTCTCGGTTTACTTCAAAAGAATAACTTTAGAAGAACATACTTCTTAAATAATAAGAAGTATTGCAATTAGGATTTATAGATACAAGGTTTTGCTATTGGATCCCTTAGGTAAGTAATAATTAGTTCCTAAATAGGATGGTTCATAAGCATCCAACACTAGTAGGGTTTAGTGTGCACAATATTGGCATGGTTGCTATTAGGGTTCATCACAATGGTGTGATGTTAACCAAGGTTAATTAAGGATGATGGTTTTGGGAATAGGAATTAAGGTTTAGACTTGGTTGATCCTACTTGATCAACATGATTTGATTTGGATGAACACATGGGATGCTGATTTAATAGTGATAGGGTTCCCATATTCTATGTGGACATATTCATGCATTTACTTGATAGTTAGGGATCTTTGAATGATAATGGGGTACAAGATTACATGTTATACTCTAGGGTTTTGGTTCATAAATAACCTAGGGTTCATATGATTTAATGGAGCTATGTTTTGGTTCATAATTGAGTTAGGGTTTTAGGATTACACATGAAATGATGAGTTCCTAGTTTTCTACCATATGGAACTAGGATTGTATAATTACTATTTAGTTTATAAGTGAATAACTTCATTAATAAAGTTGAAGTTATTAATAACTTCAAACTAAAATAATATTCAATTTGGCTTTTTATTATTTTTAAATAATTTACTAATTAGGGTAATTATTAATTAGGGTTTAAATCTCCCTAATAATGTTTTAATAGGATAGCAAGTAAAGAAAATTTAGTTTTCATGTTTTCTTTATTTGCTTACTGGTTTTATTTAATTTATAAATGGTTTCTTAATTTCTGAATTTTTAATTGTATTTAGAATTTAAAATTAAAGGCTTAAATAACAAGTATTATACAATTGAATTTTTATTAAAAATAAAAATTTCATTTTATATTTTTATTGGATAGAGTTTTCTTTTCTAAGAATTTTAATATCTCATTTATATTTTTCTGACTTAAATTGGATTTTTTTAAATTTATTTGAAGTTGCAGGTATTAATGCATTTTTGAAATAAAACGAAAAGATCTGCTAAATGCACCCAGGCTAGTGCTACACAGGGTCACTGGCAGGTGGGGCCTAAGCCACGTTGGCTGCCACGCGGTGCCATCGTGGCAACCAAGTGCACCACCGGCGGCCAGTCGAGGACGGACTCGGCGAGCGCGGAGCAGCGCGAGCTAGCGCGTACGATGCGCGTGAGCGTGTAAAGCCTCTACGTGGCGGCGCCGCCCGGAAATGACCACCGGAGCCTTGCCGGCGATCATGAACCGCGGCGATTTTCGACGAGCTACAACGCGGATGAGCTACAACGCAAGCTGGGATGCGATTCGGGGCTCCAGAGAAGCGGAAGATCACCTGGATGCTTCCCGGATTGTTGCTGGGGTCGATGGAGGTCGGAATCAACGCGGCGGTCGCCATTTCCTCCGCAGAACCACAGAAGGGAACGGTGAAATTGCTTCTCCTCCGAGCTCCCCTTGATGTGTGGCTGTACCAGGTGATCGAGGACGTCGAGGCGCTCCTCCTGAGCTCAACGGCGAGCTCCGGGGTGGTCGGAATCGGCGTGGCGGTAGGGTGGCCGGCGGCTAGGGTTTCGGCCAGAACAACGAAAAGAAGAAGAAAGGGGCTCCTGGGTTTCCTCCGCGTATTTATACGGCCACTGCGGTCGTCGATGTTCGTGGAGGTCAAGAATGGCGGCCGGGACGTGGCTCTCGTCGTCGCGGTGGCGAGCTCCAGGGCGTCCAGGACGAAGACGAAGGCGAAGGCGAGGACGTCTCCTCGTTCTTATCCGGGGCGAAGAGGTATTGGGCTAGTTTGGGCCAAGGTTTGGGGATGGACCATGGGCTGCTCCTGGGCTGCCACGGCCAGGTGAGCCCCTTTTCTATTTTCTCTTTTATTTTTATTTTTTACAATTCTGTTTTTAGTTTCTATTTGAATTTCATATTTGAATTCTGTTATTTTTACAGGTTTCTCAATTGTTAATTTTATCAAGATTCTATATCCTGACTATTATGTTATTATTCTACTTGAACAAGCATTTTATATGAGCTTCTATTGCATACTTGTGATCCTTATTTAAAATGTTAAATAGATATGAGTTGATACTCTCATTTTTTGTTTTCTTGTGAATTAAATCTATTTGATATTAGTAGAGTTGGGTATTTCTACTATGAGTGTGTGATAAATTATTAGTAGGGTTTGATCTCACAACTGAGGATTTATCTCTATACATATCATTTTATGTGAGCACTTATTTATTGATTAAGTCTTGTGGTTAAATTATAACCCATATCAAAGTTGGCATTAATGCTGTATTTTTAATAGCAACCAAAAATACTGGAGTAATGTTACTTTCCTCTAGGTTGGCTTTAATTATAAAGATAAGTATTTGATCATCAAATAGGATGTTAATATAAGATGTATCACAAGGGTTTTACTTAGGTTCAATAATTGAAACTTGAGATTTTAATAATGTGCCATACTAGGTTTCTGGTGATATTACCTAATGGCAATTGGTTGAATCTCAATTATTGCCTGGTTTATATTAGGATCATCATAGTAATAATTCAACTAGGGTTGAGATATAATTCTAGGTTATAGAGATGAAATGACACCATATTGTATGTGCTAGGATTAATCTCCTCTAACCATGATAAGATGGTTACTTGCTTAATATTTCATGTGCTTCTCTAATTACTAAGGATTTGAGAATTGGTTTTATCTTCTACCAATTAACTTCTATTATTATCCCCAACTTATCATTAAAGTAACTATATTGATTATAGTTCTTTTTATAGTTAACTTTGGTCATATGGATGTATGGTTTCTCACCATATATATTATAGGATTTAACTCTAAGCTTTACTTATGAGCTTATATCTTCTACTTCAAGTTCTTAGGGTTTATGATCACTACACAATTTATAATGATCAAGGTTTGGCTTCCTAAGTTATTACTAGAAATATTTAGATATGGTTGTACCAATTACCCCTCTCACTTCACAAGGACTTGATCTATAATCTAGGTTTCTACTCAAGGAATGATGATTTGATTAACTAAATATGTGGTTTGCCTAAGAATTCTACCTTGCTATCTTCTGTAGCTTGTTCTTCAGGAAATCTGATAAACCTGCATCTTATGGCATGCCTCCACCTCCTAGCTGCTTCATCTTGATCCTAACTATTTTATGGAGTGGCTCTATGTGTTGGTTTTCTTGCATCATGGTGTAAGATGATGGAATGAATGGAGTGTGAGGCTCCTTTTATAGGCTTGGGCATGCCCTAGTATCATGACACATAGGTGGATGACTCTTGCTTTGATTTGATGAGTAAGGTGCTTGGTTGTCATGCTCTCATCCATAGCAATCCTTTAAGCATGAGGTGGCATAGCTTAAGATGCAAGCTATGTAGATATTTTTATCCTATGTGGCATTGGTATTATCCTCTCATGTGATTTACTTTTGGGATAGCCAAGTGGCTTTTGTTACTAAATATCTTGTGAATGATTTTATGCTTGTGGGTGAGTCACTATATCATATGGGATTGTATTATATGGTAATTGGGATCATAATGTCAAGAATAAGAATTATACCCCAATTTTGAATGATGATTTTGATTTCACCAAGGCATGATTATATAAGTTTTAAAGTACTCATAGTTTATTTTATTCAAATAGTTTGAACTATAATTCGTAATGTAAACGAATTTAGTTTTGTAATATTCCACATATTTAATAAGTTATGATTGCAATAAGAATGTGTGGCTTTTATGCACTTAGGTCCTTGTGTTTTGCTATATTTGGTATTTAGTTTTAAAGTGAATTTAATTGTACATCAAGGTAGTTGCTTACCATTTAAGTGTTAATAATTTAGAGTTGCATCTTATATCCTTGATGGTTATATACCTCTCCCATCTCTAGGGTTTAATGATAAGCTTTTGTTGGTGTTAAGTTTAAGAGTTTAGTTCAAGAAATACCATGAGGTTCATGGTCGGATCATATATTAGTTTAAGACATGGAAAAGATAAGTTAGGGTTTGCTCCATTTTATTGTTACTTGATTTGTAATTGAATTGGTGTTCATATGTTATGACAAGGATTACCATATTATAATCCTTTATAAGATCAAGCAATTGATCATTGGGTGAAGTGTTGTTGTGTTGATTATTAGTTCCATTTGATCAGACCCCTTAGATCAAATCATCTTTTCCCAAAACAAGGTTTTAACAAAGTCACATTGAGGTTTATAGAACTTGACTTGATGATCTACTTCAATTCCATCAAGGTCAGGTGAAACTTCAGTTATTGTGACTGTTTTACTTTAAAGCGCGAAAATTCCCCAGATTTTCTATGCATGAATGCAATGCACACATCTGTTTCCTCTATTTTTGTAACCCCAATACCTGGGATATTACAGAATACTATGTTATGTTGATTATCAATCTATTACCTATGTGTTGTTTATGATCTTGCATGCTCTCCGTTATTAGTAGAGGCTCTGGCCAAGTTTTTACTCTTAACTCCAAGAGGGAGTATTTATGCTCGATAGTGGGTTCATGCCTCCATTAAATCTGGGGACAGATGTGAGAAAGTTCTAAGGTTGTGGATGTGCTGTTGCCACTAGGGATAAAACATTGATGCTATGTCCGAGGATGTAGTTATTGATTACATTACGCACCATACTTAATGCAATTGTCTGTTGTTTGCAACTTAATACCGGAAGGGGTTCGGATGATAACCTGAAAGTGGACTTTTTAGGCACAGATGCATGCTGGATAGCGGTCTATGTACTTTGTCGTAATGCCCAATTGAATCTCACAATACTCATCATGTCATGTATGTGCATTGTCATGCCCTCTCTATTTGTCAATTGCCCAACTGTAATTTGTTTACCCAATATGCTATTTCTTATGGGAGAGACACCTCTAGTGAACTGTGGACCCCGGTCTATTCTTTTACATCGAATACAATCTACTGCAATACTTGTTTTACTGTTCTCTGCAAACAATCATCATCCACACTATACATCTAATCCTTTGTTACAGCAAGCCGGTGAGATTGACAACCTCACTGTTTCGTTGGGGCAAAGTACTTTGGTTGTGTTGTGCAGGATCCACGTTGGCGCCGGAATCCCTGGTGTTGCGCCGCACTACATCTCGCCGCCATCAACCTTCAACGTGCTTCTTGGCTCCTACTGGTTCGATAAACCTTGGTTTATTAATGAGGGAAAACTTGCTGCTGTACACATCATACCTTCCTCTTGGGGTTCCCAACATCACAAGGAAGCTACTACGCCCACATCAACTGTGCGCAAGCAGCTAATTTTCTGGCGCCGCTGCCGGGGAGATCAAGACACGCTGCAAGGGGAGTCTTCACAATCCAATCTCTTTACTTTGTTTTTGTCTTGCTTTATTTTATTTACTACTTTGTTTGCTGCACTAAAACAAAACACAAAAAATTAGTTGTTAGTTTTACTTTATTTACTATCTTGTTTGCTATATCAAAAACACAAAAAATTAGTTACTTGCATTTACTTTACTTATTTCATCATGTTTCCTCCTAAGTTCACTCTAAAAAACATACCGGTAGGACAAGGGTCTATTATTGGGAGAGATAATATAGAGGAATTTTTCACTCATGTTAGTATGATTGAAGATTTTGAAGATAGACACTTGGTAGAACTTGCTCCTACTTATGAAATTGCTGCTGCTTCTTTAGTACACATGATAGAAGCTAAATTTGTTAATCTCAATCCTATAATACTGTAGGATAACGTTGCATAGAAAACAAAAAATTTCCTACCGCGAACACGAAATCCAAGCCAAGATGCAATCTAGAAGACGGTAGCAACGAGGGGATTATCGAGTCTCACCCTTGAAGAGATTCCAAAGCCTACAAGATGAGGCTCTTGTTGCTGCGGTAGATGTTCACTTGCCGCTTGCAAAAGCGCGTAGAAGATCTTGATCACGATCGGTTCCGGCGCCACGAACGGGCAGCACCTCCGTACTCGGTCACACGTTCGGTTGTTGATGAAGACGACGTCCACCTCCCCGTTCCAGCGGGCAGCGGAAGTAGTAGCTCCTCTTGAATCCGACAGCACGACGGCGTGGTGTCGGTGGTGGTGGAGAAGTCCGGCGGAGCTTCGCTAAGCGTGCGGGACGTGGTGGAGGAGAGAGGCCGCTAGGGTTTGGGGAGAGGGGGCGCCGGCCACTAAGGGGTGCGGCCACCTTGGTGGTTCTTGGGTGGCCAGCCCCCTCCCCTTGGCCCCTCATTATATAGGTGGATCCCCAAGAGTTGGTCTCCAAGTCTTCGAATAAGACCCGAACCAAAAACCTTCCATATGGTGGGGAAAACTAGCCAAGCTAGGACTCCCACTAGAGGTGGGAGTTCCACCTCCCATATGGGGGGGTGGCCGGCCCCCTAAGGGGGAGTCCACTTGGGACTCCTCCCCCACTAGGGCTGGCCGGCCATGGAGGTGGAGTCCCATGTGGACTCCACCTTCCTTGGTGGTTTCTTCCGGACTTTTCTAGAACCTTCTAGAACCTTCCATAGAACCTTCCGCGTCAATTTTATTCACATAAAATGACATCCTATATATGAATCTTATTCTCAGGACCATTCCGGAACTCCTCGTGATGTCCGGGATCTCATCCGGGACTCCGAACAAATATTCGAACTCCATTCCATATTCAAGTTCTACCATTTCAACATCCAACTTTAAGTGTGTCACCCTACGGTTCGCGAACTATGCGGACATGGTTGAGTACTCACTCTGACCAATAACCAATAGCGGGATCTGGAGATCCATAATGGCTCCCACATATTCAACGATGACTTTAGTGATCGAATGAACCATTCACATACGATACCAATTCCCTTTGTCACGCGATATTTTACTTGTCCGAGGTTTGATCTTCGGTATCACTCTATACCTTGTTCAACCTCATCTCCTGACAAGTACTCTTTACTCGTACCGTGGTATGTGGTCTCTTATGAACTTATTCATATGCTTGCAAGACATTAGACGACATTCCACCGAGAGGGCCCAGAGTATATCTATCCGTCATCGGGATGGACAAATCCCACTGTTGATCCATATGCCTCAACTCATACTTTCCGGATACTTAATCCCACCTTTATAACCACCCATTTACGCAGTGGCGTTTGATGTAATCAAAGTATCTTTCCGGTATAAGTGATTTACATGATCTCATGGTCATAAGGACTAGGTAACTATGTATTGAAAGCTTATAGCAAATAACTTAATGACGAGATCTTATGCTACGCTTAATGGGTGTGTCCATTACATCATTCATACAATGATATAACCTTGTTATTAATAACATCCAATGTTCATGATTATGAAACTAATCATCCACTAATCAACAAGCTAGTTAAGAGGCATACTAGGGACTCTTTGTTGTTTACATATCACACATGTATCAATGTTTCAGTTAATACAATTATAGCATGGTATATAAACATTTATCATAAACATAAAGATATATAATAACCACTTTTATTATTGCCTCTTGGGCATATCTCTAACAGTCTCCCACTTGCACTAGAGTCAATAATCTAGTTTACATTTGTAAAGATATAACACCTTGGTCTTCTGGTGCTTTATCATGTATTGCTCACAGGAGAGGTTTTAGTCAACGGATCTGACATGCTCAGAAACGTATGTATTTTGTAATTCATTTGCGTCTCAACGCATCACTCATTTCCAAATGAGTTGGCATTAAATATGTTTGATCTTCTGGTGGAACCTTAATTCCGCGGTCTGAAATATGTCACTAATATTGTTACATACAATATAGCTTCAAAGTTCTGACACTATCGGAACTACACCAAGTTCTCAAAGAACTTCTTGACTCAACATCCTCAGTCATTTGTCAAAACAATGACATACTCTGCCTTCGTTTGTAGAATCTGTCACAATATTTAGAACTCTTCTAAATCTAACATAGACAACTTCTAGCTCATTGTGCTACCTTTAAAACAACACTTAGTCTAATTTGAGATTGAAATTCTATTTTTATATGTGACAAAACAAATATCGGTGTAATCACATTACAGCGATTTGTTTGTCATTTCTCCATACAAAACTATATATATATATATCCTTGGTTCTTCTAAAGTACTCAAGGATACTCTTACTGTCGTCTTAATGATCATCTCATGAATCATTCTGGTATATGCACATAACATTTTAGCGCACAGGACATCTGATTGTGTACATATTATTCGTGATCCATAATCACTCATGTGTTTTTACTCATTGAGTATCAGATACACTCAAGTCTTGTTAAAACTTCACATGACAAGAACATTTTCTTAATATTTCTATATTTGAACTATTTCAATATCCATTCTATGTACTTTGACTTAAACTTATTTTGTGTTTCAATCTATCTTCATAGATCTTGACACTAGATATGTTTCAGTCCATATCCTTTCATTGAAATTAATTTCTCAATGAAACCTTTTAATCAAGTATATAATTACATCATTTATAACCAACTATATGTCACCTACATAAAGTGTAATAAATGTGTCTTAGCGCTCCCACTTAATTTCTTGCAAATGCAAGCTTCTTCATCGTATCTGATGAAATCAAAAACTCTTTGACTATTTCATCTGGTGAAGATTCAAACTCCGCGATACTCACTTCATCAAATTGAAGTTTGTATACCTATCTAATATTCCACGGACCAGCAAAACTCTTGGTTGTATCTTGTATACACCTTTAATACATACTTCTGATAAGTAATGTATTTTGCCATCCTACTAGAATAATCCATATAGACTATAAGCATTTCTACGGAAGATCTAATCTTATCGTAGTCAACTCTTTGAACTTTGTCGTAAACAATTTTTCGACAAGTCGAGCTTCTTCAAGGATATTTCATCCAAGTCTATAGATCCATTTACTTTCAAAAAATATTCATCTATTATGGATTTCATGGCGCATGGCCATTTTAACGGAGTCAGGGCCCATCATAACTTCTTTGTTTGTAGTTGGTTTATCATTGTTCAAAATCAATCCTTTGTCCACAAATCATTTATTTGATCACAAAGTAAACCATACCTACAAGGTTCAATATGTACTTCGATCTCCATGACTAAAACACTTTGTAGTCATGGGAGCCATGATCGTTGTGGCCGCTTTCGAAACCAATTCCGATGCTGCGCTACTCTGATCATTATGCTCAGGTTCATAAACCTTATCAAATTATATTGTCCTCCCACTCAAATACTTCACTAGAAACAATTTCTTGGAAATAAGAAACATTGACAAACACTTTTGTCTTTGTCTTGTGGGAAGAATTCCCAATTAAATCTCTGGGATAACTGTGGTGACCCTGCATACCACTGCATGTTGTAGTATGCCAGTCGTTGATATAACATTCGCGAAGTACCATTCCGCAAATATTACATCCCTCAGAGTAGTACAACAGAACATAGCAGGGTCCATAACTCATTCACATATTATTACAATCATCATACACAAGTCGTCTCGGAGCTCCTCTTGGGTTCTGAGAGGATAACTCCTGGGTTCGAGGCGAACCCAACTTAACTTACAATACCATTGTCTCATTAAACTAAACATTTATTTAAACGAGCAGCTAAATAGTAAGAGTTCGCGCTGCTCGGCTACTACTACTCCTCCTGATATCCTTAGGCTTGTTCTCCTCCGGAAGCCTCCCCGGATCCGTAGACTATGATGTAGTCTACGCCTTCAACACCTCCTGAGAGGTCTGGTTCCTCGTAGCCGATGATCTCGGCTCCATCATTGCTGTCGTAGTCCTCCTCCTCCAGACGGTTCAGACAATCTAAGCATGGGGTTTAAGAGTGGTATGAGTACGAGCGTACTCAACAAGTTCATTTTAGATAAGAGGTGTTTTATGCACTAGCTACGATACTAGACCAGAAAGTCTAATACCAATGCAAGTTTTGATAAACATTTCTTCAAGAGATTGCTTTTATTTCAAAGAGCTATGTCCGTCAGCCTTCACCGGTTTACTAGAACTTCATGGAGCTCCTTTCCGGCCGCGTTCGCAGTTCCTCAATCCCGGAACAGGGAGTGACAGGTCACAGTTCTTACGCTCTGCAGAGGTGTGTTGCTTTACCCATAAGAGATCTTAACCTTGGTGCCAACCGAGTTGCAGGCTCGTCCACACTTCCTTTGGTGTGAGGCCTGGTATAAGGTCATAGCCAATCATGTTCCTCCGCTACCTCGAACACCCACCCTTTGTTGCATGCCCCGACCCTGGGTCCTCGCCGGTCCCATTATTCCCACTCACGGGTGGACCCCGACCACGACGACAGTTTGGGATCGAACCAAACTCCTTCGCCGGTAGCTGCAACCCATCATAGACCGCAATACCGTGGGGACTTTAGGCTTCCCCAGCCCACCGCTTGCACTTCGAGCGACAAGTGTCTACGGACTATGCCGTGGGGACTTAAGGCTTCCCCAGCCCACCGCTTGCCCTGACAGATACAAGTGTCTACGGTAAAGCGCATCCGTTGATGAACGAGAGGTGGAAACACTTTTGACTACTCCGTCCCACTCCGGATCTTATGGTTAACACGGATATTACGGCACAAGAATCACTGGCGACATTTGTTGTTTTAATCCTAGATGGATATAAGCCCGTGCAATGGAACCTCCACCATATCAACACAATCCATGGTTCCATTGCCCACCACATAGTCATATTCATAGTTATGAAAGTAGTGGTTTTGATTTTTGTGCAATAGTGATAACCATAATACTTTGCAAGTAATTTGATAAAAATACTCAAATGACATGAGCAAGTGATGAACTTGCCTGAACACTGCAAAGTTCTGCAGTTGGAAGGTATGGACTGACCCTTGTCCTCTTGTTCTGAAAAATAGCATCATTGTCCGATAAGGGCAATGGTTAAAGAAGCAGTTATGCATGTTTCCATTTTTTAGGGTTTGTTCCCCCCTTCCGATGTCGTTAATATTTCATGTAAGAGGTTAATACTAAGAATGATTTGGGGATACTTGATTTAAAGTAAAATACAACCTTGAAATGTTGTCAAGGTGTTTTTGGAGTCCAAATGCATTAATGGACTTATTTTCATTATTGAAAATAATATATGTGATTTAAATGATTATTTAAATCATCAAATTTGAACTTATTCTTGTTTAACTCCAAAAATTCTATTTCATATTTTATTATGATAGAGATTTTTATACTAAGTGGTTTTCATATTTTTAATTATTTTTGTGGAGCTTTTAAACATTTAGTATGAATTTTCAAAGTTTCTGCCTTAATTGGAATTTGTGAAATTCCCAAAATGTCCCTGGACCCACCTGTCAGTGGAGCCCAGTGGTTTGGGTTAGACCAGCTCGGGTCCAACCGACCCGAGCGGTCGCTCACTCCCTCGCCACGCGCCTCTCGACTAACCCTAATCCTCTCCCGTGCTTTGGCGACCCGTGGTCGCCGCCGCCGTCGCCGAATTACTCCGGTCTACTCCGGCCACCGCCGGCGGTGAGATGGGTATCAATCGAACCGCCGTTCGACGGCGCTTCGATTGATCCGCGTCGATCTGCTTTTCCCCGCCGCCGCCGTTCTTCCTCAACGCCCCGGTGACATGGCCGCGGGCGAATCGCCGCGCTCTCGTCGTTGCCGACGAGCCTGACGCCTTGGCGTGGCCGCGTGCCCCGCCGTGGTGCTGCTGGGGTCCCTGCGCCCCGACGATAGCCTGGCTTGGCCATGGCCTGGCGCCGTCGTTCGCCCGACGCGTGCCGCCGTGGCCGCCATGGCTGCGCTGCTCTCCTCGACTCTGGTAAGTGCGCCTCCTTTCCTGCTCCCCTCCCGTGCCCGACCTTCTTCCACCTCTAGACCCGCTGTGGTGTGCTTGCCTACGCAAGCACCGCGTGTTCTTACGCAGCGCCATGTTTGCCTCGCTCTGCTATGCTATGCTGCTGCGCTATGCGTGTGCTACTGCGCAAGATTGCTAAGCTATGTGCCCGTGAAAGCTTGCTTCGTGTTTCCTAGCTCTATCTCTGTTCATTTCCATCTCTCGCCGTGGCCCTCACGTGATTGCTCATGAGCATCCGGTGATGCTCATGGCCTGTTGGCATGCTCCTATTCCTTTTCTGTCACTAGGGCATACCGTGTGTGCTTAATTCTGTCTCGACTTGATTGTGGTGATTAATCCTTGCATACTTGCAAGTGCCAGTGCCTTTGAGCTAGTTCATTTAGTTTAGATTCATGATTATGCTCTATTGAGCTGTACTGTTGGCTTAGCAGTGTGATTCAGTGATGGATTGACATGTGCTTTTCTTGTATATTGTGATCCTTTGGTTCATCAAGCCTTTGATGTGCTTCTGGATACAATTATAAAGCCTGATGCTCTTATCTGTGATGCAATTGTTCAGTTATTTAATTATCTGTTCATGTGTTAATTGCTTGGAATGGATTCTAGCATGCTTGATCAAGTCCTGATGATCTTATGATCATCGATTGCTTGGTGAATGGCTGTCGTTTCATTCTTGTGTCTAGCTGATGCTCTCACGATGACAAGTGTAACACGGTGGCTTGTGTTTGTACTCCTTGGTGTTTGCTCAAGCCCTGCTACTATCTCGCAATGATCCATTGGATCATTTGCATGGCCTGGTGCATAGCTTACTTCTCTGTTTCATTTATCTGTAGCTTTGATTCATTAAGTAGATAAATGATGTGAATCGCTCAGTTGATGATCATATGGATGAATTAGTTAAGCTAGAGGGATGCCAATCATATATTGGGGACCCTAGCTTCATTTGAACCCTTCTGGGGTAATGATATATGTGCTGGTTTGATGGTTTGATTGCTTAAGTGGTAGAGGTTGCCTCAACGCCATTCTTGACTGTTCAGGAAGCTCCCACATCTTGTTGGCTTGCTGTGATTACTAGATCTTGTTGGTTGATCCAGATTTGGACTTCCAAAGGTGGCTCTTTCTTTGTTGACAAACTTAAATAGACATATATTGTCTATCGATCTGATGGAATCAATAGCTATAGGTGTTGAGTATGTGGCCGGAGCTATTTGTGTCTTCATCTGCTGCTGGATTTCTTGATTATGCATTAATTTACATGGCTGTTGTTCCCTTTAGATGCTTAACCAGTGGCCTCTCTACTCTTGCTTGCACCATATGGCTTCGTAGCCAGATGATGACACAAACACGGTACTCACACCCGTTTGCTTCGGTGTGTTTGATGCATATGCTTATTTATGAACAAAACCATCTCGGTTTGTTCATGTTGAGTTATATACCTCACTCCAGCTCCTAGATTTTGATGTTGGTGTAGAGGTTTTTCTTCAGTGTTGATCTGATGGGTGAGTTGCTTGCCCTGCTCCTCCTGATGAGCGTGTGAAGCGTGGTGTATTGTCTGGGGTTTGGGTATAGATGGAACAGCTCTAGGCTGTTCATCCGTTCTTGGTGTTCTTGGCTGTTCTTGGTGAACTTACCACTGCTTTGTCGATGGATGAACAAATGGCTAGGGTTTGAGCACCGAAAAGGTTATATATGGTGCTGCTAAGCTCTCCTGGTCGATGACTTGGGTCTGGTCACTTTGGTGACTCACCGATCTTGTGTATGTGTTGTGCCACATGCACAACCGGTGCTGGGTGTTGAGCATGCACACACGATGTGTGTCTTTGGCAGGTGTCTGTGTGAACCAGATACTTTGCACTTGGGACATTGAGAGGATCAGCTCGGCAGAGTTGATCATATCTGCTTATTTTCCTTTGTTTCTAACCTGCCAAGTGGCTATGCCACTTGGCATAACTCTTCTTTTGTTGTGAATATGTGCAGGGATCATCCATTGAGCAAAATGGACAAGGATTTCATCAAATACAAGATCAATTGAGGATGACCTTGTAGAATTTAGACTAGGACTATTAACTTGTAATTTTTCTTTATTTTCTAGTCTGCCCAGTTATGTAATGTGTTATATTATTCTTTTATTTCACTTATGAATATTGTAGTGACATTGTAATTTGTGTGATGATCAATAAAGCTCAAGGTTTCTCTCAAATGAGCTTTACTTAGTTGTTATATTCTTAATTATCTTGATTAATGGTAATTGTTTATTAAATTATCTCAGGTTTAAATTATGTGATATTCTTTTGAGGTTTGAATTTGAAATTCAAATTCAACTTTGGTTTGAATTCAATGATACAACTTAATTTAGAATTCAATCATGCAACTTAAGTTGTAATGCAATACTCTCCTCTCTTCTCAAAACCCTAATTTAGTTAGGTGCGTTACAAGTTTGTCGCACTCTCAAAACCCTAACCCAGTAAGGTGTCGAGAGAGAAACTTGTCCCCCTTCGATGCAGTTTTTGTTTAAAAACGCGAAATTTCCCCAGAATTTACTATGCAATGCACATCCCTTTCTAAAATCTACCCCTCGATCGTCTCTAAACCTGGGATATTACAATAACCAACAAAGACATTCATCCAATTTTGGTTGTAAACTTATTTACTTATGCTATGCATACCAAAATTTTAAGAAAAGACTATTAGGATTCATACCCATACCATAACTCGTATGGTGTCATTTCAATGGATCATGATGATGCTCTATTAAGTGTAAAAGCGGTAGTCACTAAAGCATAATCCACAAAAATATAATGGCGTCATAATATTTTATCTCATCATTAATCCAACAAGGTTTGGATACATCTCTCGGATACTTCATCATCACTATGATACTCCAAGAAACGTGAGTTGTAGAACAATTTCATAACTCTCTTAGATGTTCGCTAAAACTCGTAATTCAAATATTTCCACCATGATCCTATCATAGATATTTAACTTTTCTATTACGATGATTTCTACTTCATGCTAAAATTTATTTGAATCCTTTTCAAATGTTTCAAACTTCTTCCTTATTGAATATATCCACATATATATACTTAATTCATTGTTGGAAGTTTTCATGAAGTAGAAGAATCTCCCGCACACAACTATGCCCAGTGAACCACATACATCCTCATGTATTTTTCCACTAAGTTAGTTGCCCGTTCAACTTTTGGCCTATGAACGGTATTTATATCATTCCCTTTAGAAAAGATTTGCAAGCGCCAAACGATTCAAAAATCAAATGACTCCAAAAATCCATTTGCATGGAGTTTCTTCATGCGTTCCTTTCTAACATGACCTAAATGGCGGTTCCACAAATAAGTGGAATTCAAATCATTTGCCTTATGGCATTTTAGCGTCAGTGTTATGTATGTGTGTTTCACCATTAAGATTTATAATAACTTATCCATCGTACATGGAGTAATGTCATAATTTGAACAACTCATTGTTTTCATTTGACCAGAGCAAAATAACAATTATTAAGTTCTTTATTATAAATTCTAAGGGCTAGATAGAATGCCAACGACGAACATAATAACACTTTATTTTTGTTCCAGACGTGCATTCTTATCATATTCCTTGTCAGTCACTTAGGCCATTGTATTCTTGTATTGCGTTGTTTTGTATGACACTTCATACCAACCAATATGGTACAAATACCCAAGAATTTCATTGTGTGACCTAACTAGGAATACAACCATAACATGTATATCATTTATATACACCTGAGCTAGACTTTCTAGTCTTTTCTTTTCTCTCTGCCAAAATATCTTTTGTAATTTCTCTTTTAGCTTTCCTCATTATTCAAAGAAACACTTTAACATTATTAACTTCTAGATTTGTTGGTCAAATACCAATAACCTTGAGGTTCTTACTTTAAGTTTGATCATCATATGACAAGTGTTTCAGATTTCACTATTAGTAACTTTTTAATATGATGAACAATTTCACTCATAATTTTATCCATTGAATCATGATGACTTTCTGAGACCATGTCTGTACATGCTAGGCTCATAAAGTTTAACCTTGGTATTCGCATGTGCAAATCTGGCTTGCACCCGTTGTATGCACACGTAGAATCTATCACACCCGATCATCACGTGATGCTTCGAAACGACGAGTCTTAGCAACGGTGCATACTAAGGATGATAACTTCATGGATATGCGAATATTATTAGTGCCCCAATAGTTGGAGGATTGTGACGCCTGGCGTCTTCAACCTTCATACATTCCCATAAAACTTATGAGTTTATGTAGTCTCACCAAATTTATATTCTATCATCTTGCAATAAGGTCTTAGATATCACATATATCTCATACCTTGATTATTTCTGAAAACTAAATTTTCAGCTCCTTACTTTTCAAACAGATTTGAACTTCAAGTTTCACGGAGACAAGATAACTTTGGGTACTAATTGAAACCATAGCTCTTTGAATCAACAATGTGAGGTTTACTAAAAGTTTGCAATAGGACTTAATCAATTCTTGATTCTTTAACAATACGGTACTAATCCGTAAAGTTTCTTATCAGATTTAACAGTATTTCTATCTCAATAACAAGACTAGCGCATAGTAGTAAACGGATGCCAATACTACAAAATTAATACAAAATACTACTCAGACTATGTTTATGATAATTAGTTCATGTTTTAATCTAATTACTAATGAACTCCAACTTAATACAACATCCCTCATAGTTGTTAAGTGGTACACGATCCAAATCCACTACACCAAAACCGATCATCACGTGAGATGATGTAGCTTCAATGGTGAACATCAACATGTTGATCATATCATCCATATGACTCGTGTTCAACCTTTCGGTTTCCGTTGTCCCGAGGCCATGTCTGTACATGCTAGGCTCGTCAAGCAAACCCAAGTATTCCGCGTGTGCAACATTGCTTACACCCGTTGTATGTGAACGTTGAGTCTATCACATCCGATCATCACGAGATGCTTCGAAACGACGAACTGTACAACGGTGCATACGAGGGGAGAACACTTTATTATCTTGATATTAATGTGAGGGATCATCTTATAATGCTACCGTCGCGATCTAAGCAAAATAAGATGCATAAAGGATTAACATCACATGCAGTTCATATGTGATATGATATGGCCCTTTTGTCTTTGCGCTTTTGATCTTCATCTCCAAAGCGCGGACATGATCTCCATCATCTTCGGGCATGATCTCCATCATCGTCGGCGTAGCGTCAAGGTCCATGGCGCCGTCTTCATGATTGTTCACCTCATGTAGCAACTATTACAACTACTTTGAAATACTACTCAACATGAAATTTAAAGACAACCATAAGGCTCCTGCCGGTTGCCACAATACAATAATGATCATCTCATACATATTCATCATCATATCATGGCCATATCACATCACCAAACCCTGCAAAAACAAGTTAGACGTCTCTAATTTGGTTTGCATATTTTACGTGGTTTAGGGTTTTCGAGTAAGATCTAATCTACCTACGAACATGAACCACAACGGTGATACTAATGTTGTCAATAGAAGAGTAAGTTGAATCTTCACTATAGTAGGAGAGACAGACACCCGCAAAGCCTCTTATGCAATACAAGTTGCATGTCGAACGAGGAACAAGTCTCATGAACGCGGTCATGTAAAGTTAGTCCAGGCCGCTTCATCCCACTATGCCACAAAGATGCAAAGTACTCAAACTAAAAATAACAAGAGCATCAACGCCCACAAAACCATTGTGTTCTACTCGTGCAACCATCTATGCATAGACACGGCTCTGATACCACTGTAGGATAACGTTGCATAGAAAACAAAAATTTTCCTACCGCGAACACGAAATCCAAGCCAAGATGCAATCTAGAAGACGGTAGCAACGAGGGGATTATCGAGTCTCACCCTTGAAGAGATTCCAAAGCCTACAAGATGAGGCTCTTGTTGCTGCGGTAGATGTTCACTTGCCGCTTGCAAAAGCGCGTAGAAGATCTTGATCACGATCGGTTCCGGCACCACGAACGGGCAGCACCTCCGTACTCGGTCACACGTTCGGTTGTTGATGAAGACGACGTCCACCTCCCCGTTCCAGCGGGCAGCGGAAGTAGTAGCTCCTCTTGAATCCGACAGCACGACGGCGTGGTGTCGGTGGTGGTGGAGAAGTCCGGCGGAGCTTCGCTAAGCGTGCGGGACGTGGTGGAGGAGAGAGGCCGCTAGGGTTTGGGGAGAGGGGGCGCCGGCCACTAAGGGGTGCGGCCACCTTGGTGGTTCTTGGGTGGCCAGCCCCCTCCCCTTGGCCCCTCATTATATAGGTGGATCCCCAAGAGTTAGTCTCCAAGTCTTCGAATAAGACCCGAACCAAAAACCTTCCATATGGTGGGGAAAACTAGCCAAGCTAGGACTCCCACTAGAGGTGGGAGTTCCACCTCCCATATGGGGGGGTGGCCGGCCCCCTAAGGGGGAGTCCACTTGGGACTCCTCCCCCACTAGGGCTGGCCGGCCATGGAGGTGGAGTCCCATGTGGACTCCACCTTCCTTGGTGGTTTCTTCCGGACTTTTCTAGAACCTTCCATAGAACCTTCCGCGTCAATTTTATTCACATAAAATGACATCCTATATATGAATCTTATTCTCCGGACCATTCCGGAACTCCTCGTGATGTCCGGGATCTCATCCGGGACTCCGAACAAATATTCGAACTCCATTCCATATTCAAGTTCTACCATTTCAACATCCAACTTTAAGTGTGTCACCCTACGGTTCGCGAACTATGCGGACATGGTTGAGTACTCACTCTGACCAATAACCAATAGCGGGATCTGGAGATCCATAATGGCTCCCACATATTCAACGATGACTTTAGTGATCGAATGAACCATTCACATACGATACCAATTCCCTTTGTCACGCGATATTTTACTTGTCCGAGGTTTGATCTTCGGTATCACTCTATACCTTGTTCAACCTCGTCTCCTGACAAGTACTCTTTACTCGTACCGTGGTATGTGGTCTCTTATGAACTTATTCATATGCTTGCAAGACATTAGACGACATTCCACCGAGAGGGCCCAGAGTATATCTATCCGTCATCGGGATGGACAAATCCCACTGTTGATCCATATGCCTCAACTCATACTTTCCGGATACTTAATCCCACCTTTATAACCACCCATTTACGCAGTGGCGTTTGATGTAATCAAAGTATCTTTCCGGTATAAGTGATTTACATGATCTCATGGTCATAAGGACTAGGTAACTATGTATTGAAAGCTTATAGCAAATAACTTAATGACGAGATCTTATGCTACGCTTAATGGGTGTGTCCATTACATCATTCATACAATGATATAACCTTGTTATTAATAACATCCAATGTTCATGATTATGAAACTAATCATCCATTAATCAACAAGCTAGTTAAGAGGCATACTAGGGACTCTTTGTTGTTTACATATCACACATGTATCAATGTTTCAGTTAATACAATTATAGCATGGTATATAAACATTTATCATAAACATAAAGATATATAATAACCACTTTTATTATTGCCTCTTGGGCATATCTCTAACAAATACAACATATGTTTCTTACACTAGGAGATATGGAAGAAGGAGAAAAGAAAGATTTTGTTTTAGAAACCCTTCTCAAAGAATTTAGAGGTATAGCAAGAGAAGCTAGAAAAGTTTTTACTAAATATAATATGCTTGGCTCTTATACCAACTTTGCTAGTATCCTTGAAAAAATGGATATGGATAGAATAAGGTACACTAATAATGTTAATGATGGTGGGGAGATTAAAGTACCGATACCAATTAAGCTCCTAGGAATGCATGAAGCATTAGAAAAGAATTTTGATTGGATTGTTCCTGAAAATTTGTTTGATGAGAATAGAAAACCTAAGAGTAATGTAAAAGGAGCCTCTGAAACTTACATATATAAGATACAATGCATGGATGCTTCATCTCTTGATAATACTTGATACACACTTTCTGCGCCTAGCTGAAAGGCGTTAAAGAAAAGCGCTTATGGGAGACAACCCATGTTTTTACTACAGTACTTTTATTTTATATTTGAGTCTTGGAAGTTGTTTACTACTGTAGCAACCTCTCCTTATCTTAGTTTTATTGCATTGTTGTGCCAAGTAAAGTCTCTAATAGAAGTATGATACTAGATTTGGATTACTGTGAGAAGCAGTTTTCTTTCTTTGTCACGAATTTGGGTCTAATTCTCTGTAGGTAACTCAGAAAATTATGCCAATTTACGTGAGTGATCCTCAGATATGTACGCAACTTTCATTAGTTTAAGTTTTCTCATCTGAGCAAGTCTGGTGCCTGTTAAAAATACGTCTTTACGAACTATTCTGTTTTGACGGATTCTGCCTTTTATTTTGCATTGCCTGTTTTGTCATGCTTGATGGATTTTTCGATTCCATTGACTTTCATTAGCTTTGTGCAATGTCCAGAAGTATAAAGAATGATTGTGTCACCTCTGAATATGTGAATTTTAATTGTGCACTAACCCTCTAATGAGTTGCTTTGAGTTTGGTGTGGAGGAAGTTTTCAAGGATCAAGAGAGGAGGATGATATACACTATGATCAAGGAGAGTGAAAGCTCTAAGCTTGGGGATGCCCCGGTGGTTCACCCCTGCATATATCAAGAAGACTCAAGCGTCTAAGCTTGGGGATGCCCAAGGCATCCCCTTCTTCATCGACAACATTATCAGGTTCCTCCCCTGAAACTATATTTTTATTCCGTCACATCTTATGTACTTTGCTTGGAGCGTCTGTTTGTTTTTGTTTTTGTTTGAATAAAATGGATCCTAGCATTCATTGTGTGGGAGAGAGACACGCTCCACTGTTGCATATGGACAAATATGTTCTTAGGCTTTACTCATAGTATTCATGGCGAAAGTTTCTTCTTCGTTAAATTGTTATATGGTTGGAATTGGAAAATGATATATGTGGTAATTGGTATAATATCTTGAATAATGTGATACTTGGCAATTGTTGTGCTCATGTTTAAGCTCTTGCATCATATACTTTGCACCTATTAATGAAGAAATACATAGAGCATGCTAAAATCCGATTTGCATGTTTAGTTTCTCTAAGGTCTAGATAATTTCTAGTATTGAATTTGAACAACAAGGAAGACGGTGTAGAGTCTTATAATGTTTACAATATGTCTTTTATGTGAGTTTTGCTGCACCGCTTCATCCTTGTGTTTGTTTCAAATAAACCTTGCTAGCCTAAACCTTGTATCGAGAGGGAATACTTCTCATGCATCCAAAATCCTTGAGCCAACCACTATGCCATTTGTGTCCACCATACCTACCTACCACATGGTATTTTTCCGCCATTCCAAAGTAAATTGCTTGAGTTCTATCTTTAAAATTTCCATTCTTTTACCTTTACAATATATAGCTCATGGGACAAATAGCTTAAAAACTATTGTGGTATTGAATATGTACTTATGCACTTTATCTCTTATTAAGTTGCTTGTTGTGCGATAACCATGTTCCTGGGGACGCCATCAACTACTCTTTGTTGAATATCATGTGAGTTGCTATGCATGTTCGTCTTGTCTGAAGTAAGGGAGATTTACCACTCATTTAATGGTTAGAGCATGCATAATGTTAGAGAAGAACATTGGGCCGCTAACTAAAGCCATGCTCCATGGTGGAAGTTTCAGTTCTGGACATATATCCTCAATCTCATATGAGAACATTAACTGTTGCTACATGCTTATGCATTAAAGAGGAGTCCATTATCTGTTGTCTATGTTGTCCCGGTATGGATGTCTAAGTTGAGAATAATCAAAAGCGAGAAATCCAATGCGAGCTTTCTCCTTAGACCTTTGTATAGGCGGCATAGAGGTACCCCTTTGTGACACTTGGTTAAAACATGTGCATTGCGATGATAATCCCGGTAATCCAAGCTAATTAGGACAAGGTGCGGGCACTATTAGTATACTATGCATGAGACTTGCAACTTGTAGGATATAATTTACATAACTCATATGCTTTATTACTACCGTTGACAAAATTGTTTCTTGTTTTAAAAATCAAAGCTCTAGCACAAATATAGCAATCGATGCTTTCCTCTTTGAAGGACCTTTCTTTTACTTTTATGTTGAGTCAGTTCACCTATTTCTCTCTACCTCAAGAAGCAAACACTTGTGTGAACTGTGCATTGATTCCTACATACTTGCATATTGCACTTGTTATATTACTTTACATTGACAATATCCATGAGATATACATGTTACAAGTTGAAAGCAACCGCTGAAACTTCATCTTCCTTTGTGTTGCTTCAATACCTTTACTTTGAATTATTGCTTTATGAGTTAACTCTTATGCAAGACTTATTGATGCTTGTCTTGAAGTACTATTCATGAAAAGTCTTTGCTTTATGATTCAATTGTTTACTCATGTCATTTACCATTGTTTCAAATCGCTGCATTCATTACATGTGCTTACAATAGTATTGATCAATATTATGTTGGTAGCATTGTCACTAAGAAATTATCTTTGTTATCGTTTACCTACTCGGGACGAGTAGGAACTAAGCTTGGGGATGCTTGATACGTCTCAAACGTATCTATAATTTCTTATGTTCCATGCTACTTTTATGATGATACTCACATGTTTTATACACATTATATGTCATTATTATGCATTTTCCGGCACTAACCTATTAACGAGATGCCGAAGAGCCGATTCTTGTTTTTCTGCTGTTTTTGGTTTCAGAAATCCTAGTAAGGAAATATTCTCGGAATTGGACGAAATCAACGCCCAGGGTCCTATTTTTGCACGAAGCTTCCAGAAGACCGAGGGGGAAAGGAAGTGGGGCCACGAGGCGCCCAAACACTAGGGCGGCGCGGCCCAGCCCCTGGCCGCGCCGACCTAGCGTGTGGGGCCCTCGTGTGGCCCCCCGCGTTGCCCTTCCGCCTACTTAAAGCCTTCGTCGCGATACCCCCAGTACTGAGAGCCACGATACGGAAAACCTTCCAGAGACGCCGCCGCCAATCCCATCTCGGGGGATTCAGGAGATCGCCTCTGGCACCCTGCCGGAGAGGGGAATCATCTCCCGGAGGACTCTACACCGCCATGGTCGCCTCCGGATTGATGTGTGAGTAGTTCAGCCCTGGACTATGGGTCCATAGCAGTAGCTAGATGGTTGTCTTCTCCTCATTGTGCTATCATTGTCTGATCTTGTGAGCTGCCTATCATGATCAAGATCATCTATCTGTAAAGCTACATGTGCGTTTGTTGGGATCCGATGGATAGAGAATACTATGTTATGTTGATTATCAATCTATTACCTATGTGTTGTTTATGATCTTGCATGCTCTCCGTTATTAGTAGAGGCTCTGGCCAAGTTTTTACTCTTAACTCCAAGAGGGAGTATTTATGCTCGATAGTGGGTTCATCCCTCCATTAAATGCAGGACAGTGATGAAAGTTCTAAGGTTGTGGATGTGCTGTTGCCACTAGGGATAAAACATTGATGCTATGTCCGAGGATGTAGTTATTGATTACATTACGCACTATACTTAATGCAATTGTCTGTTGTTTGCAACTTAATACCGGAAGGGGTTCGGATGATAACCTGAAAGTGGACTTTTTAGGCATAGATGCATGCTGGATAGCGGTCTATGTACTTTTTCGTAATGCCCAATTGAATCTCACAATACTCATCATGTCATGTATATGCATTGTCATGCCCTCTCTATTTGTCAATTGCCCAACTGTAATTTGTTTACCCAATATGCTATTTCTTATGGGAGAGACACCTCTAGTGAACTGTGGACACCGGTCCATTCTTTTACATCGAATACAATCTACTGCAATACTTGTTTTACTGTTCTCTGCAAACAATCATCATCCACACTATACATCTAATCCTTTGTTACAGCAAGCCGGTGAGATTGACAACCTCACTGTTTCGTTGGGGCAAAGTACTTTGGTTGTGTTGTGCAGGATCCACGTTGGTGCCGGAATCCCTGGTGTTGCGCCACACTACATCTCGCCGCCATCAACCTTCAACGTGCTTCTTGGCTCCTACTGGTTCGATAAACCTTGGTTTCTTACTGAGGGAAAACTTGCTGCTGTACACATCATACCTTCCTCTTGGGGTTCCCAACATCACAAGGAAGCTACTACGCCCACATCAACTGTGTGCAAGCAGCGCGCCACCCTATGGTGTGGCCCCACCAGGGCCCCTCTGACGCCGCCCTTCCGCCTACTTAAGGCCTCCGTCGTGAAAACCCTACCACGATCGACGAAACCCGCAAAAACCTTCCAGAGCCGCCGCCATCGCGAAGCCAAGATCTGGGGGACAGGAGTCTCTGTTCCGGCACTCCGTCGGGACGGGGAAGTGCCCCCGGAAGGCTCCTCCATCGACACCACCGCCATCTCCATCAACGCTGCTGTCTCCCATGAGGAGGGAGTAGTTCTCCATCGAGGCTAAGGGCTGTACCGGTAGCTATGTGGTTCATCTCTCTCTCTATGTACTTCAAAACAATGATCTCATGAGCTGCCTTACATGATTGAGATCCATATGATGATGATTGTAATCTAGATGTCGTTATGCTAGTCAAGTGAATTTTACTTATGTGATCTCCGGAGACTCCTTGTCCCACGTGTGTAAAGGTGACAGTGTGTGCACCGTGTGGGTCTCTTAGGCTATATTTCACAGAATACTTATTCACTGTTATGGATAGCATAGTGAAGTGCTTATTTATATCCCTTTATGATTGCAATATGTTTTGTATCACTATTCATCTATGTGCTACTCTAGTGATGTTATTAAAGTACTCTATTCCTCCTTCATGATGTAATGGTGACAGTGTGTGCATCATGTAGTACTTGGCGTAGTTTATGATTATGATCTCTTGTAGATTATGAAGTTAACTATTACTATGATGGTATTAATGTGATCTATTCCTCCTCTCATAGTATGAAGGTGACAGTGTGCATGCTATGTTAGTACTTGGTATAATTACAATGATCTATCATGCACTCTAAGGTTAATTAAATATGAATATCGAATGTTGTGGAGCTTGTTAACTCCGGCATTGAGGTGCTCTTGTAGCCCTACACAAATAGCGGTGTTCATCATCCAACAAGAGAGTGTAGAGTGGTTTTATTATGTGATCGATATTGAGAGTGTCCACTAGTGAAAGTAGTATCCCTAGGCCTTGTTCCCAAATACTGCAATCTCCGCTTGTTTCTTGTTTTATCGCATGTTTACTTACTGCACGCCAGCAAGCACTTTTCTGGCGCCGTTACTACTGCTCATATACATTCATACCACCTGTATTTCACTATCTCTTCGCCGAACTAGTGCACCTATACACCTGACAAGTGTATTGGGTGTATTGGGGACACAAGAGACTTCTTGTATTGTGGTTGCAGGGTTGCTTGAGAGGGATATCTTTGACCTCTTCCTCCCTGAGTTCGATAAACCTTGGGTGATCCACTTAAGGGAAACTTACTGCTGTTCTACAAACCTCTGCTCTTGGAGGCCCAACACTGTCTACAGGAAAAGGAGGGGGCGTAGACATCAAGCACTTTTCTGGCGCCGTTGCCGGGGAGGAAAGGTAAAAGGCATTCACACGCTGGTCCCAGGTAACCAAACACTTTTCTGGTACCGTTGTGATTGCTCGAAGCTATTTCCTTTAGATCCTGCAATTGCATCTTTTTGTTTCTTGTTTACACTAGTTAGGCATAATGGACAACAATGAGCTTCTTATTCTATTTCCTGATTTAAGACATGGATGGTTTGATGCGGAAATTAAAAAACCCATGGAACATATTAGTATGAACGCTTTGGACACCATTGTTGCTAATGATATGGAAAATTCTAAGCTTGGGGAAGCTGGTTTTGATGAGCATGATATTTTTAGTCCCCCAAGCATTGAGGAGAAAATTTACTTTGATGATACTTTGCCTCCTATTTATGATGATTATAATGATAGTAGTCTTTTGGTGCCGCCTACTATGGAGGATAAATTTGATTATGATTACAATATGCCTCCTATATTTGATGATAGCTACTATGTTGAACTTGCTCCCACTACAATTAATAAGAATGACTATGCTTATGTTGGGAGTAGTAATTATTTTATGCATGAGACTCATGATAAGGATGCTTTATGTGATAGTTATATTGTTGAGTTTGTTCATGATGCTACTGAAAATCTTTATGAGAGAGGACGATATGGTTGTAGAAGTTTTCATGTTACTAAAACACCTCTCTATATGCTGAAAATCTTGAAGTTGCGCTTGTCTAGTTTTCCTATGCTTGTTGCATTATACCTACATAACTTGTTTATTTACAAGATTCCCTTTCATAGGAAGCATGTTAGACTTAAATTTGGTTTGAATTTGCTTTTTGATGCTCTCTTTTGCTTCAAATACTATTTCTTGCGAGTGCATCATTAAAACTGCTGAGCCCATCTTAATGGCTATAAAGAAAGAACTTCTTGGGAGATAACCCATGTTTTTATTTTGCTACAGTAATTTTGTTTTATATTTGAGTCTTGAAAGTTGTTACTACTGTAGCAACCTCTCCTTATCTTAGTTTTATTGCATTGTTGTGCCAAGTAAAGTCTTTGATAGTAGAGTTGATAGTAGAGTTGATACTAGATTTGGATTGCTGCGCAGTAACAGATTTCTTGGTGTCACGAATTTGGGTTGAATTCTCAGTAGGTAACTCAGAAAATTATGCCAATTTACGTGAGTGATCCTCAGATATGTACGCAACTTTCATTCAATTTGAGCATTTTCATCTGAGCAAGTCTGGTGCCTCTAAAAAATTCGTCTTTACGGACTGTTCTGTTTTGATAGATTCTGCCTTTTATTTCACATTGCCTCTTTTACTGTGTTGGATGGATTTCTTTGTTCCATTAACCTCCAGTAGCTTTGTGCAATGTTCAGAAGTGTTAAGAATGATTGTGTCACCTCTGAACATGTGAGTTTTTGATTATGCACTAACCCTCTAATGAGTTTGTTTCGAGTTTGGTGTGGAGGAAGTTTTCAAGGGTCAAGAGAGGAGGATGATATATGATTAAGAAGAGTGAAAGGTCTGAGCTTGGGGATGCCCCCGTGGTTCATCCCTGCATATTTCAAGAAGACTCAAGCATCTAAGCTTGGGGATGCCCAAGGCATCCCCTTCTTCATCAACTTATCAGGTTTCTTCTCTTGAAACTATATTTTTATTCGGTCACATCTTATGTACTTTACTTGGAGCGTCTGTGTGCTTTTATTTTTGTTTTTGTTATTTTAATTCTCTGAATAAATGCTTGTGTGGGAGAGAGACACGCTCCGCTGGTTCATATGAACACATGTGTTCTTAGCTTTTAATGTTCATGGCGAAGGTTGAAACTGCTTCGTTAATTGTTATATGGTTGGAAACAGAAAATGCTACATGTGGTAATTGGTATGATGTCTTGAATAATTTGATACTTGGCAATTGTTGTGCTCATGTTTAAGCTCTTGCATCATATACTTTGCACCTATTAGTGAAGAAATACATAGAGCTTGCTAAAATTTGGTTTGCATAATTGGTCTCTCTAAGGTCTAGATATTTTCTAGTGAAGGTTTGAACAACAGGGAAGACTGTGTAGAGTCTTATAATGCTTGCAATATGTTCTTATGTAAGTCTTGCTGCACTAGTTCATACTTGAGTTTGCTTCAAAATAACCTTGGTAGCCTAAGCCTTGTACTGAGAGGGAATACTTCTCGTGCATCCAAATCCTTGAGCCAAACACTATGCCACATGTGTCCACCATACCTACCTACTACATGGTATTTCTCTGCCATTCCAAGTAAATACTTCATGTGCTACCTTTAAACCTTCAAAATGCTTCTCAATTTGTGTCAATGTTTTATAGCTCATGAGGAAGTATGTGGTGTTTATCTTTCAACCTTGCCATTTACTCTTGACAGACTTTCATAATGGACTAGTGGCACATCCGCTTATCCAATAATTTTGCAAAAAGAGCTGGCAATGGGGTTCCCAGCCCCGATTAATCAAACTTCATTAATAATTCTCTTCACATGTTTTGCTCCGATTCATCAGTAAGCAACTTAATTTTGCAAATAGACACTCCTCCATGGTATGAGATTGATGGAAGGCACCCGAGGATTCGGTCAGCCATGGCTTGTGTAAGCAAAGGTTGGGGGGAGTGTCACCCATAATAAAACTAAAGTACATGTGTAAACAAAAGAGAAGAGGGATGATCTACCTTGCTGGTAGAGATAACGTCCTTCATGGGAGCCGCTCTTGAAAGTCTGGTTGGCGAGGTAGTTAGAGTGCCCACTACCATTCGTTGACAACAACAAATACCTCTCAAAACTTTACTTTTATGCTCTCTATATGATTTTAAAACTTGAAAAGCTCTAGCACATGATTTATCCCTGCTTCCCTCTGCGAAGGGCCATTCTTTTACTTTTATGTTGAGTTAGTTTACCTACTTCCTTTCACCTTAGAAGCAAACACTTGTGTTAACTGTGCATTGATTCTTACATGTTTACCTATTGCACTTATTATATTATTTTATGTTGACAACTATCCATGAGATATGCATGTTACAAGTTGAAAGCAACTGCTGAAACTTATATCTTCCTTTGTGTTGCTTCAATGCTTTTACTTTGAAAATATTGCTTTATGAGTTAACTCTTATGCAAGACTTATTGATGCTTGTCTTGAAAGTACTATTCATGAAAAGTCTTTGCCATATGATTCAGTTGTTTAATCATTGTCTTTACCATTGCTTTGAATCACTGCATTCATCTCATATACCTTGCAATAGTATGATTAAGATTATGTTGGTAGCATGTCACCTCAGAAATTATCTTTGTTATCGTTTACCTACTCGGGACGAGTAGGAACTAAGCTTGGGGATGCTGATACGTCTCCGACGTATCGATAATTTCTTATGTTCCATGCTTGTTTTATGACAATACCTACATGTTTTGTTCACACTTTATATCGTTTTTATGCATTTTATGGAACTAACCTATTGACGAGATGCCGCAGTGCCAGTTCCTGTTTTCTGCTGTTTTTGGTTTCAGAAATCCTAGTAAGGAAATATTCTCGGAATTGGACGAAATCAACGCCCAGAACCCTATTTTTCCCGGAAGCTTCCAGAGCACCGAAGGAGGGCCAGAGGGGGGCCAGGGGGGCCCCACCCCACAAGGCGGCGTGGCCAGGGGGTGGGCACGCCACCCTATGGTGTGGCCCCACCAGGGCCCCTCTGACGTCGCCCTTCCGCCTACTTAAGGCCTCCATCGTGAAAACCCTACCACGATCGACGAAACCCGCAAAAACCTTCCAGAGCCGCCGCCATCGCGAAGCCAAGATCTGGGGGACAGGAGTCTCTGTTCCGGCACTCCGTCGGGACGGGGAAGTGCCCCCGGAAGGCTCCTCCATCGACACCACCGCCATCTCCATCAACGCTGCTGTCTCCCATGAGGAGGGAGTAGTTCTCCATCGAGGCTAAGGGCTGTACCGGTAGCTATGTGGTTCATCTCTCTCTCTATGTACTTCAATACAATGATCTCATGAGCTGCCTTACATGATTGAGATCCATATGATGATGATTGTAATCTAGATGTCGTTATGCTAGTCAAGTGAATTTTACTTATGTGATCTCCGGAGACTCCTTGTCCCACGTGTGTAAAGGTGACAGTGTGTGCACCGTGTGGGTCTCTTAGGATATATTTCACAGAATACTTATTTACTGTTATGGATAGCATAGTGAAGTGCTTATTTATATCCCTTTATGATTGCAATATGTTTTGTATCACTATTCATCTATGTGCTACTCTAGTGATGTTATTAAAGTACTCTATTCCTCCTTCATGATGTAATGGTGACAGTGTGTGCATCATGTAGTACTTGACGTAGTTTATGATTATGATCTCTTGTAGATTATGAAGTTAACTATTACTATGATGGTATTAATGTGATCTATTCCTCCTCTCATAGTATGAAGGTGACAGTGTGCATGCTATGTTAGTACTTGGTATAATTACAATGATCTATCATGCACTCTAAGGTTAATTAAATATGAATATCGAATGTTGTGGAGCTTGTTAACTCCGGCATTGAGGTGCTCTTGTAGCCCTACACAAATAGCGGTGTTCATCATCCAACAAGAGAGTGTAGAGTGGTTTTATTATGTGATCGATATTGAGAGTGTCCACTAGTGAAAGTAGTATCCCTAGGCCTTGTTCCCAAATACTGCAATCTCCGCTTGTTTACTGTTTTACTGCATGTTTACTTATCGCACTTGACAAACACTTTTCTGGCGCCGTTACTACTGCTCATATACATTCATACCACATGTATTTCACTATCTCTTCGCCGAACTAGTGCACCTATACACCTGACAAGTGTATTGGGTGTGTTGGGGACACAAGAGACTTCTTGTATTGTGGTTGCATGGTTGCTTGAGAGGGATATCTTTGACCTCTTCCTCCCTGAGTTCGATAAACCTTGGGTGATCCACTTAAGGGAAACTTGCTGCTGTTCTACAAACCTCTGCTCTTGGAGGCCCAACACTGTCTACAGGAAAAGGAGGGAGCGTAGACATCAGTAGTATTCCAGCGGTTCTGAAATAAGTGTTCAAATACATATGTATCTAAAAAGTTACGACATTTATTCTAGAAAAGAGGTAGTATGGTACTCCCCCATCCAATGATATCATTTTAGAAGGGAGGAAGTACTTTGTTTTAGGAGTTCAATTCTTATGTATAGGAACATATATAGGTATACTATCTCCGTCCACAAGGGCACGTATAATGGGGTGATGCCAACCTTCCCTTACGCTTGCCACGTCAGATTTTTGCTTAGTTGGAGGAGAAAGAATGAAGAGAGAGAAAGTTGTCTCCCCTCAGCTAAGGGATGATCTCTTATGAAATAAGAGATGGCTATTTTCCCCATTGTACGACTTGTCTTCTCTTATTCACATAATTTCCTACTAAAAATAATTAATTATCATTTATTGCAAGGCATGACAATAAGAGATAATGCATTGTACCGATTATATTTATCATCATCTCTAGATGACATGGACTGCTAAGAGAAAACGTGCATTTCCTACCATTATACATGCCCTAAATAGATTTATCTAAATCTAGATACTCCGTGTAGTTCATACTAATTGACTCAACTTTATCTAGATGCAAATATATCTGTCAACAAATATGTCTAGATACATCCGTATCTAAATAAAGTTGAGTCAATGATATAACATATGTTCAAGGACGGAGGGATACATTTTAAGAAAGGAAATAGCTTGTTTAGATAGGAAAACAATGTCTCTTTCCCAATTTAGTTTACACATATGTGTGTGTTGTTTTCGTTGCCGTTTACCATGATAGAAGGGAAGATTTCTTTCTCTCTCCTCTTTTTATCCGAATAATAAAGCACAACGGATGGTGACGAAAACATCCATACTCATGCGTGTAAGTATAAACGTATCTCCGTTTAGTTGATTCATATTTGTGTAGATATACATGTATCTAGATACATTTTAGTTATAGATACATGCGAATCTAGATAAATCCAAATCAAACAATTTGGGTGATCTGAATAAACGACATTAGTGCATTGGATGCCGTTACGCAAATAATCTGTAGTTCCTGATGTGAGATTAATAAACGGATCTGTAGTTCCTCATGTGAGATTAATAATGTTGCAAGCACAACACACTTGGACTTTCGTCCTGCCTTGTGCCACGCAACTCACAACAACCAAATCAGCAATACGATGCGATGCACACGTGCCGGCAGGCTGTCCAGGTGCATCGCCGTCGCGAGAAAAGGCGATGCACGCGCCCAGAATCCCGTCCAGTTACAACAACGGCGGTCAACCGCACGAGAACAATGATTGGCCCAGTAGGGCCGTCCGATCGCCACCCCAGGAGAACAATCCGGCCGTCGACACTTGCAGAGAGACGTATAGCCACTCCACGCCTTGGCCCACTCGCTCGCCTCCACATCCTCCGGCCGTCGAACCGAACAATTCAAGGAATCCTCGAACCGAATGGACCGGTCGTCGTTCGCGTCGGCGAGCTCCGGCGAGCTGGCCGCCGCCGCCGTTTCGGGGCTCGGAAGGCCGGTGAGGGTGATACCGCTGCGCCACCCTACGGACACGGCCGCGCGGGGGCCGGCCTCCTCCGCCGCCGCCCCGTCGTCGTTGCTGTCGGCGGCGATGGAGAGGGCGCGGGGGATGGGGCCGTGGGAGTGGGCGGAGACGGCACTCCCGTGCCTGGCGTGGATGCGGAGGTACAGGTGGAAGGAGGACCTCCAGGCCGACCTCACCGCCGGCATCACCGTCGGAGTCATGCTTGTGCCCCAGGTACCCTTCTACTCCCATAGTAGTAGTTTCTAGCATATTGCTTTGACCCGATGTACTATTGCTATACAATGTTGTAATGACCAAGTTCCTTGAGATTTCTGCTCAAAGAATACATATCTCTGAAAATTAGCTGTTGGCTCCTGCTCCTGCTCCTGCTCAAGCTTATTGACTTATTGGTTGCTCGAGTCAGGAAAATAAAACTATTGTTTGCTCTATTGCTTGTCTTATACTACAGAGTAGTACTGTTGGTGTCCGTTTATGAGAAAACTTCTAAAATGCTATTCTATTGGAGCCGGTTAAACACGAATTCTGAGATCTAAAGTCGTGAATACAGCTTATATTCTTAGATCTTATATTGCTTTGACAGGATCCACTACTGCTATGCAATGTTATAATGTCCAAGTTCGTTTAGATTTTTACTCAAAAAAATACATATCTTTGGAAATTAGCTGAATCTTTTGCCTCCTGCTCGAGCTTATTGACTTATTGTTCGCTTGAGTCAAGAAAATAAACTATTTTTGCTCTATTGCTTGTCTTAAAGTATTGTTAGTTCCCGTTTATGAGAAAACTTCTAAAATGATATTCTATTGGAGCCGGTTAAACACGATTTCTGAGATCTAAAGTCGTGAATACAGCTTAAATTCGTAGATCTTATATTCCTTTGACAGGACCCACTATTGCTATGGAATGTTGTAATGACCAAGTTCATGTAGATTTTTACTCGAAAAATACATATCTCTGGAAATTAGCTGAATCTTTTGGCTCCTGCTTGAGCTTATTGACTAATTGGTCGCTCGAGTCAAGAAAATAAACTAGTACTGTACTGTAGTATTGTTTGCTTGTTGCTTGTCTTATAGTACTGTTGGTGTCCGTTTATGCGAAAACTTCTAACTATAGGAGTCAGGTAAACACGAACTCTGAGATGTAAAGTCGTGAATACAGCTTGAATTCTTAGATCTTATATTGCTTTGACAGGATCCACTATTGCTAATAATGACCAAGTTTGTTTAGATTTTTACTCGAAAAATACATATCTCTGGAAATTAGCTGAATCTTTTGGCTCCTGCTTGAGCTTATTGACTAATTGGTCGCTCGAGTCAAGAAAATAAACTAGTATTGTACTGTAGTATTGTTTGCTTGTTGCTTGTCTTATAGTACTGTTGGCGTCCGTTTATGAGAAAACTTCTAACTATAGGAGTCAGGTAAACACGAACTCTGAGATGTAAAGTCGTGAATACAGCTTGAATTCTTAGATCTTATATTGCTTTGACAGGATCCACTATTGCTATGCAATGTTATAATGACCAAGTTTGTTTAGACTTTTACTCGAAAATTGCATATCTCTGTAAATTAGCTGAATCTTTTGGCTCCTGCTCGAGCTTATTGACTTATTGTTCGCTTGAGTCAAGAGAATAAACTATTGTTTGCTCTATTGCTTGTCTTAAAGTATTGTTGGTTCCTTTTATGAGAAAACTTCTAAAATGATATTCTATTGGAGTCAGTTGACACAAATTCTGAGATCTAAAGTCGTGAATACAGCTTAAATTCTTAGATCTTATATTGCTTTGACAGGATCCACTATTGCTATGCAATATTATAACGACCAAGTTCGTTTAGACTTTTACTCGAAAAATACATATCTCTGGAAATTAGCTGAATCTTTTGGCTCCTGCTCGAGCTTATTGACTTATTGGTTGCTCGAGTCAAGAAAATAAACTATTTTTGCTCTATTGCATGTCTTAAAGTATTGTTGGTGTCCGTTTATGAGAAAACTTCTAAAATGCTATTCTATTGGAGCCGGTTAAACACGGATACTGTGATCTGAAGTCGTGAATACAGCTTAAATTCTTAGATCTTGTATTGCTTTGACAGGATCCACTATTGCTATGCAATGTTATAATGACCAAGTTCGTTTAGACTTTTACTCGAAAAATACATATCTCTGGAAATTAGCTGAATCTTTTGGCTCCTGCTCGAGCTTATTGACTTATTGGTCGCTCGAGTCAAGAAAATAAACTACTGTTTGCTCTATTGCTCGTCTTAAAGTATTGTTGGTGTCCGTTTATGAGAAAACTTCTAAAATGCTATTCTATTGGAGTCAGTTAAACATGAATTCTGAGATCTAAAGTCGTGAATACAACTTAAATTCTTAGATCTTATATTGCTTTGACAGGATCCACTATTGCTATGCAATGTTATAATGACCAAGTTCGTTTAGATTTTTACTCAAAAAATACATATCTCTGTAAATTAGCTGAATCTTTTGGCTCCTGCTCGAGCTTATTGACTTATTGGTCTCTCGAGTCAAGAAAATAAACTACTGTTTGCTCTATTGCTCGTCTTAAAGTATTGTTGGTGTCTTTTTATGAGAAAACTTCTAAAATGGTATTCTATTGGAGCCGGTTAAACACGATTTCTGTGATCTGAAGTCGTGAATACAGCTTAATTGAGTAGTTGACTGCACAAGGGAGTGTTACTACGAGCAACTTGTCCATCCCATATATGGTTTGTTTGCAAACAGTGGCATTCAATTGATTTTTCATGCAAGGTTTTGAAGTATTATTATTTCAAATATGGAGTTGAGCTCTGTAATTTATTCAAGTTAGATGGGAAGGTTGGTGTATAGCTAGTTGCCTGTGCCCACTATTAGCACATTCCAGAATTAAACTTTCTGCTATTAGGTTGATTTGTGCATTGGCAAATGCAGTATTTTCATATCCTATTTTCCATGTGATGGGCTTCTGGTTATTGATAGTTACAAGTAACATATCCTTCAGTTAAGCGTAACTTGTTTAATCAGAATGAATGAGATCGGTGCAGCATATATTGGGGGAAAATTGTATGAATTCATAGGTGGTAATTGGGTTCCTCGGCAACCATTGATTACCAAGTGTACCAGGGTAAAGGCGCCATAATTTCATTTATTGTGTTTTTTACTGATTTCGTTTGAATTTGGTATGTTTATTTATGTATATATTTTTAATTCAGCGCTTATTTGCTGTTTTTTATGGATTAACTGAACTTATTGGGTCTTCCTGCTAAGTTGTATTGAAAGTTGTGCACAATATCTCAGCTTGGTTACATAACTTGTTCATTGTCCTGATTTTCCTAACAGTTAGTAACGAACATTCCTGTTCACGTGCGTGCTGGTTTGGTGTTAGTATTTTGTACCCTCCATTTGCTCTACATTTTTTTGTCAGAAATTCATTTTTGTATTGTGTTGTAGGCAATGTCATATGCAAAGCTGGCTGGGCTTCACCCAATTTATGGGCTGTGTAAGTGCTTACATCTGACTCTCCTTACTTTTTCTTTTCTTTATATACTCAAATGAGCATACTAGTTGATGCAAATCATCTGTTTTCATTTTCATTGTGCTGAACAGACACAGGCTTTGTACCACTGATTGTCTACGCAATTTTTGGGTCCTCGCGACAATTAGCAGTAGGGCCAGTGGCACTTGTTTCCCTGCTAGTGTCCAATGTTCTTGGGGGTATAGTTAATTCATCTAGTGAGCTGTATACAGAATTAGCCATATTGTTGGCATTCATGGTTGGGATATTGGAATGCTTGATGGGATTGCTAAGGTAATTCTGTTCAGCGAGGAAAGTTAGTGTTCCTGCTTATCCATTTTGGAAAAATTAAAATTTGAAAGCATTGAACTTGCTCTTGTAACATGTATGCAGATTCATTGTTATTCTATTCTTTCGTATTAGCAATATAACAATGTGTATAGCTCAGATGATTAACTCCCTAGCTGCATATCTTCATTTTCGGATGCTTTATCTTTTGCTAGTGTTTACCCAAAGGACCAAGCTGCTTTCCATTGTATTTTGTCTTGTTGGCAAAACTGTCCTGAAATCATTTGACTTTGGGAAAAAGGGGCATATTACAAAAGCAACACTCGGTGCTTGCATAGTATATATAGAAAGGGAGCATCAGTGTACCCCCATCCCCACGTACACCCCAAAATATCCCACCTCCATCCATGGAAATAAAATAAAACGCAAGCACTGCATCATGAACTGTTCACATGTATAGCTTGTCTTTATGGTTTGTATGGAAGACCTTTATATTTTGCATTGAACATGCACTATATCCATGAACTTTTTTTGAATATTTTTGGAATAGTGCATGTGGTTCATGCATTTTCCTTTTTTGGCAGACTTGGTTGGCTTATTCGTTTCATCAGCCATTCGGTAATATCTGGATTCACTACAGCTTCAGCCATTGTAATTGGTTTGTCCCAAATCAAGTATTTCTTAGGTTACAGTGTTACAAGAAGCAGCAAAATTATACCACTTATTGAGAGTATAATTGCAGGAATAGATCAGGTGTGTTTTCTTCTGCCCCTGTATCTCGTTCCATGTCTTATTTTAGATCCACACTGCTGCCTAAGCATATAGCTTGAAAATATTTTGATTGCCATTAGCTCACTATTGTCACTGCCATTGCAAAGCTTAGCATATGTCTGTGAGCATCACTTAGTTGGATACTGTCCACGGTACCAAACCCAGTACTTTTTTAACAATAAAAATGCGAATGCATTCTTCTGACTACAGTGAACAGTTCTCAAGTTTTAAGCTCTGCCATTTATACGTATTACAAAACATTAATCAACCTTCCTTAGGCACACTGCATACATTAAAACTGCTAATATTACTGTTTCAGATCATGATTTATGTATTATTTTAACCTAATATAGCAGCACTGTTTTGCAGTTCTCCTGGCCTCCATTTTTAATGGGATCAGTATTTCTTGCTATTCTTCTAATAATGAAAAAACTAGTAAGTTGGCATGGCTTTATCTCTCATTTACTTTTCAGTTAACTGTTTGATTCGAAATAGCACACTTTGGTAGTATATCATTTTTATGACCCCTAAATTTTTTGCAGGGGAAAACAAATAAAAAATTACGTTTTTTGAGAGCCTCTGGACCACTAACAGCTGTTGTTCTTGGAACATTGTTTGTGAAAGTTTTCCGTCCATCTGCCATATCAGTGGTGAGTAAGCTCCTTATATTCATCTATCCTGAATCATGCGATGTTATGCAATATATGCACTAAAATGGCTCTGAAACATGTACCTTGGCATGCTCCTTTTTTTGTTCATTTGACATCTATTCTGTTTGATGATGCATATGCATTCTTTGATTTGTTTTTCATGTGTGTATTATCAAATGTTGTGATTACAGATGGCTACCCAGACATTTTATTTTGATAAGATGTTCTGTGAAAGTCAATAAATACCACATGCGTGATGCCTGATGTGTGGTGTTATGATAATTTTCCAATTTTTAACTCAAATTGTGCATGTGGTAAATGCTCGTCTTTCATGCGTGCAAGTTCTCAGCGAGTCACTGCTAACAGACTGCCACAGTCAACACTCATGTTGATTTCCGCTTTGGCTAACCACACGTTTGGTCATATTTTTGTTTTGTCAAGTTAAATTTACCTCATGTCATACATTATCGTGGACAACTACATCACAAGTTATCCTCCATTTCTCGAGTGCCTAGGTAGGTGAAATACCGCAAGGCCTTCCCAAGTTCTCCATTCCCCGAGGATTTGAACATTTGATGTCCCTAATGCCAACTGCAGTTCTTATCACTGGTGTTGCCATTTTGGTAAAAACATATTGCTATCTTTCAATTTGTCTTGCGTTCTGTACTTTATTTAGTGGATATTAAACGTTTGTGGTATATATTCTTAGGAATCTGTTGGGATTGCTAAAGCTTTAGCTGCTAAGAATGGCTATGAATTGGACTCGAACAAAGAGGTATGATGACAGAAACATTGAGTAATTAGTTTTGTTGGTACAAGCTGATCGCATTTGTTCTTCAAACACAATTGTATTATTTTTTTCATCATGTTAATGAAGTTAACTATAGTAACATGTTCGATGCACTCTTCACTCCTATGAGGAAACTAGTTGGTGATGATGGTCTGTTCACCTTGGGGTCATACCAACTATCTATCTGTTCTCTAAGACTAAGGAAACAATTTACCAGACGACATACTTAACTGTGCTCTGCAAAAATATCCAACTCTGACATGAACTTTTCAGATGCACAGAGCAGCACCTCAATTAAGTCAAGTAAATAGTCTTTTTCTTGCTAGTAGTAGATTGAAGTTCTTTTAAATGCTTGGCTCAAGCACCAAGCTTATAATTCTCTAGCCTTAAACTCTAGGATGCATCGTGCTACGAATGGCAACAACTAACTAATCTGTTATCTGCTATCAACCTTGCCTTGTGTGCGGCGTCCTATGCGCCTTATTCACACTCATAACATTACACCCCTTCTCGTCAGTTCTTTTAGTTCTCATCCCAGGATTCTGCTCTGGGTGTGTCGTAACCAGAGAGGTCTATCAGAAGAAGCCTATACCTAAATGAATCAAGCATAGCGAAGAGGTTGCTTACGCCTTCAGGAAAGAGCAGTCCCATGCCGGCGTGCAGCTACCTTGGATAATTGTACCACCACCACCAATGGAGTACAACTTCCTTTGCTTGATGATGCAGTAGTGCTGGGTACCGCAAGCATGAGTAGCCCACACAACCCAAGCATGCACCTTGCTGGTATCGGGACCGCTGCAGATGTGGCCACCTCCTTCCTGTAGGTAGCACTGTAGCAGAATGCCCGCAGACGCAGAGCAATGCGTCACGTCGAGCATCATGGCTGCGTAGGAATGACCCTTCAGTTCCCAGTTCTCAGGAAGGCGTGATCTGTCCATCGTGCTTGTGTGTGCATGCTTCCTGGACGTCCTACCTAGGATTGATGCGGCACATCCTCATGCACTCAAACCTCCTGGACATGGTAGATATGGTTGGTACCGTTGCTTTGCTAGGCATTGCTGCTGTTGTCAAGGAATCAAACAGTGGCGTCGCTGTCCGCCCCTGTAGGTTAGGTCGCGCTAGCCACAGGTGGCAGTGCTGCCTGTTGGTATAGTGTCACCATCCTTGCTGCTGGATGCAGTGCCTCTGCTGCGCAAGGTCGAGGTTATCCTTGTCTCTAGGGTACAACTTGGTAAGAGCATCTCCACCGGCGGCCCCCAAATAGGCGCCGGCACTGCCTTATGGGGGGCGCCGGCAGTGCATCCTCTATTTGGGGATGCTGCTCCCACACCGGCGCCCCCATATGACAGCCCCGATAGAAATTCAAACTTATTATGACATTTTGAAAACGATATTCAAACGAAATTCATACGAAATTTATACAAATGTAACTCGATTTTAAACTAAAAAACAAAAAAAATCTAGCGGCGGCGTGCATCGAAGGCGTTGAAGTCGAGGTTGTTGCCGTCGTCGCCGTCATCGCTGGATGGCCCGAGGGACCAGTAGTCGTCGTCGTCCTTCTCCTCCTTTGGCGCCGGCAGCTCGGAAGGTCCGGTGAGGTCGACCAAGTTGGCGCCGTGGTCCTTGGCGGACCACACCGCCACCTGCCGCGGGTCCATCATGATCTGCCGGTAGTCCTCGTCGACGGAGCGGCCGACAATGAAGTTATGGCCAAGGAACTCCTTCGGGTCGTCGCCGCCACGGAGGGCCGCCTGCGCCTCCATCTCCCACCATTGCTTCTTCGCCGGCGGAAGTGGTGGCGAGGCCGCGGCGTCCTCCTCCTTGAGGCGGCGGCGTTAGCCCGACCCCGTTGTCCGACGGGCCGGAGCAGAGGACGCGCGCCTCGCCCCGTCGCGGATGATGACGCCTCCGGAAGGAGTCGCGGCCGAGCGCGTGCGGTCGGCGGCTGCGGACGATCCGGTGCGCGAGCTCCCGGACACCGTAGTCCTCTTCGGCACCCTCTGCAGAGCAGAGTCGGCGCCATGCACTCCGCCTGCGGGAAGTACAATGGGACGCGCGGAGGGTCGCCGCGAGCGCGTTGGTGGAAGCCATACTGCCGCAGCGTGTCGTCGACATCGCGGCCTTGCCACCAGGCACGGCGGCCGACGTTGTTGAAGCGGCCGCGCGCGCGAGCTCGACGGCGCGCTCGGTCACGCCGGGCTGTCGAGCGCGTTGGCCGGCAGGTTCCTCTTCGCCGGCGTCAGCAGGTTCCGCCGTTCCCTAGCGAGGGCTCACGTCTGTGGCACGGTGAACGGTGGCGACGGTGGCACGGTGAAGCCGGCGTTGGAGACGTGCCAGCTCTGCGGCAGCTTGTACTCTACTGGCACGAGGATGCGCTGCTACATCCGCCTCGTCGTAGCTAAGCTGCAACAAGCGGAGCACGCCGCCGCTGCCGCCGGCCTCGTCGTTGTGCGCCATCGTTGGTGGGTGCGTGGGAGAGGTGGTTTGTTTGCGCGGCGGTTGCGACGGTGGTGGCTAGTGTTGGAACATGGGGAAGAAGGGAAGTGCGCACCGGTGGGGTTTTAAGGGAGGTGGCGGACGCGCATTGAAGGCGCGTGGGGAAGGTGGGTGGACGCCGCGTGGCCAGTCGCCGCCTCGGTTTCCACGCGAGAGGCCATTAACGCCGACGACCAACCTTCCCCCGTCGTTTCCGATGCGAACCGTCGCGTCCTCTCGCTGACAAGGCGCCCCCACCCGCGAAAACCGTCGTCTCGCGAGGCGCCGGCACGCCCGATTTGCTAGGGGTGGACACAAAGCTTGAGGCTCGAGGCTCGGCTCAGGCTCGACAAGGCTTGGCTCGGGCTCGGCTCGGCTCGAAAGATGCACAAGCCAAGCCTAAACCTCCCAACCATGGCTCGAGGCTCGACAAGCCCGCTCGACGAAGCTCGCAAGCCGGCTCGAAGGCTCGATGCAAAAAATAAATTGGCATTACCCTTGCTATAAATCTAATAATTTACAGATGTAATCAACAATTGGCTATTGTATTGGTTTGTATGTTAGGTCGACAACACTGTATTGCGAAAGCATTAGGTACTTTGATCTAGTTCTGATCATATGCGAGTTCACCTATTGTCTACTAGCTAAATCTTAAATATGCATAGCACAAATAAATAAGCAGAAATTGCAAAATAGAGATTAACAATATCATTTGAGTAACACGTCTGGCTATATACATTAATTTAGGTGGCAACCATCTGTAGTACATGGCCACGTCAGCTACAAGTATTACAAATACCTCTTCCAGCAGGTTGTCTTGTAGGAATCAACATGAAACCACAGTATAGAAAATCCATTGATCTCACTGACAAGAAATACTCTACTGTCCGTCTTCCTCATCATGCATAGTCTTATCATCTCTCTCTCCTCAATTTGATTTCCCGATTGTTACACATAGTAATCGAGCAGCCGAGCAGCCAAACAACGGCCGCTGCGCGCGGCGCCGTGCGCATCCGAGGCAGCCGGGAGCCGGGAGGAGCAAGCGGTGGAGGGCAAGGGGACCGAGAGGAGCAGCGCTGCATGAGGCAGAGATAGCCATGGGAGGAAGAGATCGGGGAGTGGCCAGGTCGGTGCAGGTGGCGGCGAGCAGCAGCGGCCGGCGGCGACGGCGACTGAGGTTAATCTTATGGCCTAGCGAGCTACCAGGAGAGGAGGGGATAGAGATGGTAGGGAATCGCCGCAGGCAAAGAAAAAGATGGTGCGGTCTGACTGGGCGCTGAGATGTGGCAGTCGGCTCGTGAGCCTTCCCAGCCGAGCCAAGAGCTTGTCGAGCCGAGCCTCGAGCCCAACTTTTAGGAAACTTTTAGTCACAAGCCGAGCCAGGCTTGGCTCGAAATTTCACAAGCCTTTCCGAGCCGAGCCTCGAGCCGGCTCGGCTCGGCTCGATTCCACCCCTACGATTTGCGCCCTTCGCGAAGAGGCCGGCACAGGGTTGCCGGCGCTTCTATTGGGCTCGAAAAAGCGCCGGTGCTATTTGGGGTGCGCCGGTGCGAGCCCATTTTCGATGCCGGCCCCCAAAATGCTGTCGCCGGTGGAGATGCTCTAACAAAGAAAACAACTAATAATCTTTATCTGCTGCCTTGCATTGTTTCCTGCCCCGTCTCCACGCCGACAATATATTATCTAAGTAATGGAGGGGGGGGTTAGCAACTTGGCATGCATAAATCATGATATCATACGTGCGTTAATAACTAGTAGCATAGATAGCTTCTACAGGCTTAGTCAACTTAATTATCATAAGATTTCAGGCAATCATGTCATCTGTGATGAATGAACATGATAAATTTAGCTCTCATTTCTTTTGTTTCATTTTTCTCTTTTCTAAATCACCTTGCACTACAGATTTGGGAATGATAATGTTCCATCAAAGCATGTGGTCTTAATAGGTGATTAGGATGCCTGTCGTAGGTGGTAATACTCTAGGAAGTTCTACTTAGGGCTCGTTTGGCTGTTCGGGCCAAACTTCCCCGGGTAAATATTCCCGGCCGGGAAAAGTCAGAAACAGGAGCAAACCCCCGGGATTATTTTCCCGACCTCTGGACTAGGGGCAAAATCTCCCCGGGAAAAGGCCGGGATTCCGCCGGGTTTCCTGTAACCAAACGAGCCCTTAGTGACTATTCTTTCCAGAGGCATGAACAGTCAACTTAGGCAATACTGAATTGATGTGTGAATGATCCTGATTTAGATGTAGCAGGGTATCAATGTTGCATTTTTTTTTTTGTTATTTACAAGAATATTTAAAACTATGCATGCATTTGCATATAGCAGTGTTTATTGTTTCTAGCTAATATTCTCTTTATTCAAAATCAACCCTTCTGATCAAGTTCTCCTTGTTACAGTTATTTGGGCTTGGCATAGCAAATATATGTGGTTCATTCTTCTCTTCATACCCTGCTACAGGTAAAATATTAAACATATTTAATGAGTGGGCGCTACTTCATTCATCTGTATTTCTTCGCTGTTCTTTAGCTAAATTTTTTGAGATGTTTTAGTTACTCGCGAGTCTTGAGGTTTTTGAAAGCTGATTATTGATGGATGTCCATGCAGGCTCCTTTTCTAGGTCTGCTGTTAATCATGAAAGTGGGGCAAAGACTGGATTATCAGGAATTATAATGGGCATAATAATTTGCGGCGCTCTCTTGTTTATGACACCATTATTTACTGATATACCTCAGGTAAGATTAGCCATGTGCTTTGTTTTGATAACTCTCTTTAAGTAACCATTGGGTTGCTCAATGAAGTTTCCCGTTTGAAACCTTGTGTTCACCTTTTTCTTTGTGTATTAATGCTACCAACAGTGTGTATTAAATATGAACAATAGTATCACTATATCTTAAGGCCTTGCTAAGTATATACGGAGGACCGAATTTGGAACTTCCAGCTGGAATCAAACTGTTCTTATATCATTTTGACAATATTAAGCATGCCCAATAAGCCTTGTATTATTGGTGTATACTATTTTGCAGATTTAAGTTTGAAGTTTAAGTTTCCTCACAAGAAAATAGGGATCATGTTTGAGTTTTACGTTGCCAGATTTATTTTGACAAATTTATTTACTATAGTGTATAAAAGGTAGCAAAAACATGTAAACTTATCACATAAGTTAATTTTACTCCTAATAGTCAAATGAACTGTACAATCTTGTTTCTTAAAAGGTAAACTTTATTGTGTTCTATGTGGAACTGAATTTTCGTAAGATTCAACCTTTTAAGGTAATTTCATGGGCAGTTTTGCCAAATGTAAACCATAAAATATTTCAATTTTTCAGCATGTTATACTTGTGCTTGATAGGATATTAACTGTTCCATGTATACTTATCATTTCATATCATTTTTCCTTCAGTGTGCATTGGCTGCCATTGTGATTTCTGCTGTCACTGGTCTGGTAAGGACATCTGAACTCATTTATACATACTATGATTAAGAGTTTGTAACAAATACTCATACTATGATTAAGAGTTTGTAACAAATACTCAAGCTAACCATGATGCCTGATGGCAATTTAGTACCTTCTCCGCAAGAAATAAAGTTATGTCTATTTACTTCTGTTTCAGCTTGCAATTTTTGCTCTAGCATGTTTTATCAGTTCTTTATTAAGCTGTCTTCTTCTAACGGATTATTTTTTCATAACTTAAATTGTTCGACACCTGATTTGTCATGGATATTGGGAATGTATCTAGGTAGATTATGACGAGGCCATTTTCCTGTGGGGTATTGATAAGAAGGATTTCTTTCTGTGGGCAATGACGTTTATTACAACATTAGTTTTTGGCATTGAAATTGGTGTCCTTGTTGGGGTAAGTATGAATTTGTATCTAGTCATTTGAGTTACTTATTATATCGATCTTTAACTGAAGTGTAGATAAGACTGGCATGCAAAATTCCAGATTTTGTATGAAGATGAACCATTCATTTGATGGTAACGTTTTCCTTTGTAGGTTGGATTCTCGCTGGCATTTGTAATTCATGAATCAGCAAATCCACATATAGGTGAGTAAATGTGCTACTCTAGAGTCTATGCATGATGACCACTTGCAATCTGCTTGATACCACACCATCATTATGCCTCGGAATGAGCAATCAGAGTTGTATCTCAGGGTTCTCTTCTGTTGGACCTTCCATGCCATTGTTTCTCAATCGTTGATACATTTAAAAAAAAATTACTGCTTCTGATTAGGGTTATTTTAATATGTTTTTATGGCCCGTCTGCAGCTGTTTTGGGCCGTTTGCCTGGAACCACTGTGTACAGGAATACATTGCAGTACCCTGAGGCTTATACATACAATGGAATTGTTGTTGTCCGAATTGATTCACCAATCTACTTTGCTAACATAAGTTACATAAAGGACAGGTGAATCTCTTCATCTGTTTCAGTAATTTGTCTTATTATTAGTAAGGTTCATTGTTATCTTGATGCAAGTTCTTTATCAGGCTGCGCGAATATGAGCTCAAACTCCCAGTTTCAAACCGGGGACCTGATGTTGGAAGGGTGTACTTTGTGATCCTCGAGATGTCACGTAAGCCTTTCCATTTCTGTTGCGATGTCTGTTAAGACTTAATACACATGCTAAATACTGTTGTTTGCACATAATTGTTTCTCTTTCGTTTGAAAACCGTATCTTATGATTAATAATTAATTGGACTACCTAGATGAATAGTTTAGATGATCGTAAAATTTGGGCATGCAGCTGTTACATACATCGACTCGAGTGCTGTTCAAGCTCTCAAGGACCTGAACCAAGAATACAAAGCACGCGACATCCAGGTTCTTATCCTGAGCACTTCTTCTATTCTACAGTATGAAAACTCTTAATGTATCTGCGTGTTAAAACCCTGGGAGGCCTTTTATATTACTTGCAGATCGCTATAGCGAACCCTAACCGGCAGGTGCACCTACTGCTGTCAACAGCGGGCATCATAGACATGATCGGTGCAGGGTGGTGTTTCGTGCGGGTGCATGACGCCGTGCAAGTATGCCTCCAGCATGTGCAGAGTTCATCATCAAATTCCATTAAGCTATCCCCACAGGCATCTGGGAACTTGACGGACTCTCCCAAGGCACAGCAGCGGCATGGCTTCCTCAAGAACCTCTGGAAAGCACAGGATGGGAATGGGAGCACCGATGAGGCTCAGTCTTTGCTGCGCCAAAACCTTGTGTAATACTCTTACCAGTTTCCCCCTTCACTGCCAATCGGGATGCATGCATTTGTATCTTTGTTGTTGTATGCATATAGAGTACAAGGATGTAATTAGTCAATTACCGGTTGTTGTGTTGTTCATACAGTAGGAATGTAGGATTGTGTTGTATCAGGACAGTGTAGATACGTCAGCTATCTGTAATATCTGTTGTCGAATGGCTGGTTCTCTGTATCATAACAATGTAATCTATATATTACAACACCACAGAGTAGCGATTTGGCTACCGTGAAGAATTGAGATTCTTGCAAAAAAAAAGTAACATGAATCCACGAGAGTGATAAGCTGTCAGCATCCAATGTCAGGAAAATGTGAGTCTTGGTTCAGCTATTGTTAATGCTCCCAATACATAATGCTTAAGTTGTTGCTTGGTTATTTCATTGAGTGTCAAGCAGCAGCGATTGTATAGGAAAACTGTAATGATCTTCTTCTTGCAATGTAACTGAATTATTAGACATGAAGAAAAAATTTGTACTTCCATTGCTGTTATTATTGTGAATTTCCATGTTTTACGTTGTTCCGTGGAGGCGTGGAGCACTGTATTACTTGATTCGTCCGTGTATTCTTCTTGGCATATAACAGTTCACGGACGTATGTTGGAGCAAGTTTGACCTTGTTTTCTGACGAGGAGAGACACATAATTGGGTGCAGGTGATGACCGGAGGGTATGTACAACTTTCTTTTCTTGAGAGTGTGTACACTACAACTTTCTGATGGTTCGGAAAGAAACAACACAGGCCGGGGGCTAAATCCCTCCTGGATTTGCTCCCCGAGCTCCATCCGCCCCGGATCTGGGCTCAACGGCACCCCACCTCGCATGAGGTGGCCAGATCCCTCACCTTCAAGCCGCCGTCGCCCACAGAGACAGCCAGCAGCCTCACCGCGCAGCATGCCGACACCACCGCACAAGGCCGAAGCGTCGGACCACCACCGCGCCAAAAACTCCACAAACTCCTCGTCGGCGCTCCTCCGAGCACCTCCGCAGCGGGGATGGAGCAGGGAGACCTTATTCCTACGCCAGGACGCCGCCGCCGCCTCGCCATCCTGACCAAGAAACCCTAAACTACAGAAAGCAGACCTAATCCCCACCCACCGGCGATGATCCGTGGTCTGCACCTCCTCAGAGAGCCATGAGGGCCCTCCGATTCGGAGCTGACCGCCGGACTCGCCGGTGAGAGGGCACTCTCCCGCGGTCGCCTCCCTCTCGCCTCTGTGCACTGTAGCAGGGGAAATGGCACGAGAAGGGGAAAACTGCTGGTTCTCACACTCACGAGAGCGCGCAAGATGGAAGGAGACTGACTGGTGCAATATTTTCATAACAGCTACTGGGGTGTTTTGGATTTAGTATGCTGCATTTTGTCCCTAGCTCCCCGAATCATTGTATCTTGAAAGATGTGACTAATTATCAGTCGATTCAGAATAACTCAGTTTTCATGTTTTCATCAAATCTTAGTTGTAACTTATAACTAGCATGAATTATGAAAAAAAATCTAATGGTCCTTACCCTTTTTTTAGTTACATTTTTACTTGTAACTACAAAATTCTCAGTTGCAAACCCACACTTACAACTAAAAAAACTTAGTTGCAATTCAACTTGCAACTCATATATGCAGAAACCATGATGCAATCAGACAATGTAAAACTTGACTAAGCACTAACTCGGTTCTCAGCTTTGACAAGTAGCAGCCCTCTTTTGAATGGTCATCTATGCAACTAGGAGAAAAGGGAAGGTATCCGGTTTGCAATCCAATCAAGGAGCCAACCATTAACTTGATTTTTTTGTTTTTGGAGAAAAGGCACTTGGCCCGGCTTTATAGGAGAAGATAAGTTCAACAGTCTTTTACAGTTCTCAACCACGAACTTGATTGAGTTCAAATTGAATAAAGGCTGAGCAAGGCCAACTATGCAAGTGTGAGCGCGCCCGGCCGCCACCGGGGATTTGCATGTGGAGGAGCCCCTATCTTGTGTATCTCCTTCTCCTAGCTATGGTCTGCTCCGCTCAGTTCCAAGTTCCAACAAGGGAGCATGTCGATAGAAAAAAAAACACGAAGGGCGACAGACAAAATGGTCCATGTCAAGCATCAGGGCACCACACAAAGAACGTTATCTTCTGGAAGAATTTAGGCACCCAGCTCTCGTTAACGCTGCCCGTGAAGGGAGAGTCACGCATGGTGACAAAGCTACACACGGGACGAAGACGACGGTACATGCATGCATGTCTCTTCCCTGACAACGAAGCGGCAGAGCCTTCCAAGAGGGCGTATCGGTTCTGTTCTTCTACTCCTCTCCTCCGCGTGCATAAATACCGGAGCTAAGCACAAGCAGACGACGTTCAAATCAATGGCGCCTCTGTTTCTCAAGAAGATGGACCGTTCTGGCGCCACCAGAATGCGCAGTTCGCACCTGCTCCTGCTACTGGTTGCGCTGCTCTCTTGTTTCCAGTGTCACCTCGCCGTCCGGCATGACCCGAAGCGCACGCCTGCCGTCGTCCACCCCGGCGGCGCGGCCACGGATGCTGCTTCCTCAGGTGCGCCACTAGCTTCAGATTGAAGTTGTTATTACCTTACGTTCGGGCAAAAGTCCTAGCTAACATTCGGGCGCGATTCTTGTGCCATGTCGATCGATCGCAGGTGCCCCGGACGCCGTTCGGTGCCACGACAGGGCCGTCTGCAGCGAGAAGGGCCTGTTCTTCCCGCCGATCCCGCTCGTGCCGGAGCCGCCCAACATCGGCGGCGTGCCCATCCCTCCGAACCCGATCACGCCGGCGCCGCCGTCCCTCGTCCCGCCGGTGTTCCCCACCCCGTCTCCGCCGTCCATTCTGCCGCCGCTCGTCCCGCAGCCGCCGCCGGCGTCGTTGATACCGCCGATACTGCCGCTGCCGTTGCTTAACCCGCCGCCTCCGCCACCACCGCCCCCGTCCATCCTGCCGCCGGTGCCCTTCTTACCGCCGACGCCGTTGATCCCTGGCTTCCCTGGCGTGCCTCCAGCTTCTTCCTCGAAGAACGGCCGACCGGCGAAACCATGAGGAGATGCTAGTCTTCTTGCGCCGAAATATCTTCGTGAACGACATCCTATACCCAACATACTCCATTGTGTGCCCGTGCACTCCACTGTGTCTGTGACTCTGCCGTGGTTTTTCTTTGTTTTCGATGGCACTCCTCATATTAATCGAGCATATTTTGAGTTGCAATGTACTTCCTCCCTTCTATATTACTTATTCTAGATTTAGATGTATCCACACACAAAATATATCTAGACATATCTAAATAAGCCAAGTGCTGGCTCTCATGCATTATTGTAGGTTTATTGAAAACCCTAGACTCGCACTTCTGAGTTGTTCTAATAGCAATGAAGAAACACGAGGTTTTCCCAAATAGTTCATTCTCAATTAAGGTTGGCTCGGAAATAAGGTTTTAGGAGGATACGTGGCTAGATAATATTATACTCCGAGAATAATATCTAGCTCTGTGTAACGTTGTGTGTCACGAATATACCTGTGCATTTCTCGCCGGGCCGACCAAAGCCCGAGGCAAAAAATCCTGGCACAGGCCCAGCCCGGCCCGACCGTTGGGCCGAAAAAAGTGGCCCAAGCCTGACCCATCAAGGAGAAAGCCCATCGGGCCTTGAGCCGGGCCGCTTTAGTAAAACGCGTAAAATCACGGCCCATGCTCGGCCCGGTCCAAGCATCGGGCCACAAAATCAGGCCCAGGCCTGGCCCAGAGGCATGGTCAGGTCGGGTTTGGCCCGGGAATTTTGGGCCGGGCTGTAATAACCCAGAACATAGGAACATCTAAAGGTAGATTTAGAAATGGGATGTGCATTTCATCGCAAAACGAGGGAAATTTTCGCGTCTTATTGTAACTAAACCTAAGAGGGATCGAGGTTCTCTCTCAATTGCAATTAGAGTTAAGCAATGTGAGTTATGAAATTTCGACATGATCTCTTTTGTATCTTGTTGATTTTGGGAGTTGATTTTATTTGACAAGTTATATTGAATTTACAACTCAAAGAATAAAAGTTAAACAATATAGAATATAAATTATGAGTTCATAATTCAAATACACTTCATAATTCAAATACAATTCATAAATTCAAATCACTTTGGATTTCAAATTACAATATACAAATCATTTATAAGTAAATGATACAAAGCTAATTGAGCTCATAAGGAAATTTGAGCTTTATTGATTTACACACACATATACAATGTCTTTACAATATTCTCTATACAAGAATTGAATGAATTATAAACAGAAATAAAAATAAGATTACATCAATTGATCCTAAACTAATGACTTGGAAGAATTGCTTCCTAGGTCATATTCATCTTCAAAACCTGCAAAACAGAAAGAAAAGCTATACAGGGGGTTAAATAGTAAGTCAGTAACCAGCCAGGGGTGAACCAAGTGTCACTGACACTTGTGTTTATCCAAAACCTTGGACAACACAAGGATAAGATGAAGCAGACCAACCCTGGGCATGCACAGAGGGCTCAAGTTTCACCAAAGGGCTTCACAACTCATGAAGATGTTGTGCAAGCAACAGCACAACACCATAGCTGAGTCACCAGCCAAGCCAGGGTTGTGTGCCACAGCCAGAGAAGAAAGACCAGAGGTAAAAGTAGGGTAGAAACCCTAGAAACCAGGCACAGTCGACCAGATCACCATTTTATCCAGCAACAACCAAGAAACAGCAATAGTTCATCCAGTTCTTGCTCAAGAACAACACAAGAAACCACAGGAACCATTTATCCATCCAAAACCCAACAGAAACCATGAGATCATGAACAATACCATAAGGAGCTAGGAGGAGAAGGACAAGTCACAAAACCATCAAGCAACTGCTCAACAACAGTCAAGCTTATCTATCTAGGAGCTGGAACCAGTTATACCAAGTTCGTGGAGAGGATCTAGTGGATCCAATCCATCATTCATGCATGACACAGGTCATGATTGATGAGATGCTCAAGGGGTGATCATCACTTGGTGATTGACCAATGATCACCGGCAGTAAAAGGGAGCCAATAGAACCTAAACCATCCAGATACTATTTTTGTGCATATGAACAAGAAGTGTAAAGAACGAGAGTTGTTGAAACTAGCATATTGGAAGATTAATTGGCCAAAATAACCATGAGCAGCCACAATATTATAAATCTCTTCCTCTTGACCAAATTTGTAACCCTCATTAATAGATGCACAGATGTGCACACAGGCACAGAAAGCACCAGTAGAAGATTTACAGGTTATAAAAGCTACCAAGGACCACCTAGTGAAACCCTAGCTACTAAACCATCAGAAACACCCAAGATTTCTTCGCATGCAAGCATAATGGTATTCATAGCATGTATGATGTCCTATTATGCAAGCAGAGATGAGTAGCCAACAAGATTTAGCCAATTGTGTGAGCAACCAATCTATAGGAAAGCAACAGAGGTCACATCAAACACAAAACCATCCATTTAACCAAGTATATAAGCCATCACTATCCAGAAATGGATTCAGACCTTATTTATTTCCAAATTAATTCATGGAAATACTAACTCATGCACAACAAGGCATTTAATCAACACCGCATAAGCAGTTCATCCATAAATAATTCATTCAAGCATAAATATATAGTAAACCATGCTTGAACAGGATAATAGCATCACAGAGAGGCAACAGTCACATGAATCATTGCTTACTAGCAATAGGATCTTGTCCAATGAGCTTTGGACAGCAATAGCAACACATACACACACTTGTGCATTTTCCAGAGCAAGAATAAGCCACAGTAGTAGTAGATAATTCATTTAAATGGCCAAAGAGTAAGCCAGTAACTAGCTACTAGCATTTAATTGATCAAATGGATCAATTAGATCAAGCTAAGACAGAACATAGCATCATAAGCATGCAGTGATCCAAGGATTGGATCAACTGAAGCCTACACAGGGCATGGGTGAGCATCACTGACACCACAAGTTTCAGTAGTGCAAACCTAGGCCAATCACAAGCCATTAGCAAGCAATTGCATAGCATAGAATTACAAGTGGATAGCACATGTGATCAACCAGTAGGCATATGAACAAGTAGGCACAACATAGTAAGCCAATAAGCATAGGAATTGCATCAAAAGGTTTAGGAGTAGGACATAGCATGCACAGCAGCATAGCAAGGACAGTAGCACAACAACATCACATGAACAGCAAGAACGACAACACAAGCAGTAGCATAGCAAGCACGACAACACGTCAAGCACAACAGCAACAACATATGCTAGAGGCAGTAGACACATATCGAGAAGGAATAGATGGAGAAGAGGAGGTAGAAGAAGCAGAAGGGGGTTACCTGGTGAGGAACGAGTCGCAGTAATGGTGGCACGGTGGCATAGGCCAGACACGGCGGCGCCAAACCGCGGCCAGTCCCGTGCCAGGCCACGCACACCACGAGGGAAGGCAGAGAACACCCAGGAGTGGCGAGGAAGCGCAGATCGGCGGAGATCGTCACGGATCCGTTGGCATCTGCGAGCATCGCACACGCACGCGCACGGTCGAGTACGAGATCGACGAAACTAAGCGGACGAGCAGATGCACCATCGCGCGCTGAATCGTTCGAGCACCACGTCATGCCTTGGTTCGGTCGGAGCTGGCCGTAGCACGGCGGCGACCATGGTGGCGACACGGTTGCCACCGAATCGCCTAGGGGTTAGGGTTTCGCAAGCGAAGCGGTGAGCGAGAGAGAGAGTGAGGTGGGCCGAGGGACTCGGTACCACCGAACCGTTTTGGACTGGCTCGGTTGGCCGTCCAAATGGGCCAAAGTAGTGGGTCGGCCCAATTGGGCTAGGGGTATTTCTGTCTTTTTGTTTTCACAAATAACTAGTGAATTCTACCAAATAAAAATAAATGGAAAATACCTCAAAAAATCCAAGAAAAATAGGATTAATGAATAACAAATTATTCTTAATAATAATAAAATAAGAAATGAAATTTGTTATACAATTTCAAATTTTGAAATTTTTGAATTCAAATTTAAACTTTAAATTTTAATTGTAATTTTTCCTTGGATTTAAAAATCAAGGAAAATTCAAAATGAATTCAAATAATTATTATTCAAATAACTTCAAAGGAAGTTCTATTATTCCAAGTCATTTCTTTTAAAGATTAAGATTTTCCAAAAAGGGAAATATCTTAATAATTCAAAATTCATGAATAATTCCAAAATGAGGAAAACCCTATTTTTTCCTTATTTGGAATAAATATTTTCCAAAGGAAAATATCAACTATTTTTCAATTCTTTTCTTATTAGAAAAGAAAACCATGTTAAAGTACTTAAAGTACCGCCAAAGGCACCAATACTTAATTCAACCCTAATTCTTAATAACCATGTCGGGGTAAGGGATTCAACATGAAATAATACATACATTCATGCATCATTTGGATCTTATAACATTGTCTTTACCGGACAATGATGCTTCTTTACAGAACCCGAGGTTCAGGTTCAATCCAACACTTCGAACTGCATTATCTCGCAGTCACCAGGCAAGTTCACTCTTGCTCATGTCACCTTGATTATTTTATATCAATTTACCGCAAAAGTACTATACTTATCATTTCTTCATTGAAACGCAAATTTTACTTTCCCAATTATGAATATGACTATGTGGTGGGCAATGGAACCATGGTATGTGTTGATATGGTGGAGGTTCCATTGCAAGGGTTCTATAAATCTAGGACTAATCACCAATGATGTCTAGTGATTCTAACGCCGTACAATTCACGTTAACCATAAGATCTATAATGGCTCTGGGGAAGTCAGTTGTATCTTTTCCCTCTTGCATATCAACGGAGTTGATGGAGCCTGGCTGGGTGTTGGGGATAACACTGCAGTAGGTTGGGAAATCCTTTAAAATCCTCACCCGTGTGGATGAGAGGCTCTATCGTCTATGAAGGATTGTCCGTAGTACACCGGGGGTAAAGCCGTATGATTGGGAGATGTCTACCGGGGGTGTACGGATGGACAAAAGGGTGGGTATGCAAGGTCACGGAGAACACAGTGATTTGCTTGGATCTTACACCTGGCCTCACACCAAGGAAGTGTGGACGAGAAACGCGTCTCGGTTGGTATCAAGGATAAGTTCTCTTATGAGAAAAGTAACGCACCTCTGCAGAGGGTATCAAACTATGGCAGTCACTCCTTGTTCCGGGAAGGGAACTACGAACGCGGCAGGAAAGGAACTCCATGAAGTTCTGTTCAACCTGTGAACACTGGCAGGCATAGTTTTCTGAATAAAATAAACCTTTTGAAGAAATGTTTGCAAAACATGCATTGACATGAGATTTTCTGATCAATGGTTGTAGCTAGTGCATCAAACACATTTTCCCTTTTGAGCTTGCTGAGTACCTATGCACTCACTTTCTTTCGATACCCTTGCTAGACTGTGAGAATGAAGTGGAGGCCACTGACGGAGCACCGGAAGGCGACTACAAGCTGGTCTATGAAGAACCTGATGTGATCGGAGGAGTGGAAGGCGTGGACTATGGGATAGTCTACGGGCCCGACAACAATGAGGTGGAGGAGTAGTGTCATACCCTAGTGTCATAGAGCCGAGCAACGTAGAAACTTACCTAAATAAGTTGCTGAGCTCAATTTACTATTCATGCTGGTTTGTAATGAACTTAAGTAGTATCTTAGGGTGTTCTCATCGGACCTATGAGAATACCAAATTGTTAAGTCTGTGATTGTAATATAATCTCGAGTGTTATGACCTGCAATGTTTCTGTTGTACCACTCTGAGGGATGTGATATTTGTGAAGAAGCCCATTCATGAAGATCATATCAACAACTTGTTTACTACAACATGCAGTGGTATGTTGGGTCACCGCACGGGCCGACCGGGCCGAGCTGCCCATGGCCAGGCATAGTCACGAAAGTGAAACGACCGCTAAGAGCATCTCTAGCAGAGCCCGAACTCGCGGCCGAAACCGCAAAATTCCAGCGAGAATAGGGGTTCGGGCCAAAACTGGGCCAGAACGGAGCCCGAACTCGCGTCCTGGCCCGTATAACGAGTTTAGGTCCCCAAGAAATCGATCGGTCGCCCCGTATTAAAAGGGTTCACGGAGGGGAGTTCGGTTCGCAAACTCTACTCCCCTCCACCATTCCATTCCCTCCGCCGCCAAGCCCCTTTTTCGGCGAGCAATCCAGCAGAGCCCAGGCACCGATCCACCCTCCGCGTCGGCGCGATGGCGTCCCTTGGTGGCTCCCAAGGCCGTGGCGCCGGATTGGCGGCGGTGACTCGCTGCCGCATCCACCCGTGTTCCGCGGCGGAGCGACGCAAATGGAACCGATCGGAGGGCGCGCGCAAGTGCAGCGCCCACCGGTGGACGAACTAGGGGCTCACGCCCCCAGGGAAGCTCGCCAGGTACGGCAATGCCGGCGAGGGCTCCTCGTCCGGCCAATCAAGTCGCACACCATGGCTCCCCATCGCGTACAGCAGCGAGGACGAGGACCTCGTCCCCACGCATTCACCCACCATCTCCGCCGGCGACTACGTCCACTACAGCGATGAGGAGGAGGCCGTCCTCGCGCAGACCAAGGCCATCAGCGAGGCGGAGGCTCGCGCTCGCTTCCGCCGGGAGGAGGCGAATGCCGTCCGCCAGGTCCAAGAATACGAGGCGGCCCGCCGGGAGGCCCGTGTCCGCCGCGTGAAGCTCGAAATAGTCGAGCTTGACGCCGACGACGCGTGAATCTCTCCACGACAGCGTCAGTGCCGTCTGCCGCCGACACACTGCGCCACCACCGGCACCGCCGCGCGCATAGGCCACTGTTTTAGGCCGCATTTTTCTTATCTAACTAGTGCTCGCCGGTGTACAACTACTTTAGCTTTAATTTGTCGAACTATGTAAGTTTTGATGCTCAATCGGAGCATCAAATTTATCTCGAACTATGATCATCGCCTAATTTACCCGCGCCATTTTGAATTCCGTTTTTCAGTTCCACTTTTACGGTTTCTAATATGTGACAACGGTTTTCCGGCCCGTAAACACGAGTTCGGTGAACTGAACTCGCTTTTTCAGTTCACGTGGTTATGTGCTCTGCTAGAGATGTTCTAAGGTGTTTAAAACTTCACCACCGAATGTGACATTTAGAAGAGATCTTGTTGGTCCCTGACTAACATCATGGAATGCTTTGCTACAATGTCTGGCTTTGGTCCTATTAATGCAGGGCCGACGAGTTTCTTTTGGAATCTACATGAGAGTGGTAAATTCTCCATGGATTCTATGTACACGACATTGATCCAGCTATTGTTCCTTATCCCGCTGGTGTTCCCCGCCCCGTCTCCATCGTCCATTCTGCAACCGCTCGCCCCACAGCCATTGTTGGCATCGTTGATACCGTCTGTGTTGCCGCTACCACTCCTTAACCCGCCGCCACCGCCGACCATCCTGCCGCCGTTGATCCATTGTGTGCTGCCAGTTTCCTCCTTGAAGAATGGTCATCCAAAAAAACCGTAAGGAAGAAGATGCTAGTATTCTTGCAGCGACTGAGAGATCAATCGTTGACAACTTATACTTAGAGGACTTTTACGGTAGGGACATACAAATACCAACACCCAACCAACCAGATCGATAACCCAGAATTATATATACTTGTTGACCAATGGAGTAGTATTTTTTACCAAAGAGAAAATTCAGTAGATAAAAAAAAGCATCCCCTAGAAATGGCAGGCGAGATCATGTTGGGCATGCTCCTTCTAATGGGTATCCTTCTCATGTGGATTGTGAGGAGATGACATATTGAAGCCTTTCAAGCAGCCCAAACTGGTGCAACAACCTACTACCCATTAGGGTAATGACCGAGGGTTATTTTGGACATTGCACATGAGAGAGAAGATAAGACTCCCATCCAGCCACCACTAGGTGGAGTGACTAAAATCCAAGAGAACCTCCGTTGGATAAGAAAACCAAGAGAGAAGGGAAAGAGAGAAAGTTGAAGAAAGAAGCTAAATCAAGTGCCATGCCTTGCTGACAAGGTTCTGAAGACCAGATCTGCATCATTTTCTCCTTCAAGTTGTTATTCCACCATATTTGACCATATTGCTCCAATCCCTAGCTCTTGTTGCCCCCAATCTTATTGTTGGCATCCAAGATATACTTGTATCTTGATGTCCCTTTTTCCCAAATAGTCTACGGTCTTACGCCCCTAGCTAGCTGGTTCTCCCTGAAATGCGATGAGATACTTTTGGGGGTAGGCATTGTTAGAGAGATATTTGTATATTGTATTTTCCGTAGTAGTTAGGGGGTTCCCTGCATATTTCACACATGTACATATACTATATATTATGGCAGTTGGCTCCGTGGAATATAATTTGCATATTCCTAACATGGTATCAGAGCAAGAGCAAGGTTAGCTCTTCCGCACGCGCAACTCGTGTTCGTGTAACACGTACATATCGATTTTTTTCTCTTCTCCCAATTCTTGAAGCTCTCTCCCGTTGTTGGTCGCCGCCATCTAGCCAGCCGTCATCTAGCACGCCGCTGTAGCAGTCTCCCTCATCTCCTCCGGCCGCCGCCGTCATCCTTTTCTCTGCCGCTGCTGGCAGGTCTCTCTCGGCTGCTGTAGGCCGCCACCAGGGCCGGCCGCCCCGCCTGTCCCGGCCACGCGCATCGGTTGCTGGAGCTGTTGCCGTCCTCCTGTTTCCATCGTAGTCTGTCCAGTCAGGCCTCTCTGGTTCGATCTAGGAGAGTTGACCCGATCCAGATCTCCCAAAAAAAACTCAAAAAAAAAACAGGAAACATTGTTTCAGCATGGTCTCCTCACACCAGTCATCTTTCGACAATGTTGCGTGCCTTCCATCAGTACTTGGTGCTTGTTCGGTTTCTTGGTCTGTTTTCACACAAGATGGTGAGTGTTGTACATGGACACTTCTGCAGCACCCTCTCGTGACAGTGACCATGGTATGTCGACTCGCCGCTCTACATCGACACCTTGCTGTTGTGGTTGTTTAACGTCGACTTCAAATATGGCGCCTCGCCGCTCTACATCGACACCTCTCGCGGCTTCTACCCGTAGTTGTGGCCGCTGATACGTCTCCGACGTATCGATAATTTCTTATGTTCCATGCCACATTATTGATGATATCTACATGTTTTATGCACACTTTATGTCATATTCGTGCATTTTCTGGAACTAACCTATTAACAAGATGCCGAAGTGCCGATTCTTTGTTTCTGCTGTTTTTGGTTTCAGAAATCCTAGTAACGAAATATTCTCGGAATTGGACGAAATCAACGCCCAGGGTCCTATTTTGCCACGAAGCTTCCAGAAGACCGAAGAGGAGACGAAGTGGGGCCACGAGGTGGCCACACCCTAGGGCGGCGCGGCCTGGCCCCTGGCCGCGCTGGCCTGTAGTGTGGGCCCCTCGTGCCGCCTCTTGACCTGCCTTTCCGCCTACTTAAAGCCTCCGTCGCGAAACCCCCAGTACCGAGAGCCACGATACGGAAAACCTTCCAGAGACGCCGCCGCCACCAATCCCATCTCGGGGGATTCAGGAGATCGCCTCCGGCACCCTGCCGGAGAGGGGATTCATCTCCCGGAGGACTCTACGCCGCCATGGTCGCCTCCGGAGTGATGTGTGAGTAGTCTACCCCTGGACTATGGGTTCATAGCAGTAGCTAGATGGTTGTCTTCTCCCCATTGTGCTTAATTGTCGGATCTTGTGAGCTGCCTAACATGATCAAGATCATCTATCTGTAATTCTATGTGTTGCGTTTGTTGGGATCCGATGAATAGAGAATACTTGTTATGTTGATTATCAAAGTTATGTCTATGTGTTGTTTATGATCTTGCATGCTCTCCGTTACTAGTAGATGCTCTGGCCAAGTAGATGCTTGTAACTCCAAGAGGGAGTATTTATGCTCGATAGTGGGTTCATGTCTCCGTGAATGGGGAAGTGACGAGAAATCTCTAAGATTATGGATGTCTTGTTGCCACTAGGGATAAAACATTGGTGCTATGTTCGAGGACGTAGTTACCGATTACATTACGCGCAATACTTAATGCAATTGTCTGTTGTTAGCAACTTAATACCGGAGGGGTTCGGATGATAACTTTGAAGGTGGACTTTTTAGGCATAGATGCATGCTGGATAGCGGTCTATGTACTTTGTCGTAATGCCCAATTAAATCTCACAATACTCATCATAATATGTATGTGCATGGTCATGCCCTCTTTATTTGTCAATTGCCCAACTGTAATTTGTTCACCCAACATGCTGTTTATCTTATGGGAGAGACACCTCTAGTGAACTGTGGACCCCGGTCCAATTCTCTATACTGAAATACAATCTACTGCAATATTGTTCTACTGTTTTCTGCAAACAATCATCATCCACACTATACATCTAATCCCTTGTTACAGCAAGCCGGTGAGATTGACAACCTCACTGTTTCGTTGGGGCAAAGTACTTTGGTTGTGTTGTGCAGGTTCCACGTTGGCGCCGGAATCCCTGGTGTTGCGCCGCACTACATCCCGCCGCCATCAACCTTCAACGTGCTTCTTGGCTCCTACTGGTTCATAAACCTTGGTTTCATACTGAGGGAAAACTTGCCGCTGTACGCATCACACCTTCCTCTTGGGGTTCCCAACGGACGCGTGCTGTACGCGTATCAAGCTCTTTTTCTGGCGCCGTTGCCGGGGAGATCAAGACACGCTGCAAGGGGAGTCTCCACATCCCAATCTCTTTACTTTGTTTTTGTCTTGCTTAGTTTTATTTACTACTTTGTTTGCTGCACTAAATCAAAATACAAAAAAAATTAGTTGCTAGTTTTACTTTATTTGTTATCTTGTTTGCTATATCAAAAAAAAATTAGTTACTTGTATTTGCTTTACTTATTTCATAATGTTTCCTCCTAAGTTTGTTCTTAAAGATGTACCGGTAGGCCGAGGGTCTATCCTTGGGAAAGATAATATAGAAGATTTTTTCACTCATATTAGTACGGTTGAAGATTTTGAAGATAGACACTTGGTAGAACTTGCTCCTACTTATGAAATTGTTGTTGCTTCTTTAGTACACGCGTTAGAAGCTAGATTTGTTAATCTTAATCCTGTGATTCAACATATGTTTCTTACACTCAGTGATATGGAAGAAGGAGAAAAGAAAGATTTTGTATTAGAAACCCTTCTTAAAGAATTTGGGGGAATAGCGAGAGAAGCTAGAAAAGTCTTCACTAAATATAATATGCTAGGCTCTTATACCAACTTTGCCAGTACCCTTGAGAAGATAGAAAAGGGATAGACAAAAGTACACTAATGAAGTTAATTATGAGGGGGATATTAAAACATCAATACCTTGCAAGCTCTTGGGAATGTGTGAGGCACTAGAAAAGAATTTTGATTGGATTGTCCCTGAAGATTTGTTTGATGAGAGTAGCAAGCCCAAGACTAATGAAAAGGGAACCTCTGAAACTCACATAGAAAAGATAAAATGCATAGTTGAGAAAACTCCACACCCCGCTGTAGATGCACCATCCTTTGATAATACTTGATACACACTTTCTGCGCCTAGCTGAAAGGCGTTAAAGAAAAGCGCTTATGGGAGACAACCCATGTTTTTACTACAGTACTTTGTTTTTATTTTGTGTCTTGGAAGTTGTTTACTACTGTAGCAACCTCTCCTTATCTTAGTTTAGTGTTTTGTTGTGCCAAGTAAAGTCGTTGATAGTAAAGTTCATACTAGATTTGGATTACTGCGCAGAAACAGATTTCTTTGCTGTCACGAATCTGGGCTGTTTTCTCTGTAGGTAACTCAGAAAATTATGCCAATTTACGTGAGTAATCCTCAGATATGTACACAACTTTCATTCAATTTGAGCATTTTCATTTAAGCAAGTCTGGTGCCTCGATAAAATTCGTCAATAGGCTGTTCTGTTTTGACAGATTCTGCCTTTTATTTCGCATTGCCTCTTTTGCTATGTTGGATGAATTTCTTTGATCCATTAATGTCCAGTAGCTTTATGCAATGTCCAGAAGTGTTAAGAATGATTGTGTCACCTCTGAACATGTTAATTTTTATTGTCCACTAATCCTCTAATGAGTTGTTCTAAGTTTGGTGTGGAGGAAGTTTTCAAGGATCAAGAGAGGAGTATGATGCAACATGATCAAGGAGAGTGAAAGCTCTAAGCTTGGGGATGCCCCGGTGGTTCACCCCTGCATATTCTAAGAAGACTCAAGCGTCTAAGCTTGGGGATGCCCAAGGCATCCCCTTCTTCATCGACAACATTATCAGGTTTCTCCCCTGAAACTATATTTTTATTCCATCACATCTTATGTGCTTTTCTTGGAGCGTCGGTTTGTTTTTGTTTTTGGTTTTGTTTGAATAAAATGGATCCTAGCATTCACTTTGTGGGAGAGAGACACGCTCCGCTGTAGCATATGGACAAGTATGTCCTTAGGCTCTACTCATAGTATTCATGGCGAAGTTTCTTCTTCGTTAAATTGTTATATGGTTGGAATTGGAAAATGATACATGTAGTAATTGCTATAAATGTCTTGGGTAATGTGATACTTGGCAATTGTTGTGCTCATGTTTAAGCTCTTGCATCATATGCTTTGCACCCATTAATGAAGAAATACATAGAGCATGCTAAAATTTGGTTTGCATATTTGGTCTCTCTAAGGTCTAGATAATTTCTAGTATTGAGTTTGAACAACAAGGAAGACGGTGTAGAGTCTTATAATGTTTTCAATATGTCTTTTATATGAGTTTTGCTGCACCGGTTCATCCTTGTGTTTGTTTCAAATAACCTTGCTAGCCTAAACCTTGTATCGAGAGGGAATACTTCTCATGCATCCAAAATCCTTGAGCCAACCACTATGCCATTTGTGTCCACCATACCTACCTACTACATGGTATTTATCCGCCATTCCAAAGTAAATTGCTTGAGTGCTACCTTTAAAATTCCATCATTCACCTTTGCAATATATAGCTCATGGGACAAATAGCTTAAAAACTATTGTGGTATTGAATATGTACTTATGCACTTTATCTCTTATTAAGTTGCTTGTTGTGCGATAACCATGTTCACTGGGGACGCCATCAACTACTCTTTGTTGAATATCATGTGAGTTGCTATGCATGTTCGTCTTGTCTGAAGTAAGAGAGATCTACCACCTTATGGTTAAGCATGCATATTGTTAGAGAAGAACATTGGGCCGCTAACTAAAGCCATGATTCATGGTGGAAGTTTCAGTTTTGGACATATATCCTCAATCTCATATGAGAAAATTATTAATTGTTGTTACATGCTTATGCATAAAAGAGGAGTCCATTATCTGTTGTCTATGTTGTCCCGGTATGGATGTCTAAATTGAGAATAATCAATAGCGAGAAATCCAATGCGAGCTTTCTCCTTAGACCTTTGTACAGGCGGCATAGAGGTACCCCTTTGTGACACTTGGTTAAAACATGTGCATTGCGATGATCCGGTAGTCCAAGCTAATTAGGACAAGGTGCGGGCACTATTAGTATACTATGCATGAGGCTTGCAACTTGTAAGATATAATTTACATGATACATATGCTTTATTACTACCGTTGACAAAATTGTTTCATGTTTTCAAAATCAAAGCTCTAGCACAAATATAGCAATCGATGCTTTTCCTCTATGGAGGACCATTCTTTTACTTTCATTGTTGAGTCAGTTCACCTATTTCTCTCCACCTCAAGAAGCAAACACTTGTGTGAACTGTGCATTGATTCCTACATACTTGCATATTGCACTTATTATATTACTCTATGTTGACAATATCCATGAGATATACATGTTACAAGTTGAAAGCAACCGCTGAAACTTAATCTTCCTTTGTGTTGCTTCAATGCTTTTGCTATGAATTATTGCTTTATGAGTTAACTCTTATGCAAGACTTATTGATGCTTGTCTTGAAGTACTATTCATGAAAAGTCTTTGCTATATGATTCACTTGTTTACTCATGTCATATACATTGTTTTGATCGCTGCATTCACTACATATGCTTTACAAATAGTATGATCAAGGTTATGATGGCATGTCACTCCAGAAATTATCTGTGTTATCGTTTTACCTGCTCGGGACGAGCAGAACTAAGCTTGGGGATGCTGATACGTCTCCGACGTATCGATAATTTCTTATGTTCCATGCCACATTATTGATGATATCTACATGTTTTATGCACACTTTATGTCATATTCGTGCATTTTCTGGAACTAACCTATTAACAAGATGCCGAAGTGCCGATTCTGTTTTCTGCTGTTTTTGGTTTCAGAAATCCTAGTAACGAAATATTCTCGGAATTGGACGAAATCAACGCCCAGGGTCCTATTTTGCCACGAAGCTTCCAGAAGACCGAAGAGGAGACGAAGTGGGGCCACGAGGCGGCCACACCCTAGGGCGGCGCGGCCTGGCCCCTGGCCGCGCCGGCCTGTAGTGTGGGCCCCTCGTGCCGCCTCTTGACCTGCCCTTCCGCCTACTTAAAGCCTCCGTCGCGAAACCCCCAGTACCGAGAGCCACGATACGGAAAACCTTCCAGAGACGCCGCCGCCGCAAATCCCATCTCGGGGGATTCAGGAGATCGCCTCCGGCACCCTGCCGGAGAGGGGATTCATCTCCCGGAGGACTCTACGCCGCCATGGTCGCCTCCGGAGTGATGTGTGAGTAGTCTACCCCTGGACTATGGGTCCATAGCAGTAGCTAGATGGTTGTCTTCTCCCCATTGTGCTTAATTGTCGGATCTTGTGAGCTGCCTAACATGATCAAGATCATCTATCTGTAATTCTATGTGTTGCGTTTGTTGGGATCCGATGAATAGAGAATACTTGTTATGTTGATTATCAAAGTTATGTCTATGTGTTATTTATGATCTTGCATGCTCTCCGTTACTAGTAGATGCTCTGGCCAAGTAGATGCTTGTAACTCCAAGAGGGAGTATTTATGCTCGATAGTGGGTTCATGTCTCCGTGAATCTGGGGAAGTGACAGAAATCTCTAAGATTATGGATGTGCTGTTGCCACTAGGGATAAAACATTGGTGCTATGTTCGAGGACGTAGTTACTGATTACATTACGCGCAATACTTAATGCAATTGTCTGTTGTTAGCAACTTAATACTGGAGGGGGTTCGGATGATAACCTGAAGGTGGACTTTTTAGGCATAGATGCATGCTGGATAGCGGTCTATGTACTTTGTCGTAATGCCCAATTAAATCTCACAATACTCATCATAATATGTATGTGCATGGTCATGCCCTCTTTATTTGTCAATTGCCCAACTGTAATTTGTTCACCCAACATGCTGTTTATCTTATGGGAGAGACACCTCTAGTGAACTGTGGACCCCGGTCCAATTCTCTATACTGAAATACAATCTCTTGCAATCTTTGTTCTCTTGTTTTCGCAAACAATCATCATCCACACTATACATCTAATCCTTTGTTACAGCAAGCCGGTGAGATTGACAACCTCACTGTTTCGTTGGGGCAAAGTACTTTGGTTGTGTTGTGCAGGTTCCACGTTGGCGCCGGAATCCCTGGTGTTGCGCCGCACTACATCCCGCCGCCATCAACCTTCAACGTGCTTCTTGGCTCCTACTGGTTCGATAAACCTTGGTTTCATACTGAGGGAAAACTTGCCGCTGTACGCATCACACCTTCCTCTTGGGGTTCCCAACGGACGCGTGTTGTACGCGTATCAGCCGCTCTCTATCGCTTTTGTCTACATCGCCTCGCCGCCCTACATCGATGACTCTCGCGGCTTCTACACATGGCTGTGGCCGCTCTCCATCGCCTTTGTCTACGTTGCCTCGCCGCTCTATATCGATGCATCTCGTGGCTTCTCCAAGTGACGCTCTCCGTCGACTTTGTCTACGCCACCTTGCCGCTCTACATCGATGCCTCTGGATGCTTGTGCACGAGTTTGTGACCACTCTGCATCGAATTTTCATGCGGCTTTCACGAGAGATTACGCCCAGTCTTCCTCGGTGGAAGTCTCGACCTCTTCAGTTGCGTCTCTCATTGTGTGTGAGACTGAGCAACTCCGAGGCCTTGCTACTTGGGACTCTTTGAGTCTTCGACAGGTTCTGATGGTTCCATGACTGACTTTTCTGGCAATGAGTGACAAGGGATTAACTTGTCAATGCCTACAGATTGTAGACTTACGGTTTCATAGAAAGTAGAGGGCAAGTAGATCTCAAAGGTTCAGCCGAAAAGGTGCTCGACTAAGAAAACTAGGGTGTATGTTGACGATAGATTCGATGGATTCTCCTCTCCTCGACTCCCCTTTATATAGGAGTGAGAGCCGAGGGATTTCGTGCCGTACAAGTTACAAGCTCTGGGAAACTATACGAGTCTTTCCCGTATGATTACATGATTCGTGATTCCTAATATAACTCTAGATTCCTTATCGATGTTCGCCGGGCTTCTGGGCCTTGAAAGCTTCTAGTTGTGGGTCTTCAGTTAACCTCGGGTACTTTATTTGGCAGGCCCATTCGGAATGCCTATATCAGTAGCCTCCGAGATTTTGTTTGAATCGTAGAATCAAGCAAAATCTCCATCGTAGAATTGAGTCACATCTTTATATATCATTGAGCCGAATATTTTTGTTTAACATATAGTTTGTACAGGGATATTGGTAGATGGGGCTAGTTCATCTGACGGATCAGGTACCAGTTAACTGATCTTGTGGCAAACCCGCATAAACCTACCTCAAGATCAAGTCCCTGGACTTGAACTCGGTATACTGGCGCAATTCGACACGCGCCTCTTAAGGTCTTATCGTGAATCGAAATCCAGTTATGTTTTATCGAGTACCCAATGCGTCCGCTAGGATTTTTCTTCGCATCTGTTGATACAGATAAAGTGGGAGAGCGCATTCTAGTGTGATACCATGCCACACAGGACAGATCCTGGGGACTTACCTTCGTAAAATGTTACGGCATTCAGAGTTTTTACCGTGGCGGACGCGCTCTGAGAATATATTGTCGAGTGCCTTTGTTGGCTGTTGGAATTGCGAATTTCTTCGAGTTTTCTGATGACAATTTCTTGATCTCTTGATGGGAGTACATGACGAGTTATGTGTAACTCGAATATGTACGATGATAATTCTTCATCTGCACTTCTATATTGTCTTGTCATTCTCTTGTTATTTCTTCCTCATATTTCATCGGGTGCGTGACCAGCGCTCCCGATGGGAGTAACCCCCGAGGCTACAGCCGAGTGTTTGCACTTGGCTGTATGCTCAACTTTTGCTATTTTGGTCAACTCTATATTTTTTCTTTCGCCTCATCCTCTTATCAGAAGTATAGACAGTACTTCTGATAAGAGTAGCGCCCGAGCATATGAACAGATGCCTACATTTGATCATAGGCTCTCGAAGTTTTTCTTTTTATCCCTGCACTTTCTTTAAAATTCAACGTTTCTTTTGTCGCTATATTTTGTTGAACCACTCAAATCTTTCTTTGAATGACGTCGCTGCTGATGATAGCCACGATGCCCACCTTGGAAAGCCATGACTCCTGTCACCTCACTGGGCCGTGGGTCCAAAACTCTGCGCCATTGACACATCGCGCAAGTGGGGGACACACGTCCTCCGTAATTTCCGGCATGCGTAAAGCAACTTCCCTTCAGTAAATTTGGAGCGGTAAGACCCTTTTACGTACCCTTTGGACACGCGTAGGGTTCAAAACACTCCCTCTTTTCATCCAAAGGCTGGATGTATCATCTTCTCTCTATAAATTCATCTTTTACTCCTCATTCATCCCCTTCGCTATGCCGCACATCTCATCTCTCTCTCTCCGCCATTGCTGCTTATCGAGCTCCTCGTGCACAAGCTCTCTTTCCCCTTGTTTCTCTGCCAAAGTTTCCACCATGGCTCTGCGCACGAAGCAATGCAAGAACCGCACTCCGGGCACCGACGAGCCCGCGGAGAAGGTCAGGGTCTCGGGCTGGGAGCGGTCAAAGATCTCCGCCCAAGACCAAAAGCTGCTAAAGAAGAAGGAGGCCCTGAAGATGCCCGGAGATGAAAGCTCTCCTCATTCTTCCATTGGATTCCGGGTAACTTTCGTTGAATTCATCATTCGCGGCCTTGCCTTTCCTGTCCACGAATTCCTTCGTGGCTTGCTGTTCATCTATGGGATCCAGCTGCATCAGCTGACCCCAAACTCTCTCCTCCACATTTCTATTTTTATCACTCTTTGCAAGTGTTTCCTGGGCATCCATCCTCATTGGGGCCTTTGGAAACGCATCTTCTACCTTCGGCGCAACAATTCGAGAAACGTCACCTACAATGTAGGTGGCGTTTGTATCTGCGTCCATCCCGATGTCGATACTATTTCGACGTGAAGTTCCCCGACTCCATCCAAGGTTGGCGCAAGAAGTGGCTGTACATCCAGGACGAGTCCTCTCTCGCCCAAGAGTATGGTCTTGCGCCCCTTGATCCTACCGAAGAAATCCAGAGGCGCAAGTCAAGGGACACAGAGGTCATAACCGAAGAAAAAGCGACCACTAACGCCTTGATGACCCCCATCCACGAGCTTCAAAACACCGACGGGGAAGAACTTTAGGGTGTACAAATAATTGCCTACTTCCTTCGGATTCAAGTGCAGCCTCTACAGGATCGCAAAAATCCTCTTTGGATGTATTCAGGTGCTAAGGATGTCGACCGTATTTCGAAGGACCTTTCTGTGAAGGACTTGGAGAGGCTCGTCCGCTGTTTTGCCTCCTTGAACAAAACCCACGAAGTTCCGTTGTCTTGTCGCGTGGAGCCATATAGTGATAGCCACGCTCTTCCCGAAGTAAGTTTTTTCTTTCGGGTTGAGTTTCCTATTTTTCGACTGCTGTTGATTTCCCTTGTGTGCTTATTTTCTTTGTCTTCTCTTTGTTTTGTACCTTGCAGGGCCACCAAACTCTGTCCTCTCTTCCCCCATTACCTGAAGGTGGGGAGGTGGATGGTCGAGTCGTTGTTACCGACAATTCGCAAGAATCCTCCCTTCCTGAGAGTGAAGCTGTGGAATCTCAAAGATCTGCGGGTTCCTCCGAGAAAGATACAGAGTCAGAACAACATTCTAAATCTGCCCATTATATCTCTCCTCCTCTTGCCACTTCTCCGGATGGGCGCAAGAGGAAAAGAAACAATGACGAAGATTTTGGCGCGCCCAAGCTCGCCGAACCAGCTGCCGAAGAATCATCCCCGATGGAACAAGATGCCTTCGACCCCTTCGTCGAGACTGGTGCTGTTAGCTCGTAAGTTGCTCTTTTTTGTCTTTGTCTATCTCTTTTTCCTTCAGTACTCTCATAATTTTTTTTACTTTGATGCTATATTGACAGAGCTGACGAAGGAGCAGAAGAGGAGGAACCTACAGCTCATGGGGCAGCTCCTACGAGCACCTCCAACACGGTGGTTCTTTCCGAAGAACATCGTGTTGCTGCGAAAACCTCGCCTCCCCCGCAGCATAACTCAAAAGCGCCAACTCCTGTGCCCAACCCCCGAGCGTTGAAGACGAAAAAAGCTAGAACCGGGGCTGTCAGCACACAAGAGCTTGTCACTGGGAGTACATCAGCTCCTCTCCTTGAAGATGTAAGTTCCTTTTTTCCTGCTTGTCATCTCTTTTGCTTGTCGAATATTTCTCTCCTGATGATGTTTTTCAATCTTGTCGACTTTTGTGCAGCCCTTAATGAAAGATCTGGTCAACCTGGGCTCCCAATTAATTGGGCTCCGCGACGAGGCCGCCACTTTAAGAGGTAAATCTGTGTTGTGCTTAATATGTTTCATATCCCCATCTTGATTCTACGCCTTCTAACGTTTTCCTTTCAGATGCACTCCGCCGTGTCGAAGAACGTGCCGACGCGCTAGAGGCCAAGCTTAAAACTAGCGAGACAGCTCGCAAAAAGGCTGAGAAAGATGCCGCTGCTGTCGAAGGTCTTCGCCAGAGGCTCAAGACTGCTGAGGATGCTTTAAGCGACAAGGAGGCACAGCAAGTCGAGCGCGAAAATGCCATAGTGGAGCGCTTCGAAACACATAACCAAAGATTTACAAGTAAGCCACGCTTTCATTTGCCTTATGTTGTTGCTTGTGTTTGTTTGTATTTAGTGTTGACGAACTCCTGCTTTTCTCCAGCAGGGAGGATGGGTGAGCAGCATACTTTGAATCAAGAATCTGATGATCATATTATTGACGCTCTTAATATTCTTGAACTGAACTGCAACTTGGCGCGCACAAACATTTCTTCCGCACGGGCTGCCCTGAAGCGCGTCTTCCCCCACTTCTTCCCGAAAGATACCCAACCGGAGATCTTCTCCCAGCTCACCCAGCATTTCCTGGCGACGGAAGATCCTGCTTTGGCCTATCGTCAGGCTAGCCTGAAGATTGGAGTCGAAGGAACCATCTCCCTAGTCGCGGCCAGCTGACAGAAAGTCGACTGGGTGAAAGCTGGCACTCCCAAGGGCATAAACTCGGAGAAGTGGAAGGTTCTGGTGATGGATGCCAATATGAAGGCATGTGTCGCCATATATCCTGCTTCCGGCATTTTGGGATGATGTGCCCTCTCGTGTCTACCGACATAAATGACATGTCAAGGTTTTGGATCAAGTTCTCTCGTTCATGCTCAGGCACATTTGCCAATCGTGATATGTTTCTTGCACGGGCATCTGTGTGACTATCTCGGTTTTTGATTGTCGACTCAGGGCGGCCCTGCGCGCACTTGACGCAGAAGCTGCAGCTCTTCTTTCGTCGAGTATCTTTCTTTGTTTTTCCAACTCTCGTCCATCACGGGCGAGTTTATATTGATATGCTTGCAACACTTCTTGTGTAGCCGTGGTAGCCATCGGTTTTGTGCCATTCATGGCTCTCTGAGCTCTATCCTAAGTTGCTTGCGGTAGCTGTATTTTCTCTCGCGGCATGGACCCGATGTATTTGTTTCCTGTTCCACACGTGAGATCTGCGGGATTGATGTATGGATTGCCCAAATCATCGAAAGCCTCCGACGCTTCATCCTCTTGCCGGCTTGATTCCCCGATTGCACAGACTTGATGATATATTGTAGTTGTGTTTTCATCATCTTCAGGGTCGGTGACACCGTCGTATAGATCGACGAAGACATCCCTAATAGAAGTAGATCTGTTGATGAAGTCGAAGTTTTCGATGCTTTCCAAGTTGCTACCCAGATCGGAATCCGTGAACGACCCAAAAGTCATGTCGCCGAACAGATCGGCGAGTCCCCCACCGACGGTGGGCTTGGTGAAGCTTGGTGGTGAAACCTCCTCGTCGCCTGACTCGATCGATGATGTTGATGATCCCGAGAAATCGGAATCGGCCGCTAATGATCCCGAAAAAATCGGTGTCGCGAGACGATGCGATCCTTCTTTCCCGACGCGGAAGCGGAAACTCCCGAACATCATCTTCATCGACTCCTCCAAATCAGCATATGCACGCAAATGGGTGGGAGGGTGAGGGACAAAATCGTCAAGATCAGGTTGGATCCATTTACCTCCGTCCATCGCATTGCTTGTCGTTGATGATATTGACGATGCCATCGAGATCACCTCCTTGCAGCCTCCAATCCCCACAGATAGCGCCAATTGACAAGGGATTAACTTGTCAATGCCTACATATTGTAGACTTAGGGTTTCGTAGAAAGTAGAGGGCAAGTAGATCTCGAAGGTTCAGCCGAAAAGGTGCTCGACTAAGAAAACTAGGGTGTATGTTGACAATAGATTCGATGGATTCTCCTCCCCTCAGCTCCCGTTTATATAGGAGGGAGAGCTGAGAGATTTCGTATGGGTTGTATGGGTTGTCTATCTCCGGCAACACCTCTTTGGATTGTATGGGTTGTCGTCTTGGTAAGAAGATTCAGCTACCATATCCCTCATGGTGACTCTATGTCCGCTCGTCCTTTTGATCTTGTTCATTCAAATGTTTGGGGTCCAGCTCCCCTTCGCCTCAAAAGGGGGTCATCAATACTATATTGTTTTTATAGATGATATTTACTTTATGTATTCTCATGGTGAGGATCTCTCTATTTATAAGCTCTTTGTTGCCATGGTTCACACTCAGTTCTCTAGACGTATTCGTGTGTTTCGTTCTGATTCCACGGGTGAGTATATCTCCAAGCATTTGCGTTGTGTTCTTGTTGAGGAGGGCACTCTCGCTCAGTTCTCTTGTCCCGGTGCGCTTGCTCAGAATGGCGTTGCTGAGCGTAAGCATCGTCATCTTCTTGAGACTGCTCGTGCAATGATGATCGCTTCCTCTCTTCCGCCTCATTTATGGGTTGAGGCTATATCTACCCCGGACTATCTCATTAACATTCAGCCTTCGGTCGTCCTTTAGGGTGGCATTCAAGCGACTCTATGATCGCTCTCCTGACTATTTTGTTCTTAATTTGTTTGGTTGTGTTTGCTATGTTCTCCTCGCTCCTACTATCCGCGCAGTTTGTTGAGTGTGTTTTTTCTTAGATATAGTGATGAGCATAAGGGCTATCGTTGTTGGGATCCGGTGGTTCGTCGGATGCGCATTTCTTGGGACTTTTGATGAGTCTTGTCCTTTCTATCTGGGTTCGACCTCCTCGACCTCTATTATGGAGGATCTCTCTTTTCTTGTTTTTCCTAATTCTCCTCCCCCGGTTCCTCATGTATCTTCTCCTTCCTCTCCCCTTGTGTCGTCACCTCTGGCGTCTCCGATGCCTTCTTCTCCCTCGTCTCCTCCGACGCCCCCGTCTCCTCTAACACCTATGTCTCCTTCGTCTCCTCGGCGCCTTCATTGTCTTCATCCTCCTCGCCGGGAACGCCTTCTGTTGATCCTTCTCATCCTAATTTTCCTTTTCACTATACTCGTCATCCACGTGTTGTGACCGAGTCATCTGATGCACCCTCTACTTCTGGCGCACCATCTTAGCCGACTTATTCTCTTCGTACTCGGCCTCGTCTTTCTCCTTATTTCTATAATCCTGCTAGCTATAGTGTATCTGTCGAGGGTACTCCTCGCCAATGCCTTCCGATAGGGGCTTAGGGTTGATGGAATCCTGCAAGCTGACACGAGACATCGGTTCACAGACAAGCGGGGAGAGCGATTTACCCAGGTTCGGGGCCCTCAATGAGGTAAAACCCTTACGTCTTGCCTGTCTGTTCTTGATTATGATGACAATGGGTTACAATGGGGTGCCGAATAGTTCGGCTGAGATCTCGGCGAGATTGCTATCGCTAGGGTTACCTGGCACTAAGCTTTTGCTGGCTATGATTGCTAAGATTGTTCGTGTCCCTCGGCAGCCCCTCTCCTGGCCTTTATATAGGAGGCCAGGTGTCAAGGGTCCTAACCGAGTACGACTAGGTTTACAGTACTTTTAGATCTAATCTTTCCTTGTTGGCTGCTTCCTTGTCTTGCCCGCCAAGGTTTCCTCCGGTGCGCTGTCCAGGTGGCCCATCTAGCCTTCGGGTGTCTTCATGGGCCTCCAATTAGTCAATACAGGATAGGGCAACGTTGGTTACTCGAAGGGTAGTGCCCACGTCAGTAGCCCCCGAGTGTCTAGCCGAAGATAGTTCGGGTAGAGACTAATGCATGTCTTCTCCTGATGTTCTTCTCCTGATGTTCTTTTCCTTCATTTTATCGGGTGCGCGTCAGCGCTCCCGATGGGAGTAGCCCCCGAGTCTAGGTATGGATGCTTGTAATCCGTGCGTAGACTCAAGTTGTACTACTCGAATATTCTCCTCTGCCGAAGTTTTTCGCAGGTCTTCATAGGTCAATCGATATATTTTCTTTGTGCAAAGGATAATGAGTAACGCGCCCAACTTTTGTTGGTTAACTGCCGATGGCAAAACAATGTTACCCTACACAGAATCAAGTCCCCGGGCATGATCCTGGAGTGCAAAAAACTTCTATCGGGTGTGCATCACGCACTCCCGATGGGAGTGTAGCCCCCGAGCATCTGGGTGCAAGTGCTTGTAACCGAGTGCAGACTCAAACCTTCTTCCTTCGACTGCTCATTTTGTCGAGTCTTCATTTTATTGGGTGCGCGTCAGCGCTCCCGATGGGAGTAGCCCCCGAGTCTAGGTACGGATGTCTGCAGCCGGGAGTAGACTCAAGTCCTTCATCCGATAACTTTTCATTTTTTTCCTTCGAATGCTTCTAGGGTTTTTTTTATGACGTCACTGTTGTGGGCCGATTGACAGGACTTGACCTGACGTGTAACTGCCGTGGGCCGATTGACAGGACTTGACCTGACGGGCCCACCCTAGCTCTGCGCGGGCAGTTTTTAGGGCTTGACCAATGCACGCGTGGCGATCGAGGCGTCTCCTCAATTTTCGCATGACGTGGGAATAATGGGCCGCCGGTTCCACTCCTTCAAGCGCCACGTGTACAGTCAGATCTGCCCCACTCCCCACGATGCTTTGTGGAGTTATGGCCACGATTGGGCGCAAATCCTTACGGGATAAATAGGGAGCCTCCTTTCTTTTTTATCTTTTACCCCGTTTACTGCTCATCTTCTCCTTCAAGCCTTCCTGTTCCTCTGCTTCTTCATCAGAAGCTTCGTTCACCATGGGCAAGAAGAAGAGCGGCAGTACCTCGGAGGCGAGCAAAGTTAGCCGTGATTGGAGTGCCTCCGCCATTTCCAACCGCGACATCAACAAACTCCGCGCTCTCGGCTTCATCTCCGCATCTGAGGATGACATTCGTCTCCCAGGTTCGGTTTCTCGCCCATAGCCCCCGAGGGGCTTCACTGTCATGTTCGTTGCTTTCTTGTTCCGTGGCCTCTCTCTTCCGGCCCACGAGTTTCTTCGCTCCCTCCTTTTCTTCTATGGGATTCAGCTCTGGCAGCTGACCCCAAATTCCATCCTCCACCTTTCCATTTTTATTACCGTCTGCGAGGCCTTCCTCGGCATTGAGCCTCACTGGGGCCTTTGGAGGAAGATTTTCTATGTGAAGCGTCACAACGACAGTAATGGCCCCCCGTTGTCGGTGGCGTTGGCTTTGTCGTCAGGAAGGAGGTCGACTACTTTGACTATCCGATGAAGGAATCCGTCCAGGGCTGGCGCAACAAGTGGTTCTACCTGCGAGACCCCGCCGTTCCTGGGCGGCGTTCGAATCTCCCTCTTTGGGATGATGTCTTGATAGCTCAAAAGAAGAAGTCTTGGCAAAACGCCCTTTCTCCCGAAGAAAAGGCGACAGCCGATGAACTGTTTGAGCAGATAGTCACTTTGAAGAATACAGGAGGCATGACGATGCGCGGCACTGAAGTAGTTTCAGTGTTCCTACAATGTCGAGTGCAGCCGCTGATGTCCCGCCCTCACCAGATGTGGCTTTATACTGGCAAAAGCGATAAGTCAAGGATCAACTCTGCCGACCTATCGGCAGATGAGCTTCGGGACGAAGTTCGTCGCCTAACATGCCTTAGTACGAAGGACACCATTGTCTTGACATCGGCTCGTCCTCCTTATGATCTCAAGCACCTCCCGTCCGAGGTAACCTTCTGCTCCTCGTTTATTGTTATTATTTCTTTTCCTGTATGTGCCTTACAAGTCTCTTTCCTTTTACAGGCTCCCACTGTTGCCCAATGTTATCCTCCCTCACCCGAAAGCGGCGTGGTACTGGAGGATGATGATGATGATTCTGAGGGAACCGAGGACGTTCAACACGTTCTTGAGGACAGCGATGTCCAAGAGGAGGAAGCTGCCGAAGATGACGCCTTCCTCGGGAGCAGGCGTCGTAAGCAGGTACACGATGACCTTATCACTTCGGCTGAATCAAGTCCTAGAGGAGGAGATAATGATGCCGACAAAGCTGCTTCGCCTCCTCCTGCCAAGAAGAGTTCAACAAGTTTCTTTGTGGACGAAGATGATCTCGATCTGTGAGCATCTATACTCTTTTTGTTTTAATTTATTTCCCGTCATCCTGCATGCTAACTGTGTACTGTACTTAAGTAGCTCCGATGATGACGATGTTCCTCTCGCGAAGAGGGCCAAGCTAGCCTCTGTGAAAGCAGCATCGGCTAAGGAGTTAAATCCTTCTCCTGCCAAGTCAACACCTCCCTCACGAACGGGTGTGGAGAAGGTCCCAGTATCGAGAGTTATTCCTCCTGACGATGCTCCCACTCCGTCGGCTGGCCGTGACCATGTAAGTGCTTAATTTGTCTGGCTTTGCCGAGTTTCTATCATCTGACTCCTCTTGATTTTTTCTGGCTGCAGCCGATTTACGCTACAGTCGACGCCGTGGCGGACTTCGCTGAGCAATTCACTCGCCTTGAGGCCGAAAACTCCCAACTTCAGAAGGCCGTCAAATCTTCGGCTGATCAGGTGGTTGAAGCCAACAGGCTTGCTACCGATGCCAAGAATGAGAACGCCTTGTTGAAGGAAGAAGTGAAGAGGCTGAAGCGTCAGATGAAGGATGATCAAGATGCCAGACGTGCAGCGGCGGCTGCAGTCGATGAGAAGGAAGGTGTCCTCCGTGAATCCGTCAAGAATTTATTGGGTAAAAATCCTCATGGTATTCCGCTTCTTTCTTGATGTTTCTTCATTGATTACTGATATGTTTCTCTTTTAGAGGCCGCCAACATAACTGTCAGCCGACGCCATCAGCTCCGGGAGGATTCCACAGCCGACGCTTTGTCACTTGCCGCTGAGTCTAATATCAGGTCCTTAAACTACTGCAAAAGTCCAAGGGAGCACTGTCGAAGCTATACTCGATGATCTTCCCAAAGATGAAGTTGGACAAGACTCTCGAAGAGATGACGGAAGCTTTCCTTGTCGATCCTTTCGAGCCTGTGGAGGTACTGAAACGCCGCAACCGCTTGATTGGGGCGGTTCTTACTTTTCAGTTGCTTATGGGCCATGGGATGGGGTCGGAATTGGAGGAGTTTTCTAAGGCACTGCCTGTTGATGACGAAAACCATCTGGTCGATCTTGAGCCTTTCAAGAGATCAGCAATAACTTGCGCCAACCGACTTCTAAAGCTGGTGGATGAAGCACAAGCCGAGCCTGTTCCTGAGTCTGCCCCTGGTTCATCTTCGGCAATTCCTTGAACTGTTATTTGACTTGTTGTACATAAGATCATCCGTAACTCGAAAAATTCGGCTCTGTTGCCAATTAAACATCCTTTTGTCTGTATGATGTATGCTCAATGCTCCTGATGGGAGTTTTTATATTAATGCTTGGTCTGAACTGAGGACTGTACTGCAGATTCCTTCATCTTCTTCCCGTGCCGAGCTCTTTCCGAACCCTTCAAGTAATGACGAATCAGACCTTGTTCGTCATTTACATGATCAGGTGTCTTGTCTAAATAAGGACATCACCTCTCTTCGTGCGATGGATGCCTTGGTGAAGAAAAAGGGAGAGATAGCGACTGCTGTCGAACAATACGCTCTCGATGGTCTTCATGTTGCTACCGAAAGTTTAGGCTGTAAGTATTTGCCTGTCTTCTGATTTCTGGCATAGCTTGAATGTTCTTTTATCTGACATTTGTTCCTTTTCCAGTTGTAGCTTCGGATGCAGCTGAAGAGGACAAAAAGATTCATGAAGAAGTTGAGGCGATGACCGATGTCGCGCATCCAACGCATGGTCTATGGCTGCATCGTCCGAAGGCTGTCGTCATGGCGAAGTTTAAGTACCGGGTGATGAAGGCGCATTATTACTTTGATAAGTACTATGCCCATCTCACGATGGTTTGGAACACCTTGTTTCCTCTGGACCAAGCACCCGAAACCTTGTCTGGCTTGTTCACCCGATTCAAGTCTCCTGAGAGGATTCGACAGCTGGTGCGGAAAGAGCTCCTGGCTGGTGCTGAGCTTGCCTTTGCTTCAATATTGGCGTGCCATCCATCTTTAGACTTGATAGCCGTAGCAAACACTGAAAGGGATTTAGGCCAGTACTATGATGTTGCTAGAGGTCCTGCTTACACCGTCGTTTCTCGGATGGAATCGTGCCTTGAAAAGGAACTGAAGGCCCACTGGGACCGGGGAACCCGATTATAAATGTAATAACCTTGTATCTGCATAAGATTGTTTACTGCGTACGCTGCACGCTATGTTAGTTTGATATTTTATTGTCAAGTGCGGCTGAGTGATCAGTTCAGCCTGCTTTCTCGATGACTTCGTTGAATTTTACGCAATGTTATTGCGAAGTCGATATGTAATTTATTCGAGAGCTTGGCTTCGTCACGCGGTGCACCGGTTTGAGCCTTATCTTGTGATAATGTAACCATCGACTGCAGCACTCGCGTATTTTTCGAGGCTTGGATTGGTTGTTTTTGTGTGTCATTAATCTTAGCTCTCGCTGAGAGTATTTAATTAATGACACTATGTAAGCACATTTCTTTTGGGCCAACGCTCCCGATGGGAGTTAGAGCCGATGGTAAGGACTCCAAACGTTATGTTCGGGTGCCAAAGCCTGAAGCAAGAAAAAGGTAGAAAATCTGATTAGATCTTTATTCATAATGTAAAGCAACTTTATAAGCCGTTGAATGATTAAAAACAATCATGTCCTATGCATAGAACCGTCGCAACTGCGCGATGTTCCATGGATTCTCGATGTCTTTTCCTGAAGCTGGATTTTTGAGCCGATAGGCTCCTCCTGGTATCACTTCAGTGATGATGTATGGTCCTTCCCATGGAGATTCTAGCTTCAGGGGTCTTTTTTGCTTCAGCCGAAGTATCATATCCCCAACATTGAAGCTTCGACTGCGTATTCGTCGGCTGTGGTAGTTTCTCAGCGCTTGCTGGTATACCATTGTTCTTGCCAAGGCGATGTCTCATACTTCATCAAGGAGGTCGACAACATCTTGTAGCGCGATGTTGGAGGAGGACTCTGTGTATGCTGTCACTCGAGGGGCTTCAAATCGGACGTCGGCTGGTAAGACTGCTTCGGCTCCGTACACCAAGAAGAATGGAGTGTATTGAGTCGACCTGTTGGGCGTGGTACGCAAACTCCAGAGTACAGATGGCAACTCTTCGACCCAGGCTCCGGCTGCGCCTTTAAGGCATTTCTTGAGGCCATCTCCTATTAGACCATCGATACTTTCCACCTGGCCGTTGGACTGGGGGTGAGAGACTGATGCGAATTTCAATTTGATTCCTCCATCATCACAAAATTTCCTGAACTCCTCGGAGTCAAAGTTGGAGCCGTTGTCTGTGACAATGCTGTGAGGCATACCGAATCGACAAGTTATTCCCTTGAAGAATTGAACCGCTGTTTCAGCTTTTTGGTTTCGCACAGGTACTGCCTCGATCCACTTAGTGAATTTGTCGACTGCAACCAATAAGTACGTGTGTCCTCCGGGCGACGATCTTGGCAGCGGTCCAACTTGATCGAGTCCCCATTGAGCGAAAGGCCATGCCAAGGGTATTGTCATTAGGTCCGTTGCAGGAGCGTGTGGTTTTGGTGAAAAACGTTGGCAGGGATCGCACTTCATGACTAGATCCCTAGCATCCGACGCTGCCGTTGGCCAGTAAAATCCTGCCCTAAAGGCTTTTGCCACAAGGGCCCTGCTCCCTGCATGATGCCCGCGGGTTCCTTCGTGTATCTCACGCAACAGTGCTTTTCCATCGTCAATGGCGATGCACCTTTGGAAGATCCCTGAGATGCTACGCTTGTAAAGCTCACCATTTATCACGGTGAAAGCCTTTGAACATCTGACGATTCGCCTAGCTTCTACAGAGTCCTCCGGCAGCTCTTGTTTTGTCAGATACGCTAGAAACGGTTTGGTCCATAGTGGCTCGAGGAGGAGGACTTGTTCGGCAGGGGGGCTGGAGATTCTTCAGCTGAAGGAGTTTGCTGTGAGCTTGTCTCTAATTCATCAGCCGATGATTTTGGAGGTGCCGACGTCTTTTCTTTTATTGATCGCTGAGCGATCACTTCGTAAAACACTACGTCTGGGATGGGGGAGCATGTAGACCCGATATTTTCCAAAGTGTCGGCTTCCTCATTACTGGCTCTGCCGATATGTTTGAGCTCGCATCCTTCGAATTTAGCCTCCATATTCTGATACAGCTGCCGATAGGTGATCATGTTGTCACTGACTGCATCGCACAGGTTCATCGACTGCTGCACCACCAAGTTCGAGTCTCCATAGATTTCTAGGCGAGTAGCACCACATGCCTTTGCCATTTTCATTTCGTGCAACAGCGCTTCGTATTCTGCTTCGTTGTTTGTCGGCAAAGAAAAATTCATGCGTAGTATATACTTCATCTTATCTCCCTGTGGTGATATCAGCACCACTCCTGCTCCCGCACCTGTACTCCGTTTTGACCCGTCAAAGTACATTATCCATGACCCTGACATGTCGGGTATTGCCGGCGTCTGTGATTGGATCCAATCTGCCACAAAATCTGGGAGGATCTGGGATTTTACCGCCGTTCGATTAACGTAAGTTATGTCGTGTGGCGCTAGTTCGATAGCCCATTGGGACACCCGACCTGTGGCTTCCGGATTGGTCATTATGCTCTTCAGGGGTGCTTCACTTACAACTTTAATCGGGTGCTCCGTGAAGTAGTGCTGCAACTTGCGAGCTGACCTCCATACTGCATATGCCAGCTTCTGGTGATGGGGATACCTCTGCCTTGCAGGTGTGAGCACTTCACTGAGGTAATAAACGGGCCTCTGCACACCATGAACTCTTCCTTCTTCCTCTTGTTCGACGACTAAAACGCTGCTGAAGACTTGTGCCGTTGCAGCTATGTACATGAGCAACGTCTCCTTCTCGCGTGGAGTCACAAGTAATGCGGAGGTTGATAAGATTTTCTTCAAGTTGTCGAAGGATTCCTGTGCCTCCTTTGTCCACTCGAACTTTTCCGATTTCTTCATCAAGTTGTAGAAGGGCAAGGCTTTTTCCCCCAGCTTCGCAATGAACCTGCTGAGCGCTGCTAGTCGGCCTGCCAGCTGCTGCACTTGGTGCAGATTCTTTGGCGGCTCCATATCGAGAATAGCTTTGATCTTCAAGGGATTGGCTTCGATTCCTCTGGCTGATATGAAGTACCCTAGTACTTGTCCTCCTGGCACTCCGAAGAAGCACTTTTTGGGATTCAACTTGATTTTGTATCTATCCAGATTGTCGAAGGTTTCCCGCAAGTCATCGATGAGTGTGGCTGCGTGCTTTGTTTTCACCACGATGTCGTCGATGTAAACTTCAATGTTTCTTCCAATCTGCTCTGCAAGGCAGGCTTGCATGCAGCGTTGGTAAGTAGCTCCTGCATTTTTCAACCCGAAGGTCATGACGTTGTAACAGAAAACGCCGTGTGGAGTAATGAACGCGGTTAGCTCCTGGTCTTCCTTCTTCAGTTTAATCTGATTGTACCCGGAGTATGCATCGAGGAAAGAGAGACGGTCGCATTCGGCCGTGCAGTCGACTATTTGGTCTATTCGAGGCAGCGGGAAATGATCTTTCGGGTAGTGTTTGTTAAGGCTGGTGTAGTCGATGCACATGCGGAGGGCGGTTGTGTCCTTCTTCGGCACCTGACGGGATTGGCCACCCACTCAGATTCCTTAAGCTCTCGAATAAATCCTGCCTTGCGGAGTCGATTAACTTCTTCGCCGATTGCTCTTCTCTTTGGTTCAGAAAATCGTCGCATTGATTGCTGTACTGGTTTGGCCGTCGGATCAACATTCAGGGCGTGCTCAGCGAGTTCCCTGGGGATACCTGGCATGTCGGATGGTTCCCATGCAAATATCTCCCAGCGCTCATGGAGGAACTCGATGAGCGCGCCTTCCTATGCGACAGTGAGATCAGCCTAGGTATTGACCGTCTTCTTCGGGTCAGTAGGGTGCATCTGCAGCTTCTTAGTTTCCTTTGTAATGTCGAACTCATCGGGTCTTACGTTTCGATTGTCGGCTGGTGGTTGTGCATGGTCGGTAACGGTATCGATCGCGTTGAGTTCTTCCTTGGCTCCGAACTTCGAGGTGATCTTCTAGAACTCCCTGTCGCAGTTGTCTGATCGAGCGAAGCTGCCGTGAACGGTTATTGGGGTCCCGTTGTTGCCTGGCATCTTCAGTTTCAGGTACGCGTAATGAGGCACGGCCATGAATTTAGCGAACGCAGGCCTGCCGAGGATGGCGTGGTACTGAGATTCCCAGTCGACTACCTCAAACTCGACCTTTTCTTTCCTGAAATTACTGGGTGTGCCGAAGACTACGTCCAATGACGTTTTGCCTAGCGAGTAAGCGGGTCGAGTCGGTATAATGCCGTGGAACCCTGTGTCAGATTCTCTTAGCATGTCGACTGTTAAACCCATTGCTCTCATTGTGCTGGCGAATAGCAAGTTCAATCCACTTCCTCCATCCATGAATACTTTGCCCATATTGTACCCTCCAATTTGCGCTTCAAGGACAAGGGCCACGTGACCGGGCCTTGGGACAGCTTTCGGGTGATCCGCCCTGCTGAAGGTGATGCTTTGCTCTGACCAGTCGATGAAATCCGGCGTATCAACCATAGCGACTTCCGCATATTTTACTTCTCGTGAGAACTTCCTGATTTCTCTTTTCGAAAAGCTGGTTTTATGGATCATGTTGATTTGTCCACGTAGCGCTGGGAATACTTCGGCTGGTACATATTCGTCTTTTTCCATTGGCTCGTATGGTATCGGTACGTATGGTTCTGGCGGATGGTCATAGGACCTTGCCTTCTCCTCCATCATGTGGACCCATGATATAGCTTCGGCTCTAAGATCATCACAGAACTGTCGAATCTCCAGGAAGTGTCGGCAGTTCCTCAACAAATGACTGGACTTCTCCCGACCATCTTTTGGGTCAAAGTAGGAGTGGAGGTAACATGGCGCCTCGAGTTGCTCTGTAGCCGAAAGGTATGGAGAACGGGTGCGGCCCCTGATTGACGATATGTCGTGGCATCCTTGCTCGAACTGTCGAGGGTGAACTGCTGTTCTGCCTTCCTCCTCACGGTGTGAGCTTCTTCGTTTCTTTCTTTGCCCAGCCGTGGTGTCGAGATTCCCTCGGGCGCTCTCTTGTATGCTTCTGGGCGAAATTTTTAGGGTTGTCGCTGATGGGACACCCTCCGGAGGTACGGCCTTTGGGTCGGACGCACCGGTCCTGGGGAGGCGAAGGAAACCTCCGGAATCGATGACGAAGTGGACGCCACCGAAAATAGCCTCTGCGTCGTTAGACGATGCCATAGAGTTTGAGTGAAGTGCTTCGTGGCGCGGTATGAACTCGAAGGACCCGCAGCGGATCGGATCTCTTGACTCTGTCGGCGTCGGTGATTCGAGTAAGAACGCTGCAGACGTGACTGGTACTGCCGATGACTTGCCTTGTGCTGACAGGCTTCCCACAGACGGCGCCAATTGTCGAGGGTACTCCTCGCCAATGCCTTCCGATAGGGGCTTAGGGTTGATGGAATCCTGCAAGCTGACACGAGACATCGGTTCACAGACAAGCGGGGAGAGCGATTTACCCAGGTTCGGGGCCCTCGATGAGGTAAAACCCTTACGTCCTGCCTGTCTGTTCTTGATTATGATGACAATGGGTTACAATGGGGTGCCGAATAGTTCGGCTGAGATCTTGGCGAGATTGCTATCGCTAGGGTTACCTAGCTCTAAGCTTTTGCTGGCTATGATCGCTAAGATTGTTCGTCTCCCTCGGCAGCCCCTCTCCTGGCCTTTATATAGGAGGCCAGGTCTCAAGGGTCCTAACCGAGTACGACTAGGTTTATAGTACTTTTAGATCTAATCTTTCCTTGTTGGCTGCTTCCTTGTCTTGCCCGCAAAGGTTTCCTCCGGTGCGCTGTCCAGGTGGCCCATCTAGCCTTCGGGTGTCTTCATGGGCCTCCAATTAGTCAATACAGGATAGGGCAACGTTGGTTACTCGAAGGGTAGTGCCCACGTCAGTATCAGCTATCCTGGAGCCAACGACTTATCGTGTTAATGTAAATAGGGTTGATCTCAATATTACTGTAGTATTCCACAATATATAGACCAAACCAAATTCAAACCAATGTATGAATAGAGTTCTTCAAACCCTAATCTTACAAATTTGAACCTCTCTGTTTCTCTCATATTCATGGGGAAAGAATGGTAAATTGAGGATTTAGAGGGTAGAGATCGCATATCAGATCGCGGTGATGGTTCTTCTCCTTCATATCTCTTCACCTCTCTTCAAGAATGTGTGGCGGATATTTTTTGTTTTCTGTATGTCTTCTCTCTATGGCCCCAGCACGAAAGTTGTCCCTTTTGACAGGATGAAGCAGGTGGCACATGGTATGACCGGGCCGTGTGGGCAGGTTCCCACTGTACCACTACTCATCAGACCTTCAGATGTGTCGCCTGGGTTGGCTCTAAATTAGGAAGTTGACGATTTTCCTCCAATCAGCTCAGAAATGGGTTTTAATCCTTCCAAAAGTGTTGGGCACCTGAAAGTCACAATACAAAACAAGGTTTCTCTATTTTTATAATATTAGCATTAGTTGAAACTAGAAAACCATCAAAACCAAACAAAATGAGTAGAAAAAACCCTTATAAAAAGTGATCAAAATAGAACCTATCACCTGTATATGTAGATCATGACTTAGGCTGGAGATTCCACCCCTAGGGGCTGAATTTTCACCCTACCGAAAGCTTCAGGGTCAATACACTGAAGACTCTGACCCTATAAAACCGCAAAAACCAGGTTCAAATTTGACATGTCTAGAACATAATATTTTGAGATTTAGAAGAGGGATTAGGATAGAACAACAAACTGGCGAGTAAATTCTATAAAAACCAACAGTGAGCGAAATCACACAAAAAATATTGTCAAATAAAATTCGAAAGGAACCAACTCCTCAAAGTGAGGAGGTCGGTGGCCTAGGCCACCTTGTTGGAGTATATGTGCGAGAGGCCGCGTAGATGAATCTAGGGCCGACAACCACAAATCCATATTTAAGATCTTATTCGTCACAAGTGACAGATACATAAATGTATTTGGTTGTTTTATGCTTAATGGTGGAGAAACAGTACAAGACATAGGATTATACTCCCCCTATGTAAAGTCCTAAATCCCAACTAGATACAAAATTGAGACACCGATGCATGTAAAATGCATACATGAACTTTATCCTTTATCATATTGAATTCCCACATATTTGAAACATATATGATGATAATATCATGGTTTACATTGATTTATGTGGATTTACCAATGATCCCCTTTATTTGGTTTATAACTCTGCAGAACAGGAAATCCATGTTTCGTGTATTTTTCACTTTCAGAAACATATACGGAGTCAGATTAACCTGGGATTTTTGGAGCATTATTTTTTCATTGGGAGAAGCACCCTGGAGCTTGGAAGCAGACCTGGATGGGTCTGAGGCCCAAAAGAGGTCAGGTGGCGCGCCCAAACATAGTGGGCGCGCCACCCCCTCTCTTTCAGTGGTCGCTCATTGATACGTGCATTTTGCATCATCATTATGGCTACATATATGATTAATTTTCATTGTTATTTGCCATCATGCACCTTTATTTATGCATTTTAATCGATTTCTGGGGCTTTCCTACAAAGTCCCCTTCATTGGTATTTAATTAATGGGAGGCAGAAAACCTCCTTTTTCGTATTTAATTTATTTCAGGACTTTCTGGATCGCTAAAAATGGAGGCAAAAAATACCTGATCAGTTTTTCACTTGGAGAAGGACCGTGAGCGAAAGAACCACGCGAGAGGGGCCACGAGAGCCAAACAAACACATGTGGCTGATACGTCTCCAACGTATCTATAATTTCTGATGTTCCATGCTTATATTATACCAATTGCTACATGTTTTATATACACTTTATATCATTTTTATGCATTTTCTGGGACTAACCTATTAACAAGATGCCGAAGTGCCAGTTCCTGTTTTCTGCTGTTTTTGGTTCCAGAAAATTACTTCTGCGAATATTATCGGAATTGCGCGAAACAAAAGGCCACGTCCCTATTTTTCCAGAAGCTTCACGGAGTCCGAATGAGAGACGAAGGGGGGCAACGAGCTGGCCACCTCATAGGGTGGCGCGGCCCCACCTTCTGCCGCGCCGCCAGGTGGGGTGGGCCCCTCGGGACTCCACCGACGCTGCCCCTTCGCCTATATATTGCCCCAGATGCGAAAACCCTAAAGAATCTAGTCATATTCCACCAAGGGTTCCGCAGCGCCGCCACCATCGACGACAAGTTTCGGGTGACAGAATCTCTGTTCCGGCACGCCGCCGGGACGGGGAATTGCCCCCGGAGTCATCTCCATCGACACCACCGCCATCTTCATCGCCGCTGCTGACTCCCATGATGAGGAGGGAGTAGTTCTCCCCCGAGGCTGAGGGCTCTACCGGTAGCTATGTGGTTCATCTCTCTCTCCCATGGTGTGATCTTTACGTGATCATGAGCTTTGTAATCTAGTTGAATATGTAGATGTTACTCTTGTCTATTATGCACTCTAGAGGTTACTTTAATATGAACTCCGGAGTCACTCTCCACGGTGTGATGGTGACAGTGTGCGCATCGTGTGTGATTCCTTTATGACGTTGTGGAGCTTGTTTACTTCGGCTTGAGGTGTGCTTTTGCAGCCCTACACAATGAATGGTGTTTGTTATCCAACAAGAGAGTGTTTGAGAGTAGCATTTATTTATTCAATTATGTGATCATTGTTGAGAGTGTCCACTAGTGAAAGTATGATCCCTAGGCCGTGTTTCTAAGCATTGAAACACCGTTTCCAACAAGTTCTGTTACATGTTTGCTTGCTGCCATCTTTATTTCAGATTGCAATTACTACTTATAATCATCCATATTATTTGTATTTCACTATCACTTCGCCGAACTAGTGCACCTATACATCTGATAAGTGTATTAGGTGTGTTGGGGACACAAGAGACTTCTTGTATCTTAATTGCAGGGTTGCTTGAGAGGGATATCTTTGACCTATACCTCCCTGAGTTTGATAAACCTTGGGTGATTCACTTAAGGGAAACTTGCTGCTGTTCTACGAACCTCTGCTCTTGGAGGCCCAACACTGTCTACAGGAATAGAAGCGTTCGTAGACATCAAGCTATTTTCTGGCGCCATTGTCGGGGAGGTAAGGTAAAAGGTATTCACATCCTCCGACTACTAAGCTATTTCCTAGCACTGTTGCCGGTGTGTGAGTGCTCGAAGCTATTTCCTTTAGATTCTGCAATTATATCTTTTTGTTTCTTGTTTTTATTTCACTAGTTAGGCTTAATGGAAAACAACAACAAAATTAGAGATCTTTATGAAATTTATATTGAATTAGGACATGATGTGTTTGAAGAGAGAATTAAAAAACCCATGGAACTTTGTTTGCAAAATAGTTGTAGCAATGTTTTTAGCATGAATTCTTTGAACACTATTATTTTTAATGCTATGGAAAAGTCTAAGCTTGGGGAAGCTGGTTGTGATATTTTTAGTCCCCCAAGTTTTGAGGAGAAAATTTTCTTTGATGATACTTTGCCTCCCATTTATGATGATTATAATGATAGTGGTATTTTGGTGCCACCTACTATGGAGGATAAAGTTTATTATGATTATACCATGCCTGCAATTTATGATGATTACAATGATGGTTGTGATAGTTTTAGTCCCACTATTACTAATAAAATTGATTATGCTTATGTGGAGAGTAATGATACTTTGCATGTGGATCATGATAAGAATGCTTTATGTGATAGCTATATTGTTGAGTTTATTCATGATGCCACTGAAAATTATTTTGAGAGAGGAAAGTATGGGTATAGAAATCTTCATGTTACTAAATTTCTTATCTTTATGATGAATGTTTTGAGCTTTCTCTTGATTTGCTTTTATTTGATGGGTACTTTAAGACCTACTGGTCCTTATGAGAGAGGGAGACACGATTTCATATATCACAATAACTCCTCTCCTTGTGTTGAAATTTTTGAAGTTACACTTGTTTTGTCTTCCTATGCTACTCACTTTGTTCTTCATTGACTTGTTTTCTTACAAGCCTCCTATGCATAGGAAGAGTGTTAGATTTAAAAATGTTTTATATATGATTCTTGATGCTCTCTTTTCAACTCTCATCTTTATGTGAGCATCATAAAAATCACTATGCCTAGCTAAAAGGCGTTAAAGAAAAGCGCTTATGGGAGACAACCCATCATTTTTATTTTCTGTTATTTTTGCTTTTCTTTTTGTTTTGAGTCAAGGTGTTTGTTACTTCTGTAGCAATACCTTTATATCTTTATTTTCTTGCATTGTTGTGCCAAGTAAGGTCTCTAATAGAAAGTTGATACTAGATTTGGATTTCTGCGCGGAAACAGATTTTTAGCTGTCACGGTTTTGAGCTTTTCTCTCTGCAGAAAAATCTAAAAATTCTGAAAACATTCATGAGTAATCCCCAGATATGTACGCAACTTTCATTAGTTTTAAGTTTTCGGATCTGAGCATGTTAAGTGCCTCGCAAAAATTCGTCTTTACGGACTGTTCTGTGTTGACAGATTCTGCCTTTTATTTCGCATTGCCTTTTTTACTGTGTTTGAGTGGATTTCTTTGCTCCATTAAATTTCAGTAGCTATGGGTAATGTCCAGAAGTGTTGGTAATGATTGTGTCCATGCAGAACATGTGAATTTTTTATTATGCACTAACCCGCTAATAAGATTACTTCGAGTTTGGTGTGAAGGAAGTTTTCAAGGATCAAGAGAGGAGGATGATATAATATGATCAAGAAGATTTAAAAGTCTAAGCTTGGGGATGCCCCTGTGGTTCATCCCCGCATATTTCAAGAAGACTCAAGCGTCTAAGCTTGGGGATGCCCAAGGCATCCCCTTCTTCATCAATAACTGATCAGGTCACCTCTAGTGAAACTATATTTTAATTCCGTCACATCTTATGTGCTTTATTTGAAGCATCTGTGTGATTTTATTTTTGTTTTGTTATTTTCATTCTCTGAATAAATCGGATCCTAGCATGCTTGTGTGGGAGAGAGACACGCTCCGCTTTTTCATTTGAACACTGGTGTTCTTCGTTTTACTTTTAATGTTCATGGCAAAAGCTGAAAGCCGCAGCACTTATTGCTATTTGGTTGGAAACAGAAAATGCTTCATGTGGTAGTTGGTATACTGTCTTGAATAATTTGATACTTGTCAATTGTTTTGAGCTCTCAAGTAGATCATGTTTAAGCTCTTGCATCATGTAGTTTAAACCTATTAGTGGAGAACTACCGTAGAGCTTGTTGAAATTTGGTTTGCATGATTGGTCTCTCTAAGGTCTAGATATTTTCTGGTAAAAGTGTTTGAGCAACAAGGAAGACAGTGTAGAGTCTTATAATGCTTGCAATATGTTCTTATGTAAGTTTTGTTGTACCGGTTTATACTTGTGTTTGCTTCAAACAACCTTGCTAGCCAAAGCCTAGTACTCAGAGGGAATGCTTCTCGTGCATCCAAAACCTTGAGCCAAAACCTATGCCATTTGTGTCCACCATAACTACCTACTATGTGGTATTTTTCTGCCATTCCAAGTAAATACTTCATGTGCTACCTTTAAATAATTCAAAACTTTATTACTTCTTATTTGTGTCAATGTTTTATAGCTCATGAGGAAGTATGTGGTGTTTTATCTTTCAATCTTGTTGGGCAGACTTTCACCAATGGACTAGTGGCATATACATCCGATTATCCAATAATTTTGCAAAAAGAGCTGGCAACGGGGTGCCCATCCCCAATTAATTAACTTTCATTAATAATTCTCTTCACATGTTTTGCCCTGATTTATCAGTAAGCAACTTAATTTTGCAATAGACACTCCTCCATGGTTTGTGAAATGTTGGAAGGCACCCGAGGATTCGGTTAGCCATGGTTTGTGAAAGCAAAAGGTTGGCAGGAGTGTCATCTATAAATAAAACTAAAATACATGTGTAAACAAAAGAGAAGAGGGATGATCTACCTTGCTGGTAGAGATAACGTCCTTCACGGAGCCGCTCTTTGAAAGTCTGTTTGACAAGGGGGTTAGAATTCCCACTACCATTCGTTGACAACAACAAACACCTCTCAAAACTTTATTTTTATGCTCTCTATATGATTTCAAAACTTGAAAATCTTTAGCACATGATTTAATCCCTGCTTCCCTCTGCGAAGGGCCTTTCTTTTACTTTATGTTGAGTCACTTTACCTACTTCCTTCTATCTTAGAAGCAAACACTTGTGTCAACTATGTGCATTGATTCTTACATGCTTGCTTATTGCACTTATTATATTACTTTGTGTTGACAATTATCCAAGAGATATGCATGTTGAAGTTGAAAGCAATTGCTGAAACTTAAATCTTCCTTTGTGTTGTTTCAACACCTTATATTGAGAATCTATTGCTTTATGAGTTAACTCTTATGCAAGAATTTTTGATGCTTGTCTTGAAAGTACTATTCATGAAAAGTTTTTGCTATATGATTCATTTGTTTAGTCATTATCTATTTGTTAGCAAACTATAGACCATTGCTTTGAGTCACTTCATTCATCTCATATGTTTTACAATGGTATTGACCAAGATTATGTTGGTAGCATGTCACTTCAGAAATTATTCTTTTTATCGTTTACCTACTCGAGGGCGAGTAGGAACTAAGCTTGGGGATGCTTGATACGTCTCCAACGTATCTATAATTTCTAATGTTCCATGCTTATATTATACCAATTGCTATATGTTTTATATACACTTTATATCATTTTTATGCATTTTCCGGGACTAACCTATTAACAAGATGCCGAAGTGCCAGTTCCTGTTTTCTGCTGTTTTTGGTTCCAGAAAATTACTTCTGCGAATATTCTCGGAATTGCGCGAAACAAAGGGCCACGTCCCTATTTTTCCAGAAGCTTCACGGAGTCCGAAGGAGAGACGAAGGGGGGCCACGAGCTGGCCACCTCATAGGGTGGTGCGGCCCCACCTTCTGCCGCACCGCCTGGTGGGGTGGGCCCCTCGGGACTCCACCGACGCTGCCCCTTCGCCTATATATTGCCCCAGATGCGAAAACCCTTAAGAATCCAGTCATTTTCCACCAAGGGTTCCGCAGCGCCGCCGCAATCGACGACAAGTTTCGGGGGACAGAATCTCTGTTCCGGCACGCCGCCGGGACGGTGAATTGCCCCCGGAGTCATCTCCATCGACACCACCGCCATCTTCATCGCATCTGCTGACTCCCATGATGAGGAGGGAGTAGTTCGCCCCCGAGGCTGAGGGCTCTACCGGTAGCTATGTGGTTCATCTCTGTCTCCCATGGTGTGATCTTTATGTGATCATGAGCTTTGTAATCTAGTTGAATATGTAGATGTTACTTTTGTCTATTATGCACTCTAGAGGTTACTTTAATATGTACTCTGGAGTCACTTGATACGTCTCCAACGTATCTATAATTTCTGATGTTCCATGCTAGTTTTATGACAATACCTACATGTTTTGCTCACACTTTATAATGATTTTATGCATTTTCCGGAACTAACCTATTAACAAGATGCCGAAGTGTCAGTTCCTGTTTTCTGCTGTTTTTGGTTCCAGAAAGGCTGTTCGGGCAATATTCTCGGAATTCGACGAAACAAAAGCCAAACATCTTATTTCACCGAGACGGACCAGAACACCGAAGGGGAAACAGAGAGGAGGCCCAGGGCCCCCACACCACAGGGCGGAGCGGGTGGCCCCCTGACCGCGCCAGCCTATGGGGAGGGAGCCCCCTGGCTCCTCCGACTCCGCCTCTCCGCCTATATAATCTCTCGTGATGTGAAAACCCTACACCAATCGACGATATTCCACGAAGAGTTCCGTAGCCGCCGCCATCGCGAAGACAAGTTTCGGGGGACAAAATCTTTGTTCCGGCACGCCGCCGGGACGGGGAAGTGCCCCCGGAAGCCTTCTCCGTCGACACCACCGCCATCTTCATCGTCGTTGCTGTCTCCTATGATGACGAGGGAGTAGTTCTCCCTCGAGGCTGAGGGCTCTACCGGTAGCTATGTGGTTCATCTCTCTCTCCCATGTACTTCAATACAATGATCTCATGAGCTTCCTTACATGATTGAGATCCATATGATGAGATTTGTAATCTAGATGTCGTTATGCTATTCAAGTGGATTTTACTTATGTGATCTCCGGAGACTCCTTGTCCCACGTGTGTAAAGGTGACAGTGTGTGCACCGTGTGGGTCTCTTAGGCTATATTTCACAGAATACTTGTTCACTGGGTTATGATTTGAGTTGGATGTCTCTATGAAATTGTGGTGTGTTAGTACCTCCTATGGATGCTCACAGTGACAGCGTGGGGTGTTTATTAGTACTTGGGAATACATCTTTAAGGTTTCCTTTTGCAGCCCTACACGGTGAATTAGTGTTCGTTATCCTGCCAGAGAGTAATTCAGAATAGCATAGTGAAGTGCTTATATTTATATTCCTTTATGATAACATTGTTGAGAGTGTCCACTAGTGAAAGTATGATCCCTAGGCCTTGTTTCTAAGCATCGAAACACCATTTCCATCAAGTTCTGTTACATGTTTGCTTGCTGCCATCTTTATTTCAGATTGCAGTTACTACTTACAATCATCCATATTACTTGTATTTCACTATCTCTTCGCCGAACTAGTGCACCTATACATCTGACAAGTGTATTAGGTGTGTTGGGGACACAAGAGACTTCTTGTATCTTAATTGCAGGGTTGCTTGAGAGGGATATCTTTGACCTCTACCTCCCTGAGTTCGATAAACTTTGGGTGATTCACTTAAGGGAAACTTGCTGTTGTTCTACAAACCTCTGCTCTTTGAGGCCCAACACTGTCTACAGGAATAGAAGCGTGCATAGACATCAAGCTATTTTCTGGCGCCATTGCCAGGGAGGTAAGGTAAAATGTATTCACATCCTCCGACTACTAAGCTATTTCCTAGCACTGTTGCCGATGTGTGAGTGCTCGAAGTTATTTCCTTTAGATCCTGCAATTATATCTTTGTGTTTCTTGTTTTTATTTCACTAGTTAGGCTTAATGGAAAACAACAAAAAAATTAGAGATCTTTATGAACTTTATATTGAATTAGGACATGATGTGTTTGAAGAGAAAATTAAAAAACCTATGGAACTTTATATGCATGCTAATGGCAATGTTATTAGTATGAATGCTTTGAGCACCATTGTTGCTAATGCTATGGAAAATTCTAAGCTTGGGGAAGCTAGTTTTGATGAGCATGATATTTTTAGTCCCCCAAGTTTTGAGGAGAAAATTTTCTTTGATGATACTTTGCCTCCCATTTATGATGATTACAATGATGGTTGTGATAGTTTTACTCCCACTATTACTAATAAAATTGATTATGCTTATGTGGAGTGTAATGATACTTTTATGCATGTAAATAAGAATACTTTATGTGATAGTTATATTGTTGAGTTTGTTCATGATGCTATTGGAAATTATTATGAGAGAGAAAAATATGGTTGTAGAAATTTTCATGGTACTAAAACACCTCTCTACATGCTGAAAATCTTGAAGTTACTCGTGTTTTATCTTCCTATGCTTGTCACTTTGTTCTTCATGAATTTATTTGTGTACAAGATTCCTTTTCATAGTAAGTGGGTTAGGCTTAAATTTGTTTCATACTTGCTTTTTGATGCTCTCTTTGCTTCAACTCTCATCCTTATGTGAGCATCATTAAAATTGCTGAGCTCATCTTAATGGCTATAAAGAAAGCACTTCTTAGGAGATAACCCATGTTTTTATTTTGCTACTGTTTTGTTGTGTCTTGGAAGTTGTTACTACTGTAGCAACCTCTTCTTATCTTTATTTTATTGCAATGTTGTGCCAAGTAAAGTCTCTAATAGAAGGTTGATGCTAGATTTGGATTTCTGCGCAGAAATAGATTTCTATCTGTCACGAATTTGAGTAGGTCTCTCTGTAGGAAACTCAGAAAAATCTTCGAATTTTCATGCGTGTTCCTCAGATATGTACGCAACTTACATTAGTTTTGAGTTTTCTGATTTGAGCAACGGAAGTACCTCTTAAAAATTTGTCTTTACTGGCTGTTCTGTTTTGACAGATTCTGTCTTTTTTTTTGCATTGTCTCTTGTGGACTTTAAGCAAGGCTTTCTAGACTTGGAGAGCTGTAGATAATGTTTTATTGAGTTCTTCCAATGTGTCACTACAGGACCAAAGTGGATTAAAGGTTTTTTTGAGTACTAACCCCTCTAATGAAGTTTATGAGAAGTTTGGTGTGAAGGAAGTTTTCAAGGGTCAAGAGAGGAGGATGATATAATATGATCAAGAAGAGTGAAAAGTCTAAGCTTGGAGATGCCCCCGTGGTTCATCCCTGCATATTTCAAGAAGACTCAAGCATCTAAGCATGGGGATGCCAAAGGCATCCCGTTCTTCATCGACAACTTATCAGGTCACCTCTAGTGAAACTATATTTTTATTCCGTCACATCTTATGAGCTTTACTTGGAGCGTCTGTGTGCTTTTATTTTCGTTTTGTTATTTTCATTCTCTGAATAAATTCATACTTATGTGGGAGAGAGACACGCTCCGCTTTTTCATTTGAACACTGGTGTTCTTCGTTTTACTTTTAATGTTCATGGCAAAATTTGAAAGCTACTGCATTTATTGCTATTTGGTTGGAAACAGAAAATGCTTCATGTGGTAATTGGTATATGGTCTTGAATAATTTGATACTTGGCAATTGTTTTGCTATATAGATCATGTTTAAGCTCTTGCATCATGTACTTTGCACCTGTTAATGAAGAACTACCATCGAGCTTGTTGAAATTTGGTTTGCATGATTGGTCTCTCTAAAAGTCTAGATATTTTCTGGTGAAGTGTTTGAACAACAAGGAAGACATTGTAGAGTCTTATAATGCTTGCAATATGTTCTTATGTAAGTTTTGCTGTACCGGTTCATACTTGTGTTTGCTTCAAACAACCTTGCTAGCCAAAGCCTTGTACTGAGAGGGAATGCTTCTCGTGCATCCAAAACCTTGAGCCAAAAACTATGCCAATTGTGTCCACCATACCTACCTACTATGTGGTATTTCTCTACCATTCCGAAGTAAATTACTTGAGTGCTACCTTTAAAATTTCATTCCTTGTCTTTGCAATATATAGCTCATGGGAAAATAGCTTAAAAACTATTGTGGTAAAGAATATGTAGCTTATGTATCTTATTTCTTATAAGTTGCTTGTTGAGCGGTAACCATGTTTCTGGGGACGCCATCAATTATTACACCTTTGTTGAATATCATGTGAGTTGCTATGCATGTTCGTCTTGTCTGAAGTAAGGGTGATTTATCATGATCAAATGGTTTGAGTATGCATATTGTTAGAGAATAACATTGGGCCGCTAACTAAAGCCATGTATCATGGTGGAAGTTTCAGTTTGGACATTAATCCTCAATCTCTTATGAGAATATTATCTGTTGTTGAATGCTTATGCATTAAAGAGGAGTCCATTATCTGTTTTCTATGTTGTCCCGGTATGGATGTCCTCAAGTTGAGATCTATCAAAAATGAGAAATCAAATGCGATCTATCTCCTTGGACCTTTGTACAGGCGGCATAGAGGTACCCCTTTGTGACACTTGATTGAAACATATGTAATGCAATGATAATCCATGGAAATCCAAGCTAATTAGGACAAGGTGCGAGCACTATTGGTATTCTATGCATGAGGCTTGCAACTTATAGGATGTCTTATGCATAACACATATGAATTATTACTACCGTTGACAAAGTTGTTTCTATGTTTTCAAAATAAAAGCTCTAGCACAAAAATAGTAATCCATGCTTCCCTCTGCGAAGGGCCCTTCTTTTACTTTATGTTGAGTCAGTTTACCTACCTCTTTCTATCTTATAAGCAAACACTTGTGTCAACTGTGTGCATTGATTCCTACATACTTGCTTATTTGCATTCATCATATTACTTTGGGTTGACAATTATCCATGAGATATACATGTTGAAGTTGAAAGCAAGTGCTGAAACTTATATCTTCCTTTGTGTTGCTTCAAAACTTTCTACGAAGAATTTATTGCTTTATGAGATAACTCCTATGCAAGTTTTATTGATGCTTGTCTTGAAGTACTATTCATGAAAAGTCTTTGCTATATGATTCAGTTGTTTAGTCATTATCTTTACCATTGCTTTGAATCACTTCATTCATCTCATATGCTTTACAATAGTATTGATCAAGATTATGATAGTAGCATGTTACTTCAGAAATTATCCTTGTTATCGTTTACCTACTCGAGGGCGAGTAGGAACTAAGCTTGGGGATGCTTGATACGTCTCCAACGTATCTATAATTTCTGATGTTCCATGCTAGTTTTATGACAATACCTACATGTTTTGCTCACACTTTATAATGATTTTATGCATTTTCCGGAACTAACCTATTAACAAGATGCCGAAGTGCCAGTTCCTGTTTTCTGCTGTTTTTGGTTCCAGAAAGGCTGTTCGGGCAATATTCTCGGAATTCGACGAAACAAAAGCCAAACATCTTATTTCACCTAGACGGACCAGAACACCGAAGGGGAGACGGAGAGGAGGCCCAGGGCCCCCACACCACATGGCGGCGCAGGTGGCCCCCTGGCTGCGCCAGCCTATGGGGAGGGAGCCCCCTGGCTCCTCCGACTCCGCCTCTCCGCCTATATAATCTCTCGTGACGTGAAAACCCTACACCAATCGACGATATTCCACGAAGAGTTCCGTAGCCGCCGCCATCGCGAAGACAAGTTTCGGGGGACAGAATCTCTGTTCCGGCACGCCGCCGGGATGGGGAAGTGCCCCCGGAAGCCATCTCCGTCGACCCCACCGCCATCTTCATCGCCGTTGCTGTCTCCTATGATGAGGAGGGAGTAGTTCTCCCCCGAGGCTGAGGGCTCTACCGGTAGCTATGTGGTTCATCTCTCTCTCCCATGTACTTCAATACAATGATCTCATGAGCTGCCTTACATACTTGAGATCCATATGATGAGCTTTGTAATCTAGATGTCGTTATGCTATTCAAGTGGATTTTACTTATGTGATCTCCGGAGACTCCTTGTCCCACGTGTGTAAAGGTGACAGTGTGTGCACCGTGTGGGTCTCTTAGGCTATATTTCACAGAATACTTGTTCACTGGGTTATGATTTGAGTTGGATGTCTCTATGAAATTGTGGTGTGTTAGTACCTCCTATGAATGCTCACAGTGACAGCGTGGGGTGTTTATTAGTACTTGGGAATACATCTTTAAGGTTTGCTTTTGCAGCCCTACACGGTGAATTAGTGTTCGTTATCCTGCCAGAGAGTAATTCAGAATAGCATAGTGAAGTGCTTATATTTATATTCCTTTATGATAACATTGTTGAGAGTGTCCACTAGTGAAAGTATGATCCCTAGGCCTTGTTTCTAAGCATTGAAACACCGTTTCCAACAAGTTTTGTTACATGTTTGCTTGCTGCCATCTTTATTTCAGATTGCAGTTACTACTTACAATCATCCATATTACTTGTATTTCACTATCTCTTCGCCGAACTAGTGCACCTATACATCTGACAAGTGTATTAGGTGTGTTGGGGACACAAGAGACTTCTTGTATCTTAATTGCAGGGTTGCTTGAGAGGGATATCTTTGACCTCTACCTCCCTGAGTTCGATAAACCTTGGGTGATTCACTTAAGGGAAACTTGCTGCTATTCTACAAACCTCTACTCTTGGAGGCCCAACATTGTCTACAGGAATAGAAGCGTGCGTAGACATCATCACTCTCCACGGTGTGATGGTGACAGTGTGCGCATCGTGTGTGATTCCTTTATGACATTGTGGAGCTTGTTTACTCCGGCTTGAGGTGTGCTTTTGCAGCCCTACACAATGAATAGTGTTTGTTATCCAACAAGAGAGTGTTTGAGAGTAGCATTTATTTATTCAGTTATGTGATCATTGTTGAGAGTGTCCACTAGTGAAAGTATGATCCCTAGGCCTTGTTTCTAAGGATTGAAACACCGTTTCCAACAAGTTCTGCTACATGTTCGCTTGCTGCCATTTTTATTTCAGATTGCAATTACTACTTATAATCATCCATATTACTTGTATTTCACTATCTCTTCGCCGAACTAGTGCACCTATACATCTGACAAGTGTATTAGGTGTGTTGGGGACACAAGAGAATTCTTGTATCTTAATTGCAGGGTTGCTTGAGAGGGATATCTTTGACCTCTACCTCCCTGAGTTCGATAAACCTTGGGTGATTCACTTAAGGGAAACTTGCTGCTATTCTACGAACCTCTGCTCTTGGAGGCCCAACACTGTCTACAGGAATAGAAGTGTGCGTAGACATCAGTGGCGCGCCCTACCTGGTTGGGCGCTCCACCCACACGCGTTTGCACCTCGAGCATCGCCTCGGGCCCCCTTTTATACCAGAACCTCTGTTTCTCCCAAAAAACCTAAGCCACATTTTTCTGAGATTTTATTGAGGCGGCGGCGGAGGCGAAAGTCCTCTCCTACTCCGGGAGAGGGCAGATCCTGTTGCACAGGTGCCTACGGTGAAGGGGAAATCGACGCAATTGACATCCGCACTCCTCCTTGGCTTGGGAGGAGGCATCTCCATTAACATCTCCGTCAGCGCCATCACGAGATCGACGTCATCCCCCTCATAGTTTGTGTTGAATTGAACCCCGAATATTGTTTTCTAGTGTTGTTGCATGTTTGTGATTGGCACTTTGTCATTATTTGGTGGGGAGATTATATGTTCAGATTGTGTTGTAATCATTATGCCTCTGATCCATATCATGTTTGACACTTGTGAGTAGTTCTCTACGTTCCTGAGGGCATAGGATGATTTGGCTATGATTCTATATGATATGCAATGAGTATTTGGTCAAGTTTTCTATCTTTTATGTTCTTTTACGATGGTATTATGCGAATGTCGACTACATATTACTTCACCTATATGGGCTGATAGGGTTGCACTTTAATATAATGCATTAGTGTTGGAAGGGACGGACTGACAGAAAACGTTTTTCAATACTATGTGTTGCATTAGAGAGGTTTATGTCGGGGACCAATGATTTATTTCTATGTTGGCACATGAAAAGGGCTATTGGACCCATCATAAGGGGTGTGTTTGCACATATCTATGGCTGCACCTAATTTACGCTCATCCCCAAATTGAATAAAGTTGGAAAAAATATTTACCGTGTTGTGTAGAAGTCAGATGCTTGTAAATCCATACTGCCATCGGGAACTTTAGTCTCATACAAGCACACACACTTGAGCTTGTCCTCTTGCTTCATAGAGAATTGGGCTTTTCTCTCATCGAGAGCATTAATTTACTTATTTAATATTTACTTTCTGCACTTTATTTTTATTTCAAACTGTACACTCAAAAACACCAAAACTGCTACTTTATCATTACTACTTTCTTGTCGATTCTGCTAACCAATACCTTTAGCTCCTCGTGGGTTCGACAACCTTTCTTATTGAAAAGTACTACAATTGATCTCCTGTACCTGGGAGCCATCAGACACTTTTCTGGTGCCGTTGCCGGGGAGTGTAGCGCTATTGGTAAGTGAATGGTAAGGAAGCTTTTACTGTTTTTATTACTTGCTATTTGTCTCATCATGAGTATATCCAGTTGTGATGAGATTGGATTGATCTTATGTAATTATGCTTATGCTCAATCTATTAAATAAAATGAAGAGAAATCGCTTGAGCTTAAGGTGGCATTTCAAATTCCTATTGCTATTGCCAAACAAGCTATGGACCTAACCTTCACATGAGATAAAATTCAAACTGCTATGGGACATCTACATGCTATTGAAGATCTATGCTCTTTATTTAAATTGACTGATGTTTCTCTTGATCATGTGAAGAGGAAGTTATTATATCTATCTCTTTCTGGTAATGCATGCTCGTGTATGGTTTAAATCTCTAGATGTTAAATGCTGTCTTGACTTGGAATTATTGAGGAAGGCCTTTTATACCAAGTTTTATACTCCTAAAGAAGCTTATGATGATCGCTGTCATATTTATAAATTTGGCCTCATGTTGGAAAAAGTATTGCTCAAGCTTGGGGGATACTTAATGTACTCATCTGTAAGAATCCTTGCCATGGTATTCCTGATAGTCTTATATTTATAAACTTTTGTGTGAGGCTGCCCCAGCATCATAGGGATTTTCTGGACAATTCATCTGAAGTGAGTTTACTAATAGAACTCAAAAGGAAGCATGAATTTATTGTATACTATGCCTAATAATTAAACCGTGTGGGATCTTGATAAAGGTAACGAGCCTCGTTTCGAATTTGAATATGCATGTGTAGAGAATTTCTCTACTGCTATATTGTTTGAAGAATTAAAGAATAATTTTGTTCTTGATCCTCATATCTTAGTAGAAATTTCTAAATATTTTGCTAACCATTTGAATGTTCCTAAGAAAGGATTTAAAGTCTTTACCGAACCTCTTAAGGCTTCACCATATATTGCTAAAGTTTAGAAATAGGTTCAACAAGCTTCCTGAGTTATTATAGAAGAATATGTGGAATCTCCATATCCAAACGTGGTGAAGGAAAAATTGCTCACCACTATTGCAAATAAGAGTGCTAGGAGATTTCATGAACCATATGAACAAATTACTATGAAGCCTTGGATTTCGGCCATTAAAGAATTAAATGAAGAGACTTCTTGTGATGTTTATTTATGCGACGATTCCACTAAGGTAATTCAAGGTAAGACTACTAGATTTGGTAAACCTATTATATCCTGTGCTATTAGAACTTCATGTAATCATGGTGTTTGTGATGCTGGAGCAAGTATAAGTGTGATACCAAATTATCTATATCTCGAAATCAAGCCCGATATTGATCCGAAACACATGGAGGAAACATGTATAACTATTCAGCTTGCTAATAAAGAAGTTATCAGTCCTTTTTTGGTATGGTAAGAGATGTTGAAGTATTAGTAGTAAATATTATGTATCCCTCTGATTTTATTGTGATTGGTTGCTCCCAAGATCCATTTTGTCCTATTATATTTGGTAGACCTTTCTTACATACTATTGGTGCTGAAATTAATTTACCAAAAGAGAGAGTGTTTATTAAGTGTGTTGGAGAAAGGTTAGAATTTAATTTTTTCAAGTTTACTGATAAACATTTAGAAAAACAAAAGTTTCAAAAAGATATTGTGGAAACTCTTGCTTCTGTGGCAGTTGCTTCATCGGACATAGTGGAACGATATGTACTTAATCAAGAGGAACCATATAGTAATGAAGAAAGAGAGGCTTTAGAATCAATATTTTCTCTCAACAACCACGACATTTACAATTGCATATCCCACCTGATAATCTTGGAGTGTTACCACCACCCAAAGAAGATCCTAGTTTTGAACTGAAACCTTTGACTGATGATATGAAATATTGATACCTTGATGAGAAAAATATACCATGTTATTATTAGTGCTAATATTTTAGGCGAAGAAGAAACAAAATTACTTGAAGTATTGCATGCTCATAGGACGGCTATTGGCTATTCTCTTGATGATCTTAAAGGTACAAGTCCAGCTTTATGCATGCATAAGATTAATTTGGAAGAAGATGCAAAGCCCGTTGTTGATTATCAACGCCGTCTTCATCCAAAAATGAAGGAAGTGGTAAGAAAAGAGGTAATTAAACTCATTAAGGTTGGTATTATTTATCCTATAGCTGATAGTAAATGGGTAAGCCCTGTTCATTGTGTACCTAAGAAAGGAGGAATCACCGTTGTTCCAAATGATGAAAATGAACTTGTTGCTAAGTGTACTGTTACTGGTTATTAATCAAATGTTAGAACAATTATCTAAGCATTCACACTTTTGCTATCTTGATGGTTATTCTGTTTTTTGTCAAATACATGTGCACAAAGATGATCAAGAAAAGAATACTTTTATTTGTCCCTTTGGTACTTTTGCTTATAGAATAATACCATTTGGTTTATGTAATGCTCATGCTACTTTTCAAAGATGCATGAATGCTATATTTGCAGATTATATTGAGAAGATTATGGAAGTATTTATGGATGATTTTTCTGTCTATGGTACCTCTTTCGATAATTGCTTATTCAATCTTAACAAAGTACTGCAACGATGTGAGGATCAACACCTAGTCATTTTAATTGGGAGAAGTGCCATTTTATGGTGACTGAAGGTGTACTCCTTGGTCACCAAGTATCAGGAAGAGGCATTGAAGTGGACCGCATGAAGATAGAAGCCATAGAGAAGCTGCCATATCCAAAGGATATTAAAGGTATAAGAGGTTTCCTTGGGCATGTTGGGGTTTATAGAAGATTCATTAAGGACTTTTATAAAATATTGAAGCCTCTTACTAATATTTTGCAAAAGGATGTTCCGTTTTATTTTAATGATGACTGCGTGGAGTCTTTCAATGTTTTAAAGAATGTTTTAATTAGTGCTGCTATGATTCAGCCACCTGATTGGAATTTACCTTTTGAGATTATGTGTGATGAAAGTGATTATGCGGCAGGTGCTTTGTTGGGACAAAGAGTTGATAAGAAACTTAATGTTATATATTATTCTAGTAAGACTTTTGATGGTGACCGAAGAAATTATGCTATTACCGAAAAGGTAGATTCTAAAGTTATTGTGCACTCTGATCATTCTGCTATTAAATATCTTATGAATAAGAAAGATGTAAGCCTAGACTTTTTAGATGGGTTTTGTTGTTGCAATAATTTTATTTACATATTGTTGATAGAAAGGGTGAGGATAATCATGTAGCTGATCATTGTGTAGAATGGAAAGCATTCAGGATGATCCAACCCCTATTAATGATAGCTTTGCTAATGAACAACTTGCAAATATTAATGTGTCTAGTGCAAGAGTAGCTTCCCCATGGTTAGCTGATTATGCTAATTTTATTGTTGGAAAAGTTATGCCACATCATTTTACTTATCAACAAAGAAAGAAATTCTTCTATGGTCTTAGACATTACTTTTGGGATGACCCTTTTCTTTATAAAAAGGGTGTTGATGGTATTATTAGACGTTGTGTACCTGAGTTTGAACAACAAATCATTATAAAAGACTGTCATGACAATCCTTATGGAGGCCACCACGCGGGAGACCGCACAGGTGCAAAGGTATTGCAATCTTGTTTTTATTGGTCTACTTTATTTAAAGATTGTGCTACTTATGTTAAACCTTGTGATAGATTTCAACGCGTTGGAAATCATTGGTAAGAGAAATGAAATGCCTATGAATTATACACAACCTCTTGAACCATATTTGATGTATGGGATTTTACTTTATGGGGCCATTTCCTACCTCCAAATCGCAGCATACTCACATTTTCGTTGTAGTGGATTATGTTACTAAGTGGGTGGAAGCAATTCTGACAAAGAGTACTGACCATGCTACTGCAATGAAGATGTTGAAGGACACCATCCTTCCCAGGTTTGGAGTACCTAGATTTTTAATTACTGATGGTGGTTCTCACTTTATTCATCAAGTTTTTAGAAAAACCTTGGCTAAATATGGTGTTAATCATAGAGTAGCATCTCCATATCACCCACAAACTAGTGGTCAAGTGGAATTGAGCAATAGGGAATTAAAGCTTATATTGGAAAAGACGCTTGATAAAGCTAGATCTGATTGGCCAACTAAAATCAACGAAGCATTATGGGCTTGTAGAACTGCTTTTAAAAATCCTATGGGAATGTCTCCTTATAGAATGGTCTATGGAAAAGCATATCATTTACCTGCAGAATTAGAACATAAAGCTAGTTGGGTTGTTAAGCAACTTAACTTTGATTTTAAAAATGCTGAAGAGAAGAGAATCCTAGACATAAACTTATTGGATGAATGGAGAAATGAAGCTTACGAAAGTGCTAGATTGTTTAAATAAAGGGTTAAAAAATTTGCATGACAAAAAGATAAAGAGGTAGGATTTCAAGGTAGGAGACCAAGTATTATTGTTTAACTCTCGTTTCAAGTTCTCTGCAGGCAAATTAGCATCGAGATGGCAGGGTCCATTGTCGTGCAGGAGGTGTACTGCTCCGGAGTCCATGGAGATTACAAAGGTAAACCTCATGTTGTTAATGGACAACGTCTTAAACATTATATTGCAACAGAAAAGTTCGTAGTTAATGTGGAAGAGTTACATCTCTGGACACTAAAAGCTATCATCGCCGAGAATTACCCTCTGTCAAACACCGGAAACCAATAAAACTCGAGATCTGGTACGTAGTAATCTCAAAATATTTTCATATTTTAGGATACTTACTTTTTTGCAAAATAAGGAGGTTTCGTGAAAGATTTGGGCGAAACGGAGTCACGAGGGGCAAAAGACCTCAGCTAGCGTGCTCTAACTTATTGGGCGTGCCACCCGAGGTCGTTCGCACCTCGAACTTCCTTTTCGCCTCGTTTTTACTCAAACTCTTTGTTTTTACCCCAAAAAAGCCATCAATATATACCCCCCTATGCCGATCTAATCTCGCAGTGAGTCTTTTCGAGCGAAACTTGTTTGTCTTGTCTAGAACTTTCAGCTTTTTGATCATGTCAAGCTCCGGATCCAATCTCGGAGGTGAAGGCTCCAAGGATATGGGCGTGGTGAACCGCTACCTCAACTCCGTGGTGGCTCCACTGAAGACCTTGACCTTCAAGGAGGGGGGCTGCTCATGGAGGAGGTGAAGGCCCCGAACTCCGAGGGCACTATGGAAGAAAGGATGGAGATTCTGGAGGATACCGTCTTCAGGTATGGTACTGTGATCGAGCATAGTCTTGATGTGCATCACCTGGTGAACATCGAGATGGAGAAGAAGGCTGAAGCCTATGAAGAAGGGATCAAGGACACGGAGGAGAAGATCTTTCACATCCTCACACAGCTGGATAGGTTCCAATTCCTCATGTGGGACGTAGAAAACCAGTGTTGTGAGTATGAAGATCCCTTCTACAAGATCGCCGAAGTTGCCTACACCAAGTTCAACGATCCACCTACATCCTTCTACAATGCATGGGAGGCCCTATCCTTGGAAACTCAAGGAGTGTGACGCCCATTATGAGGAGGAGACCGCCAAGAAGGATGACACCACTTCAACAAACTAAGCTTGGGGGAGTTTTATCAAGTCTTTTAGGCTTTTTAGTTTATCATATTGTTTTTAGTTCGTCATCTTAGTTTGGTTTTCCTTTCATCTAGTAGTTATCAAGTTTCTCATAGTTTGGAAAGCCCTTAGAGCATTATCATCTATCTTTGGTCAAGTGGTTTTTAATGAAATTTAAAGTATGATGTCATCCCTAATTCATTTGTATGGAGATTTATGGGTAACACTCATGCAGATGTGTTCCTCGTATTTAGAAATTTCAATCACATCTTATCTTGAACGTAATTAACTTGAGCATGTTGGACAAGCATAGAATTTTGTAAGTATGGCTTGCAACAAAGGAAAGATCCATGCAAGCCTTACTAAGCACTATAAGAAAAATAAATACCTTGAAGTTGTGTTGGAGATGTGGTCTTGGAGAACAAATAGTTAGGAAGATGACATGACAAGGAAGGATGATACATTCTTGTGCTACTTGGTAATCAGCGGGTAAACTGATTGTCATGGATATTTGAATACATGGAAAGTGAAAGACAAAGGTGGATGTAGAGCATATGACATGATTAAAAGATCCATGAATAAGGTTTATACTGTTTACTAAGGGGCAAGACTATTAACTGATCATATAAAGGAAAAGGAAAGTGTTTGGTAAACATCAAACTTCATGCTCTTCTTGTCATTTAACAATTCCTCTTCTTGTAAGTAGTTTCTCTATGAGAGTTTATCTTCAGTACAAAGGAAAGTAAAAGAAAAACAAACTGGTAAAAGGCCAAGCACAGAAGTGATCTATACTTATAGACACACATGAAACATTGTTCAATTGTCGAACACGCAATGGTTAGTCTTGTTCAAACGGTAAGTGGTAATTGCTAGAGTTTCTATTATGAAGTTCATGTTTGCGTGATTGTTGGTTCATAAATCTTGCATTATAATTTAATATGCATAAGTTGATGATGCAATGCTCCTATTTATTTTATCAACCATAAGCTCATTGATGCATGATATGATCTATTCGCTTATTTGCTCGAGGACGAGCAAAGGTTTAAGCTTGGGGGAGTTGATATGCACATTTTCCATGATCATTATTGCTACACATATGATTAAATTTTCATTGTTATTTGCCATCGTGAACCTTTATTTATGCATTTTTAGTCGATTTCCGGGACTTTTCTACAAAGTCCCATTCATTGGTATTTAATTCCTAGGAGGCAGAAAACCTCCTTTTTCGTATTTTATTTATTTCAGGACTTTCTGGATCGCTAAAAATCGAGGCAAAATACCTGATCAACTTTTCACCCGGTGACAAGGGATTAACTTGTCAATGCCTACGGATTGTAGACTTAGGGTTTCGTAGAAAGTAGAGGGCAAGTAGATCTCGAAGGTTCAGCCGAAAAGGTGATCGACTAAGAAACTAGGGTGTATGTTGACAATAGATTCGATCCTTTCTCCTCCCCTCGGCTCCCCTTTATATAGGAGGAAGAGCCGAGAGATTTCTTGTCGTACAAGTTACAAGTTACAAGCTCTGGGAAACCATCTGAGTCTTTCCCGTATGATTACATGATTCGCGATTTCTAATATAACTCTATATTCCTTATCGAGCTTCGTCGGGCTTCTGGGCCTTGAAAGCTTCAAGTCGTGGGCCTCCAGGTAACCTCGGGTACCTTATTCGACAGGCCCATTCAGGATGCCTATGTCACCCAGAGAAGGACCGTGAGCGAAAGAACCACACGAGAGGGACCACGAGGGCCAAACAAGCACGGGTGGCGCGCCCTACCTGGCTGGGCGCGCCACCCACACTCGTTTGCGCGTTGAGCGTTGCCTCGGCCCCCCTTTTATACCAGAACCTCTGTTTCACCCAAAAACTTAAGCCATAGTTTCCCGAGATTTATTGAGGCGGCGGCGAAGGCGAAAGTCCTCTCCTACTTCGGGAGAGGGCCGATACTGCTGCACATGTGCCTCCAGTGAAGGGGAAATCGACGCCATTGACATCCCCACTCCTCCTTGGCTTGGGAGGAGTCATCTCCATCAACATCTTCGTCAGCACCATCATCACCACCATCTCCATCTACAAGATCGACGTCATCCCCTCATAGTTTGTGTTGAATTGAACCCCTGATATTGTTTTCTAGTGTTGTTTCATGTTTGTGATTGGTACTTTGTCATTATTTGGTGGGGAGATTATATATTCATATTGTGTTGTAATCGTTATGCCTCTGGTCCATATCATGTTTGACACTTGTGAGTAGTTCCCCACGTTATTGAGGGCATAGGATGATCTGGCTATGATTCCGTATGATGTACAATGAGTATTTGGTCAACTTTTCTATCTTTTATGTTGTTCTATGATGGTTTTATGCGAACATCGACTGCATATTACTTCACCTATATGGGCTCGTAGGGCTGCACTTTAATGTAATACATTAGTATTGGAAGGGACAGACTGACAGAAACCGTTTTCCGGTACTATGTGTTGCATTAGAGGGGTTTATGCCGGACACCAATGATCTTATTGCTATGGTGGCACATTTATGTCTTAATGATTCTTATACTTGCACATGAAATTGGCTCTAGGACCCATCATAAAGAGTGTGTTTGCACATATCTATGGCTGCACCTAATTTAGGCTCCGCCCCTAATTGAATAAAGCTTGACAAAATATTTACCGTGTTGTGTAGAATTCAAATGCTGGTAAATCCATGCCACCCTCGCGAACTTTAGTCTCGTATAAGCACACACACTTGAGCTTGTCCTTTTGCTGCATAGAGGCTTGGGCTTTTCTCTCATCGAGGGCATTTACTTATTTGCTATTTACTTTCTACACTATATTTTTATTGCAAACTTTACACCCCAAAACACCAAAAATGATACTTTATTATTACTGCTTTCTTTTCGGTTTTGGTAACTAATACCTTCAGCTCCTCATGGGTTCGACAAAATTTCTTATTAAAAAGTACTACAATTGATCTCATATACTTGGGAGCCATCAATCGTCCAATTTACCTGATTATTTCGCCCACCGACGTATTTTGACCTAAAAATCACTATATATATATGGCCTAGAAGAGTTCTCGGGAGGAGAGCCCGCAGAAGATAGAAGCACGAAAATAGAGGCCGCAATAGCGAAGATTGGAGGGGGAAACTCCGCCAGGATCACCGCCGGAGGGATCTCGTCTTCATCACCATCACCATGATCAAGGGGGAGTAGTCCACCTCTGGACTACGGGTTTGTGGCAGTATCTTGATATATTTATATCTTGTTCTTCATAGTTCTTGGTGCCATATGATCTGCCCTACATGATTATGGCATATTTGTAATACCTATGTGGTGGATCCATATTCTGTGATATTGTGTTGTGAGATATGATCATATTATGTGCAAGATGTATTGATAGATGCATATTACGTACCACGTTCTTAAGTATTTGTTCTGATCCAACATCTATGCAAGAGCGTGTGTGGGGTGATGTGTGTATTAGATGGAGTAGCATGGTTTTAGGGATTGGATAGTGACAACAAATTCATGATCTATTATGGTTTTGCCTTTTGTTTTGCTACCTTACTAGGTATAAAGTGAATGCATGTGTTATGTTCGTCACGTGAAAAAAGTTATAATCTTGTTTGTTCAAGGTAGCATATTTGATATTCAAACATCATGTCAAAGTACTTATGGCTATGCTTTGTTAATTCTTAATACAAGATTGTATGGAGTTTTCCCTTTCTTGTGGAGTATAAGAGAGATGTGTTGCATCATCTCTATGTTAGGATGTGATGCCCATATGAATGTGTATATTTCAAATGTTATTATTTTGCATCTTCATATCTCATTGACGAATTTCTATTTGTCAGCTACAACTTAAAAGAGAGAATAATCAAGTGAACCCATGAACCCCGGTCCACTTTTTATCATAAGAAACACCTTTATGTTATTTTCTATTTGTTGTAATATTTTAATCAGAAAATACAAAAATATTTAATTTTCTTATTTACATCCAAAACAATCAACCCCTTTACTATTTTTACTTAGTTACTTTATTTTATCTAGTTTTACTTGCTTTATTATTACTTGTGTTTTATTTACTTACATGAAACCTTGTGCTTGACAACCACACGGTGGAGTTGGGGACACAAGGCTTTATTTTACTTTGCAGAATTGCTATAAGAAGAGAGAAGAGAACACTCTTTGCTCAGTTCCCTGAGAGTTCGATATAAACCCTTGAGTCACCCTTGTGGGGAAAATACTCTGGTGACACAACACTCTACACTTGGAGTCCCAACGTCATCAGACACATGTGTAGGCACAAGGATACTCAACCTAAGCTTCAAGCTTGAAAGCTTTCTTCATCAAGTCGCTTCGTGAAAATGTCTGCGAGTTGATCCTTGGTTCCAACATATGCAAGCTCAATATCCCCGCATGTGACATGTTCCCTAGTGAAGTGGTGGCGGATCTCAATATCATTCGTCTTCGCATGTTGCACCGGATTGTAAACGATATTGATTGTACTCCCATTGTCACACAAAAGATGTACTTTATCTATAAAAACAAAGTAATCACTTAAAGTTTGCCCTCATCCATAGCAATTGAGTGCAACATCTTGTGGAATGAACATACTCGGCTTCGGCGGTAGAAATGGAGACACAGTTCTCCTGCTATGATGACCAACACGACAATGACCTACCATGAAAGTGGACAGCCCCGGAGGTTGATTTCCTATCATCCTTTGTTTCCTTCTCAATCGGAATCTATATAACTAAATGAGAGAGCCTTGCGAGTACCAAACACCATAATTTGGGGTATCCATCAAATATCGAAACATCCTTTTCACAGCCAGACGATGAATCTCTTTTGGGGAAGCTTGGTATCTTGCGCAAACATCTACACTCAACATAATATCAGGTCAAGATGTACAAAGGTAAAGTAGACAAACCGATCATGGAACGGTATACCTATTGGTTTACGGGTTTACCAAGAGGATCAAGTGCAAGATGACAATTAGTGATCATGTCTTGAATATACTTTGCTTGGTTGATGAAATTCCCTGTATTCAATTTCTTGATCTGAAAACCTAGAAATAACTTCAACTCACCCATCATAGACATCTCAAACTTATAGGTTATTAGCTTCACAAACTGTTCATTAAAATCTTTATTAGTGGACCCAAATATTATATCTTTCACATACATTTGGTATATGAAAAGTTCCTTGTTAACCTTCTTAGTAAAATGAGAGGGGTCGATTTGCCCAACCTTCAAGCCACGATCAACTAGTTTCTACCTAAGGTGCTCATACCATGCACGTGGGGCTTGTTTAAGGTCACTGATCGCCTTATTGAGTTTGTAGACATGGTCCGGATGGTCGGAGTCTTCGAATCCCACGGGTTGCTTCACATATACAATATCATTTAATGGACCATACTAGAAAGCACTTTAAACATCCATTTGTTGAAGTTTGAAATTATGGTGAATATCATATGCAAGAAGGATGTCGATCGACTCAAGACTGAGCCACAAAAGCAAAGGTCTCCCCATAATCAAGGCCTTCAACTTGCAGGAATCATTGAGCAACCAAGAAAGCCTTGTTCCTTAGACCAATCCCTTGAGAATATTTAGCATACTTGAAACAAGGGACCACAAAGGACTTTGTTAGGGCCCATGCATAGATTCACCCATTAACGGGGAAACGATCTTCAAAAGAGAAATTCTCGTGGAAGAGCATGATAAGTTTATATGCTCTTAACTATAAATTTTCGATACATATTTCTTATCGATGGTTCATATGTAAATTCTTTATTTCTTCAGTTCATTTGAATGAATGGTGTTTTTTGTAATGTGCTCCATCTTGGAAATATGCCCTAGCGGCAATAGCAATATATTTATTATCATATTTCCTTGTTCATGATAAATGTATGTACTCCATGCTAGAATTGTATTAAGCGAAAACATTAATACTTGTGTTGTTTGTAGACAACACTGTGTCCCTAGTAAGGTTGTACTAGACTTGTAACATCCCAAATTTTAAAATTTCCAAACATCATGTATTGCACTCATAATGCATCACGACATGATTGCATATTAGGGAAAATTCAAACTTTATTTTTAAACCCCAAACCCTAAAAATGACACTAATAGCCAAATAGGCATACATGCCAATTTTGGATTTTCCAAAAATGTTATTTTGTTTTAAAAGTGGTTCCATATTGAAGTCCTTTTCACAAGGAATCCACAAATATTTTATTTGTATTTTTCGGAATTATTTTGGTGCCAAAAGGCTTTGCAAATAAAAAGAAAACAGAAAAAGAAAAAGAAAAGAAACAAAAAAGGGGCAGCAGCCCAACTGGGCCGAGTGTGACGCCCCAAAACCGATACCATGAGGATCCCAACGAATCCGCCGAAATCCGCACGATATCGATTCTAGGAGACGCACAACCAAGCGCCTCGTACACGCCAAAGCATGCACGCGATGCGGGTGGAATCAATCACGAGTAGTAATCATTACAACAAGTCACGACAGAGCCCACAAGAGGACTTATATTACATCGACGACTCCATCGAGTCAAGATACAAATAGATACATACAAAGATCCAAATCATACAGAAGATCAAATACATCCGAGTACGGACAAGATAAAAATTTGGACTAAGAGTCCTGAAGATAACCAGTGGCGTCCATAACCCTGCCCAGCCCAAGCCGGAAGGGTAACCTTGCTAACATCGCCTTCATCGTACCGGTCTTCATACCTGCCCGGTTATATCCCGTAGAAGCAGCAATCAGTATGGGTTCGTACTTAACAAGACTTCAAGACGTATAAGCATTCGTCAACCAGTCGTCCTTTGTACTTGAGGCATGCAGGGGACTTAGAGGACGCAAGAGGAACGTCATAGACAATATGGTGGGGTTAAGCGGCAGCGCGCAAGCACTAAAAACCTATAGAGACACTCTACAACAGTCGTCTATCAGAGAAGGTGAGAAAGCGCATAAACTAACAGTTCTATACTCTGCAAACATAACACAACCGATGCGTTCCCCCCTCGCAAGGAAGTACTTACAAAGGCACTCACACGGTTGTCAAGTTTTAACCATTTATTATTGAAGTTGTGCTAACTTACTACACAAGTTATTATGAATGACCAACAGGTGTAAGTTGTCTATGGTCGAGTCATACAGCTCCAAGTCGTCCATAACCGCGGACACGGCTTATCGATAAGATGTACACCCTGCAGGGGTTGCCCAAATGTACCCACACGCACTGCTCGACCCACTTACGACATGTGGATATCACGGCTCGCACTCTCCTTCACGTCAACAATGTCCAGGAAGCCACCTAACCAAGTTGAACCCGCATCGAAGTCCGGCCGTATCTCCGAAGCGGACCTAGCTGTTGCGCGAGCGTACTAGGTGGTTTAAACACACACTGGGGCGATAAACCACTTCGCAGCGGCTCCGCATCCTATACGTGCATACCAGAAACAAGGGATACAAGGCTCCCAGGGGCTTCCCAAAAATAAAGAAGTAACAGGCTGGCATGCACACAAACAACAAATGGTAAAACATTGCAAACTAGTTGTGGCCACTGGACAAAGCTGTAGATTCCGGCAGTGGTCAAGGGGAGACCCATAAGCATACCCACGTGTGGTTAGAGCGCTCAGTCTCGGAACGGATATCAAGAACTCGGGTCCTAATTATTTAGGAAACACAAGTGAGCCATCATAAAACAATCAGCTGACCCACCGATGCCTCCGCTAACAACTATTAACAAGTAACCATGATACCCTCAACAGATATATCCATAAACAATGTGTCATGATTCCCAAACTGATAATCGGTAAGATAACGATAACGGTAACAAGATATAAATAGCACTAGCATGCACTACGACTCGCAAGGCAAACCCGATAACCAAACAATAGCTGTAGGTGGTTGGTGGTGGCAATATAGACTGCTTGAGGTAACAAGTGGATGGGACACGTGACAAGAACGCAACACAAAGCTAGCATAAGGGAGAAGGCAAAATAAAATAGGTGAGCGACTTCTGCAGAGGCAGAAGTATAAGGGAAAATGCTTGCCTATTAAAGCTTGCCGAGGGACATCCGGAGAACTTGTCGTATCTCACCACACCTGTCCGTGATCCTATCCGGGAAGAAGCAAATGCTGGAACACACAACGTATGCAAGTCTTACAACTACGGATAAAGAAGATCCAGCATGATCAAGATGATATGCATGGCATGGCAACATGGTGCGATACAACTTATCCATATTAATCGGAGTCGGAACCCCGAACAAACAATTATTAGGTTCGAGTTGTTTATCTACCCCGCATATTAAATGTTATTAGCATGGCAAAACATGGCATGGGTGAGCTAGGCAAATTTAAATGGAACCGGGACAATAGAGAAACAATCCCGCACAATTCCATATTTAATTAAGTGATTCGCTATTTAACCCCGAACAACCATATAGTATGCGATGCGATGCAATATGATAGGAGATGCAACGAGATAGATGCACATTTATAAAATATAGGGTTGGATAGGTTCATAGGTTAGGGTTCGAGGTCTCACGATATCCAAACAAGGGTGGTCGCCGGATTGAAGAGGAAGAAGATGAAGCCGGGGTCTCGGACTTTGAATCCGTGAAGGAGAACATGGATTGTCGGTTGATGACGCATGAAGCACACGCCCGTTGGGAACCCCAAGTGGAAGGTGTGATGCATACAGCAGCAAGTTTCCCTCAGTAAGAAACCAAGGTTTATCGAACGAGTAGGAGTCAAGGAACACATGAAGGTCGTTGGTGACGGAGTGTAGTGCGGCGCAACACCAGGGATTCCGGCGCCAACGTGGAACCTGCACAACACAATCAAAGTACTTTGCCCCAACGTAACAGTGAGGTTGTCAATCTCACCGGCTTGCTGTAAACAAAGGATTAAATGTATAGTGTGGAAGATGATGTTTGCGAAGAACAGTAAAGAACAATGTTTGCAGTAGATTGTATTCAGATGTAAAAGAATGGACCGGGGTCCACAGTTCACTAGTGGTGTCTCTCCAATAAGATAAATAGCATGTTGGGTGAACAAATTACAGTTGGGCACTTGACAAATAAAGAGGGCATAACAATGCACATACATATCATGATGACTACTATGAGATTTAATCAGGGCATTACGACAAAGTACATAGACCGCTATCGAGCATGCATCTATGCCTAAAAAGTCCACCTTCGGGTTAGCATCCGCACCCCTTCCAGTATTAAGTTGCAAACAACAGACAATTGCATTAAGTATGGTGCGTAATGTAATCAATACAAATATCCTTAGACAAAGCATCGATGTTTTATCCCTAGTGGCAACAGCACATCCACAACCTTAGAACTTTCTGTCATTATCCTAGATTCAATGGAGGCATGAACCCACTATCGAGCATAAATACTCCCTCTTGGAGTTACAAGTATCAACTTGGCCAGAGCCTCTACTAGCAACGGAGAGCATGCAAGAACATAAACAACACATATATGATAGATTGATAATCAACTTGACATAATATTCCATATTCATCGGATCCCAACAAACACAACATGTAGCATTACAAATAGATGATCTTGATCATGATAGGCAGCTCACAAGATCTAACATGATAGCACAATGAGGAGAAGACAACCATCTAGCTACTTCTATGGACCCATAGTCCAAGGATGAACTACTCACAATCAATCCGGAGGCGATCATGGTGATGAAGAGTCCTCCGGGAGATGATTCCCCTCTCCGGCAGGGTGCCGGAGGCGATCTCCTGAATCCCCCGAGATGGGATTGGCGGCGGCTGCGTCTCTAGAAGGTTTTCCGTATCGTGGCTCTCGGTACAGGGTTTTCGCGACGGAGGCTATAAGTAGGCGGAAGGGCAGGGTTGGAGGAGTCGCGAGGGGCCCACACACTAGGGCGGCGCGGGCCCCTCCTTGGCCGCGCCGCCTTGGTGTGTCGCCACCTCGTGGCCCCACTTCGTATCCTCTTCGGTCTTCTGGAAGCTCCGTGGAAAAATAAGACCCTAGGCGTTGATTTCGTCCAATTCCGTGAATATTTCTTTGTAGGATTTCTGAAACCAAAAATAGCAGAAAACAACAACTGGCTCTTCGGCATCTCATCAATAGGTTAGTGCCGGAAAATGCATAATAATGACATAAAGTGTGTATAAAACATGTGAGTATCATCATAAAAGTAGCATGGAACATAAGAAATTATAGATACGTTTGAGACGTATCATCGGTGACGAACTTGGTTTGGCGCCTTGGGGTTTCGGCTTCCATGGTCGATGGCGAACATGAAATAGACACCGATGGTCTTCGAGTGGCGTTGATGCCGATCTTGGTTGTGTTGGCGTTCGGCGTACTCGGTTTCATCTCGGAAAGGATCTTGAAGATTATTTTGCGTAGCGTCGGAGTGTCACGCCAACACCGCAGGGCCTTCACCGGTACATCATTCGCACCAACATCACCTGAACAGCATCCGTCACCACAGATACACGTCGTCGAGAACAAGCTGCGGCCGGCAACGATAGGAAAACACAGCTGTGAGAAACGAGGCACAAAGGGGACAAAGGAACAGCAGCCAACAACCAAGATTGAGCGGGTGTAGACCATGGGCACACGGACGGTCGAGCACGAGGTCCACGGACGCGTTCAGTGTCGAGGGCGACGTCGGCCGAAGGGAGGCGAGCAGAGCACAGCAGCCGCAGCGCAGACCCGGGAGCACGGGGCGGCACGGCTTGAGGCGGCGCTGCACGCGCGAGGCGGAGGCGGTGCGACGACGTGCAGGCGTTCACGGGGATGGCGGCGCCCGAAGAGGCTGGCGCGACCAGAGGAGCTCTAGGCGCAACCGGGCGGAGCAGGCCTTGGCGGCGCGCGGTGCGGCGGGTGAGGACGAGGCAGGAACGAGCGGCCACGGAAACGAGGAGGAGCCAGGGAGGTGGCGGCGCGCTTGCAGGAGGAGCTCCGTCGGCGTAAGTTGGAGGCGGCTGGCGGCTGTCGCCGGCGGAGGAAAAGGGCGCGACACGGTGAAGGGAGGCGAGGCGCGCGTTGCAGCGAGAGGATTACGGGTCGGGGTCGAGCTCTGCGTGCGGGAGAGAGGCAGAGAGGTGGGAGACCTGATGGCTTTTGGAAGAGAAGTGGAGGGGGCGGCTGCAAAAACACCAGAGGAGGATTTGGATAGGTTAGGGTTTTGGTGGAGGGGGCCTCCGGCTGGGCTGGAGTTGGGCCTGGCGGTTGGCTGCCGGCTGGGCTTGCAGGCCTGGCCGGTTGGGAGGCTTGTCTCTTTTTTTTATTTTTATTAAAACAATTTTCTATTTTTATTTCCTGGTTGTATTAAAACCATTTTAAAATAGTTTTGATTCCAGAAAAATACTAGAAAAATATGGATTTAGTTTTGGGATGAAAAGGAGAGAATAATGTTGGCAATGAAAATAAAGTTCAATAAAATAATTTAGAGTTGAAAATATGCATGATGCCATGATGATGCACAAAAAGAAAATGACCGACAAAATCTAATAGTGGTACTACCCTGGGCCGTTACAATCGACACCACTAACCAGGAATCTCGCCCCGAGATTCCACGCCAAGCCAAGGGGGAGTTGGTTAAACTATCGGATCTTCTTGTACCATGTTGACAAACACACGACCTTGAGGTGGAACCTTCTTCTGGCGAAGTGTTGATCTTCTCGACACCACTAACAAATTGTTACTCCATGTTGAACGGTCGACACCACCAACAAGAAGTCGTTGTTCCATCGATGATGATGCACTTCTGTTGAGATCCACCGAAGATCGGACCTAATAGGTGAGGGGCAAGATCGTCCAACCCACGTCAAACCTAAGACTCAGAAAACTCAGATAAGAGAGAAGACTCAAAACTCGCATAGGTAAGATGAGAAAGAATATAGGTAAGAAGAAAAATAGAGCTAGTCAGATCTATCCAACGAATTTTCAGAAAATAGTTTGGACACTCTAAACTCAACGACCGTTGGCAAGGTTATCCTACAGGCTGGACTAGTGGGGTACCGTCAACCTGAGTGCTCTGATACCAACTAGTGATGCCCCAAAACCGGTACCATGAGGATCCCAGCGAATCCGCCGAAATCCGCACGATATCAATTCTAGGAGACGCACCACCAAGCGCCTCGTACACGCCAAAGCATGCACGCGATGCGGGTGGAATCAATCACAAGTAGTAATCATTACAACAAGTCACGACAGAGCCCACAAGAGGACTTATATTACATCGACGACTCCATCGAGTCAAGATACAAATAGATACATACAAAGATCCAAATCATATAGAAGATCAAATACATCCGAGTACGGACAAGATACAAATTTGGACTAAGAGTCCTGAAGATAACCAGTGGCGTCCATAACCCTGCCCAGCCCAAGCCGGAAGGGTAACCTTGCTAACGTCGCCTTCATCGTACCGGTCTTCATACCTGCCCGGTTATATCCCGTAGAAGCAGCAATAAGTACGGGTTCATACTTAACAAGATTTCAAGACGTATAAGCATCCGTCAACCAGTCGTCCTTTGTATTTGAGGCACGCAGGGAATTTAGAGGACGCAAGAGGAACGTCATAGGCAATATGGTGGGGTTAAGCGGCAGCGCGCAAGCACTAAAAACCTATAGAGATACTCTACAACAGTCGTCTATCAGAGAAGGTGAGAAAGCGCATAAACTAACAGTTCTATACTCTGCAAACATAACACAGCCGATGCGTTCCCCCCTCGCAAGGAAGTACTTACAAAGGCACTCACACGGTTGTCAAGTTTTAACCATTTATTATTGAAGTTGTGCTAACTTACTACACAAGTTATTATGAATGACCAACAGGTGTAAGTTGTCTATGGTCGAGTCATACAGCTCCAAGTCGTCCATAACCGCGGACACGGCTTATCGATAAGATGTACACCCTGCAGGGGTTGCCCAAATGTACCCACACGCACCGCTCGACCCACTTACGACAGGTGGATATCACGGCTCGCACTCTCCTTCACGACAACAATGTCCAGGAAGCCACCTAACCAAGTTGAACCCGTATCGAAGTCCGGCCGTATCTCCGAAGCGGACCTAGCTGTTGCGCCAGCGTATTAGGTGGTTTAAACACACACTGGGGCGATAAACCACTTCGCAGCGGCTCCGCATCCTATACGTGCATACCAAAAACAAGGGATACAAGGCACCCAGGGGCTTCCAAAAAATAAAGAAGTAACAGGCTGGCATGCACGCAAACAACAAATGGTAAAATATTGCAAACTAGTTGTGACCACTGGACAAAGCTGTAGATTCCGGCAGTGGTCAAGGGGAGACCCATAAGCATACCCACGTGTGGTTAGAGCGCTCAGTATCGGAACGGATAACAAGAACTCGGGTCCTAATTATTTAGGAAACACAAGTGAGCCGTCACAAAACGATCAGCTGACCCACCGATGCCTCCGCTAACAACTATTAACAAGTAACCATGATACCCTCAACAGATATATCCATAAACCATGTGTCATGATTCCCAAACTGATAATCGGTAAGATAACGATAACGGTAACGAGATATAAATAGCACTAGCATGCACTACGACTCGCAAGGCAAACCCGATAACCAAACAATAGCTGTAGGTGGTTGGTGGTGGAAATATAGACTGCTTGAGGTAACAAGTGGATGGGACACGTGACAAGAACACAACACAAAGCTAGCATAAGGGAGAAGGCAAAATAAAATAGGTGAGCGACTTCTGCAGAGGCAGAAGTATAGGGGAAAATGCTTGCCTGTTAAAGCTTGCCGAGGGACATCCAGATAACTTGTCGTATCTCACCACACCACTTCGTGATCCTATCCGGGAAGAATCAAATGCTGGAACACACAACGTATGCAAGTCTTACAACTACGGATAAAGAAGATCCAGCATGATCAAGATGATATGCATGACATGGCAACATGGTGCGATACAACTTATCCATATTAATCGGAGTCGGAACCCCGAACAAACAATTATTAGGTTCGAGTTGTTTATCTACCCCGCATATTAAATGTTATTAGCATGGCAAAACATGGCATGGGTGAGCTAGGCAAATTTAAATGGAACCGGGACAATAGAGAAACAATCCCGCATAATTCCATATTTAATTAAGTGATTCGCTATTTAACCCCGAACAACCATATAGTATGCGATGTGATGCAATATGATAGGAGATGCAACAAGATAGATGCACATTTATAAAATATAGGGTTGGATAGGTTCATAGGTTAGGGTTCGAGGTCTCACGATATCCAAACAAGGGTGGTCGCCGGATTGAAGAGGAAGAAGATGAAGCCGGGGTCTCGGACTTTGAATCCGTGAAGGAGAACATGGATTGTCGGTGACGAACTTGGTTTGGCGCCTTGGGGTTTCGGCTTCCATGGTCGATGGCGAACATGAAATAGACACCGATGGTCTTCGAGTGGCGTTGATGCCGATCTTGGTTGCGTCGGCGTTCGGCATTCATTACCCTTATGAAAAATCAATTACACCGGAACGTTTCCGGGGGCGAATCCACTTTGAATTTGATAAATGTATTGCTTGTGAAGTATGTGTTCGGGTATGTCCGATAGATCTACTCCTTGTGGATTGGAGATTTAAAAAGGATATTAAAAGAAAACAGTTGCTTAATTATAGTATTGATTTCGGAGTTTGTATATTTTGTGGCAATTGTGTTGAGTACTATCCGACAAACTGTTTATCAATGACTGAAGAATATGAACTTTCTACTTATGATCGTCATGAATTGAATTACAATCAAAGGTATCCTGAAAATCTTTGATTTAGTTTCGAGTAATAAACTAATAAAACCTTAATCAAAACTACTCAACTAGCCTAAGAGCATCTCTAACAGACGCGCTATATAGGCCGCGCGGCATAAAAACGTCCGATATAGCGCGCGCGGGAGGGAATGTGGCGCTCCAGCAGGCGCGGTAAACGGCGCAGCGCTGTAAAAATTTTAGGGCGCGCGGCGTTTTGCACAAACCGGAGCGGCATATCTGGCGCGTCGGCTACAGCGCGCGGCAACGCTCGTCCAAGCGCGAAAAAGCCAACGGCTGGAAATTTCCTCCCCCCGCGCCCTCATTTCCCCACCTACCGCCGGCGCGAAATCCAGCCGCCGCCGGTCGACTCCGCCGCCGCCCCCGCTTCTGCGCGCCGCCGCGTCGTAGATCCGCCGCACTATGTCGCTCGCGCCGCCGCCAGCGACGAGTTGTAGTCAGCGCTCCTTCTCCGCGGCCCCCTTCGCGCCGCCGTCGCGTTCTCCTCCGCGCAGGCTTCGACATGTCGTCCTCGTCGTCCTCGAGCTTGCTAGCAACATGGCGCGCCCATGGTGCTCGCCCATTTGCTCGCAAGGTATGAACCTCCGCCGGTCGGCCTCTATTACTCGCCAATTATCTACAATAGTTCATAGTGAAGTAATTTTATACATATGTTTGTAGAGTTCATCATATGATTCATCGGATGACGAGTTCGACCAAGAAGAGGAGGAGAACATATCGATACTATTAGCATACCGCGCCATTAAGAGGCCAAAATTTGGTGGATCGGTGTTCGGTAGACAGAGGTTGTGGAGAGAAAGGATTGAAGGGCATGAGAACTTGATGCGGTCGTATTTCAATGAGAATCCGATTTTCCCCGAAAGCTATTTTCGGCGGCGTTTCCGGATGAGTCTCAACTTGTTCAAGCACATTGCAACGGAGGTCACCAAATATGATCGCTTCTTTGAGCAAAGGAGGAATGCCGCCGGAGAACTTGGTCATAGCACATATCAAAAGGTGACCGCCGCCTTGCGTATGTTGGCATATGGTATACCGGCGGATCTTATTGATGATCATTTGGCCATGGGAGAGAGCACTTCTATCTTGTGTGTGAAGCGCTTTGTCGTTGCAATTGTCAATGTCTTTGGCTCCACATACTTGAGAGCCCCCAATGCTCAAGACACGGCAAGACTTTTGGAGATCAACGCCAACCGGGGGTTTCCCGGTATGCTTGGTTCCATTGATTTTATGCATTGGAGTTGGAAGAATTGTCCAGCGGCATGGCATGGACAATTCAAAGGCTACAAGAAGGATGCCACCATAGTAGTTGAAGCGGTGGCCGACCAAGAGACTTGGATATGGCATGCTTTTTTTGGAATGCCCGGATCTTGCAATGATATCAATGTTCTTCAACGGTCACCACTAATGACAAGACTTGCAATGCGGGAAGGTCCATTGGTGGAGTTTGAAGCAAATGGCCACAAGTACAACTATGGCTACTTCCTCGCCGACGACATATATCCAAGGTGGCAAACATTTGTGAAGCTAATTATTCAACCAATAGGTAAGAAGCAAACCCAATTCCACAATGCACAAGCGGCGGCTAGGAAAGATGTAGAGAGAGCATTTGGGATTTTGCAAGCCCAATTTGCCATTGTTAGAGGACCGGCTAGATTTTGGGATCAAGAATGCCTTTGTTATATCATGACCGTGTGTGTAATCATGCACAACATGATTATAGAGGATGATCGCGGAAAAGATGTGGATCGTACCCACTACGACTTGATGGGGGTTCCCGTGCAAGTGAGGAGATCCGCACATAGGATTGCCCGATTCATTGCCTCATGCCATGCCATTCGGTGCAACGACACACATGATGAGCTTCAAAAAGATCTCATGGAAGAATGGTGGAATTGGAATGGACAACAATAGTTGCATATTTATTGTATTTGTTTGAAAACTATGTGTTGTATTGTCTGAAAACCATGTTGTATTGTTGTATGTTGGACGTGTTGTATTTGGTGTGAAGTATTGTTGTGAACAATGTATTGTATTTGGATGGTACAATTTATTTGTGAATTTTTATATATTGTTTGATCTTGTTGGATGCATACTTGTGTGTGTCTGTTATTTGCGCCGCGCCCGCGCGCTGTAAAATGGCGCGTCCGGCGGAGGTGCTATTTTACCGCGCCAACGCGCGCTGCAAAATGACGCACCCGGCGGGGGAGAAATCGCTCCGGTTTACAGCGCGCAGAATCTGAGGTTTAGCGCGCCGCGATATAGCGCGCCTGCTGGAGATGCTCTACCCTAAAAATAAAAACCACCCTTCAATGGAAGAGTTTATGTTTTTTTTTGCAAATTTTTTGTAAGTACTCGGTTTCATCTCAGAAAGGATGTTGAAGATTATTTTGCGTAGCCTTGGAGTGTCACGCCAACACCGCAGGGCCTTCACCGGTACATCATTCGCACCAACATCACCTGAACAGCATCCGTCACCATAGTACACGTCGTCGAGAACAAGCTGCGCCGACAACGATAGGAAAACACAGCTGTGACAAAGGAACAGCAGCCAGCAACCAAGATTGAGCGGGTGTAGACCATGGGCACACGCACGGTCGAGCACGAGGTCCACGGACGCGTTCAGGGTCGAGGGCGACGTCGGCCGAAGGGAGGCGAGCAGAGAACAGCAGCCGCGGCGCAGACCCGGGAGCACGGGGCGGCACGGCTTGAGGCGGCGCTGCATGCGCGAGGCGGAGGCGGTGCGACGACGTGCAGGCGTTCACGGGGATGGCGGCGCCAGACGAGGCTGGCGCGACCAGAGGAGCTCTAGGCGCAACCGGGCGGAGCAGGCCTTGGCGGCACGCGTCGCGGCGGGTGAGGACGAGGTAGGAACGGGCGGCCACGGAAACGAGGAGGAGCCAGGGAGGTGGCGGCGCGCTTGCAGGAGGAGCTCCGTCGGCGTAAGTTGGAGGCGGCTGGCGGCTGTCGCCGGCGGAGGAAAAGGGCGCGGCGCGGTGAAGGGAGGCGAGGCGCGCGTTGCAGCGAGAGGATTGCGGGTCAGGGTCGAGCTCTGCGTGCGGGAGAGAGGCAGAGAGGTGGGGGACCTGATGGCTTTTGGAAGAGAAGTGGAGGGGGCGGCTGCAAAAACACCAGAGGAGGATTTGGATAGGTTAGGGTTTTGGTGGAGGGGGCCTCCGACTGGGCTGGAGTTGGGCCTGGCGGTTGGCTGCCGGCTGGGCTTGCAGGCCTGGCCGGTTGGGAGGCTTGTCTCTTTTTTTTTATTAAAACAATTTTCTATTTTTATTTCCTGGTTGTATTAAAACCATTTTAAAATAGTTTTGATTCCAGAAAAATACTAGAAAAATATAGATTTAGTTTTGGGATGAAAAGGAGAGAATAATGTTGGCAATAAAAATAAAGTTCAATAAAATAATTTAGAGTTCAAAATATGCATGATGCCATGATGAAGCACAAAAAGAAAATGACCGACAAAATCTAATAGGGTTACTACCCTGGGCCGTTACACCGAGCCAACCCAGCCCAGCAGAACCATCCTAGCCCCGTGCCCCCTCTCCTCTCTCCTCCCCTGACAATGGGCCCCACCCGTCAGTCGTTCCCAACCTCCGCCCCACTCCCTCCCGCAAAACGCGGCCACCCCGGCCGTGTCCCCCCCACCTCGCCCCCTCCACACTCGCTACAAAGCCCGCACGCCCCCCTCTCATTCCACCTCCCTCTCATTTGCCAACACGCTGCCAAGCCACGCAGATTCCTTACCGGATCCGCCGGCACCGCGCCGCCTCCGTCCGCCTCTCGCCGCCGTCAGAGCTCCCCTGAGGCGACGCCCGACCACCAGCTGAACCGCCGCCGGGCGCCTCACGTCGTCCGCTCCTCGGCCGAGCCAGAGGACGTCGGAAACGCCACCGCCGATCACCACACGAGCCGCCACCGTCGACCTCACCATCGCCGCCACCACGTCATCGCCACGTCCGTGCCTCGTCAGCGCCATCTCAGCGCCACGTAGGCCCCCCTATTTCTTTTATTTTTCTTTCCCTTTTTCTATCATCAGATCTGAGCCATAAAATTTAACTAGATCCAACGGTGCAAAGTGCCGATCCGCGTGATAGAGGTACCGACCAATAGAATAGCACCACATGTCGTGGACAAACCCTAGTTTTTGTTTTAACATGATTTCTATAGTCAGCGCTTTGTAAAAATCATAATATAAACTCTATTTGTCAAAAAATTACAAATCATATATCGTTGGAATCCTTGCAACATAAGGAACATTATGGAACTATAAAATGTGAGCTTACATAAGTTTAAAAATCATTCAAATTAAATGCCCAACTTGAGTACCCTGGCTATAAAATAAAATCTATAATCCCAAATTGAGTAAATCCTTTTGCATTAGTTTTATGAAATCATCTAGCATGCAGAGATGTATTTGGAACAATATTTTATTGTTTATAAATATTAATTGCGCCTATTTACCAAATGTGGTTATTTTAAACATATAGAATACTATTGAAAGGATCGTATGCCGCACCTAGAGGGGGGGGGGGGGTGAATAGGTGCTAACCAATTTTTAGTTCTTTTTCAATTTAGGCTTGACACAAAAGGTAAATTCTCTAGATATGCAACTAAGTGAATTTACCTATATGACAAGGCTAACAACTAAGCAAGATATAGCTAAGCAAAATAGAGATAGAATAGGATAGAGGTAACCGAGAGTGGAGCACGCGATGACACGGAGATGATTCCCGTAGTTCCCTTCCTTTGCAAGAAGGTACGTCTACGTTTGGAGGAGTGTGGTTGCTACGAAAGCCAAACCAACAGCCACGAAGGCTTCACTCAGATCTCCGGTGAGCAACGCCACGAAGGCCTAGCCCACTTCCACTAAGGGATTTCCTCGAGGCGGAAACCGGGCCTTTACAAGGTTCTTGGGGCACACATCCACAACCAAATTGGAGGCTCCCAAATCTGTTACAACACAACAATCAACAACAATACATCAACACAAATCAACTAGGGAACCAAATAGGAACACTAGCATAAGATCCCTCAAACAAGAGAGGGGGAAATGAAGAACGCTTCGGTGAGAATGTAGATCGGTGTCTTCTCATTCGAATCTCCAAAGATCAAGAGCTTTGGTTGGGGAAGGAAGGAGATCTTGCAAATCTTGAGTTTCTTGAGGTGGCTCTAATGGAGGTGGCTTGGCAGATTTCTTGTGTAATGATTGAGCAAGCAACCAAGGTAGAAGAAGGGGGTATTTATACCCCCCCCCCCCTCAAAATTGAGCCGTTGCAGCTTCCGGGGGGCCGGATATTCCGGCCTAAGTAAGGGCCGGATAATCCGCACCCCCCCGGATAATCCGGCCTTCGGGACAAAACTGTGACTTTATCCGGCCAAATATCCGGCCCTATGCCAGACTTGTTTTTCTTCCAGTCCTTAGCCAAATTCGAGGGGGCCGGATATTCCCAAAATATCCGGCCCGGATATTCCGGCCCTGGTACAATACCGGGACAATATCCGGGCAAAAATCCGCCCTATCTTTGCTGCTTTTCCTCATTTGACTTAGCCGAAATCTGGGGGCCGGATATTTCAACAATATCCGGCCCGGATTATCCGGCCTACCCAACTTTTTCTGATTCCTTTTGACAGACCGACCATATCCAACACACATGAATAAATATCTATGTAATACCTGTACCACTTAAACAAACATTAGTGTATCACATATATTGACATCAAACACACAAAACATAATGTGAGAGATGTTCTTTCAATCTCCCCCTTTTTGGTGTTTGATGACAATATACGGATTTGCAAGAGAATCACTATAGAGACAAGCATGATGGCAAAACATAGAGGCACTCCCCCTACATGTGTGCATATAAGTAATTTGCATTTGAATACAAATACACAACACATAGGAGTGAGGTGCCTCAACACAAGAGGTATCCAACATGAGCTCTAACACATAGACATCGACAAATATGAAGTTGAGATAGGATGTAAGAAATCATACCCATGTGTAGATATATAATACGGAGATATAGCATCACACATAATGTAATATCCTTGATCTCAACAAATAGAAATCCGAAAACCATGACAATGTCTCACACCACATAGCACATAGTTTTGAACGGCACACAAACAAACCATATAGTTCAAATAAGAGGGAACACAAGCAATATAAGAATGATAAACGCATATGCTTGTGCCCAAACCATGCAAATCCCCGAGAATCCTAATAGAACACTTCTCCCCCTTTGGCATCGAGACGCCAAAAAGGGGACAAGCGCGATGCTACACGTCCCATGGGAATCACTCGGAGGCTTCTTCATCATCGGACTGGTATGCCGCTTCCTCTTCTTCCTCATCAGTGTCAGATGCATCCGGAGAGCGGCGAGAGGTGTTGGACCTTTGATGGCAATCATCAAGATCACTCCATGGAACCTGTGCAGAGTGCCATCCACTGTAACCCTGGTGAGCTGGAGGCTGAGGCGGGGGTCCTTGATCACCACTGAGCTTGTGTAGAATAACCGCCTGAGTATGCTTAATCTCAGAACGCTCTCGGCTAGCTGCATAGTTCTCCTTATGGATCTCAATGTTCATGCAAAGGATGTGACGCTGAAACCAACTAAGCCGGCTCACTTGCTTCCTCATAGCCGGGACATCAGGATGGCGAGCAGGAGCAAAACCACTAGAACGAGCATCACCCATGAAAGTGTCAGGTGCAGGTACAGCAGAAGAGACTGGCTTAAGCTTGTAGGCCTTCTTGACATTGTGCTTCACCAAAGGATACCCACTCAAATCTTCACCACCCAAAGCCACAGAGTTGTTGATGAGAAGCTGGATGTAGGGTGCATATGGTATGGTGGTCCGGGAGACCATGGCATCATGGATATCATGGAAAATAAAGTCCATGACATCAAGAGTGTAGTTCCGTTCCTCAGTAACATCACGAGCACACTTATAGCTGAGGTGCATAAGGTCCACAAGGGCTCCCCGGAGAGCATCATTGTTACCACCACTTGGGCAAATGGTTGCCCGAAAGAACCGGAGCAACTGACTGTAGATGGGAAGCAGCCCCTTAGCAAAACCAACTTTTCCCGCTGAGGTATAGAGATCCACCAGAGCATTCTTATCTGTCTGTTGTGGTCCATGAAGGCGACGACCCCCTTCAGCAGGAACTCCAAGAATACCAGCAAATCGGCGCAGAGTGGCACTACAGTGAGTGGAGCCAGTCATCCATTCCATAGTGCGTTCCTCATCTTTCTTGATTGCCAAAGTGGCAAAGAATTGCTTCACCAAATCTGGGCTGTAATCACATTGAATTTTCATGCTATCAAGCAAGCCCATCCTTCCAGCTACCCAGATTGCATCTTCAAAGTGATTGTTGACAGCCAGAATGTCCACATTGATAGCTTGCATGGGTCTCAGATTCTTCATGGGCTCATAGATGTCCCTGTAGATGAAATCCTGCTCCATGCACCAGTATCTCCTGCCCTCAATCTCTTCATCCCTTGGGAGGTCTTCATACCAGTTCTTCATGCGGATAGCGGAATAAGAGATAGGGTCCATGGCCTTGTAGTTCTCTCTCACTTCCTTGTTCTTCCGCCTTGAAGCAACGGACTTGCGAGGTGCATTGGGTGCAAACTCGTCACTAGATCGATCATGCCTTGAGCGTCTCCGACCACCCCGAGAAGCACCACCTGTGAGAAGCAAAGGCGGGTAGCAAAGAGAAGGTAATGCTCATAAGTCATGTAAGATACAGTAATATACTCGAGAAACATGCTATAAGTCGGTACAAATCTAGACATGATAGATTGAAACAAAAAAACTGCAGCGGCGATGAAGCTCGAGGCCGGATAATCCGGTGTCCCCTGGGGGCGGATAATCCGGTCTAGCCGGATAATCCGGCCCTGCGAAACTTGCAGTTCTCCAATCAAAAGCTTGTCTAAGACTAGATCGGCCTCATAGCATGCAAGAGGAGTACACTACACGTGATTTGGAACAACTAGACACCAATTCCACCAAGAAAATAGCACATATAAAACACAACATCTAGGGTTAGAGATTGTGAATCATACCCACATCCATTGTGGAAACCGCTTGGAGGAGAAGGTAGCTAGGGAGGAGATGCACCCGATCCACCCAAGAACTCCGAGAGGGGGCGGACGGAGCGTCTCCGGCGAGGAGGAGGAGATCCGGCGAACTTGAGAGGAGAAAGAGGAGAGAGAGGCGCGTGGGGGGTGGTGTGAACCGTTTGCCCCCCGCGGCCTCGTCCTCAACCCTTTCAAGATCTGCCCAGGCCGGATAATCCGGCCCTAGTTTAGGGCGGATAATCCGGCCGGGGCCGGATTATCCGGGGTTCTGGAAAATTCCAGAATCACCGGGAATCCGGCCCATCTTTCGTTGGTTATTTGCATGACCAATATGTGATGCAATAATGTATCACGTCACATATAAGGTGCAAATTTACCAATAAGATGGAGCAACCTAGATCATCCGACCGAATGTTATCACCAGATTTTGGCCAAATCAGGAAGTGGGCCGTAAGGGAGATGGGCTTGAAAGGGTACACGTGGAAGATCTCTGAAGCGGCCTTGCACGAAGAGTTTGGGCTAGATTGCCCGTGTATCTTTAATTATGGTAGATTGTATTTTAGATTAAAAGTTAGAGTTTGTATCGTGCACGGTGGGGATTATTCCCACGTTAGAAAGTCCCCTGGACTATAAATATGTATCTAGGGTTTATGGAATAAACAACAACCAACGTTCAACCAACAAATCAATCTCGGCGCATCGCCAACTCCTTCGTCTCGAGGGTTTCTACCGGTAAGCATCATGCTGCCTAGATCGCATCTTGCGATCTAGGCAGCAGAAGCTTTATGTTGTTCATGCGTTGCTCGTACTGAAGCCTTTTTGATGGCGAGCAACGTAGTTATCTTAGATGTGTTAGGGTTAGCATTGTTCTTCGTATCATATGCTATCGTAGTGCGACCCTTGCATATCTAGCCGCCCTCACACCTATCTTAGGTGTGGGGGCGGCACCCCGCTTGATCATTATTTAGTAGATCCGATCCGTTACGGTTGCTCCTTGTTCTTCAAGGATTAGTTTAATATCTGCAATAGTTAGGCCTTACAAAGGGTTCGAGGATCCAGCGGCACGTAGGGTGTCGTATGCTAGTCCTAGACAGGATGTTCCGGGGATCAACCTCGTGTTGGTTTTTAGGCCTTGTCTAGGATCGGCTTACGATCACCGTGCGTGGCCGCAAGGCCCAATCGTGAGTAGGATGATCCGATTATGCGGTGAAAACCCCAAATCGTCGTAGATCGCATTAGCTTTATCTTGATCAAGCAGGACCACCATATATTCGTGCACCTCGTACGAATCATGGGTGGATCGGCTCCTTGAGCCGATTCACAGGATAACCTGAGAGCCGATCGAGGCTCGTATTTAATGTTTACGTGTATGCCATGCAGGAAACTAAGCGAGGCATCTCCATCACCTTCCTGACCAGGTATAGGTCAGGTGGCACGCCCTTGCATCAGCATCGGACGTGTGTACCAGAGGCTTTGCGGGCCGTCGCTCGGAGGGACCAGGGCCAGCCGCAGCCCTAGGTTGTTCCCGGCTCTACTGTGTTGCCCGTCGCTGCCCGCCGGTGGGTTTTGACCGCAACACATTCTGGCACGCCCGGTGGGACAAGCTTCGACATCAACCACCTCGCCATCTACATCTGAGATGGCGGTCGGCACGCCAGTCACGTACGAGGATCTGACCGACGAGCTCAAGAAGAAGTATGACGAGGTCAAAGCCATCCTCGAAGCCGATCTCATCGGCTCTTTCCACAGAACCCGTTCACATGACATCAGGTGGAAGGGGTTCTCGCCTAATGGTGCACTTGATGGGATAGACCTCTCTGCCCCGTCGGAAGAACGCACCAGGTCCCTGCGGCAGGAGATCAACTACTTAGTGGCTCACTCGCTACACCGCCACTCTGAGAACCTGGTAAACACGTTGGAGCGTGTCGCTCTTCGCGTGATCCAGGAGATCATGAGGCACCAGTACTCGCCGTCAGGACCAGCTCTCGGGACGCATCAAGGAGAGTTGCCACTCCAGTCCCGTCCACCGCTGCCATTTGTGCTGGCAGCACCAGAAGTGCCGAATTCACCGGCATTCGTCGTCTACAAGATCGGTGGTGACCCTAGTGACTGCCAGTTCTTGCATGAGGCGCCTAAGGAGATCCCTCACGGGTACACGTGCACGTATGTGCCAGATTGCGGTAACTGGGCGCTCACAAACCAGGCCACAACATCAGGGACTTCTGGGAAAACAGGAGGGACGTCAGTGACAGATCTTGAGAAGCAGACGTGGCTAACTAAGTACGCCACCCCGACGAACCTCCAGAGCTCAGCTCCTGCAGTTGGCTCAGAGCTGGAAAAGCAAACATGGCTGGCTAAGTACGCCACCCCGGCGAATCTTCAGAGTTCAACTCCTGCAGCCAGCACAGCGGATCAGATCAGCACCATACTGAGAGACCAGTTCGGCATGGTGCCGAAAAGGAGGGCAATCGGCTATTCCAAGCCGTACCCTGACGACTACGAGTTGATCCCGCTACCACCTAAATATCGGCTCCCTGATTTCTCCAAATTCAGTGGATCAGATGGTTCCAGCTCCATCGAGCATGTGGGCCGATATTTGGCACAGCTAGGAACGGCCTCAGTGTCGGATCCACTACGCGTGAGGTTCTTCTCACAGTCCCTCACGGGATCGGCTTTCGGGTGGTACACCTCGTTGCCACCAGACTCGATCCGGACTTGGAAGCAGTTGGAAGAACAGTTCCATATGCGGTATCACTCGAGGCTTCCGAGTCCGGCCTTGCCGATCTAGCACAAATACGTCGAAGCGTGGAGAAAGCGTGACGAAGAATACATCCAGCGCTTCAGGAATCTTAGGAACCGATGTTATTCGGTTCGTGTAGTGAAAAGGAAGCGATCGAGTTGGCGTAGCGGGCCTTGCAACACCGCTCAAGGACATGGCCTCCCAAGCGGCACTACCCTCATCGGCGCACATGGTTCAGAAACTGTCGGCATATGAATAGCGCCACCCGGACCTGTACCAGGACAAATTCAAGCGTGCAGTAGTCCTGGTCGAGGCAGAGGAAGACGAAGTTTCTGCGGGAGATCAAGAGGTAGCAGTGGCTGAATGGACTCGGGGGGCAACCCCCGTGTCCTGCAAATGGGTAAAGCCACCAGGCCCGCCCAGGGGATTCGATTTTGACGTGACCAAAACTGAGCAAATCTTCGACCTCCTGCTCAAGGAGAAGCAGTTGACGATTCCCGAAGGTCTCAAATTCCCCACGGTGCAAGAGCTGAACGGAAAGCCATACTGCAAATGGCATAACTCACTCTCCCATGCCACCAACGACTGCAGGGTGTGGCGTCAGCAGATCCAAATGGCGATAGAAAAAGGACGTCTGATTTTCAACCAGTACGCCATGAAGGTCAACACCCAACCCTTCCCCGCCGTTAACATGGTGGAATGCACTTACCCTGAAGATTGCCAGCCAGGATCCTCGTTCAGCATCAACATGGTAGGACCTGGGCACCACTCTGGCAAAGATGGAGACGAGGGCAGCTGCTCTCGTAGCAAGGACACAGAGGAGGCCGCTCCACGTGACCGGCTCCGTCATGATGGCAAGCGCTACGTCACAGAGGGAGAAGTGAAGAACATAAGATATCAGCGACCCCTCTCTGATCACCTCCTCAACAAGTATGTGAGTCAGTATGACCAACGCCGACGATCCAGCGATGATGATGAAAGAGATCGTCTGGCTAGAGAAGCCAGAAGACATCGTCGGCATGATCGCGATGAGGAGGAGCACGAGCGCCGTGCCAAAGGAAAATCAAGGGAGCAAGACGACAACGATAGGCACTGGGACAGCCCCTTCTTCGGACACTGCTGGGATTTAGGAATGAGCCGATTGCCCACAATCGGCAATTGCCCAGAATGCAACCAGAAGAAGAAGGAGGCAGCCAACGTGTCCGTCTTCAAGCACTTAGGGCCTCTCCCGCCACAAAGCAAACGCGCTGAGTCCCCTCGATGGGAAGATCTCGAGGATTCAGAAGACGAGGGACAAGAAGAAGAAGAAGACAGGTACCACCGGCCAAGGTGGTGCCCTGATGGACTCAGCCGTTCCCAAAAGCGCAGGGTTCAGCGATTGCGCGGCCTGGAGGAAGCCGAAAGGTTATACTTGCATACGTTAAGGAAGGCACGACCTGATCTGGCTGCGAAAGTTCAGCGAACCCTGGACGAAGAGGGTCGTCCACGGAAAATGGAGTGGCGCCCCAAGCAAAGGAAAGCCGATGATGAAACATCGGCTGGCACAAACATGGTGCTCGTCCTTCCGACGGAGCTTAGTGCTCCACGATTACACGATGCACTCGAGGTGGACGACAGCAAGCGCATCAACATGATAAAGTCAGAGGTTGGGCTGGTTTTATCCACTGGCCTGACCATGTAGAAGGAGCAAAACAATGAGCAAACGTGGCGAGGCCGATCCCTGGGGATCGGCCCCCCAATGATCTATGAAGGAACGTTACGAAGCCTTCATTGAGCGTTTTAGTCAATATGGAGGCCGATTCCAGCAATCGGCCAAAATTATCTTCACCACATGTTCTGCTTGTGTTCAACATCGATCTACTGGGCAGCGGCCACGTCGGCGGATGAAAGTCAACACGAATCCTCGCGGAGCCGACGTGCAAGTACAGTGCCTTGGCTAACCACAAAGCCGATATCTGCAGTCACCAGGCAGATTCGGCTCGGGGGGCATATAGTCAGATGAACATGTGCAGATAAACATGTGTAAACATGTGTGCAGTGAAAGCTCGGGAGCCGATTAGGAAAAATCGGCCAAGAAAAAAATTTACATGACGTACAGCCGATGCAAGGGCATCGACTTTAGAACTAAGAAACAAAGCCGATGCGCAGCCATCGACTCTGGTACAGTTACACAAGACCAAGACCTACTGGCTATGTGCTCAAGGTTCACATTTTCGCCAAGATGGTTTTCAGTTTGGTGTTCATTTACAACATCGGCGTTCAGTGGAAGAAAGCTGATCAATGACCTGTGCATCCTCGCCGGTATCCTCGCCTTGATTAAGGCTCGGGGGGCAGCTAACTTGGTAGATGTTCTGTTTTGGGAGCCGATTGGAGTCGCATCGACTGACCCTGCATCGTGATCTTCTCTGAAAGCAGTTCAGGTGTCGCAAAAGAAAACTGCTAAAGCTATGGAGAGGAGCCGGAAAGGGAGGCCGTCGGCTTTACAGGTTTTGGACCGTCCAGTTGCTACAAGAAAAGGAAAGGGACTGGATTCTCAAAGTAGCCGATGAGTAGTCATCGGCTAAGTGATTGCGAGAAATTATGGTCAGATATCAAATCGCAGTCCGAATTTGAGAAGTGCTTGACTGACGGTCTAATCGACATTTGAGTCCGGCTTCACGGGCGTCCAAAGGAAAAGGAATCCGGTACGTTGCTATCGGTCTTGGTATGACAAGCGGAAGGAGTGAAATTGGATTAATTGAAAGATGAATTGGAAGAACAATTTTCATTAATTCAAAGGGGCGGCTTTACAAGAAAGAGCCGATGGCTCTCAAAAGAGGGATCTGGTGCCTAGTGCACTGCTACTACTAGTCCTACTCTACTAGTCGTCGCTGTCCTCATCGTCGCCGTCGTCAATGTCGTCGGCGCTACTCCCAGGAAGCTCCTCGTCGCTGCTACCCCAGCCCTTGGCCGGAGCTTCGTCTTCCTCGTCATCATCATCATCCTCGCTGTCCGCCCAGGAGCGGAAGCGCTTGGTCGGCGGATACCCTATGGAGGAGGAGGATTCATCCTCCTCCTCTTCCTCCTCGTCATCATCATCGTCTTCGCTGTCCGCCCAAGCACGGAATCGCTTGGCTGGCAGAAGCTTAGCGGGGGAAGAGGGGCCGCCCTCCACTTTTTCTTCCTCTTCCTCTATTTCTTCCCCCTTCCCGTCGGGGGAGGTGGGTTTCGCCCAGGGATGGAGGTCGTCTTCACTTTCGCTTATCAGCTCCCCATCGATGAGGAACTTGAGGTCCTCTTCCCCATCGGTCAGAGGCAGGTCGCCCTCTGGCGCGTGATCGGAGTTCCACTCCGGCTCGCTCGAAGAGAAGGATTGGAGGGAGAGGCCGGAGGAGACAGAGGAAGAGGAAGACATCGCTACAGGGGAAGAGGGTTTTTTGGTGCCGATAGCTGGAACAGAGGAAGGGGATGAAGTGGGCTAATCAATCGGCACGGTTAAATAATAAGGAACCTAGTGGAAATTTATTGCTCAAGCAGTTTCCGAGGGGATGGAGCCAAAATTGTCAAATCGTGCAGAGAAGTTGAGAAGGCAGGTCATCATGATGAAGAATACTGCGACAGGTCTGCTCTGCCACGACATGACCCTTCGAAGGAAAAACAGAGTGGTTTTGGAATTATCATTGCCAAAACCAGGGGGGCATGTGTTATCACCAGATTTTGGCCAAATCAGGAAGTGGGCCGTAAGGGAGATGGGCTTGAAAGGGTACACGTGGAAGATCTCTGAAGCGGCCTTGCACGAAGAGTTTGGGCTAGATTGCCCGTGTATCTTTAATTATGGTAGATTGTATTTTAGATTAAAAGTTAGAGTTTGTATCGTGCACGGTGGGGATTATTCCCACGTTAGAAAGTCCCCTGGACTATAAATATGTATCTAGGGTTTATGGAATAAACAACAACCAACGTTCAACCAACAAATCAATCTCGGCGCATCGCCAACTCCTTCATCTCGAGGGTTTCTACCGGTAAGCATCATGCTGCCTAGATCGCATCTTGCGATCTAGGCAGCAGAAGCTTTATGTTGTTCATGCGTTGCTCGTACTGAAGCCTTTTTGATGGCGAGCAACGTAGTTATCTTAGATGTGTTAGGGTTAGCATTGTTCTTCGTATCATATGCTATCGTAGTGCGACCCTTGCATATCTAGCTGCCCTCACACCTATCTTAGGTGTGGGGCGGCACCCCGCTTGATCATTATTTAGTAGATCCGATCCGTTACGGTTGCTCCTTGTTCTTCAAGGATTAGTTTAATATCTGCAATAGTTAGGCCTTACAAAGGGTTGGAGGATCCAGCGGCACGTAGGGTGTCGTTTGCTAGTCCTAGACAGGATGTTCCGGGGATCAACCTCGTGTTGGTTTTTAGGCCTTGTCTAGGATCGGCTTACGATCACCGTGCGTGGCCGCGAGGCCCAATCGTGAGTAGGATGATCCGATTATGCGGTGAAAACCCCAAATCGTCGTAGATCGCATTAGCTTTATCTTGATCAAGCAGGACCACCATATATTCGTGCACCTCGTACGAATCATGGGTGGATCGGCTCCTTGAGCCGATTCACAGGATAACCTGAGAGCCGATCGAGGCTCGTATTTAATGTTTATGTGTATGCCATGCAGGAAACTAAGCGAGGCATCTCCATCACCTTCCTGACCAGGTATAGGTCAGGTGGCACGCCCTTGCATCAGCATCGGACGTGTGTACCAGAGGCTTTGCGGGCCGTCGCTCGGAGGGACCAGGGCCAGCCGCAGCCCTAGGTTGTTCCCGGCTCTACTGTGTTGCCCGTCGCTGCCCGCCGGTGGGTTTTGACCGCAACACCGAAACACCTCAAACTCCAAGTTTTTTACCAAACATGACAAATGAGCAAGATGGAAATGGCTTATAGGAGAGAGTAGGCTTAGGTTTTAGAAGATACAAACTGTTAATGGTACATGGTCAGTCAAGTTTGCAAGTTGTGAGCAAATAAGGCCAAACTAGAGTGATTTCCCATAAGAACATGGAGTTGTCAAAAAAAAAAACGATAAGATCCAAATAACTCCAACTCTTCACAAAGAAGAGTGTGGTGGCCTATGCCACCATATATGAGTGTTGTGGCATGGCACCGCGAAGATATATCTTGGGTCCAAGCCACTACTCATCATTGAAGCTCACATATCAACATATGATATAAAGAGAATGATTTCTTAATGTTGGCATTATGGGGGGAGGGATAGCTCAATAATTTAAACCGCACTCCCCCTATTTCCATGCCCACATCTAAACCAAATAAAGTTTTGAGACGAAGGTGTGTTTGCAAGATGGTCAAGCTATACTCCTTGAATCAATGATATTTAGCTCATTCCTCAAATAAGTGAACCTTGCTTCATCAAGAGGCTTCGTGAATATATCGGCAAGTTGATCTTTGGTAGGAACATAGATAAGCTCAATATCACCCCGGGCAACATGATCCCTAATGAAATGATTCCGGATCTCAATATGCTTCGTTCTTGAATGTTGCACCGGATTATAGGCAATCTTGATAGCACTTTCATTGTCACATAATAGAGGCACTTTGTCACAAATGACACCGTATTCCTTTAAAGTTTGCCTCATCCATAACAATTGAGTGCATCCACTTGCGGCGGCAACATATTCGGCTTCGGCGGTGGAGAGAGATATACAATTTTGCTTCTTAGATGACCAACACACCAAGGACCTACCAAGAAATTGGCAAGCCCCGGAGGTTGATTTCCTATCATCCTTGTCTCCCGCCCAATCCGCATCGGTGTATCCATTGAGAATAAAACTTGAGCCTTTGGGGTACCAAATACCATATCTTGGGGTATCAACCAAATATCGAAAGATTCTCTTGAGAGCTATCATATGGCTCTCCTTAGGAGAAGCTTGATACCTTGCACACACACCAACACTCAACACTATGTCCGGTCTAGATGCACAAAGGTAAAGCAAGGATCCAATCATGGAGCGATATACCTTTTGATCCACCTCTTTACCATTGGGATCAAGTGCAAGATGACATTTGGTAACCATAGGAGTGGCAACACCTTTCATCTCGGTCATCTTGAACCTCTTGAGCATGTCTTGGAGATATTTTGCTTGGTTGATGAAGGTTCCTCCTCTCAATTGCTTGATCTCAAAACCAAGGAAGAACTTCATCTCTCCCATCATAGACATCTCAAACCTATCGGTCATAAGCTTTGAGAATTCATCATTGAAAGCTTTGTTAGTAGAGCCAAAGATAATATCATCAACATATAATTGGCAAACGAAAAGCTCCCCATTGACCCTCTTAGTAAAAAGAGTGGGATCGATTAGCCCAACATCAAACCCACGGTCTACCAATAATTCCTTAAGGTGCTCATACCAAGCTCTAGGAGCTTGTTTGAGACCATAAAGAGCTTTATCGAGCTTGTAGACATGGTTAGGGAAGTTGAGATCCTCGAACCCCGGGGGTTGCTTAACATAAACCTCTTCATGCAAAGGACCATTAAGAAATGCACTTTTCACATCCATTTGTTGTAACTTAAAGTTATGATGCGATGCATAAGCAAGAAGGATACGGATGGACTCAAGGCGAGCCACGGGAGCATAGGTTTCTCCAAAGTCAATTCCCTCAACTTGAGAGAACCCTTGAGCCACCAATCTTGCCTTGTTCCTCACAACATTGCCAAACTCAGCTTGCTTGTTCTTGAATATCCATTTAGTGCCAATAACATTGCGGCACTCCTTTGGCTTCTCCACTAAGGTCCACACTTTGTTGCGCTTGAAGTTGTTGAGTTCTTCGTGCATAGCTTCCATCCAATCCGAATCTTCAAGGGCTTCAAATACTTTCTTGGGTTCCACTAAGGAGATATAAGCATGATGGTTGCTAAAATTAGCCAATTGCCTTCTTGTGGAAACCTTTGCCCTTACATCACCAAGAACCTTGTCATATGTGTGTTCAAGACGCTCAAGTTGCCTTTCTCTTCTTGCTAGACGACGGGCCTCGATCTCCTCCTTGGTTCTTCTTGGCCTTGGAGGTGTCACTTGATCAACTTGATCATTTGGGTCCCCGTCTTGACCTTCCACTTGAGCAACCACAATTTCTTGAGAGTGCTCAACATCATGTGCTTGATCTTGGACATCATTTGGTGCGGAGCAAATATCAAATGGATACTCGTCGGAACCATCATGAATTCTTGGTTGATCTTGGCCTTGATCTTGTCCTTGGTCTTGCCCTTGATCTTGTCCTTGATCTTGCACACTAGAGGGAGGGTTTTGTTCTTGTTCTTGGGTTGGTGCATCATTTGCTTCACTTGATGGGGTTTGTTGATGTTGAGAAGATGAGGGCTCCACCGTGGTAGAGCATAGTCCTTCCCGAGACGCCACACCGTGTCCCTCAATGGGGCGGAAAAATCCCACACCCATTCTTACTATGGCATCTTGAGGTATTTCATCACCTGCACAAACATCAACTTGCCCCACTTGGGAGCCATCATTTTCTTCGAACCTCACACTACAAGATTCAATGATAATCCCGGAGGCTATATCAAAGATTCTATAAGTGTGAGACTCGGCACCGTAACCAACAAATATACCCTCCAAAGCTTTAGGAGCGAATTTAGATAAACGAACTCCTTTGATTTTGTAGAAACACTTACACCCGAACACCTTGAAGTATGAGATATTAGGCTTGTTCCCGGTGAGTATTTCATATGGAGTCTTGTTCAAGCCCTTGCGGAGATAGAGCCGGTTGGAGGAGTGACAAGCGGTGGAGATGGCTTTGGCCCAAAAGTTATAGCGGGATTTATACTCCGCCATCATAGACCTTGCCATATCCATAAGAGTCCGGTTCTTCCTCTCCGCAACACCATTTTGTTGAGGGGTGTAAGCAGCGGAATATTGATGATGAATCCCCTCATCACTAAGAAAATCATTGAGTGTGTAGTTCTTGAACTCGGAGCCGTTGTCACTTCTTATTGCCATAATGAGGAGGTTGTGTTGGCGTTGCACCTCGGTAGCAAAGTCAATGAATATTTGTTGAGTCTCATCTTTCGTCTTGAGAAAGTAGACCCAAGTGTATCTTGAGTAGTCATCGACAATCACCAAGCAATGTTTCTTCGCACCAAGACTTGCATGAGTAACGGGACCAAAGAGATCCACATGAAGGAGCTCCAAGATCCTCTTGGAAGAGATAATGGTCTTGCTTGGATGCGGAGAGTCATGCATTTTGCCTTCAACACAAGCCCTACAAACACGATCTTTGGCAAAAGACACATTTTCCATTAGTCCCACAATATGGTTCCCCTTGTGAAGACTTTGCAAAGTTCTCATGTTGACATGGGCTAGGCGGCGATGCCACAACCAACCCACGTCTGCCTTTCCGAATAGGCACATCGCACTTGTCGTGGTGGTCCCCGAAAAGTCCACCACATACAAGTTGTGTTCGCGATACCCAACCAATGCGACTTTTAGAGTCTTGCTCCACAAGAGGACCACAATATCATTATCAATAAAGACGGCGAAACCCATCTTGCCAAGGGCAGAAACGGAAAGCAAATTGTAACCAAGGGTTTTGACAAGCATGACATCCACAAGAGTAATGTTGTGTGCAACCACAACCTTGCCAAAACCCAATACCTCGGATGTAGAATTATCGCCAAAGGAGACGGTGATATGATTTATGTTGGGCCTCAACTCCTTGACGAGGTTCTTGCCGCCGGTCATATGACTTGTACATCCACTATCAAGTACCCATTTTGACCCTCCGGCGGCATAGTCCTACATGAGATCAATTCTTGGATTTAGGTACCCATTTTTCAATGGGTTCTCTTTTGTTAGCAACAAGGGTCTTTGGAACCCAAATAGACCAAGCAACATAACCAGCATATGGACCAACATATTTAGCATAGACATCACCATAATAATCTTTAAAGAGAACATAGTGAGGGTTATCTATTCCCGCATCATCATCATTAATGGTATTGCCCTTTCGGGTTTCACCATTAGCTTTTTCATGTGCGGGCTTGGTCTTTTTCTTGTTTGCCTTTTTAGCCTTGGTATTATAACCAAGTCCCTCCTTCCCATTGTTTGACCTTTGCTTACTCAAAAGATCATCCAAGGAAAGTTTACTTTGGGGAGAGGAGGTCCTAGCAAGTTCATCTTTCAACCTAGCATTTTCCTCAATTATATTTGCATGATCACATGAAGAAGTAGAGGTACTAGGTATGTCATATGAAGCAAGCCTAATTTGAAGTTGCTCATAAGACTCGGAGAGGAGAGAGTATTCACTCTTCAAGGCTTTGTGAGCCTTGTCTAGTTCATCTAGATCCTTCACAAGTTTCTCATGATCAACACCAAATTTGGCCTTTTCTTTTATAAGCACTTTAGTCTTAGCTCTAGCAAGATCTCTAGCTTTAGTGAGCTTGTTAAGTTTATCTTGAGGTTCTTCAAGACTTTCTAGCTTCTCTTCAAGAGATGCTATAGTTTCTTGACATTCCTCAAGAGCATTTTTAAGAGCATGTATTTCTAGAGAGTCTTCTCTCTCTATTTGGCACTTTTTCTCAAGAGTAGCATTTAGTTGAGCCATACGAACCATGAGACTTGAAACATGCTTCTTAGTGTTACCTTGTAGGCTACTAATGAACTCATCAAACTCTAGCATCTCTTGTTTCACTTTTAGACTAGCGGGGTCAACCCCTAGATCATTAGCAATGTTAGGCATAGAGGGGTTAGGAGATGATACCTCGGAAGATTTAGCCATGAGGCAACTTTCTTCCTCCACATGAATGACCTCATTGGGAGATTCGCTTGTTGATGAAGAGTTAGTAGCGAGGGAGGCAAGGGCAACCAATCCATTTGAGGTTGCATCTTCTTCATCATCAACATCTTCATCTCCGGAGGTGTACTCTTCTTGAGTTGATAGCACAATTGATGTGTCCAAGGTGGACCTTGCCATGAAGCAATGTGCATTCTTGCGTTGAGGGTTCTCATTGGGTGAATCAAAGAGAGAGGAAGAGGGAATGTTGGTGGTGACAATGGCGGCCACTTCTCTTGAGCTTTCCTCTTCATCATCATCACTAGCACTTGCAATCTCATCGGAAGAGTATTCTTCATTAGCCACTAGCACAATCCTTGAGGGCCTCTTGCCCTTCTTGTTCTTGTTGTAGAATTTCTTGTTGAGGGGCTTTGAATATTTGCCCTTTGAGTCTTTGCTCTTGTCCTTGGGGATGAGCCTTCCACCATGAGTCTCCCTATTCTCATAGGGACATTCGGCAATGAAATGGCGCTTGTCATTGCAATTGTAGCAAGATCTTGTTCTTGGGCCCGAGCTTGAGGGACCCCTTGAGTTGTTTCTCTTGATGTTGTCCTCCTTGGCCTTGGAAGGATCAATCCAAAAGGTGTTTGCATGGAATGCCATGTGGTCATGGTAGTGGTGTTCCAAGTCTTCCGGATAGGTCATGCTCCAAGATGCCCTATAAGATTCTTGAGGAATCACTTCTTGCACGGGGTTGACCACCAAGGCAAGGTTGGACCCTTTTGTCATCCCAATGGCACGATTGCGGGAATCATGAGAGTTTTGCTCAAGGACCTTGAGAGCTTGCATCTCGTGCACGGCTTGTTGAGAGGTGAGAGAGGCATAGCATTCTCTTCCGACAAGAGTCTTGACATCAATAGGCTCGAACGGCATCATGCACTCAATGTACTTCTCCTTGATCCAAGAGTCATTAATGTGAGAGGCACCAACAATCTGGAAGGCGTCGGCAACGGTGAGAAGTCTTCCATACATGTCTTCATGATCTTCATCCGGAAGCCTCATGAATCCTTCGACTTTATTCCGAAGAGCATTATACTTGTTCCTTCTTGTGCTCTCGCTTCCAATGCAACTCGCGGCCAAAGCATCCCAAGCATCCTTGGCGGTGGTGAAATGCCGAACACGAGTCAACTCCTTTGTCCCCACGGCGGTTTGAATCATGTGCAAGGCGGTGTTGTTGAGTTGACTATCAACCGCTTCTCTTCTAGTCAACTTCTTGGGGTTGTAAGGATTGAAGCCTTCCTCGATGATTCTCCAAAGTTCATTGGAGGCACTGCGAACATGAGAGCTAAACTCAAATTGCCAAGTGTCGTAATCATGAACGGAAAACTTAGGTGGGTCGCCCCGGATGTTTATATGAGGATGGGGAACCGGTATATCGGGTGATTGGAAAGGTGGAGCTACTCGATTGTAGCTCTCACTTCCACTAGTTCCCTTGGGAGATGCAATGGGGGGTTTGATAGTGTTTAAGTTATCACCATTCATGGGTGCGGTGGCGGAGGGTAATACCGAAGTATCACCCTCTACAACCGCATCCGTGATATTAACCTCTATGGTGGGAGCCACGGGACGGGGAGGGGTCAAAAGCTCGGAAATCATTTTTCTCATGCTTTCCGTTTGAGCATCCATGTATGACTTCAACGAATTGATATCATCCATGGTGACCGGCCTAGTCTCCCCTTCCGATGGTCCATCCTCCGGCATACTCTTAGGCGGTTAAGCCCGAAATAAGAGCCGAGGCTCTGATACCAATTGAAAGGATCGTATGCCGCACCTAGAGGGGGGGGGGGTGAATAGGTGCTAACCAATTTTTAGTTCTTTTTCAATTTAGGCTTGACACAAAAGGTAAATTCTCTAGATATGCAACGAAGCGAATTTACCTATATGACAAGGCTAACAACTAAGCAAGATATAGCTAAGAAAAATAGAGATAGAATAGGATAGAGGTAACCGAGAGTGGAGCACGCGATGACACGGAGATGATTCCCGTAGTTCCCTTCCTTTGCAAGAAGGTATGTCTACGTTTGGAGGAGTGTGGTTGCTACGAAAGTCAAACCAACAGCCACGAAGGCTTCACTCAGATCTCCGGTGAGCAACGCCACGAAGGCCTAGCCCACTTCCACTAAGGGATTTCCTCGAGGCGGAAACCGGGCCTTTACAAGGTTCTTGGGGCACACATCCACAACCAAATTGGAGGCTCCCAAATCTGTTACAACACAACAATCAACAACAATACATCAACACAAATCAACTAGGGAACCAAATAGGAACACTAGCATGAGATCCCTCAAACAAGAGAGGGGGAAATGAAGAACGCTTCGGTGAGGATGTAGATCGGTGTCTTCTCCTTCGAATCTCCAAAGATCAAGAGCTTTGGTTGGGGGAGGAAGGAGATCTTGCAAATCTTGAGTTTCTTGAGGTGGCTCTAATGGAGGTGGCTTGGCAGATTTCTTGTGTAATGATTGAGCAAGCAACCAAGGTAGAAGAAGGGGGGTATTTATACCCCCCCTCAAAATTGAGCCGTTGCAGCTTCCGGGGGGCCGGATATTCCGGCCTAAGTAAGGGCCGGATAATCCCCCCCCCCCCCCCCGGATAATCCGGCCTTCGGGACAAAACTGTGACTTTATCCGGCCAAATATCCGGCCCTATGCCAGACTTGTTTTTCTTCCAGTCCTTAGCCAAATTCGAGGGGGTCGGATATTCCCAAAATATCCGGCCCGGATATTCCGGCCCTGGTACAATACCGGGACAATATCCGGGCAAAAATCCGCCCCCTATACTGCGCTGCTTTTCCTCATTTGACTTAGCCGAAATCTGGGGGCCGGATATTTCAACAATATCCGGCCCGGATTATCCGGCCTGCCCAACTTTTTCTGATTCCTTTTGACAGACCGACCATATCCAACACACATGAATAAATATCTATGTAATCCCTGTACCACTTAAACAAACATTAGTGTATCACATATATTGACATCAAACACAGAAAACATAATGTGAGAGATGTTCTTTCAACTATGCAAACCTTATTTAAATCTCATAGACATCAAATATTTTACAAAATGGATCTTGAACAGAGAAATGTTTGAGTATATGATAATAACATAATACAAAACCTTTTGCATCCATGGCATCATGCATGTAGTAGACAACCAGAGAACAACTAAGTGGTGTGACCATGTTTAACATACATATTGCATTCATGTCTTCTAGTTGTGCATGTCAATATATGTCACCATGTTTATGGTGCATTGTTATTTGATTGTAGATTGTGATTGTGCTGACTGCAATGTGTGTGCTTGTGAAGATTGTATCAACGCTCCACCTTATCCAGGCAAGTGACACACCAATCACAAATGTCTCAGTTTTTGTCTATGCACTGTAGTACTTTTTGTAGTATACATGTATATGGTTTTTATGCTTGCTCTTCACTCCCAGTAGTCTAGCCAACCCCACTTCACTACTTTGTCGCCATTAAATTTAGTTGTTTCCAGCAATGCTATGATAATATTGTGTTAATGGTTAAGGAAAAACAACTAAGTTTAATGAACTACCTGGGTGAATGCTGGAGCTTTGGAGAGGGTGGATGCTTAGGGGGCTGTTAATGGCGATACCCTGGTGCGAGTACACATTTGCGGAAAGTCACCCAGGGTTAAAGAGATTGTAGAGAACCTTACTCATTAGCTCACCGTACAACCACATGCTAATATGGGCTCTGCCTTGACAGAGTATGTTGTGTGAACCTGAGTCCTACGTGACATGATGATGTAGGGGAATGTAGGTCGGAGCGGGTTCGTAGAGAAAGGTATGAGTGATCACTTCGAAAAGTCTTGTCCTAGTCGACATATGTCCATTTGAGAAAAATGTGCATCAGGGAAGAAGAAGAACACATGTGGGTAAATTTGTACAACCTCTACATAGTGTTAAAAACTAAGTACTTAGCCGTGTCCCCGGTTACGGACAATTTGAGTGAACTGATAAGGATCTTGTTCAAAAATCTCCTTATTCCAACTTCTGAAGTAAAATTTGATGGGTGAACAGGAAATGTGACAATTGGTGCAAGTGACTATCGGCTAGTAGGTCTCGTGCCATATCTATGGTCTAAGTCTACAGAGGTAGATCGCCCAAACCAAGTTGATCATATGAAATAGGAAGGCTCACTGGTGTCTATCAGTGGTGTCTAGGTTCATTGATGTCCATCAACGGTACCGCTTAATTAGTATGAAAGAAAATAATTTGTCAAATGATAGGATAAAATTGGCTTTATGCAAATATGCATGATCTCTACCAGCCAAATGATCACGTATGTGTTAGATCATTTGTGTCCACTAAAGTGTCATCTTGCCAATACAATTCCAAATGTATTGAACTTCAGGTTGTAACGTTTTATTTTGCAGGTTACTTCTCTAGCTAATGAATAATTGTTTAGGTTCACGAGTCTTTTCCCAACATGTATGCATGTGGCTTCATGAAGGAAGAGGGCTCCATGCTTGAAGATTTCCTTGCTGCTTTAAACTCTGAAATTGTGCTATCATGAGAGCTATGCAACTTGTATCGAATAATTTCATTTCTGTTGGATCTTACGTTGTAATGAAGACCTTTGCTACTTGGTATTTCATCTTAAACTATGTGTGCTAACAGTTCTATCTGGGACTAGCACTCTTGCACAAGGACTCTCACTTTTCAAGGTGAGGTCACTACAAGACTAGTTCGTTGGTTAATGATGGCTAATGTTTCCTAACATGTGTTATCAATCAACAACGGGGTCATGTCATTAGGAGAATGTCATGATGGACAAGACCTAACCAAGCAAAGAAATATGATTGTGTCAATGTTTAATTCATGTATCTTTCCAATCTCAGATATACCAATCCTTAGACCATGAGTTTATACTACTCCCTAGTACCAGAAGAATACTTTGACGGAATCGAACATCACTTTGTAAGGCCTTTTTGGCACTAGAGTGTTATGGGAATTAGTGGGGATAATACTCTAGAGTATTGGGTGAAACCACTGTTGTCACTCAATCCCCATAAAACCCCATCGCCAATCCACTAGGTAGGGATAGAGTATTGGAGATTGATAAAAATATACTAAAATTTGGGGAAAGGTAGGGATAAGAGGGGATTAAACTCGCTCATGCTCTAGCACCAAATATGCATTTAGAAATTTTGGGGATTTGAATTTGGGTGAGTATTATACCGACTAATCCCCACTAAAACTCAAGTGTCAAACAATGTCTAATTGGGTGATCATAATGTTGTCTTTGGATATCTCAGAAAGTGCATGTTGGGTGGGACATATCAAGAGTGATATTTTTTCATCCGCGTAATAGATAGATATACTCAGGGCCCGCTCAGATAACACATATTTTATATCACTTGCAAGCACGTGTCTAATGAGTTAGTCACAAGTTAATGTTGTGTTAGGGTAGGAGTAAAGAGGACTTGCTGAAAACGAGATTAAACTAGGTATGATGATACTAACAATTGAATCTCGGGCAAGTAAAATAGACAAAGGGAATGGAATATGGGATTATTTGAATCCTTGACATTGTTTGAATCATTATGGACATTCAGGTCCCGCTATTGATTACTGATTGGAGAGGTGTCTCGATCATGTTCACAAATTCTCGAACCCGTAGGGTCACACTTAAATCTCAACATCACTAGGGTACAAATGGGATATTTATGATAGTGATACCAAAGGTTTGTTCGGAGTCTTAGATGACATCAAGGACATCACGAGAAGCTTCAGAATGGTCTAGAGAATAAGATTCATATATGAGAAATCATTTTTTAGGTTTCGGAAAAGTTCGGGATTTTTACAACATCGAATTGGAAAAGTCCAAGATTTTCATGTGATCCAAGCCCTCCCTTTTTGCCTTAAACTAGTCGCAATTAGGATGGCTCATGGGAAGTTGCCGGTGGTTGGGCTAGAATAGAGTGACCCGGCAAATTTTGGCCGTATTTCAGCGACTCCAGCATCGGTTCGATGATATTTGGGGCTGAAACTTTTCTCGCCACACGTTTTGACTGGTTTACAAGGCACTCTTAGTTTTGCCTCAAGACACTAGATAAAAGGGCCTCAGATGTGAATTTTCGGAGCTCTTTAAAAAAATTAAAGGTCAAACAGTTTTTAGGGGTTTGCCCATTTTAAGGTATTTGCTACATAGTCGCTACCATCTTATATTATGAAGTTAAAAATCCAAAAAAGAACTAGCTTTTAAAAAAAGAAAAAACGAATTCTTGAACCTCTTTCAAACACTCATGTCACGAGGTAGAGTGTCAAGTGGGATTCCATGTAAGTCCCACTTGTAAAGCGTTTTTTTCCTTTTCTTATTAGTGTAACTTTTAACACTAATATTTAAACTAGAATAAGTGAAGTTCTGGTGGGATCTCACCTTAACACCTTACGTCCAAGGTACTGTAGAGAGAAAAAAAAACTACAGTACAAAATCCGATCAAAGCAGCAGTTTTGTTAAGATTTTTGTATATATCTAGCTAACAATATCGTTGCATATCTCACTTACCTTATCTAGTTGTTCAAGATTTTTATTACTTTCCCTGATTAAGATTTCACCGAAGCCCTAATTCTCCATCCCATCTCGTTTATCTATCTATGTAGCCATCGTCCGCACCAGCAGAGATAATAGGCGCAAGATCCGCCACGAGCCCACGACCTCTCCCTTTTCCCTCCAAAAAGCCTAGATGCGCGGCAAAAAGAGGCCGCTGTCGCCGCCGGCCGTTGCCGCCGATGCCACGGCGAGGCTCGACGAGCGGCACCTCGCGGAGATCCTCCTGCGGCTCCCATCCCCCGCCAGCCTCGCGCGCGCCGCCGTCGTCTGCCGGCGCTGGCGCCGCATCTCCATCTCCCCGGCTTTCCTTCGCCGGTTCCGCCGCCTCAACCCGCCCCAGCTCGTCGGCTTCTTCATCTGCAACGGTGGTTTCACGGCGAAGAGCGTCGGCGACCAACCCGTCGGCCAGATTCTCGAGCCCACCTTCCTCCCGGCGCTCCCGCCGCCTCGGGGCGTCGGAGGCTCCGCCGCGCGCTACCGCGACTTCTCCCTTCGTGGTCTCCCCGACGTCGACCGCTGGACCCTCGCCGACGCCCGCGACGGTCTCCTCCTCTTCTCCTCCGTCTACGACGACCGCATGACCATCCCGAGGAACTTCGTCGTCTGCGACCCCTTGTCCGGCCGCTCCGTCCTCGTGCGGGACGCGCCGAGATATCAGCCTGACGATAAAGCCGCCTACCTCGGCGCCGCTCTGGTAACCGTGGACGGTGGAGATGGCGCGAGCACCCTCTCCTTCGAGGTGCTCCTCGTCACCTACTTCATGTCCGGGCCACGCCTCTCCGTCTTCTCCTCGCGCACGGGGCAGTGGAGCGTTCTTCCCGAAGCCAAGTGTGGCAATTCCCTGATGCCGAGGCTGAGCGGGGTGGGCAAGCCCACGCACGCCAACGGCTGCGTGTACTGGGTGATGGACAACGAGTTTGAGTTGTACCTCCTGGTGCTCGACACGCGCACCAAGAAGTTCTCCACCAGCGTCAGGCTGCTCGCCAGCATGCGGGAGGAGTACGCCAGCGGCAACAACCTGAGGGTCCTGAGGAGCGAGGACGGGGAGCTCCGGATCGTGGCCATGGCGTGGAGGTCATTCGGGCTCCACGTCTGGTTTCTTGACAGGAGCAGGAGCACCAAAGGCCGGTGGGTGAGGGAGAGGGCCGAGGAAGTCAGCACATTACAGGGTGTCTCTGAGCTATTGGCAGACGTCTGCAATCGCACCATCAAGATCATGGATGCCGGAGAGGGGGCTGTTTTCCTCAAGGTGTCCGGCTTGGACTGGGTGTACGTTGTGAACCTGGAGGAGAGGAATGTGCTGAAGCTGCCGCACCAAAGGTTCTCCTCTGGACCTGCACTTCCCTACCGGATGGAACTGTGTCCTCCCTTGCCCAAGCAGGCCCAAGGTTAATTTCATATCAAATACTTACTGCTTCTTCTTCCTTAATCTGCTATCTACATTTATGTAACCATTTCTTTTGTGCACTACTATTTGCCTTCTGTTTTAATTGCAAAGCTAAATTATTTCGTGTTCCTTCACATTCGTATATAATCATTCTTCAAGATTTCTTGTTTCAAAAAATGGTGAAAGGCATGCCTTGTTGATACCAGTAAAAGTCCAAAATAAATAACATGTATTTAGTGACACTACATTCTTCATGTTTTTTGTAAAAAAATTGCCTAACAGTAGCCACTCTACAATGGAGTATGCTGATTCTCTGGACATCAATACTGACTCCCATAATTTGTGTTTTATCAGGAAATTAACAAATGAGACTCTGGTTGTCGTTCTACCTTGTATATCTGACCAATTATACCAATGCATCAATAGCTGACAAATAAGAGGACTAGTTGAATTTACCCTGCCAATTGAATTTTAATTTTCTTTCTGTACATCTCCATTGCTACATATTCTTGTAAATAAGTATTATTTTGGCCATATCTTATTATGATCATGCCAATTCTTTGAATGTTATAATATATAGCTTACCCATGTTTAAAGTTTACACAACACTATTTCACGGTAGGGATTTAGGGGCTCTTGTGCCCGGGGCAGTTTTCAAAGTGCTCCTCAATACCCTCTATTAGAGGCACTTTGACCAAAATACCTCTAATACCTTATCTATATATTGAGGCAGTTTGGGGAAGTGCCCCAATAGGTGGCACCTATTGAGGCAGTTTAGAGAAGTGCCCCTATAGGTGTGTATCTATTGAGACAGTTTCGAGAAATGCTCCTGTAGGTGTACAGCTATTGGGGCAGTTTGAAGAAATACCCGTATAGGTATATACGTATTGAGGCAATTTGAAGAAATGCCCCGATAAGTAGCCACTTATTGGGGCAATTTTAAAAAGTGCGCGTGCGCCAATAGGTAACGAGCTATTGAGATAGTTTAGAGAAGTACCCCAAAAGATTGTACCTACTAGGGCATTTTGGGATGTGCCCCAAAATGTACCCACATATCGGGGCACTTTGAGAATTGCATCGATACTTATTATTATGGATCGGGGGAAATAATATTTGTAAAACATATATGCACAGTGTGTATATTAGTGCAATCGCCCAAAGCAATACTTGATCGATTCATATGGTGGGTTTGCCATCCGGTTGTACATTCAAACATACATGCGTTCAAAGACTTAAATATGAACTTCTAAAGGAAATTGTCTACATAACACGTTGTCATTGATCGGTACAAGATTTAGTGAAAAAATGGCAAAAATATTAAGAAAATTAACACCAGATTTATATATGCCCCACTAAAACTTTCCAAGTCACATAACTACATGTTGTCTGCTGCACGGTATACCTAATTTCAAATTCAAGAGTAGTCACAAACATTCAGATTTGAAGTGTGCATGCAGTCGTGGCTAGAACATCATTACCTGACAAACTGGAAGACAGTATGAGATTTGGCAATAGACTAAGATACGTGCACATGAACTATATATAAAGGGCCATTCTAACAAAAATGTTGCATACATTCAATCTATATAAGAATGCTAGGCTCAAAGTTTAGAATATGCAAATTTTGTGAAGAGTAGAAAGATAAAAGGTTTTTCTTCAGATAGTTTGCTAGCTAAAAAAGCAATGGGAAAAACACATAACAATAATCTTAGTAAATGTAAAAGGGACAGTGCTGAGTGCACATGCTTTTAATGGGTTAACAAATATGACATCTTCTATTACTTTTATTTTTCCGGATAGCAGTTTCCAAGAAAATATGCAGCTACAACACATCATAGGCAGCTTGAAGGCAAGGATTTGCCCGAGAATCCGTTCTTCTTAGTTGACTGCTGAGGTCATTTTCTGGCGCTGAATAATGTAGACAGACTGAGTTGATGTTGTTGCAGCTCCTCAATCTCCTATAAATTGACCATATCAGCAAACGAACACCTGAAAGCATGTAGATGCAGATCAATGTCAATTTTCAGATATGTATGTTATTCAGATTCTACCATGTCGGGAGGTAGGAATATATCTATCTAAAGCTTAGAAGGAATAATAAGTCTTAATTACATGCCATAATAGTTTCTTTGTGACATGTATGATTATAAGAGGCTTACGGTGTTGATTGGTTTTTCTTTGGCTAGTGAACTGCATACAACTCACAAACTTTGGTACCTAAGTTCAGACGGATGGGCTGTTGTAAGATTTTTGTATATCTAGCTAACAATCTTCTTGCATATCTCACTTACCTTATCTAGTTAATTGTTTATTACTTTCCTGAATAAGATTTCACCGACACAACAAATTCTTCATCCCATCTCGTTTATTAATTTATGCAGCCATCGTTCGCACCAGCATGCGGGAGCAGCACGTGCGCGGCAAACAGAGGCGGTTGTCGCCCCCAGCCGTTACCGCCGATGCCATGGCGAGGCTCGACGAGCGGCACCATGCCGAGATCCTCCTGCGGCTCCCATCCCCCGCTAGCCTCGCGCTCGCCGCCGTCGTCTGCCGGCGTTGGCGCCGCATCTCCATCTCCCCGGATTTCCTTCGCCGGTTCCGCCGCCTCAACCCGCCTCAGCTCGTCGGCTTCTTCATCTGCAATGGTGGTTTCACTGCGAAGAGGATCGGCGACCGGCTTGTCGGCCAGATTCTCGAGCCCACCTTCCTCCCGGTGCTCCCGCCGCCTCGGGGCGTCGGAGGCTCGGCCGCGCGCTACAGTGAGTTCTCCCTTCGTGATCTCCCCGACATCGACCGCTGGACCCTCGCCGACGCCCGTGACGGTCTCCTCCTCTTCTCGTCCATCTACCACGATCGCATGACTATCCCAAGGAACTTCGTCGTCTGCGACCCCTTGTCCGGCCGCTCTTTCCTCGTGCGGGACGCACCGAGGTATCGGCTTGACGATGAAGCCGCATACCTTGGCGCCGCTCTGGTCACCATGGACGGCGGAGCTGGCGCAAGCACCCTCTCCTTCGAGGTGATCCTCGTCACTTACTTCATGTTCGGGCCGCGCCTCTCCATCTTCTCCTCGTGCACGGGGCAGTGGAGCGTTCTTCCGGAAGCCAAGTGTGGCAAGTCCCTGATGCCGATGCTGAGCGGGGTGGGCGAGCCCGCGCACACCAACGGCTGCGTGTACTGGGTGATGGACGACGATAGAGAGTTGTACCTCCTGATGCTCGACACACACACAAAGGAGTTCTCCACCAGCATCAAGCTGTCCGCCAGCATGCGGGAGCAGTACCGCGGCAATATGAGGGTCCTGAGGAACGAGGATGGGGAGCTCCGGATCGTGGCAATGGCGTGGAAGTCGTTTGCGCTCCACGTGTGGCTCCTCGACAGGAGCAGGAGCACCAAAGGCCGGTGGGTGAGGGAGACGGTCGGGGAACTGAGCACCTTCCAGGGTGTCTTTGAGCTCTGTATTGCAGACGTCAGCGGTGGCACCATCAAGATCATGGATGCTGGCGAGGGGGCTGTTTTCTTCAAGAAGTTCGGCTCTAACTGGGTGCACGTTGTGAACCTTGAGGAGAGAACTGTGCTGAAGCTGCCGCACCAAAGGTTCTCCTCTGGACCTGCACTTCCCTACCGGATGGCACTGTGTCCTCCCCTACCCAATCAGGTTCAAGGTTAATTTCATGCCAAGTCTCATTTGTTCTTCCTTAATCTGCTATCTACATTTTTGTAACCATTTTTTGTGGAGTACACTACTAATTATCTTCTATATTAATTGCAAAGCTAAAATATTACATGTTCCTTTATATTTGTATATGTGTTCATTCTTCAAAATTTCTTGTTACAAAAAATGGTCAAAGAATACTCATGTGTAAAGTTTAAATGTTTTAAAAAATGGTGAAAGTTTACATGTTTATTATGATCCTACCAATTCTTTGAATATTATAATATATAGCTTACCCATGTGTAAAGTTTACACAACACTATAATCTTGCTCACAGCTGCATTTCCATAAACTGGAGCGCAGAAAATGGATCTCTTTAAATCATTTTGGATCTTTGTTCTCGGTTTTTTTACAGCATGTTTGCTCTCAGTTAGTATAGGTAACATCAACCTTCTGTGATATTTCACTTGAGAGAAAATTTGATGTGATGCCAAATCTACTAGTCCTAAGCATCATGTAACTTCTCCATGAACTTTTGTTTCTGGAAAATTGACACTGCCATTGGCCTCTGCACTAATTGAATGCATTTGAAGCTTCAAGTCCTTAGAAGAATAAAACCAAATTTTCGTACAAATGGTCAAACAACCGCAACAAAAATTGTATGATATGGCTCATGCATGATAAATCCTACTGCTAGAATGTCATCCATATGGTTGAACATATTTTGCCTGTATATGAACTTGTACCCAGGTGTGATATTTTTCACTTGGAGTAGGAATGCATGTTAGTTTTTATCTTCTTTTCCCGTACTATTTACTTTGGAATTTGCACGTGATTCCAATTTAATGCACTCCTTCCTCGATATTCAGGCCAAGATGGATAAGCATCACTGGATCATGGACGAAGTTGACGCTAAACCTACTATTCTCTCCCAGGATGATCAAGTAAAAAAGAAAAGAACCATCTACTAGTATTCAGGATATATTTTGACACAAAAAATTAATATGCCATTTTGTTTCTTGTTTAAAATAGCTGAACTTACCAGTATGCTAGGAGGCTGCATAGGGTACAAGATTTGTTGTTAGAACTTTTATTCATGTAGTAATCTTGTGCAACGATGACCCTTTTCATGTTTCTAATTCATGTGGACCATCTATTGTTTTTCAATTTCATGTGGATTATCTTCATGCGATTGCTTACCTCGTTAATTGAAATCCGATGGAAATAAGCACATAAATGAGAACATTTGTGATTACCTTACACGCATCCATCATACCCATAATACATGCTTTTGACTACCTTAACTTTCTATAATCATTTGAGATATAGATTTGTATCCAAAATCAGTTGTAGAAACCAGAAGGTTGTATTATGGTATCGATTTGATGATGGATTTATCATTGGTTATATCCCGATTGTGCATAGGTCATTGTTCTAATTATATAATTCTGCTTATGTTACTTCAGCGTTGTGTGGTTTACCATCCATGTCTCACGCATGTGGCCCCAAATTGCAGCAAGTAGGACATAAAATGACTAAAAAAACATGTGGCTACCCCTCGTCTGCTCCTATTGTGGGTGTTATTCTTGTTTGATTGTGCCTTAATAACCTATGAGACCTGGTGTGTTCATAGACTGGGTTGGACAATGTATACTTTTTCTCAACGATTGTTTGTTGAGGTCTGCTTTGGACATATTGTCCACTTATTCTTGATAGAGCATTAATTGCCTTATAATTGTCTATGTTTATGGTCTATTTTATGATTCCTTTAAATGTGAACTGGCACCTAGATCTATTCTAGCTAACTGGTTACAATATTTTGTTTTCCTTTGTTTGTGTCGGTTGCTTGCATGCAGCCAAAAAGTTTATGGCGAAAATGTCAAGCTTACACAAAATTTGGTGTTTGTCCCATGGTTTAGTAAACCTAAATATGGTTATTTATTATGATACGATGAGATATCTAAGCAAGAATCAGTAATAGAGTGGGAAAGACAAACTTGCACACAAAAACCAATCTATCTTGTAGGTAAAATACCGCATTTATGCTCCACACGCATGTATACCGGATGACACCTCTCTCCATTTGAGACCTTGGGACTTCTGGAAAATCTCCACTACGCTCTGCTAAGTGTCCAACTACGCCAAAGTAGAACACAAGTCTTTTGTTTGCGGCTCTGTCCACACCAATATAATGGTATTGTGGAGACGAAAGATTGCTACATAGTGTGGCTTATTATTTTAGCTCATCACCCTGCTTTTGTCCCTGAAGGTCTGAAATCCACCGATGAACCAATGAAAATCTCCAATATCTAAAAAGGATTTCTGTTCCCTACAACCTCTAGCCTTGCAACTAGAAACTATTGAACCTTGCTAGGAATTGACGGTATCCCTGTAATTTAAATTTACGCTCAATTAAAATTGACATGTTTCAGATTTAACAAATCAGTTTAGACAAGAAATTTTAGATTAACCTTAGGAAAATGAGCAATGTTAGAACACATATTGAGCTACTACTCAAGTGTGCTACGAAACCAACAAACTATAGATCATTTTATTAGTATAATTCGAACATTGTTACATCAAAGCTTGCAATCTCCAGCACCACCCCAATATGCTTCTACTCCATGGTCTCCGTCTGCTTTATTATCAACTGAGTAGCATTTCGGATTTTCTACAACAATATCAAACTCACGAGCCCGTGGGGTCACAAGATTGTGTTTTTTGTCCAGAACTTGAATGTTCTTCACATATGCTGCCTTGCCATACCCCTCTGAAGCAGGGTGCCCACTACCCATGGGCGGTGGCTTATATTTAATTGTAGGGCCTTCAACGAAACCACCCCAATAGCCAGCAGTTCCCTTTGTTTTCAAGTAACTGAAGAGCTCACCTGGCCAATATCCAACTATAGTGCGATGTACGCCGAACTTCAGCCACCAGTTTGACTTGTCATCCTAATAGAAAAGAATCGGACACTATGAAAAGTAAAACAAAAGAACAAGTTGTGTAAAAACATGTTTTACCGAAGCAACAAACAATATAATCACTAATGAAATAAAAAACTATAATAAAAATGATCATATATTAAGGTAAAAACTCGTAAAATATATACATTAACCAAAAGTAATTATTTACCATTCATATATTTTGAACTTTATCCGAGAGCATTGGAGTTAAAACTCCTTGGCGTGAGACATTATGAAATATATCAAGCTTGAACATATTACCAATTTTTGTAGGGTGGGATTTATAAGTAAGCTACTCCTCCGCTCCATAAAAAGTGTCAAGGTTTTATTTGAAATTAACTCAAATTTGAACTAAACAGTGATATTTATGATGGGTCGGAGGTAGTAGTTCTTTTGTGGGGTGGGATTTATGGAAAATATTGACCATAACCATATGGACAAATACCTAAATACCTAGGTTTTCCAATCATAACGACCATAAAATAAAGTCCTTGAAAATTTTATTCACAAATTTGAATTACTAATTGGCATGCTAACCAAAGCGATAAGAGAAGCTCAAAAAAAATATCAAAGAAAATATGAAATATAGTATTCAAAGAAAATATGAAGATAGTAAAAGTTGTTAAGGACAATAATTTGTTAGCTTTCTTTCTCATCCTACTTAAGCATCCAAAACACTCATCACATAAGAATATAATGGTTGAGTGTTTAAAATATCAGCAAAAGCATACCTGATAGAAGAAAATATTCAGCTGAGCTTGTGGCCCACCGTACTTTGATACTGGTGATAATTTTCCACCTAAAACTATATCTCGATTCGTTTGCACAAATCCAGAGCACTGTAGATCAAAGCAGTGTTTTTGGCCAACATTCTGGAGAGTGGAATCATGCAAGTTAATATACATTACACACATGAAGTAAATATGGAATTAAAGCTACACCTTACATAGAAAACATGAAATCTGGCATGCCTGTCACCTGCGATGCTTGCCCAGACCTAGAACAAGTTAGAAATTAAATAACAGTTTGTGATATTGAATCCATCTCAAACAGAGAAGATAAGCATATATTTTTCTACAAGTACCACATATACATACCTATTAATGAGTTACTATACGAACTACCAACATGTACATACAAAGACAGCTTTAAATAATTACATACTTATAAACAAAACACATTTGTGCATACTCACAGTGAATTGCAAGTTGGAATGTCTACATGCATGCCACCATAAAGTCAATCTTACAATAAACATTTAACCGTTTGTTGAGGAGCAAGAGGATATTTCAGAACAAAAATAAATATTGATATCTTATATCCTACATGTGTTTCATCATTTTACTTGTTCTTATCTTTAATGTGAATTTATATTTATATTAAATTATTATTTCCTTATATGTTTCACATGTGGGGATGGATATAAAGTACTTTTATTTCCTTATGTGCATATTAATATGGTTTGGTAAATCCATATTACTCTTACTACAAAATTTTAGATTTTAGTAGAGTTTGCAAGTGCTTATGATAATTAGATGCGGTAAATATGCAAACAAAAGAAACTAAAAGTATTGGGATTCAACATACATAAATATTTATTTAACAAACACAAAATAAACACAAAAAAATTGCAAAAATACTTACAAACCAACCGACTCCGATGGCATTAGGATGCTCCTTGTCAAAAGAATAACCACTAATTATAGTTGCTAGACCTCCAGATTTATCTTCACTGCCATATACTTGTGGATCATAGACACTTATTGATGCACTAGTTCCATAGATGTCTTCTCCTCTCGTAAGGCCTGCCAACTGAATAATATAATTATAACATTAGACGAGAGTGGTTCTTGAAAACTTGCAACCACACAAACATGTACATGGGTGAGAGATAGAGATTGAGCTAGACTTCACCAACAAATTCCTTGAGTGGAATGGATTTAAAGTTAATTATAATTAAATAGACTTATTTATTATATTTTTCAAAAAAAACCTATGTGTTTCCCACATTTACATAAATAGGATCCCTTCATCTAAAAACCGTTCAACCACATATGCACCCCTTTCACTCACATAATTATGTATATTATGCCTTTAGATCTAGTCACTCCTTTATTGCAATTTCTTCATCTATCTTCTATTTGTGGATAGTGTATTCGATAAAATACTTGATGTCGCAACCACTAGAAATGTAAAACATAACATATTCTAAAACAATTTGGGGCAATAATGAAAATAAGAACACCCCGACTATATTATTTCAGAAAGAGATGATGTAGTAAAATATTTTATACGTGTAAATGATGGCATTATTATAAAAAAATTAAAAGGGACATTTATTACTTTATCTAATTAATGGAATATGTAAAATAGGGTCGTAAGTCTTTATAGTATCTTCTTCAAAACTATGGTTGGCAATGATTTCTATATTTTCCTTATTTCATTGTATCCAACATAAAGGCGACAAAAAATAATATAAGATATGGGTTCAAGAAATCTTATGATTCTCAGTCTACTCACCAAAATCTTCTATACAAACAACTTAGTGTGTTTTACATAAAACACATGAACCTTACGCACTACTTGCAATGAATCTTAGATGCCAAAGCCACAATATGAGGGTCCCATTCGAGAAATTTAGACCTAAATATGGTATGGTATATACATACTCTCATTCTAGTGGCATGTGAGATTATACTTATTATGCCAATACATTTAAGTAAATTAACTCTCTATCATACATTACACACTGGTAGAAAAAACGGTTTTAGTCCCGGTTCGCAACTGCCATTAGTCGCGGTTGCGCAACCGGGACTAATTAAGCGCGACTAAAGGCCTCCCCTTTAGTCGCGGTTGCTTACGAACCGCGACTAAAGGTCCGTCCACGTGGGCGGCTAGCATGCGCCTGGGCGAACGACCTTTAGTCCCGGTTTGTGTCCCCAACCTGGACTAAAGGCTATTTCGTTAAAAAAAATTTAATTCATTTGGGTTTCTAATTTTTTTCACTCCGTTTTTTTTTCTATTTTTTTTCTTCAGAATTTCTATTATTTCAGTTATTTGCATAGCTTAGTCTCTATCTCTAACTACACTTATCTCTAGTCAAATTACTTACTCGTGGTCAAACTTCCTGCTCGGTCATCCATCCTCCCACTACTCCACCTCTAGCACGTTTAACTTCCGAGTTCCATTCCATCTCGCAACCAAGTGCTACGCGCACATGTATGTGATACTAGTATCATATCAATCCTATTAACATGTTGGTCGATGTCACATTTTTTTATTGTTTGAATTTCAAATAATTTTTTTCATAAACAAAAATAATGATGTAATAATAATCGTGAATAAATAAATAAACATTAACTTTTTAATTTTTTAATTTTTTACTTTTTAAATTTTTTAATTTTTTTTTGCCAAACCTAAAACCTAAAAATTTGAAAATCTTAAAATTGGGTAAAAGTAATAGTAATCTTTATAATGGATGCAATTATTAATTTTATTTTAAAAAAAAATATAAAATCCATAATTTATAGCAAAAACTAAAATCTTCCTGCTTTCATATTTTTATTTGGAATTTTGAGAATCTAAAAACTGGCTAACCGGGTAAACCCGGGTGAATTCGGATGTAACTTTTTCCCAGGATTTTTTTATATATTATACGTTTTTTTCCGACGTCGTATGCAAAAGTTATTGCGGTTTTACCATTTTTAAACTTTTTTTGCAAAAAAAAGTGAAAATTTGAATTTCTTAATTTCTCCGAATAGTAGGTTGCATAACATACAAGAATATGAAAACAATTTTTTTTTGAATTTCTATCATTTACTTTTGTATTTTACAAACCAAAAAAAGGCGATCCACGGGGGGGGGGGGGGGGGGTGGGGTGGGGTGCAGGGTGCGTGTGAGTAAAAAAACTCGGAAAACCTTTAGTCCCTGTTGGTGTCCCCAACCGGGACTAAAGGTTTTTCCGCCGGCCGCATCCCTCCATAGCCCTTTAGTCCCGGTTGGTGTTACCAACCGCGACTAAAGGGGTACCCTTTCGTCTCGGATGAAGCATTAGTCGCGGGTCGCCTCCCGAACCGCGACTAAAGCCCCCTTTAGTCGCGGTTCGAATATTTCCGGGACTAATGGGGGTGGACGGAAGCCTCTTTTTCTACTAGTGACATGGATAAAAATTACATATGAAATTGTTAGCCTTAACAATTAAATAAGGATACTATAAAAGATTACCGAAGTAGTGATGTTGTCACCCTGAATAGTATTCCATGTGGATATTTTTCTAGTCAGTTCACTAAGGTTAACCATCGAGTTGTAATTATCGCTTCTCCACATTGGAATTGTTCCTGGAGGACAAGAAACCAATTGGGTACTAGATTCCAGTTCTTTATCTGGTAACGTGAAGTTTCCATAAACTCCGGTAGGATGCGAGGTTGGTTCCATCTGCATGCAAGTAAAAATCAGCTACTTTGGTATATAAAAGTAGAATGTTACATTAATGTAAAAGAACTACTTCCATAAATTAATTCATCGATACTAACAACGCCATTTCCATTATCATGTAACAAAGGTATTGATGGACCTGTGGTGACTTCATACTATATTTTTAATAAAGCAAGCCGTGTGCATCTATTGATGCAGAGGCTGGAGCTATGCTCCTTTATCGAAAAATTGCTTATTGCGAAAGTAAAATTGAAGAGTATGTAAAACCATGAAATATATTACTCCCTCCGATTCATATTAATTGACTCCAATATGGATGTATCTAGAACTAAAATGTGTCTAGATACATTCATATTAGAGTCAATTAATATGAACCGGAGGGAGTAGCATAAAAGATTATAGTGATTGTGAAAATGTTATAACTATAATAGATCTCAAGTACCTGTATTGAGTGGTTTCTCAGAAGTGGGTGGTCGAATGCTGGCTGAGATTTGATATCAATGCAGTCGAAAGTGTCACCGTCCTCCATCTACGCATTTGTACATGATCTATGATTATCTGAAAACAGTTTATTCAAACTACAAATCTGAAAATAATAACATGATCGTACAATACCTGGATTGTGCTAGATATTGTCGTCGTGTGATGCTTTGTTCCATTAGGCTTTACTTCTTTTCCATTTTCCTTGCCTACTACGCCGCGAACTGTTATGAAACATATCAGAAACAAAATATGTGTATGTTCTCTAATAGTTTTCATTTCTCAACAACTGGACTTGGTGTCTATATCTTCGCCACATAGAAACTCAAGATACATCGGTGTGTATATATAAGCTTTGCGCATTTATTTCCAAGATACATAGCTATCTAGAATAATCAATAGTTATCTGAAGATTATACTGCACATTAATTATGCATGCCAATAAATATTATCAAATTAATTCTTATTTTTCAATCAATGTGGCACCAGATATATTTCACTTATTTTCCGAAGAAGTGCAAATATTACATATTAACTAGATAATACCCAACGCGTTACTGCAGAACGTTTGCTGCAAAGTGTTAAAACAAATGCAACAAAGTAAACTAGTTGAGTAGTTACAAAAAAAATCTAGATTGTAGATTAAAAGTGAAGACACGAAGAAATATTTAATTCATGTTGAATGAGAACCAAAATATTTGAGAGTAATATGAGCGGCTACGTTTCATCTGAAGTAGCATATCTGGTTTTACTCGTATAAATAAAGAAAATGGACATTTTTTTACATGAGATTGTGAGAATCAGACAGTGAAGCTCGATCACTATTATATTCCTTTCTAAAAAAGTAGTAATTAATCTACCACGTAAAATGGATTAATAGCTTGGGAACAGATCTCCTACAAAAGAAATTTCATAAATCCCACGACCAGCATATAGGATGAACCACATAGATGATTGGATCCTATTCCCTGGACACTCAACGGGGACTTTATATGTGATAAATATGGTGACACGGAATATATGCTTTCACCATTTGTGGCTTCTCTCCCCTCTACTTGCAAACAGTACTGTTAAATTGAAGCTATTTTTTCCTAGATTTCGAGGTTTCTCTCTGACCTAGCACCTTGCAAAGAGAAGTGCAAAGACTGGGAAAAAATAACACATCAGACATGAGCAGCTCGTGAGTGGAAGTTGCAGGCCGAGGAGAAGCCGAAGGCAATGGTGCAAAAATTACAATAACGATCAATCTGAATTATAGTGATGAGTACTGCTGTATGGAGATGAGAAGCAGGGAAGTAATAATTTGATCCACAACAAAATAACATATGTATACTCGATATATCCCAGAAGCATGAGAAAATCTCGTAGTTAACAAAATCATGCTAATCCTAGAAGCACTTACATGGTTGCAGCAGGTGGCAACTTATCACCTGATAAATAAATGCAAAGGTAGATGCGACTATTGAAACTGACAGACTATCCAAGTTCCCTTACTTTGTTGTCTCCTTGTGTATGGTAGTTGATGAACCAAGCAGAGTAGTATGTGTTCTAAGCAAGGAAAACCTCAAGAAAGAGCAAATCAGCAAACACTCGAGGTGCAAGATTTAAGCAAAATAGATTAGGAGATAGAGGCAAACCTGGAAACAACGAAGTATGGGCTGGTAGGCTGGGAGGAATTTTAGGAGCAGATAAATGTTGCTGAAGACGCTGGCCAGGAGGAGTCAGCTATGTTGCAGCGGTCGAGAAATCATCACCAAATACGGGATGAAGCGGCAGGAGATGCCACAACCACACATGAGAGATCCTCGAAGGAGTGAATCTTCGGAAAGAAAATGTTCTAGCTGCTTGATCTCAATTGTTGGCCAATAGAACGAAGACGTAATGGAAACGAAAGGGAGAGTGGGGATATATAATGTGATCAGCTGAAGGAGAAAGGACGGACATTAAGTGTTAGTCGGTGGATATTAAAGGAAGAATTCGTGGAGGGGAGGGAGGAAAACCGCCGCGGTCGAGATTGGGTGAAGAGGAAGCGTCAATGGCTGCTCGTCGATGGAGAGCCGCCAGCCAATAACAACGAAGAAGGAAAACATTGTTGGGCCGGATTCTTCCATTAAATGGGCATAAAAAATGTTGTTGTTATGAGCTGTATATGGGCTCCAGTTGTGGGCTGTAAGGTTTCTTAAGATGACGGACTGAATGGTTGTGTTTGTCTTGCTCATCAGCCAGACGAAGACTAGTTCATAGTTTTTCCCTCTGGTTAGGGTTTTTGTATCTCTCCTGGCGACGCCGTGGTTGAGCACTTTTTCCGATCTACCGCCTGTCCGCTGTCTGCTTTCGTTCTCGGGCTGTTCAAGGGGCGATCCTAGATTGCTGCCCGGCCTTGGTTCGTAGGTGACCGGAGGGAAGTAGGTTCGGGCTGATCAAGGGGAAACTCTAGATTGTCTGATTCCGATCATGGCGACAGATCTGGTCCAAGAGATAACTGGAGGCAAAGAGGTTGGAGTTGAGGCAATGATGAAAAAGCTTGGGATCTCTGAAGATGATCTGGATGATGTGGTGTTTGAAGAGGAGGGGCCGCCGGCCTGGGACCTTGCACAGGATGTGAAGACCCGAACGCTCGAGGAAAATCTATACACGTTCCAGTTTGCATGTCTGGGGGATTGGGAGAAAGTAATGGAGGGAGGGCCATGGAGTTTCCGAGGCAACCCTGTACTAATTGAGAAGTATGATGGGTTCACAAAGCCGTCATCTATTGAGCTGCACAAATTTGATATTTGGATTCAGATCCATGATCTTCCAATGGGCTACGCGCCGATGCTCAAGTCTCTGGCTTCGAAGGTGGGACAGTTCATTGTTTCTGAAGGTTGCTCTAATGACTGTGAAGGCAATTTCTATCGGGTGAGAGTAAAGCTGGACGTAAGAAAGCCGCTGAAGATAGTAGTGTCCATCGTTCGCGAAGGCAAACGTGATCTGTTTCTGGTAAAGTATGAGAAGTTGCCTAACTGGTGTCAGGTTTGTGGGCATCTTGGACATGAGTACGAAGAGCATGGCGATGGCATTCACCCTCCTCAAGCTTTAGTATTCAAGGATTTGCGCTCTACCTGGAGTTTGCGTACTAGTGGCAGGCCAAATAGGGGAAGAGGGCGTGGTCGTGGAACTGGGAGAAGTGACTTTGGTCAAGCTAGGGGAGGTCGTTCAGGACCCCCTGAATTCAACTCTGAGATGAGGATGTGGACATGTTAGGGGATGAGTCTGAGGGAGGCAAAACAAGAGGCGCTTCAAGCTTAGAGGATGGTGTCATAAAACCACCGCTTCCGTGCATGGAGCGTGCTATCATTCCTATTGAGAAGGGAACTATGGTGGGAGCAATGGTCAATCAGTTTGAACCACTTGCTCCACCAAGCCCAAATCCTGTGAGAGACCCAAAGAGGAAGAAGACTGATGAAGAAGAAGTAAACAATGGCGCATTGGCGGGCTCCGCTCCGGGGCACCGCCAAGCCCAATGAGTCTCTTCAGCGTGAACTGTCGAGGAGCGGGCAATGCCTCGACAGTCAGAGAGCTACGTGATTTTGTAATAAAGTTTGCACCGTCAATCTTTTGTATTCTTGAAACTCAAATAAGTAAGGCTAGAGCTGAGTCTTTAGCTGGTACATTAGGCTATGATAGAGCTTATGCCGTTGGCAGTAGTGGAAGGAGTGGAGGCTTATGTTTATTTTGGAACAATGAAATAAAAGTTTATATATTAGGCTACTCTCAGTATCATATTGATGCTTCTATCCAGGGAATTGGAGACAGCACGTGGAGATTAACAAGTGTGTATGGGGAGGCTAAAACCCAAGAAAGATTCAAGACGTGGGATATGTTAAAGGACATAAGCACCACAAGCATGTTACCTTGGCTTTGTATAGGGGATTTCAATGAGGTGCTCCGGCCCGATGAACACGAGGGAATTGGGCATCGAAGCCAAGCACAGATTCAGGGATTCCGAGATGCGGTGGATATTTGTGAGCTAATTGATCTTGGTTTCAAGGGCCATTTTTGGACTTGGGAGAAAAAGTAACAGGAGGTTCTTACACGCGTGTTCGTCTGGATCGTGCATTAGGCTCGACGGAGTGGAGCGCTCAGTTTCATCTAGCATGTGTAAGTCATCTGGAGGTGGCCACTTCTGATCATTCAGCTCTACTTTTCAAACTGTCTAAACGAACACCAGTTCAGGACATCAATTTCGTTACGAAACGATGTGGGATACACACGCAGAGCTGAAATCAACGGTGATCTCTGGTTGGACTGAGGACGATCCTGCACATTCAGTCCATGATGTCTGTAAAAAATTATTGTCTCTATCTGATGGACTGGGTAAGTGGGGGAGAGATACTTTTGGAAGTGTCCGAAAAAAAAACTAAAAGCTGATCTTGAGGTAATGAGAAGTCTACCAGGGCGTGTTGGTCCTAGCCATGCTGAGATAAAAACAAGTGAGAGGTTGGTTGAACTCTTTCATCGGGAGGAGATAATGTGGCGCCAGAGATCGAGAATTGAGTGGCTGTCTGCGGGATACAAAAATACTAAATTCTTTCATCAGCGGGCCAGTATGAGAAGGAGGAAGAACTTGATTAAAACATTAACATGTGCTGATGGCCGGATCACTGAGGAAAAAGGGGAGATGCAGAATATGGCTTACAATTTTTACAGAACCTTTATACTTCAGAGGGCGTCCAAAACATGAATGAAGTTCTAGATCATGTGCCTAGGAAGGTAAATGCGGAGATGAATGCAATCTTAACAGCACCTTATGAGCTAGCTGAGGTTAAAACAGCGTTGTTCCAAATGTTTCCAACCAAAGCACCTGGACCCGATGGTTTTCTGGCTCATTTCTTTCAGCGACACTGGGATGTGTGTGGTGAAGAAGTTAGTAAAGCAGTCCTCAGGATAGTACAAGGTAATGAATCAGCGGCATGCATAAATGATACCATATTGGTCTCTATTCCTAAGGTGAAGAGCCCAACTCTCCTATCTCAGTTCAGACCAATTGGTCTATGTAATGTCCTTTATAAGATCGCTTCAAAGATTTTGGCAAACCGTCTTAAGCAGATTCTTCCAGATATTGTCTCTGAGGAGCAATCAGCCTTTGTCCCGGGGAGGCTTATAACTGACAACATAATTGCGGAATATGAGTGCCTACATTTTATGAAAAGAAATAGGTCAAAAGGAAATAGTACTTGTGCTCTAAAGCTTGATATGATGAAAGCATATGATAGAGTAGAGTGGAGTTATCCCGAGGCAATAATGCAGAAGTTGGGTTTTGCCCGGAACTGGATAGAGGTTGTCATGGGAATGGTAAAATCTGTTTCTTTCTCAGTTCTTTTCAATGGCAACAAACTAGAGGAATTCAAACCATCAAGGGGGATAAGACAGGGGGACCCTATTTCACCCTATCTTTTCTTGTTAGCAGCAGAGGGCCTTTCGTGCCTTTTAAAATCAAGTGATCAGTCATCGCAGCTCGGCGGTATCAAAGTGGCTACAACTGCTCCGGTAGTGAGCCACTTGTTATTTGCGGATGACAGCCTACTGTTCTTCAAGGGAAGTAGAGAGGGAGCGGAAGCAGTGTCGAACCTGTTGGAAACCTACTGTAGTGCCTCAGGACAGAGGATAAATAAGGAGAAATCATCTACTTTCTTCAATAAGGGTTGTCCACAACCGAGAAGGAATTTGGTGAAAGGCATTCTGGATGTTGGGACGGAATCTTTGAATGAGAGGTAGTTGGGTATGCCTACAGATGTTGGAAGCTCAAAGTCTGGTACCTTCAAATTTCTTAAGGACCGCGTTTGGGGCAAAGTAAAGGGATGGCTGGAAAAAATTCTATCGTCAGGTGGGAAGGATGTGCTTATCAAATCGGTGGCACAAGCCATCCCAGTTTACTCCATGTATTGTTTCCGACTACCAAGGGGCCTATGTGACCATATAAACTCTCTAATCTGACAATTTTGGTGGGGTAGTACTAAAGATAAAAAGAAGGCCAATTGGGTGTCCTGGGAGGTCATGACTCGACCAAAGTTTTTAGGAGGTTTGGGGTTCAGAGATTTGGAACTCTTCAATTTAGCTCTTTTGGCTCGCCAAGCATGGAGAGTTCTCGAAGAGCCTATGTCATTAAGTGCAAGAATTCTAAAGGCTGCTTACTTCCCCAACTCAACTATACTGGAAGCTACTCTTGGATCTCATCCATCACAGATTTGGCGGGCAATTCTTGATGGCTGATATGTCTCCAACGTATCTATAGTTTCTTATGTTCCATGCTAGTTTTATGACAATACCTACTTGTTTTATTCACACTTTATAATGTTTTTATGCATTTTTTGGGACTAACCTATTAACAAGATGCCACAGTGCCAGTTCCTGTTTTCTGCTGTTTTTGATTTCAGAAAAGTTGTTTTACAAATATTCTCGGAATTGGACGAAACAAAAGCCCACGACCCTATTTTCCACGGAGTATTCCAGAAGACCGAAGAGGAGTCCAGGAAGGCCAGCAGGGGGCCCTCCCCATATGGGGAGGGAGCCCCCTGACTCCCCCGACGCTGCCCCTTCGCCTATTTATTCCTTCGTCCCCGAAAATCCTAGTACCGAGAGCCAAAATACCAGAACAGTTCCAGAGACGCCGCCGCCGTCAACCCTAACTCGGGGGGTTCAGAAGATCTCCTCCGGCACCCTGCCGGAGAGGGGAATCATCACCGGAGGGCTCTACATCACCATGCCCGCCTCCGGACTGATGCGTGAGTAGTTCATCCTTGGACTATGGGTCCATAGCAGTAGCTAGATGGTTGTCTTCTCCTATTGTGCCATCATGTTTAGATCTTGTGAGCTGCCTATCATGATCAAGATCATCTATTTGTAATGCTACATGTTGTGTTTGTTGGGATCCGATGAATATGGAATACTATGTCAAGTTGATTATTGATCTATCATATATGTGTTGTTTATGATCTTGCATGCTCTCCGTTGCTAGTAGAGGCTCTGGCCAAGTTGATACTTGTAACTCCAAGAGGGAGTATTTATGCTAGATAGTGGGTTCATGTCTCCATTGAATCTGGGGGAGTGACAGCAACCCCTAAGGTTGTGGATGTGCTGTTGCCACTAGGGATAAAACATCAATGCTTTGTCTAAGGATATTTGTATTGTTTACATTACGCACGGTACTTAATACAATTGTCTGTTGCTTCCAACTTAATACTGGAAGGGGTGCGGATGCTAACCCGAAGGTGGACTTTTTAGGCATAGATGCATGCTGGATGGCGGTCTATGTTCTTTGTCGTAATGCCCTAAGTAAATCTCATAGTAGTCATCATGATATGTATGTGCATTGTTATGCCCTCTTTATTTTTCAATTGCCCAACTGTAATTTGTTTACCCAACATGTTATTTATCTTATTGGAGAGACACCACTAGTGAACCGTGGACCCCGGTCCATTCTTTTACATCTGAAATACAACCTACTGCAATCATTGTTCTCTTTTGTTTTCTGCAAGCAAACATCATTTTCCACACCATATGTTTAATCCTTTGTTTCCAGCAAGCCGGTGAGATTGACAACCTCACTGTTAAGTTGGGGCAAAGTAGTTTGATTGTGTTATGCAGGTTCCACGTTGGCACCGGAATCCCTGGTGTTGCGCCGCACTACACTCCTTCACCAACAACCTTCACGTGATCTTTATCTCCTACTAGTTCGATAACCTTGGTTTCTTATTGAGGGAAAACTCGCTGTTGTACTCATCATACCTTCCTCTTGGGGTTCCCAACGGACGTATGCTTTACCGTCACAAGCAGCTACTTTTCTGGCGTCGTTACCGGGGAGGTCAAGACACGCTGCAAGGGGAGTCTCTCACACCCAATCTCTTTACTTTGTTTATTGTCTTGCTTTATTTTATTTTCTGTCTTGTTTGCTTTCTTTATATCAAAAACACACAAAAATTAGTTACTTGTTTTACTTTATTTAATTCGGTTTTGCTTTATTTATTTTTATTATTGCTAAAATGAGTAGTCCTGAAGTTGAAGTTCGTTCGTTTAAGCAACAAGGGGGAGAAAGTTTTAAAGATGCTTGGTATAGAATTAGTGATGCTCATCATAGGTGCACTAAGAAACACTCCACTATTATCCTCCTTAGGAACTTTTATGTTGGTATCTCTAGCTGGAATAGGTATGTTCTTGATACTCTTACAGGGAGTAATTTCCTAGGTACTCCTGCTTTAGAAGCTAGTTACATCATTGAGAGTCTAGTTGGAATACCACCTATTAATGAAGCTAAAACTGAAATCTCTCTTGAGGATGTCATGAAAAAGTTGGAGGCCATAGAGAAAAATCTTCCAAGTGTTGAGACTAAATTGGGAATATTACTTGATAATACTGATAAACTTGATAAATCCCTAGGAGGAATTAATGAAAGAATTGATGTCTTAGAAACTTGTGCTATCCATGATAATCAAACCCATAGGATTGGTGAACTTGAAGAAGCTATGGGAACCTTGGGTTCAACTTTTTCTTCTCTTAAGTTTAAGGAGAAAGCTTATGTGGGTAAGGAGCAAAAGTTCATGTATGTCCCTAAGATGCCAAAGACAAAGAATCATTATGAGCTTAAAATTGATAAAACCCTTAGTACCACTATGGGAAATTTAGATAATGGAGCATCTAAGATACCTTTTGCAACAAGTTGTGTTTTTAAGGAAAATTATGATGTTGATGCTTCTTCTCTTGATGTTACTTGATTTTCACTTTCTGCGCCTAGCTGAAAGGCGTTAAAGAAAAGCGCTTATGGGAGACAACCCATTATTTTATTTCTGCAATTTTTGTTTTATATTTGAGTCAAGGTGCTTGTTACTACTGTAGCAATACCTTTTTATCTTTATTTTCTTGCATTGTTGTGCCAAGTAAAGTCTTTGATAGAAAGTTGATACTAGATTTGGATTTCTGCGCAGAAACAGATTTTTTAGCTGTCACGAATTTGAGCTTTTCTCCCTGTAGAAAAATCTAAAAATTCTGAAAAAATTCATGAGTAATCCTCAGGTATCAGATATGTACGCAACTTTCATTCAACTGGAGCTTTTCCATCTGAGCATGTTAAGTGCCTCGAAAAAATTCGTCTTTAAGGACTGTTCTGTTTTTGACAGATTCTGCCTTTTATTTCGCATTACCTCTTTTACTGTGTTTGAGTGGATTTCTTTGCTCCATTAAATTTCAGTAGCCTGGGGTAACGTCCAGAAGTGTTGGGAATGATTGTGTCCTTGCTGAACATGTGAATTTTTGATTATGCACTAACCCTCTAATCAGATTGCTTTGAGTTTGATGTGAAGGAAGTTTTCAAGGATCAAGAGAGGAGGATGATATAATATGATCAAGAAGAGTGAAAAGTCTAAGCTTGGGGATGCCCCCGTGGTTCATACCTGCATATTTCAAGAAGACTCAAGCGTCTAAGCTTGGGGATGCCCAAGGCACCCCCTTCTTCATCAAACTTATCAGGTCACCTCTAGTGAAACTATATTTTAATTCCGTCACATCTTATGTGCTTTACTTGGAGCGTCCATGTGTTTTTATTCTCGTTTTGTTATTTTAGTTTTCTGAATAAATCGGATCCTAACATGCTTGTGTGGGAGAGAGACACGCTCCGCTTTTTCATTTGAACACTTGTGTTCTTCGTTTTATTTTTCATGTTCATGGCGAAAGCTGAAAGCCGCAGCACTTATTGTTATTTGGTTGGAAACAGAAAATGTTGCATGTGGTAGTTGGTATATTGTCTTGAATAATTTGATACTTGAAAATTGTTTTGAACTCTCAAGTAGATCATGTTTAAGCTCTTGCATCATGTAGTTTAAACCTATTAGTGGAGAACTACCGTAGAGCTTGTTGAAATTTGGTTTGCATGATTGGTCTCTCTAAGGTCTAGATATTTTCTGGTAAAGTGTTTGAGCAACAAGGAAGAGAGTGTAGAGTCCTATAATGCTTGCAATATGTTCTTATGTAAGTTTTGTTGTACCGGTTTATACTTGTGTTTGCTTCAAACAACCTTGCGAGCCAAAGCCTTGTACTGAGAGGGAATGCTTCTCGTGCATCCAAAACCTTGAGCCAAAACCTATGCCATTTGTGTCCACCATAACTACCTACTATGTGGTATTTTTCTGCCATTCCAAGTACATACTTCATGTGCTACCTTTAAACAATTCAAAACTTTATTACTCCTTATTTGTGTCAATGTTTTATAGCTCATGAGGAAGTATGTGGTGTTTTATCTTTCAATCTTGTTGGGCAGACTTTCACCAATGGACTAGTGGCATATAGATCCGCTTATCCAATAATTTTGGAAAAAGAGCTGGCAACGGGGTGCCCAGCCCCAATTAATTAACTTTTATTAATAATTCTCTTCACATGTTTTGCCCTGATTTATCAGTAAGCAACTTAATTTTGCAATAGACACTCCTCCATGGTATGTCAAATGTTGGAAGGCACCCGAGGATTCGGTTAGCCATGGCTTGTGAAAGCAAAAGGTTGGGAGGAGTGTCATCTATAAATAAAACTAAAATACATGCATGTGTAAACAAAAGAGAAGAGGGATGATCTACCTTGCTGGTAGAGATAACGTCCTTCATGGGAGCCGCTCTTTGAAAGTTTGTTTGACAAGGGGGTTAGAGTGCCCACTACCATTCGTTGACAACAACAAACACCTCTCAAAACTTTATTTTTATGCTCTCTATATGATTTCAAAACTTGAAAAGCTCTAGCACATGATTTAATCCCTGCTTCCCTCTGCGAAGGGCCTTTCTTTTACTTTATGTTGTGTCAGTTTACCTGCTCCTTTCTATCTTAGAAGCAAACACTTGTGTCAACTGTGTGCATTGATTCTTACATGCTTGCTTATTGCACTTATTATATTACTTTGTGTTGACAATTATCCATAAGATATGCATGTTGAAGTTGAAAGCAATTGCTGAAACTTAAATCTTCCTTTGTGTTGCTTCAAAACCTTTTATCAAGAATCTATTGTTTTATGAGTTAACTCTTATGCAAGACTTTTTGATGCTTGTCTTGAAAGTACTATTCATGAAAAGTTTTTGCTATATGATTCAGTTGTTTAGTCATTATCTTTTTGTTAGCAAACTATAGACCATTGCTTTGAGTCACTTCATTCATCTCATATGCTTTACAATAGTATTGATCAAGATTATGTTGGTAGCATGTCACTTCAGAAATTATTCTTTTTATCGTTTACCTACTAGAGGGCGAGTAGGAACTAAGCTTGGGGATGCTTGATACGTCTCCAACGTATCTATAATTTCTTATGTTCCGTGCTAGTTTTATGACAATACCTACATGTTTTATTCACACTTTATAATGTTTTTATGCATTTTCTGGGACTAACCTATTAAAAAGATGCCACAGTGCCAGTTCCTGTTTTCTGCTATTTTTGATTTCAGAAAAGTTGTTTTACAAATATTCTCGGAATTGGACTAAACAAAAGCCCACGGCCCTATTTTCCACGGAGTATTCCAGAAGACCGAAGAGTAGTCGAGGAAGGCCAGAAGGGGGCCCTCCCCATATGGCGGCGCGGGGGCCCCACTACCGCGCCGTGACGTGGGGAGGGAGCCCCTGGCTCCCCCGACGCTTCCCCTTCGCCTATTTATTCCTTCGTCCCCGAAAACCCTAGTACCGAGAGCCAAAATACCAGAACAGTTCCAGAGACGCCGCCGCCATCAACCCTAACTCGGGGGGTTCAGAAGATCTCCTCCGGCACCCTACCGGAGAGGGGAATCATCACCGGAGGGCTCTACATCACCATGCCCGCCTCCGGACTGATGCGTGAGTAGTTCATCCTTGGACTATGGGTCCATAGAAGTAGCTAGATGGTTGTCTTCTCCTATTGTGCCATCATGTTTAGATCTTGTGAGCTGCCTATCATGATCAAGATCATCTATTTGTAATGCTACATGTTGTGTTTGTTGGGATCCGATGAATATGGAATACTATGTCAAGTTGATTATTGATCTATCATATATGTGTTGTTTATGATCTTGCATGCTCTCTGTTGCTAGTAGAGGCTCTGGCCAAGTTGATACTTGTAACTCCAAGAGGGAGTATTTATGCTAGATAGTGGGTTCATGTCTCCATTGAATCTGGGGGAGTGACAGCAACCCCTAAGGTTGTCGATGTGTTGTTGCCACTAGGGATAAAACATCAATGCTTTGTCTAAGGATATTTGTATTGTTTACATTACGCACAGTACTTAATGCAATTGTCTGTTGCTTGCAACTTAATACTGGAAGGGGTGCCGATGTTAACCCGAAGGTGGACTTTCTAGGCATAGAGGCATGCTGGATGGCGGTCTATGTTCTTTGTAGTAATGCCCTAAGTAAATCTCATAGTAGTCATCATGATATGTATGTGCATTGTTATGCCCTCTCTATTTGTCAATTGCCCAACTGTAATTTGTTTACCCAACATGTTATTTATCTTATTGGAGAGGCACCACTAGTGAACTGTGGACCCCGGTCCATTCTTTTACATCTGAAATACAACCTACTGCAATCATTGTTCTCTTTTGTTTTCTGCAAGGAAACATCATTTTCCACACTATACATTTAATCCTTTGTTTTCAGCAAGCCGGTGAGATTGACAACCTCACTGTTAAGTTGGGGCAAAGTAGTTTGATTGTGTTGTGCAAGTTCCACGTTGGCATCGGAATCCCTGGTGTTGCGCCGCATGATACATCCATTTTGCATCACTATTTTATATCATAATTTACCTTTATTCATTGATATATTTCATATTTAGAGATGATACTTATGTTATTTCACCTATTTTGCATGTTTCATGATTATTGGAGAATTACTCACCGGAGTCAGAATTCTGCTCGAAAAAGCACCGTCAGGATACAATATTTCTGAAGATCAACAATTGACGGAAAATATACCGAAGCTCCTATTTTCCAAATGACGGAGCCAGCCAAAAGGGGAGGCCGAGGAGGGCCGCCATGGGCCCTCCCCATGGGCCGGCGCGGCCACCGATGTCGGCGCGCCGCCACGTGGGGACGGGGCCCACGACCCCCTCGGCCATCGCCCTTTCACGTACTTCATCTCCCAGAAACCCTAAGGTGCGGGGGAACATCGAGGATAGTCATCGCCGCCTCCTCGAGGCGGAAAACACCAGAGAGAAAAGAGCTCTCCGGCAGGCAGAAATCTGCTGGGGAAATTCCCTCCCAAAGGGGGGGAAATCGTTGCCATTGTCACCGTCATCGAGCTGGACTTCATTGGGATCATCATCATCATCTCCACCACCGACACCGTCATCTCCACCGCTGCACCTCGTCTCCGCTGTAACATCTAGGGTTGAATCTTGAGTATTTCATAGGGGAAACTCTCCCAGTGTTGATTACTCCTTGTTATTGATGCTATTGAGTGAAACCGTTGAATCAAGGTTTATGTTCAGATTTTTATCCATCATCATATCACGTCTGATCATGTTCCATATGATGTCTTGTGAGTAGTTCGTTTAGTTCTTGAGGACATGGGTGAAGTCTAAATGTTAGTAGTGAACTATGTTGAGTATTATTTAATGGTTTGATATTTAAGTTGTGGTGTTATTCTTCTAGTGGTGTCATGTGAACGTCGACTACATGACACTTCACATTTATGGGCCTAGGGGAATGCATCTTGTATTCGTTTGCTAATTGTGGGGTTGCCGGAGTGACAGCAACCTGAACCCCCGTTGGTATATCGATGCATGAGGAATAGCAGGATCTCAGAGTTTAAGGCTGTGGTTAGATTTATCTTAATTACTTTCTTGTATTTGCGGATGCTTGCAAGGGGTTTAGTCACAAGTATGTATTAGTCCTAGGAAGGGCGGTGCATTAGCATAGGTTCACCCACACAATACTTATACAAACAATGAAGATTAATCAACTATATGAAGCGAAAGCACTAGACTTAATTCCCGTGTGTCCTCAAGAACGTTTGGTCATCATAAGTAAACAAACCGGCTTGTCCTTTGTGCTAAAAAGGACTGGGCCACTTGCTGCAATTATTATTCTCGCATTTTACTTACTTGTATTTTATTTATCTACTATATGATACGTCTCCAACGTATCTATAATTTATTATGTTCCATGCTACTTTTATGATGATACTCACATGTTTTATACGCACTTTATGTCATTATTATGCATTTTCCGGAACTAACCTATTAACAAGATGCCACAGTGCCAATTCCTGTTTTCTGTTGTTTTTGGTTCCAGAAAGGCGCTTCGGGCAATATTCTCGGAATTCGACGAAACGAAAGCCCAAGGCCTTATTTTCCCCGGAAAGTTCCAGAACACCGAAGGAGAGCCGGAGGAGGGCCAAGGGTGACCCACACCATAGGGGGCGCGGGTCCCACCCTGGTCACGCCGCCATGTGGTGAGGGGGGCCTGTTGCCCCTCCGACTCCGCCTCTTTGCCTATAAAGTCCCTCGTGACCTAAAAAGTCGACACCAATTGACGAAACTCCAGAAAGACTCCAGGGACGCCGCCGCCATCGCGAAACTCCGTTTCGGGGGACAGAAGTCTCTGTTCTGGCACGCCGCCGGGACGGGGAATTGCCCCCGGAGTCATCTCCATCGACACCACCGCCATCTTCATCTCCATTGTTGTCTCCCATGATGAGGAGGGAGTAGTTCTCCCCCGAGGCTGATGGCTCTACCGGTAGCTATGTGGTTCATCTCTCTCTCCCATGTACTTCAATACAATGATCTCATGAGCTGCCTTACATGATTGAGATCCATATGATGAGCTTTGTAATCTAGATGTCGTTATGCTATTCAAAGTGGATTTTACTTATGTGATCTCCGGAGACTCCTTGTCCCACGTGTGTAAAGGTGACAGTGTGTGCACCGTGTGGGTCTCTTAGGCTATATTTCACAGAATACTTGTTCACTGGGTTATGATTTGAGTTGGATGTCTCTATGAAATTGTGGTGTGTTAGTACCTCCTATGAATGCTCACAGTGACAATGTGGGGTGTTTATTAGTACTTGGGAATACATCTTTAAGGTTTGCTTTTGCAGCCCTACACGGTGAATTAGTGTTCGTTATCCTGCCAGAGAGTAATTCAGAATATCATAGTGAAGTGCTTATATTTATATTCCTTTATGATATCATTGTTGAGAGTGTCCACTAGTGAAAGTATGATCCCTAGGCCTTATTTCTAAGCATTGAAACACCATTTCCAACAAGTTCTGTTACATGTTCGCTTGCTACCATTTATATTTCAGATTGCAATTACTAATTACAATCATCCATATTACTTGTATTTCACTATCTCTTCGCCGAACTAGTGCACCTATACATCTGACAAGTGTATTAGGTGTGTTGGGGACACAAGAGACTTCTTGTATCGTAATTGCAGGGTTGCTTGAGAGGGATATCTTTGACCTCTACCTCCCTGAGTTCGATAAACCTTGGGTGATTCACTTAAGGGAAACTTGCTGCTGTTCTACAAACCTCTGCTCTTGGAGACCCAACACTGTCTACAGGAATAGAAGCGTGCGTAGACATCACTATATCAAAACCGCCGGAAAACTTGTCTGTGAGCATTTACAGTGAATCCTTAGTCGAAACTGCTTGTCAACACCTTCTGCTCCTCGTTGGGTTCGACACACTTATTTATCGAAAGTACTACGATACACCCCCTATACTTGTGGGTCATCAAGACTATTTTCTGGCGCCGTTGCCGGGGAGTGAAGCGCTATTGGTAAGGAAATTTTTTACTGTATGTGTTGTTTTTATTTCTGCCTGCTGATGACGCGTGAAGCACACATCCGTTGGGAACCCCAAGAGGAAGGTGTGATGCGTACAACAGCAAGTTTCCCTCAGTAAGAAACAAAGGTTTATCGAACCAGTAGGAGATGAAGGCCACGTGAAGGTTGTTGGTGAAGGAGTGTAGTGCGGCGCAACACCAGGGATTCCGGCGCCAACGTGGAACCTGCACAACACAATCAAAATACTTTGCCCCAACTTAACAGTGAGGTTGTCAATCTCACCGGCTTGCTGTAAACAAAGGATTAAACGTATGGTGTGAATGATGTTTGTTTGCAAAGAACAACAGAGAACAATGATTGCAGTAGATTGTATTTCAGATGTAAAAGAATGGACCGGGGTCCACAGTTCACTAGTGGTGTCTCTCCAATAAGATAAATAGCATGTTGGGTGAAGAAATTACAGTTGGGCAATTGACAAATAGAGAGGGCATAACAATGCACATACATATCATGATGACTAATATGAGATTTACTTAGGGCATTACGACAAAGAACATAGACCGATATCCAGCATGCATCTATGCCTAAAAAGTCCACCTTCGGGTTAGCATCCGCACCCCTTCCAGTATTAAGTTGCAAACAACAGACAATTGCATTAAGTACTGTGCGTAATGTAAACAATACAAATATCCTTAGACAAAGCATTGATGTTTTATCCCTAGTGGCAACAACACATTCATAACCTTAGAACTTTCTCACATCCGGTCCTGCATTCAATGGAGGCATGAACCCACTATCGAGCATAAATACCCCCTCTTGGAGTTACAAGTATCAACTTGGCTAGAGCCTATACTAGCAACGGAGAGCATGCAAGATCATAAACAACACATATATGATAGATCAATAATCAACTTGACATAGTATTCCATATTCATCGGTTCCCAACAAACACAACATGTAGCATTACAAATAGATGATCTTGATCATGATAGGCAGCTCACAAGATCTAAACATGATAGCACAAGAGGAGAAGACAACCATCTAGCTACTGCTATGGACCCATAGTCCAAGGATGAACTACTCACGCATCAGTCCGGAGGCGGGCATGGTGATGTAGAGCCCTCCGGTGATGATTCCCCTCTCCGGCAGGGTGCCAGAGGCGATCTCCTGAATCCCCCGAGATGGGATTGGCGGCGGCGGCGTCACAGTAACTTTTCTCATATCGTGGCTCTCGGTACTAGGGTTTTCGTGATGAAGAGATTAAATAGGCGAAGGGGCAGAGTCGGGGGACGCTCGAGGGGCCCACCCCATAAGGCGGCGCGGCCAGGGGTGGGGCCGCGCCCCCTAGGGTGTGGCCGCCTTGTCGCCCCTCTTTGTCTCCTCTTCGGACTTCTGGAAGTCTCTATGGAAAATAAGACCGCGGGCTTTTGTTTTGTCCAATTCCGAGAATACTTCCTGTGTAGGATTTCTGAAACCAAAAACAGCAAAAAACAGGAACTGGCGCTTCGGCATCTTGTTAATAGGTTAGTGCCGGAAAATGCATCAAAATAATATAAAGTGTATATAAAACATGTGAGTATTGTCATAAAACTAGCATGGAACATAAGAAATTATAGATACGTTTGAGATGTATCAAGCATCCCCAAGCTTAGTTCCTACTCACCCTCGAGTAGGTAAACGATAACAAGGATAATTTCTGAAGTGACATGCTGCTATCATAATCTTTATCAATACTATTGTAAAGCATATGAGATGAATGAAATGATTCAAAGCAATGGTAAAGATAATGACTAAACAACTGAATCATATAGCAAAGACTTTTCATGAATAGTACTCTCAAGACAAGCATCAATAAGTCTTGCATAAGAGTTAACTCATAAAGCAATAAATTCTTAATAGAATGTTTTGAAACAACACAAGGGAAGATATAAGTTTCAGCAGTTGCTTTCAACTTCAACATGTATATCTCATGGATAATTGTCAACACAAAGTAATATGATGTGTGCAAATAAGCAAGTATGTAAGAATCAATGCGCACAATTGACACAAGTGTTTGCTTCTAAGATGGAAAGAAGTAGGTAGACTGACTCAACATAAAGTAAAAGAAAGGCCCTTCGCAGAGGGAAGCAGGGATTACTCATGTGCTAGAGCTTTTATTTTGAAAACATGGAAACAATTTTGTCAACGGTAGTAATAATTCATATGTGTTATGCATAAAACATCATATAAGTTGCAAGCCTAATGCATCGAATACCAATAGTGCTCGCACCTTGTCCTAATTAGCTCGGATTTCCATGGATTATCATTGCATTACATATGTTTCAACCAAGTGTCACAAAGGGGTACCTCTATGTCACCTGTACAAAGGTCCAAGGAGATAGATCGCCTTTTATTTCTCGTTTTTGATAGATCTCAACTTGAGGACATCCATACCGGGACAACATAGAAAACATATAATGGACTCCTCTTTAATGCTTAAGCATTCAACAACAGATAATATTCTCTTAAGAGATTGAGGATTAATGTCCAAGCTGAAACTTCCACCATGATGCATGGCTTTGGTTGGCGGCCCAATGTTCTTCTCTAACAATATGCATACTCAAACCATTCAACTCATGGCAAATCACCCTTACTTCAGACAAGACGAACATGCATAGCAACTCACATGATATTCAACAAAAGTGTAAAAGTTGATGGCATCCCCAGAAACGTGGTTACCGCTCAATAAGCAACTTATAAGAAATAAGATACATAAGCGACATATTCTTTACCACAATAGTTTTTAAGCTACTTTCCCATGAGCTATATATTACAAAGACAAGGAATGAAATTTTAAAGGTAGCACGCAAGCAATTTACTTTGGAATGGCAGAGAAATACCACATAGTAGGTAGTTATGGTGGACACAAATGGCATAAGTTTTGGCTCAAGGTTTTGGATAAACGAGAAGCATTCCCTCTCAGTACAAGGCTTTGGCTAGCAAGGTTGTTTGAAGCAAACACAAGTATGAACCGGTACAGTAAAACTTACATAAGAACATACTGCAAGCATTATAAGACTCTACACTGTCTTCCTTGTTGTTCAAACACTTTTACCAGAAAATATCTAGACTTTAGAGAGACCAATCATGCAAACCAAATTTCAACAAGCTCTACAGTAATTCTCCACTAATAGGTTCAAACTACATGATGCAAGAGCTTAAACATGATCTATTTGAGAGCTCAAAAAAATTGCCAAGTATCAAATTATTCAAGATAATATACCAACTACCACATGAAGCACTTTCTGTTTCAAACCAAATAGCAATAAACGAAGCGGTTTTCAACCTTCGCCATGAACATTAAAAGTAAAGCTAAGAACACCAGTGTTCATATGAACAAGCGCAGCGTGTCTTTCTCCCACACAAGGAATGATAGGATCCGATTTTATTCAAACAAAAACAAAAATAAAAACATACAGACGCTCCAAGTAAAGCACATAAGATGTGACGGAATAAAAATATAGTTTCACTAGAGGTGACCTGATAAGTTGTCGATGAAGAAGGGGATGCCTTGGGCATCCCCAAGCTTAGATGCTTGAGTCTTCTTGAAATATGCAGGGATGATCTTCGGGGACATCCCCAAGCTTAGACTTTTCACTCTTCTTGATCGTATTATATCATCCTCCTCTCTTGATCCTTGAAAACTTCCTCCACACCAAACTCAAAACAATCTCATTAGAGGGTTAGTGCATAATAAAAAATTCACATGTTCAGAGAGGACAAAATCATTCCAACACTTCTGGACATTACCCAAGGCTACTGAAATTTAATGGAGCAAAGAAATCCACTCAACACAGTAAAAGATTCAATGTGAAATAAAAGGCAGAATCTGTCAAAACAGAATAGTCCGTAAAGACGATTTTTTAGAGGCACTTAACATGCTCCGATGAAGAAGCTCAAATTGAATGAAAGTTGCGTACATATCTGAGGATTACTCATGAATTTTCGCAGATTTTTCTGAGTTTCCTACATAGAGACCTACTCAAATTCGTGACAGCTAGAAATCTGTTGCTGCGCAGAAATCCAAATCTAGTATCAACCTTACTATCAAAGACTTACCTTGGCACAACAATGCAATAAAGTAAAGATACAAAGGTATTGCTACAGCAGTAACAAGCACCTTGACTCAAATATAAAACAAAAATTTCAGAAGTAAAATAATGGGTTGTCTCCCATAAGCGCTTTTCTTTAACGCCTTTCAGCTAGGCGCAGAAAGTGTAAATCAAGTAACATCAAGAGAAGAAGCATCAACATCATAATTTGTTCTAATAATAGAATCAAAAGGCAACTTCATTATCTTTCTAGGGAAGTGTTCAATACCTTTCTTAAGAGGGAATTGATATTTAATATTTCCTTCTTTCATATCAATAATAGCACCAACAGTTCGAAGAAAGGGTCTTCCCAAAATAATAGGACAAGATGCATTGCATTCAATATCCAAGACAACAAAATCAATGGGGACAAGGTTCTTGTTAACCGTAATGTGAACATTATCAATCCTCCCCAAAGGTTTCTTTATAGAATTATCAGAGAGATTAACATCCAAATAACAATATTTCAATGGTGGCAAGTCAAGCATATCATAAAGTTTCTTAGGCATAACAGAAATACTTGCACCAAGATCACATAAAGCATTACAATCAAAATCATTGACCTTCATTTTAATGATGCTCCCAACCATCTTCTAACTTCCTAGGAATAGAAGCTTTAAGTTTTAATTCCTCTTCTCTAGATTTTATGAGAGCATATGTAATATGGTCTGTAAAGGCCAAGTTTATAGCACTAGCATTAGGACTTCTAGCAAGTTTTTGCAAGAATTTAATAACTTCAGAGATATGACAATTATCAAAATCAAAACCATTATGATCTAAAGCAATGGAATCATTGTCCCCAATATTCTGAAAAATTTCAGCACTCTTATCACAAACAGTTTCAGCAGTTTCAGGCAATTTTGCATGCTTTGTATTAGAGGTAGAAACATTGCCAACACCAATTATTTTACCATTGATAGTAGGAGGTTTAGCAACATGTGAAGCATTAACATTACTAGTGGTGGTGATAGTCCAAACTTTAGCTACATTATTCTCTTTAGCAAGTTTTTCTTCTCTTTCCCACCTAGCATGCAATTCAGCCATCATTCTAATATTGTCATTAATTCGAACTTGGATAGCGTTTGCTGTAGTAAGAATTTTGTTATCATTATCCTCAGGTTTAGCAGCCATTTTATTAATTAAAGAAGCTTGTGACTCGGACATGTATGAGATTCGGTTTTCAGCATTTGAAATCTTAGTTTGCAAACCAGAAATTTCCATATTCAAATTTTCAAGTTGATTCCCTATATTTTTCAACAAGGCAGATTGTTCGTTCATGGTTTTAGTAAACAATTGATTTTGCTCATATTGTGATTGCATAAAGCTCTTAGTAGCTCTTTCAATTTCTAGCATCTTTTCCTCACTAGGCAAAACAGATCTACCATAAGAATTACCACTATTAGAAGGATATGGCATATAGTTGTTGTTACCAAAATTATTCCTATAAGCATTGTTGTTGAAATTACTATTTTTAATGAAGTTCACATCAACATGCTCTTCTTGAGCAACCAATGAAGCTAAAGTAACATTATTAGGATCAACATTAGATCTACCATTAACAAGCATAGACATGATAACATCGATCTTATCACTCAAGGAGGAGGTTTCTTCAACAGAATTTACCTTCTTACCTTGTGGAGTCCTTTCAGTGTGCCATTCAGAGTATTTGATCATCATATCATCAAGAAGCTTTGCCGCGGCACCCAAAGTGATGGACATAAAAGTACCTCCAGCAGCTGAATCCAATAGGTTCCTTGAAGAAAAATTCAATACTGCATAAAAGGTTTGGATGATCATCCAAGTAGTCAGTCCATGGGTAGGGCAATTCTTTACCAAAGATTTCATTCTTTCCCATGCTTGGGAAACATGTTCATTATCCAATTGCTTAAAATTCATTATGCTACTTCTCAAAGATATAATTTTAGCAGGAGGATAATATCTACCAATGAAAGCATCTTTACATTTAGTCCATGAATCAATACTATTCTTAGGCAAAGATAGCAACCAATCTTTAGCTCTTCCTCTTAAGGAGAAAGGAAACAATTTCAGTTTTATAATGTCCCCATCTACATCCTTATACTTTTGCATTTCACAAAGTTCAACAAAATTATTAAGATGGGCAGCAGCATCATCAGTACTAACACCAATGCTCTCTCATAACAAGATTTAGTAAAGCAGGTTTAATTTCATAAAATTCTGCTGTAGTAGCAGGTGGAGCAATAGGTGTGCATATGAAATCATTATTATTTGTGCTAGTGAAGTCACACAACTTAGTGTTCTCAGGAGTACTCATTTTAACAATAAAAATAAACTAAGTAAAACCGAATTAAGTAAACTAAACAAGTAACTAATTTTTTTGTGTTTTTGATATAAAGAAAGTCAAACAAGACAGAAAATAAAATAAAGTAAAGCAAGACAATAAACAAAGTAAAGAGATTGGATGTGAGAGACTCCCCTTGCAGCGTGTCTTGATCTCCCCAGCAACGGCGCTAGAAATTTAGCTTGATGACGCGTGAAGCACACGTCCGTTGGGAACCCCAAGAGGAAGGTGTGATGCGTACAGCAGCAAGTTTCCCTCAGTAAGAAACCAAGGTTTATCGAACCAGTAGGAGATGAAGGCCACGTGAAGGTTGTTGGTGAAGGAGTGTAGTGCGGCGCAACACCAGGGATTCCAGCGCCAACGTGGAACCTGCACAACACAATAAAAATACTTTGCCCCAACTTAACAGTGAGGTTGTCAATCTCACCGGCTTGCTGTAAACAAAGGATTAAACGTATGGTGTGGAGAATGATGTTTGTTTGCAAAGAATAACAAAGAACAATGATTGCAGTAGATTGTATTTCAGATGTAAAAGAATGGACCGGGGTCCACAGTTCACTAGTGGTGTCTCTCCAATAAGATAAATAGCATGTTGGGTGAACAAATTACAGTTGGGCAATTGACAAATAGAGAGGGCATAACAATGCACATACATATCATGATGACTAATATGAGATTTACTTAGGGCATTACGACACAGAACATAGACCGCTATCCAGCATGCATCTATGCCTAAAAAGTCCACCTTCGGGTTAGCATCCGCACCCCTTCCAGTATTAAGTTGCAAACAACAGACAATTGCATTAAGTACTGTGTGTAATGTAAACAATACAAATATCCTTAGACAAAGCATTGATGTTTTATCCCTAGTGGAAACAGCACATCCATAACCTTAGAACTTTCTGTCACTGTCCCAGATTCAATGGAGGCATGAACCCACTATCGAGCATAAATACCCCCTCTTGGAGTTACAAGTATCAACTTGGCCAGAGCCTCTACTAGCAATGAAGAGCATGCAAGATCATAAACAACACATATATGATAGATCAATAATCAACTTGACATAGTATTCCATATTCATCGGATCCCAACAAACACAACATGTAGCATTACAAATAGATGATCTTGATCATGATAGGGAGCTCACAAGGTCTAAACATGATAGCACAAGAGGAGAAGACAACCATCTAGCTACTGCTATGGACCCATAGTCCAAGGATGAACTACTCACGCATCAGTCTGGAGGCGGGCATGGTGATGTAGAGCCCTCCGGTGATGATTCCCCTCTCCGGCAGGGTGCCGGAGGCGATCTCCTGAATCCCCCGAGATGGGATTGGCGACGGCGGCGTCACATTAACTTTTCTCGTATCGTGGCTCTCGGTACTAGGGTTTTCGCGACAGAGAGATTAAATAGGCGAAGGGGCAGAGTCGGGGGACGCTCGAGGGGCCCACCCCATAGGGCGGCGCGGCCAGGGGTAGGGCCGTGCCCCCTAGGGTGTGGCCGCCTCGTCGCCCCTCTTCGTCTCCTCTTCGGACTTCTGGAAGGCTCCGTGGAAAATAAGACCGTGGGCTTTTGTTTCGTCCAATTTCGAGAATATTTCATGTGTAGGATTTCTGAAACAAAAAATAGCAAAAAACAGGAACTGGCGCTTCGGCATCTTGTTAATAGGTTAGTGCCGGAAAATGCATCAAAATGATATAAAGTGTATATAAAACATGTGAGTATTGTCATAAAACTAGCATGGAATGTAAGAAATTATAGATACGTTTGAGACGTATCACTTGCTGCTATAATTCATTAATTATGGAGAGATCTTCTCTTGAATTCCTATTTGGAAAATCTACTACTACTGCAAAGGTAGTGTATAAGGCGCCAGGTGAGAAAGTGATTCCATATAAAATACCTATGAAAATTATTGAACGTGTTGTGGATAACCGCTATGAAGGGGATGGAACTGTCCATCCTGGAGATCATTTACTGTTTTTACATGAATTATGCGGGTTATTCAAGTGTGCAGGTATTTCTATGGATGAAGATAGGAAGAAACTATTCTCTATGTCGTTGTCTGGTAAAGTGGCACATTGGTATAAACTGCTGAAGAATGGGCATTCTCTTGATTGGAAGGATATTATGTCTTTATTTTATTCTAAATTCTATCCTCCAAGTGAAATTCACAAAGACCGAAACCGCATATATAATTTCTGGCCTCATGATGGAGAGAGTATTGCCCAAGCATGGGGGAGATTGATGTCTTTAATGCTCAAATGCTCCATTCATGAGCTTCCTGGTAATATCATCATTGGTAATTTCTACGCAAGACTTTCTTTTCAAGATAAACCTTGCTGGATACTACTTGTTCTGGATCATTCACGCGCAACAAAGAAGAGTTTAAATGGGACCTTCTTGATCGGATTCAGGAGAATATTGAAGGATGGGAGAACAACAAAGGTAGAGAGTCAGGTATAAATTATGATTATGAATGCATTGAAACTATTATGGACACTGATAAATTTCAAAATATGAGTGCTACTTATGGTCTTGACTCTCAAGTTATTGCAAATTTTTATAAAGCTTTTTCCTCTCATTTTGAATTGCCTAGGAAGAGTTTTAATAAGTATCATGAACCTTACAAAGAAAAAACTGATTCACCTATAGGTAAATGTATTGAAGTTAAAACTGTTGATCACATTCTTCCTGAAGCTTATATTGAAAAAATTCCTTTTCCTGCTAAAATGAAGGAGTATTCTGTTATAACTAGTGTGGTTAACAAAAGTGCAAAGAAACTTATAGAACCTGAGGAGCAAATAAATGTTGAACCTGCTGTTGCAATAGTTAAAGACCTTGTTACTGAAAATGTAGAAGATGGTAACATCATTTTCTGTGGGATGCTTCTAATATTGTTTCACATCCTAGTAAGTCTAGGAAAGCCAGTGTTCCTATGCTCTCTGTTAGAATTGGTGATCATTGTTATTATGGTTTATGCGATATTGGTGCAAGTTCTAGTGCCATTCCTTATGAGCTTTACAGGGAAATCATGCATGAAATTGGTTCTTGTGAACTTGAAGATATTGATGTGGTTATTCGGATAGCTAATAGAGAAACTATCTATCCTATTGGTATTGTTCGAGATGTGGAAGTTCTATGTGGTAAGATTAAATATCCTGCTGACTTTTTGGTACTTGGTTCTGCTGCTAGTAAGACTTGTCCTATCATTTTTGGTAGACCTTTTCTAAATACTTGTATAGCTATTATAGATTGCAAGAAAGAGAAAATTGTGGCTAAATTTGCTGGTGAATCTTATGAGTTTAATTTCTCTAAATTTGCCAAAGTTCCTTATGAAGTTAAATTGCCTAATGATGATTTTAGAGTTGAACAGGTTGCATCTATTGTTCTTGCTTTGCAGCAATATTTGGAGGATCATGAGAGTGAAGTCTTTAGGGAAGAAAGGAATGAGCTTGATGAAATTTTCCTTCGTCAACCCATTCTTAAACATGACTTACCGGTCGAAGATCTAGGTACAACACCACCACCAAAGGAAGATCCTGTTTTTGATTTGAAACTGTTACCTGATAATCTTAAGTATGCTTATATTGATGATAAGAAAACATATCCTATTATTAGTGCTAAGCTTTCATATTTTGTGGAAGAAAGATTATTGGAAATATTGAAGAAATACCGAGGAGCTATTGGCTACACTCTTGATGACTTGAAGGGGATTTATCCCTCTATTTGCCAACATGCCATCAACATGGAAGATGATGCAAAGCCTGTTGTTGAACATCAGCGTCGTCTAATTCCTAAGATGAAGGATGTGGTAAGGAATGAGGTATTGAAACTTCTTGAAGCTGGTATTATATATCCTATTGCTGATAGTAGATGGGTTAGTCATGTGCATTGTGTTCCTAAGAAAGGAGGAATAACTGTTGTACCTAATGATAATGATGAGCTCATCCCTCAAAGAGTAGTTGTAGGGTATAGAATGTGCATTTATTTTCTAAAGGTTAATAAAGTTACTAAGAAAGATCATTACCCTTTACCTTTTATTGATCAAATGCTAGAAAGGTTATCTAAAAGTACTCATTTCTGCTTTCTTGATGGTTATTCTGGGTTTTCACAAATTGCTGTTAAAGCTAAAGATCAAGAGAAAACCACTTTCACTTGTCCATATGGAACTTATGCTTATAGGCGTATGCCTTTTGGTTTATGTAATGCTCCTGCTATTTTTCAAAGATGCATGTCTGCTATTTTTCATGGCTTTTGTGAAAAGATTGTAGAGGTATTCATGGATGATTTTTCTATCTATGGGAATTCTTTTGATAATTGTTTGCGAAACCTTGATAAAGTTTTGCAGAGATGTGAAGAAACTAACCTTGTTCTTAATTGGGAGAAATGCCACTTTATGGTTAATGAAGTAATTGTATTGGGACATAAAATTTCTGAGAGAGGTATTGAAGTTGATAGAGCTAAAGTTGAAGCAATTGAGAAGATGCCCTATCCTAGGGATGTTAAAGGTATTCGCAGTATTTTTGGTCATGCTGGTTTTTATAGGAGATTTATTAAAGATTTCTCTGAAATTTCAAAGCCTCTTACTAATCTTCTTCAAAAAGATGTACCTTTTGTTTTTGATGATGACTGTAAGGAAGCTTTTGAAACTCTAAAGAAAGCCTTAACAACTGCTCCTGTAGTTGAACCTCCTGATTGGAATTTACCTTTTGAAATTATGTGTGATGCTAGTGATTTTGCTGTAGGTGTTGTTCTTGGACAGCGAGTAGATAAAAAATTGAATGTTATTCATTATACTAGTAAAACTCTTGATGCTGCTCAAAGAAATTATGCTACAACTGAAAAAGAGTTATTAGCTGTAGTTTTTGCTTGTGACAAGTTCAGACCTTATATTGTTGATTCAAAAGTCACAGTTCATACTGATCATGCTGCAATTAGGTACCTTATGGAAAAGAAAGATGCTAAGCCAAGGCTTATTAGATGGGTGCTTCTTTTGCAAGAATTTGATTTACATATTGTAGATAGGAAAGGTGTTGATAATCCTATTGCTGATAATTTGTCTGGATTGGAAAATATTGCTTATGATCCTGTTCCTGTTAATGATAGTTTTCCAAATGAACAATTGGCTGCAATAAAGGTGAGCTCGCGAGATAGTCCTTGGTATGCTGATTATGCTAACTTTATTGTTTCCAAGTACTTGCCTCCAACCTTTTCAGCTCAGCAAAGAAGGAAATTCTTTTATGACTTGAGGCATTATTTTTGGGATGACCCACACTTATATAAAGAAGGAGTGGATGGTATTATGCGAAGATGTGTCCCCAAATATGAACAATAAGAGGTATTGAGTAAGTATCATGGTAGTGTTTATGGAGGACATCACCCGGAGATAGAACCGCGCAAAAGGTTCTACAGTCAGGTTTTTATTGGCCAACTCTCTTTAAAGATGCAAGAAAGTTTATTTTATCTTGTGATGAATGTCAAAGAGTTGGTAATATCTCTAGACGCAATGAAATGCCTATGAATTATACTCTTGTTATTGAACCATTTGATTGTTGGGGATTTGACTTCATGGGTCCTTTCCCTTCTTCAGAAGGTAACACTCATATACTTGTTGCTGTTGATTATGTTACTAAATGGTGGAAGCCATACCCACAAAAAGTGCTGATGGTGAGACCTTGATGGCGTGTAACTCACACGTTCGTTGGGAACCCCAAGAGGAAGGTATGATGCGCACAGCAGCAAGTTTTCCCTCAGAAAGAAACCAAGGTTTATCGAACCAGGAGGAGCCAAGAAGCACGTTGAAGGTTGATGGCGGCGGGATGTAGTGCGGCGCAACACCAGGGATTCCGGTGCCAATGTGGAACCTGCACAACACAACCAAAGTACTTTGCCCCAACGAAACAGTGAGGTTGTCAATCTCACCGGCTTGCTGTAACAAAGGATTAACCGTATTGTGTGGAAGATGATTGTTTGCAGAAAATAGTAGAACAGTATTGCAGTAGATTGTATTTCAGTATAGAGAATTGGACCGGGGTCCACAGTTCACTAGAGGTGTCTCTCCCATAAGATAAACAGCATGTTGGGTGAACAAATTACAGTTGGGCAATTGACAAATAAAGAGGGCATGACCATGCACATACATATCATGATGAGTATAGTGAGATTTAATTGGGCATTACGACAAAGTACATAGACCGCCATCCAGCATGCATCTATGCCTAAAAAGTCCACCTTCAGGTTATCATCCGAACCCCCTCCAGTATTAAGTTGCTAACAACAGACAATTGCATTAAGTATTGCGCGTAATGTAATCAGTAACTACATCCTTGAACATAGCACCAATGTTTTATCCCTAGTGGCAACAGCACATCCATAACCTTAGAACTTTCTATCACTGTCCCAGATATCAATGGAGGCATGAACCCACTATCGAGCATAAATACTCCCTCTTGGAGTTACAAGCATCTACTTGGCCAGAGCATCTACTAGTAACGGAGAGCATGCAAGATCATAAACAACACATAGACATAACTTTGATAATCAACATAACAAGTATTCTCTATTCATCGGATCCCAACAAACGCAACATATAGGATTACAGATAGATGTTCTTGATCATGTTAGGCAGCTCACAAGATCCAACAATTAAGCACAATGGGGAGAAGACAACCATCTAGCTACTGCTATGGACCCATAGTCCAGGGGTAGACTACTCACACATCACTCCGGAGGCGACCATGGCGGCGTAGAGTCCTCCGGGAGATGAATCCCCTCTCCGGCAGGGTGCCAGAGGTGATCTCCTGGATCCCCCGAGATGGGATCGGCGGCGGCGGCGTCTCTGGAAGGTTTTCCATATCGTGGCTCTCGGTACTGGGGGTTTCGCGACGGAGGCTTTAAATAGGCGGAAGGGCAGGTCAGGAGGCGGCATGAGGGGCCCACACCACAGGGCCGCGCGGCCAAGGGGGGGGGGGGGGGGGCGCCGCCCTAGGGTGTGGCCATCTCGCGGCCCCACTTCGTCTCCTCTTCGGTCTTCTGGAAGCTTCGTGGCAAAATAGGACCCTGGGCGTTGATTTCGTCCAATTCCGAGAATATTTCGTTACTAGGATTTCTGAAACCAAAAACAGCAGAAAACAAAGAATCGGCACTTCGGCATCTTGTTAATAGGTTAGTTCCAGAAAATGCACGAATATGACATAAAGTGTGCATAAAACATGTAGATAACATCAATAATGTGGCATGGAACATAAGAAATTATCGATATGTCGGAGACGTATCAGACCTCTTTAAAAATGCTTTTAGATGTTATTTTTCCTAGGTTTGGAGTACCTAGATATCTTATGACTGATGGAGGTTCTCATTTTATTCATGGTGGTTATAGAAAAACTCTTGCTAAATATGGTATTTAATCATAGAATTGCTTCAGCTTATCATCCTCAAACTAGTGGGCAAGTAGAATTATCAAATAGAGAAATTAAATCTATCTTGCAAAAGACTGTTAATAAATCTAGGAAAAATTGGGCTAGTAAGTTGAAGGAAGCGTTGTGGGCTTATACAACTGCTTATAAAAATCCTATGGGTATGTCTCCTTATAAAATGGTTTATGGAAAAGCCTGTCATTTACCTTTAGAACTAGAGCACAAAGCTTATTGGGCTGTAAGAGAACTTAATAAAGATTTTAAACTTGCCGGTAAGAAAAGGGTGCTACAATTGAGTTCTTTAGATGAGTGGAGAAGTGAAGCTTATGAAAATGCTAGACTTTTTAAGGAGAAAGTTAAGAAATGGCATGATAGAAGAATTATTAAAAGAGAATTTAATGTTGGAGATAAAGTCCTATTGTATCGGCCTCGTCTCAGATTTTTTGCAGGAAAATTACTCTCAAAATGGGAAGGACCATATGTCATTGTGGAGGTGTATCGTTCAGGGGCAATAAAAATTGCTTCGCTGAAAGATGATGCCACACAAGTGGTGAATGGACAATGACTCAAACATTATATTTCTGGAGATTCTTATAATGAAGATGTTGATGTTATTCGAGTGGTGACTCCAGAAACTTTCATCAAAGATCAAATTGATAGTTCTGCAGAGTTTGACTTCGAATAGGTAACGGTTCTGGTAGTAAAAAATCCGCGTTTAACTTTCTGAACAATATTTTGCTATTTTTAGAAAATATGAAAAATTACGAGATCGAATCGGAGTGGAGGAGGTGCACGAGGGCGCGTCCCACGTGGTGGCGCGGGCCCCACCCTGGCCGCGCTGCCATATGGGGACGGCTCCTCGGAGTCCCTCTCCCACTCGGGTTCGACCTGGTACTTTCCTTTTGTCGTGAATTTTTTTGTTATATAATCCCCCGGACCCCCTAGGTTCATATATCGTCTTCTTGTCGTGTTTTGTTTGGACCTATTTCTGTTCAGATGTCGTCGCAAGGTTCATCCTCAGAAGATTATGCAATGCGTCGCAAACGTGAGCTCATCTAGGATCTAGATCAAGGAACTTTCGTTGGATGGGCGGAAGAGGAAAGGGCCGAGACAAGACGGAAAGAGATGGATGAGAGTGTCAAGGAGGAAGTGAAGAAGATGTCATCAATAAAAAGAGAGCGGCAAGCTGTGGGGAGTAAGCCAATCTTAGTGGGATCGGTTAACACTCGACGTTCTTTTTCTCATAACTTGCAGGGACCTTTACCACCTGCTCCTAGCCTCAACTCTTTCCCTGCTGTGGAGGAAGCTTTTCGGGTTACCGATGAGTTTTGTGATCAATACCGTGTTCTGAGAAGGGAAGTGGAGATACTTCAGGAGGAGAACAACCGACTTCGCAGAATGCTAGAGCAGTTCCTCACTCCCATCAGGGTCGTTCCACCATCACCACCGAAGGAGTAATTCATCATTGGTATTGGCACCCCCTTGGCTTGTTCCAAGCTTGGGGGGAGTGCCACGGTATCACATCATCACTATCTTTTACCTTTTTACTGTCAAGTAGTGTCATATCATGAGTAGGGAAGTTATCATATAAGATAGTTTGCAGTGTGGAAGTATCTCTCTTTTAGTTGGTTATCTATGTATCCCTTGGTGTGAGTTATCGTTATGGAATATTAATGAGAAGTTTTATCATTTATGTTTTGCACACCTTATTTTAGTTTGCAATTTGTGTTATATGATTGATCTTGTTGTTAGTATTGATATCACTTTGGGAGCATCAAGTAAATCTATTTGGTTTTGGAAAACTTAGCATTGGTCAACAACAACAATACTTTGAGGCTTAAGTAGAAAAGAGGAAAGTACATGTAGATATATTATTTCATTATCTTTCTTTCTTGTTAGCTAATGAGCTTAGTATTCTTAAGTTAAAATTGTTTGTGATTACAAGGAAGATGCATGATTTTTCTATCACATGTATATTTGTTTGTTTCCCTCAACTCTTATGCTTGCTAACCAACCTTGCTAGCCAAAGACCTGTACTGAGAGGGAATGCTTCTCGTGCATCCAAAACCTTAAACCAAACCCATGCCATTTGTGTCCACCATAACTACCACTCCAAGTAAATATTTCATGTGCTACCTTTAAACAATTCAAAAGTTATTATCTCTTACTTGTGTCAATGTTTTATAGCTCATGAGGAAGTATGTGGTGTTTTATCTTTCAATCTTGTTGGACAGACTTTCACCAATGGACTAGTGGCATATACATCCGCTTATCCAATAATTTTGCAAAAAGAGCTGGCAACGGGGTGCCCAGCCCCAATTAATAACTTTCATTAATAATTCTCTTCACATGTTTTGCCCTGATTTATCAGTAAGCAACTTAATTTTGCAATAGACACTCCTCCATGGTATGTGAAATGTTGGAAGGCACCCGAGGATTCGGTTAGCCATGGCTTGTGAAAGCAAAGGTTGGGAGGAGTGTCATCCATAAATAAAACTAAAGTACATGTGTAAACAAAAGAGAAGAGGGATGATCTACCTTGCTCGTAGAGATAACGTCCTTCATGGGAGCCGCTCTTGAAATTCTGGTTGACAAGGGGGTTAGAGTGCCCACTACCATTCGTTGACAACAACAAACACCTCTCAAAACTTTATTTTTATGCCCTCTATATGATTTCAAAACTTGAAAAGCTCTAGCACATGATTTAATCCCTGCTTCGCTCTGCGAAGGGCCTATCTTTTACTTTTATGTTGAGTCAGTAAACCTATTTCCCTCTATCTCAAGCAAGCAATTGAGTTGTTGTGATCCAACCATTTATATTGTGATCTATTTAATCATGTCTTTTATTCTTCCTTGTTTAGTACAAATTTTATCTGAATGAATATGACTTTGAAGGTTATCAATGATTATGAGGAGATTGTTATGATTGAGCATGTAAGTTCTGCCATATAAGCTCTAATATAAAGGCTCTGCTCGAAAGATAAGTACAATCTGTTAATTGTTCTTTGACCAAGAACGAAGTTTGCCATCACCAATTATGATTTCCTATGCACCTTTATTTGTGATTTCCCTTTACTTGTTTCAAGTTGAGTTATATGAGGAAGTTGTTTACTAGAATGTCTTGTGTGAATTAATAAATGTGATTCTTCTTGTCCGTATTTTATTTATCGACTCTTCACTCCATAAACATGTGGTCTTGTTTACTGAGTTCAGTTTCGCTTGGGGACAAGCGAGGTCTAAGCTTGGGGGGAGTTGATACGTCCATTTTGCATCACTATTTTATATCATAATTTACCGTTATTCATTCATATATTTCATATTTAGAGATGATACTTATGTTATTTCACCTATTTTGCATGTTTCATGATTATTGGAGAATTACTCACCGGAGTCAGAATTCTGCTGGAAAAAGCACCGTCAGGATACAATATTTCTGAAGATCAACAATTGACGGAAAATATACCGAAGCTCCTATTTTTCCAAATGACGGAGCCAGCCAAAAGGGGAGGCCGAGGAGGGCCGCCATGGGCCCTCCCCATGGGCCGGCGCGGCCACCAATGCCGACGCGCCGCCACGTGGGGAGGGGGGACCCACGACCCCCTCGGCCATCGCCCTTTCGCGTACTTCATCTCCCAGAAACCCTAAGGTGTGGGGGAACATCGAGGATAGTCATCGCCGCCTCCTCGAGGTGGAAAACACCAGAGAGAAAAGAGCTCTCCGGCAGGCAGAAATCTGCCGGGGAAATTCCCTCCCGGAGGGGGGAGAATCATCGCCATCGTCACCGTCATCGAGCTGGACTTCATTGGGATCATCATCATCATCTCCACCACCGACACCGTCATCTCCACCACTGCACCTCGTCTCCGCTTTAACATCTAGGGTTGAATCTTGAGTATTTCATAGGGAAACTCTCCCGGTGTTGATTACTCCTTGTTATTGATGCTATTGAGTGAAACCGTTGAATCAAGGTTTATGTTTAGATTGTTATCCATCATCATATCACCTCTGATCATGTTCCATATGATGTCTTGTGAGTAGTTCATTTAGTTCTTGAGGACATGGGTGAAGTCTAAATGTTAGTAGTGAACTATGTTGAGTATTATTTAATGGTTTGATATTTAAGTTGTGGTGTTATTCTTCTAGTGGTGTCATGTGAACGTCGACTACATGACACTTCACCTTTATGGGCCTAGGGGAATGCATCTTCTATTTGTTTGCTAATTGTGGGGTTGCCGGAGTGACAGCAACCTGAACCCCCGTTGGTATATCGATGCATGAGGGATAGCAGGATCTCAGAGTTTAAGGCTGTGGTTAGATTTATCTTAATTTCTTTCTTGTATTTGCGGATGCTTGCAAGGGGTTTAATCACAAGTATGTATTAGTCCTAGGAAGGGCGGTGCATTAGCATAGGTTCACCCACACAACACTTATCAAAACAATGAAGATTAATCAACTATATGAAGCGAAAGCACTAGACTTAATTCCCGTGTGTCCTCAAGAATGTTTGGTCATCATAAGTAAACAAACCGGCTTGTCCTTTGTGCTAAAAAGGATTGGGCCACTTGCTGCAATTATTATTCTCGCATTTTACTTACTTGTATTTTATTTATCTGCTATATCAAAACCTCCTGAAAACTTGTCTGTGAGCATTTACAGTGAATCCATCATCGAAACTGCTTGTCAACACCTTCTGCTCCTCGTTGGGTTCGACACTCTTATTTATCAAAAGTACTACGATACACCCCCTATACTTGTGGGTCATCACCGCACTACACTCCTTCACCAACAAGCTTCACGTGATCTTCATCTCCTACTGGTTCGATAACCTTGGTTTCTTACTGAGGAAAAACTCGCTGTTGACTCATCACACCTTCCTCTTGGGGTTCCCAACGGACGTGTGCTTTACCGTCACAAGCAATGGCAGAGAGGTTCTTGTCCAAGGTTTAGTAAAGCGAATTGGAGACGGTAAATCCACTAACATATGGTCTGAGAACTGGTTGCCCCGTGATACCAACCTTAGGCTGATTGTGTCTCTCAAAATTAATCCGCCTCAGAAGGTACATGAGCTTATAGATAGCACAATTGTAAGTTGGAACGAGACAGTCATCCGAGAGATTTTCCTTCCTATGGATGCCTCGGTTATTCTAAATATCCCTATCTGTACACGGAACCAAGACGACTTTTGGGCATGTCATTTTGATCGGAAGGGGCTCTTCTCTGTTCGTTCGGCATACCGGATGTTGGTCAATACTAAAATCAACCGGGAGAACTACTTTGAGGGAAATGTAGGATCATCGAATGTCGAGGCAGATAAGAAGAGTTGGTGCTCCCTCTGGAAGACGGTGGTTCCTTCAAAAATAAAAGTGTTCTTGTGGCGTTTAGCACAACACTCCCTGCTGACTACGGACATCCTTGATCATAGAAACATGGCTACACACAGCAATTGCTCCCTCTGTGGTTGTGTCAATTCCTGGAGACATTCTCTACTGGAATGTAACATGGCCCGGTCTGTTTGGGCACTATCAAATGAAGAGATGGTCGAACATATCACTATGAACGAAAATCCTGATGCGCGTCAGTGGTTGTTTTACATGATTGATTCTATGCCGCATGACCAGTTCGTCAAGACCGCTGTAACCTTATGGGCTATCTGGACAACAAGGAGGAAGGCAATCCATGAGGAGATCTTTCAATCGCCAGTGTCGACTTTCGGTTTTATTAATCAGTTCTTATCCGAGCTGCAGTCACTAGAAAAACCACGCACTCTTCAGGTTGATAGCAGGAAGGTGAGCATGGTCCGGATTTGGAAACCACCACCACCAGGACTAGCAAAGATTAACGTTGATGCATCTGTGTCAAGGGAATGAAATAAGGGGGTAGCGGCTGCAATTTGTCGAGACAGTTCCTGTCTTTACCTCGGAGTGTCAGCCTTAGTTATATCTGGTTTGTCTGATCCTGAAAACCTGGAGGCAGTGGCATGTAGAGAAGGAATAGCCTTAGCTGAGGATCTGGCTCTTAGTAAATTTCAGATTGCTTCAGACTGTCAAAATGTGGTAACTGACATGAAGCAAGGAGCAATGGGAAAGCATAGTTCGATACTCAGGGAGATTAAGGCTCGTTCTTCACATTTTGAGAATTGTTCTATAGTGTATGAAGGTAGAGATTCAAATTTGAAGCCCACAATCTAGCTAGGCAATCTTTAGCACATGGAGTTGGACGCCATTTGTGGCTGGTTAATCCAAACTCTGTAACTATCCCTGTAAACATTGTGCTGAATCAATAAAGGCCTAGCAGGTTGTTCTAAAAAAAACCAGCCAGACGAAGGTACAGCGACCAAACGCAACAGGTTATGGACTTATGGTGATTGGATAAACGAACGGTTATTGCTGAATTGGCAGATATGCTGAGGTGGATAGGCTGCATGTTGAGAGAAATAGGATAGTGGGATGAACTATTTAGTTATATAGGATGCCCTCCATGAATCTTCATCTCTGCAACACAGTTTACACTTGCTTATTTAATGTGTATCATATATTTTGCTTTATTTTGGAAAAAAGTGTTGCGCTATTGTTGAGACATATGCTACAGAGGTAGCTTCGGAGAGGTGGTAGACGATGTCGAGGGATGACCCTGGGTATACCAAACTTGGTGGTCTAGTGATTTAATGGAAGGAAAATAATTTACAGAGAGGACAACAAATAAAACAAGAAGGGCAACCTCCACGAGCCGAGGCAGAATCAAAGCCAGCCTGGTCAATCTCCTCCTAGGCCCGCCTCAAGACAAAAACCGGCATTGGGCCAACCGACATACCGGCCCAATGCCGGTAAACCGACTTCACTATCCTGGCATGGGCCAACCTCAGCCGGACCGACTTTGCTATCCCGGAGTGGGTCAGCTTTGGCCTATCCTGGCTGGGCCAAGCTGTACCATCCAGCCTGTACCGCTACTCCCTCCTACATGTCGACATTCCACCGGCCCGGCTTCACCACCGAGGCCCACTAACGACTTAACCACCCCCTGGTGGCCCGTCTTCACTCCATCCCGGCGCCCCTACTTCAGCGCCCCCGGTGTCCCGACTTCAGCACCTACCTGGACCGAGTTCACCTCCGCGGCCCAGCATCGACTTCGACCCCACCCAAACCAACTTCCCCGGGCTGACACTGTCGGGCCGGCTTCAACACGCCCCGGCCTAGGCCGGCTTCACCTCCGCTTGGGCATGTACAAGCTAGTGCCGACATCACTTCTCCAGGTTGGTCGGCACCTCCGTCGCCTTGTTTGGCCCGCCTGGTCGCCTCTTCTCAAGGATGTTTCCTCCTCCGACTAGGCCGTCACCGGTTTGTGCCGGCATGACACCTTCGATCACTACTTCCGCCACCTCCAGGTTGCCTCAGTCGCGACCGCGCCATCCCCAGGATATAGCTCACATGTGCCGATCTTGGGATGCCCCTTGCTTAGACTGGCACACCTAACCTCAAGCAGATAAGATCGATGACCAACCCAAGGACACCAAGGACAACGACAAGACGTGCCATGTCCACCCCTTTAGTACATAGTATAGCCATGACACCTGCTACAGTGATGATAAGACCCTATTAGTCAAATATCCAAACAGTGGAAAGTGTACAGTGTGGCCACCCCATGTCCCCTAGGCTCCCTATATAAGGAGCACCAGGGGGAAGTGCTCAGAGAGGCCACTGGGAGGCTCATTCTCCCCCATGGCTCACATACGAGATCCTCCTTCCCCTAGCTCACCAGTTCATAGCAAAGACCTCATACGGGCACAAGTGAAATAGCTCAAGGAATACCATTGTATCTCTCTTATACAGATCCATATAGGCGTACATGCATGATGTAGGGGGTTTCCCTCCTCACGAGGGCCCTGAACCTGGGTATATCGTTCTGTTCGTGTGTTCATCCATGTGTGCTCTTTAACACACCTTCCCTCACCAGATCCTCCGGTGTTCATCTGCCCCAACTTAAGCCTACCTATGGCATATGTTTGTTCACCACAATGACAGTTGGCACCCACCATGGGGCTAGAAGGGGCGTCGGCTGGAGTCTTCATCCGTACGGGGCCTTCTTCATCAACACCAGCGAGCGTCTCAGGCAGAGTTCCGGGGTTCGGCTCGGCCACGCGCTACAGCGAGTTCTCCCTTCATGGTCTCCCTGACGTCGACCGCTGGACCCTCGCCGCGACGGTATCCTCCTCTTCTCCTCCATCTACCACGATCGGATGACCATCCCAAGGAACTTCATCGTCTGCGACCCCTTGTCCGGATGCTCTTTCCTCGTGCGGGACACACCGAGGTATCGGCTTGAGGATGAAGCCGCATACCTCGGCGCTGCTCTGGTCACCGTGGACGGTGGAGCCGGCGCAAGCACCCTCTCCTTCGAGGTGATCCTTGTCACTTACTTCATGTTCGGGCCGTGCCTCTCTGTCTTCTCCTCGCGCACGGGGCAGTGGAGCGTTCTTCCGGAAGCCAAGTGTGGCAACTCCCTGATGCCGATGCTGAGCGGGGTGGGCGAGCCCGCGCACACCAATGGCTGTGTGTACTGGGTGATGAACGGCGATAGAGAGTTGTACCTCCTGATGCTCGACACACGCACAAAGGAGTTCTCCACCGGCATCAAGCTGCCCGCCAGCATGTGGGAGCAGTACCACGGCAATATGAGGGTCCTGAGGAATGAGGATGGGGAGCTCCGGATCGTGGCAATGGCCTGGAAGTCGTTCGCGCTCCACGTCTGGCTCCTCGACAGGAGCAGGAGCACCAAAGGCCGGTGGGCGAGGGAGACGGTCGGGGAACTGAGCACGTTCCAGGGTGTCTTTGAGCTCTGTATTACAGACGTCAGCGGTGGCACCATCAAGATCATGGATGCCGGCGAGGGGGCTGTTTTCTTCAAGAAGTTTGGCTCTGACTGGGTGCACATTGTGAACCTTGAGAAGAGAACTATGCTGAAGCTGCCGCACCAAAGGTTCTCCTCTGGACCTGCACTTCCCTACCGGATGGCACTGTGTCCTCCCCTACCCAATCAGGCCCAAGGTTAATTTCATGTCAACCAAGTCTCATTTGTTCTTCTTTAATCTGCTACCTACACTTTTGTAACCATTTTTTGTGGAATACACTACTAATTATCTTCTGTATTAATTGCAAAGCTAAAGTATTACATATTCCTTTATATTTGTATATGTGTTCATTCTTCAAAATTTCTTGTTACAAAAAATGGTGAAAGATTACCCATGTGTAAAGTTTACATGTTTTAAAAAATGGTGAAAGTTTACATGTTTATTATGATCCTACCAATTCTTTGAATATTATAATATATCTCTTTAAATCATTTTGGATACTTGTTCTCGGTTATTTTACAACATGTTTGCTCTCAGTTAGTAAACGTAACATCAACCTTCTGTGATATTTCACTTGAGAGGAAATTTGATTGTGATGCCAAACCTACTAGTCCTAAGCATCATGTAACTTCTCCATGAACTTTTGTTTCTGGAAAATTGACACTGCCATTGCACTGATTGAATGCATTTGAAGCTTCAAGTCCTTAGAAGAATAGAACCAAATTTTTTAAATGGTCAAACAACCGCAACAAAAAATTTATGATATGGTTCATGCATGATAAATCCTACTGCTAGACTGTCATCCATATGGTTGAACATATTTTGCCTGTATATGAACTTGTACCCAGGTGTGATATTTTTCACTTGGAGTAGGAATGCATGTTAGCTTTTATCTTCTTTTCCCGTACTATTTACTTTGGAAGTTGCATGTGATTTCAATTTAATGCACTCCTTCCTCGTATTCAGGCCAAGATGGATAAGCGTCACTAGATCATGGACAAAGTTGACGCTAAACCTACTATTCTCTCCCAGGATGATCAAGTAAAAAAGAAAAGAACCATCTACTAGTATTCAGGATATATTTCAACACAAAAAATTAATATGCCATTTTGTCTCTTGTTTAAAATAGCTGAACTTTCCAGTATGCTAGGAGGCTGCATAGGGTACAAGATTTGTTGTTAGAACTTTTATTCATGTAATAATCTTGTGCAACGATGACCCTTTTCATGTTTCTAATTCATGTGGACCATCTATTGTTTTTCAATTTCATGTGGATTATCTTCATGCAATTGCTTACCTCGTTAATTGAAATCCGATGGGAATAAGGATATAAATGAGAACATTTATGATTACCTTAATGTATGTACAATGGTGATATCTTAGCAGTGTCATGTAGGATAAACACTGAGGTGGAGGAAAGAGAAAGATAAAAAAAAAGACTTTGCCTTCTCTTAGCTAAGAGATCATCTCTTAGCATAATCTCTCTCAGCACAAATATAGGATGTCTCGTTACTAAAGATAAGACTAAAAAACAACCCATTGTACATCATGTTTTATTGTTATATCTAGATTACGTGGCATGATTAAGATAAGACAGTCTTATCAACCATTGCACATGCCCTTACACGAATCCATCATACCCACAATACCTGCTTTTGACTACCTTAACTTTCTATAATCATTTGAGATATAGATTTGTATCCAAAATCGGTTGTTGGAACCAAAAGGTTGTATTATGGTATCGATTTGATGATGGATTTATCGTTGGTTATATCCCGGTTGTGCATAGGTCATTGTTCTAATTATATAATTCTTCTTATGTTACTTCGCCGTTGTGCGGTTTACCATCCATGTCTCACGCGTGTGGCCCCAAATTGCAGCAAGTAGGACATAAAATGACTAAAAAAATCCCGTGGCTACTCCTCGTCTTGCTCCTATTGTGGGTGTTATTCTTGTTTGATTGTACCTTAATAACCTATGAGACCTCGTGTGTTCATAAACTGGGTTGGACAATGTATACTTTTTCCTCAACGATTGTTTGTTGAGGTATGTTCTGGACATGTTGTCCACTTATTCTTGATAGAGCATTGCCTTATAATTGTCTGTGTTTATGGTCTATGATTCCTTTAAATGTGAACTAGCACCCAGATCTATTCCAGCTAACTGGTTAAAATATTTTGTTTTCCTTTGTTTGTGTCGGTTGCTTGCATGCAACCAAAAAGTTTATGGCGAAAATGTCAAGCTTACACAAAATTTGGTGTTTGTCCCACGGTTCAGCGAACCTAAATATGGTTATTTATTACGATGTGATGAGATATCTAGGCAAGAATCAGTAATAGAGTGGGAAAGACAAACTTGCACATAAGAAACAATCTAACTTTTAGGTAAAATATCGCATTTATGCTCCGCACGCATGTATACTGGATGACACCTCTCTCCATTTTAGACCTTGGGACTTCTGGAAAATCTCCACTACGCTGTGCTAAGTGTCCAACTACGCCAAAGTAGAACACAAGTCTTTTGTTTGGGGCTCTGTCCACACCAATAGAATGGTATTGTGGAGACGAAAGATTGCTACATAATGCGGCTTATTATTTTATCTCCTCACCCTGCTTTTGTCCCTGAAGGTTTGGAATCCGCAGATGAACCAATGGAAATCTCCAATGTCTAAAAAGGATTTCCGTTCCCTACAACCTCTAGCCTTGCAACTAGAAACTATTGAACCTTGCTAGGAATTGACGGTATCCCTATAATTTAAATTTTACGCTCAATCAAAATTGACTTGTTTCAGATTTAAAAAATCAATATAGACAAGAAATTTTAGATTAACCTTACGAAAATGAGCGATGTTAGAACACAGATTGAGCTACTACTCAAGTATGCTATGAAACCAACAAACTATAGATCATTTTATTAGTATAATTAAAACATTGTTACATCAAAGCTTGCAATCTCCAGCACCACCCCAATATGCTTGTACTCCATGGTCTCCATCTGCTTTATTATCAACTGAGTAGCATTTTGGATTTTCTACAACCATATCAAACTCACGAGCCAGTGGGGTCACAATATTGTGTCTTTTGTACAGAACTTGAATGTTCTTCACATATGCTGCCTTACGATACCCCTCTGAAGCAGGGTGCCCACTACCCATGGGTGGTGGCTTATATTTAATTGTAGGGCCTTCAACGAAACCACCCCAATAGCCAGCGGTTCCCTTTGTTTTCAAGTAACTGAAGAGCTCACCTGGCCAATATCCGACTATAGTGCGCTCTACGCCGAATTCCAGCCACCAGTTTGACTTGTTATCCTAATAGAAAAGAATCGGACACTATGAAAAGTAAAACAAAAGAACAAGTTGTGTAAAAACATGTTTTACTGAACCAACAAACAAAAAATCAATAATCAAATAAAAAGCTATAATAAAAATGATTATATATTAAGGTAAAAGCTTGTAAAATATATACATTAACCAAAAGTAATTATCCACCAGTAATATATTTTCAATTTTATCCGAGAGCATTGGAGTTAAAACTCCTTGGTGTGAGACATTATAAAATATATCAAGCTTGAACATATTACAAATTTTTGTACGGTGGGATTTATGAGTAAGCTACTCCTCCGATCCATAAAAAGTGTCAAGGTTTTAGTTCAAATTAACTCAAAATTGAACAAAAGAGCGATATTTATCATGGGTCACAGGTAGTACTTCTTTTGTAGGGTGGGATTTATGGAAAAATTTGACCATAACCATATGGACAAATACCTCAAAAATCTAGGTGTTCCCATCATAACGACCATAAAATAAAGTCCTTGGAAATTTTATTCACAAATTTGAATTACTAATTAGCATGCTAACCGAAGAGATAAGAGAAGCTCAGAAATATCTATCAAACAAAATATGAAATATAGTATTCAATAAAATATGAAGATAGTAAAAGTTGTTAAGGACAATAATTTGTTAGCTTTCTTTCTCATCATACTTAAGCATCCAATACACTCATCACATAAGAATATAATGCTAGGGTGTTTAAAATATCAGAAAAAGCATACCTGATAGAAGAAAATATTCAGCTGAGCTTGTGGCCCACCGTACTTTGATACTGGTGATAATTTTCCACCTAAAACTATATCTCGACTCGTTTGCACAAATCCAGAGCACTGTAGATCAAAGCAGTGTTTTTGGCCAACATTCTGGAGAATGTAATCATGAAAGTTAATATAACATTACACACAGGAAGTGAATATGGAAATAAAGCTACAACTTACATAGAAAACATGAAATCTGGCATGCTTGTCACCTGCAATGCTTGACCAGACCTAGAACAAGTTACAAATTAAATAATAGTTTGTGATATTGAATTCATCTCAAACAGAGAAGATAAGCACATATTTTTTACAAGTACCACATGTACATACCTATTAATGAGTTATTATACAAACTACCAACATGTACATACAAAAACAACTTTGAATAATAAGATACTTATAAAAAAACATTTGTGCATACTCACAGTGAATTGCAAGTTGGAATGTCTACATGCCAGCATAAAGTCAATCTTATAATAAACATTTAACGGTTCATTTTTGAGGAGCAATAGGATATTTCAAAACAAAAAATAAATACTGATATCTTATATCCTACATGTATTTCATCATTTTACTTGTTCTTATCTTTAATGTGAATTTATATTATATTAAAATTATTATTTCCTTATATGTTTCACATCTGGGGATGGATAGAAAGTATTTTCATTTCCTTATGTGCATATTAATATGGTTTGGTAAATCCATATTAGTATTACTGCAAAAATTTAGATTTTAGTAGAGTTTGCAAGTGCGCTTATGATAATTAGATGCGGTAAATATGCAAACGAAAAAAACTAAAAATTATTGGGATTCAACATACATAGATATTTATTGACAAACACGAAATAAACATAAATATTTTTGCAAAAATACTTACAAACCAACCGACTCCTATGACATTACGATGCTCCTTGTCAAAAGAATAACCACTAATTATAGTTGCTAGTCCTCCAGATTTATCTTCGGTGCCATATACTTGTGGATCATAGACACTTATTGATGCACTAGTTCCATAGATGTCTTCTTCTCTCGTAAGGCCTGCCAACTGAATAATACTATTAAACATTAGACCGGAGTAGTTCTTGAAAACTTGCAACCACATAAACATGTACATGGGTGAGGGATAGAGATTGAGCTAGACTTCACCCACATATTCCTTGAGTGGAATGGATTTCAAGTTAATTATAATTAAATAGTTATTTATTATATTTTTCCAAAAAAAAAACCTAAGAGTTTCCCACATTTACTTAAATAGGACCCCTTGATCTAAAAACCGTTCGACCACATATGCACCCCTTTCACTCACATAATGATGTATATTATCCCTTTAGATCTAGTCACTCCTTTATTGCAACTCCTTCATCTATCGTCTGTTTGTGGATAGTGCATTCGATAAAATACTTAATGTCGCAACCACTAGAAATGTAAAACATAACATATTCTAAAACAATTTGGGGGCAGTAATGAAAATAAGAACACACCGAATATATTATTTCAGAAAGAGATGATGTAGTAAAATATTTTATACGTGTAAATGATGGCATTACTATAAAAATTTAAAATGAACATTTATCACTTTATCTAATTAATGGAATATGTAAAATAGGGTCGTAAGTCTTTATAGTATCTTCTTCGAAACTATGGTCGGCAATGATTTCTATAATTTTCCTTATTTCATTGTTTCCAACATAAAAGCGACAAAAATAATATAAGCTATGGGTTCAAGAAATCTTATGATTCTCAGTCTGCTCACCAAAATCTTCTATACAAACAACTTAGTGTGTTTTACATAAAACACATGAACCTTACGCACTACTTGCAATGAATCTTAGATGCCAAAGCCACAATATGAGGGTCCCATTCGAGAAATTTAGACCTAAATATGGTATGGTATATACATACTCTCATTCTAGTGGCATGTGAGATTATACTTATTATGCCAATACAATTAAGTAAATTAACTCTCTATCATACATTACATGGATAAAAATTACGTATGAAATCGTTGGCCTTAACAATTAAATAAGGATACTACAAAAGATTACCGAAGTAGTGATGTTGTCACCCTGAATAGTATTCCATGTGGATATTTTTCTAGTCAGTTCACTAAGGTTAACCATCGAGTTGTAATTATCGCTTCTCCACATTGGAATTGTTCCTGGAGGACAAGAAACCAATTGGGTGCTAGATTCCAGTTCTTTATCTGGTAACGTCAAGTTTCCATCAACTCCGGTAGGATACGAGGTTGGTTCCATCTGCATGCAAGTAAAAATCATTTGCTACTTTGGTATATAAAAGTAGAATATTACATTAATGTAAAAGAACTACTTCCATAAATTAATTCATCGATATTAACAACGTCATTTCCATTATCATGTAACAAAGGTACTCACAATAGGAGTATCATAGGTAGTATCATGCATTCCATGCATGCAAAATGCTGATGTGGCAGTGCAATTAAGGATGAGAGAGAGGGTACTAGTATCATAGGTAAATACTGTATCATAGCACATACTGCTAAAAAAATTAATGTCAAGTAAATCTTGTACATATATTTCCATTGAGATTCTACAAAACAATTAATATATGGAGACTATGATACTAGTATATGATACCATGCATTGTGGAGATAGTAACATGTAGTAGTATCATACGCATGATACTTCTATATGATACTATGCATTGTGACTAGTCTAATTGCGAAAGTGAAATTGAATAGTAGGTAAAACCATGAAATATATTATAAAGATTATAGTGATTGTGAAAATATTATAACTATAATAGTTCTCATGTACCTGTATTGAATGGTTTCTCAGAAGTGGGTGGTCGAATGCTGGCTGAGATTTGATATCAATGCAGTCGAAAGTGTCACCGTCCTCCATCTACGAATTCGTACATGGTCTATGATTATCTGAAATAAGTTTATTCAAACTACAAATTTGAAAATATTACTCCGTAACATGATCGTACAATAATACCTGGATTGTGCTAGATATTGCCCTCGTGTGATGCTTTGTTCCATTAGGCTTTACTTCTTTTCCATTTTCCTTGCCTACTACGCCGCAAACTGTTATAAAACATATCAGAAACAAAATATGTGTATGTTCTCTAATAGTTTTCATTTCTCAACAAATGGAGTTGGTGTCTATATATATCTTCGCCACATAGAAACTCAAGATACATCGGTGTGTATATATAGGCTTTGCGCATTTATTTCTAGGATACATAGCTATATCTAGAATAATCAATAGTTATTTGAAGATTATACTGCACATTAATTATGCATGCCAATAAATATTATCAAATGAATTCTTATTTTTCAATCAATGTGGCGCCAGATATATTTCATTTATTTTCTGAAGAAGCCCAGATATTACATATTAATGCCCTCCATGAATCCTCATCTGCAACACAGTTCACACTTGCTTATTTAATGTGTATCATATATTTTGTTTTATTTTGGAAAGAAAGTGTTTTGGTATTAATATTGTTGATACAAATGCTACAGAGGTAGCTTCAGAGAGGTGGTAGACGATGGTGATGTCAGGGGGATGACCCTGGGTATACCAAACTTGGTGGTCTAGTGATTCAATGGAAGGAAAAGAATTTACAGAGAGGACAACAAATAAAAGAAGAAGGGCAACCTCCACGAGCCGAGGCAGAATCAAAGTCGGCCTGCTCAACCTCCTCCTAGGCCGGCCTCAAGACAAAAACCGGCACTAGGACAAACCGACATACCGGCCCAATGCCGGTAAACCGACTTCACTATCCCGGCGTGGGCGGGCCGACTTTGCCATTCTGGAGTGGGCCAGCTTTGGCCTATCCCGGCTGGGCCAAGCTGTCCCATCCAGCCAGTACCGCTACTCCCTCCTCCAGGACGACATTCCACCAGCCCAGCTTCAGCACCGAGGCCCACTACCAACTTCAGCGCCCCTCGGTGGCCTGACTTCAGCGCCTACCCGGACCGAGTTCACCTCCGCGGCCCAGCACCGACTTGGGCCCTGCCCAGACCAACTTCCCCGGGCCGGCTTCGCCTCGCCCTAGCCTAGGCTGGCTTCACCTCCGCTTGGGCCTGTACAGGCTGGTGCCGGCATCGCTTCTCCGGGTGGGCCGGCACCTCCGTCTCCTTGTTCGGCCCGCCTGGTCGCATCTCCTCAAGGACATTGCCTCCTCCGACTAGGCCAACACCGGTTTGTGTCGGCATGACACCCTCGATCACTACTTCAGCAACCTCCAGGTTGCCTCAGTCGCGACTGCGCCATCGCTAGGATATAGCTCACATGTGCCGGTCTTGGGATGCCCCTTGCTTAGACCGGCACACCTGACATCAGGCAGATAAGATCGTTGACCAACCCAAGGACACCAAGGACAGCAACAAGACGTGCCATGGCCGTCCCGTTAGTACATAGTACAGTACCACCATGACACATGCTACTGTGATGATAAGACCCCAGTAGTCAAATATCCAAACAGTGGAAAGTGTACAGTGTAGTGTACCTGTGACAACCCCAAGTGCAGGGGAACACCGCAGTACAATTCAATAAGTATTTGAGTATCGAACCCACGAGGAGCTGAAGGTAAACTATCTATTCTCTAAAGCTCTATAACCCACCTGTATGGCCTTCTATGCAAAACTAGGAGATATGGTGTGTGTAAAAGTTTCAACTATAAACTATATGTGCTAAAATTAAAATGCAAGACAAGTAAACTGCAATAAAGTAAAATGTAATGAGATGAAGGGAAGTGAAGTGGAGTAACTCAAGAGAGCAAGTGTTCAGGAAAATTGCTATTTCATTTATGTGGTTGTCATAATTAGTGAAGCCGGTTATAGTCTTTTTAGTGTTTCTTCTAGAGAGGAGTCATAGATAGGTGTAACCATTGATATGCACAAATACACTCCTAGTGATTGATCCTAAGGACATCGGAATGTGCAAACAAAGGACTTATTAAGACATGAAGTCCAACCACCGTTGTAAGTTTAAAGGCCCCCATAATTAGACCCCCCGTTAACATGCTTCTAAGAATCAGGACAAGATTTTTGTCACTCCCGCTATCCCTCGTCCTATTAACATGCAACATTGATAACCTTATGCATCCCCTGGCATATATGTGCACTCATATATCAATACAAACGATAATCATAGAAGATAACACATACTTGTATGCAACCAAAAACAAACTATATAACAATTGCCTTGAACAATTTACTACTCAAACATCAACATACATATACAATAGATCATAGTAAAATAATATATTGCATCATATATCATGTTTGCCAAGAGATTACAGAGGGGAGTGATGAAGAATTGATGTAGATGTTGATGAAGATGATGAAGATGGTGCTGATGCCCTCACCGGATGGGGTGGAGTCCACCGGAGGCGATTCCGCCAGCGTTTCCCCCCTCCGATCTCTACCGGCGGCGGCCTGCTGACTCTATGTTACTGTGTTTTTGATCTACAACGCCTTAGCCTCGACGACCCCCCCCCCCCCCCCCGGGGTCGTACATATAGTAGTTTTTAGGTCAAAAGAAGTCCGTCGATGAAAAGATGAGACAAAACGGACGCTCGAGATGGAAAAGAAGGTCGGTGGCGCACCACCACCTCTCTTTCCCAGCCTGTTCACCCCCTGGTGGCCCACTTCAGCTAATTTTGTTCGTTTCGAAATTTCCAAACCGTGGTCCCTAACCTTTCCCTTTTTGGAGTCTCGTAGCTTCTGTACTGTCAAAAACACTAAAAGTGGTGTTTCCTGCCAAACAGAATTAGAACCGGAGGAGGGGGATTATTTAGAAAATCCCTTAAAATAACAAAGTCCATGTATGCATTTTACAAGCATCAACATTCTCAAGTCATAAGTCATTCACGCGAGCACACACGCTACGGATGTAGTCAGTGCGACTCTAGGTGTGTTTGTAGCATTTTAGATGTGAACAAGAGTTCACCTTATAAGGTGGTCACAACCTCCTTACCTTAGCAATGTGGGACTAAATTCTCACACGCCCTCCACCCTTAGTCATTTACACTCAGTTTTCTGAAATTAAATTGGGCCAAGGCCCATTGAAAGATCACGGCATGTAGGCATGGATTAGGCTGTGCCACTAGCTAGAATGTGGCCAAATTTAAAGAACGTGAGCAACAATCGGTCCACGAGGAACTTTGTCGTACCCATGATGACATAGTATTATAAATTGGACCATTTATTTTCATGATCAACGGTCCATGTAAGCAATACTACACAAGATATGGTGGTATATTTTAGCCCGAGCGATATTTTTGGTATTACACTGCCCCTGTGGTAGATCAGCACCGCCATGTTGTCCTCGAGGATGTTAGCCTTCCAAACGGCTTGACGTCAATGACGCGGACCTCATCAATAGGTGCACTGTGCATGGCCAATCTTTGCCGACTTGTACGTCACCGTGGCGGAGCCGCTGAGGCAACAAAGTCCTCCATCCGAAGGATACTCCTTAGCCTGACCATCACCATATTCACCGTGGTAAGCTTATAGACTTGGTCGATCTGTCGTACACAATGCTCTCCATCGGAACCAACATTGGCAGTTGTGCGTTGTTCTCATTTCATGGAGACCCCGAGGACACTGACGCATAGATCGCTCAAGAATCACCATTTCCCCTCGACAATGCCATGTCGTTGCCACTGCTACGCCTTTCGCGGCATGTAGTCATTGAGTCGAGCACGAGATGCGTCGGCATGCTCATCTGTCATAGCTCGGTGACCAGGTGCCTTATGTACTTGCTGTCTCACTCAATTGTTCACGCATGCATGCATGCAATTAGCTTACTTAGGTGTAGTCAATTTCGCACACTCGCACGAGAACACGAAGAAGACACACGCTTGGTGAGAACATTTTTGTAAGAAGCTCAACCTGGTTTTTTATCGATTTACTGTTATGACCAATAATTTAATTTAGTTATATGTAGTTAGGATGAATAAGAAATTACCATATCGTTCTTTGGCCTAAGTTTGGCCCAAATCATATTAAGCACTACACCCTAAATACCTCGTAGTATGATGTACCCTAAAATCTTCTTAATAATCTTAATTAAACGGATTGGTTTCTCTAAAAAGAAAATCAAGTAATCGGCTACGTGGTGCCCATGCATCCATCAGGGTTGTCAGTCATCATATGCTATACATCACCAGATACCCCGCCATCCCCGATCAGTGCACCGCTGCCACGCCTCCGCCTTCCTTCGTGCGTTGCGCAGACCAATTCCGTCGTTTTGAGCTCGCGATGTAGCACTAAATATAACATGGTTTAGAGCAAAGAACCTGAGATAGCACCGGAAAGACTTCACATTAATGCGGCATATCATGAAAATGTTGCACTGGTGTCATAACCTCAGGCTTAGTTATTTCAAGTGATCAACAATGCAATTATTGTTAGATCCAGGTATAGGCCTGGGTGGATCAAAGATAACGACGCATACTTGAGAAAATAAGACGATGCAGGGTCTTCAGTCACAACAAGAAACACAGTTGACATGGCCGAGTCAACTACATGTCCTACGCAAGGTCTTGTGTTTCCCTCCTTATCCTCTCTCCACTACAGAGCTGAGAGGCGAATTTTGAGTCCACCGTCGATCCACCTCTTCCGTCGGTGAAGCGTGGGTTCCTCCCCCACCGTCGGCTGCTCCAGGGTGGTGAGGGAGTGGGTTTACTACGGCAATGGCAGGCTCACACAGTGGATGCCGATTGTCAAAGGATAAGATAGTGAGGCGATGGACGAGTGGGACCTACAAGATGATGCAACGAATGCAGAAAAGCACTCCGGTGCCCCTGCAGATCAAATTTGACAACATGGTATGGGCGGAAACGATGCCTCTCCCTGGCTCGTGTTACGTGTTTATATATAGGTAGAAACAACCTCTACCATGGCGTACATCATACGAGTATAATACGGAATACATGTTGTCTAACAGCCCCCCTTAATCTAAACTTCTATGAAGATTTAGATTACGTCTAAATTCTTGTAGGCGTACAACAGGAAGAGCTTTTGTAAACCCATCTGCTACTTGATCTTTGCTTGATATGAACTTGATGTCAAGCTGTCTCCTTGCCACTCGTTCACGAACAAAATGAAAGTCTATTTCAATATGTTTGGTGTGTGCATGAAAGACTGGATTTGCAGACAAAAACGTAGCACCTAAGTTGTCACACCACAAGCAAGGCCTTTCTGTCAGTCGTACACCAAGCTCACAGAGGAGGGACTCAACCCAAATGAGCTCAGTTGTAGCATTGGCTAGAGCCTTGTATTCTACTTCCATACTTGATCTAGACACTATTGGTTGTTTATGAGAACTCCATGAAATCAGATATGGTCCAACGAAAATGGCAAAACCTTCAGTGGATCTTCTATCATCTAAATCTCCTGCCCAGTCTGCATCTGTAAAAGCACTCAATAACATAGAACGTGATCTCTGAAATGTAATACCAAAATAGGCAGTGTTGGACACATAGCGAAGAATCCTATTAAACGCAATCCAATGAGATGTCATAGGAGTATGCAGTTACTGACACACTTTGTTGATTGAAAATGATATATCAGGACGAGTCAATGTGAGATACTGAAGACCTCCCACAATGCTGCAATATTTTGTGCTATCTTCAGTGCCCGTGGCTCCCCCTCAGTGAGAGATAGCTTATCCGTGGAAGAGAGGAGGGTAGGCGAGGCCTTGCAGTCTTTCATACCAACTTTTTCAAGAAGATCAGTAGCATATTTGTGTTGTGTGAGAACTAGTCCATGTGAAGAACGTGTCACTTCAATACCAAGGAAGAAGTGCAGCTCACCAAGATCATTTATGGCAAAATGAACATTGAGTTCCTTGAGAAGGATATCTATGGCTGCATCAGAGGAACTGGTCACAATAATATCATCAACATATACCAGAACATAGATCATAATGGTAGACTTGTGATATATAAAGAGAGATGTATCAAGTCTCTGAGGGAATAAAACCAAGATCATGAAGCTTGGAACTCAGCCTTGAGAACCAAGCACGAGGGGCCTGCTTCAGACCATATAATGCTTTATCAAGCCTGCATATGTAGTGTGGAGCATCAAGATTTTCAAAGCCCGGGGGTTGTCGCATGTAAACTTCCTCTTCCAGAACACCATGTAAGAACGCGTTCTTGACATCTAGCTGCCGAAGACTCCAGCCCCTGGAAACAGAAAGAGCCAGAACAGTGCGAATTGTAGCTATTTTAACAACATGGTTGGAGGTATCTTCATAATCAATACCAAACCTTTGCTTGAATCCTTTGGCAACAAGACGAGCCTTATACTTGTCAATAGTGCCATCAAAATTTCTTTTGATGCAATATACCCATTTGCAGTCAATCAAGTTCTTGTGTTTAGCAGGAGGAACAAGGTGCCATGTATTATTATTCAGAAGAGCATTGTATTCGTCCTTGCTGGGCGCGGAGTTGATGAAGGGGAATTTATGCGCAATGTTGAGTGGAACCCTAAGAGGAAGGTATGATGAGCACAGCAGGAAGTTTTCCCTCAGTAAGAAACCAAGGTTTATCGACCAGTAGGAGACAAATGTTCTCTCCCGAGGTGTTGCGAACCAACTCGTGGTAGGGCGCACTGCCGGCGTCAGCAGCAACGTGGCGACCTGCACACAACAACCAAGTACTTTGTCCCCAACTTTCAGCGAGGTTGTCAAGGTCACTGGTTTTGCTGAAAACAAAGGATTAAACAAATCGTGTGGGATAAGAATTGTTTGCAGAGAACAGAACATGAAAACTGTTGTAGAAGATTGCAATTAAAAGAAGAAGGACTGGGGTCCACAGTTCACTAGAGGCGCCTCCCCAATAAAATAAATATGTTGGGTAAACAAATTACAGATGGGCAATTGACAAACATAGATCCTACGCTAATGGTTGGTGCAGAATACATGCTATGAAAGTATGCGGGGATTACAACAATATACATAGACCGTAATCCAACTGCATCTATGACTAATAATCCACATTCAGGATTGCATCCGCGACACCCTCCAGTATTAAGTTGCAAGCAACGGACTATCGCTTTAAGCAATGTGTGTAAAGTAAACGATGAAACTATCCTTGAATAGAACACTGCTACTTTCTCCCTAGTAGAAACATCACATCTACAACCGTAGAGAACGAGGTCACTTCCCATGGTTAAATAGAGGCATGAAACCACTATCGAGCATAAATACTCCCACTTGGAGTCGCTAGCATCTACTTGGCCAGAGCATCTACTAGAAACAGAGAGCATGCAAGATCATAATAACATAATACATAATCTCAACCAAAGCAATCTCTCTATAAATCGGATCCACATCAAACCAACATGTAGGAATTACAAATAGATGATCTTGATCATGTTAGGCAGCTCACAAGATCTATACATGAATCACAGCAAGGAGAGGACAGCCACCTAGCTACTGCTATGGACCTATGGTCCCGTCGAGGACTACTCACGCATCACCTCGGATGAAGACATGGCGATGTAGAGGCCTCCGGCGGTGATTTCCCTCTCCGGCAGGGTGCCGAGATGGACTGCAGAACCCTCCCGAACTAGGGTTTCGGTTGACGGCAGCGTCAGAACTTTTCGTGGACGGAGGCTCGGGTCCCTGGGGTTTTCCCGATACGAGGAATAAATAGGCGGAAGGGCGGAGCAAACGAGGCGACGAGACGCCAGTACATGGGCCAGGCACGTCCAAGGGTGGGGCCGCGCCTGCCCTATATACTGCCACATCGCAGCTCTCCTGCGCGTGTCCTTCTGGCTCCGTCTTCGTCCCGGAAAAATAAGACTCTGGGCATTTGTTTCGTCCAATTCCGAGAAACTTTCATGTAAAACTTTTCTGAAACACAAAAAACAGCAGAAAACAGGAACTGGCACTGCGGCACTGCGTTAATAGGTTAGTCCCAGAAAATGCTAGAAAGTGTGGAAAAGTGCACATAAAATATATAAGAATTGTAACAAAACAAGCATGGAGCATCAAAAATTATAGATACGTTTGGGACGTACCAGTCCTCCATTGCCACACGCCATTGAGGATGTGAAAGAGCTTCAAATAAATGTTGACGTTCTCCTGCAGATGTGAGTAATCCGTAGCGCACTGTACCATCCTTATAAATTTTGGGCTGACGGATACCTTGTTGTAGGCGTGTACGCATACCAGGCGCAGATCAAGCCATAGGCGCTGGAGCTGCAGAGGATCCCGCAGCAGTTATTGAAGCAGCAGCAGGTGCGACGGGGCGGGCGCTGGTTGGTACAGCGCGGCATCGCCTGTCGGGGGCGTGGTCGCTGGAGGGGAGGCAGGGGCACGTGCCTCCTGCGACGGCTCGGCGTGGAGCGGAAGAGGCGACGAGCTGGCGTTGGCACGTGGCGGCAGCGGACAGGGCACGACATCGCTGGCTGGCGCGATGTCGTTGTCTGGGGCTGGCGGCCAATCATTGACGAGGCCAGGAGAATCAGGCAGCAGCCGATCCGAGGAGGGTGACGAATCCATCTGGGATCGCGCGCCAGCGATGCACCGTGGCGGTGTAGACGGGGCAGGTTCTTGCTCTTGCTCTCCCGGATCCATTTCTTGCTCATTTTTAGCGAAATTTTCATCACACTGATCAGAATCAGAAGCACTATCATCAGGAACCGCATCTTCGTGATGTACCTGATCATGGTTAGCAACAACATGCACAATAGGCAAAGGCATGTAGTCATGAGTTTGTGCATCCCCAATAGTGGAAGTAGATGAAGGTGCATCGGTGGGAAGTAAAAGAATGTCATTGCGAAGGTGACAACCAGCATTAGGATGAAGTTCAGCAAAGGTAAAAACTTGCTCATCAAACACAACATCACGAGAGACATAGATGCGGCCAGTCTTAACATCTATACATTTTACACCTTTGTGAAGAGGGCTATACCCAAGAAAAACACAACATGTAGATCGAAAAGCAAGTTTGCATTTGTTATAGGGCATAAGATTTGGCCAACAAGCACGTAGTTGGGTTTGGTATTCATGAGACGCTCAACTGGTGTCTCATAGTTAATGCCTTTGCTAGGGAGAAGGTTTATCAAGAAGGTGGCTGTGAGAAAAGTTTCATCCCAAAATTTTAGTGGCATGGAGGCATTGGCTAAAAGAGACAAACCAACTTCAACTCTATAGCGATGTTTGCGTTCATCGGAACCATTTTGTTGATGAGAATGTGTACATGAGACATGATGAACTATGCCAACTTCTTGGAAGAAATTGTTGAGTTTTTCATATTCACCACCCCAATCAGTTTGCATAGTTTTAATTTGGCTTTCAAACTTTCGTTCAACATACTGCTGAAAGTTGAGAAAAACTTGATACACTTCAGAACGTTTCTTAAGCAAGTAAATCCAGGTGAACTTGCTAAAATTATCAATGAAACTGACATAATACTCATGTTTACCAACAGAAGCAGGTGCTGAGCCCCATACATCAGAAAACACTTGTTGAAGAGGAATTGTAGAGACGCTAGTAGATACAGGGTATGACAACTGGTGACTCTTAGCTAACTGACAAGCATCACAGACATAGGGATTTATTTCTGGCGAATAAGAGAGTTCATTGTTCCTAATTATTTGATGCACCACAAAGGAGGATGGATGGCCTAGACGACGATGCCATGTGGATGAAGATGGATTTATTGTGATGAAATCTTCCTTGCGCCCCCACTATAGACTGGAAGTAGAGGGTAAAGACAACCGAGACATGGACCCTTAAACAGAACCTCCCTTGTGGCCTGGTCCTTAATCAAAAACAAAAAAGGATGAAACTCAATGAAAACTCCGTTGTCAAGTGTAACTTTATGAACTGAAAGCAAGTTTTTAGAGGCACTAGGCACATGTAAGATGTTGTTTAGGTGTAAAGAACTATATGGGGTATGCAAAACTTGAATGACCAATATGGGAGATTTGCATACCATGACCATTGGCCGTGTGAAAATGTTGTCGCGGCCCTTGTACTTCTCATGGGTGGTGAGTTTGCTCAGCTCACTGGTGATGTGGTCCGTGGCACCGGTGTCGGGATAGCAGTTCGTGTCAACTCCATAAGAGGCGGCATTGGCAGATTTTTCCTGGCGCTCCACTTCATCATCGGAGTCCTCCTTGTTGCGGTCTTGATAGCGCCACCAACACTCATTTGCGGGATGTCCATGGATCGTACAAATTTGACAGGTGACATCAACAAATGGAGTGGGTGCATGGTTCTAACGGCGTTGACCACCATCACGCCGGTTGCCATCATCGCGGCGGCGCCAAATGGAGTCATCACGGCGGCGTACATAGCCACCATCATCTCGACGATCGCCATGGCCACAGGGACCACGATCATCATCGCGATCGTGACGGTTGCCATTGCCATGATCATCATCACGTCGGTATGCACGGTCATCATCACGGCGTGAACCGCGATCATCATCATGGCGGTAGCCGCGGTCAGCATCGCGGCGGTAGCCACCATCGCCACGACCGCGGGGGGCACGATTGGTCATCATCTGCGCGTCCACGAGGGCGTGTGTCACTCTGGCCGCGACGAACCAGGTTGATAGAGGAAGTGAAGTTGTTGCATGTATCCTAGAGCATGGAGTGACGAAGATCATGAGCAGTTAACTGATCGTAAAGTTCATCAACAGTGATACCAGGTTGTCCATTAGCAGATGCGACGACGTCATTGTATGTCCCGTCAAGGCCATTGAGAAGGTAGGTGATGAGTTCACTCTCATCGAGGGTTTTGCCGAGGGCGACCAGCTCGGATGTGTAGCCCCTCATCTTGGCAAAAAACAGCGCCATAGTCATGGAGGACTTCTTGGTGTTGTTGAGAGCTCCTCGCAGCGCGTTCACCTTGGCAGGATACGCGGTGGAGAACATGCGCGTGATGGCGTTCCAGACGGACTCGGTGGTCTCGAGTCCGAAGACATGGGGAGGAGCTCAGGCGAGAGCGACTGCCTCAGGTAGTTCACGACTGCCTGGTCACGCGCCATCCATGCAACATAGGCAGGGTTGGAGATGGTGATGTCCTTGCCGTCGACGTCCTTGGAAGGAAGGAGTTTCGCAGGTGCACGGTCAGTGCCTTCAAGGAGACCCATAACCATGGCACCGCGGATGGCGGGGAACACCAATGTCTTCCAGAAGAGGAAGTTGGAGCGCGTGAGCTTCGTTCCGGCGGAGCGCCGAGCATGACGCCGAGGGGAACCGTCGAGGAAGAAGCCATAAGATCTTGTTGTGGTCGATGTCGTGGCGGCGGCCGAAGAGCAGGTCTAGGGCGGCGGCTGGTCGTATCGTGGCGGCCGGAAAGCACAAGGCAAGGCAGCGGCGAGAGTGTTTTAGGTCGTAGGTCGTGGTTGTTTTTGAGTTTTGGGTCGTGTTGTGGCGGCGGCCGAAGTAGAGGGCTAGGGCGGTGGTAGTGTGTTGGGTTTAGGTCGTAGTCTTGGTGGCGGCAGTGCAGAGCACCGCGGCGGCGGCTAGATGGGCGGCGGCGGCGATTTTTTTGGATCATTTGGCGGCTAGGGTTTTGGAAAGAGGAGACTCTGATACCATATGGGCGGAAACGATGCCTCTCCCTGGCTCGTGTTACATGTTTATATATGGGTAGAAACAACCTCTACCATGGCGTACATCATACGAGTATAATACGGAATACATGTTGTCTAACACATGGAACTAAAACTTTAAGTGATAAACCCAAACCAAAATGTTGAAACAGGGACGATAACCGAGAATGGCTGAAAATTGTGCAATCAAAACAAAAATACATACTCAAATCTTCAGCAAACATTTATTTCTAACCAAAGATATATAGCAAACTTCAATTGAAGATTAGAAATCTAGATTCTGCATACTTTTATTTATGCTAGAAGGTATTTATTATCTATCATTTCATGTGCCATTTCATCGCTACATGTTATTACTTATTAAGATCCATATTTTATACTAGGGGTAAATATTTCCAGCTTAACTTTTTGTTGTTTTGTTGTATATCAATAGATGGAGATAGGCCAGAGCCTAGAATTCACCTGCAGTTGTGCATACATATGGGAAACATAATAATAAGTGCAACATAAATCATGTTCAAATAAAGATAGATATTGTGGGTGGTACATCCTGATATTTTACAACTTTCATCAGCCACTACAACTATAGGCTTTTGATCCCACTACCACACCTCTACAGTCCAGGGTGTTAAGAAATCATTAAGTATTAAACATACTAATCCCACATATCACTGACATTCGATCTAGAAGTTGAAGCACCACTTATACCCCCTCATTACCTTGACCAATCCTTGAATCTTGGGTACCTGACAAGACCTTAGATCGAGGAAAGATATGATAAAAGGGCAATATCTTATTCAAACTCAACACAATATTCCCATGTTAGAATATGCACATAATCGTTGTGAGGCTTCACCCCAGCCCGTGACCCGTGAGGACTACTCACTCACAATGAGATCAACGATCATAAACATTGTAAAAATAGATTCAATATAAATATCAAATAGTCTTACGATATCTCCAATCAAGGAGATCAAGAGTACAAGTAGATTGCTATGGTTATGGAGGTGGAGAAATGGATGTGGAGATGGTGATAGCAACGACTTGGCGATGGATCGATCTCCTCCTCAGATGCTATGTGTTGGCGATTGTGGCTCTCTCCTTCTTTACAGCGTCTGGGGGTGAATTTATATAGGTGCCCCTTCACGAAAGTTGCTAGGGTTGACTTGGCTGAGGCGGTGGCACCCGAAACGGGTGGCGATACGGGCTGGCTCTGCCCATATGGCTACTTTTTAAACTCTTTGTTGGCCTCCTCCATAAGGCCTTTGATTTGAGAGTATTGGCAACTTGTGATTCTTCATTAATTATCCCAGATTTCACCCTTAAAGAGAATATTCCTAAAAGGAAATAATTCAAAAACCACACATAGGGGCAATGTATCCTTACCGCATATGTAAAATACCTCCATGAGAAATTTTGCAAACATATTCAAATTCTCATCGTAAGAGTATTCATAATTCTATAAACATCCAGGTTTACAACTTTTTGTCATGGTCTCATGCGTTACTAATAAGTGTGAGTTCTTGAAGGACAATAAACTAGAATAGGGCATTGGAAAAGTCATGAGTTAATAAGTGGAAGTAGAAAATGAGTTGCTCTTTTGATATGCTTCTTTCGACATGATCTCTCACTCTCAATTGTTTAAATTCTTGAATACCAATTAATCCCTGGCAAGCAAGTGTTTTCGTGACAAAGGTAGAATGGCAGTTACTCAACTAACCATACTTGTTCTTGAAAGCTTGATTGTAATTTCCTTGGCATGACAAAACTTTCATAGTATCCTGCCATTACTCTATCTATGCTAAGCTTTCAGAAGAAGAAGAAGTGAAAGTAGCATACACCAATTGTAAGTGGACTTGCATTTTCTTTATTTCGGTTTAGAATTCGAATTCCTTATGATTTTTGTACATTGCTCGAGGACGCTCAAAGTTTTAATCTTGGGGATGTTGATAACTCGTGAAAATGACCATATTATCTCCATGTAAACCAGAATATTTCGTTACAATATGCAATAAATATCTTCCCATCTCTACTAATAAATGCTAGTTCATAATTGGGTGTGAAAATCCTATACTTTAATTATTTTGTGCAGAAATAGACGCAAATAGGAGCGAATCAATGGAATTCAATGAAGAATCGCGGGATGAAATCATCACCAAGTCAACTAGGGCTGCGAGATAGTCAACAAAAGACTTAACAACCCATGGCAGGGTCATCCCCGCCCGTATTGGATGACCGTACCATGTGCTGGTGGCTCTACCTCGTCAAACCCAATATAAAACATGAAGGAACCCAAGACATTTGACAAACACACAAAGAGAAAAACCACATTGCGCAGCTAGATCTGATATGGGGTGGCCCGATCTTCTCAGTAAGCAACGGTGGTGATGATGATCACGGGGTGATAGCAGCGGAGGAACACGACGATGTAGTGGATGATAACTTGTATGACGCAACGAGATCTCTCGATTGGTCTCTGTCGCCAATGCAACAGCTCTCAACCCTGCAAGATATTCGCAACTCCACACACTTGCGTACGTAGCCGCCGACCACGAAGCGGTAAGTTGCAACCTTCTAATTTCCAATGGAACAACAGATCACACAAGACTTTCAGATCTACACAATATCAAGCAATATGGTGTAGGGATTCAATAGTTTTGCTAAAGCAAACAACTAAGAACTAGGGTTTATCTTAAACGTGGTCTAAAGCAGCTAGGGGGCGTCCTGGGCACTTATATAGGCGTCCGGGATGACTTCTGGTCGAAAAGATACAAGAATAACCGACCCAGAATAGATCTGGTCGAGACAGACTCGGAGACGGCCGGTCTGGAGACCGGTCGACCGGGCCTAGGACCGGGCTGGCTGGTTCAAACCGGGCCAGGGATCGGGTTCCAACCGGGCTCGGGAATTGTGGCACAGTAACGTCCCCGGTTGGCATCAGCGTGGCGCTCGGTTGGCGCCGAGGTGGATCCGGCCTGCCGCCCGGTCGGACCGGGCCAGGGACCGGGCGCGCCGGCATGGCGGCCGGTCTGACCGGGTGCTGGGCCAGCCTGGACTTTGTCTTCTCCTCTCGCGCATGCCTCCCGCTCCTCCCTCGCGCGTCCATGAGATTTCTTCATGTCCAGCTCCACGTCCATCTTCATGTCCAGCTGCTCTTCTCCTCCTCGTGCGATGCTTGTCTCCTCTTCATACCTGATGATACGTAAGTAATGGGACTTATGTAGTATAAAGTTCTGATCAATCAAAGTATCGTTTAGGAACAAGTTCACCTGTTGTTTAAGTAGCTTCGCACGAGCCCTTGTAATAGGTCCAATCCGAACTTCATTGGACTTGAGCTTCACAGCAGGTTCATCTTCAGTTGGTAATGACGGAGGTGGTAGTGAGGTAGGGATGTCCTCATCATCTCCCCCCTTCAAAAGGCGTTGACCTCGACGCTCCAAGGTCTTCTCCGTCATATGGTGTCAAATCAGCAACATTGAAAGAATTACTGACACCAAACTCATCAAGTGGAAGATCTATCGAGTATGCATTATCGTTGATCTTGGCAAGCACTTTGTAAGGACCAGCACCACGAGGAAGCAACTTGGACTTCCGTAGCTTTGGAAACATATCCTTGCGAAAATGTACACAGACAATATCACCAGGCTTGAACAACATCTCTTTGCGCTCCTTGTTCATCCTTGCAGCATTGCTCTTGCCTTTCTTCTCTATCAACTCTTTAGTCTTCACATGGATCTTTCGCACAAAATCAGCCCTCTTGGATGCCTCCATATTAACTCTCTCATGTATGGGCAAAGGCAACAAGTCAAGTGGAGTAATAGGTATGAAACCATACACCACCTCAAAAGGACACAGCTCCGTGGTAGAATGTATCGCCCTGTTGTAAGCAAACTCCACATGCGGAAAACAGTCTTCCCACTCCTTCAGGTTTTTCTTGATCATGGATCTCAACAGTTGTGACAATGTTCTATTCACCACTTCAGTTTGTCCATCAATTTGGGGATGACAAGTAGTACTGAAAAGTAGCTTCGTCCCCAGCTTTCTCCACAGCGTCTTCCAGAAGTAGCTCATAAACTTCACATCACGATCAGAAACAATAGTCTTCGGGACTCCATGTAATCGTACAACCTCCCTGAAAAATAGGTTAGCAATATGCGACGCATCGTCGCTTTTGTGGCAGGCAATAAAGTTTGACATCTTAGAAAATCTGACCACTATCACAAATATAGAATCATAGCCTCGCTTAGTACGCGGCAAACCCAACACAAAATCCATACTAATATCCTCCCAAGGTGTAGTAGGTGCCGGTAAAGGAGTATACAAACTGTGAGGCTTCAGCTTGGACTTGGACTTGTTGCAAGTAATGCACCTCTTCATATATCTGTCCACATCCCGCCTCATCTTTGGCCAATAAAAGTGGTCAGCTAGCATGAGTAGCGGCTTCTCACGCCCAAAGTGACCCATCAAACCTCCAGCATGTGATTCCTGCAATAAGAGCAAACACACAAACGATTCTGGAACACATAGTTTGTTAGCTCTAAACAAAAACCCATCATGTATGTGATATTTTTCCCATGCTTTACCAATAGCACACAAGCGATATGATTCAGCAAAATCATGATCAGTAGCATACAAATCACATAACACTTCTAATCCAGGAATTTTAACATCAAGTTGAGTTAATAGCATATTCGTCCTAGATAAAGCATCAACAACAATATTATCTTTTCCCTTCTTATGCTTAATAATGTATGGAAAAGACTCAATGAACTCAACCCACTTAGCAAGACGCTTATGCAAAGTAGATTGGGCTTTTAGATATTTCAAAGCTTCATGATCAGAATGTATGATAAATTCTTTTAACCACAAGTAATGTTGCCAAACCTCAAGAACTCTAATTAAAGAATACAATTCTTTATCATATACAGTTCAACTTAGCACCAGACAGTTTCTCAGAAAAATATGCAATTGGGCGACCCTCTTGCATCAACACACCACAATTCCAATACCACTAGCATCACATTCAATCTCAAATTGCTTATTGAAATCAGGAAGTGCAAGTAACGGTGCAGAAGCTAACAATCTCTTAAGTTCATCAAAAGCATGATCTTGGGCTGCGCCCCACTCAAATATAACACCCTTTTTAGTCAAATCATTCAAAGGTGCAGCAATAGTACTAAAGTTGGGCACAAATCTTCTATAAAACCCAGCTAGACCATGAAAACTTCTTACTTGACTCACATTCATGGGAGTAGGACAATTTTGAATAGCTTCAATTTTAGACACATCTACTTCTACTCCATGCTTAGAGACAACATAACCCAGAAATATGACCTTATCTTTGCAGAATGTGCACTTCTCAAGATTACCATAGAGTTTATTATCACGCAACACTTGCAAAACATGTCGAATATGTATAGTATGATCAGATTCATTGCGGTTGTAGATTAATATGTCATCAAAGTACACAACCACAAACTTGCCAATAAATTCATGCAAAACATGGTTCATCAGTCTCATGAAAGTGCTAGGTGCATTAGTCAAACCAAAAGGCATTACTAACCACTCATATAAACCAAATTTTGTTTTAAAGACTGTTTTCCACTCATCCCCTTCTTTCATTCTAATTTGATGATAACCACTACGCAAATCAATTTTAGAGAATACAGCAGCACCACTCAATTCATCTAGCATATCCTCTAAACGTGGAATAGGGTGACGATATCAAATATTAATGTTGTTTATAGCTCTACAATCTACGCACATACGCCATGTACCATCTTTCTTAGGAACTAGAATAACAGGACCAACACAAGGACTAAGGCTTATGCGGATATAACCTTTGTCGAGTAGCGCTTGTACTTGCTTCTGTATCTCCTTCGTTTCTTCGGGGTTTGTTCTATATGGTGCCCGATTGGCTAGCGAAGCTCCGGGAATCAAGTCGATTTGATGCTCAATACCTCGCAATGGTGAAAGTCCCGCGGGTACCTCATCCGGAAACACGTTGCCAAATTCCTGCAAAACATTAGAAACACCAAGAGGAAGAGGGGTCATGTCGTTAGAAACCAAAAACGTACCCCTGTACAAGAGCACAAGAGGCATGGCTGTAGGATCCTCGCTAAATTCTCTCATGTCTTCTTTGGTGGCTAATGAGACTAAGGAATTCACTCTCTCACTTTTCGTTATATCACTCACCACATTACAATTCTCTCGCCTATCTAAAGAAGCATCCTCCAAGTTTACTTCAACTTTCTGACGAGATTCATTGACTATTTGATGCGGTGACATAGGCTGTATATTGGTGTTCTTGCCCTTGAACTCCAAGTGATATGTATTGGCACGGTCATTGTGTTGCACAGAACGGTCATAGAGCCAAGGCCGACCCAATAGGAGGTGACACACCGTCATAGGAACCACATCAAAATCAATGGCATCCTTATACGGTCCAATCGCAAATTCAACACGCACCATGTGGTTTACCTTCATCTCACCATTGTCGCTCAACCACTGAATATAGTATGGATGCGGGTGCGGTAGATACTTAAACTTCAACTTGGTACACAACTCCTTGCTTGCTAAATTGCGGCAACTCCCGCCATCAATAATGACCTTGCAAGCCTTGTCAGGACCAACTAAAGCCTTTGTTTGGAACAAATTGCAGCGCTGAGTAGATGCACTAGGCAACACATTAAGAGCACGCCTTCAAACTTGGGTATAGAAAACTTGGGCTTACCCAATCCATCTTCCTCATGATGTCCACGACCATTGTGGCCAAGTGGAGCCCATCCTCAAGGACGATTACCACGTGGCGCACCACGAGCATTGTGTGCGTCATCTTGAAGCTCAGGATCTTCGTCATCTTCTTGTTGTTGTTGGGCGGTCAAATTCTCAACAGCTAAGCGCAAATCAACAAGACTGCGTTGTATATCCGTCATTTGATCTTTCATCGTAGTGACGGTCTCACATGTAGTATCCAGCTTCTGGGGGATCTCTTGGACCGTCCCTTTAAGCTCATCATCCTGAGCGTGGAATTCACGTCGCATCTCATTACGAAGAGCCTCATACTCCCTCCATGTGATGAGGTCTGCAGAACTCTTGTTTTCCTGGTTAACAAGTTTTTGACCACTAGCAGACATCGTTAGTAGATTAGTGCACTAAATCAAAAATATATGGTGGTACTCTCACAACTCACTCAAAAACTGATAAGAAAAGGAGATCTTACCGTTCCAAAGTAAATTAGTGTTGCTTACCACTTGTAGTAACAACTAGTGCACGGATGTAGCGAAGCGAATATCAAGGGTATAAGAACAAATCACATGGCAAAGCAGAATATATGTGGGGCAGTAGGTAGGCTACCTATTTGCACCAATAACAAGCTCTAGCGCTGACCGTAGACAACCAAGGATACTCACACAAGGCGATAAATGTGGCAAAGCAACTATATGTAGGAAAAGTTGCAATGCACTAGAGAGACGCTAGCAAAGCTCAACGAGACAGGCACAAGATTGCTCAACTACGGGTGCAGAAAATTAAACTTAGGCCTTCACTTGATTCTTCTAGCACTTCACTTTTCTTTTTGGATTTTTCGTTTGTAACGCAGCTATGTAGCTCTTTTTGCTTCTTTTCAATTTTCTGTTTTTTTATGACACACTCCTTGATAACACGGCCAACAAGATATGCAAAGCACCAAAACCCTAATGAGCATCCTGTCGAGCGGTAAAACTAGTCTCTTCTGGGGAAGTTCCTAGTCACATATATCGATATGCTGTAGCTATGGTTGGGAAAAGCACACTGTACGCTATGTGGACTCGGAGTAACAATAACTAAAACTAGATGATAATAGAGACTCAAACCCTAACAATACTAGATGCAAGAAAAAGAGACGCAAAAACATCTATGAAAAGCAACTAAAACTCGAAATTAGTGCAATCTAAGGCTATGGCAAACCCTAACCCTAATATTTTTTGCTTTTTCTGGATAGGAAACACTCACAACTCAACTATGGGGTGGATTGTGGATGGCTTACCGAGTGATACGTCTCCGACGTATCGATAATTTCTTATGTTCCATGCCACATTATTGATGATATCTACATGTTTTATGCACACTTTATGTCATATTTATGCGTTTTCCGGAACTAACCTATTGACGAGATGCCAAAGGGCCAGTTCCTGTTTTCTGCTGTTTTTGGTTTCAGAAATCCTAGTAAGGAAATATTCTCGGAATTGGACGAAATCAACGCCCAGGGTCCTATTTTGCCCGGAAGCATCCAGAACACCCGAGAGTCGCCAGAGGGGGGCCACAGGGGCCCCAGATGATAGGCCGGCGCGCCCCAGGCCCTGGCCGCGCCGCCTTATGGTGTCGTCGCCTCGTTGACCTCCTGACGCCGCCTCTTCGCCTATTTAAGCCCCCTCGACCTAAAACCTCGAGACGAAAAAAGCCACGGTACGAGAAACCTTCCGGAGCCGCTGCCATCGCAAAGCCAAGATCTGGGGGACAGGAGTCTCTGTTCCGGCACGCCGCCGGGACGGGGAAGTGCCCCCGGAAGGCTCCTCCATCGACACCACCGCCATCTCCATCACCGCTGCTGTCTCCCATGAGGAGGGAGTAGTTCTCCATCGAGGCTCGGGGCTGTACCGGTAGCTATGTGGTTCATCTCTCTCCTATGTACTTCAATACAATAATCTCATGAGCTGCCTTACATGATTGAGATTCATATGATGATGCTTGTAATCTAGATGTCGTTATGCTAGTCAAGTGGGTTTTACTTATGTGATCTCCGGAGACTCCTTGTCCCACGTGTGTAAAGGTGACAGTGTGTGCACCGTGTGGGTCTCTTAGGCTATATTTCACAGAATACTTATTCACTGTTATGAATGGCATAGTGAAGTGCTTATTTATATCTCTTTATGATTGCAATGTGTTTGTATCACAATTTATTTGCATGCTACTCTAGTGATGTTATTAAAGTAGTTTTATTCCTCCTGCACGGTGTAATGGTGACAGTGTGTGCATCCGTGTTAGTACTTGGCGTAGGCTATGATTATAATCTCTTGTAGATTATGAAGTTAACTATTGCTATGATGGTATTGATGTGATCTATTCCCCCTACATAGTGTGAAGGTGACAGTGTGCATGCTATGTTAGTACTTGGTTTGGTTATGTTGATCTGTCATGCACTCTAAGGTTATTTAAATATGAACATTGAATTGTGGAGCTTGTTAACTCCGGCATTGAGGGTTCGTGTAATCCTACGCAATGGTGTTCATCATCCAACAAGAGGGTGTAGAGTATGCATTTATCTATTCTGTTATGTGATCAAAGTTGAGAGTGTCCACTAGTGAAAGTATGATCCCTAGGCCTTGTTCCTAAATACTGCTATCGCTGCTTGTTTACTATTTTACTGCGTTACTACTGCTGCGTTACTACTGCTTGTTTACTGTCCTGGGCAAAGCACTTTTCTGGTGCCGTTGCTACTGCTACTATTTATTCATACCACCTGTATTTCACTATCTCTTCGCCGAACTAGTGCACCTATTAGGTGTGTTGGGGACACAAGAGACTTCTTGCTTTGTGGTTGCAGGGTTGCTTGAGAGGGATATCTTTGACCTCTTCCTCCCTGAGTTCGATAAACCTTGGGTGATCCACTTAAGGGAAACTTGCTGCTGTTCTACAAACCTCTGCTCTTGGAGGCCCAACACTGTCTACAAGAATAGAAGCACCCGTAGACATCAAGCTATTTTCTGGCGCCGTTGCCGGGGAGGAAAGGTAAAGGCACTCATACTCCGGTTCCAGGTAACAGTACTTTTCTGGCGCCATTGTATTTGTGCTCGAAGCTATTTCCTTTAGATCCTGCAATTGCATCTTTTTGTTTCTTGTTTTACACTAGTTAGGCATAATGGACAACAATGAGCTTCTTATTTTATTTCCTGAGTTAAGACATGAATTGTGTGATGCGAAAATTAAAGAACCTATGGAGCCTCAATTGCATGCTAGTAGCAATGTTATTAGTATGAACGCAATCACTACTAATGCTATCGATAAGTCTAAGCTTGGGGAAGCTAGTTTATATAAAAATAATCTTTTTTGCTCTTCAGCTTTGGAAGAAATATTTTGCTCTGGTAATGCTTTATCTCCCATATGCGATAACTCTAATGATGCTTCTGATATTTTAAATCCACCTACTGCAAGTACTTCTTTCAAGATACCCATGAAAATTATTGGACGTGTTATGGATAACCGCTATGAAGGGGATGGAACTGTCCATCCTGGAGATCATTTACTGTTTTTGCATGAATTATGCGGGTTATTCAAGTGTGCAGGTATCTCTATGGATGAAGTGAGGAAGAAGCTATTCTCTGTTTCGCTGTCTGGTAAAGCGGCGCATTGGTATAAATTGTTGGAGAATAGTCATTCTCTTGGTTGGGAGGAAATTGTATCTCTCTTTTACTCTAAATTTTATCCTCCTTATGAAGTGCATATTGATAGGAATTATATTTATAACTTTTATCCTCGTGATGGAGAGAGTATTTCTCAAGCGTGGGGGAGATTGAAGTCACTAATGCTCAAATGTCCCATTCATGAGCTCCCCCGTAATGTTATTGTTAACAATTTTGATGCGAGGCTTTCAGGACAACACAAAGACTATCTGGATGCCTGTTCGGAGGGATCTTTCACAAGCAAGGAGATTGAAGCTAGGTGGGATCTTCTTGATCGGATTAAGGAGAACGCTGAAGGATGGGAGAACAATGAAGGTAAAGAGTCAGGTATAAATTATGATTATGAATGCATTGAAGCTTTTATGGATACCAATAAATTTCGAAATATGAGTGCTACTTATGGTCTTGACTCTCAAGTTGCTGCAAATTTTTATAAAGCATTTGCTTCTCATTTTGAACTGCCTAAAAAGAATTTTGATAAGTATCATGAACCTTTTAAAGAGGCTTGCATGAAGAATGAAATTGTTGTTAATTATTGCAATAAGCATGCTCAAACTCCTAAGAATGCTATTTCCTATAAGCATGTTAATTTTTGTGGAATGCATAGACCTTGTGGAATTAATCAAGTCAAAGATGAATATTGCATCCATCATATTAATGAAAAAACTAGAAAGTGGCTTAGGGCTCTAGATGATCTTGGTAAAAAAGTTTGTGCCCTCTATCCTTTTATTTGTGAAGTTTGCCATGAAGTGGGTCATTTTAATTTTCAATGCTCCTCCAATGATAATTTGAACCCAATGAGTGCTGCAAATTTGTATTGTGATGATGAAATTACTCCTAATCAGCATGATGAACTTACTTTATTTTTGGGGTGTGAAGAACTGTCGAGAAAAATCTCTTTGTTACATATGAGTGATCTTGATATTGATGATGTCCTGCATGGGTGTTTTTCTTATTGCATTGATAATAGCCATACAAATACTTACATACAAAATATTTTAGAAGATGACACCTTGCCAAAATATGATAGGACCGCTATGTGTTTTGAACTAATTAATGGAAAGGAGGAATCCTCCCAAGTTTCTTCTATTGTTTCTAAAAGTAAATCAGGTTATGCGGACAAGCCACCCTTCAAGCCTCTTCCTCCTAAAGAAGGGAACGAGGAGAAGGAAGAGAAGAAGAAGAAGGGAACGAAGAAGAAGAAGAAGAAGAAGAAGAAGGAGAATAAAAAGAAAGAGGTAACGGCGTATCCCCGCGTGAATGAGATAACGCTAGGTAACCGTAAGTATGTTGCTCCTAATGATTATTGTGATAATGAATCTGAATATGATGATCTTCCTATGCTCTCTACATACATTAGTGATCATGATTTGAATGAGCACACTACTTTTGATATTGCAAATCTCTGGGAAACTAATTCTGAAAATGATGATGATAATAATTGCCGTAGTGTCAGTGCTATCCATGCTTCCTCCCATAATGATATAGAAAGCTCTAAGCTTGGGGAAGAGGTGTTTGAAAATCCTTTTGCTACTGGTCATTATGTTCTTGATACATCTCCTTCTAATAACAATGATGGTATGGTCATAGATAAACCGACTGTGAAAGATAACTATTCTATTTCTTATGATGACACTGTGCCTCCGATCTTTTATGATTATTATAAAGAATGCTATGATATAGGTTATAACTATCCTTATGAAACTTGTCATAGTCATGATTGGATTACCAAAAACAATTCTTTTAATATGCAACTTGTTTACCATGTTCAAATTCTTGATAATAATCTTGCTCCAATTACTATTAATGAGAAGAACTCTTCTTATGCCAAAATTAATGATACTTCTATGCACATGAACCATGATAAGAATGTTTTAAGTGATGGGTATATTGTGGATTTCATCAATGATGCTACTGAAAGTTATTATGAGAGAGGGAAATATGGTTATATGCATCTTAATAATATCAAGTTTCCCCTCTTCATGTTGAGAATCTTGAAGTTACTCGTGTTTTATCCTCTTATGCTTGTTACTTTGTTCTTCATGAATTCATTTGTGTACAAGATTCCTCTGCATAGGAAGCATGTTAGGCTTAAATGTGTTTTGAATTTGCCTCTTGAAGCTCTCTTTTGCTTCAAATACTATTTCTTGCGAGTGCATCATCAAAACTGCTGAGCCCATCTTAATGGCTATAAAGAAAGAACTTCTTGGGAGATAACCCATGTGTTTATTTGGCTACAGTACTTTGTTTTATATTTGTGTCTTGGAAGTTGTTTACTACTGTAGCAACCTCTCCTTATCTTAGTTTTGTGTTTCGTTGTGCCAAGTAAAGTCGTTGATAGTAAGGTTCATACTAGATTTGGATTACTGCGCAGAAACAGATTTCTTTGCTGTTACGAATCTGGGCAAAATTCTCTGTAGGTAACTCAGAAAATTATGCCAATTTACGTGAGTGATCCTCAGATATGTACGCAACTTTCATTCAATTTGAGCATTTTCATTTGAGCAAGTCTGGTGCCTCAATAAAATTCGTCTTTACGGACTGTTCTGTTTTGACAGATTCTGCCTTTTATTTCGCATTGCTTCTTTTGCTATATGGGATGGATTTCTTTGTTCCATTGACTTCCAGTAGCCTTGAGCAATGTCCAGAAGTGTTAAGAATGATTGTGTCACCTCTGAACATGTGAGTTTTTGATTATACACTAAACCTCTAATGAGTTGTTTCGAGTTTGGTGTGGAGGAAGTTTTCAAGGGTCAAGAGAGGAGGATGATATACTATGATCAAGGAGAGTGAAAGCTCTAAGCTTGGGGATGTCCCGGTGGTTCATCCCTGCATATTTCAAGAAGACTCAAGCATCTAAGCTTGGGGATGCCCAAGGCATCCCCTTCTTCATCGACAAAATTATCAGGTTCCTCCCCTGAAACTATATTTTTATTCCATCACATCTTATGTGCTTTACTTGGAGCGTCGGTTTGTTTTTTGTTTTTGTTTTGTTTGAATAAAATGGATCCTAGCATTCACTGTGTGGGAGAGAGACACGCTCCGCTGTTGCATATGGACAAGTATGTCCTTAGGCTTTACTCATAATATTCATGGCGAAGTTTCTTCTTCGTTAAATTGTTATATGGTTGGAATTGGAAAATGCTACATGTAGTAATTGCTATAATGTCTTGGGTAATGTGATACTTGGCAATTTTTGTGCTCATGTTTAAGCTCTTGCATCATATACTTTGCACCCACTAATGAAGAAATACATAGAGCTTGCTAAAATTTGGTTTGCATAATTGGTCCCTCTAAAGTCTAGATAATTTCTAGTATTGAGTTTGAACAACAAGGAAGACGGTGTAGAGTCTTATAATGTTTACAATATGTCTTTTATGTGAGTTTTGCTGCACCGCTTCATCCTTGTGTTTGTTTCAAATAAGCCTTGCTAGCCTAAACCTTGTATCGAGAGGGAATACTTCTCATGCATCCAAAATCCTTGAGCCAACCACTATGCCATTTGTGTCCACCATACCTACCTACTACATGGTATTTCTCCGCCATTCCAAAGTAAATTGCTTGAGTGCTACCTTTAAACAATTCAAAATTTATGACCTCTGATTTGTGTCAATGTTTTATAGCTCATGAGGAAGTATGTGGTGTTTATCTTTCAATCTTGTTGGGCAACTTTCACCAATGGACTAGTGGCTTCATCCGCTTATCCAATAATTTTGCAAAAAGAGCTGGCAATGGGATTCCCAGTCCCAAATTAATCAAACTAAATAGACACTCCTCCATGGTATGAGATTGTTGGCAGGCACCCGAGGATTCGGTTAGCCATGGTTTGTGAAAGAAAGGTTGGAAGGAGTGCCACCCAAAAATGAAAATAATTCATGGGAGCCGCTCTTTGAAGGTTTGTCTGGCAAGGGGGTTAGAGTGCCCATTACCATTCATTGACAACAACATACACCTCTCAAAACTTTATTTTTATGCTCTCTATATGTTTTCAAAATCAAAGCTCTAGCACAAATATAGCAATCGATGCTTTCCTCTTTGAAGGACCATTCTTTTACTTTTATGTTGAGTCAGTTCACCTATTTCTCTCCACCTCAAGAAGCAAACACTTGTGTGAACTGTGCATTGATTCCTACATACTTGCATATTGCACTTATTATATTGATTTGCATTGACAACTATCCATGAGATATACATGTTATAAGTTGAAAGCAACCGCTGAAACTTAATCTTCCTTTGTGTTGCTTCAATGCTTCTACTTTGAATTATTGCTTTATGAGTTAACTCTTATGCAAGACTTATTGATGCTTGTCTTGAAGTACTATTCATGAAAAGTCTTTGCTATATGATTCAGTTTTTTACTCATGTCATTTACATTGTTTTGATCGCTGCATTCACTACATATGCTTTACAATAGTATGATCAAGGTTATGATGGCATGTCACTCCAAAAATTATCTTTGTTTATCGTTTACCTGCTCGGGACGAGCAGAAACTAAGCTTGGGGATGCTGATACGTCTCCGACGTATCGATAATTTCTTATGTTCCATGCCACATTATTGATGATATCTACATGTTTTATGCACACTTTATGTCATATTTATGCGTTTTCCGGAACTAACCTATTGACGAGATGCCGAAGGGCCAGTTCCTGTTTTCTGCTGTTTTTGGTTTCAGAAATCCTAGTAAGGAAATATTCTCGGAATTGGATGAAATCAACGCCCAGGGTCCTATTTTGCCCGGAAGCATCCAGAACACCCGAGAGTCGCCAGAGGGGGGCCACAGGGGCCCCAGATGATAGGCCAGCGTGGCCCAGGCCCTGGCCGTGCCGCCTTATGGTGTCGTCGCCTCGTTGACCTCCTGACGCCGCCTCTTCGCCTATTTAAGCCCCCTCGACCTAAAACCTCGAGACGAAAAAAGCCACGGTACGAGAAACCTTCCAGAGCCGCCGCCATCGCGAAGCCAAGATCTGGGGGACAGGAGTCTCTGTTCCGGCACGCCGCCGGGACGGGGAAGTGCCCCCGGAAGGCTCCTCCATCGACACCACCGCCATCTCCATCACCGCTGCTGTCTCCCATGAGGAGGGAGTAGTTCTCCATCGAGGCTCGGGGTTGTACCGGTAGCTATGTGGTTCATCTCTCTCCTATGTACTTCAATACAATAATCTCATGAGCTGCCTTACATGATTGAGATTCATATGATGATGCTTGTAATCTAGATGTCGTTATGCTAGTCAAGTGGGTTTTACTTATGTGATCTCCGGAGACTCCTTGTCCCACGTGTGTAAAGGTGACAGTGTGTGCACCGTGTGGGTCTCTTAGGCTATATTTCACAGAATACTTATTCACTGTTATGAATGGCATAGTGAAGTGCTTATTTATATCTCTTTATGATTGCAATGTGTTTGTATCACAATTTATTTGCATGCTACTCTAGTGATGTTATTAAAGTAGTTTTATTCCTCCTGCACGGTGTAATGGTGACAGTGTGTGCATCCGTGTTAGTACTTGGCGTAGGCTATGATTATAATCTCTTGTAGATTATGAAGTTAACTATTGCTATGATGGTATTGATGTGATCTATTCCCCCTACATAGTGTGAAGGTGACAGTGTGCATGCTATGTTAGTACTTGGTTTGGTTATGTTGATCTGTCATGCACTCTAAGGTTATTTAAATATGAACATTGAATTGTGGAGCTTGTTAACTCCGGCATTGAGGGTTCGTGTAATCCTACGCAATGGTGTTCATCATCCAACAAGAGGGTGTAGAGTATGCATTTATCTATTCTGTTATGTGATCAAAGTTGAGAGTGTCCACTAGTAAAAGTATGATCCCTAGGCCTTGTTCCTAAATACTGCTATCGCTGCTTGTTTCCTGTTTTACTGCGTTACTACTGCTGCGTTACTACTGCTTGTTTACTGTCCTGGGCAAAGCACTTTTCTGGTGCCGTTGCTACTGCTACTATTTATTCATACCACCTGTATTTCACTATCTCTTCGCCGAACTAGTGCACCTATTAGGTGTGTTGGGGACACAAGAGACTTCTTGCTTTGTGGTTGCAGGGTTGCTTGAGAGGGATATCTTTGACCTCTTCCTCCCTGAGTTCGATAAACCTGGGTGATCCACTTAAGGGAAACTTGCTGCTGTTCTACAAACCTCTGCTCTTGGAGGCCCAACACTGTCTACAAGAATAGAAGCACCCGTAGACATCACCGAGGAAACCCGAAAATCTGATACCAAGATGATATGGGGTGGCCCGATCTTCTCAGTAAGCAACGATGGTGTTGATGATCACGGGGTGATAGCAGTGGAGGAACACGATGATGTAGTGGATGATAACTTGTATGACGCAACGAGATCTCTCGATTGGTCCCTGTCGCCAATGCAACAGCTCTCAACCCTGCAAGATATTCGCAACTCCACACACTTGCGCATGTAGCCACCGACAACGAAGCGGTAAGTTGCAACCTTCTAATTCCCAATGGAACAGCAGATCACACAAGACTTTCAGATCTACACAATATCAAGCAATATGGTGTAGGGATTCAATAGTTTTGCTAAAGCAAACAACTAAGAACTAGGGTTTATCTTAAACGTGGTCTAAAGCAGCTAGGGGGCATCCTGGGCACTTATATAGGCGTTCGGGACGACTTCTGGTCGAAAAGATACAAGAATAACCGACCCAGAATAGATCTGGTCGAGACAGACTTGGACACGGCCGGTCTAGAGGCCGGTCGACTGGGCCTGGGACCGGGCTGGCCAGTTCAAACCGGGCCAGGGACCGGGTTCCAACCGGGCTCGGGAATTGTGGCACAGTAACGTCCCCGGTTGGCATCAGCGTGGCGCCCTGTTGGCGCCGGGGTGGATCCGGCCTGCCGCCCGGTCGGACCGGGCCAGGGACCGAGCGCACCGGCGTGGCGGCCGGTGATGTCTACGCACGCTTCTATTCCTGTAGACAGTGTTGGGCCTCCAAGAGCAGAGGTTTGTAGAACAGCAGCAAGTTTCCCTTAAGTGAATCACCCAAGGTTTATCGAACTCAGGGAGGTAGAGGTCAAAGATATCCCTCTCAAGCAACCCTGCAATTACGATACAAGAAGCAACCCTGCAATTACGATACACTTGTCAGATGTATAGGTGCACTAGTTCGGTGAAGAGATAGTAAAATGCAAGTGATATGGATGAATATGAGTGGTAATAATAATCTGAAATAAATATGGCAGCAAGTAAACATGCAGTAGAACAGTAAATAAATGGTGATTCGATATTTGGAAACAAGGCCTAGGGATCCTACTTTCACTAGTGGACACTCTCAACAATGATCACATAATAAAACTACTCTACACTCTCTTGTTGGATAACAAACACCATTCATTGTGTAGGGCTATAAAAGCACACCTCAAGCCGGAGTAAACAAGCTCCACAACATCCGGAGTTCATATTAAAGTAACCTCTAGAGTGCATAATAGACCATTGCAATTTAGACCGAGTACTAACATAGCATACACACTATCACCAATAGCTATGAAAGGGGGAATAGATCGCATCAATACTATCATAGTAATAGTTAACTTCATAATCTACAAGAGATTATAATCATAACCTATGCCAAGTACTACATGATGCACACACTGTCAACATTACATCATGGAGGAGGAATAGAATACTTTAATAACATCACTAGAGTAGCACATAGATTAATAGTGATACAAAGCTCATGATCACATAAAGATCACATGGGAGAGAGAGATGAACCACATAGCTACCGGTAGAGCCCTCAGCCTCGGGGGAGAACTACTCCCTCCTCATCATGGGAGACAGCAATGGCGATGAAGATGGCGGTGGTGTCGATGGAGATGACTCCGGGGGCAATTCCCCGTCCCGGCGGCGTGCCGGAACAGAGACTTCAGTCCCCCGAATTGGAGTTTCGCGATGGCGGCGGCGCCCCTGGAGTCTTTCTGGAGTTTCATCAATTCGTGTAGGGTTTTCACGTCACGAGAGATTATATAGGCGAAGAGGCGGAGTCGGAGGGGCCAGGGGCCCCCCTCCCCATAGGCTGGCGCGGCCAGGGGGCCACCCGCGCCGCCTTATGGTGTGGGTCCCCTGCTACCCTTGTCTCCCCTTCGGACATCTGGAACCTTCCCGGGAAAATAAGGTGTTTGGCTTTTGTTTCGTCGAATTCCGAGAATATTGCCCGAACAGCCTTTCTGGAACCAAAAACAACAGAAAATAGGAACTGCACTGTGGCATCTTGTTAATAGGTTAGTTCCGGAAAATGCATAAAATCATTATAAAGTGTGAGCAAAACATGTAGGTATTGTCATAAAACTAGCATGGACATCAAAAATTATAGATACGTTTGAGACGTATCAAGCATCCCCAAGCTTAGTTCCTACTCGCCCTCGAGTAGGTAAATGATAACAAGGATAATTTCTGAAGTGACATGCTACTATCATAATCTTGATCAATACTATTGTAAAGCATATGAGATGAATGAAGTGATTCAAAGCAATGGTAAATATAATGACTAAACAACTGAATCATATAGCAAAGACTTTTCATGAATAGTACTTTCAAGATAAGCATCAATAAGACTCGCATAGGAGTTAACTCATAAAGCAATAAATTCAAAGTAAAGGCATTGAAGCAACACAAAGGAAGATATAAGTTTCAGCAGTTGCTTTCAACTTTCAACATGTATATCTCATGGATAATTGTCAACACAAAGTAATATGATGAATGCAAATAAGCAAGTATGTAAGAATCAATGCACACAGTTGACATAAGTGTTTGCTTCTAAGATAGAAAGAAGTAGGTAAACTGACTCAACATAAGGTAAAAGAAAGGCCCTTCGCAGAGGGAAGCAGGGATTACTATTTTTGTGCTAGAGCTTTTTATTTTGAAAACATAGAAACAATTTTGTCAACGGTAGTAATAATTCATATGTGTTATGCATAAGACATCCTATAAGTTGCAAGCCTCATGCATCGAATACCAATAGTGCTCACACCTTGTCTTAATTAGCTTGAGTTTCCATGGATTATCATTGCATTACATATGTTTCAACCAAGTGTCACAAAGGGGTACCTCTATGCCGCCTGTACAAAGGTCCAATGAGATAGATCACATTTGATTTCTCGTTTTTGATCGATCTCAACTCGAGGACATCCATACCGGGACAACATAGAAAACAGATAATGGACTCCTCTTTAATGCTTAAGCATTCAACAATAGATAATATTCTCATAAGAGATTGAGGATTAATGTCCAAACTGAAACTTCCACCATGATACATGGCTTTGGTTAGCGGCCCAATGTTCTTCTCTAACAATATGCATACTCAAACCATTTGATCATGATAAATCACCCTTACTTCAGACAAGACGAACATGCATAGCAACTCACATGATATTCAACAAAGGTGTAATAGTTGATGGCGTCTCCAGAAACATGGTTACCGCTCAACAAGCAACTTATAAGAAATAAGATACATAAGCTACATATTCTTTACCACAATAGTTTTTTGGGATTTCTATTTTCGTGCCCCTGGTTCCTTAGTTGTGCTCAGTTTTCCCCAGCCTCTTAACTTTTCCTCAGTTTTCTCCTCCCTCTAGTTTGAAACCCCTCTGACGGGAGGGTTGCCGTCAGGTCAGAGGCCTTACCGTTACCGTTAATCTGACGGGTGGGGCTGCACAGAGGTGGGGCTGCATAGAGGGCAGTTCCTCTCTGACCGTCTCGTGCTGACGGGTAGCCATCCATTTGTCGCTGACGCGTGGGTCGTTTTATTTCCTGATTGTATACGCGGTGCTGCCAATGACAAATGGGGCCGCTCTATAGGGCTGCCGCAGCCAATGACCAGTGGAGTCGTCTATTTTTCAAGAAAATACATATATAACCGCTCTGTGTGGCTGCCGCAGCCAATGACCAGTGGGGTCGTCTATTTTTCAGGAAAATACGTATATTACCGCTATGTGGGGCTGCCGCAGCCAATGACTAGTGGGGTCTTCTATTTATTTAGAGAAAATCATATATTCCCGCTCTGTGGGGCCTCCGCAGCAATGACCACCGGAGTCATCTATTTATTTAGAGAATATCATATAGAGCCGCTTTGTGGGGCCGCCTCAGCCAATGGCAGGTGACTATTTTCGCAGCTTAATCTAAAGGGAATCTAAAGTGAATCTTATACTAAACTTGGTGCTTTCCGACGGTGACCTAGCAGTGGCGGCGAGCATAGCCGTTCTGACCATGCTGATATCGGCATCGTTTGGAGGCTGTGGTGCTCGAATCATGGTGGAAATTGCGATATAATTTTTTAAATGCATAATATAGAGGAAAATAGCTAGATCTCTAAATCGATGCATATGAAGCTACATATATATTCTTGGTCATAATCCCCTTATCTAAAGGGGATGGATGCATGGCTTCACGTCGTCGTCGCTTTCATCGTCAGTATCTTCGTCGTCCGAGTAGTAGTACTTCCTGCACATTGTTCCGTTGAACACCTTCACTGTGAGCACATCATCGCCTTCATATTTGAAGTGTACGAAGCAGCCGAAATCCACACCGTGCGCGATGGAGAAATTCTCCCAACCCTTGTCGAGGTACATCCGGCCTTGACCGTCAAATAGGACCTCCACGGTCCAGAGACGAGGACCACAGTCAGCTGCTCGCAGATACACCTTAGCTGGCTCCTGGCCGTCAAGATAGTCCGCAAACTTTTTTGGGAGTGCCTGCAAAGAGATCGAGCGCCGATCCGTTTGAAATTAAAGGTTTTTTAGAACATGCCCATAATTAATCACATGCATCATATATGTGGGAACGCGGACGTACCTTCTTGACCAAAGGGTCTTCATAGACGATGATGAAGAACTCCTCTATGATCAATGGCAGTGTTGACGGTGGTGGTGGCAATGATGATGATCCACCACCCCGGCCGCCCCTTCCCCTTCCGGTCCGCGTCCGAGACGCGGAAGCCATGGCAATGGATCAAGTGTTTGTGAATGAAGAAGAGAGAGGCAGAACCTATTGACACAAGGGATGGCCGTTGTGGGTGTTTATAAGGGAGAGATGACCGTTGTAGGGGTTTACACAATAAATTAAGGAGAAGGTGACCGTTGTGGGGGTTTACACAATAAATTAAGGAGGACATGATCGTTGTGGGGGTAGTCATCTAGGTTTTGTGTTTAGTCAAACTTCCCTTTAAACTTTGACCACATATATAGGAAAAAGTAGTAGCATTTATGACACTAATTTAGTATCCCGAGATTCGTTTTGAAATGTAGTTTCAAATTATACCAAAATCTCATCATATATTTGACTTAGTACAAAAGCTAAAAGTATACTTATTTGTGGACGGAGGGAGTATATCTCAACAAAAAAGTAATGCGGACTATCTTGACGGAAATGGAACATCGTGATATAGTTTATCATTTTACCGTGAAAAGTAATGCCTATAAGAAATGGTAATTCATGATAGTTTATCATTTTACCGTAATGGCTACAAGAAATCGGTGATTGTTCATCATTTTTTGCGTGGAAAGTAATGGCTACAAGAAATGGGTGATGGTGTATCATTTTTTGCGTGGAAAGTAATGGCTACAACAAATTGGTGATGTTGTATCATTTTTTGCGTGAAAAGTAATGGCTACAACAAATGGGTGAAAAGTACAAATCGGTGATGGTTTATCATTTTTTGCGTGAAAAATAATACCTAAAGGAGTTTATAATTTAGCTCGTGAAAAATAATACAGAAAACCAAACTTTAGCGTACTGGGTAACCGCCCTTTAGCATACATAGAGGGTGGAAGCTAACCGCCGACAGAGAGAGAGAGAGAGGGTGTTGGCCCCGACCAGAGAGAGATAGGGGTTATCCTGCCCGTTAAATCATACGATCAACGGTCGGCGGGCACGATCCGCGTGACATGGGCTAGACCAATTAGGGCAATGTTGGGCGTCTGTGAGAATTTGTGAAGGGAGAGGGCAAAACTGAGTAGTATCAAGAAACCAAGGGCAAGTGAGTAGTAAACAGACTAAGGGATTCAAATATGAGATTTAAAAAATGAAAAATGCGTGTTTTGTACAATGAAACCCATCTTGTCCTACCTCAAACTATTTGCAATACAAATATACATGAGTGTGAAAATTATGGCCTCATTCAGACAAAGTATGTTTTGGGGAAAGCTGTTTTGGGTAGGGCTTATTGTGGAAAACCATGCACCTTCATAGCTACTAGGTGATTTGAGAAGTGGCAATTTGTGGTAAAACTTGATTTATCTATGATTTATCTATGATTTGAGAAGTGGCAACTTGTGGTAAACACTCCATGAGTAAGTTCCACTCTTTTTCGGAATTTTTAGCACATTAAATAACTCATTTAATTGGTTAATCCCATTGTTGACTCTCTGTTGACCAGACACTTGAGGGTAAAACTGAGTATACTGCACTAGCCAGTATTAGCACCCAAGGGGAAAACTGAGCACACAAAAAATGCTAGTATATGACTCGAGGGTATACCTGAGTATATCTAAATTTCCAAGGTTAGACTCGAGGACGTGTGTTGCGGTGCAGAAGTGGAAGACGTGCCATTGTTGATGCGTGTCGCGGTGCAAACGTGCACTAGTGGACGCGTAGGACGCGGGTCGCATTTAGGACGCCTAAGCTCCTCTCTCCCTTCCTCTGCACACAGTACGTCTCATTCTCGCTCACGCACGAAACCATGCCTGTCACGTCCCATCAACTTCTCCAAATCGAAGGAAAAACCCCAACCGCCGTACGAGCCCTGCCGGCGATGGAGAAGAAGAATGCGCCGGCGGCCATCGCCCCCGAGCCCGTCGCCTCCGAGCCCGTCGCATCCGAGCCCGTCGCCGCCGAGCCCGTCGCTTCCGAGCCCGTCACCTCCGAGCCCGTCGCCGCCGAGCCCGTCGCCTCCGAGCCCGTCGCCGCCGAGCCCGTCGCCTCCGAGCCCGTCGCCTCCGAGCCTGTCGCCTCCGAGCCCATCGCCTCCAAGCCCGTCGCCGCCGAGCCCGTCGCCTCCGAGGGCGGCACATCCAAGCGCGGCGCCTCCGTGAGCTGGGCCTCTCTCATGGGTGACGGACCACTTCACAAGATCGGTGAATGCTTACTGGTGAATGAGGAGTACGTGGACGCCTACTCTGCTATGAGGCAAGTCTGTAGAAATTGGCGCTCAGGTTTACCTGAGCCCGACGTGCACCTGCACGAATGGATCATGGTAGACCACGCCCTTCCACGCGCCGCTGAGTTCACCTTCCTCCAACTCGGCACATCCCGCTACGTCACCATAGATCTATCAGAAGTCCGTGCAAGGTTCAAATTCCTTCAAATTCCTCCATATCTATAGGGTTAATCTATTCTTATTTTCAATCTTAGTGCTGAATGTTATCGTCATCAATATATTTTAGATACTACTTCATCGGCTTTTGCCTTGGTGTCATCGTGCTTGCCCAGAAGAACCAGCCACACAAGATACGGCTTCTGAACCCACTCACAAAGGCATCGAACACTATGTTTGAGGCGCAGATGCCATCTGTTTTTCTGAATTCAGTCGCTGTAATCAAATCCCCGACTATGGTCTTCGTTTGCTCACATTACCCGAACGAAATTAGTTGGGTCGATGAGAGCACTCCAACTAAGGATATATATGAAGATTGGGGAGATGGTAGTTTTTCGATGGAGAACCATGGTTTGCGTTGCATTACCCCATTCAATGGTGAACTGTATGCAATAGCTGTGGATAATTTTGAGTCCGGAAGAATAGTGTGCACCAATGTACAGTTGCAGTAGCGCGCGAGCACTGTCAAGATGGAGACACTAATTTCATTTCCACAACTTGGAAATGACAAGTTCTATCTTGTGAAGTCGGATGGTGATCTGCTGCTTGTGTTGTTGGACAACATGCTTTTGGAGGACCAACCATTGGTGTACCGTGTGGACACTCAGAGCCGCTCTCTCCATCCGGTCAGTAACATTGGCAGTCATGCCTTCTTCGTGCATTATATCCGGTGTATCTCCATCGACACCAGAGTGCACCCGACACTTCTACCTGGCTGCATCTACTACGCCGATTTGGGTTATATCAGAGAGTACATTCATGATACAAAGGCCTGGGATGAGTGGCCACGATATGTGGATAGAATGGGAAACTACGGTCTGAGAAATGAACACAGGCCATACCGTCTGGAGGTGTTGACCACCAAAACCCACCGGCGAGTAGCGACGGGCAACACGTAGAGCCGGGAGGCTCCCAGAACTGCGGTTGGCCCTGGTCCCTCGTGCGACGGCCCGCAAAGCTCCGGCACGCACGTCCGATGCTGGTGCAAGGGCGTGCCACCTGACCTATACCTGGTCAGGAAGGTGATGGATTGCTTCGCTTAGTTTCCTGCATGGCATACACGTAAACATTAAATACGAGCCTCGATCGGCTCTCAGGTTGTCCTGTGAATCGGCTCAAGGAGCCGATCCACCCATGATTCGTATTAGATCTACGATAACATGGTGGTCCTGCTTGATCAATATTGAGTTAAAACGACCTACGACGATTTAGGGTTTTCACCACATAACCAGAACGTCCTACACGTAATTGAGCCTGGCAGCCGCGCAAGATGATAATAAACCAGCCCTAGATAAGGCCTAAAAACCAACATGGAGTTGATTCCCGGAACATCTTCTCTAGGGCTAGGAAACTACACCCTATGTACTACTGGATCCTTCAACCCGTTTGCAAGGCCTAACTATGTAGATATTAAACTAACCCTTGAAGAACAAGGAGCAATCATAACAGATCAGATCTACTAAATAAGGATCAAGCAAGGTGCTGCCCTTACACCTAAGACAGGTGTAAAGGCAGCTAGACGTCTAAGGATAGCATAGATAAAAGCATATATCAAGGTAAAACAATGCTAATCTTAACACGTCTACGATAACTACGTTGCTCGCCATCAACAAGGCTTCAGCACGAGCAACGCCTGAACAACGAATAAACTCGATACTGCCTAGATCGTGAGATGCGATCTAGGCAGCATGGTGCTTACCCGGAAGAAACCCTCGAAACAAGGGGTGGCGGTGCGCCTAGATTGGTTTGTTGTGAACGTGATTGTCCTCCTTCTCAATAACCCTAGATACATATTTATAGTCCGTAGACTCTCTAACGTGGGAATAATCCCAACCGTGCACGAGCTAAACTCCTTTAACCCTAACCGACACGTATCCTACTATATTTACAGATACACGGGCAATTTAGCCCAAACTCTTGTACAAGGCCGATTCATGCATATTTTCCATGTATATTCTCCAAGCCCATCTTAATCACGGCCCACCTCTGATCCGGTTAAATTCTGGTGATAACACATGCCCCCTGGTTTTGGCAATGATAATTCCAAAACCACTCTGCCTTTTCTTCGTCGGGTCACGTCGTGGCAGGGCAAAACCGTCGCAGTATCCTTCATCATGATGCCTTGCCTTCTCAACTTCTCCGCGTGATTTGACAGTTTTTTTTTCTTTTGGCACCACTTCCTCGGAAACTGCTGTGGCATTAAATCCACTATATCCCCTTTTATTTAACCGCGCCGAACAGTTCGCCTCTTCATCCCCTTGCTCTGTTCTAGCCATCGGCACCAGAAATTCCCCTTCTCCTGTAGCAATGTCGTCCTCTTCCTCCTCCTCCGCCTCGTCGGATCTTTCCTCCCAATCCTTTTCTTCCTCATCTTCCTCCTCCCGCGACCCCACGCCGGAGTGGGATCTGACGGCGGCACACAACCAGCGCGCCCCAGAAGAATGGGACCAGGAGGACCACAACTCCTCCGTCTGGTCTGAGGACGACAAGTCCTTGACCAGCGGAGACGAGGACCTCCAGTTCCTTGCCGATGGGGAACTGGAGGCGGGGAGCGAGGACGACTCGTTCTCCTGGGACGACTACACTTCCTCCGAGGAGGAGGAAGAAGAAGAGGATGACGACTCCCTCGAAGACTACCCGCCGGCGAAGCGCTTCCGGGCCGGGTCAGATGATGATGACGACGATGACGACGACGAGGAGGAGGAGGCTCCCAATGAGGGCTATGGGAGCAGCGACGAGGAGCCCGCCGGCAGCAGCGCCGACGAGAGCTCCGATGGCGACGATGAGGGCAGCGACGGCCCATAGAGTAGGATTAGTAGTAGTAGATTGGTCAATAGACCTTTCTTTTGTTCTTCCTCCCTTGAGCAATCGGCTCTTTCTTTGTAAGAAATCCCTTCTATTAATGAAGAAAATGTTCCTATGTTGTTCTTGTTTCGCCTCAATTTTGCCGATTGCCAGAGTAAGTTAACGTGTAAAGAGCCGATGGCAGCGCATCGACTTTTTCCATAACACGCGATTAAGGCCAAATTAGTTGCCTATTTGCACGGTAACCTGCAATCTTATCAGATCCCCCAAATTGCCGTTCAAACAGGTCCAATCCACGTCTACGCCAACCTTAGATTTCAAGCATACAGATTCGACTCCTCAGCAAATTCAATGGGAAAATTATCCCAAATGCCACGATCTCGCCTGAAACTGATCTGTAACTGCTCAATCGAACTTGTTCCTCTAGAGTCGATGACTATGCATCGGCTTTTTATTATTCTGAAGTCGATGTTCGTGCATCGGCTGTACTGGTATCCATGTTTCTAAAGTCGATGTCTGTGCATCGGCTGTGAGTTGCATATAATTTTTTTTTACTGGCTGATTTTATGCATCGGCCCCCATGTTTCACTGTTCGTCATCCCACATGCTTGGGAAATACTTCTTGAGATGTTGACCATTGACAGCTACTGGGAATTTAACACCGTTCAGCTGCACAAGCATGTATGCATTACCCTTCAAAACCTGGTCGACTGTGTACGGACCATGCCAATTAGGAGACCATTTGCCATATGCTTTATCCTTAGTCCCTAATGGAAACACGGCTTCCCATACCAAATCACCAACCTGAAACTCCTTTGGTCTCACCTTCTTATTGTATGCGCGAGCTACCTTGGCTTTGTTCTCTTTAATCTTTTCCAACGACCAAAGTCTGAGTTCCGTTGCATCCACAATAGTATCACTCATCAGGGCTGCATATTCTTCAGCTGTTAGATCATTCTGAAACATGACACGTCTCGATCCAGCCATAATTTCCCAAGGCAATACGACTTCCTGCCCATAGACCAGCTGATATGGCAAAGTCTTTATAGCTCCATGGCATGACATGCGATAGGCCCACAAAGCTTCCCACAATACCTCATGCCAACCCCTAGGGTTCTCGTCAATTTTCCTCTTAATCAGCTTTATAAGGCTCTGGTTGGACGCTTCAGCTTGCCCGTTGGCTTGAGCATAGTATGGAGATGATCGGATCAGCTTAATTCCCATATCGTCGCAGAACTTTCTGAATTCTTTAGAGGTGAAGACCGAACCTCCATCGGTCGTGATGGTTTGGGGAATCCCGAACCTATGAATGACGTGTTCCTTCACAAATTTGATAACATCTTCCGATTTTACTTTCTTCATAGGGACGGCCTCCACCCATTTAGTGAAGTAATCGGTAATGGCCAAAATCCACTCGTGGCCTTTGCTCGATGCAGGATGGATTTTACCGATCATATCCATGCCCCAACCTCGAAATGGCCAAGGCTTGATGATGGGATTTATTGCCGATGCGGGTACCATCTGAGTCTTCCCGAACATCTGACACGCTTGGCATCCTTTGTAGTAATTGAAACAGTCCTCAAGCATGGTGGGACAGTAAAACCCTGATCGCCTGATCAGCCACTTCATCTTATGAGCCGATTGGTGAGTTCCACATGCGCCTTCATGCACCTCGTGTAAGAGCCGATTAGACTCGGTTGGTCCCAGGCACTTGAGCAGTAACCCTTCTAACGTCCTGTAGAACATGTCATCTCCTATGAGGACATACTTCATGGCCTTGTACCTTATCCGTTTAGGTGCCCCCCGAGCCGGATCCTTCAAGTAATTGAAGATATCGGCTCTGTAGTCATCCAACGAACTGTACCTGAACATCGGCTCCGTCAGGACCAATGTCGATTTTTTCTAGCTCATCAGCCGATGTAAATCCATACCCTAGCTTTCCGTCTCCTGTTAGATCGATGCTCAACACAGGCAAAACGTATGGCGAGGATAATATGGGCCGATTTCTGGAATCGGCCCCCATTTTGATTGCATTGCTCAATGAAGGTTTACATCTCGTTCGTTCTCTACTACGACTACGTGACATGCTTGAGACAAGATCATCACTTTTCATTTTTTGGGGCCGATCGCATGGATCGGCCTTGCCACGTACGTCCATAGTCTTTGCTCTTGTTACACAGTCAGGCTGGTGGATAAGACCAGCCTCACCCCATTTTTTGTCACGTCGATGCACTCACAGTCGTCCAAAGTGACTCCAGAGAGTGGCTCTTGACCTGCCGCCTCCCAAACGTTCATGCCAGCCGTTGAGATCTCGGCCGAGTCATCTGCATGGACAATCTCTACTTCATCTCCATCCCACTGTATTAAGCATTGATGCATCGTGGATGGAATGCAGCAGTTGGCGTGAATCCAATCTCTCCCTAGCAGGACAGCGTAGGTGCTCTTGCTATCGACGATGAAGAATGTCGTAGGGATGGTTTTCCTTCCTACGGTCAAATCCACGTTCAGAACACCTTGTGCCTCTGATGCTTGGCCGTTGAAATCGCTCAATGTGACGTTGGTCTTGATCAGATCCGAGCTAGAGCGTCCCAACCGACGTAGCATGGCGTATGGCATGATGTTGACTGCCGCTCCGGTATCAACCAGCATCTTGTTGACAGGCTGCCCATTGATATAACCTCGTAAGTACAGGGCCTTCAGGTGTCTGTAGCTCCTTTCACGTGGCTTCTCAAAGATAACTGGCCGTGGGCTGCAGTCAAGTTGTGCCACAGGTGCCTCTTCTGTTCCAGGAGCACAAAACTCCGCCGGAAGGATGAACACCATGTTTGTGCCAGCCGATGTCTCATCATCGGCTTTCTTTTGTTTGGGGCGCCACTCTTTCTTCTGTGGTCGACCCTCCTCGTCCAGAGCTCGCTGAAGTTTTGCGGCTAGATCAGGCCGCGCTTTCCTCAACGTATGCAGGTATAATCTTTCGGCTTCCTCCAAGCAACGTAGTCGTTGAACCCTACGTTTTTGGGAGTGGCTGAGTCCATCAGGGCACCACCTTGGACAGTGGTGTTTATCTTCTTCTTCCTCTTCTTCTTCGTCTTCTAACTCCTCGAGATCTTCCACCCGAGAGGACTCAGCTTGCTTGTTCCGAGATGGGAGAGGCCCTAGACGCTTGAACACTGACACGTCTCCTGCGTCCCTCTTCTTCTGTCTACACTCTGGACAGTTGCCGATTGTAGGCAATCGGCTCATTCCTGAATCCCAGCAATGCTTGAAGAAAGGACAATCCCAGTGCTTGTCCACGTCGTCCTGTTCTCTTGACTTTTCCTTGGCATGGCGCTCATATCTTTCATCGTCTCGATCATGCCGACGATATTTCCTGTTGTCCCTGCTAGACCGACGATCTCTTTCGTTGTCGTCGTTGTATCGCCGGTGTTGGTCGTACTGACGCTCATATTTGTTGAGGAGATGATCAGAGAGGGGTCGCTGATATCGCACATTCTTCACTTCTCCCTCTGTGATGTAGCGCTTGCCATCGTGTCGGGGCCGGTCGCGTGGAACGGCCTCCTCTTTGTCCTTGCCACGAGAGCGGCTGCCCTCGTCTCTATCCTTACCAGGGTGGTGCACAGGCCCGACCATGTTAATGCTGAACGAGAAACCTGGCTGGCACCTCCCCGGGTAAGCGTACTCCACCATGTTAACGGCGGGGAAGGGGTGTGTGTCGACTTTCATGGCGTACTGGCTAAAAATTAGATGGCCTTGTTCTATCGCCATTTGGACCTGCTGACGCCACACCCTGCAGTCGTTGGTGGTATGGGTGAACGTATTATGCCACTTGCAGTATGGCTTTCCGTTCAGCTCTTGCGCCGTAGGGATTTTATGGCCTTCGGGTAACTTTAGCTGCTTCTCCTTGAGTAAGAGGTCGAAAATTTGCTCAGCTTTGCTTACGTCGAAGTCAAACCCTCTTGGAGGACCTTGTGGCTTAACCCACTTGCAGGACACGGGGCTTGCCCCCCGAGCCCATTCAGCCACCGCTACCTCCTGATCTCCAGCAGAGTCTTCACCTTCCTCTGTCTCAACCAGGACTACTGCGCGCTTGAACTTGTCCTGGTACAACTCTGGGTGGTGCTGTTCATATAATGACAGTTTCTGAACCATATGCGCCAGTGAAGCGTACTCTTCTTGGGAAGCCATATCCTTGATCGGCGATGCGAGACCCACCACCGCCAGCTCGACTGCTTCCTTTTCAGTCAAACGAGCCGAATAGCATCGGTTCCTGATGGTCCTGAAGCGCTGGATGTATTCTGACACTGTTTCTCCGCGCTTCTGTCGTACTTGTGCTAGATCGGCAATGCCAGCCTCGGAAGCCTCTGAGTGGTACTGCATGTGGAACTGTTCTTCCATCTGCTTCCAAGTCCGGATTGAATCTGGTGGCAGCGAGGTGTACCACCCGAAAGCCGATCCTGTGAGGGACTGTGCGAAGAACCTCACACGTAATGGGTCTGATGCTGAGATCGTGCCCAACTGTGCCAAATATCGGCTCACATGCTCGATTGAGCTGGAGCCCTCTGACCCGCTAAACTTGGAGAATTCAGGGAGCCGATATTTGGGTGGTAGTGGGATCAAATCGTACTCGTTGGGGTACGGCTTGAAATAGCCGATTGCCCTCCTTTTCGGCACCATGCCGAACTGGTCTCTCAAGATTGCACTAATCTGATCCACGGTGCTAGCTGCAGGAGTCGAGCTTTGAAGATTTGCTGGAGTGGCATACTTAGCTAGCCACGCCTGCTTCTCAAGATCTGAGCTAGCTGCAGGAGTCGAGCTTTGAAGGTTCGTTGGAGTGGCATACTTAGCTAGCCACGCCTGCTTCTCAAGATCTGATCCAGAAGCCCCTCCTGCTGTTCCAGAAATCCCTGCTGTTGTAGTCTGGTTCGTGCGTGCCCAGTTACTGCAGTCTGGCACATATGTGCACATGTATCCGTGCGGGATCTCCTTAGGTGCTTCATACAAGAACTGGTAATCACTAGGATCGCCACCGATCTTGTAAACGACGTATGCCGGTGAGCTCAGCACCTCTGGTGCTGCCAGCGCGAACGGCAGCTGTGGTCTGGTCTGGAGTGGTATCTCTCCTTGGTGAGTCCCTAGAGCAGGTCCTGATGGAGAGTACTGATGCTTCATGATTTCCTGGACCACGCGAAGCGCGACACGCTCCAAGGTGTTCACCAGGCTCTCAGAATGGCGGTGTAGCGAATGCGCTACCATGTGATTCACCTCCTGACGCAGAGACCTGGTGCGTTCTTCTGAAGGAGTAGACAGATCCACTCCATCGAGAGCGCCTTTAGGCGAGAACCCTTTCCACCTGATGCCGTGTGAGCGGGTCCTCTGGAAAGAGCCGATGAGGTCGGCTTCGAAGAGAGCTTTGACGTCGTCATACTTCTTCTTGAGCTCCTCAGTCAGATCTTCGTACGTGACTGGATCTTCCGCCATCTCTGATGTGGAGGATGATGCAGTTGATGTCGATGACTGTCCCACCGGGCGTGCCAGAATGTGTTGACCATCAAAACCCACCGGCGAGTAGCGACGGGCAACACGTAGAGCCGGGAGGCTCCCAGAACTGCGGTTGGCCCTGGTCCCTCGTGCGACGGCCCGCAAAGCTCCGGCACGCACGTCCGATGCTGGTGCAAGGGCGTGCCACCTGACCTATACCTGGTCAGGAAGGTGATGGATTGCTTCGCTTAGTTTCCTGCATGGCATACACGTAAACATTAAATACGAGCCTCGATCGGCTCTCAGGTTGTCCTGTGAATCGGCTCAAGGAGCCGATCCACCCATGATTCGTATTAGATCTACGATAACATGGTGGTCCTGCTTGATCAATATTGAGTTAAAATGACCTACGACGATTTAGGGTTTTCACCACATAACCGGAACGTCCTACACGTAATTGAGCCTGGCAGCCGCGCAAGATGATAATAAACCAGCCCTAGATAAGGCCTAAAAACCAACATGGAGTTGATTCCCGGAACATCTTCTCTAGGGCTAGGAAACTACACCCTACGTACTACTGGATCCTTCAACCCGTTTGCAAGGCCTAACTATGTAGATATTAAACTAACCCTTGAAGAACAAGGAGCAATCATAACAGATCGGATCTACTAAACAAGGATCAAGCAAGGTGCTGCCCTTACACCTAAGACAGGTGTAAAGGCAGCTAGACGTCTAAGGATAGCATAGATAAAAGCATATATCAAGGTAAAACAATGCTAATATTAACACGTCTACGATAACTACGTTGCTCGCCATCAACAAGGCTTCAGCACGAGCAACGCCTGAGCAACGAATAAACTCGATACTGCCTAGATCGTGAGATGCGATCTAGGCAGCATGGTGCTTAACCGGAAGAAACCCTCGAAACAAGGGGTGGCGATGCGCCTAGATTGGTTTGTTGTGAATGTGATTGTCCTCCTTCTCAATAACCCTAGATACATATTTATAGTACGTAGACTCTCTAACGTGGGAATAATCCCAACCGTGCACGAGCTAAACTCTTTTAACCCTAACCGACATGTATCCTACTATATTTACAGATACACGGGCAATTTAGCCCAAACTCTTGTACAAGGCCGATTCATGCATATTTTCCATGTATATTCTCCAAGCCCATCTTAATCACGGCCCACCTCTGATTCGGTTAAATTCTGGTGATAACAAGAGGATGTATTGGCCGCACACTGCAGACGAAAGGAGTTCAATGAATATTTCCTTGGGATAATGCACGAATGGGGCGACGAAGAAATATATGAGCAATGAGGAATCTTCTAGCTGGCCATACATTGCGTGCGTCTTGTATTTTTTTCATCTTAGTTTGTCGTGACCATTAACAATGTTATTGGCTGCTTTTGGCTGATGTATGCAGTTTATGTATTATACTTAGTTTTCTGATTATGCTGCTGTGAATTTATCATATACTAGCTTCTAGATTTGCTGCCATATTGGGCACAAAACGAGGGTCAAAAGGCAGAAATAGAAGCTTCTCTAGATTTGATACTAATTTGGTGAAAAAGACAGAGAGAAAGAGGGGAAAAGGTGCTCTTAAAAGGGAAAATGCCAATTTGGGCCGAGAGAGACAAAACTCAGCTCCTGCTCACGTGCAACCAAACGCTATCTCGTCCTGTCCCACGCGGTCCCTTTCTACCAGCTCCACGCGACGAGGACCTGATACGCGTACAACACGCGTCCGTTGGGAACCCCAAGAGGAAGGTGTGATGCGTACAGCGGCAAGTTTTCCCTCAGTATGAAACCAAGGTTTATCGAACCAGTAGGAGCCAAGAAGCACGTTGAAGGTTGATGGCGGCGGGATGTAGTGCGGCGCAACACCAGAGATTCCGGCGCCAACGTGGAACCTGCACAACACAACCAAAGTACTTTGCCCCAACGAAACAGCGAGGTTGTCAATCTCACCGGCTTGCTGTAACAAAGGATTAGATGTATAGTGTGGATGATGATTGTTTGCAGAAACGCAGAACAGTATTGCAGTAGATTGTATTTCAGTATAGAGAATTGGACCGGGGTCCACAGTTCACTAGAGGTGTCTCTCCCATAAGATAAACAGCATGTTGGGTGAACAAATTACAGTTGGGCAATTGACAAATAGAGAGGGCATGACCATGCACATACATATTATGATGAGTATAGTGAGATTTAATTGGGCATTACGACAAAGTACATAGACCGCTATCCAAAGATGCATCTATGCCTAAAAAGTCCACCTTCAGGTTATCATCCGAACCCCCTCCAGTATTAAGTTGCTAACAACAGACAATTGCATTAAGTATTGCGCGTAATGTAATCAGTAACTACATCCTTGAACATAGCACCAATGTTTTATCCCTAGTGGCAACAACACATCCATAATCTTAGAGATTTCTGTCACTTCCCCAGATTCACGGAGACATGAACCCACTATCGAGCATAAATACTCTCTCTTGGAGTTACAAGCATCTACTTGGCCAGAGCATCTACTAGTAACGGAGAGCATGCAAGATCATAAACAACACATAGACATAACTTTGATAATCAACATAACAAGTATTCTCTATTCATCGGATCCCAACAAACGCAACATATAGAATTACAGATAGATGATCTTGATCATGTTAGGCAGCTCACAAGATCCGACAATTAAGCACAATGGGGAGAAGACAACCATCTAGCTACTGCTATGGACCCATAGTCCAGGGGTAGACTACTCACACATCACTCCGGAGGCGACCATGGCGGCGTAGAGTCCTCCGGTAGATGATTCCCCTCTCCGGCAGGGTGCTGGAGGCGATCTCCTGAATCCCCCGAGATGGGATTGGCGGCGGCGGCGTCTCTGGAAGGTTTTCCGTATCGTGGCTCTCGATGCATCGGGGTTTCGCGACGGAGGCTTTAAGTAGGCGGAAGGGCAGGTCAGGAGGCGGCACGAGGGGCCCACACCCTAGGTCGGCGCGGCCAGGGCTTGGGCCGCGCCGCCCTATGGTGTCGCCACCTCGTGGCCCCACTTCGTCTCCTCTTCGGTCTTCTGGAAGCTTCGTGGCAAAATAGGACCCTGGGCGTTGATTTTGTCCAATTCCGAGAATATTTCTTTACTAGGATTTTTGAAACCAAAAACAGCAGAAAACAGCAACTGGCACTTCGGCATCTTGTTAATAGGTTAGTTCCAGAAAATGCATGAATATGACATAAAGTGTGCATAAAACATGTAGATAACATCAATAATGTGGCATGGAACACAAGAAATTATCGATACGTCGGAGACGTATCAGCATCCCCAAGCTTAGTTCTGCTCGTCCCGAGCAGGTAAAACGTTAACAAAGATAATTTCTGGAGTGACATGCCATCATAACCTTGATCATACTATTTGTAAAGCATATGTAGTGAATGCAGCGATCAAAACAATGTATATGACATGAGTAAACAAGTGAATCATAAAGCAAAGACTTTTCATGAATAGTACATCAAGACAAGCATCAATAAGTCTTGCATAAGAGTTAACTCATAAAGCAATAATTCAAAGTAAAGGTATTGAAGCAACACAAAGGAAGATTAAGTTTCAGCGGTTGCTTTCAACTTGTAACATGTATATCTCATGGATATTGTCAACATAGAGTAATATAATAAGTGCAATATGCAAGTATGTAGGAATCAATGCAGTTCACACAAGTGTTTGCTTCTTGAGGTGGAGAGAAATAGGTGAACCGACTCAACAATGAAAGTAAAAAGACTGGTCCTCCATAGAGGAAAAACATCGATTGCTATATTTGTGCTAGAGCTTTGATTTTGAAAACATGAAACAATTTTGTCAACGGTAGTAATAAAGCATATGTATCATGTAAATTATATCTTACAAGTTGCAAGCCTCATGCATAGTATACTAATAGTGCCCGCACCTTGTCCTAATTAGCTTGGACTACCGGATCATCGCAATGCACATGTTTTAACCAAGTGTCACAAAGGGGTACCTCTATGCCGCCTGTACAAAGGTCTAAGGAGAAAGCTCGCATTGGATTTCTCGCTATTGATTATTCTCAACTTAGACATCCATACCGGGACAACATAGACAACAGATAATGGACTCCTCTTTTATGCATAAGCATGTAACAACAATTAATAATTTTCTCATATGAGATTGAGGATATTGTCCAAAACTGAAACTTCCACCATGGATCATGGCTTTAGTTAGCGGCCCAATGTTCTTCTCTAACAATATGCATGCTTAACCATAAGGTGGTAGATCTCTCTTACTTCAGACAAGACGAACATGCATAGCAACTCACATGAAATTCAACAAAGAATAGTTGATGGCGTCCCCAGTGAACATGGTTATCGCACAACAAGCAACTTAATAAGAGATAAAGTGCATAAGTACATATTCAATACCACAATAGTTTTTAAGCTATTTGTCCCATGAGCTATATATTGCAAAGGTGAATGATGGAATTTTAAAGGTAGCACTCAAACAATTTACTTTGGAATGGCGGAGAAATACCATGTAGTAGGTAGGTATGGTGGACACAAATGGCATAGTGGTTGGCTCAAGGATTTTGGATGCATGAGAAGTAATCCCTCTCGATACAAGGTTTAGGCTAGCAAGGCTATTTGAAACAAACACAAGGATGAACCGGTGCAGCAAAACTCACATAAAAGACATATTGTAAACATTATAAGACTCTACACCGTCTTCCTTTTTTTTCAAACTCAATACTAGAAATTATCTAGACCTTAGAGAGACCAAATATGCAAACCAAATTTTAGCATGCTCTATGTATTTCTTCATTAATGGGTGCAAAGTATATGATGCAAGAGCTTAAACATAAGCACAACAATTGCCAAGTATCACATTACCCAAGACATTTATAGCAATTACTACATGTATCATTTTCCAATTCCAACCATATAACAATTTAACGAAGAAGAAACTTCGCCATGAATACTATGAGTAGAGCCTAAGGACATACTTGTCCATATGCTACAGCGGAGCGTGTCTCTCTCCCACAAAGTGAATGCTAGGATCCATTTTATTCAATTAAAACAAAAACAAAAACAAACCGACGCTCCAAGAAAAGCACATAAGATGTGATGAAATAAAAATATAGTTTCAGGGGAGGAACCTGATAATGTTGTCGATGAAGAAGGGGATGCCTTGGGCATCCCCAAGCTTAGACACTTGAGTCTTCTTAGAATATGCAGGGGTGAACCACCGGGGCATCCCCAAGCTTAGAGCTTTCACTCTCCTTGATCATGTTGCATCATACTCCTCTCTTGATCCTTGAAAACTTCCTCCACACCAAACTTAGAACAACTCATTAGAGGGTTAGTGGACAATAAAAATTAACATGTTCAGAGGTGACATAATCATTCTTAACACTTCTGGATATTGCATAAAGCTACTGGACATTAATGGATCAAAGAAATTCATCCAACAGAGCAAAAGAGGCAATGCGAAATAAAAGGCAGAATCTGTCAAAACAGAACAGTTCGTATTGACGAATTTTATCGAGGCACCAGACTTGCTCAAATGAAAATGCTCAAATTGAATGAAAGTTGCGTACATATCTGAGGATCACTCACGTAAATTGGCATAATTTTCTGAGTTACCTACAGAGAAAATATCCCAGATTCGTGACAGCAAAGAAATCTGTTTCTGCGCAGTAATCCAAATCTAGTATGAACTTTACTATCAACGACTTTACTTGGCACAACAAAACACTAAACTAAGATAAGGAGAGGTTGCTACAGTAGTAAACAACTTCCAAGACACAAAAATAAAAACAAAGTACTGTAGTAAAAACCATGGGTTGTCTCCCATAAGCGCTTTTGTTTAACGCCTTTCAGCTAGGCGCAGAAAGTGTGTATCAAGTATTATCAAGAGATGGTGCATCTCCAGCGGGGTGTGGATTTTTCTCAACCAAGCATAGTATATTAGTTACATAAGTTTCAGCGTCTCCCTTTTCATTAGTCTTGGGCTTGCTACTCTCAACAAACAAATTTTCAGGAACAAGCCAAGCATAGTTATTTTCTAGTGCATCATTCATCGCTAGGAGTTTACATGGTATTGGTGCTTTGATCTCCCCACCATCATTAATATTATTAGTGTACTTTATTCTATCCATATCCATCTTCTCAAGGGTACTGGCAAAGTTGGTATAAGAGCCTAGCATATTATATTTAGTGAAGACTTTTCTAGCTTCTCTCGCTATTCCCCCAAATTCTTTAAGAAGGGTTTCTAATACAAAATCTTTCTTTTCTCCTTCTTCCATATCACTGAGTGTAAGAAACATATGTTGAATCACAGGATTAAGATTAACAAATCTAGCTTCTAACGCGTGTACTAAAGAAGCAACAGCAATTTCATAAGTAGGAGCAAGTTCTACCAAATGTCTATCTTCAAAATCTTCAACCGTACTAATATGAGTGAAAAAATCTTCTATATTATCTTTCCCAAGGATAGACCCTCGGCCTACCGGTACATCTTTAAGAACAAACTTAGGAGGAAACATGATGAAATAAGTAAAGCAAATACAAGTAACTAATTTTTTTGTGTTTTTGATATAGCAAACAAGATAGCAAATAAAGTAAAACTAGCAACTAATTTTTTTGTATTTTGATTTAGTGCAGCAAACAAAGTAGTAAATAAAACTAAGCAAGACAAAAAAAAAAGTAAAGAGATTGGGATGTGGAGACTCCCCTTGCAGCGTGTCTTGATCTCCCCGGCAACGGCGCCAGAAAAAGAGCTTGATACGCGTACAACACGCGTCCGTTGGGAACCCCAAGAGGAAGGTGTGATGCGTACAGCGGCAAGTTTTCCCTCAGTATGAAACCAAGGTTTATCGAACCAGTAGGAGCCAAGAAGCACGTTGAAGGTTGATGGCGGCGGGATGTAGTGCGGCGCAACACCAGAGATTCCGGCGCCAACGTGGAACCTGCACAACACAACCAAAGTACTTTGCCCCAACGAAACAGCGAGGTTGTCAATCTCACCGGCTTGCTGTAACAAAGGATTAGATGTATAGTGTGGATGATGATTGTTTGCAGAAAACAGTAGAACATTATTGCAGTAGATTGTATTTCAGTATAGAGAATTGGACCGGGGTCCACAGTTCACTAGAGGTGTCTCTCCCATAAGATAAACAGCATGTTGGGTGAACAAATTACAGTTGGGCAATTGACAAATAGAGAGGGCATGACCATGCACATACATATTATGATGAGTATAGTGAGATTTAATTGGGCATTACGACAAAGTACATAGACCGCTATCCAGCATGCATCTATGCCTAAAAAATCCACCTTCAGGTTATCATCCGAACCCCCTCCAGTATTAAGTTGCTAACAACAGACAATTGCATTAAGTATTGCGCGTAATGTAATCAGTAACTACATCCTTGAACATAGCACCAATGTTTTATCCCTAGTGGCAACAGCACATCCATAATCTTAGAGATTTGTCCACTTCCCAGTTCACGGAGACATGAACCCACTATCGAGCATAAATACTCCCTCTTGGAGTTACAAGCATCTACTTGGCCAGAGCATCTACTAGTAACGGAGAGCATGCAAGATCATAAACAACACATAGACATAACTTTGATAATCAACATAACAAGTATTCTCTATTCATCGGATCCCAACAAACGCAACATATAGAATTACAGATAGATGATCTTGATCATGTTAGGCAGCTCACAAGATCCGACAATTAAGCACAATGGGGAGAAGACAACCATCTAGCTACTGCTATGGACCCATAGTCCAGGGGTAGACTACTCACACATCACTCCGGAGGCGACCATGGCGGCGTAGAGTCCTCCGGGAGATGATTCCCCTCTCCGGCAGGGTGCCGGAGGCGATCTCCTGAATCCCCCGAGATGGGATTGGCGGCGGCGGCGTCTCTGGAAGGTTTTCCGTATCGTGGCTCTCGGTACTGGGGGTTTCGCGACGGAGGCTTTAAGTAGGTGGAAGGGCAGGTCAGGAGGCGGCACGAGGGGCCCACACCCTAGGTCGGCGCGGCCAGGGCTTGGGCCGCGCCGCCCTATGGTGTCGCCACCTCGTGGCCCCACTTCGTCTCCTCTTCGGTCTTCTGGAAGCTTCGTGGCAAAATAGGACCCTGGGCGTTGATTTCGTCCAATTCCGAGAATATTTCTTTACTAGGATTTCTGAAACCAAAAACAGCAGAAAACAGCAACTGGCACTTCGGCATCTTGTTAATAGGTTAGTTCCAGAAAATGCACGAATATGACATAAAGTGTGCATAAAACATGTAGATAACATCAATAATGTGGCATGGAACACAAGAAATTATCGATACGTCGGAGACGTATCAGGACCCACACGACGCGGCCCCACACGTCAGCACAGAACGGTCAATTTAACGGGAATCCTGCCGTCTGAGCTGCTTTTGCGGGTTTCAAACAAGGACTTGGGGAAAACTGAGGAAAAACTAAGGAGCTGGGGAAAACTGAGCACAACTAAGGAACCGAGGGCACGAAAATAGAAATCCCTAGTTTTTAAGCTATTTTCCCATGAGCTATATATTGCAAAGACAAGGAATGAAATTTTAAAGGTAGCACGCAAGTAATTTACTTTGGAATGGCAGAGAAATACCACATAGTAGGTAGGTATGGTGGACACAAATGGCATAGGTTTTGGCTCAAGGTTTTTGGATGCACGAGAAGAATTCCCTCTCAGTACAAGGCTTTGGCTAGCAAGGTTGTTTGAAGCAAACACAAGTATGAACCGGTACAGCAAAACTTACATAAGAACATATTGCGAGCATTATAAGACTCTACACTGTCTTCCTTGTTGTTCAAACACTTCACCAGAAAATATCTAGACTTTAGAGAGACCAATCATGCAAACCAAATTTCAACAAGCTCTATGGTAGTTCTTCATTAATAGGTGCAAAGTACATGATGCAAGAGCTTAAATATGATCTATTGAGCAGAACAAGTGCCAAGTATCAAATTATTCAAGACCATATATAAATTACCACATGAAGCATTTTCTGTTTCCAACCAAATAGCAATAAATGCAGCAGCTTTTAACTTTTGCCATGAACATTAAAAGTAAAACGAAGAACACTAGTGTTCAATATGAAAAAGCGGAGCGTGTCTCTCTCCCACACATGGATTTCTAGGATCCGATTTATTCAGAGAACTAAGATAACAAACGAAAATAAAAGCACACAGACGCTCCAAGTAAAGCACATAAGATGTGACGGAATAAAAATATAGTTTCACTAGAGGTGACCTGATAAGTTGTCGATGAAGAAGGGGATGCCCAAGGCATCCCCAAGCTTAGATGCTTGAGTCTTCTAGAAATATGCAGGGATGAACCACGGGGGCATCCCCAAGCTGATACTTTTCACTCTTCTTGATCATATTGTATCATCCTCCTCTCTTGACCCTTGAAAACTTCCTCCACACCAAACTCAAAACAAACTCATTAGAGGGTTAGTGCATAATAAAAAATTCGCATATTCAGAGGTGACATAATCATTCTTAACACTTCTGGACATTGCACAAAGCTACTGAAACTTAATGGAACAAAGAAATCCATCCAACATAGCAAAAGAGGCAATGTGAAATAAAAGGCAGAATCTGTCAAAACAGAACAATACGTAAAGACGAATTTTTTAGCGGCACTTAACTTGCTCAGATGAAAAATCTCAAATTGAATGAAAGTTGCGTACATATCTGAGGATCACGCACGTAAATTGGCAGATTTTTCTGAGTTACCTACAGAGGGGGCTACTCAATTTCGTGAAAGCAAGAAATCTGTTTCTGCGCAGTAATCCAAATCTAGTATCAACCTTACTATCAAAGACTTTACTTGGCACAACATTGCAATAAAATAAAGATAAGGAGAGGTTGCTACAGTAGTAACCACTTCCAAGACACAACAAAACAGTAGCAAAATAAAAACATGGGTTATCTCCCAAGAAGTGCTTTCTTTATAGCCATTAAGATGGGCTCAGTAATTTTAATGATGCTCACATAAGGATGAGAGTTGAAGTAAAAAGAGAGCATCAAAAAGCAAGTATGAAACAAATTTAAGCCTAACCCACTTCCTATGAAAAGGAATCTTGTAAATAAACAAGTCATGTAAGCATAACGCAACAAGCATAGAAAGGCAACACAAGCGCGACTTCAAGATTCTCAACATAAAGAGGGGAAACTTAATATTATTAAGATGCATATAACCATGTTTCCCTCTCTCATAATAACTTTCAGTAGCATCATGAACAAACTCAACAATATAACTATCACATAAAGCATTCTTATTCACATGCATAAAAGTATCATTACTCTCCACATAAGCAATTTTATTAGTAATAGTGGAAGTAAAACTATCACAACCATCATTGTAATCATCATAAATTGCAGGCATGGTATAATCATAATAAACTTTATCCTCCATAGTAGGTGGCACCAAAATACCACTATCATTATAATCATCATAAATGGGAGGCAAAGTATCATGAAAGAAAATTTTCTCCTCAAAACTTGGAGGACTAAAAATATCACAACCAGCTTCCCCAAGCTTAAATTCTTCCATAGCATTAGCAATAATAGTGTTCAAAGAGTTCATGCTAATAACATTGCTACAACTATTTTGCAAACAAAGTTCCATGGGTTTTTTAATTTTCTCTTCAAACACCTCATGTCCTAATTCAATATAAAGTTCATAAAGATCTCTAATTTTGTTGTTGTTTTCCATTAAGCCTAACTAGTGAAAATAAAAACAAGAAACAAAAAGATATAATTGCAGGATCTAAAGGAAATAAATTCGAGCACTCACACACCGGCAACAGTGCTAGGAAATAGCTTAGTAGTCAGAGGATGTGAATACCTTTTACCTTACCTCCCCGGCAACGGCGCCAGAAAATAGCTTGATGTCTACGCACGCTTCTATTCCGGTAGACAGTGTTGGGCCTCCAAGAGCAGAGGCTTTTAGAACAGCAGCAAGTTTCCCTTAAGTGAATCACCCAAAGTTTATCGAACTCAGGGAGGTAGATGTCAAAGATATCCCTCTCAACACTACAAGAAAAGTTGCCATGGCCGACGAAGTTGAAGTCGCGCCGTGGTTGCTAGTGTACCATGGCCGACGATTTTGGGTCTGTCCGTTGTGCATGTCAAAATGTTTTTTTTCTCGTTTTTGAGGCCACCTAGCCCGACGAAACCGGCCAAAACGTTGCGTATGGTGGCCCGGGACGTGGTGCATCTCGAATTCTCGGGTTCGTCGGCCGAGTCAACGCAAATCCGCACCGCCGAGGGATGTAGGGCCCAGATGGCAGCCTCTCTGGCATTGTTTTTTTTCTCGATCGCGCCATCTCGTTCAACGCTCTCCGATCGAGCCGTTTACGATGCAGGATCATGGGTCCCGCATGTCATCCTCTATGAACCAAAATTCTTTCTATTGTTGGATTTTTTTTGACCCCCTGATTTCTGGCTACTTCCTTTTTCTTTTGATCCCTTGCCGCCTTGGAAACGTTGACACCGTTGCTGCTAATTGGGACCCGCATGTCATCCTCTATGAGCAATCAACTTTCTTTTCTTGGAGTTTTTTTTGGCACCTCAAATTTGGTCACTTGCCTTTTTCTTTCGATCCCATGCCGCCTCTCAAACAGTGATACCGCTGCTGCTAAATGGGACCCGCATGTCATCCTCTATGTACTATAAAACTTTCTTTTCTTGGATTTTTTTTTGGCACCTCATATTTGGTCACTTACCTTTTTCTTTCGATCCCCTGCCGCCTCTCAAACGGTGAGACCGCTGCTGCTAAATGGGACCCGCATGTCATCCTCTATGTACTATAAAACTTTCTTTTCTAGGTTTTTTTTGGAACCTCATATTTGGTCACTTGCCTTTTTCTTTCGATCCCGTGCAGCCTCTCAAACGGTGATACCGCTGCTGCTAAATGGGACCCGCATGTCATCCTCTATGTACAATCAAGTTTCTTTTCTTGAATTATTTTTGGCTCCTGATATTTGGTCACTTGCATTTTTCTTTCGATCTCATGCCACGTTGAGGACCTGCGAGCTCATGGGACCCGCATGTCATCCTCTATGTACAATAAAATTTCTTTTCTTGGATTATTTTTGGCTCCTGATATTTGGTCACTTGCCTTTTTCTTTCGATCCCGTGCAGCCTCTCAAACGGTGATACCGCTACTGCTAAATGGGACCCGCATGTCATCCTCTATGTACACTCAACTTTCTTTTCTTGAATTATTTTTGGCTCCTGATATTTGGTCACTTGCCTTTTTCTTTCGATCTCATGCCACGTTTGAAACGTTGAGGAACCTGCTGGCTCATGGGACCCGCATGTCATCCTCTATGTGCTATAAAAGTTTCTTTTCTTGGGTTTTTTTCACCCTCTGATTTTTGGCTATTTCCTTTTCCTTTTGATCCCCTGCCGCCTTGGAAACGTTGAGTAAGCTGCTGACTCATGGGACCCGCATGTCATCCTCTATGTACAATCAACTTTCTTTTTCTTTTGATCTCAAGCCGCATTTGAAACGTTGAGACCGCTGCTGCTAATTGGGACCCGCATGTCATCCTCTATGTACAATAAAGTTTTTTTTTGGATTATCTTTGGCTCCTGATATTTTGTCACTTGCCTTTTTCTTTCGATCTCATGCCGCCTTTGAAATGTTGAGTAAGCTGCTGGCTCATGGGTCCCGCATGTCATCCTCTACGAACAATAAAAGTTTCCTTTCTTGGAGTTATTTTTGACCCCTAATTTCTGGCTATTTGCCTTTTTCTTTTGATCTCCTCCCCCTTTGAAACGATGAGGACGCTGTTGGCAGGTCGGTCCCACATGTCATCCTCTGTGAACAATAAAAGTTTCCTTTGCTGGATTTATTTTGAACCCCTAATTAATTTCGGGATATTTCCTTTTTCCTTTGATCCCTGCCGCCTTGGAATCGTTGAGGATCTTGCTGCCTCATGGGTCCCGCATGTCATCCTCTCGTAACGGTAAATGTTTCTTTTCTTGGATTTTGTTGACCAAACGATTTTTGGCTTATTTTTTCTTTCGATCTCCTGAGCCTTTAAAACGTTCGGGGCGCTGGCTCACGGTCCCACATGTCAACCTCTATGAACAATAAACGCCGAGGATGCAGCTGCCTCATGGGTCCCGCATGTCATCCTCTCGTAAACGAAAATGTTTCTTTTCTTGGATTTTTTACCAACAGATTTTTGGTTTATTTTTTTTCTTTCCATCCCCTGCCGCCTTTAAAACGTTGACGGCTGCTTTGGCTCATGGGTCCCCAATGTCAGCCTCCCGTACAAGAAACATGTGATATCTTGATTATTTTGAGACAATAAACATTGTATTTCGCTCCGAGCTATTGCAAACGGATAAATTAAATCTTTATTTTTACATAAACAAACTTATATGTTGAATCTCCTTGTTTTGTGTTTTTGCGAAGCATAGGACTTTCTGTGTTTTTTTTAGAAAAATCCGAACTTTCCTGTTTTGGAGTGGGCTAAAATTGTACGAGTCAAAAGGCCCGGCAGGGATAGTTCGAAGGCCCAGATGTCCAGATGCAGCCCAATTGAAATCTTTCTTTTCTTGGATTTTTCACCCCTGATTTACGGCTACTTCATTTTTCTTTTGGTCTGTGCCGCCTTGGAAATGTTGAGACCGGCTGTTGCAAAATGGGACCCGCATGTCATCCTCTATGTACAATAAAATTTCTTTTCTTGGATTATTTTTGGCTCCTGATATTTGGTCACTTGCCTTTTTCTTTCGATCCCGCGCAGCCTCTCAAACGGTGAGACCGCTGCTGCTAAATGGGACCCGCATGTCATCCTCTATGTACAATCAAGTTTCTTTTCTTGAATTATTTTTGGCTCCTGATATTTGGTCACTTGCCTTTTTCTTTCGATCTCATGCCACGTTTGAAACGTTGAGGAACCTGCAGGATCATGGGACCCGCATGTCATCCTCTATGTACTATAAAACTTTCTTTTCTTGAATTATTTTTGGCTCCTCATATTTGGTCACTTGCCTTTTTCTTTCAATCTCATGCCACGTTTGAAATGTTGAGGAACCTGCTAGCTCATGGGACCCGCATGTCATCCTCTATGTCCATCAACTTTAATTTCTTGGATTTTTTTACCCCCTAATTTCTGGCTACTTTCTTTTTCTTTTGATCTCAAGCCGCATTTGAAACGTTGGGACCGCTGCTGCAAAATGGGACCCGCATGTCATCCTCTATGTAAATAAAGTTTCTTTTCTTGGATTATCTTTGGCTCCTGATATTTTGTCACTTGCCTTTTTCTTTCGATCTCATGCCGCCTTTGAAACTTTAAGTAAGCTGCTGGCTCATGGGTCCCGCATGTCATCCTCTACGAACAATAAAAGTTTCCTTTCTTGGAGTTATTTTTTACCCCTAATTTCTGGCTACTTGCCTTTTTCTTTTGATCTCCTGCCCCCTTTGAAACGATGAGAACGTCATTTGTTGGCAGGTTGGTCCCACATGCCATCCTCTATGAACAATAAAACTTTCCTTTGATGGATTTATTTTGAACCCCTAATTAATTTCTGGATATTTCCTTTTTTTCTTTTGATCCCCTGCCGCCTTGGAATCGTTGAGGATGCTGCTGCCTCATGGGTCCCGCATGTCATCCTCTCAGAACGATAAATGTTTATTTTTATTTTTTTTACCAACTAATTTTTGGTTTATTTTTTTCTTTCGATCCTCTGCCGTCTTTAAAACGTTGACGACGCTGCTGGCTCATGGGTCCCCGATGTCAGCCTCCCCTTACAAAAACATGTGATATCTTGATTATTTTGCAGACAATAAACAGTGTATTTCGCTCTGAGCTATTGCAAACGGAAAAAATAAATCTTTATTTTTAAATAAACAAACTTATATGTTGAATCTCCTTGTTTTTTGTTTTTGTGAAGCATAGGACTTTCCTGTTTTGGAGTGGGCTGAAATTGTACGAGTCCAAAGGCGTCAGCAGGATAGTTCAAAGGCCCCGACGCGACCAGATGCAGCCCAATTGAAACCTTTCTTTTCTTGGATTTTTTGACCCCGATTTACGGCTACTTCCTTTTTTTTTTGGTCCTGTGCCGCATTGGAAACGTTGAGAACTCTGCTGCTAAATGGGACCCGCATGTCATCCTCTATGTACAATAATTCCTTTTCTTGGATTATTTTTGGCTCCTGATATTTGTCACTTGCCTTTTTCTTTCCATCTTATGCCGACTTCGAAACGCTGAGACCGCTGCGGCAAAATGGGACCCACATGTCATCCTCTATGTACAATAAAAATTACTTTTCTTGGATTATTATTTTTGGCTCCTGATATTTGGTCACTTGCCTTTTTCTTTCGATCTCATGCCACCTTTGAAACGTTGAGGAACCTGCTGGCTCATTGGACCCGCATGTCATCCTCTATGTACTATAAAACTTTCTTTTCTTGGATTTTTTTCACCCTCTGATTTTCTTTTGATCCCCTGCTGCCTTGGAAACGTTGAGTAAGCTGCTGACTCATGGGACCCGCATGTCATCCTCTATGTACAATCAACTTTCTTTTTTTGGAGTTTATTTTTGACCCCCTAATTTCTGCCTACTTCCTTTTTCTTTTGGTCCTATGCCGCCTTGGCAACGTCGAGACCGCCGCTGCATGATGGGACCCGCATGACACCCCCTATGCACAATAACAGTTTCTTTCGTGGATTATATTGGGCTCGATATAGTTCTCACTTGCCTTTTTCTTTCGATCTCATGCCAACTTTGAAACGTTGAGAACGCTGCTGCAAAATGGGACCCGCATGTCATCCTCTATGTACAATAAACGTTTTTTCTTGGATTATTTTTGGGACCTGATATTTGTCACTTGCCTTTTTCTTTCGGTATCATGCCGCTTCTGAAACGTTGAGGAAGCTGCTGGCTCGTGGGTCCCGCACGTCCTCCTCTATGTAGAATAAAAGTTTCCTTTCTTGGAATTATTTTTACCCCTGATTTACGGTTACTTCCTTTTTCTTTTGATCCCGTGCCGCCTTGGAAACGTTGAGACCGCTGTACCAAAATGGGACCCGCATGTCATCCTCTATGTACAATAAAGTTTCTTTTCTTGGATTATTTTTGGCTCTGATATTTGGTCACTTCCTTTTTCTTTCGATCCCGTGCCCCTTGGAAACGTTAAGACCACTCTTGAAAAATGGGACCCGCATGTCATACTCTATGTACAATAAAGTTTCTTTTCTTCGTTTATTTTTGCTACCGATGTTTTGGCACTTGCATTTTTCTTTCGATCTCATGCCGCCTTTGAAACGTTGAGACCGCTGCTGCAAAATGGGACCCATATGTCATCCTCTATATACAATAAAAGTTTCTTTTCTTGGATTATTTTTTGCTCCTGATATTTGGTCACTTTCCTTTTTCTTTCGATCTCATGCCGCCTCTGAAACGTTGAGTAAGTAGCTGCCTCATGGGACCCGCATTTCATCATCTATGTACAATAACGTTTCTTTTCTTGGATTTTTTTACCCCCTGATTTTTGGTCACTTGCCTTTTTCTTTCGATCCTATGCCGCCTTTGAAATTGAGGAGGCTGCTGGCTCATGGGTCCCACATGTCAGCCTCTATGAACAATAAACCTTTCCTTTGTTGGATTTATTTTTTACCCCTAATTTACGGATATTTGCCTTTTTTCTTTTGATCCCCTGCGGCCTTTGAAACGATGAGGACGATGTCGGCAGGTCGGTCCCACATGTCATCTTCTATGAAGAATAAAAGTTTCCTTTGTTGGATTTACTTTTGACCCCTAATTTACGGCTATTTGCCTTTTTTCTTTTTGATCCTCTGCCGACTTTGAAATGATGAGGATCTTCTTGGCAGAATCTGTCCCACATGTCAGACTCTCTGAACTATAAATGTTTCCTTTCTATGATTTATTTTTGACCCCTATTTTCGGGATACTTGCTTCTTTTTTTTTGGATATCCTACCGCATTTGAAATGTTGAGGACGCTGCTGGCTCATGGGTCCCACATGCCATCCTCTTTGGACGATAAACCTTCATTTCTTGTTAATGACAGGTTTATCTGTATTATTTTTGCAGACTAATACAAGCTCTTTCGCTCCAAGATCTTGCAAGTTAATAGAATATATATCATGGAATTATTAGGATATGTTTTAAATTTCAAATCCACTTTATGAATTTTTAAAAATACCGTGATCCATGTGGGTATGGAGCGATCAAGGATTTTCATATTGGCCATGAGCAGTTTCAAAAATTGCAACCCAATAATTCAAAATAAATACAAACAACTTTTATGTAGAATCTCCGTGTTTTTGTTTTTTGCCAATCATAGGATCTGTGGTTCTTTAGAAAAGGGCCGACATTGCATGAGCAGAAAGGCCCATTTCTAGTTATTGGGCTTCGACAGCCGGAGCAAGTAGGCCAATAGCAAATACCATGTAGATGACCGTTGGAACCCAAAAGTATTTGTTGCCTAGACTTAGATGCCAAACTCAGCCTTATTGACATGAACCTTGCTATGCACATGACAATTTCAGTCCGATCCGTGTACGAAACACAAGATCCAAACCCTTCGTGTGAGGTAGCAGGTGGCAGCACACCTCCAGATGCTCAATCGTACATACACATATCATATAGGAGTTGTCGTATGTACATCTGTTCCGTATTGACATGTTTTTTCTTTGGTCCACAAGTGGGGTCCGCACAGTCACCTAGGTCGCTCATCTACTTCCTTGCTCGTAGTTGATGCATGTTTAGTGGCCTGCAGCAAGAATCACTGCCCCCAGGGATGTACTTTACCCTTTAGCGGAGAAAAAAATAGGAATGGTCCTCTCATGAGTATGATCAACAAGAGGTGGCTATTTTTTTTTTGACGTTTTCAACTGGGTAGCTACATTCTGCGGACCAGCTTAATTTGACGTTTTCAACTGGGTAGCTACATTGTGCGGACCGCACATGCACAACCAAAGTCATGTGTTGGTATGTGCCTTCTTTTTGGCACAACAAGAGGTGGCTATATTATAAAGGACGTACACACATTGTAATTATAGTGCTGAAATAAAGTCAATCCTAAAACAGCCATGCATGGGTTATAATATGAAGGCAACACGAAATACAAAAGCAGGGCAGTTTTCAAATAAACTGATTCAAACTAGTACATACTAAAAACAGTGTACTACTTCTCAACACTTCAAGCATAATAAAAAAGTGCGTCAGTGTTTTTTTAAAGGTAACACCGAACGGGCAATGTTTAAAGCAGGCTTAAACCACATAGCCCCTTGTCGGACAATACCCCAACCATCTCTGGGAAGGCTGATAACTCCCACAGTCTCACCTTCATCTGGCTGGAGGTTGCAGCGCAAAATTTTAGGGTAATCATTATGAAGAAACTTCCGGTATGCTGTGTAGACGCAGTTTTTCCTCATGAATGGAACCAATGTGCAATCAGGAGCTTTGGATTCACGCTTCTTCAGATTGGCAATGATCGGGTAATTGAGTCCGAGGAACAGAGAGTGGTCGCCGAGGCTGTTAACCTGCCTCCAAAGAGAGTCTCCTGCACGTGCAGTAGATAAGGGATCCTGCTCAAAGACGTAGGTGGCAACGGAGGATCCGCCGTAGGCTGAAGCCCATTAGCAGCATAGGGAATGTCGGGAGGTACTTCAGCATTGGCAATCCCAATGTTGTTTCTGTAAGGATGATCATCAATCGCTTGCCATCGGCGAGATGGAGCGAGGAACCACGCGTCTTCTTGATCATCCACCACCGGTGGCGGGATTACAAACGGGAGCATCAGGTTTTCTGCAATATTATAAATGGAGACGAATAGGGTGTTACTGGCAACCATATTCAAACAGCAGCATTGTTCATCGTTCATGCTCACAGTATAAATACAACTATGTAAGCTAAGGACATTGGTCATTCATGTGTTCAAATCGAGTGTCCAATATATCAGTTATACTGCATCCATCCCACGAAACTAGTCTTAACTTCGCCAAAACTAGACACTAGTTAGTGTATACACAGTTATATACTACCTCTGTCCCACCGAAAGTGTCTGAGATTTGTCCAAATTCAGATGTATCTAGACATTGAAAGCATATAGATACATTCAAATTTTGACAAATATATATCATCTTAAGTTTAAGTCTTGTGCTGTAGTTAATTCCCTTTGTCTTAAGTGATCTATTAGAGAGCTTCCCTGTGACCACCCGAAGGGTAAGAAATGTTTAACTGTATAAGTGGATTGCCTAGACCTTTCCATCAGTTCGGACTTTTGGTTGCGTTGGCTAGTCGATGAAGCTTGACATGGTGTCAGAGCCAGGGTCTCGAGTTCGAGTCCTGGCTTTCGCAATTTATCCTAAAATTGCCGCCCTTGCGATCAGTTCGGACTTTTGGTTGTGTTGGTAGTGCATTAAGCTTCACAAGAAAGAAATGCCTTTTTATAGCTAACCCCAAGTCTGGTAACATTTGCAAAATAGGTATCAGATGCAGCTATCCATTCAGCAGAAGAATTTGCATTTTAGAGTTGAAGGTTCATAATCTCTTCTCTACTATTGATAGTAAAGGGTACACATGGTATTTGTTTACCTCATTTTCGCGTTCTAAAAAAGGTACGCCATGTGGTTGTGCTAAGTTAAACTGATTTAAGTCTGTTCAAGTTTATCGAAAGTTATACTACCAACATCTAAAACATCAATATAGGTTCATATATTACAAAAGATATTTAGATTTTCTTTTCTCGAACACATGCCTAGTCGTGCATCATTATATATTAGAGCATACAGGGTTGTAGCAAGGCTACGAAAAACTGAGAAAGCAAAAAGAAAGAACTATACAGGGAACTACAGGCAGCTAACTTTGCTAGGCCTGCAGGTGCTAAATCTTATATATATATGAGGTTGTAGATATTAGTCGTAAACTTACTCAAACTTAAATAACACTGAATTAGGAAAAAGATAACCTGAGTTATTTTGAATGAGGGGACGTCACAATCACTAATCAAAGATAATTGTGGGAAACTGAAATCTATTCAAGAAAATGGGAGAAATAATGTATCAAAAACAAAATTAATTATACCATTTTGCAGATTGTTCACCGATATAAACAAAGAACTGTTTGATCTGCATGTAGGTACATCCAATCAACGCTTTTTCCCCGATCTCTAGAAAATATAAGGTACGCATGTAATTACAAATGATTTTCTTCTATTTTTCTGTTTCTACGTTAACATTTGAGATACTTGTTAATTACATCCATATTCTGCAGTTGCATAGAGTTACTAATTCAGGAATGCATTCACATACGGAGTATACTATGTTTGTTGATGACTGACTAGTACTAATTCATTGCAAGCAACGGTTCATTCATATTCAGATAAAGGATGTGATCGTTAAGTCATATACTTATGAAAGTCCTTATGCATCTCTCTGATGCAGATGGCGGGGGTCTCTCGTCCTCCTTTTGGAGGCAAAATCAATTAGTTATATATGAAACAATGGGTGTAAAAGGTTATCAAAAAGGGTGCTTTCATAGTGCTACGTTATCTTTTGAGATATTGGTTAATTACATCCATATTCTGCATTGGCGTAGAGTTACTAATTCAGGAATGCAATCACATACTGAGCATACTATGTTTGTTGGTGGCTAATTAGTACTACTAATTCATTGCAAGCAACGGTTCATTCATATTCAGCAAAAGGGGGTGTGATCATTAAGTCATTTAAGAAAGGTAAAATATAAACAAGGTAGTTCATTAATAACTTCATTGGTTAAGGCAGTGTATCATGCAATGCAAAAGGACTGAAAAAATACCATTTGCGGTGTCCCAGAAGTACGTGGAGCCGTCAGTTTCGTCCACCGCAAAAACGTGGCCACCGAGTTCAATGGCATCACAGTAATTTGGATAATCAGGTGCAGGTGTAAGGGCCTCCAGCATTCTCCAGTCGCCACCCCCTTCAAGGTAGAAAATCGTTTTGTCGAACAAGGCGATGAGCTTGTAATCTGCGTACCTCCCACCTTTTGTGGGCACTTGGCAGATTACAATCTTCAACAAATCAATTGCTGGACCCCAGTTTACAGAGTATGCAGGTTCATATGAAAAACTACAATGATCAATCTTCGAAGCAGGTAGGGATGGAAGGGGGATATGTCGCTCAGTGTAGACGTTCACGAGGCACCACTGGTACCCATGATGATCGGCGGCGGCGATCCAGTCGCCGTTCGGGCCAAGCCATTTTCTGTCGTGCATGAACGGCAGGGCGACAGAACGGCGAGGATGGTCGAGGGGCACCAGGTCGTGCACGGTATCATGCAGACGAGATGCTGTCGCCCAATCCCAGTGTTCATCGAACCAATAAGCAGGCGGAGGCATCAGCAGGCAGGGTTCACCCCAATGGTGCATCTTACCTTCATCCTTGCTGATCCGGTCGTAGAGCTCCCTGGAACATGCGGCAAGTCGGACGGTGTAGGTAACGTCTAGATGCGCAGCGATGAGGTCGGTGTTGTCGCCGGTGAGAGCCTCCCAGTGGCCTTCCCCGCCGCCCCGGCAAAGCCTAGAATAATTCATCACGTGAAGATGGATTTAGGTGGATGGCGGATGCAACCGCGCTTGGGGATTTCGGAGGAGAGGGCGAGCGCTATGGAAGGAACGATGCGGCGTGGTGGGGATCGAGATACTGCGCGTGCGCGTGATTCTGGGAGGGTGAAGAAGAAGATGATAGACATGCAAGGGGCAAAAACTAGGTAGTACTCTAGGCTGCTGCTGCGACTGGGCGCCGATTTGACTGTTGGTATACTAGCACGCCACCCATCTATAAATTTGCGACGACGTTTGGTGCAGTGATGTCTCGTCACATCAGGTTGACTAGAGAGGTTTTTTTTTACAGTTTCCATTTCGATATATTTTTCGCCAATAATCGTAGTTCTCTACATGCCAGAGACACGTACCTTAACACGTGGGCAGCATGCAACTGCGCGAGCACCATAATGGAATGAGAGATGTTTTAGAGCAGAACTTCATTTTCAATGCCTTTCTTAGCTTGGTTTGGAAACCGGACAGAGCTTCAGTGACTTGATGCTTCCAAGATACATTGTGACTATGTGCCACCATCTACCATCCATTTGAGATCCAACGTTCCAAACTATCTCTTACTTCGAAGCTAAAAAAAACTATTCTGAATATTTTGAAAAAATCCAGTAATATGTAGATGCCTTGTTTTAAAATCTATGAAGCTTGTGATTAAATAGCTTCTTACGTACTCGAGCACTAGTTCAAACTAAATATATATTTGCTCACAAACCTATAATTCAAATCGAATGAAACTATGTGTGTATATATATAGTAATAATATTAACTTTCGCCATAACTTGGGTCCCATTTATCTTGTGAAGTTTCCCACTATGTATGATGAACTGAACCTTAGCATTAAGATGGGACCAACATGTATATGCTATTGGTGTACCCACATGCACGACAGAGGAATGAGAGATAAATTATTTTTGATTGCTAGTTGTTTGATTCTACGGGATTTTTTCCTACACCAGCTAGTTGTTTGATTCATGGGAACATATCCTATAGGAAATAATCCTATAGAAAATAAACATGAGGTCATATCTCATTGATAATTCCTTTGGCTGGATCAAAGAGAACTCATCTTCCTACAGGATTCGACTAGGCATGCTATACTAATCATATGTTTTTTCATATTCCTACGAATCATGCAGCCCAAGGAAATATTACTTGTGGATAACCTCCACTACAACCTTATCAACTACTTTTTCCTTGTAGATAGGTCTTGTGGACAACATAGTGGATGCTCTTAGCCTTTTGCATAGCGGTGAAGCTTGACAAGAAATGTTGGAGGGACAACAAGCTGAGAGAAAGTAAAATGAGCTAATATTACGCCGAATTTTACAAATAACATAGGCTTAATTTTTCTAGGTTGGGCGGGCCACGGCTCGGTTTTGCTTCAACTAAGACTATCCACAATGGGAGTATCATAGGTAGTAGTAGTATCATGCATGTCATGTAGGTATAAATCTTATGTGGCACATCAATTAATGATGAGAGAGGTGAAATTAGTATCATAGGTAGATACAGTATCATAGCACGTAAAACTAAAATTTTTAGAGGCAAACACATCATGTACACATATTTGTATTGAGATTCTACAAAACATTAAATAGAATGGAACTATGATACTAATTCATGATACTATGCATTGTAGGTGTTGTATCATAAACTAGTATCATATTCCCTCCGTCCATAAATAAGTGGACGTGCGGGATTTTCAAGGTAAATTAGTAAAAAAGAGAGAAAAATTGCATTGGGAAGATGCAACCAACATCTCTCTCCTCTTTAATTATTTCATCTCCAATAGGCTAAGTGCATGTACAAAATTAAGATAACATGTGTTGAATATTATTGGGTTTGATTTCCATGCGATGAGAGAGAAATAACTTTTGCTAATTTAAAGTACATTGGGAACATAGAAGTACACTCTTTCATGGACAAAGTTTGAGGCTAGATGTCCACTTATTTGAGGACGGAGGGAGTATGTATGATACTAGTCTATGATACTTCCCATTGTGACTAGTCTAAGTGCTTTTGCACAATGAACACTAGCTATGCACAGACCTCAAAAAACACTTATACATCATTCTACTATTCACACTTTTTTTTTCTAATAGAACTACGTACCATTGTTTTTAATATAATCTTGTGACGAGAGTATATATTTCTAAAATAGTCATTTATGTTTCGCATAAGCTCAAAGAGGGCTACTTAATTATGAGAGATATCTTTCAACTAATACGTTGTAGGAGTACTTTAATTATATGAGCTATCGTGTGAAATGCTTACTAGAACGAGTACAAAAGGTGTTTGATAACATTACAGGCCACACGCCCAGTGTAGCCTGCGTTGTAGGAGCATTACATCAATTTAACAACTACGGAGGAGTAGCCTAGGTAGAGATAACAGGCAAAGGAAATAGTTCAACAGATAGTACAACACAACTACTTACGGAAAGGGAGTAGCCTAGGTAGAGATAAACATGCAAATGAAATAGTTCAACAGATACAAATCTTGCATTGCAACACGAGTATTACATAAAATACATCAGCCCTTCTTTACGGACTGTGTGTGAAGGCAGGTTCCATTGCCGGGCGTTGGCGAAGCTTGGGATGAACCACAACGGAACCTGCCGCCATGTCCATCTAATGTTGGTTTGGAAACCAACAGTACAGTCTTCAGAATTCAAACTGAAGCGGCAAATTTCTGGAGAAGGAGGATATGCAAGGCCTACTGCATGGTGAGATGTGTAAACAGAGTTGCTTCTCGCCATATTTGGACGGTCATATTCTGCCCCTTCTTCTACTGGAATGATAATCGGATAGTTCACTCCAAGGAAGAGAGAATATGATCCAAGGGAAATAATCCTCCTCCATGGCCTCGGTGGCATCAACTGACTGGTGTCCATGCTGTACACCTCGCAGCCAAATAAACCCTTACCATACCCGCTAATAGTGCGACCATGACGACCCTCAGAGGTAGCAGCAGCAGGTAAAATACGAACCAGTCCAGTATAATCCCGCCCGTCAGTAACGCCCCAGGTATGGACCAGAAAAAGTCTAGAACCATCAGGAGATCGTGCTAACCACCAGGAGCCAAGATTTTACCGACCTTGCAAAGGAATAGGTGCTGTGCTGATCAACAAAGGACCTTGCAGAGGAAAGCACAGCTTGAAGTCAGTTCAGCAAAACTTGATTAGTTCATTACATACATGAATAATGATACTAGCTAAAATACTGCCTCCGATCCAAATTAATTGACTCAACTGGATGTATCTAGCTAGATATGCACAAATTAATTGACTCAAGTTTGTCTAGCTAGATGCACTCGCTAGACAAAGCAGAGTCAATTTGATTTGGATATGAGGGAGTACTTTATTTTGACTCAAAGGCATATCGCTGCTGATTTTGATTGAATATAGAGGGGGAAAGGTACATGCATGACACGAAAACTGCACAACAAAAAGAAAAAGGCTAAAGCTATATCTGAAACTAGCAGGTAATAGCGAAAACACATCATATGAGATGAGAAAAATTACCCCAAGAAAGTTGATTCCATGCATAAACTTCGCCTGTCTGAGTTACAGCAAATACAATACCCTTGTGGATGATTGCATCGGAGTAGCCAAACGCTAAAAACTGGTTGTCAAGAACTGTCCATCGGCTAGAAGCACAGTGAAGGACTGCAATTGCCGCGTTGAAGATGGCAAGAACAAAGAAACTAGTATAATTTGAAGCAGCTGTTGGAACTCGGCAAATAGCTATCTTCAGCAGTTGAAGATGTTGATCATTAGACTCGAACACAAGTTTATCCGGGGTGGATTTAAACTCACGTATTGCTGGTAGAGGAATCCGGCGACCAGTGTACACATTGACAAGCTCCCAATTCCAGGGAAAGCCAAGAAGAGCGATCCAATCTCCATTCGCGCCTGCCCACATGCCCGTACCACCATCTGGAATCACGGCATCGGAAGAGATCCTGTCCAGCGGCGTCAGTTGGCACAATGTACCCTTGCGCTCTTTCGAATCCTGCTGCTCGCCCTTCTGCGCACCCTGCTGCTTGAACTTGACGACGCGGGAGAAGGGATTGTGCGCGGAGGGTACCTAAGTTTGGTGAGTATGAAGAACACAGGGCAAGCCAAACGGCTGAGATGCAGGCAGAGCTACACTTTGTGTTGCTGAATCATGATAAAACTTGCATGAACCGACGAGGCTCGCGGCGGTGATGACATCGCATCGGGATGCGATTTCTTCAAAGGGGCCATCAGCAAACACCCAAGAATCCGCCACTCTCATTGATCGATCTCGCCATTGGAAGGATGCGGTCAAGTGGGTGTGGGGGTGTGTGGGAGTGGGACGCAATGGCGTTCGGGTATGAGGTATTGGAGGACAGTGAGCGGCAGCTGGTAGAGCGATATGGATAAAAGTCCACAACTCCTACTAGTACCATTAAACAGGTGGCTCGAGATGATCCGAAAAGGCATGGCGGCGGTGGTGCAGGGGCTGCTGGTGTAGGCGGGGTCACCAGAGAAGATGGAGATGAAGAAGACGGAGAGGCAGGCAAAAAAACAATTTGAATTGAAATCAATATACGAGTACTACGGGCGTGCCTTCTCTCTCTGGTCTCTGCTGCACTTACTGCACCTGTCGTGAAGGCGTGTGACCCGAGAAGAAGCTAATGTATTGTATAGCTGTCCTTGCACGCCGTGGAGCTGTATTTTGTCTCATCAAATCAGCTCTGGACAGTTTCAGCAGAGAAAAGATCCTTTGCCATCATCATGATATATTACCACGGGCCCATGGCAGTGCACATTCATCTTGTACTACCATATCTTGTCTTGCTCTATATGTTGCACAAACCACCACTTGGACATTTTTTGCAGTTTCCACCATGTGGTGGTCTAAAATGTTGCAAATTGCACCACTTGGTTATCTAATCAGCTAGTTAGTCATGTTGATAGCAAAATCGACAAGTGGGTTCAACATGTCAATGCTCCAATTAATGTTTTAGAAAAAATAGATTTTTCAAAATTCATACTTCTTTTATTTAGCTATTTAAAAATATGTATTCATTTATTTCAACAAATATTGTGCGGTCTTGAATTTTTTCAAACAAATATTATGGCATCGGGTTCGGGACTCCTGATAAGGACTGGTCGTGGTACGGGAACCCGAAATGAGGCCCACAACATGGTCGAAAGTGGCAAGAAACCCGTCGAGGTGGATGAACTCGGGAAACCTTGGTAGAGGTAGGGATCTTGAGGAGGCCATTAGGGTTAGCCTACCCCCCAATAAGCGTATGAGCGAAAAAATCACATAAGTAGTAGCTATTATTAAAATTTCACAAATATTACGCGCTTTTGAATATTTCAAAAGTATTGTGGCATCACGTTGGCCTTGCCCGAATTTTACCTTTCAGGCTAGATGTCACGAGCATGATCACTCAACCAACCGGGTCCAAACATATATATACAATTGGCCTCCTCGAGCCTACACCGACCAGATTGTCGCTGAAACTGGATCATATAGTGTCTATAGGATTGATGTCCTAAGGAAATATTCCAACAACGGAAGCCGTTTGATTCGTTGTATTATATTCCTTAGGAATCTTGTTGGGCTTGTTTGGTTCGAAGAAATTCATAGAAATTTTGTGGGATTCAAATCTCAGTGGCTCCTTTGATTCTTGAATACATGATAATTCATACTAATTCTCGTGTTTTTTGTGTAGAACTACAACCAAAGAACATGGAATTCAAATTTGTGTGATTTCTTTCATATAGGATTAATTCAACATGCAATCATATTCGATTCCTGCATTATTTCTATTTTAACATTTTGTACACATCATGCATGCGACCCAAACAATGCGTGCATGGTGGGGGGGGGTTGTTTCGTTGCAAAAGCACTTGGTCACACCACAAACAAACATGCAACAATTAATCTAAATTCACGTGGTTTCCCCGCGATGCAACCAAACAATATTCGATGAAACTAAGCATGCCATAAACATATACAATACACATCATAAATTTTGGCTGCTTTGATTATTCGCAAGATTTTCAAAGTGCGGGAATATGAAAATTGTATGATTAGAGAGTGATGATCATCTCCAAATATATAGGATTGAGAAACAACGGTATTTGGATCCAATAACGTTTGATTACGTGTGAAAACCAAAAGAAATAATAACATACGGTTACACAATGAAGGATTTTTTGTTTTTATATAAAAATGTATTGTCAATGAATTCTGAAAATTGCAATCCTATGAATTAAAAAATCAGAAATCGTGTCAGACTAATTCCTACGATTCGAGATTCTAGTACGGAGTATGATTTCTTTGAAGGGGCGCAGAGGGACGTGGGTAGCAATGTCGGGTCCCTGTCTTGTCTGTATACACTGTACTTACGTCGGACTAGTGTTGCTCAGGGAAGTCTTAATCGACGTACTCTGAAGCTAGATGCATCTTTTCGACACCAGAAATCCTCAACTCGTCTCCAGTCTCTGTCCTCGTTTTTTCGGCAAAATAGACAGAAATAACCCAAAGTCAAAAAGATTGGGAAAAACAAACTTTCAACATACTAGCAAGATTGGGTTATTTTTGTTCAAATTCTCGTCTTTTTCTCTTGGCTTCCCTACCCTTGAATCCATGTCACTTACGTGTGTTGCCCATGCGTCAGGTCCCACACTTCAGTGAGCACAAGTGACGTGCTGTACATACGCAAACTCCCAGCGATCTTCTTTGTCAAGAGAAGACGCATCAAGATTCAAGACCCGATCGCATTTCTTGCTTTCGGCCAGGGGTCCTCCATGTAAAAGTTAGGGATTTAGATGTAATTTCATGTTTATTTTGTGTGCTGTTGTAAACAGTTGATTTTTTATGTCTATTTGAATCTTGGTCAAATCTTAGGTTTGACCTAGATTTAAACAAGTTTAAAACATGAAAATGAATAACTAAGCATGGATCCTCCTTAGTCAATCCAAAATGAAGCTTTTGGAAGGTTTTTGAAATTTCCATGTTTGAAACCCAAAACCACTTCTTTCATGCTAGACTTCATAAGACATAGTTTAGGGATAGGGGTACATACATGATTTGTCTGGTTTCAATATGTCTAGACCTTGTTTATCAACTTGAATGCTTACTATATGACATAAGAAGACTATGTGCTTTGGTTTTTCATTTATCTATTTTTTTTTGAATTTTATGCCCATTTGAATCTTGGTCAAATCCCAAGTTTGACCAGGATTTAAACAAGTTTAAAACATGAAAATGAAAAGGTGTAAGCATGGATCCTTCGTAGTCACTCTAAAATGAAGCTTTTGGGAGGTTCTTGAAATTTCCATGCATGTTTGAAACCCAAAACCACTTTTCTTCATGCTGGACTTCCTAAGACAGAGTTTAGGGTTAGGGGTAGATACATGATTTTTCTGGTTTGAATATGTCTAGACCTTGTTTATCAACTTGAATGTTTACTATATGACATAATTAAGAAGGCTATGTGCTTTGGTTTTTCATTCTTTAGATTTTTTGTCTGAATTTTTATGCCCATTTGAATCTTGGTCAAATCCTAGGTTTGACCAAGATTTAAATAAGTTTAAAACATGAAAATGAAAAGATAAGCAACGATCGTTTAGTCGCTCTAAAATGAAGCTTTTGGGAGGTTTTTGAAATTTCCATGTTTGAAACCCAAAACCACTTCTCTTCATGCTTGACTTCATAAGACGAATTTTAGGGTCGGTAAGGGGTAGATACATGATTTGTTTGGTTTGAATATGTCTAGACCTTGTTTATCAACTTGAATGCTTACTATATGACATAAGAGGACTATGTGCATTGGTATTTCATTTTTTGATTTCTATGCCCATTTGAATCTTGGTAAATCCTAGGTTTGAGCAAGATTTAAACAACTTTAACATGTGAAAATGAAAAGGTAAGTCTGGATCCTTCTCTTAGAAACCCTAAAATGAAGCTTTTGGGAGGTTCTTGAATTTACCATGTTTGAAACCAAAAACCACTTATGTTCGTGCTTGACTTCATAAGACAGAGTTTAGGGTTAGGGGTAGATACATGATTTTTCTGGTTTGAATATGCCTAGACCATGTTTATCAATTTGAATACTTACTATATGACATAAGAAGGCTATGTGCTTTGGTTTTTCATTCTTTTGATTTTTTCTAATTTTTTATGCCCATTTGAATCTTGGTCAAATCCTAGGTTCGACCAAGATTTAAACAAGTTTAAACATGACAATGAAAAGGTAATTAATCATAGATCCTTCTTAATTAACCAGTCAGTCTAATTAAAATGAAGCTTTTGGGAGGTTTTTGAAATTTCCATGTTTGAAACCCAAAACCACACTTCTCTTCTTCATGCTTGACTTCATATATAATTAAGACAAAGTTTAGGGTTAGGGTGTACATGATTTGACTGGTTTGAATATGTCTAGAGCTTGTTTATGAACTTGAATGTTTACTACATGTCATAAGAAGACTATGTGCTTTGGTTTTTTATTTTATTTGTTTTATTTATTTTATGCTCATTTGAATATTGGTCAAATACTAGGTTTGACCAAGATTTAAACAAGTTTAAAACATGAAAATGAAAAGGTAAGCCTGGATCCTTCTTAGTCACTCTAAAATGAAGATTTTGGGAGGTTTTTGAAATTTCCATGCATGTTTGAAACCAAAAACCACTTCTCTTCATGCTTGACTTCATAAGACAGAGTTAGGGTTAGGGGTAGATACATGATTTATCTTATTGGAATATGTCTAGACTTTGTTTATCAACTTTTGAATGCTTACTATATATATGTGACATAAGAAGACTATGTGCTTTTATTTTTCATTTTTCCGATTTTTTTATTTTTATGCCCATTTAAATCTTTGTCAAATCCTAGGCTTGACAATGATTTAAACAAGTTTAAAACATGAAAATGAAAAGGTAAGCATGGATCCTTCTTAGTCACTCTAAAATGAAGCTTTTGGGAGGTTTTTGAAATTTCCATGTTTGAAACCAAAAAACACTTCTCTTCATGCTTGACTTCATAAGACATAGTTTAGGGTTTGGGCTAGATACATGATTGAATATGTCTAGACCTTGTTTATCAACTTTTGAATGCTTACTATATATATATATATATATATATATATATATATATATATATATATATATATGTGACATAAGAAGACTATGTGCTTTTGTTTTTCATTTTTCCGATTTTTTAATTTTATGCCCATTTAAATCTTGGTCAAATCCTAGGCTTGACAATGATTTAAACAAGTTTAAAATATGAAAATGAAAAGGTAAGCATGGATCCTTCTTAGACAGTCACTCTAAAATGAAGCTTTTGATAGGTTTTTGAAATTTCCATATTTGAAACCCAAAACCACTTCTCTTCATGCTTGACTACATAAGACAAAGTTTAGGGTTAGGGGGTAGATACATGATATTTCTAGTTTGAATATGTATAGACCTTGTTTATCAACTTTAATGCTTACTATATGACATAAGAAAACTATGTGCTTTGGTTTTTCATTTTTCTGATTTTTTTTTGAATTTTGATGCACATTTGAATCTTGGTCAAATCATAGGTTTGACCAAGATTTAAACAAGTATAGAACATGAAAATGAAAAGGGAAGCCTGTATCCTTCTTAGTCACCCTAAAATGAAGTTTTTGGGAGGTTTTTGAAATTTCCATGTTTGAAACCCAAAACCAATTATCTTCATGCTTGACTTTATAAGACAGAGTTGAGGGGTTAGGGGGTAGATACATGATTTGTCTGGTTTGAATATGTCTAGACCTTGTTTACCAACTTTAATGCTTACTGTATGACATAAGATCGAAGACTATGTGCGCTTTGGTTTTTCATTTTTCTATTTTTTTATTTTATGCCCATTTGAATCTTGGTCCATTTGAATCTTGGTCAAATCCTAGATTTCACCAAGATTTAAACAAGTTTAAAACATGAAAATGGAAAGGTAAGCCTGGATCCTTCTTAGTCGCTCTAAAATGAAGCTTTTGGGATGTTCTTGAAATTTCCATGTTTGAAACCCAAAACAACTTTTCTTCATGCTAGACTTCATAAGATCGACAAGGGGGTAGATAAATGATTTGTCTGGTTTGGATATATCTATACCTTGTTTATCAACTTGAATGCTTACGATATGACATATATAAGAACACTATGTGCTTTTGTTTTTCAGTTTTTTTGTGCCCATTTGAATCTTGGTCGAATCCTAGGTTTGACCAAGATTTAAACAAGTTTAAAACATGAAAATGAAAAGGGAAGCATGTATCCTTCTTAGTCACTATAAAATGAAGTTTTTGGGAGGTTTTTGAAAATTCCATGTTTGAAACCCAAAACCACTTCTCTTCATGCATGACTTCATAAGACATAGTTTAGGGGTTAGGGGGTAGATACATGATTTGTATGGTTTGAATATGTCTACACCTTGTTTATCAACTTTAATGCTTACTATATGACATATAAGACTATGTGCTTTGGTTTTTCATTTTTCAGTTTTTTTAAATTTTCTGCCAATGTGGTTTGACCAAGATTTAGACAAGTTTTACACGTGAAAACGAATAAGTAAGCCTGGATCCTTCTTAGTCACTCCAAAATGTACGGGAAATTGATAGGTGTGTCAACTTTGCTTCATGGATAAAATAATGTCATGTAAATGAGTTAACTTGGATTTCCTACCCTTGAATCCATAGGAAACTTTGTTCTAATGCACTATAATAATCAACCGAGTTTTTACACCAACAGGTCTGTCACTTACGTGTGGTTCCCATGCGTGAGGTCCCACACTTCAGTGAGCACAAGTCACGTGCAATAGGTACGCAAACTCCCAGCCATTTTCTTTGTCAAGAGAAGACGCATCAGGATGCGTATTGGGAGTCTGTGGGTCCTTCTGGATCCTTCGGTTGTCCCTCTCACAAAAAAAATCTCTCATTCTCGGCCTCGCTCGACTCGCTCCCTCGCTTGCACCTCCTGCTCACTGACAAAACCTGCACAACAGTCAACATCATCACCCGAAAAAGGGAAGACACCATAATTCTCTCCCTTCTTCTCTCCTTCCGAGTGATCCCTCTTCCTCCGAGTTTCACTCGACGGGTGATACGCGTACAGCACGCGTCCGTTGGGAACCCCAAGAGGAAGGTGTGATGCGTACAGCGGCAAGTTTTCCCTCAGTATGAAACCAAGGTTTATCGAACCAGTAGGAGCCAAGAAACACGTTGAAGGTTGATGGCGGCGAGATGTAGTGCGGCGCAACACCAGGGATTCCGGCGCCAACGTGGAACCTGCACAACACAAACCAAGTACTTTGCCCCAACGAAACAGCGAGGTTGTCAATCTCACCGGCTTGCTGTAACACAGGATTAGATGTATAGTGTGGAAGATGATTGTTTGCAGAAAACAGTAGAACAAGTATTGCAGTAGATTGTCTTTCAGTATAGAGAATTGGACCGGGGTCCACAGTTCACTAGAGGTGTCTCTCCCATAAGATAAACAACATGTTGGGTGAACAAATTACAGTTGGGCAATTGACAAATAGAGAGGGCATGACCATGCACATACATATTATGATGAGTATAGTGAGATTTAATTGGGCATTATGACAAAGTACATAGACCGCTATCCAGCATGCATCTATGCCTAAAAAGTCCACCTTCAGTTATCATACGAACCCCCTCAACATTAAGTTGCTAACAACAGACAATTGCATTAAGTATTGCGCGTAATGTAATCAGTAACTACATCCTCGAACATAGCACCAATGTTTTATCCCTAGTGGCAACAGCACATCCATAATCTTAGAGATTTATGTCACTTCCCCAGATTCACGGAGACATGAACCCACTATCGAGCATAAATACTCCCTCTTGGAGTTACAAGCATCTACTTGGCCAGAGCATCTACTAGTAACGGAGAGCATGCAAGATCATAAACAACACATAGATATAAATTGATAATCAACATAACATGGTATTCTCTATTCATCGGATCCCAACAAACACAACATATAGAATTACAGATAGATGATCTTGATCATGTTCGGCAGCTCACAAGACCCGACAATTAAGCACAATGGGGAGAAGACAACCATCTAGCTACTGCTATGGACCCATAGTCCAGGGGTAGACTACTCACACATCACTCCGGAGGCGACCATGGCGGCGTAGAGTCCTCCGGGAGATGATTCCCCTCTCCGGCAGGGTGCCGGAGGCGATCTCCTGAATCCCCCGAGATGGGATTGGCGGCGGCGGCGTCTCTGGAAGGTTTTCCGTATCGTGGCTCTCGGTACTGGGGGTTTCACGACGAAGGCTATTTGTAGGCGGAAGGGCAGGTCAAGGGGCGTCACGAGGGGCCCACATCCTAGGTCGGCGCGGCCAGGGCTTGGGCCGCGCCGCCCTGTTGTTTGGCCACCTCGTGGCCCCACTTCGTCTCCTCTTCGGTCTTCTGGAAGCTTCGTGGCAAAATAGGACCCTGGGCGTTGATTTCGTCCAATTCCGAGAATATTTCCTTACTAGGATTTCTGAAACCAAAAACAGCAGAAACAAGAATCGGCACTTCGGCATCTTGTTAATAGGTTAGTTCCAGAAAATGCACGAATATGACATAAAGTGTGCATAAAACATGTAGATATCATCAATAATGTGGCATGGAACATAAGAAATTATCGATACGTCGGAGACGTATCAGCATCCCCAAGCTTAGTTCCTGCTCGTCCCGAGCAGGTAAACGATAAACAAGGATAATTTCTGGAGTGACATGCCATCATAATCTTGATCATACTATTTGTAAGCATATGTAGTGAATGCAGCGATCAAAACAATGTATATGACATGAGTAAACAAATGAATCATATAGCGGTTGCTTTCAACTTATAACATGTATATCTCATGGATATTGTCAACATAGAGTAATATAATAAGTGCAATATGCAAGTATGTAGGAATCAATGCACAGTTCACACAAGTGTTTGCTTCTTGAGGTGGAGAGAAATAGGTGAACTGACTCAACAATAAAAGTAAAAGAATGGTCCTTCAAAGAGGAAAGCATCGATTGCTATATTTGTGCTAGAGCTTTGATTTTGAAAACAAGAAACAATTTTGTCAACGGTAGTAATAAAGCATATGTATCATGTAAATTATATCTTACAAGTTGCAAGCCTCATGCATAGTATACTAATAGTGCCCGCACCTTGTCCTAATTAGCTTGGACTACCGGGATTATCGCAATGCACATGTTTTAACCAAGTGTCACAAAGGGGTACCTCTATGCCGCCTGTACAAAGGTCTAAGGAGAAAGCTCGCATTGGATTTCTCGATATTGATTATTCTCAACTTAGACATCCATACCGGGACAACATAGACAACAGATAATGGACTCCTCTTTTATGCATAAGCATGTAGCAACAATTAATTTTCTCATATGAGATTGAGGATATATATCCAAAACTGAAACTTCCACCATGGATCATGGCTTTAGTTAGCGGCCCAATGTTCTTCTCTAACAATATGCACGCTCTAACCATAAGGTGGTAGATCGCCCTTACTTCAGACAAGATGAACATGCATAGCAACTCACATGATATTCAACAAAGAGTAGTTGATGGCGTCCCCAGGAACATGGTTATCGCACAACAAGCAACTTAATAAGAGATAAAGTGCATAAGTACATAGTCAATACCACAATATTTTTTAAGCTATTTGTCCCATGAGCTATATATTGTAAAGGTGAAGAATGGAAATTTAAAGGTAGCACTCAAGCAATTTACTTTGGAATGGCGGAGAAATACCATGTAGTAGGTAGGTATGGTGGACACAAATGGCATAGTGGTTGGCTCAAGTATTTTGGATGCATGAGAAGTATTCCCTCTCGATACAAGGTTTAGGCTAGCAAGGCTATTTGAAACAAACACAAGGATGAAGCGGTGCAGCAAAACTTACATAAAAGACATATTGAAAACATTATAAGACTCTACACCGTCTTCCTTGTTGTTCAAACTCAATACTAGAAATTATCTAGACCTTAGAGAGACCAAATATGCAAACCAAATTTTAGCATGCTCTATGTATTTCTTCATTAATGGGTGCAAAGTATATGATGCAAGAGCTTAAACATGAGCACAACAATTGCCAAGTATCACATTACCCAAGACATTTTAGCAATTTACTACATGTATCATTTTCCAATTCCAACCATATAACAATTTAACGAAGAAGAAACTTCGCCATGAATATTATGAGTAGAGCCTAAGGACATATTTGTCCATATGCTACAGCGGAGCGTGTCTCTCTCCCACACAGTGAATGCTAGGATCCATTTTATTCAAACAAAACAAAAACAAAAACAAACCGACGCTCCAAGAAAAGCACATAAGCTGTGATGGAATAAAAATATAGTTTCAGGGGAGGAACCTGATAATGTTGTCGATGAAGAAGGGGATGCCTTGGGCATCCCCAAGCTTAGACGCTTGAGTCTTCTTGATATATGCAGGGGTGAACCACCGGGGCATCCCCAAGCTTAGAGCTTTCACTCTCCTTGATCATGTTGTATCATCTCCCTCTCTTGATCCTTGAAAACTTCCTCCACACCAAACTTAGAACAACTCATTAGAGGGTTAGTGCACAATCAAAATATACATATTCAGAGGTGACATAATCATTCTTAACACTTCTGGACATTGCACAAAGCTACTGAAAGTCAATGGAATCAAAATATCCATCGAACATAACAAAACTGGCAATGCGAAATAAAAGGCAGAATCTGTCAAAACAGAACAGTTCGTAATGACGAATTTTATTGAGGCACCAGACTTGCTCAAATGAAAATTCTCAAATTGAATGAAATTTGCGTACATATCTGAGGATCACTCACGTAAATTGGCATAATTTTCTGAGTTACCTATAGAGAGTTTTGCCCAGATTCATGACAGCAAAGAAATCTGTTTCTGCGCAGTAATCCAAATCTATTATGAACTTTACTATCAACGACTTTACTTGGCACAACAAAACACTAAACTAAGATAAGGAGAGGTTGCTACAGTAGTAAACAACTTCCAAGACACAAATATAAAACAAAGTACTGTAGTAAAAACATGGGTTGTCTCCCATAAGCGCTTTTCTTTAACGCCTTTCAGCTAGGCGCAGAAAGTGTGTATCAAGTGTTATCGAGAGACGAAGTATCAACATCATAATTTGTTCTAATAATAGAATCAAAAGGTAACTTCATTCTTTTTCTAGGGAAGTGTTCCATACCTTTCTTGAGAGGAAATTGATATTTTATATTACCTTCCTTCATATCAATGATAGCACCAACAGTTCGAAGAAAAGGTCTTCCCAATATGATGGGACAAGATGCATTGCATTCAATATCCAAGACAACAAAATCAACGGGGACAAGGTTATTGTTAACGGTAATGCGAACATTATCAACTTTCCCCAAAGGTTTCTTTGTAGAATGATCAGCAAGATTAACATCCAAATAACAATTTTTCAGCGGTGGCAAGTCAAGCATATTATAGATTTTCTTAGGCATAACAGAAATACTTGCACCAAGATCACATAAAGCATTACAATCAAAATCTTTAACCTTCATCTTAATGATGGGCTCCCAACCATCCTCTAGCTTTCTAGGAATAGAAGCTTCACGCTCTAATTTCTCTTCTCTAGCTTTTATGAGAGCATTTGTAATATATTGCGTGAAAGCCAAATTTATAGCACTAGCATTAGGACTTTTAGCAAGTTTTTGCAAGAACTTTATAACTTCAGAGATGTGGCAATCATCAAAATTCAAACCATTATAATCTAAAGCAATGGGATCATCATCCCCAATGTTGGAAAAAATTTCAGCAGTTTTATCACAGGCAGTTTCAGCAGTTTTAGCAGTTTCAGGCAGTTTTTCGCGCTTTGCATTAGAAGTGGAAACATTGCTAACACCACTTCTTTTATTAGTAATAGTAGGAGGTGCAGCAACATGTGTAGCATTAGCATTACTAGTGGTGGTAATAGTCCAAACTTTAGCTATATTCTCTTCTTTTTCATTTTCTTCTCTTTCCCACCTAGCACGCAATTCGGCCATCAATCTTATATTCTCATTAATTCTAAATTGGATGGCATTTGCTGTAGTAACAATTTTATTATGATGATTTTCATTAGGCATAACTTTCGATTTCAAAAGATCAACATCAGCAGCAAGACTATCGACTTTAGAAGCAAGTATATCAATTTTCCCAAGCTTTTCTTCAACAGATTTGTTAAAAGCAGTTTGTGTACTAATAAATTCTTTAAGCATGGCTTCAAGTACAGGGGGTGTGTTCCTATTATTGTTGTAAGAATTCCCATAAGAATTACCATAGCCATTGCCATTATTATAAGGATATGGCCTATAGTTGTTATTAGAATTGTTCCGGTAAGCATTGTTGTTGAAATTATTAGTTTTAATGAAGTTTACATCAACATGTTCTTCTTGTGCAACCAATGAAGCTAACGGAACATTATTAGGATCAACATTTGTCCTATCATTCACAAGCATAGACATAATAGCATCAATCTTATCACTCAAGGAAGAGGTTTCTTCGACAGAATTTACCTTCTTACCTTGTGGAGCTCTTTCCGTGTGCCATTCAGAGTAGTTGATCATCATATTATCAAGAAGCTTTGTCGCCTCGCCAAGAGTGATGGACATAAAGGTACCTCCAGCAGCTGAATCCAATAGGTTCCGCGAAGAAAAATTCAGTCCTGCATAAAAGGTTTGGATGATCATCCAAGTAGTCAGTCCATGGGTTGGGCAATTTTTAACCAAAGATTTCATTCTTTCCCATGCTTGTGCAACATGATCAGTATCCAATTGTTTAAAATTCATTATGCTACTCCTCAAAGATATAATTTTAGCAGGGGGATAATATCTACCAATAAAAGCATCCTTGCATTTAGTCCATGAATCAATACTATTCTTAGGCAGAGATAGCAACCAATCTTTAGCTCTTCCTCTTAATGAGAAAGGGAACAATTTTAATTTTATAATGTCACCATCTACATCTTTATACTTTTGCATTTCACATAGTTCAACAAAATTATTGAGATGGGCAGCAGCATCATCAGAACTAATACCAGAAAATTGCTCTCGCATAACAAGGTTCAAGAAAGGTGTTTAATTTCAAAGAATTCTGCTGTAGTAGCAGGTGGAGCAATAGGTGTGCATAAGAAATCATTATTATTTGTGGTTGTGAAGTCACACAACTTAGTATTTTCAGGAGTACCCATTTTAGCAGTAGTAAATAAAACAAACTAGAATAAGTAAATGCAAGTAACTAATTTTTTTGTGTTTTTGATATAGCAAACAAGATAGCAAATAAAGTAAAACTAGCAACTAATTTTTTTGTATTTTGATTTAGTGCAGCAAACAAAATAGTAAATAAAACTAAGCAAGACAAAAACAAAGTAAAGAGATTGGGATGTGGAGACTCCCCTTGCAGCGTGTCTTGATCTCCCCGGCAACGGCGCCAGAAAAAGAGCTGCTGGCGGAAAGTTGACGTGGGAGTTAGAGATTTTTGTGGTGTAACTTTTCTTCAGATCCCCGGCAACGGCGCCAGAAAAAGAGCTTGATACGCAGCACGCGTCCGTTGGGAACCCCAAGAGGAAGGTGTGATGCGTCAAGCGGCAAGTTTTCCCTCAGTATGAAACCAAGGTTTATCGAACCAGTAGGAGCCAAGAAGCACGTTGAAGGTTGATGGCGGCGAGATGTAGTGCGGCGCAACACCAGGGATTCCGGCGCCAACGTGGAACCTGCACAACACAAACCAAGTACTTTGCCCCAACGAAACAGCGAGGTTTTCAATCTCACCGGCTTGCTGTAACAAAGGATTAGATGTATAGTGTGGAAGATGATTGTTTGCAGAAAACAGTAGAACGAGTATTGCAGTAGATTGTATTTCAGTATAGAGAATTGGACCGGGGTCCATAGTTCACTAGAGGTGTCTCTCCCATAAGATAAACAGCATGTTGGGTGAACAAATTACAGTTGGGCAATTGACAAATAGAGAGGGCATGACCATGCACATACATATTATGATGAGTATAGTGAGATTTAATTGGGCATTACGACAAAGTACATAGACCGCTATCCAGCATGCATCTATGGCTAAAAAGTCCACCTTCAGGTTATCATCCGAACCCCCTCCAGTATTAAGTTGCTAACAACAGACAATTGCATTAAGTATTGCGCGTAATGTAATCAGTAACTACATCCTCGAACATAGCACCAATGTTTTATCCCTAGTGGCAACAGCACATCCATAATCTTAGAGATTTCTGTCACTTCCCCAGATTCACGGAAACATGAACCCACTATCGAGCATAAATACTCCCTCTTGGAGTTACAAGCATCTACTTGGCCAGAGCATCTACTAGTAACGGAGAGCATGCAAGATCATAAACAACACATAGATATAAATTGATAATCAACATAACATGGTATTCTCTATTCATCGGATCCCAACAAACACAACATATAGAATTACAGATAGATGATCTTGATCATGTTCGGCAGCTCACAAGACCCGACAATTAAGCACAATGGGGAGAAGACAACCATCTAGCTACTGCTATGGACCCATAGTCCAGGGGTAGACTACTCACACATCACTCCGGAGGCGACCATGGCGGTGTAGAGTCCTCCGGGAGATGATTCCCCTCTCCGGCAGGGTGCCGGAGGCGATCTCCTGAATCCCCTGAGATGGGATTGGCGGCGGCGGCGTCTCTGGAAGGTTTTCCGTATCGTGGCTCTCGGTACTGGGGGTTTCGCGACGAAGGCTATTTGTAGGCGGAAGGGCAGGTCAAGGGGCGTCACGAGGGGCCCACACCCTAGGTCGGCGCGGCCAGGGCTTGGGCCGCGCCGCCCTGTTGTTTGGCCACCTTGTGGCCCCACTTCGTCTCCTCTTCGGTCTTCTGGAAGCTTCGTGGCAAAATAGGACCCTGGGCGTTGATTTCGTCCAATTTCGAGAATATTTCCTTACTAGGATTTCTGAAACCAAAAACAGCAGAAACAAAGAATCGGCACTTCGGCATCTTGTTAATAGGTTAGTTCCAGAAAATGCACGAATATGACATAAAGTGTGCATGAAACATGTAGATATCATCAATAATGTGGCATGGAACATAAGAAATTATCGATACGTCGGAGACGTATCAACGGGCAAACACACATGTGCTGCATAGTAATAATAAAAAGGTAGAAAATCGACCTACGAATCTATAATTAAATAGGTTAAACTAGGGTTTTGCCCAGTTCTACAAATCAAGGTTCAAAAAAATCCAACTACGGGGTTCGAACAACCCCATTTAATCCAAGAAATTTTTCGACCTCATCCAATGGCCTCAAACTATAGGGTTAGCATCTAGTGCAGTATGTGTGAACATGTATTGACTATGTGTACTATAACTTGTATGTCTTTCAAATTTGAACCAAATTTGAATAAGTTTGAAATATTTGAAATGGGGCTTTTGGCTTAAACGTTTGAAACCCAAAACTACTTCTCTTCATGCTAGACTTCATAAGACCGAGTTTAGGGTTAGGGGTAGATACATGATTTGTTTGGTTTGAATATGTCTAAACCTTGTTTATCAACTTGAATGCTTAATTACTATATGAAAATGAAAAGGTAAACATGGATCCTTCTTAGTCAGTCACTCTAAAATGAAGCTTTTGATAGGTTTTTGAAATTTCCATATTTGAAACCCAAAACCACTTCTGTTCATGCTTGACTTCATAAGACAGAGTTTAGGGTTAGGGGTAGATACATGATTTGTTTGGTTTGAATATGTCTAAACCTTGTTTATCAACTTGAATGCTTAATTACTATATGAAAATGAAAAGGTAAGCATGGATCCTTCTTAGTCAGTCACTCTAAAATGAAGCTTTTGATAGGTTTTTGAAATTTCCATATTTGAAATCCAAAACCACTTCTCTTCATGCTTGACTACATAAGACAAAGTTTAGGGTTAGGGGGTGTAGATACATGACATAGGAAGACTATCTTGAATGATTACTACATGACATAGGAAGACTATCTTGAATGCTTACTATATGACATAGGAATACTATGTGCTTTTCGGAGGTTTTTGAAATTTCCATGTTTGAAACCAAAAACCACACTTCTCTTCATGCTTGACTTCATATAAGACGAAGTTTAGGGTCGATAGGGGGTAGATACATGATTTGTCTGGTTTGAATATGTGTCTAGACCTTGTTTATCAACTTGTTGAATGCTTACTATATGACATATATAAGAGGACTATGTGCATTGGTATTTCATTTTTTTGATTTTTATGCCCATTTGAATCTTGGTAAAATCCTAGGTTTGAGCAAGATTTAAACAAGTTTAACATGTGAAAATGAAAAAGGTAATTAAGTCTGGATCCTTCTCTTAGTCACTCTAAAATGAAGCTTTTGGGAGGTTCCTGAATTTACCATGTTTGAAACCCAAAACCACTTATGTTCATGCTTGACTTTATAAGAGAGAGTTTAGGGTTAGGGGTAGATACATGATGTTTCTGGTTTGAATATGTCTAGACCATGTTTATCAATTTGAATGCTTACTATATGACATAAGAAGGCTATGTGCTTTGGTTTTTCATTCTTTCGATTTTTTCTGAATTTTTATGCCCATTTGAATTTTGGTCAAATCCTAGGTTTGAGCAAGATTTAAACAAGTTTAAAACATGACAATGAAAAGGTAATTAATCCTGGATCCTTCTTAATTAACCGATCAGGTCTAATTAAAATGAAGCTTTTGGGAGGTTTTTGAAATTTCCATGTTTGAAACCCAAAACCACACTTCTCTGCTTCATGCCTGACTTCATATATAATTAAGACAGAGTGTTTAGGGTTAGGGGGTACATGATTTGCCTGGTTTGAATATGTCTAGACCTTGTTTATGAACTTGAATGCTTACTATATGACATAAGAAGAAGACTATGTGCTTTGTTTTTTATTTTATGCCCATTTGAATATTGGTCAAATCCTAGGTTTGACCAAGATTTAAACAAGTTTAAAACATGAAAATGAAAAGGGAAGCATGTATCCTTATTAGTCACTATAAAATGAAGTTTTTGGGAGGTTTTTGAAAATTCCATGTTTGAAACCCAAAACCACTTCTCTTCATGCGTGACTTCATAAGACATAGTTTAGGGGTTAGGGGGTAGATACATGATCTGTATGGTTTGAATATGTCTACACTTTGTTTAGCAACTTTAATGCTTACTATATGACATATAAGACTATGTGCTTTGGTTTTTCATTTTTCAGTTTTTTTTTATTTTCTGCCAATTTGGTTTGACCAAGATTTAGACAAGTTTTACACGTGAAAACGAATAAGTAAGCCTGGATCCTTCTTAGTCACTCCAAAATGTACGGGAAATTGATAGGTGTGTTAACTTTGCTTCATGGAAAAAATAATGTCATGTAAATGAGTTAACTTGGATTTCCTACCCTTGAATCCATAGGAAACTTTGTTCTAATACACTATAATAATCAACCGAGTTTTTACACCAACAGGTCTGTCACTTACGTGTGGTGCCCATGCGTGAGGTCCCACACTTCAGTGAGCACAAGTCACGTGCAATAGGTACGCAAACTCCCAGCCATTTTCTTTGTCAAGAGAAGACGCATCAGGATGCGTATTGGGAGTCTGTGGGTCCTTCTGGATCCTTCGGTTGTCCCTCTCACAAAAAAAAATCTCTCATTCTCGGCCTCGCTCGACTCGCTCGCTCGCACCTCCTGCTCACTGACAAAACCTGCACAACAGTCAACATCATCACCCGAAAAAGGGAAGACACCATAATTCTCTCCCTTCTTCTCTCCTTCCGAGTGATCCCTCTTCCTCCGAGTTTCACTCGACGGGCAAACACACATGTGCTGCATAGTAATAATAAAAAGGTAGAAAATCGACCTACGAATATATAATTAAATAGGTTAAACTAGGGTTTTGCCCAGTTCTACAAATCAAGGTTCAAAAAAATCCAACTACGGGGTTCGAACAACCCCATTTAATCCAAGAAATTTTTCGACCTCATCCAATGGCCTCAAACTATAGGGTTAGCATCTAGTGCAGTATGTGTGAACATGTATGCACTATGTGTACTATAACTTGTATGTCTTTCAAATTTGAACCAAATTTGAATAAGTTTGAAATATTTGAAATGAGGCTTTTGGCTTAAACGTTTGAAACCCAAAACTACTTCTCTTCATGCTAGACTTCATAAGACCGAGTTTAGGGTTAGGGGTAGATACATGATTTGTTTGGTTTGAATATGTCTAAACCTTGTTTATCAACTTGAATGCTTAATTACTATATGAAAATGAAAAGGTAAGCATGGATCCTTCTTAGTCAGTCACTCTAAAATGAAGCTTTTGATAGGTTTTTGAAATTTCCATATTTGAAACTGTTGACTGCCAAAACCCACCGGCGGGCAGCGGCCTGTCAACACGGTAGAGCCGGGAAGAGCCTAGAGCTGCGGCTGGCTGAGACCCCTCCGAGCGACGGCCCGCAATGCTCTTCTGGTCACACGCGGCGATGCGAAGTGCAAGGGCGTGCCACCTGACCTATACCTGGTCAGGAAGGTGATGGGGATGCCTCGCTTAGTTTCCTGCATGGCATACACGTAAACATTAAATACGAGCCTCGATCGGCTCTCAGGTTATCCTGTGAATCGGCTCAAAGAGCCGATCCACCCATGATTCGTACGGGGTGCACGAATATATGGTGATCCTGCTTGATCAAGATAAAGCTAATGAGATCTACGACGATTTAGGGTTTTCACCGCATAATCGGATCATCCTACTCCAGGTTGGGCCTCGCGGCCACGCACGGTGATCGTAAGCCGATCCTAAACAAGGCCTAAAAACCAACATGAAGTTGATCCTCGGAACATCCTGTTTAGGACTTGCGAACGCCACCCTACATGCCGCTGGATCCTCCCCCCCTTTGTAAGGCCTAACTATTGCAGATATTAAACTAATCCTTGCAGAACAAGGAGCAATCGTAACGGATCAGATCTACTAAATAATGATCAAGCGGGGTGCCGCCCCCACACCTGAGATAGATGTGAGGGCGGCTAGATATGCAAGGGTTGCACTACGTAAGCATGTTATACGAAGAACAATGCTAACCCTAACACATCTATGATAACTACGTTGCTCGCCATCAAAGACGCTTCAGTACGAGCAACGCATGAACAACGTGGGGCTTGTGCTGCCTAGATCGCAAGATGCGATCTAGGCAGCATGTCGCTTACCTGATAGAAACCCTCGAGACGAAGGAGTTGGCGATGCGCCGAGATTGGTTTGTTTGGGTTGAACGTGAGTTGTTGTTTATTCCATAAACCCTAGATACATATTTATAGTCCAGCGGACTTTCTAATTCAGGCGTGCACCTAACCGTGCACGGGTAAAACTCTAACTCCTAACTTTAAGATACGATCTAATATATTACAGATAAATGGGCCATCTAGCCCAACTTTGCGTATAAGGCCGATCTTCGTATTCTCTCCATATATAACCTTCAAGCTTATCTTGATCGTGGCCCACTTCCAACTTGGTCAAATTTTGGTGATAACACATGCCCCCCTGGTTTTGGAAATGATATTTCCAAAATCATTACGTTTTTCTTTCGTCGGGTCATGTCGTGGCAGAGCAGAACCATTGCAGCATTTTTCGTCATGATGCCCTGTCTTCTCGACTGCTCCGCGCGATTTGACCGTTGTCTTTGGGCACTGCCTCCTCGAAAACTGCTGTGGCATTGAATTTTTTCACCGTAGCCCCCTTTTATTTAACCGCTCTGAGCAGTTCGCCACTTCACCATCCTGCTCTGTTCTGGCCATCGGCACCAAAAAACCCCCAAACTCCCACAGCCATGTCTTCCTCTTCTTCCTCTTCCTCGTCGGTCTTCCACGACTCCTCCTCCGAGCTTTCCTACGGGTCCTCCTCCTCCCGCGAGACGCCGCCGGACATCCGCGCCCCAGAAGCATGGGACCTGGAAGACCACGCCTCCTCTGTCTGGTCCGAAGACGACCAGTCCCTGACCAGCGGGGATGAAGATCTTCAGTTCCTCGCCGTCGGGGAACTGGAGTCGGAGAGCGAGGACGATCAGTTCCCCTGGGACGGCTGCCCCACCTCTGAAGAAGAGGAAGAGGAAGACGACGATGACGACGACGACTCCCTCGAGGGCTACCCGCCAGTGAAGCGCCTCCGCATGTGGTGGGACGACGACAGCAGCGACGATGAAGACAAAGATGAAGCTCCCGTAGAAGGCTATGGGAGCAGCGACGAGGAACCCATCGGCAGCAGTGCCGATGAGAGTTCCGAGGATGACGACGAAGGAAGCGATGGCCCGTAGATTAGGATCTACTAGTGTAGGCCCAGCAGTAGTAGATTGGTCAATAGACCCTTCTTTTGTTCTTCCTTCCTGAGAAATTGGCTCTTTCGTTGTAAGAAATCCCCTTATCAATGAAGAAAATCCCTTAATTAATTTCGCTCCCTTGCCGATTGTCGAATGGAGTTGTCGTACAGGGAGCCGATAGCAGAACATCGGCTCATATTGCTGCCTGAGGCCAAGCTGTTGTATAAACAGGCCTAAGTCGCGCCCAAACCATTAGACTGAATCCCTCAGCAATCATTAGGAGATCTCACGTCGTGGTTAGGAAGCTGTTGTATAAACTTATTTCGCTAAAGTCGATGTCAACGTATCGGCTCTGTTTTCTGAAGTCGATGCCCGTGCATCGGCTGTACTTGCATACTGTTAATCTCCATACGTTTTCTCAAGTCGATGCCTGTGCATCGGCTGTGATTTTATATATATATATATTTTTTTACTGGCCGATTCTGAAATCGGCCCCCACATCTTACTGTCCATCATCCCACATGCTTGGGAAATATTTCTTGAGGTGTTGACCATTAACAGCCACTGGGAACTTTTCGCCGCTCAACTCCTCCAGCATGTATGCATTACCCTTCAAGGCCTGGACAACTTTGTACGGACCGTGCCAATTAGGAGACCATTTGCCATATGCCTTATCCCTGGTTCCCAATGGCAACACAGCTTCCCACACAAGATCACCAACTTGGAACTCCTTTGACCTAACCTTTTTGTTGTAAGCATGAGCCACCCTGGCTTTGTTCTCCTTAATCTTCTCCAACGACCAAAGCCTGAGTTCCGTTGCGTCCTCAATAGTGTCGCTCATCAAAGCTGCATATTCTTCAGCTGTCAGATCATTCTGAAACGTGACACGTCTTGATCCAGCCGTAATTTCCCAAGGCAATACGGCTTCCTGCCCATAGACAAGCTGGTACGGCGAAGTCTTTATAGCTCCATGGCACGACATGCGATAGGCCCATAATGCTTCTGATAACTTCTCATGCCAATCCCGAGGGTTCTCGTCAATTTTTCTCTTGATCAGCTTGATCAGACTTTGATTGGACGCCTCGGCCTGTCCGTTAGCTTGAGCATAGTACGGGGATGATCGGATCAGTTTAATCCCTAAGTCATCACAGAACTTCCTGAATTCTTTAGAAGTAAAGACCGAACCTCCATCGGTCGTGATAGTTTGGGGAATCCCAAACCTATGAATGACGTGTTCTTTCACAAACTTGATCACATCCTCTGATTTCACCTTTTTCATAGGGACGGCTTCCACCCACTTGGTGAAGTAATCTGTGATAACCAAAATCCATTCATGTTTTTTACTTGACGCCGGATGGATTTTGCCGATCATATCCATGCCCCACCCCCGAAACGGCCAAGGCTTGATGATGGGGTTCATCGCTGATGCTGGCACCATCTGAATCTTTCCAAACATCTGACACGCTTGGCACCCCTTGTAATAATTGAAGCAATCTTCAAGCATAGTTGGCCAATAAAACCCTGATCGCCTGATCAACCACTTCATCTTATGAGCCGATCGATGCGTTCAGCGCCTTCATGCACCTCATGTAAGAGCCGATTAGACTCAGTCGGTCCTAGGCATTTGAGCAGCAACCCTTCCAATGTCCTGTAGAACATGTCGTCTCCTATAAGGACATACTTCATGGCTTTGTATCTTACCCGTTTAGGTGCCCCCCGAGCCGAATCTTTTAAATAATCGAAGATCTCGGCTCTCCAATCATTCTGTTCCAGGAATTGTATCTGAACTTCCGATCCGTCGGCTATATCTATGTAGCCTGACGCCATTTGTGCGAGATTGTTGGCATCGGTATTTTGGGATCTCGGGATCCAATTAAAGTTGATGTACCGAAACTGTGTCATCAACTCACGGCATTCCACCCAATATGGGAAAAGCGATTCACTTTCGCAATTATATTCATCCATGAGCTGGTTAATCACCAACTTTGAGTCTCCAAAGAGCTCTACAGCTTCCGCTCCAACTTCCAATAGCAATTCCATTCCCTTACGTATTGCCTCATATTCTGCTACGTTGTTGGTGCAAGGGGTAGATAATCTGATGGAGAAGGAGTATTCTGCCCCCCGAGGCGACACGAGCAGAATGCCGATGCCACAACCACCGTCACAAACCGATCCATCAAAGAACATAGCCCATGCACGTATGGATAGTGCTGCTATATTGGTACTGATCCGTTCAGCGATGAGATCGGCCAACGCTGCCCTTGATCGCCTTTCGCAGCTGGTACCGGAGATCAAATTCTGACAGCGCAAGCATCCATTTACCGAGTCGGCCTTTCAAAACGGGGGCCGACAACATGTGCTTGACGACGTCTGATTTACAGATGACGATGATCTCTGCCGTCAGAAGGATGTTATGAAGCTTGGTGCAGGTAAAGAACAGGCAGAGGCAAAGTTTCTCAACCTCAGGATATCTTGTCTCCGCGTCCAGCATCCTTCTGCTGAGGTAGAAAACGACTCTCTCAACGCCATCGTAAAGTTGCACCACCACCGAAGCAATGGACGTGTCAGCTACTGACAGGTAGATGTAGAATGGCATGTCTTGCTGGGGCGGAACTAGTACAGGCTGCGTCGTCAGATATCGCTTAATTTCATCAAACGCTTTGTCGTTGTTCGCCCCGATGAAACTCGTCGTCGATTTAGTCTTCACCAGCGCCATGAACGGCTCGATTCGTCCCCGACAGATTAGAGATGAACCGCTGACGAAATTGATCTTGCCGATGAGGCGTTGGAGCTCCTTTTTCGTGGTTGGCGGCTGCATGGTACGCACCGCCTCCTGACTTTTCAGGCCGATCTCAATTCCCCTTTCATGGACCAGAAAACCTAGGAATTGACCAGCCGTCACGCCAAAGGCACACTTCTTCGGATTCATTCTCAGCCCGAATTTCCGAGTTCGGTCTAGGACGCGCCGTAGATCGTCCAAATGCCCCTCCATGGAGACCGATTTGACCACCACGTCGTCGATATAGATCTCCACCAACTTGCCGATCAGATCATGAAATATATAATTCATGGCTCGTTGGTATGTTGCACCAGCATTCTTCAATCCAAAGGTCATGACCACATACTCGAACAAGCCCACTGCCCCTGGTACTCTGAATGCGGTCTTGTGTATATCTTCCGGAGCCATGAAAATCTGGTTATAACCGGCGTTGCCATCCATGAAGCTCAACACCTTGTGGCCAGCAGCGGCGTTTATCAATGTTTCTGCCACGGGCATTGGATATTCGTCCTTTGGGGTGGCTCTGTTAAGATCTCGGAAATCGATGGCCACGCGCCATCGGCCGTCCTTCTTCTCCACCGAACGACATCGGAGATCCACTCAAAGATACCCGCATGGCCTGATGAATCCAGCGGCCAACATTTTCTCGATCTCCTTCTTGACTTCTTCCAGGATTTCGGCCCTCATCTCGACGTGCTCGTTGTTGGAACGTCGAAATCCTTTCTTAAGGGGGAGCCGATGCTCAATGATGCTCTGTCCAACCAGTGCATCTCCGTGTAATCCCATGCAAAACAATCTAGGTATTCCTTCAACAGGGCTATCATCCGTCCCCCCGAGCTGTGGATCTAACTTCTTGCTGATAAAAGTAGGTCGAGGCTTATCCCCAGGACCGATGTCGACTTCTTCTAGCTCATCAGCTGATGTAAATCCGTACCCTAGCTTTCCGTCACCTGTGAGGTCGACGCCACATACTGGGAGAGCAGGTGATACGGATACTACGGGCCGATCACTAGCATCGGCTTCTACCTTGATCATCACCAAGATGTTTTGGCGGTGTCGGGGCCGATCGCATGGAGCAGCCTCTTCCTTATCTTTGCTACGAGAGCAGTTGCCCTCGTCTTTATCTCCATCAAGGGGGTGTCCCAGTTCTATCATGCTGATGTTGAACGAGTGCCCTGGTTGGCACCTCCCAGGGTAAGTACCGTTAGTCCTGTCAACGGCACGCGACGGTGAATTAGGCACTCCTGGTGCTGCCGATGTGCACGACAACGGCAGACGGGGCTGGAGTGGCACCTTTCCTCGATAGGTCCCGAGGGCTGGCTCTAATAGAGAGTGCTGATTCTTCATGACCTCCTTGATCATCCGAACGGCAACATGCTCCAAAGTATTCACCAGGCTCTCGGAATGGAGATGCAACGAGTGAGCCACCATGCCACCAATCTCCTGGCGCACGGCCCTGGTACATTCCTCTGACGGGACAGATAGATCCACTTCATCGAGTGCGCCTTCCGGTGAGAACCCCTTCCGCCTGACGCCATGCGAACGGGTTCTGTGATATGAGCCGATGAGGTCGGCTTCGAGGGTGGCCTTGGTCTCGTTATATTTCTTCTTGAGCTCGTCAGGCAGCTCCTCGTAGGTGACTGGCGCGCCGTCCGCCATCTCAGATGTAGATGGCGATGTGGTTAATGTAGATGATTGTCCCACCGGGCGTGCCAGAATGTGTTGACTGCCAAAACCCACCGGCGGGCAGCGGCCTGTCAACACGGTAGAGCCGGGAAGAGCCTAGAGCTGCGGCTGGCTGAGACCCCTCCGAGCGACGGCCCACAATGCTCTTCTGGTCACACGCGGCGATGCGAAGTGCAAGGGCGTGCCACCTGACCTATACCTGGTCAGGAAGGTGATGGGGATGCCTCGCTTAGTTTCCTGCATGGCATACACGTAAACATTAAATACGAGCCTCGATCGGCTCTCAGGTTATCCTGTGAATCGGCTCAAAGAGCCGATCCACCCATGATTCGTACGGGGTGCACGAATATATGGTGATCCTGCTTGATCAAGATAAAGCTAATGAGATCTACGACGATTTAGGGTTTTCACCGCATAATCGGATCATCCTACTCCAGGTTGGGCCTCGCGGCCACGCACGGTGATCGTAAGCCGATCCTAAACAAGGCCTAAAAACCAACATGAAGTTGATCCTCGGAACATCCTGTTTAGGACTTGCGAACGCCACCCTACATGCCGCTAGATCCTCCCCCCCTTTGTAAGGCCTAACTATTGCAGATATTAAACTAATCCTTGCAGAACAAGGAGCAATCGTAACGGATCAGATCTACTAAATAATGATCAAGCGGGGTGCCGCCCCACACCTGAGATAGATGTGAGGGCGGCTAGATATGCAAGGGTTGCACTACGTAAGCATGTTATACGAAGAACAATGCTAACCCTAACACATCTATGATAACTACGTTGCTCGCCATCAAAGACGCTTCAGTACGAGCAACTCATGAACAACGTGGGGCTTGTGCTGCCTAGATCGCAAGATGCGATCTAGGCAGCATGTCGCTTACCTGATAGAAACCCTCGAGACGAAGGAGTTGGCGATGCGCCGAGATTGGTTTGTTTGGGTTGAACGTGAGTTGTTGTTTATTCCATAAACCCTAGATACATATTTATAGTCCAGCAGACTTTCTAATTCAGGCGTGCACCTAACCGTGCACGGGTAAAACTCTAACTCCTAACTTTAAGATACGATCTAATATATTACAGATAAATGGGCCATCTAGCCCAACTTTGCGTATAAGGCCGATCTTCGTATTCTCTCCATATATAACCTTCAAGCTTATCTTGATCGTGGCCCACTTCCAACTTGGTCAAATTTTGGTGATAACAGAAACCCAAAACCACTTCTCTTCATGCTTGACTACATAAGACAAAGTTTAGGGTTAGGGGGTGTAGATACATGACATAGGAAGACTATCTTGAATGCTTACTACATGACATAGGAAGACTATCTTGAATGCTTACTATATGACATAGGAATACTATGTGCTTTTCGGAGGTTTTTGAAATTTCCATGTTTGAAACCAAAAACCACACTTCTCTTCATGCTTGACTTCATATAAGACGAAGTTTAGGGTCGATAGGGGGTAGATACATGATTTGTCTGGTTTGAATATGTGTCTAGACCTTGTTTATCAACTTGTTGAATGCTTACTATATGACATATATAAGAGGACTATGTGCATTGGTATCTCATTTTTTTGATTTTTATGCCCATTTGAATCTTGGTAAGATCCTAGGTTTGAGCAAGATTTAAACAAGTTTAACATGTGAAAATGAAAAAGGTAATTAAGTCTGGATCCTTCTCTTAGTCACTCTAAAATGAAGCTTTTGGGAGGTTCTTGAATTTACCATGTTTGAAACCCAAAACCACTTCTGTTCATGCTTGACTTCATAAGAGAGAGTTTAGGGTTAGGGGTAGATACATGATGTTTCTGGTTTGAATATGTCTAGACCATGTTTATCAATTTGAATGCTTACTATATGACATAAGAAGGCTATGTGCTTTGGTTTTTCATTCTTTCGATTTTTTCTGAATTTTTATGCCCATTTGAATTTTGGTCAAATCCTAGGTTTGAGCAAGATTTAAACAAGTTTAAAACATGACAATGAAAAGGTAATTAATCCTGGATCCTTCTTAATTAACCAGTCAGTCTAATTAAAATGATGCTTTTGGGAGGTTTTTGAAATTTCCATGTTTGAAACCCAAAACCACACTTCTCTGCTTCATGCATGACTTCATATATAATTAAGACAGAGTGTTTAGGGTTAGGGGGTACATGATTTGCCTGGTTTGAATATGTCTAGACCTTGTTTATGAACTTGAATGCTTACTATATGACATAAGAAGACTATGTGCTTTGTTTTTTTATTTTATGCCCATTTGAATATTGGTCAAATCCTAGGTTTGACCAAGATTTAAACAAGTTTAAAACATGAAAATGAAAAGGTAAGCATGGATCCTTCTTAGTCACTCTAAAATGAAGCTTTTGGGAGGTTTTTGAAATTTCCATGTTTGAAACCAAAAAACACTTCTCTTCATGCTTGACTTCATAAGACATAGTTTAGGGTTAGGGGTAGATACATGATTGAATATGTCTAGACCTTGTTTATCAACTTTTGAATGCTTACTATATATATATGTGACATAAGAAGACTATGTGCTTTTGTTTTTCATTTTTCCGATTTTTTTTAATTTTATGCCCATTTAAATATTGGTCAAATCCTAGGCTTGACAATGATTTAAACAAGTTTAAAATATGAAAATGAAAAGGTAAGCATGGATCCTTCTTAGCCAGTCACTCTAAAATGAAGCTTTTGATAGGTTTTTGAAATTTCCATATTTGAAACCCAAAACCACTTCTCTTCATGCTTGACTACATAAGACAAAGTTTAGGGTTAGGGGGTAGATACATGATTTTTCTTGTTTGAATATGTATAGACCTTGTTTATCAACTTTAATGCTTACTATATGACATAAGAAAACTATGTGCTTTGGTTTTTCATTTTTCTGATTTTTTTTGAATTTTGATGCACATTTGAATCTTGGTCAAATCATAGGTTTGACCAAGATTTAAACAAGTATAGAACATGAAAATGAAAAGGGAAGCCTGTATCCTTCTTAGTCACCCTAAAATGAAGTTTTTGGGAGGTTTTTGAAATTTCCATGTTGAAACCCAAAACCACTTATCTTCATGCTTGACTTTATAAGACAGAGTTGAGGGGTTAGGGGGTAGATACATGATTTGTCTGGTTTGAATATGTCTAGACCTTGTTTACCAACTTTAATGCTTACTGTATGACATAAGAAGACTATGTGCGCTTTGGTTTTTCATTTTTCTATTTTTTTATTTTATGCCCATTTGAATCTTGGTCCATTTGAATCTTGGTCAAATCCTAGATTTCACCAAGATTTAAACAAGTTTAAAACATGAAAATGGAAAGGTAAGCCTGGATCCTTCTTAGTCGCTCTAAAATGAAGCTTTTGGGATGTTCTTGAAATTTCCATGTTTGAAACCCAAAACAACTTTTCTTCATGCTAGACTTCATAAGATCGACAAGGGGGTAGATACATGACTTGTCTGGTTTGGATATATCTAGACCTTGTTTATCAACTTGATGCTTACGATATGACATATATAAGAAGACTATGTGCTTTTGTTTTTCATTTTTTTGTGCCCATTTGAATCTTGGTTGAATCCTAGGTTTGACCAAGATTTAAACAAGTTTAAAACATGAAAATGAAAAGGGAAGCATGTATCCTTCTTAGTCACTATAAAATGAAGTTTTTGGGAGGTTTTTGAAAATTCCATGTTTGAAACCCAAAACCACTTCTCTTCATGCGTGACTTCATAAGACATAGTTTAGGGGTTAGGGGTAGATACATGATTTGTATGGTTTGAATATGTCTACACCTTGTTTATCAACTTTAATGCTTACTATATGACATATAAGACTATGTGCTTTGGTTTTTCATTTTTTAGTTTTTTTTTAATTTTCTGCCAATTTGGTTTGACCAAGATTTAGACAAGTTTTACACGTGAAAACGAATAAGTAAGCCTGGATCCTTCTTAGTCACTCCAAAATGTACGGGAAATTGATAGGTGTGTTAACTTTGCTTCATGGAAAAAATAATGTCATGTAAATGAGTTAACTTGGATTTCCTACCCTTGAATCCATAGGAAACTTTGTTCTAATGCACTATAATAATCAACCGAGTTTTTACACCAACAGGTCTGTCACTTACGTGTGGTGCCCATGCGTGAGGTCCCACACTTCAGTGAGCACAAGTCATGTGCAATAGGTACGCAAACTCCCAGCCATTTTCTTTGTCAAGAGAAGACGCATCAGGATGCGTATTGGGAGTCTGTGGGTCCTTCTGGATCCTTCGGTTGTCCCTCTCACAAAAAAAAACTCTCTCATTCTCGGCCTCGCTCGCTCGCACCTCCTGCTCACTGACAAAACCTGCACAACAGTCAACATCATCACCCGAAAAAGGGAAGACACCATAATTCTCTCCCTTCTTCTCTCCTTCCGAGTGACCCCTCTTCCTCCGAGTTTCACTCGACGGGCAAACACACATGTGCTGCATAGTAATAATAAAAAGGTAGAAAATCGACCTACGAATCTATAATTAAATAGGTTAAACTAGGGTTTTGCCCAGTTCTACAAATCAAGGTTCAAAAAATCCAACTACGGGGTTCGAACAACCCCATTTAATCCAAGAAATTTTTCGACCTCATCCAATGGCCTCAAACTATAGGGTTAGCATCTAGTGCAGTATGTGTGAACATGTATGCACTATGTGTACTATAACTTGTATGTCTTTCAAATTTGAACCAAATTTGAATAAGTTTGAAATATTTGAAATGAGGCTTTTGGCTTAAACGTTTGAAACCCAAAACTACTTCTCTTCATGCTAGACTTCATAAGACCGAGTTTAGGGTTAGGGGTAGATACATGATTTGTTTGGTTTGAATATGTCTAAACCTTGTTTATCAACTTGAATGCTTAATTACTATATGAAAATGAAAAGGTAAGCATGGATCCTTCTTAGTCAATCACTCTAAAATGAAGCTTTTGATAGGTTTTTGAAATTTCCATATTTGAAACCCAAAACCACTTCTGTTCATGCTTGACTTCATAAGACAGAGTTTAGGGTTAGGGGTAGATACATGATTTGTTTGGTTTGAATATGTCTAAACCTTGTTTATCAACTTGAATGCTTAATTACTATATGAAAATGAAAAGGTAAGCATGGATCCTTCTTAGTCAGTCACTCTAAAATGAAGCTTTTGATAGGTTTTTGAAATTTCCATATTTGAAACCCAAAACCACTTCTGTTCATGCTTGACTTCATAAGACAGAGTTTAGGGGTAGGGGTAGATACATGATTTGTTTGGTTTGAATATGTCTAAACCTTGTTTATCAACTTGAATGCTTAATTACTATATGAAAATGAAAAGGTAAGCATGGATCCTTCTTAGTCAGTCACTCTAAAATTAAGCTTTTGATAGGTTTTTGAAATTTCCATATTTGAAACCCAAAACCACTTCTCTTCATGCTTAACTACATAAGACAAAGTTTAGGGTTAGGGGGTGTAGATACATGACATAGGAAGACTATCTTGAATGCTTACTACATGACATAGGAAGACTATCTTGAATGCTTACTATATGACATAGGAAGACTATGTGCTTTTCGGAGGTTTTTGAAATTTCCATGTTTGAAACCAAAAACCACACTTCACTTCATGCTTGACTTCATATAAGACGAAGTTTAGGGTCGATAGGGGGTAGATACATGATTTGTCTGGTTTGAATATGTGTCTAGACCTTGTTTATCAACTTGTTGAATGCTTACTATATAATATATATAAGAGGACTATGTGCATTGGTATTTCATTTTTTTGATTTTTATGCCCATTTGAATCTTGGTAAAATCCTAGGTTTGAGCAAGATTTAAACAAGTTTAACATGTGAAAATGAAAAAGGTAATTAAGTCTGGATCCTTCTCTTAGTCACTCTAAAATGAAGCTTTTGGGAGGTTCTTGAATTTACCATGTATGAAACCCAAAACCACTTCTGTTCATGCTTGACTTCATAAGACAGAGTTTAGGGTTAGGGGTAGATACATGATTTTTCTAGTTTGAATATGTCTAGACCATGTTTATCAATTTGAATGCTTACTATATGACATAAGAAGGCTATGTGCTTTGGTTTTTCATTCTTTCGATTTTTTTTGAATTTTTATGCCCATTTGAATTTTGGTCAAATCCTAGGTTTGAGCAAGATTTAAACAAGTTTAAAACATGACAATGAAAAGGTAATTAATCATGGATCCTTCTTAATTAACCAGTCAGTCTAATTAAAATGAAGCTTTTGGGAGGTTTTTGAAATTTCCATGTTTGAAACCCAAAACCACACTTCTCTGCTTCATGCCTGACTTCATATATAATTAAGACAAAGTGTTTAGGGTTAGGGGTACATGATTTGCCTGGTTTGAATATGTCTAGACCTTGTTTATGAACTTGAATGCTTACTATATGACATAAGAAGACTATGTGCTTTGTTTTTTTATTTTATGCCCATTTGAATATTGGTCAAATCCTAGGTTTGACCAAGATTTAAACAAGTTTAAAACATGAAAATGAAAAGGGAAGCATGTATCCTTCTTAGTCACTATAAAAGAAGTTTTTGGGAGGTTTTTGAAAATTCCATGTTTGAAACCCAAAACCACTTCTCTTCATGCGTGACTTCATAAGACATAGTTTAGGGGTTGGGGGGTAGATACATGATTTGTATGGTTTGAATATGTCTACACCTTGTTTATCAACTTTAATGCTTACTATATGACATATAAGACTATGTGCTTTGGTTTTTCATTTTTCAGTTTTTTTTAATTTTCTGCCAATTTGGTTTGACCAAGATTTAGACAAGTTTTACACGTGAAAACGAATAAGTAAGCCTGGATCCTTCTTAGTCACTCCAAAATGTACGGGAAATTGATAGGTGTGTTAACTTTGCTTCATGGAAAAAATAATGTCATGTAAATGAGTTAACTTGGATTTCCTACCCTTGAATCCATAGGAAACTTTGTTCTAATGCACTATAATAATCAACCGAGTTTTTACACCAACAGGTCTGTCACTTACGTGTCGTGCCCATGCGTGAGGTCCCACACTTCAGTGAGCACGAGTCACGTGCAATAGGTACGCAAGCTCCCAGCCATTTTCTTTGTCAAGAGAAGACGCATCAGGATGCGTATTGGGAGTCTGTGGGTCCTTCTGGATCCTTCGGTTGTCCCTCTCACAAAAAAAAACTCTCATTCTCGGCCTCGCTCGACTCGCTCGCACCTCCTGCTCACTGACAAAACCTGCACAACAGTCAACATCATCGCCCGAAAAAGGGAAGACACCATAATTCTCTCCCTTCTTCTCTCCTTCCGAGTGATCCCTCTTCCTCCGAGTTTCACTCGACAGGCAAACACACATGTGCTGCATAGTAATAATAAAAAGGTAGAAAATCGACCTACGAATCTATAATTAAATAGGTTAAACTAGGGTTTTGCCCAGTTCTACAAATCAAGGTTCAAAAAAATCCAACTACGGGGTTCGAACAACCCCATTTAATCCAAGAAATTTTTCGACCTCATCCAATGGCCTCAAACAATAGGGTTAGCATCTAGTGCAGTATGTGTGAACATGTATGCACTATGTGTACTATAACTTGTATGTCTTTCAAATTTGAACCAAATTTGAATAAGTTTGAAATATTTGAAATGGGGCTTTTGGCTTAAACGTTTGAAACCCAAAACTACTTCTCTTCATGCTAGACTTCATAAGACCGAGTTTAGGGTTAGGGGTAGATACATGATTTGTTTGGTTTGAATATGTCTAAACCTTGTTTATCAACTTGAATGCTTAATTACTATATGAAAATGAAAAGGTAAGCATGGATCCTTCTTAGTCAGTCACTCTAAAATGAAGCTTTTGATAGGTTTTTGAAATTTCCATATTTGAAACCCAAAACCACTTCTGTTCATGCTTGACTTCATAAGACAGAGTTTAGGGTTAGGGGTAGATACATGATTTGTTTGGTTTGAATATGTCTAAACCTTGTTTATCAACTTGAATGCTTAATTACTATATGAAAATGAAAAGGTAAGCATGGATCCTTCTTAGTCAGTCACTCTAAAATGAAGCTTTTGATAGGTTTTTGAAATTTCCATATTTGAAACCCAAAACCACTTCTCTTCATGCTTGACTACATAAGACAAAGTTTAGGGTTAGGGGGTGTAGATACATGACATAGGAAGACTATCTTGAATGCTTACTACATGACATAGGAAGACTATCTTGAATGCTTACTATATGACATAGGAATACTATGTGCTTTTCGGAGGTTTTTGAAATTTCCATGTTTGAAACCAAAAACCACACTTCTCTTCATGCTTGACTTCATATAAGACGAAGTTTACGGTCGATAGGGGGTAGATACATGATTTGTCTGGTTTGAATATGTGTCTAGACCTTGTTTATCAACTTGTTGAATGCTTACTATATGACATATATAAGAGGACTATGTGCATTGGTATTTCATTTTTTTGATTTTTATGCCCATTTGAATCTTGGTAAAATCCTAGGTTTGAGCAAGATTTAAACAAGTTTAACATGTGAAAATGAAAAAGGTAATTAAGTCTGGATCCTTCTCTTAGTCACTCTAAAATGAAGCTTTTGGGAGGTTCTTGAATTTACCATGTTTGAAACCCAAAACTACTTCATTCATGCTTGACTTCATAAGACAGAGTTTAGGGTTAGGGGTAGATACATGATTTTTCTGGTTTGAATATGTCTAGACCATGTTTATCAATTTGAATGCTTACTATATGACATAAGAAGGCTATGTGCTTTGGTTTTTCATTCTTTCGATTTTTTCTGAATTTTTATGCCCATTTGAATTTTGGTCAAATCCTAGGTTTGAGCAAGATTTAAACAAGTTTAAAACATGACAATGAAAAGGTAATTAATCCTGGATCCTTCTTAATTAACCAGTCAGTCTAATTAAAATGAAGCTTTTGGGAGGTTTTTGAAATTTCCATGTTTGAAACCCAAAACCACACTTCTCTGCTTCATGCCTGACTTCATATATAATTAAGACAGAGTGTTTAGGGTTAGGGGTACATGATTTGCCTGGTTTGAATATGTCTAGACCTTGTTTATGAACTTGAATGCTTACTATATGACATAAGAAGACTATGTGCTTTGTTTTTTTATTTTATGCCCATTTGAATATTGGTCAAATCCTAGGTTGGACCAAGATTTAAACAAGTTTAAAACATGAAAATGAAAAGGTAAGCATGGATCCTTCTTAGTCACTCTAAAATGAAGCTTTTGGGAGGTTTTTGAAATTTCCATGTTTGAAACCAAAAAACACTTCTCTTCATGCTTGACTTCATAAGACATAGTTTAGGGTTAGGGGTAGATACATGATTGAATATGTCTAGACCTTGTTTATCAACTTTTGAATGCTTACTATATATATATGTGACATAAGAAGACTATGTGCTTTTGTTTTTCATTTTTCCGATTTTTTTTAATTTTATGCCCATTTAAATCTTGGTCAAATCCTAGGCTTGACAATGATTTAAACAAGTTTAAAATATGAAAATGAAAAGGTAAGCATGGATCCTTCTTAGCCAGTCACTCTAAAATGAAGCTTTTGATAGGTTTTTGAAATTTCCATATTTGAAATCCAAAACCACTTCTCTTCATGCTTGACTACATAAGACAAAGTTTAGGGTTAGGGGGTAGATACATGATTTTTCTTGTTTGAATATGTATAGACCTTGTTTATCAACTTTAATGCTTACTATATGACATAAGAAAACTATGTGCTTTGGTTTTTCATTTTTCTGATTTTTTTTTTGAATTTTGATGCACATTTGAATCTTGGTCAAATCATAGGTTTGACCAAGATAACTAGTATAGAACATGAAAATGAAAAGGGAAGCCTGTATCCTTCTTAGTCACTATAAAATGAAGTTTTTGGGAGGTTTTTGAAATTTCCATGTTTGAAACCCAAAACCACTTATCTTCATGCTTGACTTTATAAGACAGAGTTGAGGGGTTAGGGGGTAGATACATGATTTGTCTGGTTTGAATATGTCTAGACCTTGTTTACCAACTTTAATGCTTACTATATGACATAAGAAGACTATGTGCGCTTTGGTTTTTCATTTTTCTATTTTTTATTTTATGCCTATTTGAATCTTGGTCCATTTGAATCTTGGTCAAATCCTAGATTTCACCAAGATTTAAACAAGTTTAAAACATGAAAATGGAAAGGTAAGCCTGGATCCTTCTTAGTCGCTCTAAAATGAAGCTTTTGGGATGTTCTTGAAATTTCCATGTTTGAAACCCAAAACAACTTTTCTTCATGCTAGACTTCATAAGATCGACAAGGGGGTAGATACATGATTTGTCTGGTTTGGATATATCTAGACCTTGTTTATCAACTTGAATGCTTACGATATGACATATATAAGAAGACTATGTGCTTTTGTTTTTCATTTTTTTGTGCCCATTTGAATCTTGGTCGAATCCTAGGTTTGACCAAGATTTAAACAAGTTTAAAACATGAAAATGAAAAGGGAAGCATGTATCCTTCTTAGTCACTATAAAATGAAGTTTTTGGGAGGTTTTTGAAAATTCCATGTTTGAAACCCAAAACCACTTCTCTTCATGCGTGACTTCATAAGACATAGTTTAGGGGTTAGGGGTAGATACATGATTTGTATGGTTTGAATATGTCTACACCTTGTTTATCAACTTTAATGCTTACTATATGACATATAAGACTATGTGCTTTGGTTTTTCATTTTTCAGTTTTTTTTTAATTTTCTGCCAATTTGGTTTGACCAAGATTTAGACAAGTTTTACACGTGAAAACGAATAAGTAAGCCTAGATCCTTCTTAGTCACTCCAAAATGTACGGGAAATTGATAGGTGTGTTAACTTTGCTTCATGGAAAAAATAATGTCATGTAAATGAGTTAACTTGGATTTCCTACCCTTGAATCCATAGGAAACTTTGTTCTAATGCACTATAATAATCAACCGAGTTTTTACACCAACAGGTCTGTCACTTACGTGTGGTGCCCATGCGTGAGGTCCCACACTTCAGTGAGCACAAGTCACGTGCAATAGGTACGCAAACTCCCAGCCATTTTCTTTGTCAAGAGAAGACGCATCAGGATGCGTATTGGGAGTCTGTGGGTCCTTCTGGATCCTTCGGTTGTCCCTCACACAAAAAAAACTCTCTCATTCTCGGCCTCGCTCGCTCGCACCTCCTGCTCACTAACAAAACCTGCACAACAGTCAACATCATCACCCGAAAAAGGGAAGACACCATAATTCTCTCCCTTCTTCTCTCCTTCCGAGTGATCCCTCTTCCTCCGAGTTTCACTCGACGGGCAAACACACATGTGCTGCATAGTAATAATAAAAAGGTAGAAAATTGACCTACGAATCTATAATTAAATAGGTTAAACTAGGGTTTTGCCCAGTTCTACAAATCAAGGTTCAAAAAAATCCAACTACGGGGTTCGAACAACCCCATTTAATCCAAGAATTTTTTCGACCTCATCCAATGGCCTCAAACTATAGGGTTAGCATCTAGTGCAGTATGTGTGAACATGTATGCACTATGTGTACTATAACTTGTATGTCTTTCAAATTTGAACCAAATTTGAATAAGTTTAAAATATTTGAAATGGGGCTTTTGGCTTAAACATTTGAAACCCAAAACTACTTCTCTTCATGCTAGACTTCATAAGACCGAGGAACCGCAAGGTAATTAAATTGGGGCCAAAACGATTCCAACTTCCTAGGCATTGACCAACTTTGCCCCTCTTAACCCAACGTGGCAGTGAACCCGAGATATTTTTATTATAAGCAACAACTTCCTCTTACTCCGCTACTCTCTCCGAAATGGTAAGAGAACCTCTCCAGCTTAAGTGACCAATCGACATAGCTATGGCCTTCCGACTTGGCTCTGGTCGCCGCGCGCGTAGTCCTACCACCGACGAGGAAGCGAGCATCGCCGCCGCCTTCGCTTTGTCCATCGCGCACCAAGGCATAACCCGCCCGCTCTGCACTGGCCGGTTGTTCAGCCCGCGGCGGCGGCGCTGGCCGTGGAGCCCCTCGCCAGCCGCTTCCCGTGCGGGCCGATGGATGCAGAGGCAGGGATCTCCCACGCAACCCCGCATGCGACGCCCGCTCGGCCCTGGCCGGTTTTTCCGCCCGCGCATGCCGCATGTGTTTTCTTTGCCAGCAGGTGAGATCCCCTTCCCGGCCGGCGCGAATGATGCGGAGGCAGGGAGCTCCCATGGCCAGCCGCCTAATCCGACCGCACTTGTGCGGTGCTCGCCGTGGAGCTGTGCCGTTCTTTCGAAGCGCATCACGGCGACGCCTTTGCAGGAGCAACACCGCCAATGAGCTCGTATATAACGTGATGTTCCCGCACTCTATAGATGCCGGGATGCTCTGCAAGCTTTCGTGCAGGCTAAGAATGCGGCGGCGGTAATCCCAGTGGACGCAAAGATTACAGCGGCGCGCCGATGAGGCTAAGGTGGCGCACGCTTTCCACCAGGCGTGCCTCGACAGGCTTAACATCCAGCACGGCTTCGTGCAACCGCCAAACGCCGCTCCAGCTAAGATCAAAAAATACTCCGGTGAGCATATCACTCCGGAGTAGAACAATCCAATTTCTAGTACTGTAGGAGTACTTTATTAGTGCACAAACCTGGCGAAATAAAAGGTGTGTTCTTTGTGTGTGATGTAAATCTAAAAATTTGAAGGTTCTAGCAAAAACATTTCTTCACAAATATTCGATGTGTTTGCTTGGCCTTATCTATATATCCGGTGAGCTTATATGGATGCCAAATCCTTTACAAACTTATATTTAACATATATGACCACATTTTTTAAGAGATCGATGTGCATGCATCTATCTCGCCATGGTAAATTAATGAAACAAGATGCATGACCATTTTCTAGGGTTTTAAAGGATACTAGAGCTTTTCTAGGTTAATTTGCAACTATATGTATATTTGTTTTCTAGTTCTGGGCTGATCATTAAACTAAACATTGAGTTGTAGATTATGTGAAATTAGTACATGCCATAAAATATAGTATTTTTTTTATGTACCCTACGCGGTAGTACGTGTGGTGTACCCTTAATTATCAATTGGTAGACATGTACCGTTGGCATGTTTGAAGAAAATTTGAATTTGGAAGAAGTTTTTAAAGTAAAATTAACGCAAGCCCAAAATCATATGTGATGGTGAAATTTCTAGAACAAATCAATACAAACCTAGTAATATGAGTTTGCTTGGCTTTCTGCCCACAAGTGAGTATTGTGCGCATGTACTTTGATGCAAAATCCCGCCATACAAAACTTTTTAGTTATCATATGACCTCAAGTTTGGAAGAGATCGTATTTTAAGCAACTTCACAAACAAGAGATTCTACCAAATTTTAACAGTTGCACATTATTGTCATAATTCCACCTTTTGGTGCAGTAGGGTAGACATGCTTTCCGCTTGCTAGGATGTGTTAGTGCCATCAATTTTGTAGATATAGGTTCAAGGATTTGTTGATCTTAATCTGCAACTATATATGGATTTTTTAAGCTTTTGCCTAGTAATTAAACTCATAATTGAAACAATGTAGGTTATGTAACTACATACATGCCATAAATTCTGACAGGAAATACTTGGATGTGCCTTGCGAGGGTGGTAACAAACAAGAACACAATGACCAAACTTCAAATGCCAATCCACCCACCGAGCTATACGATTGGTGTGTACAATCGATCGACTCCTTCTAATCAAATTTGAATACAATAGAAGAAGTTTAAAAAAACTTCAAAACGAGATCAACTTGTGCATTGAGTCATCCTTTGTTATTTATTTGCTTGTAAAAATAGAAACATAGGCATATGAATGTATTGGAATAGAACACTTCACTTTCAACGGGGAAGGGACCCGAAGGTCCCAGAAAAACAAAAAAAATACAATAGTAGTACTCCTTTGAGAAGGCAGTAGAAGAAGGATCCTCGAAGAACCAAATGCTTTTATTATCCACAGCTGTTCGGCTCTTTTCCTTCTCGTGTAAGCTATCGCGCAATGATTATGCTAATGGTCGGATGGTAGTACAACCATTCACGCAAACTTCTTCGCCCTTCGTCATGTCAGCATCGTATCCCAGTGTGCAAGCGATGCCCGTCGAATGAAATACTCCTAAGTACGTACGGTATTCCCTCCAAAGACACACCACACGGTATTCCCTCCAAAGACGCACCGTCGCCCCGATCTGCTCGGATGAAATACACCAAAATACTTCTGCGCCCTTCGTCATGTCAGCATCGTATCCCAGTGTGCAAGCAGTCTGCTATGAAATGGAGACGACATTTTGTTGAAAAGTGTCGGTGCATGCTATATATGAGAGTTTTTACAGCATTATTCCGATTTCCACAGAATGCATTAAATTTGGATGCGATGACACACTGACAAGAGTGGTTTAAACAAGGCCATTATTTTATTATGTTATATTACTACAGTACTCCAAGGTAGCACTAGTAGCCTTCGGTAGTAGTACTCTGCCGGTCGCGCTGCCTCATTCGACCAGACTTTATTCTTCTTCTCATATATATATACAAAATACTGTCTGCCGAGGTTCGATGACCGCACCGTCGCCCCTCTCCGCGCCGCCGTCTTGGGCCGCGCCGCCATTCTCCCCGCCGAGTTCTCCCCCGTCCCCGACGCACCACCGTCAAGCACCACCGGACCGATCTTCGCAGGTATGTACATCTCCAACCTCCGGCGAGTAGAGAGGTTCATCGGTCATTTTGTTCGATATAACCTTAATTTGGGGATTGCAATGTGAGTAACTTACTGGGTTTTCTAGGAAATGAAAACGGCGTTGCTCGATGCCTACACTGCATCGGCGGATACATGGAAAGCGGAGACGGATGCTCTGCATGCATCGGCGGAGACATGTAAAGTGGATGCGGATGCGGAGGCAAAGGCGAAGGCGGTGGCTAGGACGGCCCCGGGCGCTGTGGCGCTGGCAAATGCTCGTATCGAAGCGGCATTTTGTTGGAAAGTCTTGGCGCATGCTTCGAGAGTTTTGGCGGCGCAGCCGGGAGAACCGTCGGAGGCTTCGAAGCTGGCTGCTTTGAACGCATCGAGAGCTTGGATGGAGACTTCATCTAAGGCGGCGCTTGTTGCATATGATCATGACTCGTCAACCCCTTCGTAAGTTCTACCTTCCTGATACGCGTACAACACGCGTCCGTTGGGAACCCCAAGAGGAAGGTGTGATGCGTACAGCGGCAAGTTTTCCCTCAGTATGAAACCAAGGTTTATCGAACCAGTAGGAGCCAAGAAGCACGTTGAAGGTTGATGGCGGCGGGATGTAGTGCGGCGCAACACCAGAGATTCCGGCGCCAACGTGGAACCTGCACAACACAACCAAAGTACTTTGCCCCAACGAAACAGCGAGGTTGTCAATCTCATCGGCTTGCTGTAACAAAGGATTAGATGTATAGTGTGGATGATGATTGTTTGCAGAGAACGATGAGACCAAGATTGGCAAGAGATTGTATTTCAGTATAGAGAATTGGACCGGGGTCCACAGTTCACTAGAGGTGTCTCTCCCATAAGATAAACAGCATGTTGGGTGAACAAATTACAGTTGGGCAATTGACAAATAAAGAGGGCTGTTATCACTAGATTTTGGACAAATCCAGAGGTGGGCCATAAGAGAGATGGGCTTGGAAGACTACACGTGGAAGATCTCTGAAGCGGCCTTGCACGGAGAATTTGGGCTACTTTGCCCGTGTATCTTTAATTATAGTAGATTATATCTTAGATTTAAAGTTAGAGTTTGTCTCGTACACGGTGGGGATATTCCCACGTTAGAAAGTCCCCTGGACTATAAATATGTATCTAGGGTTTATGGAATAAACAACAACTCACGTTCAACCCAAAACAAACCAATCTCGGCGCATCGCCAACTCCTTCGTCTCGAGGGTTTCTACTGTAGCGACATGCTGCCTAGATCGCATCTTGCGATCTAGGCAGCACAAGCCCCACGTTGTTCATGCGTTGCTCGTACTGAAGCGTCTTTGATGGCGAGCAACGTAGTTATCATAGATGTGTTAGGGTTAGCATTGTTCTTCGTATAACATGCTTACGTAGTGCAACCCTTGCATATCTAGCCGCCCTCACATCTATCTCAGGTGTGGGGGCGGCACCCCGCTTGATCTTTATTTAGTAGATCTGATCCGTTACGATTGCTCCTTGTTCTGCAAGGATTAGTTTAATATCTGCAATAGTTAGGCCTTACAAAGGGGGGGAGGATCCAGCGGCATGTAGGGTGGCGTTCGCAAGTCCTAAACAGGATGTTCCGAGGATCAACTTCATGTTGGTTTTTAGGCCTTGTTTAGGATCGGCTTACGATCACCGTGCGTGGCCGCGAGGCCCAACCTGGAGTAGGATGATCCGATTATGCGGTGAAAACCCTAAATCGTCGTAGATCTCATTAGCTTTATCTTGATCAAGCAGGATCACCATATATTCGTGCACCCCGTACGAATCATGGGTGGATCGGCTCTTTGAGCCGATTCACAGGATAACCTGAGAGCCGATCGAGGCTCGTATTTAATGTTTACGTGTATGCCATGCAGGAAACTAAGCGAGGCATCCCCATCACCTTCCTGACCAGGTATAGGTCAGGTGGCACGCCCTTGCACTTCGCATCGCCGCGTGTGACCAGAAGAGCATTGCGGGCCGTCGCTCGGAGGGGTCTCAGCCAGCCGCAGCTCTAGGCTCTTCCCGGCTCTACAGTGTTGACAAGCCGCTGCCCGCCGGTGGGTTTTGGCAGTCAACACATTCTGGCACGCCCGGTGGGACCATCATCTACATCAACCACATCGCCATCTACATCTGAGATGGCGGACGGCACGCCAGTCACCTACGAGGAGCTGCCTGACGAGCTCAAGAAGAGATATGACGAGATCAAGGTCACCCTCGAAGCCGACCTCATCGGCTCTTTTCAGAGAACCCGTTCCCATGGCATCAGATGGAAGGGATTCTCACCGCAAGGTGCACTCGATGGGATAGATCTCTCTGCCCCGTCGGAGGAACGCACCAGGGCCCTGCGGCAGGAGATCAACTACTTGGTGGCTCACTCGCTACACCGCCACTCTGAAAACTTGGTCAACGTGTTGGAGCGTCTCGCTCTGCGCGCGTGATCCAGGAGATCATGAGCCACCGCACTCGCCGTCAGGACCAGCTCTCGGGACGCATCGTGAGAGTTGCCACTCCAGTCCGTCCACCGCTGCCATATGCGTTGGCAGCACCAGCTGAAGTGCCGGCTACACCGGCATTCGTCGTCTACAAGATCGGTGGTGACCCTAGTGACTACCAGTTCTTGGCTGAGGCGCCTAAGGAGATCCCTCAAGGATACGCGTGTACGTATGTGCCAGATTGTGGCAACTGGCCACTCTCAAACCAGGCCACAACGTCAGGGACTCCGGCGCAAACAGGAGGAACGTCAGCAACAGAGCTTGAGAAGCAGACGTGGCTAACTAAGTACGCCACCCCGACGAAACTCCCGAGCCCAGCTCCTGCAGCTTGGCTCGAGCTGGAAAAGCAAACATGGCTGGCTAAGTACGCCACTCCGGCGAATCTTCGTAGTGCAACTCCCGCAGCCAAAGACACGACGGATCAGATCAGTACCATACTGAGAGACCAGTTCGGCATGGTGCCGAAAAGGAGGGCAATCGGCTATTCCAAGCCGTACCCTGACGAGTACGAGATGATCCCGCTGCCACCTAAATATTGGCTCCCTGACTTCTCCAAATTCAGTGGATCAGATGGCTCCAGCTCCATCGAGCACGTCGGCCGATATTTGGCGCAACTAGGACCGGCTTCAGTGTCGGATCAGCTACGCGTGAGGCTCTTTTCACAGTCCCTCACGGGATCGGCTTTTGGATGGTACACCTCTTTACCAAAGAAACTCCATCCGGTCTTGGAAGCAATTGGAAGAACAGTTCCATATGCAATACCATTCAGAAGCTTCCGAGTCTAGCATTGCCGATCTAGCACAACTACGTCAGAAGCGCGGAGAAACGGTGATAGAGTACATCCAGCGCTTCAGGAATCTTAGGAACCGATGTTATTCGGTTCGTATAACTGAAAAGGAAGCAGTCGAGTTGGCGGTAGCTGGCCTTGCAACACAGCTCAAGGACATGGCCTCCCAAGCAGATTATCCTCTCGGCGCACATGGTTCAGAAACTATCAGCATATGAACAGCGCCACCCGGACCTGTACCAAGACAAGTTCAAGCGTGCGTAGTCCCGGTCGATGCAGAGAAGACGAAGTTCCTGCGGGAGACCAAGAAGTAGCAAAGGGCTGAGTGGACTCGGGGAGGAACCCCCGTATCCTGCAAATGGGTAAAGCCACCAGGGCCGCCGAGGGGATTTGATTTTGACGTGACCAAGACTGAACAAATCTTCGACCTCCTGCTCAAGGAGAAACAGTTGACGATTCCTGAAGGTCTCAAATTCCCCACGGCGCAAGAGCTGAACGGAAAGCCATACTGCAAATTCCACAACTCGCTCTCCCATGCCACCAACGACTGCAGGGTGTGGCGTCAAAGACATCCAAGCGGCGATAGAGAAGGGGCGCCTAATTTTCAACCAGTACGCCATGAAGGTCGACACCCAACCCTTCCCCGCCGTTAACATGGTGGAAGTCACCTACCCTGAGGGTTGCCAGCCAGGTCCTTCGTTCAGCATCAACATGGTAGGACCTGGGAACCACTCTGGCAAAGATGGAGATGAGGGCAGCTGCTCTCATAGCAAGGACACAGAGGAAGCCGCTCCACGCGATCGGCTCCATCATGATGGCAAGCGCTACGTCACAGAGGGAGAGGTGAAGAATATAAGATATCAACGACCTCTCTCTGATCACCTCCTCAACAAATATGTGAGTCAGTACGACCAACGCCGACGGTCCAACTATGATGATGAAGGAGATCGTCTGGCTAGAGAAGCCAGAAGACATCGTCGGCAGGATCGCGATGAGGAGGAGCACGAGCGCCGTGCCACGGACACGTCAAGGGAGCAAGATGACAACGCCAGACACTGGGACTGCCCTTTCTTCAGACACTGCTGGGATTCAGGAATGAGCCGATTGCCCACAATCGGCAATTGCCCAGAATGCAACAAGAAGAAGAAGGAGGCAGCCAATGTGTCTGTGTTCGAGCGCTTAGGGCCTCTCCCGCCACAAAGCAAACGTGCTGAGTCCCCTCGGTGGGCAGATCTTGAGGATTCCGAAGACGAGGGACCAGAAGAAGAAGACAGGTACCACCGTCCAAGGTGGTGCCCTGACGGACTCAGCCGTTCACAAAAGCGCAGGGTTCAGCGGTTGCGCGGCCTGGAGGAAGCCGAAAGGTTATACCCGCATACGCTAAGGAAGGCACGGCCTGATCTGGCTGCAAAGGTTCAGCGAGCCCTGGATGAAGAGGGTCGTCCACGGAGAATGGAGTGGCGTCCCAAACAAAAGAAAGCCGATGATGAAACATCGGCTGGCACAAACATGGTGCTCATCTTGCCGACGGAGCTCAGTGCCCCACGATTATACGATGCACTCAAGGTGGACGACAGCAGGCGCATCAAGTCAGAGGTTGGGTTGGTTTTATCCAGCCTGACCGAGTAGCAAGATTAAGCCAATGGGCAAACCAGGCGAGGCTGATCCTTGTGATCGGCCCCAAAAAGTTTATGGAGGGACATTACAAAACCTTCATCGAACAAGCAATGTGGAGGCCGATTCTAGCAATCGGCCAAAATTATCCTCTGCACATATTCTGCTTGTGTTCAGCAACGATCCACTGGGCGGCGGCCACGTCGGCAGATGAAAGTCAGCATGAATCTTTGCGAGGCCGACGTGCAAGTGCAGTGCCCTGATTAACCATGAAAGCCGATATCTGCAGTCATTTGGCAGATTCGGCTCGGGGGGCATATAGTCAGATGAACATGTGCAGATAAACATGTGCAAACATGCGTGCAGTGGAACATTGGGGGCCGATTAAGAGAAATCGGCCAAATAAAAAATAAATTTTTTTAGCCGATGCAGATACGTGGCCATCGACTCAAGAGGTACAGCTGTTATGAGCAGAAAGGGTCAATGGAGCAGGAAGTGAGTCACGGAGAGAGATTCTAATGGAAGAGCTCCTCAATTGAGTGGCTTGATGACTTCGATTTTCTCTTCAAGAACCTCTGGTTTCCTTTTGCGAGTAATGTGCAGATCAGGTTAAGGATGGGTTGCATCAGATTCACCATAGGGAAGGAGCCGATCTGACCTGCAAGGCACGAAAAGTGGACTGAAGAAGCTCGGGGGGCAGCTCACCCTGAAGGTTCTCTGCTCTGGAGAGCCGATTTTACTGAAATCGGCTGGTTCCGCATCATGACTTGGGAACCGATGGCGACACATTTGGTTAGTCCACTGATATGCTCGCCTTGATAGAGGCTCGGGGGGCAACTGATGGCGCAGAATTTTCTGTTCTTAAGAAGCCGATTGAGATTTCATCGGGCTGAAAACCCAGTGGTATCGACTTCAGGATCAAGTCGTTTCGGCAGTGGTTCTGGGGCTCTCGTGAGAACGTCGATCTGCCTAGTTGTCCGCCAGAGCTCAAAGGGATGGGGCATTGAGATACCGGTGCGTTGTCATCGGCTCGTTGGGCATTAGCTAAGTGACGATCGGCGGGGTCAGCAGAAGAGGGAATCGGCTCAATTAAACTCAGAAGAAATCGGCAAAATCAAATTGGGGAAAAGTTCTTCATTGATAAACCAGATTTCTTACATAGAAGAGCTGATTGCTCTCAAAAGGGAGTACTAAGGGGATACATTGCCCCGTCTACTGTTGCTGATCCTATTCTAGAGGTCCTATTCTACGGGCCGTCACTGCCCTCGTCGTCACCATCGTCAGCGCTGCGGGCTCATCGTCGCTGCTGTAGCGGCCGCCGGCAGGACCTTCGTTGTCCTCGTCCTCCACGTCGTCGTCGTCGTCGTCGCTATCATAATCACTGAGATTCCCTGGCCAGGGGCAATGGCGCTTGGCCGGCGGCTCGTCGGAGGGGCTGTCGTCGTCGTCCTCCTCCTCCTCTTCCTCCTCCTTCACCTCGGAGGAGGTAAAGTCATCCCAGGAGAAGCGATCGTCATCGCTCTCCTCCTCCGATTCCCCGTTGGCGAGGAAGCGGAGGTCGCTCTCCCCGTCCGTCGAGGACTGGTCGTCCTCGGACCAGATGGAGAAGTCATGGTCTGACTCCTCCCCGGCCTCAATGGCGCGGCGGATGTTGGCCGCATGGACTTCTTGTGGGCTCGGTGCTGGCATCGGCTCGGGGGAAGAGGACTCAAAGGAAAGTCCCGACGAGGCAGAGGAAGAAGAAGACATGGTGCGCAGAAGGGTTTTTTGGGGTGCCGATGGCTGGAACAGAGGAAGGGGATAAAGATAACTAATCAGTCGGCACGGTTAAATAATGAGAAACCTGGTGGGAATTACTGCCATTACAGTTTCCGAAGGGGTGATGTCAGAGCTGTCAAATTTTGCAGAGAAGCTGAGAGGACAGGGCATAATGATGACGGATGCTGCAAATGGCTCGCTTCCGCCACGACATGACCCTTCGAAAGGAAAGCATAATGATTTTGGAAATGTTATTTCCAAAACCAGGGGGCATGTGTTATCACCAGATTTTGGACAAATCCAGAGGTGGGCCATAAGAGAGATGGGCTTGGAAGACTACACGTGGAAGATCTCTGAAGCGGCCTTGCACGGAGAATTTGGGCTAGTTTGCCCGTGTATCTTTAATTATAGTAGATTATATCTTAGATTTAAAGTTAGAGTTTGTCTCGTACACGGTGGGGATATTCCCACGATAGAAAGTCCCCTGGACTATAAATATGTATCTAGGGTTTATGGAATAAACAACAACTCACGTTCAACCCAAAACAAACCAATCTCGGCGCATCGCCAACTCCTTCGTCTCGAGGGTTTCTACCAGGTAAGCGACATGCTGCCTAGATCGCATCTTGCGATCTAGGCAGCACAAGCCCCACGTTGTTCATGCGTTGCTCGTACTGAAGCGTCTTTGATGGCGAGCAACGTAGTTATCATAGATGTGTTAGGGTTAGCATTGTTCTTCGTATAACATGCTTACGTAGTGCAACCCTTGCATATCTAGCCGCCCTCACATCTATCTCAGGTGTGGGGGCGGCACCCCGCTTGATCTTTATTTAGTAGATCTGATCCGTTACGATTGCTCCTTGTTCTGCAAGGATTAGTTTAATATCTGCAATAGTTAGGCCTTACAAAGGGGGGGGAGGATCCAGCGGCATGTAGGGTGGCGTTCGCAAGTCCTAAACAGGATGTTCCGAGGATCAACTTCATGTTGGTTTTTAGGCCTTGTTTAGGATCGGCTTACGATCACCGTGCGTGGCCGCGAGGCCCAACCTGGAGTAGGATGATCCGATTATGCGGTGAAAACCCTAAATTGTCGTAGATCTCATTAGCTTTATCTTGATCAAGCAGGATCACCATATATTCGTGCACCCCGTACGAATCATGGGTGGATCGGCTCTTTGAGCCGATTCACAGGATAACCTGAGAGCCGATCGAGGCTCGTATTTAATGTTTACGTGTATGCCATGCAGGAAACTAAGCGAGGCATCCCCATCACCTTCCCGACTGTATAGGTCAGGTGGCACGCCCTTGCACTTCGCATCGCCGCGTGTGACCAGAAGAGCATTGCGGGCCGTCGCTCGGAGGGGTCTCAGCCAGCCGCAGCTCTAGGCTCTTCCCGTCTCTACCGTGTTGACAGGCCGCTGCCCGCCGGTGGGTTTTGGCAGTCAACAGATTCTGGCACGCCCGGTGGGACCATCATCTACATCAACCACATCGCCATCTACATCTGAGATGGCGGACGGCACGCCAGTCACCTACGAGGAGCTGCCTGACGAGCTCAAGAAGAGATATGACGAGATCAAGGTCACCCTCGAAGCCGACCTCATCGGCTCTTTTCAGAGAACCCGTTCCCATGGCATCAGATGGAAGGGATTCTCACCGCAAGGTGCACTCGATGGGATAGATCTCTCTGCCCCGTCGGAGGAACGCACTGTGGCCCTCGCGGCAGAGATCAACTACTTGGTGGCTCACTCGCTACACCGCCACTCTGAAAACTTGGTCGACGTGTTGGAGCGTCTCGCTCTGCGCGTGATCCAGGAGATCATGAGCCACCAGTACTCGCCGTCAGGACCAGCTCTCGGGACGCATCAGGGAGAGTTGCCACTCCAGTCCCGTCCACCGCTGCCATATGCGTTGGCAGCACCAGCTGAAGTGCCGGCTACACCGGCATTCGTCGTCTACAAGATCGGTGGTGACCCTAGTGACTACCAGTTCTTGGCTGAGGCGCCTAAGGAGATCCCTCAAGGATACGCGTGTACGTATGTGCCAGATTGTGGCAACTGGCCACTCTCAAACCAGGCCACAACGTCAGGGACTCCGGCGCAAACAGGAGGAACGTCAGCAACAGAGCTTGAGAAGCAGACGTGGCTAACTAAGTACGCCACCCCGACGAAACTCCCGAGCCCAGCTCCTGCAGCTTGGCTCGAGCTGGAAAAGCAAACATGGATGGCTAAGCACGCCACCCCGGCGAATCTTCGAGTGCAACTCCCGCAGCCAAAGACAAATGGATCGATCAGTACCATACCGAGAGACCAGTTCGGCATGGTGCCGAAGAGAAGGGCAATCGGCTATTCCAAGCCGTACCCCGACGAGTACGAGATGATCCCGCTGCCACCTAAATATCGGCTCCCTGACTTCTCCAAATTCAGTGGATCAGATGGCTCCAGCTCCATCGAGCACGTCGGCCGATATTTGGCGCAACTAGGACCGGCTTCAGTGTCGGATCAGCTACGCGTGAGGCTCTTTTCACAGTCCCTCACGGGATCGGCTTTTGGATGGTACACCTCTTTGCCAGCAAACTCCATCCGGTCTTGGAAGCAATTGGAAGAACAGTTCCATATGCAATACCATTCAGAAGCTTCCGAGTCTAGCATTGCCGATCTAGCACAACTACGTCAGAAGCGCGGAGAAACGGTGATAGAGTACATCCAGCGCTTCAGGAATCTTAGGAACCGATGTTATTCGGTTCGTATAACTGAAAAGGAAGCAGTCGAGTTGGCGGTAGCTGGCCTTGCAACACAGCTCAAGGACATGGCCTCCCAAGCAGATTATCCCTCGTCGGCGCACATGGTTCAGAAACTATCGCATATGAACAGCGCCACCCGGACTGTACCAAGACAAGTTCAAGCGTGCAGTAGTCCTGGTCGATGCAGAGGAAGACGGTTCTCGCGGGAGACCAAGAAGTAGCGATGGCTGAGCGGACTCGGGGAGGAACCCCCGTATCTCGCAAATGGGTAAAGCCACCAGGGCCGCCGAGGAGATTTGATTTTGACGTGACCAAGATCGAACAAAGCTTCGACCTCCTGCTCAAGGAGAAACAGCTGACGATTCCCGAAGGTCTCAAGTTCCCCACGGCGCAAGAGCTGAACGGAAAGCCATACCGCAAATTCCACAACTCGCTCTCCCATGCCACCAACGACCGCAGGTGTGGCGTCAGCACATCCAAGCGGCGATAGAGAAGGGGCGCCTAATTTTCAACCAGTACGCCATGAAGGTCGACACCCAACCCTTCCCCGCCGTTAACATGGTGGAAGTCACCTACCCTGAGGGTTGCCAGCCAGGTCCTTCGTTCAGCATCAACATGGTAGGACCTGGGAACCACTCTGGCAAAGATGGAGATGAGGGCAGCTGCTCTCATAGCAAGGACACAGAGGAAGCCGCTCCACGCGATCGGCTCCATCATGATGGCAAGCGCTACGTCACAGAGGGAGGTGAAGAATATAAGATATCAACGACCTCTCTCTGATCACCTCCTCAACAAATATGTGAGTCAGTACGACCAACGCCGACGGTCCAACTATGATGATGAAGGAGATCGTCTGGCTAGAGAAGCCAGAAGACATCGTCGGCAGGATCGCGATGAGGAGGAGCACGAGCGCCGTGCCACGGACACGTCAAGGGAGCAAGATGACAACGCCAGACATTGGGACTGCCCTTTCTTCAGACACTGCTGGGATTCAGGAATGAGCCGATTGCCCACAATCGGCAATTGCCCAGAATGCAACAAGAAGAAGAAGGAGGCAGCCAATGTGTCTGTGTTCGAGCGCTTAGGGCCTCTGCCGCCACAAAGCAAACGTGCTGAGTCCCCTCGGTGGGCAGATCTTGAGGATTCCGAAGACGAGGGACCAGAAGAAGAAGACAGGTACCACCGTCCAAGGTGGTGCTGACGGACGACTCAGCCGTTCACAAAAGCGCAGGGTTCAGCGGTTGCGCGGCCTGGAGGAAGCCGAAAGGTTATACCTGCATACGCTAAGGAAGGCACGGCCTGATCTGGCTGCAAAGGTTCAGCGAGCCCTGGATGAAGAGGGTCGTCCACGGAGAATGGAGTGGCGTCCCAAACAAAAGAAAGCCGATGATGAAACATCGGCTGGCACAAACATGGTGCTCGTCTTGCCGACGGAGCTCAGTGCCCCACGATTATACGATGCACTCAAGGTGGACGACAGCAGGCGCATCAAGTCAGAGGTTGGGTTGGTTTTATCCAGCCTGACCGAGTAGCAAGATTAAGCCAATGGGCAAACCAGGCGAGGCTGATCCTTGTGATCGGCCCCAAAAAGTTTATGGAGGGACATTACAAAACCTTCATCGAACAAGCAATGTGGAGGCCGATTCCAGCAATCGGCCAAAATTATCCTCTGCACATATTCTGCTTGTGTTCAGCAACGATCCATTGGGCGGCGGCCACGTCGGCAGATGAAAGTCAGCATGAATCTTTGCGAGGCCGACGTGCAAGTGCAGTGCCCTGATTAACCATGAAAGCCGATATCTGCAGTCATTTGGCAGATTCGGCTCGGGGGGCATATAGTCAGATGAACATGTGCAGATAAACATGTGCAAACATGCGTGCAGTGGAACATTGGGGGCCGATTAAGAGAAATCGGCCAAATAAAAAATAAATTTTTTTAGCCGATGCAGATACGTGGCCATCGACTCAAGAGGTACAGCTGTTATGAGCAGAAAGGGTCAATGGAGCAGGAAGTGAGTCACGGAGAGAGATTCTAATGGAAGAGCTCCTCAATTGAGTGGCTTGATGACTTCGATTTTCTCTTCAAGAACCTCTGGTTTCCTTTTGCGAGTAATGTGCAGATCAGGTTAAGGATGGGTTGCATCAGATTCACCACAGGGAAGGAGCCGATCTGACCTGCAAGGCGCGAAAAGTGGACTGAAGAAGCTCGGGGGGCAGCTCACCCTGAAGGTTCTCTGCTCTGGAGAGCCGATTTTGCTGAAATCGGCTGGTTCCGCATCATGACTTGGGAACCGATGGCGACACATTTGGTTAGTCCACTGATATGCTCGCCTTGATAGAGGCTCGGGGGGCAACTGATGGCGCAGAATTTTCTGTTCTTAAGAAGCCGATTGAGATTTCATCGGGCTGAAAACCCAGTGGTATCGACTTCAGGATCAAGTCGTTTCGGCAGTGGTTCTGGGGCTCTCGTGAGAACGTCGATCTGCCTAGTTGTCCGCCAGAGCTCAAAGGGATGGGGCATTGAGATACCGGTGCGTTGTCATCGGCTCGTTGGGTATTAGCTAAGTGACGATCGGCGGGGTCAGCAGAAGAGGGAATCGGCTCAATTAAACTCAGAAGAAATCGGCAAAATCAAATTGGGGAAAAGTTCTTCATTGATAAACCAGATTTCTTACATAGAAGAGCTGATTGCTCTCAAAAGGGAGTACTAAGGGGATACATTGCCCCGTCTACTGTTGCTGATCCTATTCTAGAGGTCCTATTCTACGGGCCGTCACTGCCCTCGTCGTCACCATCGTCGCTGCTGCGGGCTCGTCGTCGCTGCCGTAGCGACGCCGGCAGGACCTTCGTTGTCCTTGTCCTCCACGTCGTCGTCGTCGTCGTCGCTATCATAATCACTGAGATTCCCTGGCCAGGGGCAATGGCGCTTGGCTGGCGGCTCGTCGGAGGGGCTGTCGTCGTCGTCGTCCTCCTCCTCTTCCTCCTCCTTCACCTCGGAGGAGGTAAAGTCATCCCAGGAGAAGCGATCGTCATCGCTCTCCTCCTCCGATTCCCCGTTGGCGAGGAAGCGGAGGTCGCTCTCCCCGTCCGTCGAGGACTGGTCGTCCTCGGACCAGATGGAGAAGTCATGGTCTGACTCCTCCCCGGCCTCAATGGCGCGGCGGATGTTGGCCGCATGGACTTCTTGTGGGCTCGGTGCTGGCATCGGCTCGGGGGAAGAGGACTCAAAGGAAAGTCCCGACGAGGCAGAGGAAGAAGAAGACATGGTGCGCAGAAGGGTTTTTTGGGGTGCCGATGGCTGGAACAGAGGAAGGGGATAAAGATAACTAATCAGTCGGCACGGTTAAATAATGAGAAACCTGGTGGGAATTACTGCCATTACAGTTTCCGAAGGGGTGATGTCAGAGCTGTCAAATTTTGCAGAGAAGCTGAGAGGACAGGGCATAATGATGACGGATGCTGCAAATGGCTCTGCTCTGCCACGACATGACCCTTCGAAAGGAAAGCATAATGATTTTGGAAATGTTATTTCCAAAACCAGGGGGGCATGTGTTATCACCAGATTTTGGACAAATCCAGAGGTGGGCCATAAGAGAGATGGGCTTGGAAGACTACACGTGGAAGATCTCTGAAGCGGCCTTGCACGGAGAATTTGGGCTAGTTTGCCCGTGTATCTTTAATTATAGTAGATTATATCTTAGATTTAAAGTTAGAGTTTGTCTCGTACACGGTGGGGATATTCCCACGTTAGAAAGTCCCCTGGACTATAAATATGTATCTAGGGTTTATGGAATAAACAACAACTCACGTTCAACCCAAACAAACCAATCTCGGCGCATCGCCAACTCCTTCGTCTCGAGGGTTTCTATCAGGTAAGCGACATGCTGCCTAGATCACATCTTGCGATCTAGGCAGCACAAGCCCCACGTTGTTCATGCGTTGCTCGTACTGAAGCGTCTTTGATGGCGAGCAACGTAGTTATCATAGATGTGTTAGGGTTAGCATTGTTCTTCGTATACCATGCTTACGTAGTGCAACCCTTGCATATCTAGCCGCCCTCACATCTATCTCAGTGTGGGGGCGGCACCGCTTGATCATTATTTAGTAGATCTGATCCGTTACGATTGCTCCTTGTTCTGCAAGGATTAGTTTAATATCTGCAATAGTTAGGCCTTACAAAGGGGGGGAGGATCCAGCGGCATGTAGGGTGGCGTTCGCAAGTCCTAAACAGGATGTTCCGAGGATCAACTTCATGTTGGTTTTTAGGCCTTGTTTAGGATCGGCTTACGATCACCGTGCGTGGCCGCGAGGCCCAACCTGGAGTAGGATGATCCGATTATGCGGTGAAAACCCTAAATCGTCGTAGATCTCATTAGCTTTATCTTGATCAAGCAGGATCACCATATATTCGTGCACCCCGTACGAATCATGGGTGGATCGGCTCTTTGAGCCGATTCACAGGATAACCTGAGAGCCGATCGAGGCTCGTATTTAATGTTTACGTGTATGCCATGCAGGAAACTAAGCGAGGCATCCCCATCACCTTCCTGACTAGGTATAGGTCAGGTGGCACGCCCTTGCACTTCGCATCGCCGCGTGTGACCAGAAGAGCATTGCGGGCCGTCGCTCGGAGGGGTCTCAGCCAGCCGCAGCTCTAGGCTCTTCCCGGCTCTACCGTGTTGACAGGCCGCTGCCCGCCGGTGGGTTTTGGCAGTCAACACATTCTGGCACGCCCGGTGGGACAATCGTCTACATCAACCACATCGCCATCTACATCTGAGATGGCGGACGGCACGCCAGTCACCTACGAGGAGCTGCCTGAAGAGCTCAAGAAGAAATATAACGAGATCAAGGTCACCCTCGAAGCCGACCTCATCGGCTCTTTTCAGAGAACCCGTTCCCATGGCATCAGATGGAAGGGATTCTCACCGCAAGGTGCACTCGATGGGATAGATCTCTCTGCCCCGTCGGAGGAACGCACCGGGGCCCTGCGGCAGGAGATCAACTACTTGGTGGCTCACTCGCTACACCGCCACTCTGAAAACTTGGTCAACGTGTTGGAGCGTCTCGCTCTGCGCGTGATCCAGGAGATCATGAGCCACCAGTACTCGCCGTCAGGACCAGCTCTCGGGACGCATCAGGGAGAGTTGCCACTCCAGTCCCGTCCACCGCTGCCATATGCGTTGGCAGCACCAGCTGAAGTGCCGGCTACACCGGCATTCGTCGTCTACAAGATCGGTGGTGACCCTAGTGACTACCAGTTCTTGGCTGAGGCGCCTAAGGAGATCCCTCAAGGATACGCGTGTACGTATGTGCCAGATTGTGGCAACTGGCCACTCTCAAACCAGGCCACAACGTCAGGGACTCCGGCGCAAACAGGAGGAACGTCAGCAACAGAGCTTGAGAAGCAGACGTGGCTAACTAAGTACGCCACCCCGACGAAACTCCCGAGCCCAGCTCCTGCAGTTGGCTCAGAGCTGGAAAAGCAAACATGGCTGGCTAAGTACGCCACCCCGGCGAATCTTCAGAGTGCAACTCCCGCAGCCAGCACAGTGGATCAGATCAGTACCATACTGAGAGACCAGTTCGGCATGGTGCCGAAGAGAAGGGCAATCGGCTATTCCAAGCCGTACCCCGACGAGTACGAGATGATCCCGCTGCCACCTAAATATCGGCTCCCTGACTTCTCCAAATTCAGTGGATCAGATGGCTCCAGCTCCATCGAGCACGTCGGCCGATATTTGGCGCAACTAGGACCGGCTTCAGTGTCGGATCAGCTACGCGTGAGGCTCTTTTCACAGTCCCTCACGGGATCGGCTTTTGGATGGTACACCTCTTTGCCAGCAAACTCCATCCGGTCTTGGAAGCAATTGGAAGAACAGTTCCATATGCAATACCATTCAGAAGCTTCCGAGTCTAGCATTGCCGATCTAGCACAACTACGTCAGAAGCGCGGAGAAACGGTGATAGAGTACATCCAGCGCTTCAGGAATCTTAGGAACCGATGTTATTCGGTTCGTATAACTGAAAAGGAAGCAGTCGAGTTGGCGGTAGCTGGCCTTGCAACACAGCTCAAGGACATGGCCTCCCAAGCAGATTATCCCTCGCTGGCGCACATGGTTTAGAAACTATCAGCATATGAACAGCGCCACCCGGACCTGTACCAAGACAAGTTCAAGCGTGCAGTAGTCCTGGTCGATGCAGAGGAAGACGGTTCTGCGGGAGACCAAGAAGTGGCAGTGGCTGAGTGGACTCGGGGAGGAACCCCCGTATCCTGCAAATGGGTAAAGCCACCAGGGCCGCCGAGGGGATTTGATTTTGACGTGACCAAGACTGAACAAATCTTCGACCTCCTGCTCAAGGAGAAACAGTTGACGATTCCTGAAGGTCTCAAATTCCCCACGGCGCAAGAGCTGAACGGAAAGCCATACTGCAAATTCCACAACTCGCTCTCCCATGCCACCAACGACTGCAGGGTGTGGCGTCAGCACATCCAAGCGGCGATAGAGAAGGGGCGCCTAATTTTCAACCAGTACGCCATGAAGGTCGACACCCAACCCTTCCCCGCCGTTAACATGGTGGAAGTCACCTACCCTGAGGGTTGCCAGCCAGGTCCCTCGTTCAGCATCAACATGGTAGGACCTGGGAACCACTCTGGCAAAGATGGAGATGAGGGCAGCTGCTCTCATAGCAAGGACACAGAGGAAGCCGCTCCACGCGATCGGCTCCATCATGATGGCAAGCGCTACGTCACAGAGGGAGAGGTGAAGAATATAAGATATCAACGACCTCTCTCTGATCACCTCCTCAACAAATATGTGAGTCAGTACGACCAACGCCGACGGTCCAACTATGATGATGAAGGAGATCGTCTGGCTAGAGAAGCCAGAAGACATCGTCGGCAGGATCGCGATGAGGAGGAGCACGAGCGCCGTGCCACGGACACGTCAAGGGAGCAAGATGACAACACCAGACACTGGGACTGCCCTTTCTTCAGACACTGCTGGGATTCAGGAATGAGCCGATTGCCCACAATCGGCAATTGCCCAGAATGCAACAAGAAGAAGAAGGAGGCAGCCAATGTGTCTGTGTTCGAGCGCTTAGGGCCTCTCCCGCCACAAAGCAAACGTGCTGAGTCCCCTCGGTGGGTAGATCTTGAGGATTCCGAAGACGAGGGACCAGAAGAAGAAAACAGGTACCACCGTCCAAGGTGGTGCCCTGACGGACTCAGCCGTTCACAAAAACGCAGGGTTCAGCGGTTGCGCGGCCTGGAGGAAGCTGAAAGGTTATACCTGCATACGCTAAGGAAGGCACGGCCTGGTCTGGCTGCAAAGGTTCAGCGAGCCCTGGATGAAGAGGGTCGTCCACGGAGAATGGAGTGGCATCCCAAACAAAAGAAAGCCGATGATGAAACATCGGCTGGCACAAACATGGTGCTCGTCTTGCCGACGGAGCTTAGTGCTCCACGATTATACGATGCACTCAAGGTGGACGGCAGCAGGCGCATCAAGTCAGAGGTTGGGTTGGTTTTATCCAGCCTGACCGAGTAGCAAGATTGACCCAATGAGCAAACTGGGCGAGGCTGATCCTTGTGATCGGCCCCAAAAAACTTATGGAGGGGCATTACAAAACCTTCATCGAACGAGCAATGTGGAGGCCGATTCCAGCAATCGGCCAAAATTATCCTCTGCACATATTCTGCTTGTATTCAGCAATGATCCACTGGGCAGCGGCCACGACGGTAGATGAGAGTCAGCATGAATCTTTGCGAAGCTGACGTGCAAGTGCAGTGCCCTGACTAACCATAAAAGCCGATATCTGCAGTCATTTGGCAGATTCGGCTCGGGGGGCATGTAGTCAGATGAACATGTGCAGATAAACATGTGCAAACATGCGTTGCAGTGAAACATTGGGGGCCGATTAAGAAAAATCGGCCAAATAAAAAAAAAAATTCAGCCGATGCAAGGGCATCGACTTCAGAACTAAGAAGCGAAGCCAGACCGGCTGGTTATATGCTCAAAGTTCACATCGACATCGACAGTCAGTGCAGGGGAGGAGCCGATCTGACCACGGCGCGAAGTAGACCGGAGAAGCTCGGGGGCAGCTCACCTCGAAGGTTCTTCGCTTTGGGGAGCCGATTTGGTGAAATCGGCTAACTCGCATAGGCGGCACATTCGGCTGATCCATTACCGTTCTCGCCTCGATCGAGACTCGGGGGCAGCTGGCTGGTGGCTGCTTTGTTTTGGAAAGCCGATCGGAGTCGCATCGATCGGCCCCCGCATTGTGATCTCCTCTGAATCGGGATAGGAGGCCGTCAGTTTTTGTTTGTTACAAGTTTGGACCGTCCTATCGCTGCAAGAGGAGGAAAGGGACTAGATTCTCAAAATAGCCGATGAGTAGTTATCGGCTAAGGGATTGCGAAAAATTGTGGTCAGATACCAAATCGCAGCCTGAAATGGAGAAGTTCTTGGCCTACGAGCTAGTCGACATGAGAGTCCGGCTTCATAGGCGTCCAAAAGAAAAGAAATCCGATACGTTGCTATCGGTCTTGGCATGACAAAGGGAGGAATGAAATTGGAGTAATTGAAGGATGAATCAAAAGAACAGCTTTCATTAATTCAGAGGAGCGACTTTACAAGAAAGAGCCGATGGCTCTCAAAAGAGGGATCTAGTGCCTAGTGCAATCGCTACTACTAGTCCTATTCTACTAGTCGTCGCTGTCCTCGTCGTCACCGCCGTCGATGTCGTCGGCGCTGCTCCCGGGGAGCTCCTCGTCGCTGCTACCCCAGCCCGTGGCCGGAGCTTCTTCCTCCTCGTCATCATCATCGTCCTCGCTGTCCGCCCAGGAGCGGAAGCGCTTGGTTGGCGGGTACCCGGCGGAAGAGGAAGATTCATCTTCCTCCTCTTCTTCTCCTTCTTCATCGTCGTCTTCATCCTCGCTATCCGCCCACATGCGGGAGCGCTTCTTCGGTGGGAGCTTGGCGGAGGGGAAGGCCTTGGCCTTCGCTACTTCTCCTTCTTTCTTCCCATTGTCGGGGGAGAGGGGTTTCACCTTGGAGTGAAGGCTATCCTCGTTCTTCTTCTTCGGCGAGAATTGGGGGAAGAGGTTTGAGAAGGAGGAGGAAGAGGAAGACATGGCTGAGGGAGAAGAGGGTTTTTTGGTGCCGATGGCTGGAACAGAGGAAGGGGTGAAGGAAGCTAATCGATCGGCACAGTTAAATAATGAGGAGCCTGGTGGAAATTTAATGTCATTACAGTTTCCAAGGAGATGACGCCAGAGCTATCGAATTTTGCAGAGAAGCTGAGAAGACAGGGCATAATGATAACGGATACTGCAACAGCTTTGCTCTGCCACGACATGACCCGACAAAGGAAAGCATAATGATTTTGGAAATGATATTTCCAAAACCAGGGGCGCATGTGTTATCACCAGATTTTGGTCAAATCCGAAGGTGGGCCGTTAGAGAGATGGGCTTGGAAGATTACACGTGGAAGATCTCTGAAGCGGCCTTGCACGGAGAATTTGGGCTAGTTTGCCCGTGTATCTTTAATTATAGTAGATTGTATCGTAGATTGAAAGTTAGAGTTTGTCTCGTACACGGTGGGGATATTCCCACGTTAGAAAGTCCCCTGGACTATAAATATGTATCTAGGGTTTATGGAATAAACAACAACTCACGTTCAACCCAAACAAACCAATCTCGGCGCATCGCCAACTCCTTCGTCTCGAGGGTTTCTATCAGGTAAGCGACATGCTGCCTAGATCGCATCTTGCGATCTAGGCAGCACAAGCCCCACGTTGTTCATGCGTTGCTCGTACTGAAGCGTCTTTGATGGCGAGCAATGTAGTTATCATAGATGTGTTAGGGTTAGCATTGTTCTTCGTATAACATGCTTACGTAGTGCAACCCTTGCATATCTAGCCGCCCTCACATCTATCTCAGGTGTGGGGGCGGCACCCCGCTTGATCTTTATTTAGTAGATCTGATCCGTTACGATTGCTCCTTGTTCTGCAAGGATTAGTTTAATATCTGCAATAGTTAGGCCTTACAAAGGGGGGGAGGATCCAGCGGCATGTAGGGTGGCGTTCGCAAGTCCTAAACAGGATGTTCCGAGGATCAACTTCATGTTGGTTTTTAGGCCTTGTTTAGGATCGGCTTACGATCACCGTGCGTGGCCGCGAGGCCCAACCTGGAGTAGGATGATCCGATTATGCGGTGAAAACCCTAAATCGTCGTAGATCTCATTAGCTTTATCTTGATCAAGCAGGATCACCATATATTCGTGCACCCCGTACGAATCATGGGTGGATCGGCTCTTTGAGCCGATTCACAGGATAACCTGAGAGCCGATCGAGGCTCGTATTTAATGTTTACGTGTATGCCATGCAGGAAACTAAGCGAGGCATCCCCATCACCTTCCTGACCAGGTATAGGTCAGGTGGCACGCCCTTGCACTTCGCATCGCCGCGTGTGACCAGACGAGCATTGCGGGCCGTCGCTCGGAGGGGTCTCAGCCAGCCGCAGCTCTAGGCTCTTCCCGGCTCTACCGTGTTGACAGGCCGCTGCCCGCCGGTGGGTTTTGGCAGTCAACAGAACCCACCGGCGGGCAGCGGCTTGTCAACACGTGTCTTATGACCATGCACGTGTCTTATGACCATGCACATACATATTATGATGAGTATAGTGAGATTTAATTGGGCATTACGACAAAGTACATAGACCGCTATCCAGCATGCATCTATGCCTAAAAAGTCCACCTTCAGGTTATCATCCGAACCCCCTCCAGTATTAAGTTGCTAACAACAGACAATTGCATTAAGTATTGCGCGTAATGTAATCAGTAACTACATCCTTGAACATAGCACCAATGTTTTATCCCTAGTGGCAACAGCACATCCATAATCTTAGAGATTTCTGTCACTTCCCCAGATTCACGGAGACATGAACCCACTATCGAGCATAAATACTCCCTCTTGGAGTTACAAGCATCTACTTGGCCAGAGCATCTACTAGTAACGGAGAGCATGCAAGATCATAAACAACACATAGACATAACTTTGATAATCAACATAACAAGTATTCTCTATTCATCGGATCCCAACAAACGCAACATATAGAATTACAGATAGATGATCTTGATCATGTTAGGCAGCTCACAAGATCCGACAATTAAGCACAATGGGGAGAAGACAACCATCTAGCTACTGCTATGGACCCATAGTCCAGGGGTAGACTACTCACACATCACTCCGGAGGCGACCATGGCGGCGTAGAGTCCTCCGGGAGATGATTCCCCTCTCCGGCAGGGTGCCGGAGGCGATCTCTGAATCCCCGAGATGGGATTGGCGGCGGCGGCGTCTGCGGGAAGGTTTTCCGTATCGTGGCTCTCGGTACTGGGGGTTTCGCGACGGAGGCTTTAAGTAGGCGGAAGGGCAGGTCAAGAGGCGGCACGAGGGGCCCACACCCTAGGTCGGCGCGGCCAGGGCTTGGGCCGCGCCGCCCTATGGTGTCACCACCTCGTGGCCCCACTTCGTCTCCTCTTCGGTCTTCTGGAAGCTTCGTGGCAAAATAGGACCCTGGGCGTTGATTTCGTCCAATTCCGAGAATATTTCTTTACTAGGATTTCTGAAACCAAAAACAGCAGAAACAAAGAATCGGCACTTCGGCATCTTGTTAATAGGTTAGTTCCAGAAAATGCATGAATATGACATAAAGTGTGCATAAAACATGTAGATAACATCAATAATGTGGCATGGAACACAAGAAATTATCGATACGTCGGAGACGTATTAGCATCCCCAAGCTTAGTTCTGCTCGTCCCGAGCAGGTAAAACGATAACAAAGATAATTTCTGGAGTGACATGCCATCATAACATTGATCATACTATTTGTAAAGCATATGTAGTGAATGCAGCGATCAAAACAATGTATATGACATGAGTAAACAAGTGAATCATAAAGCAAAGACTTTTCATGAATAGTACATCAAGACAAGCATCAATAAGTCTTGCATAAGAGTTAACTCATAAAGCAATAATTCAAAGTAAAGGTATTGAAGCAACACAAAGGAAGATTAAGTTTCAGCGGTTGCTTTCAACTTGTAACATGTATATCTCATGGATATTGTCAACATAGAGTAATATAATAAGTGCAATATGCAAGTATGTAGGAATCAATGCACAGTTCACACAAGTGTTTGCTTCTTGAGGTGGAGAGAAATAGGTGAACTAACTCAACAATGAATGTAAAAGAATGGTCCTCCATAGAGGAAAAGCATCGATTGCTATATTTGTGCTAGAGCTTTGATTTTGAAAACATGAAACAATTTTGTCAACGGTAGTAATAAAGCATATGTATCATGTAAATTATATCTTACAAGTTGCAAGCCTCATGCATAGTATACTAATAGTGCCCGCACCTTGTCCTAATTAGCTTGGACTACTGGATCATCGCAATGCACATGTTTTAACCAAGTGTCACAAAGGGATACCTCTATGCCGCCTGTACAAAGGTCTAAGGAGAAAGCTCGCACTGGATTTCTCGCTATTGATTATTCTCAACTTAGACATCCATACCGGGACAACATAGACAACAGATAATGGACTCCTCTTTTATGCATAAGCATGTGTCAACAATTAGTAATTTTCTCATATGAGATTGAGGATATATGTCCAAAACTGAAACTTCCACCATGGATCATGGCTTTAGTTAGCGGCCCAATGTTCTTCTCTAACAATATGCATGCTTAACCATAAGGTGGTAGATCTCTCTTACTTCAGACAAGACGAACATGCATAGCAACTCACATGAAATTCAACAAAGAATAGTTGATGGCGTCCCCAGTGAACATGGTTATCGCACAACAAGCAACTTAATAAGAGATAAAGTGCATAAGTACATATTCAATACCACAATAGTTTTTAAGCTATTTGTCCCATGAGCTATATATTGCAAAGGTGAATGATGGAATTTTAAAGGTAGCACTCAAGCAATTTACTTTGGAATGGCGGAGAAATACCATGTAGTAGGTAGGTATGGTGGACACAAATGGCATAGTGGTTGGCTCAAGGATTTTGGATGCATGAGAAGTATTCCCTCTCGATACAAGGTTTAGGCTAGCAAGGCTATTTGAAACAAACACAAGGATGAACCGGTGCAGCAAAACTCACATAAAAGACATATTGTAAACATTATAAGACTCCACACCGTCTTCCTTGTCGTTCAAACTCAATACTAGAAATTATCTAGACCTTAGAGAGACCAAATATGCAAACCAAATTTTAGCATGCTCTATGTATTTCTTCATTAATGGGTGCAAAGTATATGATGCAAGAGCTTAAACATGAGCACAACAATTGCCAAGTATCACATTATCCAAGACATTTTAGCAATTACTACATGTATCATTTTCCAATTCCAACCATATAACAATTTAACGAAGAAGAAACTTCGCCATGAATACTATGAGTAGAGCCTAAGGACATACTTTTCCATATGCTACAGCGGAGCGTGTCTCTCTCCCATACAGTGAATGCTAGGATCCATTTTATTCAAACAAAACAAAAAACAAAAACAAACCGACGCTCCAAGAAAAGCACATAAGATCTGATGGAATAAAAATATAGTTTCAGGGGAGGAACCTGATAATGTTGTCGATGAAGAAGGGGATGCCTTGGGCATCCCCAAGCTTAGACGCTTGAGTCTTCTTAGAATATGCAGGGGTGAACCACCGGGGCATCCCCAAGCTTAGAGCTTTCACTCTCCTTGATCATGTTGCATCATACTCCTCTCTTGATCCTTGAAAACTTCCTCCACACCAAACTTAGAACAACTCATTAGAGGATTAGTGGACAATAAAAATTAACATGTTCAGAGGTGACACAATCATTCTTAACACTTCTGGACATTGCATAAAGCTACTGGACATTAATGGATCAAAGAAATTCATCCAACATAGCAAAAGAGGCAATGCGAAATAAAAGGCAGAATCTGTCAAAACAGAACAGTTCGTATTGACGAATTTTATCGAGGCACCAGACTTGCTCAAATGAAAATACTCAAATTGAATGAAAGTTGCGTACATATCTGAGGATCACTCACGTAAATTGGCATAATTTTCTGAGTTACCTACAGAGAAAACAGCCCAGATTCGTGACAGCAAAGAAATCTGTTTCTGCGCAGTAATCCAAATCTAGTATGAACTTTACTATCAACGACTTTACTTGGCACAACAAAACACTAAACTAAGATAAGGAGAGGTTGCTACAGTAGTAAACAACTTCCAAGACACAAAATAAAAACAAGGTACTGTAGTAAAAACCATGGGTTGTCTCCCATAAGCGCTTTTCTTTAACGCCTTTCAGCTAGGCGCAGAAAGTGTGTATCAAGTATTATCAAAGGGTGGTGCATCTTCAGCGGGGTGTGGAGTTTTCTCAACCAGGCATAGTATATTAGATACATAAGTTTTAGCGTCCCCCTTTTCATTAGTCTTGGGCTTGCTACTCTCATCAAACAAATTTTCAGGAACAAGCCAAGCATAATTATTTTCTAGTGCATCATTCATCGCTAGGAGCTTACATGGTATTGGTGCTTTGATCTCCCCACCATCATTAATATTATTAGTGTACTTTATTCTATCCATATCCATCTTCTCAAGGGTACTGGCAAAGTTGGTATAAGAGCCTAGCATATTATATTTAGTGAAGACTTTTCTAGCTTCTCTCGCTATTCCCCCAAATTCTTTAAGAAGGGTTTCTAATACAAAATCTTTCTTTTCTCCTTCTTCCATATCACTGAGTGTAAGAAACATATGTTGAATCACGGGATTAAGATTAACAAATCTAGCTTCTAACGCGTGTACTAAAGAAGCAACAGCAATTTCATAAGTAGGAGCAAGTTCTACCAAATGTCTATCTTCAAAATCTTCAACCGTACTAATATGAGTGAAAAAATCTTCTATATTATCTTTCCCAAGGATAGACCCTCGGCCTACCGGTACATCTTTAAGAACAAACTTAGGAGGAAACATGATGAAATAAGTAAAGCAAATACAAGTAACTAATTTTTTTGTGTTTTTGATATAGCAAACAAGATAGCAAATAAAGTAAAACTAGCAACTAATTTTTTGTATTTTGATTTAGTGCAGCAAACAAAGTAGTAAATAAAACTAAGCAAGACAAAAACAAAGTAAAGAGATTGGGAAGTGGAGACTCCCCTTGCAGCGTGTCTTGATCTCCCCGGCAACGGCGCCAGAAAAAGAGCTTGATACGCGTACAACACGCGTCCGTTGGGAACCCCAAGAGGAAGGTGTGATGCGTACAGCGGCAAGTTTTCCCTCAGTATGAAACCAAGGTTTATCGAACTAGTAGGAGCCAAGAAGCACGTTGAAGGTTGATGGCGGCGGGATGTAGTGCGGCGCAACACCAGAGATTCCGGTGCCAACGTGGAACCTGCACAACACAACCAAAGTACTTTGCCCCAACGAAACAGCGAGGTTGTCAATCTCACCGGCTTGCTGTAACAAAGGATTAGATGTATAGTGTGGATGATGATTGTTTGCAGAGAACAAGAGAACAAGATTAAAGAGATTGTATTTCAGTATAGAGAATTGGACCGGGGTCCACAGTTCACTAGAGGTGTCTCTCCCATAAGATAAACAGCATGTTGGGTGAACAAATTACAGTTGGGCAATTGACAAATAAAGAGGGCATGACCATGCACATACATATTATGATGAGTATAGTGAGATTTAATTGGGCATTACGACAAAGTACATAGACCGCTATCCAGCATGCATCTATGCCTAAAAAGTCCACCTTCAGGTTATCATCCGAACTCCCTCCAGTATTAAGTTGCTAACAACAGACAATTGCATTAAGTATTGCGCGTAATGTAATCAGTAACTACATCCTTGAACATAGCACCAATGTTTTATCCCTAGTGGCAACAGCACATCCATAATCTTAGATATTTCTGTCACTTCCCCAGATTCACGGAGACATGAACCCACTATCGAGCATAAATACTCCCTCTTGGAGTTACAAGCATCTACTTGGCCAGAGCATCTACTAGTAACGGAGAGCATGCAAGATCATAAACAACACATAGACATAACTTTGATAATCAACATAACAAGTATTCTCTATTCATCGGATCCCAACAAACGCAACATATAGAATTACAGATAGATGATCTTGATCATGTTAGGCAGCTCACAAGATCCGACAATTAAGCACAATGGGGAGAAGACAACCATCTAGCTACTGCTATGGACCCATAGTCCAGGGGTAGACTACTCACACATCACTCCGGAGGCGACCATGGCGGCGTAGAGTCCTCCGGGAGATGATTCCCCTCTCCGGCAGGGTGCCGGAGGCGATCTCCTGAATCCCCGAGATGGGATTGGCGGCGGCGGCGTCTACGGAAGGTTTTCCGTATCGTGGCTCTCGATCGGGGTTTCGCGACGGAGGCTTTAAGTAGGCGGAAGGGCAGGTCAAGAGGCGGCACGAGGGGCCCACACCCTAGGTCGGCGCGGCCAGGGCTTGGGCCGCGCCGCCCTATGGTGTCGCCACCTCGTGGCCCCACTTCGTCTCCTCTTCGGTCTTCTGGAAGCTTCGTGGCAAAATAGGACCCTGGGCGTTGATTTCGTCCAATTCCGAGAATATTTCTTTACTAGGATTTCTGAAACCAAAAACAGCAGAAAACAGCAACTGGCACTTCGGCATCTTGTTAATAGGTTAGTTCCAGAAAATGCACGAATATGACATAAAGTGTGCATAAAACATGTAGATAACATCAATAATGTGGCATGGAACACAAGAAATTATCGATACGTCGGAGACGTATCACTTCCCCAACTGCAATGCGGTTAGATCTGGTGGATTGGTTTTTTTGCCCAAACCAGACGTGATGATGCATTGCGATGTTTTTGTATTTTTGATGATGCATTCTGCTTCTTTTGTAATTTGGGTGATTCATTATGCTTTTTAGGTACTCCGGTTCATATTAATTGACTCTAATATGAATGTATCTAGACACATTTTAGTTCTAGATACATCCATATTGGTGTCAATTAATATGAATCGGAGGGGAGTAGTAATTTTTCTGATGCACTGTCCTCTTCAGGAATTTTTCATGGTGATTTTTTTTCTGTCAACCTAGCTAATGCTCTCTGCTGTTTAGCCAAAAGTTGGATGATGCATTGTACTATTTACATATATTTTACTCTGATGACGCATTTTGCATTTTTAGCCTTCTAGGTAATTTTTCTGATTCCTTGAGCAGTGTGGGAAATTTTGATGAAGAATTTTGCTGTCAACTTAGATGATGCATTGTGATGTTTACATTTTATTACTTATATCAAAGCTAACCCCATCTGATGTTACCACAGCCTTTTGGGTCCTGTAGATGTCTCCTTTTCCTCCAATCGTGTTGACACGTTAGCAATTATTACTGTAGATGCGAGATTGCCTTCCATTGGTGCATCCTATTTTTGTGGTGTTTTTGCATTGTGCTGTTTACATTATTTTGATTTTGCTGATGCATTGTCCTGTTTACATTATTTTGATTTTGCTGATGCATTCTGCTGTTTACACTATTTTTATTTTGCTGATGCACCGTGCAGTTTAGGAAACTTTGATGATGAATTAGATCATGCATTTTGCTGTTTAGTCAAATTAGATGTTGCATTTTGTTTAAAAAATTAGATGATGCAATGTGCTGTTTACATAATTTTGACGATGCATCGTGCGATTTGCGTAATCCTACCAGCTTTAGTCGAAGGACACCCACAACAATCAACAATCTGCCTGAAGATGTAGTCTCTCAGATTCTTGTCAGGCTTCCTCCCCATCCAACCTGCTTACTAGCTGCATCAGGCACCAAGAAAGCATGGAGGCAATGTATGGGAAGCAATTATTTCAGAAAGCTAACTGTGTCACACAACGGAGGAAACCCGTTGCTAGGGTTTTTCACCAACAACTCCGAGGACAATCGATTCATCACAGAGCATGATCTTCACCCGGCCATCTTGCAGATGCTGGCAATCCCGTCTGAAGTGAACGGTCCCAAAATCTATGTCCTGGGACGCCGAGATGGTATGGTGCTACTCCATTCTAATGTATCCGGTGGGTATATATCAGTCTGGGATCCAATTAGGCAAGTTCTCACAGCGATACCAGAACCACCATTGTGGCGCAATCATGCAATTGAAAGCAGCGGCTCAATTCTCTGTTCGAGAAACAACTCTGAACCGTTTACACATTGTTGCAAGTTCTCGGTTGTTTGGATAACAACTAAAAGTTACGATGCACAGGCTCATATCTACTCACCAGATTCAAAAGAATGGGAGTTTCTAGCTCGATCAACTCCGATGCTGTCAGAGATTGACCGTAGACCGGCAACTCTCATAGGGGGTATTTTGTACTGGCCAACGAAGTCTAGATATATCATTGAGCTTGACCATGCAAAGAAGGCTCTGAAATATATTCAGTGCCCTCATGAGACGCATGATATATTCATGCTTAACATTCACATCTTCAAGGGACATAATGGAGATGTTGCCCTTGCTGTTATAAGAGACTTCACCCTACAAACATGGGCCAGTACAAGATCATCAACAGGCGATCACGAGTCATGGACATGTCATATAAATTTTGAATTGGATACTTTTCTTGGCCTTGACACATCATTTCCATACAATTGGAAACATGCAGTAAGGTTACTCTGCGTATTTGAGGACAAAAATGAGCTGGTTGTAAGGGCAAAGGAGGGAGTATTCCAATTAGATATGAACAACTGGCAGTTGATACGTCTCCGACGTATCGATAATTTCTTATGTTCCATGCCACATTATTGATGATATCTACATGTTTTATGCACACTTTATGTCATATTCGTGCATTTTCTGGAACTAACCTATTAACAAGATGCCAAAGTGCCGATTCTTTGTTTTCTGCTGTTTTTGGTTTCAGAAATCCTAGTAAGGAAATATTCTCGGAATTGGACGAAATCAACGCCCAGGGTCCTATTTTGCCACGAAGCTTCCAGAAGACCGAAGAGGAGACGAAGTGGGGCCACGAGGTGGCGACACCATAGGGCGGCGCGGCCCAAGCCCTGGCCGCGCTGACCTAGGGTGTGGGCCCCTCGTGACGCCCCTTGACCTGCCCTTCCGCCTACAAATAGCCTTCATCGCGAAACCCCCAGTACCGAGAGCCACGATACGGAAAACCTTCCAGAGACGCCGCCGCCGCCAATCCCATCTCGGGGGATTCAGGAGATCGCCTCCGGCACCCTGCCGGAGAGGGGAATCATCTCCCGGAGGACTCTACGCCACCATGGTCGCCTCCGGAGTGATGTGTGAGTAGTCTACCCCTGGACTATGGGTCCATAGCAGTAGCTAGATGGTTGTCTTCTCCCCATTGTGCTTAATTGTCGGGTCTTGTGAGCTGCCGAACATGATCAAGATCATCTATCTGTAATTCTATATGTTGTGTTTGTTGGGATCCGATGAATAGAGAATACTATGTTATGTTGATTATCAATTTATATCTATGTGTTGTTTATGATCTTGCATGCTCTCCGTTACTAGTAGATGCTCTGGCCAAGTAGATGCTTGTAACTCCAAGAGGGAGTATTTATGCTCGATAGTGGGTTCATGTCTCCGTGAATCTGGGGAAGTGACAGAAATCTCTAAGATTATGGATGTGATGTTGCCACTAGGGATAAAACATTGGTGCTATGTTCGAGGATGTAGTTACTGATTACATTACGCGCAATACTTAATGCAATTGTCTGTTGTTAGCAACTTAATGCTGGAGGGGGTTCGGATGATAACCTGAAGGTGGACTTTTTAGGCATAGGTGCATGCTGGATAGCGGTCTATGTACTTTGTCGTAATGCCCAATTAAATCTCACTATACTCATCATAATATGTATGTGCATGGTCATGCCCTCTCTATTTGTCAATTGCTCAACTGTAATTTGTTCACCCAACATGCTGTTTATCTTATGGGAGAGACACCTCTAGTGAACTGTGGACCCCGGTCCAATTCTCTTTACTGAAATACAATCTACTGCAATAATGTTCTACTGTTTTCTGCAAACAATCATCATCCACACTATACATCTAATCCTTTGTTACAGCAAGCCGGTGAGATTGACAACCTCGCTATTTCGTTGGGGCAAAGTACTTGGTTTGTGTTGTGCAGGTTCCACGTTGGCGCCGGAATCCCTGGTGTTGCACCGCACTACATCTCGCCGCCATCAACCTTCAACGTGCTTCTTGGATCCTACTGGTTCGATAAACCTTGGTTTCATACTGAGGGAAAACTTGCCGCTGTACGCATCACACCTTCCTCTTGGGGTTCCCAACGGACGCGTGATGTACGTGTATCAAGCTCTTTTTCTGGCGCCGTTGCCGGGGAGATCAAGACACGCTGCAAGGGGAGTCTCCACATCCCAATCTCTTTACTTTGTTTTTGTCTTGCTTAGTTTTATTTACTACTTTGTTTACTGCACTAAATCAAAATACAAAAAAATTAGTTGCTAGTTTTACTTTATTTGCTATCTTGTTTGCTATATCAAAAACACAAAAAAATTAGTTACTTGCATTATGTTTCCTTTTAATTTTACCGTAAAAAACATGCCGGTAGGGCGCGGGTCTATAATTGGGAGAAATAATATAGAAGAATTTTTCAACCATGTTAGTACCATTGATGATTTTGAAGATAGACACTTGGTAGACCTTGCTCCTACTTATGAAATTGCCGCTGCTGCTTTAGTTCGTATGATGGAAACTAAATTTGTTAATCTCAATCCTATAATCCAACACATGTTTCTTACACTCGGTGATATGGAAGAAGGGGAAAAGAAAGATTTTGTTTTAGAAACCCTTCTTAGAGAATTTGGTGGTATAGCAAGAGAGGCTAGAAAGGTCTTTGCTAAATATGATATGCTTGGTTCTTATACCAATTTTGTTAGTCTCCTTGAAAAGATGGATATGGATAGAATAAAGTACACTAATAATATTAATGATGGTGGGGAGATTAAAGCACCAATACCATGTAAGCTCCTAGCAATGCATGAAGCACTAGAAAATAACTATGCTTGGCTTGTTCCTGAAAATTTGTTTGATGAGAGTAGCAAGCCCAAGACTAATGAAAAGGGAGACACTAAAACTTATGTATCCAATATACTATGCATGGTTGAGAAAACTCCAAACCCCGCTGTAGATGCACCATCCTTCGACAATACTTGATACACACTTTCTACGCCTAGCTGAAAGGCGTTAAAGAAAAGCGCTTATGGGAGACAACCCATGTTTTTTACTACAGTACTTTGTTTTTATTTTGAGTCTTGGAAGTTGTTTACTACTGTAGCAACCTCTCCTTATCTTAGTTTTGTGTTTTGTTGTGCCAAGTAAAGTCGTTGATAGTAAAGTTCATACTAGATTTGGATTACTGCGCAGAAACAGATTTCTTTGCTGTCACGAATCTGGGCAAAATTCTCTGTAGGTAACTCAGAAAATTATGCCAATTTACGTGAGTGATCCTCAGATATGTACGCAACTTTCATTCAATTTGAGAATTTTCATTTGAGCAAGTCTGGTGCCTCAATAAAATTCGTCAATACGAACTGTTCTGTTTTGACAGATTCTGCCTTTTATTTCGCATTGCCAGTTTTGTTATGTTCGATGGATATTTCGATTCCATTGACTTTCAGTAGCTTTGTGCAATGTCCAGAAGTGTTAAGAATGATTATGTCACATCTGAACATGTATATTTTGATTGTGCACTAACCCTCTAATGAGTTGTTCTAAGTTTGGTGTGGAGGAAGTTTTCAAGGATCAAGAGAGGGAGATGATACAACATGATCAAGGAGAGTGAAAGCTCTAAGCTTGGGGATGCCCCGGTGGTTCACCCCTGCATATATCAAGAAGACTCAAGCGTTTAAGCTTGGGGATGCCCAAGGCATCCCCTTCTTCATCGACAACATTATCAGGTTCCTCCCCTGAAACTATATTTTTATTCCATCACATCTTATGTGCTTTGCTTGGAGCGTCGGTTTGTTTTTGTTTTTTGTTTTGTTTGAATAAAATGGATCCTAGCATTCACTGTGTGGGAGAGAGACACGCTCCGCTGTAGCATATGGACAAATATGTCCTTAGGCTCTACTCATAATATTCATGGCGAAGTTTCTTCTTCGTTAAATTGTTATATGGTTGGAATTGGAAAATGATACATGTAGTAATTGCTAAAATGTCTTGGATAATATGATACTTGGCAATTGTTGTGCTCATGTTTAAGCTCTTGCATCATATGCTTTGCACCTATTAATGAAGAAATACATAGAGCATGCTAAAATTTGGTTTGCATATTTGGTCTCTCTAAGGTCTAGATAATTTCTAGTATTGAGTTTGAACAACAAGGAAGACGGTGTAGAGTCTTATAATGTTTTCAATATGTCTTTTATGTGAGTTTTGCTGCACCGGTTCATCCTTGTGTTTGTTTCAAATAGCCTTGCTAGCCTAAACCTTGTATCGAGAGGGAATACTTCTCATGCATCCAAATACTTGAGCCAACTACTATGCCAATTGTGTCCACCATACCTACCTACTACATGGTATTTCTCCGCCATTCCAAAGTAAATTGCTTGAGTGCTACCTTTAAATTTCCATTCTCTACCTTTACAATATATAGCTCATGGGACAAATAGCTTAAAAACTATTGTGGTATTGAATATGTACTTATGCACTTTATCTCTTATTAAGTTGCTCGTTGTGCGACAACCATGTTCCTGGGGACGCCATCAACTATTCTTTGTTGAATATCATGTGAGTTGCTATGCATGTTCGTCTTGTCTGAAGTAAGGGCGATCTACCACCTTATGGTTAGAGCGTGCATATTGTTAGAGAAGAACATTGGGCCGCTAACTAAAGCCATGATCCATGGTGGAAGTTTCAGTTTTGGACAATATCCTCAATCTCATATGAGAAAATTAATTGTTGTTACATGCTTATGCATAAAAGAGGAGTCCATTATCTGTTGTCTATGTTGTCCCGGTATGGATGTCTAAGTTGAGAATAATCAATAGCGAGAAATCCGATGCGAGCTTTCTCCTTAGACCTTTGTACAGGCGGCATAGAGGTACCCCTTTGTGACACTTGGTTAAAACATGTGCATTGCGATAATCCCGGTAGTCCAAGCTAATTAGGACAAGGTGCGGGCACTATTAGTATACTATGCATGAGGCTTGCAACTTGTAAGATATAATTTACATGATACATATGCTTTATTACTACCGTTGACAAAATTATTTCTTGTTTTCAAAATCAAAGCTCTAGCACAAATATAGCAATCGATGCTTTCCTCTTTGAAGGACCATTCTTTTACTTTTATTTTTGAGTCAGTTCACCTATTTCTCTCCACCTCAAGAAGCAAACACTTGTGTGAACTGTGCATTGATTCCTACATACTTGCATATTGCACTTGTTATATTACTCTATGTTGACAATATCCATGAGATATACATGTTACAAGTTGAAAGCAACCGCTGAAACTTAATCTTCCTTTGTGTTGCTTCAATACCTCTACTTCGAATTATTGCTTTATGAGTTAACCCTTATGCAAGACTTATTGATGCTTGTCTTGAAGTACTATTCATGAAAAGTCTTTGCTATATGATTCATTTGTTTACTCATGTCATATACATTGTTTTGATCGCTGCATTCACTACATATGCTTACAAATAGTATGATCAAGGTTATGATGGCATGTCACTCCAGAAATTATCTTTGTTTATCGTTTACCTGCTCGGGACGAGCAGAAACTAAGCTTGGGGATGCTGATACGTCTCCGACGTATCGATAATTTCTTATGTTCCATGCCACATTATTGATGATATCTACATGTTTTATGCACACTTTATGTCATATTCGTGCATTTTCTGGAACTAACCTATTAACAAGATGCCGAAGTGCCAGTTGCTGTTTTCTGCTGTTTTTGGTTTCAGAAATCCTAGTAAGGAAATATTCTCGGAATTGGACGAAATCAACGCCCAGGGTCCTATTTTGCCACGAAGCTTCGAGAAGACCGAAGAGGAGACGAAGTGGGGCCACGAGGTGGCGACACCATAGGGCGGCGCGGCCCAAGCCCTGGCCGCGCCGACCTAGGGTGTGGGCCCCTCGTGACGCCCCTTGACCTGCCCTTCCGCCTACAAATAGCCTTCGTCGCGAAACCCCCAGTACCGAGAGCCACGATACGGAAAACCTTCCAGAGACGCCGCCGCCGCCAATCCCATCTCGGTGGATTCAGGAGATCGCCTCCGGCACCCTGCCGGAGAGGGGAATCATCTCCCGGAGGACTCTACGCCGCCATGGTCGCCTCCGGAGTGATGTGTGAGTAGTCTACCCCTGGACTATGGGTCCATAGCAGTAGCTAGATGGTTGTCTTCTCCCCATTGTGCTTAATTGTCGGGTCTTGTGAGCTGCCAAACATGATCAAGATCATCTATCTGTAATTCTATATGTTGTGTTTGTTGGGATCCGATGAATAGAGAATACTATGTTATGTTGATTATCAATTTATATCTATGTGTTGTTTATGATCTTGCATGCTCTCCGTTACTAGTAGATGCTCTGGCCAAGTAGATGCTTGTAACTCCAAGAGGGAGTATTTATGCTCGATAGTGGGTTCATGTCTCCGTGAATCTGGGGAAGTGACAGAAATCTCTAAGATTATGGATGTGCTGTTGCCACTAGGGATAAAACATTGGTGCTATGTTCGAGGATGTAGTTACTGATTACATTACGCGCAATACTTAATGCAATTGTCTGTTGTTAGCAACTTAATACTGGAGGGGGTTCGGATGATAACCTGAAGGTGGACTTTTTAGGCATAGATGCATGCTGGATAGCGGTCTATGCACTTTGTCGTAATGCCCAATTAAATCTCACTATACTCATCATAATATGTATGTGCATGGTCATGCCCTCTCTATTTGTCAATTGCCCAACTGTAATTTGTTCACCCAACATGTTGTTTATCTTATGGGAGAGACACCTCTAGTGAACTGTGGACCCCGGTCCGATTCTCTTTACTGAAATACAATCATCGCAACATCGTTCTACTGTTTTCTGCAAACAATCATCATCCACACTATACATCTAATCCTTTGTTACAGCAAGCCGGTGAGATTGACAACCTCGTTGTTTCGTTGGGGCAAAGTACTTGGTTTGTGTTGTGCAGGTTCCACGTTGGCGCCGGAATCCCTGGTGTTGCGCCGCACTACATCTCGCCGCCATCAACCTTCAACGTGCTTCTTGGCTCCTACTGGTTCGATAAACCTTGGTTTCATACTGAGGGAAAACTTGCCGCTGTACGCATCACACCTTCCTCTTGGGGTTCCCAACGGACGCGTGCTGTACGCGTATCAGCAGTGGAGAAAGTACAATTCTGCTAGACGTTGGTGCACTTTACATCCCTACTCAGTTAGACCGGGTTAGTCATTCATATGTAACCTTTGCATTCATTTACATATGACTTTTGCTGATCAATTTGTTCATTTCCTGACAGTAATCGACCTGATACAGAGTGCAACATCAAGGACACGAAAAAGAACGCGCTGTCAGGAACCCATCTAATTCAAAGTTCAACATCCATAAGAGAAAAGGAAGTCACATATGAAGGAGCAAGGCTTGTTTGGGCAAGAAGTGATAGCCCAGCTTTTGTTTGGTCTGATGTCTTTTAGTTTTCATTCTGGTGGAAATGTCGCTGCACCATTTGTTTGTACTGCAGCTCCATAGTGGTAGCTGCTAGTACGTTGGCGTTGTCCGACGTCTGCTTGTTTTGGGGGCATAAATATGCCACGAAACCTTTGTTTTATGTGATCAAATGGTCATCTCTGCATGTATATGTTCGGGGTCTGATGAAACCTTTTTTGTGATTTGTACATATATTTCAGTCAGTCTATGTTTTGTTTTATGATGGGCAGGAGTATTTGTTTTACTACACCATTGTTTATCCGAATTGTATTACTCACTCTATTCAAAAAGTTAGCGGCTCACCTTTTTCCTTCAAGATACGAATGTATCTACACACTAAAAACAGATATAGATGAAACCATCTCTAGACAAAGTTTAGTCACTTATGTATGGACGGGGGTAGTATTATTTATGTTGTGCTCCCAAAACAAGCAGACGTCGGATAGCGCCTATTTAAAGTTCATATGTTTAATCTTATTCCCTTTGGAAGTTAAGCATTAAACTCTACTAGTACAACCGTGGTGGTCTTGTGATGTAGTACTCTTTTGATGCATTTGTGATGTAGTAGTACTTTTTTTGAACTGGTATAGTACTATGTAAGAAGAGTACTCCCTCCAATTCACATTCATTTTACACCAAGAAATATGGATCGGAGCGAGGGAGTAAACTAAACATGGCATCTCGTGCATGAAGCTTGATAGATCGATCAGGTTGGCTAGAATGGCAATACAATGCTCCTCATTAGGCAAATGCATGCCATGTACAATAGTATACATCCAGTAAAGAAGTCTATACTGACATAAAAAAAGACTACATTGGGGATGAGAGTCAATTGGGGCATCTACAATACATAAAATCTTGCTCGTAGCTGATTTTGGCTAAGTGGGTTTTACTCACATTACACGTGCCACTTTCCTTGTCTGCAAAACAAGTTCCAATAAAGGAAGAGGAAAGAAGAGGACAGTGTGGGCGAGATTGAACACCTTTTTTATGTGTTAAGCTAAGGCCTTGTTTAGCTGAGGATTTCGACTTAGGCCTAACAACTCAGCACACCCACAAATCAATTTCCTTGCGCGCACCATTGTCAGCAACAATAACAAAATTAGCATGCAAGATTAAGAACGAAGTGAATTTAAGTAACTTGGTTAGCTTTTCAAGCAATATATTCAGAGAAAGAGCACACATGTTCGGCTACAAATAATCGTAAGAGAAGAACAATAAATCTAAAGCACCCCACTTCATGTGCAGAAGGGGCGTGACAACGCATGGATTCATACCTTGAGTCGACTCTGGCTCGTAGAAGGGCGGCCGCGTGATACGTCTCCGACGTATCGATAATTTCTTATGTTCCATGCCACATTATTGATGTTATCTACATGTTTTATGCACACTTTATGTCATATTCGTGCATTTTCTGGAACTAACCTATTAACAAGATGCCGAAGTGCCGATTCTTTGTTTCTGCTGTTTTTGGTTTCAGAAATCCTAGTAAGGAAATATTCTCGGAATTGGACGAAATCAAAGCCCAGGGGCCTATTTTCTCACGAAGCTTCCAGAAGTACGAAGGAGAGACGAAGAGGGGCCACGGAGGGGCCACACCCTAGGGCGGCGCGGCCCCCCCCTTGGCCGCGCGGCCCTGTGGTGTGGGGCCCCCGTGCCGCCTCTTGACCTGCCCTTTCGCCTATAAAAAGTCTCCGTGACGAAAACCCCGCATCGAGAACCACGATACGGAAAACCTTCCAGAGACGCCGCCGCCGCCGATCCCATCTCGGGGGATCCAGGAGATCGCCTCCGGCACCCTGCCGGAGAGGGGAATCATCTCCCGGAGGACTCTACGCCGCCATGGTCGCCTCCGGTGTGATGTGTGAGTAGTCTACCCCTGGACTATGGGTCCATAGCAGTAGCTAGATGGTTGTCTTCTCCCCATTGTGCTATCATTGTCGGATCTTGTGAGCTGCCTAACATGATCAAGATCATCTATCTGTAATTCTATATGTTGCGTTTGTTGGGATCCGATGAATAGAGAATACTTGTTATGTTGATTATCAAAGTTATATCTATGTGTTGTTTATGATCTTGCATGCTTTCCGTTACTAGTAGATGCTCCTGGCCAAGTAGATGCTTGTAACTCCAAGAGGGAGTATTTATGCTCGATAGTGGGTTCATGCCTGCATTGACACCGGGACAAAGTGATGAAAGTTCTAAGGTTGTGTTGTGTTGTTGCCACTAGGGATAAAACATTGATGCTATGTCTAAGGATGTAGTTGTTGATTACATTACGCACCATACTTAATGCAATTGTCTCCGTTGCTTTGCAACTTAATACCGGAGGGGGTTCGGATGATAACCTCAAGGTGGACTTTTAGGCATAGATGCGGTTGGATGGCGGTCTATGTACTTTGTCGTAATGCCCAATTAAATTTCACTATACTCATCATGATATGTATGTGCATGGTCATGCTCTCTTTATTTGTCAATTGCCCAACTGTAATTTGTTCACCCAACATGCTGTTCGTCTTATGGGAGAGACACCTCTAGTGAACTGTGGACCCCGGTCCAATTCTCTTTCGAAATACACCCATCGCAATACTGTTCTACTGTTTTCTCGCAAACAATCATCTTCCACACAATATGGTTAATCCTTTGTTACAGCAAGCCGGTGAGATTGACAACCTCACTGTTTCGTTGGGGCAAAGTACTTTGGTTGTGTTGTGCAGGTTCCACGTTGGCGCCGGAATCACTGGTGTTGCGCCGCACTACATCCCGCCGCCATCAACCTTCAACGTGCTTCTTGGCTCCTCCTGGTTCGATAAACCTTGGTTTCTTTCTGAGGGAAAACTTGCTGCTGTGCGCATCATACCTTCCTCTTGGGGTTGCCCAACGAACGTGTGAAATACACGCCATCAAGCATATTTTCTGGCGCCGTTGCCGGGGAGATCAAGACACGCTGCAAGGGGAGTCTCCACTTCTCAATCTCTTTACTTTGTTTTTGTCTTGCTTAGTTTTATTTACTACTTTGTTTGCTGCACTAAATCAAAATACAAAAAAATTAGTTGCTAGTTTTACTTTACTTGTTATCTTGTTTGCTATATCAAAAACACAAAAAAATTAGTTTACTTGCATTTACTTTACTTATTTCATCATGTTTCCTTTTAATTTTACCACAAAAGACATACCGGTAGGACGTGGGTCTATAGTTGGGAGAAATAATATAGAAGAATTTTTCAATCATGTTAGTACTATTGAAAATTTTGAAGATAGACACTTGGTAGACCTTGCGCCTACTTATGAAATTGCTGCTGCACATTTAGTTCGCTTGTTGGAAACTAAATTTGTTAATCTTAATCCTATAATCCAACACATGTTCTTCACACTTGGCGATATGGAAGAAGGGGAAAAGAAAGATTTTGTATTAGAAACCCTTCTTAGAGAATTTGGTGGTTTAGCAAGAGAAGCTAGAAAGGTGTTTGCTAAATTCAATATGCTTGGTTCTCCTACTAATTTTGTTAGTCTCCTTGAAAAGATGGATATGGATAGAATAAGATTCACTAATAATATTGATGATAGAGGGGAGATCAAAGCACCAATACCATGTAAGCTCCTGGCTATGAATGATGCACTAGAAAATAACTATGCTTGGCTAGTTCCTGAAAATTTGTTTGATGAGAATAGCACGCCTAAGACTAATGAAAAGGGAGATGCTGAAACTTATGTATCCAATATACTATGCCTAGTTGAGAAAACTCCACACCCCGCTGTAGAAGTACCATCTCTTGATAATACTTGATACACACTTTCTGCGCCTAGCTGAAAGGCGTTAAAGAAAAGCGCTTATGGGAGACAACCCATGTTTTTACCTACAGTACTTTGTTTTTATTTTGTGTCTTGGAAGTTGTTTACTACTGTAGCAACCTCTCCTTATCTTAGTTTTGAGTTTTGTTGTGCCAAGTTAAGCCGTTGATAGAAAAGTAAGTACTAGATTTGGATTACTGCACAGTTCCAGATTTCTTTGCTGTCACGAATCTGGGTCCACCTCCCTGTAGGTAGCTCAGAAAATTAAGACAATTTACGTGCATGATCCTCAGATATGTACGCAACTTTCATTCAATTTGAGCATTTTCATTTGAGCAAGTCTGGTGCCATTTTAAAATTCGTCAATACGAACTGTTCTGTTTTGACAGATTCTGCCTTTTATTTCGCATTGCCTCTTTCGCTATGTTGGATGAATTTCTTTGATCCACTAATGTCCAGTAGCATTATGCAATGTCCAGAAGTGTTAAGAATGATTGTGTCACCTCTGAATATGTCAATTTATATTGTGCACTAACCCTCTAATGAGTTGTTTCGAGTTTGGTGTGGAGGAAGTTTTCAAGGATCAAGAGAGGAGTATGATGCAACATGATCAAGGAGAGTGAAAGCTCTAAGCTTGGGGATGCACCCGGTGGTTCACCCCTGCATATATCAAGAAGACTCAAGCGTCTAAGCTTGGGGATGCCCAAGGCATCCCCTTCTTCGTCGACAACATTATCAGGTTCCTCCCCTGAAACTATATTTTTATTCCATCACATCTTATGTGCTTTTTCTTGGAGCGTCGGTTTGTTTTTGTTTTTTGTTTTGTTTGAATAAAATGGATCCTAGCATTCACTTTATGGGAGAGAGACACGCTCCGCTGTAGCATATGGACAAGTATGTCCTTGGTTTCTACTCATAGTATTCATGGCGAAGTTTCTCCTTCGTTAAATTGTTATATGGTTGGAATTGGAAAATGATACATGTAGTAATTGCTATAAATGTCTTGGGTAATGTGATACTTGGCAATTGTTGTGCTCATGATTAAGCTCTTGCATCATATGCTTTGCACCCATTAATGAAGAAATACATAGAGCATGCTAAAATTTGGTTTGCATATTTGGTTTCTCTAAGGTCTAGATAATTTCTAGTATTGAGTTTGAACAACAAGGAAGACGGGGTAGAGTCTTATAATGTTTTCAATATGTCTTTTATGTGAGTTTTGCTGCACCGGTTCATCCTTGTGTTTGTTTCAAATAAGCCTTGCTAGCCTAAACCTTGTATCGAGAGGGAATACTTCTCATGCATCCAAAATACTTGAGACAACCACTATGCCATTTGTGTCCACCATACCTACCTATACTACATGGTATTTTCCGCCATTCCAAAGTAAATTGCTTGAGTGCTACCTTTAAACAATTCAAAATTTATCACCTCTGATTTGTGTCAATGTTTTATAGCTCATGAGGAAGTATGTGGTGTTTATCTTTCAATCTTGTTGGGCAACTTTCACCAATGGACTAGTGGCTTCATCCGCTTATCCAATAATTTTGCAAAAAGAGCTGGCAATGGGATTCCCAGTCCCAAATTAATTAACAAAAATAGACACTCCTCCATGGTATGTGATTTTTGGACAGCACCCGAAGGATTCGGTTAGCCATGGCTTGTGTAAGCAAAGGTTGGGAGGAGTGTCATCATAATAAAACTAAAATAAAAAGGCACTCCTTCATGGTATGAGATTGTTGGCAGGCACCCGAGGATTCGGTTAGCCATGGTTTGTGAAAGAAAGGTTGGAAGGAGTGCCACCCAAAATAAAATAAAATGGGAGCCGCTCTTTGAAGGTTTGTCTGGCAAGGGGGTTAGAGTACCCGCTACCATTCGTTGACAACAACATACACCTCTCAAAACTTTATTTTTATGCTCTCTTTATGTTTTCAAAATCAAAGCTCTAGCACAAATATAGCAATCGATGCTTTTCCTCTATGGAGGACCATTCTTTTACTTTCAATGTTGAGTCAGTTCACCTATTTCTCTCCACCTCAAGAAGCAAACACTTGTGTGAACTATGCATTGATTCCTACATACTTGCTTATTGCACTTATTATATTACTCTATGTTGACAATATCCATGAGATATACATGTTACAAGTTGAAAGCAACCGCTGAAACTTAATCTTCTTTTGTGTTGCTTCAGTACCTTTTACTTTGAATTATTGTTTTATGAGTTAACTCTTATGCAAGACTTATTGATGCTTGTCTTGAAGTGCTATTCATGAAAAGTCTTTGCTATATGATTCACTTGTTTACTCATGTCATATACATTGTTTTGATCGCTGCATTCACTACATATGCTTTACAGATAGTATGATCAAGATTATGATGGCATGTCACTCCAGAAATTATCTGTGTTATCGTTTTACCTGCTCGGGACGAGCAGAACTAAGCTTGGGGATGCTGATACGTCTCCGACGTATCGATAATTTCTTATGTTCCATGCCACATTATTGATGTTATCTACATGTTTTATGCACACTTTATGTCATATTCGTGCATTTTCTGGAACTAACCTATTAACAAGATGCCGAAGTGCCGATTCTGTTTTCTGCTGTTTTTGGTTTCAGAAATCCTAGTAAGGAAATATTCTCGGAATTGGACGAAATCAAAGCCCAGGGGCCTATTTTCTCACGAAGCTTCCAGAAGTCCGAAGGAGAGACGAAGAGGGGCCACGGAGGGGCCACACCCTAGGGCGGCGCGGCCCCCCCTTGGCCGCGCGGCCCTGTGGTGTGGGGCCCCCGTGCCGCCTCTTGACCTGCCCTTTCGCCTATAAAAATTCTCCGTGACGAAAACCCCAGTACCGAGAACCACGATACGGAAAACCTTCCCGGAGACGCCGCCGCCGCCGATCCCATCTCGGGGATCCAGAGATCGCCTCCGACACCCTGCCGGAGAGGGGAATCATCTCCCGGAGGACTCTACGCCGCCATGGTCGCCTCCGGTGTGATGTGTGAGTAGTCTACCCCTGGACTATGGGTCCATAGCTGTAGCTAGATGGTTGTCTTCTCCCCATTGTGCTATCATTGTCGGATCTTGTGAGCTGCCTAACATGATCAAGATCATCTATCTGTAATTCTATATGTTGCGTTTGTTGGGATCCGATGAATAGAGAATACTTGTTATGTTGATTATCAAAGTTATATCTATGTGTTGTTTATGATCTTGCATGCTTTCCGTTACTAGTAGATGCTCTGGCCAAGTAGATGCTTGTAACTCCAAGAGGGAGTATTTATGCTCGATAGTGGGTTCATGCCTGCATTGACACCTGGGACAGTGACAGAAAGTTCTAAGGTTGTGTTGTGCTATTGCCACTAGGGATAAAACATTGATGCTATGTCTAAGGATGTAGTTGTTGATTACATTACGCACCATACTTAATGCAATTGTCTGTTGCTTTGCAACTTAATACTGGAGGGGGTTCGGATGATAACCTGAAGGTGGACTTTTTAGGCATAGATGCAGTTGGATGGCGGTCTATGTACTTTGTCGTAATGCCCAATTAAATTTCACTATACTCATCATGATATGTATGTGCATGGTCATGCTCTCTTTATTTGTCAATTGCCCAACTGTAATTTGTTCACCCAACATGCTGTTCGTCTTATGGGAGAGACACCTCTAGTGAACTGTGGACCCCGGTCCAATTCTCTTTACTGAAATACAATCTCTTGCAATCTTGTTCTACTGTTTTCTGCAAACAATCATCTTCCACACAATACGGTTAATCCTTTGTTACAGCAAGCCGGTGAGATTGACAACCTCACTGTTTTGTTGGGGCAAAGTACTTTGGTTGTGTTGTGCAGGTTCCACGTTGGCGCCGGAATCCCTGGTGTTGCGCCGCACTACATCCCGCCGCCATCAACCTTCAACGTGCTTCTTGGCTCCTCCTGGTTCGATAAACCTTGGTTTCTTTCTGAGGGAAAACTTGCTGCTGTGCGCATCATACCTTCCTCTTGGGGTTGCCCAACGAACGTGTGAAATACACGCCATCACCGCGCCTCGAGGATGCCGATGACGTCTCCACCTTGATTTCACATGTGACTGCTTCTCGGTGGGCGGTGCGCCACGCCATGTAGAACATCTATCAAAAGAGGAGAGCCCGATGACGCTACCGACGCCTCAACCTTGATAGCACCGGCCTGTTGCTCCGCACCGAGATGCGCCACGTGCAAGATTTAGCGGATGCACCAATTTTAGAGATATGTCATAATCGTTGTAACAAATTTCAACGTGATGATGATTTGATCCTGCACTCGGCCTTGAACATAAGTACTAGTACAGTCTCACAATTTTTTATCATTATACTTTGCGAGATTTAGCGGACGCGCCAAATTCAGAGATAGATCATGATCATGGTAGCACAATTTTCAATGTAATGATGATTTGATGTTGCACTCGACCTTGAACGTAAGTACTAGTATGGTCTCACAATTTTGTATCATTATACTTTGCAAGTTTTAGCGGGTGCGCACATTTTTAGAGGATCATGGTAACAAATTTTCAACATGATGATGATTTGATGTTGCACTCGACCTTGAATAGAAGTACTACTACTGTCTTACAATTTCTTTATCATTATACTTTGCAAGATTTAGCGGATGCGCCAAATTCAGAGATAGATTAAGAACTTTACAAGTGGTTTTGGGTTTCAAACATGGAAATTTCAAAAACCTCCCAAATACTTCATTTTAGAGTGATTAAGAAGGATACATGCTTCCCTTTTCATTTCATGTTTTAAACTTTTTTAAATTATCTTGGTCAAACATAGGATTTGACAAGATTCAAATGGGCATCAAAATAAAAAAACAGAAAAATGAAAAACAAAAGCAAATAGTTTTCTTATGTCATATAGTAAGCATTAAAGTTGATAAAAAAGGTCTAGACATAATCAAACCAGACAAATCATGTATATGTCTACCCTAACCCTAAACTCCGTCTTATGAAGTCAACCATGGAAATTTCAAGAACCTCCCAAAAGCTTCATTTTAGAGTGACTAAGAAGGATACAGACTTCCCATTTCATTTTAATATTTTAAACTTGTTTAAATCTTGGTCAAACCTAGGATTTGACCAAGATTCAAATAAGTTAAAAACATGACAATGAAAAGGTAAGCATCGATCCTTCTTAGTCGCTCTAAAATGAAGCTTTTGGGAGGTTTTTGAAATTTCCATGTTTGAAACCCCAAACTACTTCTCTTCATGCTTGACTTCATAAGACAGAGTTTAGGGTTAGGGCTTAGGGGTAGATACATGATTTTTCTGGTTTAAATATGTCTAGACCTTGTTTATCAATTTGAATGCTTACTATATGACATATGAAGGCTATGTGCTTTGGTTTTTCATTCTTTCGATTTTTTTTCTGAATTTTTATGCCCATTTGAATCTTGGTCAAATCCCAGGCTTGACCAAGATTTAAACAAGTTTAAAACATGACAATGAAAAGGTAATTAATCATGGATCCTTCTTAATTAATCAGTAAGTCTAATTAAAATGAAGCTTTTGGGATGTTTTTGAAATTTACATGTTTGAAACCCAAAACCACACTTCTCTTCATGCTTGACTTCATATATGAGATAGAGTTTAGGCTTAGGGCGTACATGATTTGTCTGGTTTGAATATGTCTAGACCTTGTTTATGAACTTGAATGGTTACTATATGACATAAGAAGACTATGTGCTTTGGTTTTTTATTTTATATTTTATGCCCATTTGAATATTGGTCAAATCCTAGGTTTGACCAAGATTTAAACAAGTTTAAAACATGAAAATGAAAAGGTAAGCCTGGATCCTTCTTAGTCACTCTAAAATGAAGCTTTTGGGAGGTTTTTGAAATTTCCGTGTTTCAAACCAAAAACCATTTGTCTTCATGCTTGACTTCATAAGACAGAGTTTATGGTTAGGGGTAGATACATGATTTGTATTATTTGAATATGTCTAGACCTTGTTTATCAACTTTTGAATGCTTACTATATATATGACATAAGAAGACTATGTGCTTTTGTTTTTCATTTTTCTGATCTTTTTAAATTTTATGCCCATTTGAATCTTGGTCAAATCCTAGGTTTGACAATGATTTTAATAAGTTTAAAATATGAAAATGAAAAGGTAAGCATGGATCCTTCTTAGTCACTCTAAAATAAAGCTAGCTTTTGGGAGGTTTTTGAAATTTCCATGTTTGAAACCCAAAACCACATCTCTTCATGCTTAGCTACATAAGACAGAGTTTAGGGGTAGGGGTAGATACATGATTTTTTCTTGTTTGAATATGTCTAGGCTTTGTTTATCAACTTTAATGCTTACTATATGACATAAGAAAACTATGTGCTTTGGTTTTTCATTTTTCTGATTTTTTTGGAATTTTGATGCACATTTGAATCTTGTAAAATCCTAGGTTTGACCAAGATTTAAACAAGTTTAAAACATGAAAATGAAAAGGGAAGCATGTATCCTTCTTAGTCACTCTAAAATGAAGTTTTCGGGAGGTTTTTGAAATTTCCATGTTTGAAACCCAAAACCATGCACTTCTTTTCATGCTTGACTTCACAATACAGAGTTTAGGGGTTAGGAATAGATACATGATTTGTCTAGTTTGAATATATCTAGACCTTGTTTATCAACGTTAATGTTTACTATATGACATAAGAAGACTATGTGCTTTGGTTTTTCATTTTTCTATTTTTTTATTTTATGCCCATTTGAATCTTGGTCAAATCCTAGATTTGACCATGATTTAAACAAGTTTAGAACATGAAAATGAAAATGTAAGCCTTGATCCTTCTTAGTCACTCTAAAATGAAGCTTTTGGGATGTTCTTGAAATTTCCATGTTTGAAACCCGAAACGACTTCTCTTCATGCTAGACTTCATAAGATCGACAGGGGGTAGATACATGATTTGTCTGGTTTGGATATATCTAGACCTTGTTTATCAACTTGAATGCTTACGATATGACACAAGAAGACTATGTGCTTTTGTTTTTAATTTTTCTGATTTTTTTAAATTTGTGCCCATTTGTATCTTGGACAAATCCTAGGTTTGACAATGATTTAAACAAATTTAAAATATGAAAATGCAAAGGTAAGCATGGATCCTTCTTAGTCGCTCTAAAATGAAGCTTTTGGGAGGTTTTTGAAATTTCCATGTTTGAAACCAAAAACCACTTCTCTTCATGCTTGACTTCATAAGACAGAGTTTAGGGGTTAGGGGTATAGATACATGATTTGTCTGGTTTGAATATGTATAGACCTTGTTTATCAACTTGAATGCTTACTATATGACATAAGAAAAACTATGTGCATTGGTTTTTCATTTTTCTGATTTTTTTAAATTTTGATGCCCATTTGAATCTTGGTCAAATACTAGGATTGACCAAGATTTAAACAAGTTTAAAACATGAAAATGAAAAGGGAAGCATGTATCCTTCTTAGTCACTCTAAAATGAAGTTTTTGGGAGGTTTTTGAAATTTCCATGTTTGAAACCCAAAACCACTTCTCTTCATGCTTGACTTCATAAGACATAGTTTAGGGGTTAGAGGGTAGATACATGATTTGTATGGTTTGAATATGTCTAGACCTTGTTTATCAACTGTAATGCTTACTATATGACATAACAAGACTATGTGCTTTGGTTTTTCATTTTTCTGTTTTTTTTTGGAATTTTCTGCCCATTTGAATCTTGATCAAATCCTAGGTTTGACCAAGATTTAGACAAGTTTAACACGTGAAAACGAATAAGTAAGCTTGATAATCCCATTTGTTGACTCATTTAACTAGTTAATCCCATTTGTTGACTCTCTGTTGACCATCCACTTGAGGTAAAACTGAGTATATTGCATTAGCGAGTATTAGACTCGAGTACGCGTGCTGTGGTGCAGAAGTGGAAGACGTGCAATTGTTGACGCGTAGACGCGGGTCGCGGTGCAAAAGATGAAGACGTGCAATCGTGGACGCGTGTCGCGTTGCAGAAGCCTGATGACCCACAAGTATAGGGGGTGTATCGTAGTATTTTCGATAAGTAAGAATGTCGATCCCAACGAGGAGCAGAAGGTGTTGACAAGCAGTTTCGATGAAGGATTCCCTGTAAATGCTCACAGACAAGTATTCGGAGGGTTTTGATGTAACAGTTGAATAAAGTACGAGTAAGTAAAGTGCGAGAGTAACAATTGCAGCGAGTGGCCCAATCCTTTTTAGCACAAAGGACAAGCCGGGTTGTTTACTTATAATGACCAAACGTTCTCGAGGACACACGGGATTTTAGTCTAGTGCTTTCGTTACATACGGCTAAATAATCTTCATTGTTATGATAAGTGTTGTGTGGGTGAACCTATGCTAATGTACTGCCCTTCCTAGGACTAATACATACTTGTGATTATACCCCTTGCAAGCATCCGCAACTACAAGAAAGTAATTAAGAATAAATCTAACCACAGCCTTAAACTCTGAGATCCTGCTATCCCTCCTGCATCGATATACCAATGGGGGTTTAGGTTTCTGTCACTCCGGCAACCCCGCAATTGGCAAACGAGTACAAGATGCATTCCCCTAGGCCCATAAAGGTGAAGTGTCATGTAGTCGACGTTCACATGACACCACTAGAAGAATAACACCACAACTTAAATATCATACCATTGAATATTACTCAACCATAGTTCACTACTAACATTTAGACTTCACCCATGTCCTCAAGAACTAAACGAACTACTCACAAGACATCATATGGAACATGATCAGAGGTGATATGATGATGAATAACAATCAGAACATAAACTTGGTTCAATGGTTTCACTCAATAGCATCAACAACAAGTAGAAATCGATACCGGGAGAGTTTCCCCTATCAAACAATCAAGATCGAACCCAAATTGCTACGGCGGTGACGGTGTCCAGCGGTGGAGACGGCGGTGATGATGGTGGAGATGATGATGATGGTGATGGAGATGATGTCCAGCTCGATGACGGTGACGATGGCGTCGATTTCCCCCTCCGGGAGGGAATTTCCCCGGCGGATTCCTGCCCGCCGGAGAGCTCTTTTCTCTCTGGTATTCTCCGCCCCGCAGAGGCGGCTGTAACTCTTCGTGAGGTACCCTCTGTAGCTTAGGTCTTCGGGACGAAGGGTTTCGCGAAGAAAAGGAGGCGAAAGGGGTTGTGGGGCCCCCACACCACATGGTGGCGCGGCCAGGCCATGGGCCGCGCCGGCCTGTGGTCTGGCCCCACCTTGGGCCTTCTCAGCTCCTCCTTCTGGCTTCCTTCGTCATCTTGAAAAATAGGATTTTTGGTATAATTTCCTTCCACAGTTGATCTTCCGAAATATTGCGTTCTGACGGTGCTTTTTCCAGCAGAATCCTGGCTCCGGTGCTTGATCCTCCAATAATGATGAAACATGCAAAATAGATGAAATAACATAAGTATTGTATCCAAATATGAAATATATCAATGAATAACAGCAAATTATGATATAAAGTAGTGATGCAAATTGGACGTATCAACTCCCCCCAAGCTTAGACTTCGCTTGTCCCCAAGCGAAACTGAACTCAGTAAACAGGACCACATGTTTATGGAGTGAAGAGTCGATAAATAAAATATGGACAAGAAGCATCATATTCATTCACACAAGACATTATAGTAAACAACTTCCTCATATAACTCAACTTGAAACAAGTATAAGGTAATCACAAATAAAGGTGCATAAGAAATCATAATTGGTGATGGCAAACTTCGTCCTTGGTCAAAGAACAATTAACAGGTTATATTTATCTCATTGAGCAGCGCTCTCATGTTAAAGTTTATATGGCACAACTTGCATACTCAATCATAATAGTCTCCTCATAATCATTGATAACTTGCAAAGTTATATTCATTCAGATAAAACTTGTACTAAACAAAGAAGAATAAAAGACATGATGAAGCAAATCACAATATAATGGTTTGATCACAACTACTCAAATGCTTGCTTGAGATGGAGGGAAATAGCTTTACTGACTCAACATAAAGTAAAAGACAGGCCCTTCGCAGAGGGAAGCAGGGATTAAATCATGTGCTAGAGCTTTTTCAGTTTTGAAATCATATAAAGAGAATAAAAGTAACATTTTGAGAGGTGTTTGTTGTTGTCAACGACTGGTAGTGGGTACTCTAACCCCCTTGCCAGACAACCTTCAAAGAGCGGCTCCCATATTATTTTCATTTTATGTGGCACTCCTTCCAACCTTTCTTTCACAAACCATGGCTAACCGAATCCTCGGGTGCCTGCCAACAATCTCATACCATGAAGGAGTGCCTTTTTATTTTAGTTTTATTATGATGATGACACTCCCCCCAACCTTTGCTTACACAAGCCATGGCTAACCGAATCCTTCGGGTGCCGTCCATCAATCACATACCATGGAGGAGTGTCTATTTAGTTTAATTAATTTGGGACTGGGAATCCCATTGCCAGCTCTTTTTGCAAAATTATTGGATAAGCGGATGAAGCCACTAATCCATTGGTGAAAGTTGCCCAACAAGATTGAAAGATAAAACACCACATACTTCCTCATGAGCTATAAAACATTGACACAAATAATAGATACTAAGTTTTGAATTGTTTAAAGGTAGCACATGAAGTATTTACTTGGAATGGCAGAAAATACCATGTAGTAGGTACGTATGGTGGACACAAATGACATAGGTTTGGGCTAAGGTTTGGATGCACGAGAAGTATTCCCTCTCAGTACAGGTCTTTGGCTAGCAAGTTTAATTAGCAAGCATAAGAGTCGAGGGAAACAAACAAATATACATGTGATAGAAACAATCATGCATCTTCCTTGTAAGCACAAACAATTTTAACTTCAGAATAATAAGCTATGAGCTAACAAGAAAGAAAGACAATGAAACATTTACATGTATTTCTCTTTTCTACTTAAACCTCAAAGTGTTGTTGCTATTGACCAATGCTAAGTTTGCCAAAACCAAATAGATTTATTCAATGCTCCCAAAGTGATACCAATACTAATGACAAGATAAATCATATAATAGAGATTGCAAACTAAAATAAGATGTGCAAAATGTAAATGATAAGACTTCTCATTAATATTCCATAACGATAACTCACACCAAGGGATACATAGACAACCAACTAAAGGAGAGATACTTCCAAACTGCAACCCATCTTATATGATAACTTCCCTACTCATGATATGACACTACTTGACAGTAAAAAGTAAAAGATAGTGATGATGTGATACCGCGGCACTCCCCCAAGCTTGGAACAAACCAAGGGGATGCCAATACCGATGATGAATTACTCCTTCGGTGATGGTGGTGATGAACTCCTCCCGCGCTTCTTACAGATCTCCTTCAGCTTCAGTTTCTCAGCTTGGCAATTCTGCACTAAGACTCGAAGAGATTCATTGTTATCTGAAGTTGGCGGTGATGACCTTGTGATGTGAATCGAGTGGTATTCCAGCATTCTTCGGAGACGGCAATTCTCCTCCTGGAGTATCTCCACTTCTCTTCTCAGAGCCCGATATTGATCACAAAACTCATCGGTAGTCCGTAGAGCTTCTTCCAACACAGGGAAGGAGTCGAGGCTAAGAGCGGGTGGTAAAGGTCCCTGCAAGTTATGAGAAAAAGAACGTCGAGTGTCAACAGATCCCACCAAGATTTGCTTGCTCCCAACGGCTTGCTGCTCTTGTCTTGATGGCACCCTCTTCACTTCTTCCTCCGAAAGCCCCTTGCCCTCGTTGTTGGAGGCCATGGTGCTTATAGACCGAAAACAGATCCTGGCAGAAACAGCTCGAAACAAAACACGTCGAGAAAACGATATACGGGCCTCCAGGGGTCCGGGGGATTATATAGCAAAAAATTTCACGACAAAAGGAAAGTACCAGATCGAACCAGAGTCGGAAAGGGGCGTCGAGGCGGCCAGACCATAGGTCGGCGCGGGCTCAGGCCAGGCCGCGCCGGCCTATGGTGGCACGCCCTCGTGCGTCTCTTCCACTCCGTTTCGATCTCGTAATTTTTCATATTTTCCAAAAACAGCAAAAATATTGTTCGGAAAGTAAATTGCGTACTTTTCATTACCAGTACTGTTACCTATTCAAAGTCGGGTTCTGGCGGCCTGTCAATTTGCCCTTTGATGAAAGCCTCCGGTGTTTCCACTCGAATAATATCAACATCAACATTATAAGAATCACCCGAGATATAATGCTTGAGTCTTTGTCCATTCACCACTTGCGTGGCATTGCCTTGGAGAGAGCTAATTTTAATTGCTCCTGAACGATACACCTCCTCAACAACATACGGTCCTTCCCATTTCGAGAGTAATTTCCCTGCAAAGAATCTGAGACGAGACCGATACAATAGGACTTTATCCCCAATATTAAATTCTCTTTTGATAATCCTTCTATCATGCCATTTTTTAACTTTCTCTTTAAAGAGTTTAGCATTTTCATAAGCTTCACTTCTCCATTCATCTAGAGAACTCAATTGCAACAACCTCTTATTACTGGCAAGTTTAGGATCTTTATTTAATTCTCTAACTGCCCAATAAGCTTTGTGCTCTAGTTCTAAAGGTAAATGACAAGCTTTTCCGTAAACCATTTTATAAGGTGACATTCCCATAGGATTTTTATAAGCAGTTCTATAAGCCCATAGTGCATCCTTCAATTAACTAGTCCAATTCTTTCTAGTTTTATTAACAGTCTTTTGCAAGATAGATTTAATCTCTCTATTTGATAATTCTACTTGCCCACTAGTTTGAGGATGATAAGCGGAAGCAATTCTAAGATTAATACCATATCTAGCAAGAGTTTTTCTAAAACCTCCATGAATAAAATGAGAACCTCCATCAGTCATAATATATCTAGGCACTCCAAATCTAGGAAAAATAATATCTAAAAGCATTCTTAAAGAGGTCTCACCATCAGCACTTTTTGTAGGTATGGCTTCCACCCATTTAGTAACATAATCAACAGCAACAAGTATATGAGTGTTACCTTCTGAAGAGGGAAAAGGTCCCATGAAGTCAAATCCCCAACAATCAAATGGTTCAATAACAAGAGTATAATTCATAGGTATTTCATTACGTCTGGAGATATTACCAACCCTTTGGCATTCATCACAAGATAAAATAAACTTTCTCGCATCCTTGAAGAGAGTTGGCCAATAAAAACCTGATTGTAGAACCTTTTGCGCGGTTCTTTCTCCGGCGTGATGTCCTCCATAAGCACTACCATGACATTTACTCAATATCTCTTGTTGTTCATATTCGGGAACACATCTTCGCATAATACCATCCACTCCTTCTTTATATAAGTGTGGGTCATCCCAGAAATAGTGCCTCAAGTCATAAAAGAATTTCCTCCTTTGCTGAGCTGAAAAGGTTGGAGGCAAGTACTTGGAAACAATAAAGTTAGCATAATTAGCATACCAAGGACTGTCTCGCGAGCTCACCTTTATTACAGCCAATTGTTCATTTGGAAAACTATCATTAACAGGAACAGGATCATAAGCAATATTTTCCAATCTAGACAAATTATCAGCAACAGGATTATCAGCACCTTTCCTATCTACAATATGTAAATCGAATTCTTGCAAAAGAAGTACCCATCTAATAAGCCTCGGCTTAGCATCTTTCTTTGTCATAAGGTATCTAATTGCAGCATGATCAGTATGAATCGTAACTTTTGAATCAACAATATAAGATCTAAATTTATCACAAGCAAAGACTACAGCTAATAATTCTTTTTCAGTAGTAGCATAATTTCTTTGAGCAGCATCAAGAGTTTTACTAGCATAATGAATAACATTCAGTTTTTTATCTACTCGCTGTCCAAGAACAGCCTACAAAGAAAATCACTAGCATCACACATAATTTCAAAAGGCAAATTCCAATCAGGAGGTTCAACTACAGGAGCAGTTGTTAAGGCTTTCTTTAGAGTTTCAAAAGCTTCCTTACAATCATCATCAAAAACAAAAGGTACATCTTTTTGAAGAAGATTAGTAAGAGGCTTTGAAATCTTGGAGAAATCTTTAATAAATCTCCTATAAAACCCAGCATGACCAAGAACACTACGAATACCTTTAACATCCCTCGGATAGGGCATCTTCTCAATTGCTTCAACTTTAGCTCTATCAACTTCAATACCTCTCTCGGAAATTTTATGTCCCAATACAATTCCTTCATTAACCATAAAGTGGCATTTCTCCCAATTAAGAACAAGGTTAGTTTCTTCACATCTCTGCAAAACTTTATCAAGGTTTCGCAAGCAACTATCAAAAGAATTCCCATAGACGGAAAAATCATCCATGAATACCTCTACAATACTCTCGCAAAAACCATGAAAAATAGCAGACATGCATCTTTGAAAAATAGCAGGAGCATTACATAAACCAAAAGGCATACGTCTATAAGCATAAGTTCCATAGGGACAAGTAAAAGTGGTTTTCTCTTGATCTTTAGTTTTAACAGCAATTTGTGAAAACCCAGAATAACCATCAAGAAAGCAAAAATGAGTATTTTTAGACAATCTTTCTAGCATTTGATCAATAAATGGTAAAGGGTAATGATCTTTCTTAGTAACTTTATTAACTTTTCGAAAATCAATGCACATTCTATACCCTACGACTACTCTTTGAGGGATGAGCTCATCATTATCATTAGGCACAACAGTCATTCCTCCTTTCTTGGGAACGCAATGCACAGGACTAACCTATCTACTATCAGCAATAGGATATATAATACCAGCTTCAAGAAGTCTTAATACCTCATTCCTTACCACTTCCTTCATCTTCGGAATTAGACGACGCTGAGGTTCAACAACAGGCTTCGCATCATCTTCCATATTAATGGCGTGTTGGCAAATAGAGGGAGAAATCCCCTTCAAATCATCAAGAGTGTAGCCAATAGCTCCTCGGTGTTTCTTCAATATTTCCAATAACCTTTCTTCTTCAAACTCTGTAAGCTTAGAACTAATAATAACAGGATATATTTTCTTATCATCAATATGAGCATATTTAAGATTATCAGGCAAAGGCTTTAAATCAAAGACAGGATCTTCCTTTGGTGGCGGTGTTGTACCCAGATCTTCCACCGGTAAATCATGCTTAAGAATAGGTTGGCGAAGAAAAATTTCCTCAAGCTCATCTCTTTCTTTCCTAAAAACTTCACTCTTGCTATCCTCCAAATGTTGCTGCAAAGGATTGTTAGGAACAAGAACAATAGATGCACACTGCTCCATTTTAAAATCATCACTAGGCAAATCAACTTTATAAGGAGTTTTAGTAAATTTAGAGAAGTTAAACTCATAAGATTCACCAGCAAATTTAGTCAAAATTTTCTCTTTCTTGCAATCTATAATAGCTCCACAAGTATTTAGAAAAGGTCTACCAAAAATAATAGGACAATAATCACTAGCAGCAGAACCAAGTACCAAAAAGTCAGCAGGATATTTAATCTTACCACATAGAACTTCCACATCTCGAACAATACCGATTGGAGAAATAGTTTCTCTATTAGCCAGCTGAATAACCACATCAATATCTTCAAGTTCACAAGAATCAATTTCGTGCATAATCTCCGTGTAAAGCTCATAAGGAATAGCACTAACACTTGCACCAATATCACATAATCCATAATAGCAATGATCACCTATTCTAACAGATAGCATAGGAACACTAACTTGTTTGGGTTTATTAGGATGTGAAACAATATTAGAAGCATCTTCACAGAAAATAATATGACCATCCTCCACATTTTCAGTCACAAGATCTTTAACTATTGCAACAAAGCAGTTCAACTTTTATTTGTTCTTCAGGTTCTACAGGTTTCTTTTCACTTTTATGAACTGCACTATTTATAACAGAGTACTCCTTCATTTTAGCAGGGAAAGGAGTTTTTTCAATATAAGCTTCAGGAATAACATGATCAGCAGTTTCAACTACAACGCATTTATTAATAGATGAATCAATTTTATCTTTATACGGTTCATGATACTTATCAAAATTCTTCTTTGGCAATTCATAATGAGAGGCAAAAGCTTTATAAAGATTTGCAGCAACTTGAGAATCAAGACCATATGTAGCACTCATATTACGAAATTTATCAGTAACCATAAAAGATTCAATGCATATATAATCATAAATTATACCTGAGACTCTATCCTTGTCGTTCTCCCAACCTTCAGTATTTTCTTGGATCAGATCAAGAAGGTCCCTTTTAAACTCTTCTTTGTTGCGTGTAAATGATCCAGAACAAGAAGTATCCAGCAAGGTCTTGTCTTGAAAAGAAAGTCTTGCATAGAAATTATCAATAATAACATTACCAGGAAGCTCATGAATGGGGCATTTGAGCATTAAAGACTTCAATCTCCCCCAAGCTTGGGCAATACTCTCTCCATCATGAGGCCAAAAATTATATATGCGATTCCGATCCTTGTGAATTTCACTTGGAGGATAGAACTTAGAATAAAACCGGGCACAATATCATTCCATTCAAGAGAATCCCCATTATCCAAGAATTTATACCAATGCGCCGCCTACTGCAGCGATATAGAAAATAGTTTCTTCCTCACTTCATCCATAGCAATACCTGCACACTTGAATAAACCGCATAATTCATGTAAGAACAATAAATGATCTCCAGGGTGGACAGTTCCATCCCCTTCATCGCGGTTATCCATAACACGTTCAATAATTTTCATAGGTATTTTATATGGTATCACTTCCTCACCTGGCGCCTCATCCACTACCGTTGCAGTAGTAGTAGATTTCCCAAATAGAAATTGAAGAGAAGATCTCTCCATAATGACTTATAGCAGCAGTAAAATAAAATCAGCACAAACGGTAAAGGTTTTCCTTACCAATTCCACTTACCAATAGCTCTTCACTCCCCGGCAACGGCGCTTTAAAAATAGTCTTGATGACCCACAAGTATAGGGGGTGTATCGTAGTATTTTCGATAAGTAAGAATGTCGATCCCAACGAGGAGCAGAAGGTGTTGACAAGCAGTTTCGATGAAGGATTCCCTGTAAATGCTCACAGACAAGTATTCGGAGGGTTTTGATGTAACAGTTGAATAAAGTACGAGTAAGTAAAGTGCGAGAGTAACAATTGCAGCGAGTGGCCCAATCCTTTTTAGCACAAAGGACAAGCCGGGTTGTTTACTTATAATGACCAAACGTTCTCGAGGACACACGAGATTTTAGTCTAGTGCTTTCGCTACATACGGCTAAATAATCTTCATTGTTATGATAAGTGTTGTGTGGGTGAACCTATGCTAATGTACCGCCCTTCCTAGGACTAATACATACTTGTGATTATACCCCTTGCAAGCATCCGCAACTACAAGAAAGTAATTAAGAATAAATCTAACCACAGCCTTAAACTCTGAGATCCTGCTATCCCTCCTGCATCGATATACCAACGGGGGTTTAGGTTTCTGTCACTCCGGCAACCCCGCAATTGGCAAACGAGTACAAGATGCATTCCCCTAGGCCCATAAAGGTGAAGTGTCATGTAGTCGACGTTCACATGACACCACTAGAAGAATAACACCACAACTTAAATATCATACCATTGAATATTACTCAACCATAGTTCACTACTAACATTTAGACTTCACCCATGTCCTCAAGAACTAAACGAACTACTCACAAGACATCATATGGAACATGATCAGAGGTGATATGATGATGAATAACAATCTGAACATAAACTTGGTTCAATGGTTTCACTCAATAGCATCAACAACAAGTAGAAATCGATACCGGGAGAGTTTCCCCTATCAAACAATCAAGATCGAACCCAAATTGCTACGGCGGTGACGGTGTCTAGCGGTGGAGACGGCGGTGATGATGGTGGAGATGATGATGATGGTGATGGAGATGATGTCCAGCTCGATGACGGTGACGATGGCGTCGATTTCCCCCTCCGGGAGGGAATTTCCCCGGCGGATTCCTGCCCGCCAGAGAGCTCTTTTCTCTCTGGTGTTCTCCGCCCCGCAGAGGCGGCTGTAACTCTTCGTGAGGTACCCTCTGTGGCTTAGGTCTTCAGGACGAAGGGTTTCGCGAAGAAAAGGAGGCGAAAGGGGTTGTGGGCCCCCCACACCACATGGTGGCGCGGCCAGGCCATGGGCCGCGCCGGCCTGTGGTCTGGCCCCACCTTGGGCCTTCTCAGCTCCTCCTTCTGGCTTCCTTCGTCATCTTGAAAAATAGGATTTTTGGTATAATTTCCTTCCACAGTTGATCTTCCGAAATATTGCGTTCGACGGTGCTTTTTCCACAGAATCGGCTCCGGTGCTTGATCCTCCAATAATGATGAAACATGCAAAATAGATGAAATAACATAAGTATTGTATCCAAATATGAAATATATCAATGAATAACAGCAAATTATGATATAAAATAGTGATGCAAATTGGACGTATCAAAGCCCAAGACGTGCAGACGATCAATGGTGGACGCGTAGGATGCGGATTGCATTAACCACCCCTCGCCTTTATAGATGCATCCTCGCACTCTCTCTGTCACTCTCACTAGCGGATGCGCCAATTTTAGAGATATGGCATGATCGTTGTAACAAATTTCAACGTGATGATGATTTGATCCTGCACTCGGCCTTGAACATAAGTACTAGTACAGTCTCACAATTTTTTTATCATTATACTTTGCGAGATTTAGCGGATGCGCCAAATTCAGAGATAGATCATGATCATGGTAACACAATATTCAATGTAATGATGATTTGATGTTGCACTCGACCTTGAACACAAGTACTAGTACGGTCTCACAAATTTGTATCATTATACTTTGCAAGTTTTAGCGGATGCGCCCATTTTGAGGTAGATCATGATCATGGTAACAAATTTTCAACGTGATGATGATTTGATGTTGCACTCGGCCTAGAAGAGAAGTACTAGTACGGTCTCACAATTCTTTTTATCATTACACTTTGCAAGATCTAGCGGATACACTAATTTCAGAGATAGATCATGATCATGGTAGTGACCGATATTCAAGGTGATGATGATTTGATTTTGCACTCGGCCATGAACAGAGGTACTAGTACGGTCTCACAATTTTTTATCATTATAGTTGGACCTTAGCCAAATTCAAAATCTCATAGCGGCAAAACTTCCCGCCCACAAAATACAAAAGTTTCACACGCTTCCAAATTCCTTTTCTACCCATGTGGAGATGACAGCAAAGTCGGTTGGTGGGGGGGTCTGCCCGTCATTTTTTGGATCACCACCTCCCTAGCCCGGAAACCCTCCCAAAAAAAATTCATTTCCCTCAGACCACCCACCGGAACTTCCCAAGTCCCTCTCTCCCACCTCCACGACCACCGCACCGGAACATCCCCGCCGGACTTCCCTGGCCTACCCGAGGCCTCGCGATCCTCGTCTTCCGGCTGCCTGCCGGAGCCGCTTCATCGACGCCGTCATCAACCGGACCGGATCATCCCCGCCGAACCTCGAAACCATATGCTCATCCAGCAATCTACCGCAGTCGCTTCAGCTGCGGTATCGTCCACCCCACCGGAGCCGCTTCGCCGGATCCGTCGTCCACCGCATCGGATCTTGCTCACCGACACCGCTGTGCATGAACCGGATCTGCTTCACCGACGCCGTGCATGAACTAAACTCTTCTACTGTCACTTTTCTATTGCTTGCCTGCAAGTTCTTGTTTAATCTTGGGGGAACCTGTTTGTGCTAACGACGCGCCGTTACGTTTTTGCAGATGAGATGAGTAACCATGAAGTGTAATGGCCGTCTCTCCAACCCCAAGTAGCACATGTTGCGTACTTCATCACCGGATCTATCAACCCCAGGAAGATCTGCTGTGACTCCCACAGAGTGCTTCTCCTAATGTAAGTCCCTTGTTTTAGCGCCATGTTCTGGGTTCAGATGCTTGTTTGTCTGAAGCTCTTTTAGTTCATTCCTAGCTATGACCGTAACACCTTGCTATTTTCTAGTTCATTGCTAACTTTAAGCGATTGAACATTTTGGTTTGCATTCCCTGCTCTGTAGATGTAGCCATCATAACTTCTATCTTGCTCAGTCGTTGTTACAAAAATTATAGGTATTATAGTAACATCCTGCTATTATTTAGTTCATGGCCAATTTTAAGTAATTGCACATGTTGGTTCGCATTCCCTGCTCTATAGCTGTTGGCATCGTAACTTCTATATTTGGTTTACATTGCCTGCTCTGTAGATCTAGCCATCATAACTTTATCTTGCTCAGTCGTTGTTACAAAAATTATGGCCTGCTACTATGTTGTTTGCGCCAATTTTTTACTCCATGAACATGTTGACTTGCATTCCCTGTACTATAGGTGATGCCATTGTTTTGTATCTACTTCATTGTAAGCTAACAAAGTAAGGACTTAGTTTGGCATGCTATCACTCGCTTATCTAGCCCGTAGTACAAATAAACTTGTCATATTACTAGATAATAATTTTGCGTGCCATCTTGTTCTTCAAAAGCTGCATTATTGACTTGTTTCTCTGACTTGGCATGACGCTCACATATGGAATGCTGAACATATTGGTTTGCATTCCCTCTTATACAAGTTCACAGGTGATCCCACTATATTCTGTATCTGGTCCATCCTAAGCTCCAGCATTAACTATCCTCTATGTGTTGCTCATTACAAGTTTATATCCCGAAACATCTTGATTTGCATCCCCTTCATTATAAGTTCAGGAGTATTATTTAGTTCACGGCCAAAATGAAGTAATTGCACTTGGCACATGTTGGTTCACATTCCCTCCTCTTTAGCTTTTGCCATCGTAACTTCATCTTGCTCAGTCGTTGTTACAAAATTTATAGCCTGCTACTATGTTTGGTTTACATTCCCTGCTCTGTAGATGTAGCCATCATAACTTCATCTTGCTCAGTCGTTGTTACAAAATTTATAGCCTGCTACTATGTTGTTCATGCCAATTTTGTACTCCCTGAACATGTTGGTTTGCATGGGACTCGACAGTAGTAAGTCTGATGTTTCATTCTAACATGCTCTGTTATATTGGCTGTTGGTATGCGGCATGCACTGTTTGTTTGCTTATTGTGCGCATTACAATGATCTTGTTATAACGACGAAATGATGAGTTCCAAATTCTTTGGCAAACAATATTGTAGTGTCTTTGCCTTTCCATTGTTGCTGTCTTAACTTGTAATGTCTTTGTTTCAGATATAGGTGCTGCATGGACAACTTAAAAGATTGCCGGATCGCTTCATTGTATTGCTAGGTTTAATTACCATTCAATTTCTCTGGGTTCTATAATATTTTTTCAAAGTCGTGCAGCTGATGTAATATTTAGTTAGTTTTTATAGTTCTTTAGCGCATTTTTTTTCTTTGTTGCTTGTGGTAAGTGAGGCTACCCGGCAGAAATCATTGCTGCGTAAATATTCACAGTATCTAAAACACGAATTCCCATCCCTTAAACGGCCCAATTAACCGAAATCACATATGTGCCGGCCCGCAAAATCCTAAAGCGCCTATTATGCCGGCATATAAACAGCAACCAAACGGGCTGGCCCACTTACTTATTGGGCCAGCCCACTTGATTTACGGTGGACCCCACACTCTAATTGGGCCGGCCCACTTCCTTTAAGGTGGGCCGGCCCTTTAACAGGAAAGTGGGACCCACCTGTTCTTTTGGCCCGGCCCACTTGCTGCATGGTGGACCCCACATACTAAATGGGCCGGCCCTTTAAGAGGAAAGTGGGACCCACCTGCGTTTTTGGCCCGGCCCACTATCTTGTTGGGCCGGCCCACTATCTTGTTGGGCCGGCCCACTTGCTGCATGGTGGACCCCACATACTAAATGGGCCGGCCCTTTTACACTACAAGAAAAGTTGCCATGGCCGACGAAGTTGAAGTCGCGCCGTGGTTGCTGGTGTACCATGGCCGACGATTTTGGGTCTGTCCGTTGTGCATGTCAAAACGTTTTTTTTCTAGTTTTTGAGGCCACCTAGCCCGACGAAACCGGCCAAAACGTTGCGTATGGTGGCCCGGGACGTGGTGCATCTCGAATTCTCGGGTTCGCCGGCCGAGTCAACGCAAATCCGCACCACCGAGGGATGTAGGGCCCAGATGGCAGCCTCTCTGGCATTGTTTTTTTTCTCGATCGCGCCATCTCGTTCAACGCTCTCCGATCGAGCCGTTTACGATGCAGGATCATGGGTCCCGCATGTCATCCTCTATGAACCAAAATTCTTTCTATTCTTGGATTTTTTTTGACACCCTGATTTCTGGCTACTTCCTTTTTCTTTTGATCCCTAGCCGCCTTGGAAACGTTGAGACCGCTGCTGCTAATTGGGACCCGCATGTCATCCTCTATGAGCAATCAACTTTCTTTTCTTGGAGTTTTTTTTGGCACCTCAAATTTGGTCACTTGCCTTTTTCTTTCGATCCCCTGCCACCTCTCAAACGGTGATACCGCTGCTGCTAAATGGGACCCGCATGTCATCCTCTATGTACAATCAAGTTTCTTTTCTTGAATTATTTTTGGCTCCTGATATTTGGTCACTTGTATTTTTCTTTCGATCTCATGCCACGTTGAGGACCCTGCAGGCTCATGGGACCCGCATGTCATCCTCTATGTACAATAAAATTTCTTTTCTTGGATTATTTTTGGCTCCTGATATTTGGTCACTTGCCTTTTTCTTTCGATCCCGTGCAGCCTCTCAAACGGTGATACTGCTGCTGCTAAATGGGACCCGCATGTCATCCTCTATGTACACTCAAGTTTCTTTTCTTGAATTATTTTTGGCTCCTGATATTTGGTCACTTGCCTTTTTCTTTCGATCTCATGCCACGTTTGAAACGTTGAGGACCCTGCTGGCTCATGGGACCCGCATGTCATCCTCTATGTGCTATAAAAGTTTATTTTCTTGGGTTTTTTTTCACCCTCCGATTTTTGGCTATTTCCTTTTTCTTTTGATCCCCGCCGCCTTGGAAACGTTGGAGTAAGGCTGCCGACTCATGGGACCCGCATGTCATCCTCTATGTACAATCAACTTTCTTTTTCTTTTGATCTCAAGCCGCATTTGAAACGTTGAGACCGCCGTCGCTAATTGGGACCCGCATGTCATCCTCTATGTACAATAAAGTTTTTTTCTTGGATTATCTTTGGCTCCTGATATTTTGTCACTTGCCTTTTTCTTTCGATCTCATGCCGCCTTTGAAACATTGAGTAAGCTGCTGGCTCATGGGTCCCGCATGTCATCCTCTATGAACAATAAAAGTTTCCTTTCTTGGAGTTATTTTTGACCCCTAATTTCTGGCTATTTGCCTATTTCTTTTGATCTCCTGCCCCCTTTGAAACGATGACGACGCAGCTGGCAGGTCGGTCCCACATGTCATCCTCTGTGAACAATAAAAGTTTCCTTTGATGGATTTATTTTGAACCCCTAATTAATTTCGGGATATTTCCTTTTTTCCTTTGATCCACTCGCCGCCTTGGAATCGTTGAGGATGCTGCTTGCCTCATGGGTCCCGCATGTCATCCTCTCAGAACGGTAAATGTTTCTTTTCTTGGATTTTGTTGACCAAACGATTTTTGGCTTATTTTTTCTTTCAATCTCCTGCAGCCTTTAAAACGTTCAGGGCGCTGCTGGCTCACGGGTCCCACATGTCAACCTCTATGAACAATAAACGCTGAGGATGCTGCTGCCTCATGGGTCCCGCATGTCATCCTCTCAGAACGAAAATGTTTCTTTTCTTGTATTTTTTACCAAAAGATTTTTGGTTTATTTTTTCTTTCCATCCCCTGCCGCCTTTAAAACGTTGACGACGCTGCTGGCTCATGGGTCCCCGATGTCAGCCTCCCCGTACAAGAAACATGTGATATCTTGATTATTTTGCAGACAATAAACATTGTTTTTCGCTCTGAGCTATTGCAAACGGATAAATTAAATCTTTATTTTTACATAAACAAACTTATATGTTGAATCTCCTTGTTTTGTGTTTTTGCGAAGCATAGGACTTTCCTGTTTTTTTTAGAAAAATCCGAACTTTCCTGTTTTGGAGTGGGCAGAAATTGTACGAGTCAAAAGGCCCAGCAGGATAGTTCGAAGGCCCAGATGTCCAGATGCAGCCCAATTGAAATCTTTCTTTTCTTGGATTTTTTTCAGCCCCTGATTTCTGGCTACTTCATTTTTCTTTTGGTGTTGTGCCGCCTTGGAAATGTTGAGACCGCTGCTGCAAAATGGGACCCGCATGTCATCCTCTATGTACTATAAAACTTTCTTTTCTTGGATTTTTTTGGCACCTCATATTTGGTCACTTACCTTTTTCTTTCGATCCCCTGCCGCCTCTCAAACGGTGAGACCGCTGCTGCTAAATGGGACCCGCATGTCATCCTCTATGTACTATAAAACTTTCTTTTCTAGGATTTTTTTTGGAACCTCATATTTGGTCACTTGCCTTTTTCTTTCGATCCCGTGTAGCCTCTCAAACGGTGATACCGCTGCTGCTAATTGGGACCCGCATGTCATCCTCTATGTACAATAAAGTTTTTTTCTTGGATTATCTTTGGCTCCTGATATTTTATCACTTGCCTTTTTCTTTCGATCTCATGCCGCCTTTGAAACGTTGAGTAAGCTGCTGGCTCATGGGTCCCGCATGTCATCCTCTACGAACAATAAAAGTTTCCTTTCTTGGAGTTATTTTTGACCCCTAATTTCTGGCTATTTGCCTTTTTCTTTTGATCTCCTGCCCCCTTTGAAACGATGAGGACGCTGTTGGCAGGTCGGTCCCACATGTCATCCTCTGTGAACAATAAAAGTTTCCTTTGATGGATTTATTTTGAACCCCTAATTAATTTCTGGATATTTCCTTTTTTTCCTTTGATCCTCGCCGCCTTGGAATCGTTGAGGATGCTGCTGCCTCATGGGTCCCGCATGTCATCCTCTCAGAACGGTAAATGTTTCTTTTATTGGATTTTGTTTACCAAATGATTTTTGGCTTATATTTTATTTCGATCTCCTGCCGCCTTTAAAACGTTGAGGACGCTGCTGGCTCACGGGTCCCACATGTCAGCCTCTATGAACAATAAACGCTGAGGATGCTGCTGCCTCATGGGTCCCGCATGTCATCCTCTTTGAACGAAATGTTTCTTTTCTTGGATTTTTTACCAACATATTTTTGGTTTATTTTTTCTTTCCATCCCCTGCCGCCTTTAAAACGTTGACGACGCTGCTGGCTCATGGGTCCCCGATGTCAGTCTCCCCGTACAAGAAACATGTGATATCTTGATTATTTTGCAGACAATAAACAGTGTATTGCGCTCTGAGCTATTTCAAACGGATAAATTAAATCTTTATTTTTACATAAACAAACTTATATGTTGAATCTCCTTGTTTTTTTGTTTTTGCGAAGCATAGGACTTTCCTGTTTTTTTAGAAAATTCCGAACTTTCCTGTTTTGGAGTGGGCTGAAATTGTTCGAGTCAAAAGGCCAAGCAGGATAGTTCGAAGGCCCAGATGTCCAGATGCAGCCCAATTGAAATCTTTCTTCTTCGATATTTTTCACCCCCTGATTTGTGGCTACTTCATTTTTCTTTTGGTCCTGTGCCACCTTGGAAACGTTGAGACCGCTGCTGCAAAATGGGACCCGCATGTCATCCTCTATGTACAATAAAATTTCTTTTCTTGGATTATTTTTGGCTCCTGATATTTGATCACTTCCTTTTTCTTTCGATCCCGTGCAGCCTCTCAAACGGTGATACCGCTGCTGCTAAATGGGACCCGCATGTCATCCTCTTTGTACACTCAAGTTTCTTTTCTTGAATTATTTTTGGCTCCTGATATTTGGTCACTTGCCTTTTTCTTTCGATCTCATGCCACGTTTGAAACATTGAGGAACCTGCTGGCTCATGGGACCCGCATGTCATCCTCTATGTGCTATAAAAGTTTATTTTCTTGGGTTTTTTTTTTCACCCTCTGATTTTTGGCTATTTCCTTTTCCTTTTGACCCCTGCCGCCTTGGAAACGTTGAGTAAGCTGCTGACTCATGGGACCCGCATGTCATCCTCTATGTACAATCAACTTTCTTTTCCTTTGATCTCAAGCCGCATTTGAAACGTTGAGACCGCTGCTGGTAATTGGGACCCGCATGTCATCCTCTATGTACAATAAAGTTTCTTTTCTTGGATTATCTTTGGCTCCTGATATTTTGCCACTTGCCTTTTTCTTTCGATCTCATGCCGCCTTTGAAATGTTGAGTAAGCTGCTGGCTCATGGGTCCCGCATGTCATCCTCTACGAATAATAAAAGTTTCCTTTCTTGGAGTTATTTTTGACCCGTAATTTCTGGCTATTTGCCTTTTTTCTTTTGATCTCCTGCCCCCTTTGAAACGATGAGGACGCTGTTGGCAGGTCGGTCCCACATGTCATCCTCTGTGAATAATAAAAGTTTCCTTTGATGGATTTATTTTGAACCCCTAATTAATTTCTGGATATTTCCTTTTTTTCCTTTGATCCCCTGCCGCCTTGGAATCGTTGAGGATGCTGCTGCCTCATGGGTCCCGCATGTCATCCTCTCAGAACGGTAAATGTTTCTTTTATTGGATTTTGTTTACCAAATGATTTTTGGCTTATATTTTATTTCGATCTCCTGCCGCCTTTAAAACGTTGAGGACGCTGCTGGCTCACGGGTCCCACATGTCAGCCTCTATGAACAATAAACGCTGAGGATGCTGCTGCCTCATGGGTCCCGCATGTCATCCTCTTTGAACGAAATGTTTCTTTTCTTGGATTTTTTACCAACATATTTTTGGTTTATTTTTTATTTCCATCCCCTGCCGCCTTTAAAACGTTGACGACGCTGCTGGCTCATGGGTCCCCGATGTCAGTCTCCCCGTACAAGAAACATGTGATATCTTGATTATTTTGTAGACAATAAACAGTGTATTGCGCTCTGAGCTATTTCAAATGGATAAATTAAATCTTTATTTTTACATAAACAAACTTATATGTTGGATCTCCTTGTTTTTTTTGTTTTTGCGAAGCATAGGTCTTTCTTGTTTTTTTAGAAAATTCCGAACTTTCCTGTTTTGGAGTGGGCTGAAATTGTACGAGTCAAAAGGCCAAGCAGGATAGTTCGAAGGCCCAGATGTCCAGATGCAGCCCAATTGAGATCTTTCTTCTTCGATTTTTTTCACCCCCTGATTTCTGGCTACTTCATTTTTCTTTTGGTCCTGTGCCGCCTTGGAAACGTTGAGACCGCTGCTGCAAAATGGGACCCGCATGTCATCCTCTATGTACAATAAAATTTCTTTTCTTGGATTATTTTTGGCTCCTGATATTTGGTCACTTGCCTTTTTCTTTCGATCCCGTGCAGCCTCTCAAACGCTGATACCGCTGCTGCTAAATGGGGCCCGCATGTCATCCTCTATGTACAATCAAGTTTCTTTTCTTGAATTATTTTTGGCTCCTGATATTTGGTCACTTGCATTTTTCTTTCGATCTCATGCCACGTTGAGGACCCTGCAGGCTCATGGGACCCGCATGTCATCCTCTATGTACTATAAAACTTTCTTTTCTTGGATTCTTTTTGGCACCTCATATTTGGTCACTTGCCTTTTTCTTTCGATCCCCTGCCGCTTCTCAAACGGTGATACCGCTGCTGCTAATTGGAACCCGCATGTCATCCTCTATGTACAATCAAGTTTTTTTCTTGAATTATTTTTGGCTCCTGGTATTTGGTCACTTGCCTTTTTCTTTCGATCTCATGCCACGTTGAGGACCCTGCTGGCTCATGGGACCCGCATGTCATCCTCTATGTGCTATAAAAGTTTATTTTCTTGGGTTTTTTTTCACCCTCTGATTTTTGGCTATTTCCTTTTCCTTTTGATCCCCTGCCGCCTTGGAAACGTTGAGTAAGCTGCTGACTCATGGGACCCGCATGTCATCCTCTATGTACAATCAACTTTCTTTTTCTTTTGATCTCAAGCCGCATTTGAAACGTTGAGACCGCTGCTGCTAATTGGGACCCGCATGTCATCCTCTATGTACAATAAAGTTTTTTTCTTGGATTATCTTTGGCTCCTGATATTTTGTCACTTGCCTTTTTCTTTCGATCTCATGCCGCCTTTGAAACGTTGAGTAAGCTGCTGGCTCATGGGTCCCGCATGTCATCCTCTACGAACAATAAAAGTTTCCTTTCTTGGAGTTATTTTTGACCCCTAATTTCTGGCTATTTGCCTATTTCTTTTGATCTCCTGCCCCCTTTGAAACGATGACGACGCAGCTGGCAGGTCGGTCCCACATGTCATCCTCTGTGAACAATAAAAGTTTCCTTTGATGGATTTATTTTGAACCCCTAATTAATTTCGGGATATTTCCTTTTTTCCTTTGATCCACTGCCGCCTTGGAATCGTTGAGGATGCTGCTGCCTCATGGGTCCCGCATGTCATCCTCTCAGAACGGTAAATGTTTCTTTTCTTGGATTTTGTTGACCAAACGATTTTTGGCTTATTTTTTCTTTCGATCTCCTGCAGCCTTTAAAACGTTCAGGGCGCTGCTGGCTCACGGGTCCCACATGTCAACCTCTATGAACAATAAACGCTGAGGATGCTGCTGCCTCATGGGTCCCGCATGTCATCCTCTCAGAACGAAAATGTTTCTTTTCTTGTATTTTTTACCAACAGATTTTTGGTTTATTTTTTCTTTCCATCCCCTGCCGCCTTTAAAACGTTGACGACGCTGCTGGCTCATGGGTCCCCGATGTCAGCCTCCCCGTACAAGAAACATGTGATATCTTGATTATTTTGCAGACAATAAACATTGTTTTTCGCTCTGAGCTATTGCAAACGGATAAATTAAATCTTTATTTTTACATAAACAAACTTATATGTTGAATCTCCTTGTTTTGTGTTTTTGCGAAGGATAGGACTTTCCTGTTTTTTTTAGAAAAATCCGAACTTTCCTGTTTTGGAGTGGGCAGAAATTGTACGAGTCAAAAGGCCCAGCAGGATAGTTCGAAGGCCCAGATGTCCAGATGCAGCCCAATTGAAATCTTTCTTTTCTTGGATTTTTTTCACCCCCTGATTTCTGGCTACTTCATTTTTCTTTTGGTGCTGTGCCGCCTTGGAAATGTTGAGACCGCTGCTGCAAAATGGGACCCGCATGTCATCCTCTATGTACTATAAAACTTTCTTTTCTTGGATTTTTTTGGCACCTCATATTTGGTCACTTACCTTTTTCTTTCGATCCCCTGCCGCCTCTCAAACGGTGAGACCGCTGCTGCTAAATGGGACCCGCATGTCATCCTCTATGTACTATAAAACTTTCTTTTCTAGGATTTTTTTTGGAACCTCATATTTGGTCACTTGCCTTTTTCTTTCGATCCCGTGTAGCCTCTCAAACGGTGATACCGCTGCTGCTAATTGGGACCCGCATGTCATCCTCTATGTACAATAAAGTTTTTTTCTTGGATTATCTTTGGCTCCTGATATTTTGTCACTTGCCTTTTTCTTTCGATCTCATGCCGCCTTTGAAACGTTGAGTAAGCTGCTGGCTCATGGGTCCCGCATGTCATCCTCTACGAACAATAAAAGTTTCCTTTCTTGGAGTTATTTTTGACCCCTAATTTCTGGCTATTTGCCTTTTTCTTTTGATCTCCTGCCCCCTTTGAAACGATGAGGACGCTGTTGGCAGGTCGGTCCCACATGTCATCCTCTGTGAACAATAAAAGTTTCCTTTGATGGATTTATTTTGAACCCCTAATTAATTTCTGGATATTTCCTTTTTTTTCCTTTGATCCCCTGCCGCCTTGGAATCGTTGAGGATGCTGCTGCCTCATGGGTCCCGCATGTCATCCTCTCAGAACGGTAAATGTTTCTTTTATTGGATTTTGTTTACCAAATGATTTTTGGCTTATATTTTATTTCGATCTCCTGCCGCCTTTAAAACGTTGAGGACGCTGCTGGCTCACGGGTCCCACATGTCAGCCTCTATGAACAATAAACGCTGAGGATGCTGCTGCCTCGTGGGTCCCGCATGTCATCCTCTTTGAACGAAATGTTTCTTTTCTTGGATTTTTTACCAACATATTTTTGGTTTTTTTTCTTTCCATCCCCTGCCGCCTTTAAAACGTTGACGACGCTGCTGGCTCATGGGTCCCCGATGTCAGTCTCCCCGTACAAGAAACATGTGATATCTTGATTATTTTGCAGACAATAAACAGTGTATTGCGCTCTGAGCTATTTCAAACGGATAAATTAAATCTTTATTTTTACATAAACAAACTTATATGTTGAATCTCCTTGTTTTTTTGTTTTTGCGAAGCATAGGACTTTCCTGTTTTTTTAGAAAATTCCGAACTTTCCTGTTTTGGAGTGGGCTGAAATTGTTCGAGTCAAAAGGCCAAGCAGGATAGTTCGAAGGCCCAGATGTCCAGATGCAGCCCAATTGAAATCTTTCTTCTTCGATATTTTTCACCCCCTGATTTGTGGCTACTTCATTTTTCTTTTGGTCCTGTGCCGCCTTGGAAGCGTTGAGACCGCTGCTGCAAAATGGGACCCGCATATCATCCTCTATGTACAATAAAATTTCTTTTCTTGGATTATTTTTGGCTCCTGATATTTGATCACTTCCTTTTTCTTTCGATCCCGTGCAGCCTCTCAAACGGTGATACCGCTGCTGCTAAATGGGACCCGCATGTCATCCTCTTTGTACACTCAAGTTTCTTTTCTTGAATTATTTTTGGCTCCTGATATTTGGTCACTTGCCTTTTTCTTTCGATCTCATGCCACGTTTGAAACATTGAGGAACCTGCTGGCTCATGGGACCCGCATGTCATCCTCTATGTGCTATAAAAGTTTATTTTCTTGGGTTTTTTTTCACCCTCTGATTTTTGGCTATTTCCTTTTCCTTTTGACCCCTGCCGCCTTGGAAACGTTGAGTAAGCTGCTGACTCATGGGACCTGCATGTCATCCTCTACGTACAATCAACTTTCTTTTCCTTTGATCTCAAGCCGCATTTGAAACGTTGAGACCGCTGCTGCTAATTGGGACCCGCATGTCATCCTCTATGTACAATAAAGTTTCTTTTCTTGGATTATCTTTGGCTCCTGATATTTTGCCACCTGCCTTTTTCTTTCGATCTCATGCCGCCTTTGAAATGTTGAGTAAGCTGCTGGCTCATGGGTCCCGCATGTCATCCTCTACGAACAATAAAAGTTTCCTTTCTTGGAGTTATTTTTGACCCGTAATTTCTGGCTATTTGCCTTTTTTCTTTTGATCTCCTGCCCCCTTTGAAACGATGAGGACGTCAGGTGTCGGTCCCACATGTCATCCTCTGTGAACAATAAAAGTTTCCTTTGATGGATTTATTTTAAACCCCTAATTAATTTCTAGATATTTCCTTTTTTTTCCTTTGATCCCCTGCCGCCTTGGAATCGTTGAGGATGCTGCTGCCTCATGGGTCCCGCATGTCATCCTCTCAGAACGGTAAATGTTTCTTTTATTGGATTTTGTTTACCAAATGATTTTTGGCTTATATTTTATTTCGATCTCCTGCCACCTTTAAAACGTTGAGGACGCTGCTGGCTCACGGGTCCCACATGTCAGCCTCTATGAACAATAAACGCTGAGGATGCTGCTGCCTCATGGGTCCCGCATGTCATCCTCTTTGAACGAAATGTTTCTTTTCTTGGATTTTTTACCAACATATTTTTGGTTTATTTTTTCTTTCCATCCCCTGCCGCCTTTAAAACGTTGACGACGCTGCTGGCTCATGGGTCCCCGATGTCAGTCTCCCCGTACAAGAAACATGTCATATCTTGATTATTTTGCAGACAATAAACAGTGTATTGCACTCTGAGCTATTTCAAACGGATAAATTAAATCTTTATTTTTACATAAACAAACTTATATGTTGGATCTCCTTGTTTTTTTGTTTTTGCGAAGCATAGGTCTTTCCTTTTTTTTAGAAAATTCCAAACTTTCCTGTTTTGGAGTGGGCTGAAATTGTACGAGTCAAAAGGCCAAGCAGGATAGTTCGAAGGCCAGATGTCCAGATGCAGCCCAATTGAGATCTTTCTTCTTCGATTTTTTTCACCCCCTGATTTCTGGCTACTTCATTTTTCTTTTGGTCCTGTGCCGCCTTGGAAACGTTGAGACCGCTGCTGCAAAATGGGACCCGCATGTCATCCTCTATGTACAATAAAATTTCTTTTCTTGGATTATTTTTGGCTCCTGATATTTGGTCACTTGCCTTTTTCTTTCGATCCCGTGCAGCCTCTCAAACGCTGATACCGCTGCTGCTAAATGGGGCCCGCATGTCATCCTCTATGTACAATCAAGTTTCTTTTCTTGAATTATTTTTGGCTCCTGATATTTGGTCACTTGCATTTTTCTTTCGATCTCATGCCACGTTGAGGACCCTGCAGGCTCATGGGACCCGCATGTCATCCTCTATGTACTATAAAACTTTCTTTTCTTGGATTCTTTTTGGCACCTCATATTTGGTCACTTGCCTTTTTCTTTCGATCCCCTCGCTTCTCAAACGGTGATACCGCGTCGCTAATTGGGACCCGCATGTCATCCTCTATGTACAATCAAGTTTTTTTCTTGAATTATTTTTGGCTCCTGGTATTTGGTCACTTGCCTTTTTCTTTCGATCTCATGCCACGTTGAGGACCCTGCTGGCTCATGGGACCCGCATGTCATCCTCTATGTGCTATAAAAGTTTATTTTCTTGGGTTTTTTTTCACCCTCTGATTTTTGGCTATTTCCTTTTCCTTTTGATCCCCTGCCGCCTTGGAAACGTTGAGTAAGCTGCTGACTCATGGGACCCGCATGTCATCCTCTATGTACAATCAACTTTCTTTTCTTGAATTATTTTTGGATCCTGATATTTGGTCACTTGCCTTTTTCTTTCGATCTCATGCCACGTTTGAAACGTTGAGTAAGTTGCGGACTCATGGGACCTGCATGCCATCCTAATTTCTGGAGTTTTTTTTACCCCCTAATTTCTGGATACTCTTTTTCTTTTGATCTCAAGCCGCATTTGAAACGTTGACACCGCTGCTGCAAAATGGGACCCGCATGTCATCTTTTATGTACAATAAAGTTTCTTTTCTTGGATTATTTTTGGCTCCTGATATTTGGTCTCTTGTCTTTTTCTTTCGACCTCATTCCGCCTTTGAAACGCTGAGGAAGCTGCTAGCGCATGGGTCCCGCATGTCATCCTCTATGAACAATAAAAGTTTCCTTTCTTGGAGTTATTTTTGATCGCTAATTTCTGGCTACTTCCTTTTTCTTTTGATCCCCTGCCGCCTTGGAAACGTTGAGTAAGCTGCTGACACAAGGGGCCCGCATGTCATCCTCTATGTACAATCAACTTGCAAGATCTTGGAGCGAAAGAGCTTGTATAAGTGGGGCCCATATGCCATCCTCTATGTACAATAAAAGTTTCTTTTCTTGGATTATTTTTTGCTCCTGATATTTGGTCACTTTCCTTTTTCTTTCGATCTCATGCCGCCTCTGAAAAGTTGAGTAAGGTGCTGGCTCATGGGACCCGCATGTCATCCTCTATGTACAATAAAGTTTCTTTTCTTAGATTTTTTTTACCCCCTGATTTTTGGTCACTTGCCTTTTTCTTTCGATCATATGCCGCCTTTGAAATTGAGGTCGCAGGTGGCTCAAGGGTCCCACATGTCAGCATCTATGAACAATAAAGCATTCCTTTGTTGGATTTATTTTTTACCCCTAATTTCTGGCTATTTGCCTTTTTCTTTTGATCCCCTGCCCCCTTTGAAACGCTGCTGGCAGGTCGGTCCCACATGTCATCCTCTATGAAGAATAAAAGTTTCCTTTTTTGGATTTATTTTTGACCCCTAATTTCTGGCTATTAGCCTTTTTCTTCTGATCCCTGCCGACTTCGAAATGATGAGGACGCTGTTGGCAGGTCGGTCCCACATGTCATCCTCTGTGAACAATAAAAGTTTCCTTTGATGGATTTATTTTGAACCCCTCATTAATTTCTGGATATTTCCTTTTTTTCCTTTGATCCCCTGCCGCTTCGGAATCGTTGAGGATGCTGCTGCCTCATGGGTCCCGCATGTCATCCTCTCAGAACGGTAAATGTTTCTTTTATTGGATTTTGTTTACCAAATGATTTTTGGCTTATATTTTATTTCGATCTCCTGCCGCCTTTAAAACGTTGAGGACGCTGCTGGCTCACGGGTCCCACATGTCAGCCTCTATGAACAATAAACGCTGAGGATGCTGCTGCCTCGTGGGTCCCGCATGTCATCCTCTTTGAACGAAATGTTTCTTTTCTTGGATTTTTTACCAACATATTTTTGGTTTATTTTTTCTTTCCATCCCCTGCCGCCTTTAAAACGTTGACGACGCTGCTGGCTCATGGGTCCCCGATGTCAGTCTCCCCGTACAAGAAACATGTCATATCTTGATTATTTTGCAGACAATAAACAGTGTATTGCGCTCTGAGCTATTTCAAATGGATAAATTAAATCTTTATTTTTACATAAACAAACTTATATGTTGAATCTCCTTGTTTTTTTGTTTTTGCGAAGCATAGGACTTTCCTGTTTTTTTAGAAAATTCCGAACTTTCCTGTTTTGGAGTGGGCTGAAATTGTTCGAGTCAAAAGGCCAAGCAGGATAGTTCGAAGGCCCAGATGTCCAGATGCAGCCCAATTGAAATCTTTCTTCTTCGATATTTTTCACCCCCTGATTTCTGGCTACTTCATTTTTCTTTTGGTCCTGTGCCGCCTTGGAAACGTTGAGACCGCTGCTGCAAAATGGGACCCGCATGTCATCCTCTATGTACAATAAAATTTCTTTTCTTGGATTATTTTTGGCTCCTGATATTTGATCACTTCCTTTTTCTTTCGATCCCGTGCAGCCTCTCAAACGGTGATACCGCTGCTGCTAAATGGGACCCGCATGTCATCCTCTATGTACACTCAAGTTTCTTTTCTTGAATTATTTTTGGCTCCTGATATTTGGTCACTTGCCTTTTTCTTTCGATCTCATGCCACGTTTGAAACATTGAGGAACCTGCTGGCTCATGGGACCCGCATGTCATCCTCTATGTGCTATAAAAGTTTATTTTCTTGGGTTTTTTTTTTCACCCTCTGATTTTTGGCTATTTCCTTTTCCTTTTGACCCCTGCCGCCTTGGAAACGTTGAGTAAGCTGCTGACTCATGGGACCCGCATGTCATCCTCTACGTACAATCAACTTTCTTTTCCTTTGATCTCAAGCCGCATTTGAAACGTTGAGACCGCTGCTGCTAATTGGGACCCGCATGTCATCCTCTATGTACAATAAAGTTTCTTTTCTTGGATTATCTTTGGCTCCTGATATTTTGCCACCTGCCTTTTTCTTTCGATCTCATGCCGCCTTTGAAATGTTGAGTAAGCTGCTGGCTCATGGGTCCCGCATGTCATCCTCTACGAACAATAAAAGTTTCCTTTCTTGGAGTTATTTATGACCCGTAAGTTCTCGGCTATTTGCCTTTTTCTTTTGATCTCCCGCCCCTTTGAAACGATGAGGACGCTGATGGCTCTTGGGACCCGCATGTCATCCTCTGTGAACAATAAAAGTTTCCTTTGATGGATTTATTTTGAACCCCTAATTAATTTCTAGATATTTCCTTTTTTTCCTTTGATCCTCGCCGCCTTGGAATCGTTGAGGATGTCGTCGCCTCATGGGTCCCGCATGTCATCCTCTCGTAACGGTAAATGTTTCTTTTATTGGATTTTGTTTACCAAATGATTTTTGGCTTATATTTTATTTCGATCTCCCGCCACCTTTAAAACGTTGAGGACGCCGTCGGCTCACGGGTCCCATATGTCAGCCTCTATGAACAATAAACGCTGAGGATGCTGCTGCCTCATGGGTCCCGCATGTCATCCTCTTTGAACGAAATGTTTCTTTTCTTGGATTTTTTACCAACATATTTTTGGTTTATTTTTTCTTTCCATCCCCTGCCGCCTTTAAAACGTTGATGACGCTGCTGGCTCATGGGTCCCCGATGTCAGTCTCCCCGTACAAGAAACATGTGATATCTTGATTATTTTGCAGACAATAAACAGTGTATTGCGCTCTGAGCTATTTCAAACGGATAAATTAAATCTTTATTTTTACATAAACAAACTTATATGTTGGATCTCCTTGTTTTTTTGTTTTTGCGAAGCATAGGTCTTTCCTTTTTTTTAGAAAATTCCAAACTTTCCTGTTTTGGAGTGGGCTGAAATTGTACGAGTCAAAAGGCCAAGCAGGATAGTTCGAAGGCCAGATGTCCAGATGCAGCCCAATTGAGATCTTTCTTCTTCGATTTTTTTCACCCCTGATTTCGGCTACTTCATTTTTCTTTTGGTCCTGTGCCGCCTTGGAAACGTTGAGACCGCTGCTGCAAAATGGGACCCGCATGTCATCCTCTATGTACAATAAAATTTCTTTTCTTGGATTATTTTTGGCTCCTGATATTTGGTCACTTGCCTTTTTCTTTCGATCCCGTGCAGCCTCTCAAACGCTGATACCGCTGCTGCTAAATGGGGCCCGCATGTCATCCTCTATGTACAATCAAGTTTCTTTTCTTGAATTATTTTTGGCTCCTGATATTTGGTCACTTGCATTTTTCTTTCGATCTCATGCCACGTTGAGGACCCTGCAGGCTCATGGGACCCGCATGTCATCCTCTATGTACTATAAAACTTTCTTTTCTTGGATTCTTTTTGGCACCTCATATTTGGTCACTTGCCTTTTTCTTTCGATCCCCTGCCGCTTCTCAAACGGTGATACCGCTGCTGCTAATTGGGACCCGCATGTCATCCTCTATGTACAATCAAGTTTTTTTCTTGAATTATTTTTGGCTCCTGGTATTTGGTCACTTGCCTTTTTCTTTTGATCTCATGCCACATTGAGGACCCTGCTGGCTCATGGGACCCGCATGTCATCCTCTATGTGCTATAAAAGTTTATTTTCTTGGGTTTTTTTTCACCCTCTGATTTTTGGCTATTTCCTTTTCCTTTTGATCCCCTGCCACCTTGGAAACGTTGAGTAAGCTGCTGACTCATGGGACCCGCATGTCATCCTCTATGTACAATCAACTTTCTTTTCTTGAATTATTTTTGGATCCTGATATTTGGTCACTTGCCTTTTTCTTTCGATCTCATGCCACGTTTGAAATGTTGAGTAAGTTGCGGACTCATGGGACCCGCATGCCATCCTAATTTCTGGAGTTTTTTTTACCCCCTAATTTCTGGATACTCTTTTTCTTTTGATCTCAAGCCGCATTTGAAACGTTGACACCGCTGCTGCAAAATGGGACCCGCATGTCATCTTTTATGTACAATAAAGTTTCTTTTCTTGGATTATTTTTGGCTCCTGATATTTGGTCTCTTGTCTTTTTCTTTCGACCTCATTCCGCCTTTGAAACGCTGAGGAAGCTGCTAGCGCATGGGTCCCGCATGTCATCCTCTATGAACAATAAAAGTTTCCTTTCTTGGAGTTATTTTTGATCGCTAATTTCTGGCTACTTCCTTTTTCTTTTGATCCCCTGCCGCCTTGGAAACGTTGAGTAAGCTGCTGACACAAGGGGCCCGCATGTCATCCTCTATGTACAATCAACTTGCAAGATCTTGGAGCGAAAGAGCTTGTATAAGTGGGGCCCATATGCCATCCTCTATGTACAATAAAAGTTTCTTTTCTTGGATTATTTTTTGCTCCTGATATTTGGTCACTTTCCTTTTTCTTTCGATCTCATGCCGCCTCTGAAAAGTTGAGTAAGGTGCTGGCTCATGGGACCCGCATGTCATCCTCTATGTACAATAAAGTTTCTTTTCTTAGATTTTTTTTACCCCCTGATTTTTGGTCACTTGCCTTTTTCTTTCGATCATATGCCGCCTTTGAAATTGAGGTCGCAGGTGGCTCAAGGGTCCCACATGTCAGCATCTATGAACAATAAAGCATTCCTTTGTTGGATTTATTTTTACCCCTAATTTCTCGGCTATTTGCCTTTTTCTTTTGATCCCCGCCCCCTTTGAAACGCTGCTGGCAGTGTCGGTCCCACATGTCATCCTCTATGAAGAATAAAAGTTTCCTTTTTTGGATTTATTTTTGACCCCTAATTTCTGGCTATTAGCCTTTTTCTTGATCCTCGCCGACTTCGAAATGATGAGGATGTCTGGCAGATCGGTCCCACATGTCACCTCTATGAACTATAAATGTTTCCTTTCTAGGATTTATTTTTTACCCCTATTTTCGGGCTACTTGCCTTTTTCTTTGAAACGTTGAGGACGCCTCTTTGTCTCATGGGTCCCACATGGCATCCTCTCTGAACGATAAACCTTCATTTCTTGTTAACGACAGGTTTATCAGTATTATTTTTGTAGACTAATACAAGCTCTTTCGATCCAAGATCTTGCAAGTTGATAGATTAAATCATGGAATTATCAGGATATGTTTTAAATTTCAAATCCACTTTATAAATTTGTAAAAATACCGTTATCCATGTGGTTATGGAGCGATCAAGGATTTTTATATTGTGCATGAGCAGTTTCAAAAATTGGAACCCAATAATTCAAAATAAATAAAAACAACTTTTATGTAGAATCTCCGTGTTTTTTTTGCCAATCATAGGATCTGTGTTTCATTAGAAAAGGGCCGAAATTGCATGAGCAGAAAGGCCCATTTGTGGTTATTGGGCTTCGACAAATGTGAGCAAGTAGACCGATAACAATTACCATGTAGATGTTCGTTGGCAACCTAAAAGTGAAATATTGGGTCCAACAGGGGAAGGTTGAACAGTACTTTTTCTATTGGGAAGGTGGTACATGGGGTTATCCTGACAAAAAAAATGGAACATGGGTTACTGAAGGTTGCCCATTTGTGCCCAATATGTTTGTCAGCAGGAGCTTTACCTTCCGCCGCTGCCGCCATGGTCGAGCTAGCGGTACGGCGGCGTCTCGAGCTCGGGGTAGCGCAGCGTCCACGCGCCCCCCAAATTAAGGTACCTATTAAGCGGAGATACGTACCGGCGACGAGCACATCGGCCTCGCGACGGCACCTACGATAGGCTCGGCTGGCCTTGGGGCATTTACCCCTAGCCTCTTCCATGCTCAAGTTTTAGAAATGTTTCTGGCTCTGTTCAACACTGGATCAAATTTTTATGGAGTAGCAACGAGTTGAATCTCTCAAAACTCTTTAAGTTCTGCAATATAACGACTAATTGGGACTACCTTATACAAAATGATTACATATCCTTATTTTGGAAGCAAGCCATCACACACTTATAGTTTGCTAGTCAGCTGCACGTAACGTTAAAAATTGGCAATTATAATGAATAAACCTGTAATCTTCACTTAAAATGCATTAAGGAGCATCAAATTTGACAAATCAAACCATGTCTTACTGAAAATTGACATGTCTTTCTCATGCAGAAATTAAAATTATCCATGCATGTGCGTTTATACAGGTTAAGTTTTGCACGTATTATTTTTTGTACTAACTTTTCTGACTACCTTCAAAGCTTCAATCCTTCTTCATCATCTTTGTTGTACCGCACTGATGCAAGTGAATGCGAGCTGCTCGCCAGACGCGACTTCGTGTCCGATATGTGTACATGTACTATGCCTTCTCCATCTAGTGCTAGTTACGCCTCTGTGCTAATTAATTCTATCCCAGTGCCTACATCCAGCACAAACCTCTGTCATTGCAGCTGTGACTCACCTCGACCATTGGAGCCCAATCACAAGAGCGAGCTCGATCAGTCGTCTCAACCAGAGAGGCATGTGTCTCATGGTTAGCTATCTACAACTTGCTGTCTTACTAAAACCGTGCCTATCATAGAGATCACCTCGCTGGTGTAGCAATGGCTGCAAGTAGCTGCTATGGGGATAAGGAAGAAAAGATTTAAATAATGGGGTGGGGCCAACAAGCAGGAAAGCTATCTATATCTTTATGGATGTTTCTGGAATTGGGTAGAAAATAGTAGATGACACTGTAGCAGCGAATCCCATAGACCAAGGCCGTTGGATGATGTCTAATGAACGGCAGAACTGTGTTCAAGAAAAAAACGGCAGAACAAAATAGGCGAAATTAGCTTGAATTTTGATGATAAATCTTGGGCATTTTCCCTCGAACATGATGTACTACTACTACTGTACTCAACTTTGGGTAGTCTCTGGACTAGTCTCCCTCGTCCACCAATTATTATTATTATATTATACTATATACTACTGCGGAAAGTTGAGGGGAGTCCCTAGTCCCGAGCACTTCGCCCACTTCCCCTGGCCTCATCCCAGAGATCTCACACCAACCACCTCACCGTCGACTAGCCGCCAGTCTACACCCCTCCGAAGAATCCCCAATGGCGGCGACGCCCCTACTAGAGCGCTCCTCACGCGAGCGCATCATCGAGTCTGGCCCGCATGTCTTCCGTGCCTGCCGTGTGTCGGCAAGCACGACCGACTTCTCCGTCGGCGAGCCGCCGGCCGTGGGCGAGGGCGAGGCGTCCCCGTACACTATGACAGTGCACATCTTCTTCTCGAGGACGTACGAGCTCAGGAGGATGGCCGGCCCCCTCCCTGCCCCACTGGATGAGGACGATATCGCCACTACACCCTGCGAAGAGGTGGTGCTGGATCTTGGCTTGCCTCCGAGGGAGCTGCGTAGTGGGGGCTATGTCGTGCAAACTATGCGCGAGATTCTTGTCCGTGTATGGCTGCTCAAGAACCTGAACCTCACGGAGGAGGAGTGGGACATCATCATGCCTTACGATGTTATGCACCTGATGTGGCAGCAGGCGTGTCGTCAGGTCGGTGGCCTCCACTTCGACCTCACCCTTAGGGTGGACCACCGGCTCATCGTCAACTTGCCGGCGCTGCAAGACAGTTGGGTCCTAGTTGCACCGGAGGACGGCCACTGCAGCATATGCATGCAGGGGCTGTCGCGGCGCACAACGGTGCGTCTCTGGGGATGCAAACACCCGTTCCATAGGAAGTGCATCTTCTCCTGGTTTGTAACGAACGCCAGCTGCCCTATCTGCCGCGATAAAGTCCTGACCCATCTTATTTTCGATTTTGTAGCATAGTATGAATAAAAACCCTGTATGATAGGGATGCCATGCCAACTTGAATCCTATGTCAAGAGAAATTCTATTTGATTGTGGTTATAAGATATTTTGCATTAGTTTGATCTATTATCATTCTATTTTCCTATGGGATATGACCCTATGAATCAAACAGCCTGGGATTACTTCCACACAATTAAGGTTGACCAACTTTTAGTAGGACAACAAACATAAATAATTAGTCATCATGGGATTACAATCCAACAGATAATTGTCTTCAGGACTCATACATTTTCCAAATAGAAAAATCAAAACAAATCATGGTTCTTCATCTCACTGCATGATACAGAGACAAGAGTCTAATCATCATCATCATCATCATCATCATCATCATCACCTACGTCTTCATTCTGATATTCGTGCATGGTCTCATCCTGCTCGTCGTGTCCATTCTCCTCCTGAGATTCACCAGGTAGCTTCAGTTTATCCATCTCTTTGTCGACTATACTAACCTCAACAGTGAAATCTACTTCTCCATCATGTGCAGGGATACCTGTATCCAACGAGGTTTCATCAATGTCAGCAACTTTAGTTTGCCTAGAACCAGCGAAATCATCTTGCTGGGCACCAATTATTGGATCCGCATTCTCATCCAAATCATATATGTTCCTTGCCACAAACTTTTGCACATACTGCCATCCTTTTCTAGATCTGTCTTCCAAGAAAAGTACCTTGGCCGCTTGAGGTACCAAAATATAAGGATCATCCTTGTACCACCGAGCGTAGAGTATTGACTGATATGAAATACCCATCATTTCTGGCACCTTTGCCCTTGTTTGGATCTTGGTTGTACCAGTAACACTTAAATAGAACCACAGATCGGACAGTAACCTTATCACTATAGAACAATTGAATAACCTCTTCTATGTGACCATAATGGTCAAATGACTCTGATCTCTTCTTTCTGGTTGTCAAGTGATCTCCACTGGTTGTGATGCCACTATTTCGTGTCTTCAAATGTTGTTCACGCTCATAGGAGCTGTAATGGACACCATTGGCATTGCAAGCTGCAGCTACCAACACCCTCTAATCTGGACCACGTGATAGGACAAGGAGATCAGCACTAACAGCGCCTGGATTCTCCGCATGGAGTTTCGAGATCTACGATTACAAAATAGACAAGAGGTCATCTCATGTGAAAACACATAGACAAGTCAGAGTGCAATTGAACATCTTACATGTTTCTCAAACCAGTCCTGAAACCCACTCCCACGTGCCGATAGCTTTCCATTTGTTTCCATGTACAACCTGCAAAACATAGTCAAGTCAGCTGAATATATTTCATTTTGATACAAGTTCATAGTATATGCGAGGAACTGAGGATTTCGTGTGCATAGTACTCACTTAACATATTCATCAGCCTCTGCAGCATTATTCAGCACATACCAAGACAACTGTTCAAATTCAGACTGCTCTAATGTTTTTTCGGTCCTCTTTCCTATTAGCTCAACACCATGATTAAAAACAGATCCTCCAACTTCCAAAATTCTGCGACCCCGGTTGAATCTGGTCTCAATATCAGGAATATATCTTGATACAAATGTATATGCTTCAGCAGCAATATACGCCACTGCAATGCAAGCCTCCGGTCTAGCTTTGTTCCTAACTGTATTCTTGAAAGTGCACAGTCGACGTTCTATAGGGTACATCCATCCATACTGTACCGAACCTCTTAAAAGTGCCTCATCAGGTAGATGAACAGCCAAATGCACCATCACATCAAAGAACGCTGGAGGATATATCAGCTCCAGCTTGCACAGGATTACTGCTATGTCCACCTTAAGACGTTTTACAACAGCTCTGCTTAGAGTTTTACTACATATTTCCCTAAAGAACCTTCCCAACTCTGCAATCACGTTGTACATATTTGGCTTCACTAAATCTTTAATGCCAATAGCTAAAAGCCTTTGCAGCAGGATGTGACAATCGTGAGTTTTCAACCCTTGGAGCTTGTTTCCTTCAGCATTGAGACAATTTGCAATATTGGAAGCAAATCCGAACGGGAACATCACACCTCGGAGGTACTCACAAAATAATCTCCTTTTAGGCATCGGCAATGTGAATTCCGCGCCTCGAAACTTATAATGTTTTTCCTTGCCTTTGTTCACTTTGTCATTACGATCCAGTTGCAAGTGCCTGTTAACATTCAATGTTGCACAAACAATCCTAGCATTTGAGCTATCTTTTGTCTTGTATGGAATGTTGAGTAATGTGCCGACAATGCTGTCACATATATTTTTCTCCATGTGCATGATATCAATATTATGCCGAAGCTTCTTACCAGCCCAATACGGCAAGTCCCAAAGAGTGGCCCTGCGCTTATAAAATATTCTCGGTCTATCATTTTCCATTTCCTTCCTCTTGGTACATGCTGCTATTTCACCTCCCATCTTCCTTTTGGTAGCTGCTAGATGATGTCTACTTCCCCCTCCTTTTCCTGTAGACAGTGTTGGGCCTCCAAGAGCAGAGGTTTGTAGAACAGCAGCAAGTTTTCCCTTAAGTGGATCACCCAAGGTTTATCGAACTCAGGGAGGAAGAGGTCAAAGATATCCCTCTCATGCAACCCTGCAACCACAAAGCAGGAAGTCTCTTGTGTCCCCAACACACCTAATAGGTGCACTAGTTCGGCGAAGAGATAGTGAAATACAGGTGGTATGAATATATATGAGCAAGAGTAACGGTGCCGTAAAATAGCTTGCTGGCGTGTAGTTGATGGTGGTAGTATTGCAGCAGTAGTAACACAGTGAAACAAGAAACAAGCAAAGAGTAACGCAGCAGTATTTAGGAACAAGGCCTAGGGATTAGACTTTCACTAGTGGACACTCTCAACATTGATCACATAACAGAATAGATAAATGCATACTCTACACTCTTGTTGGATGATGAACACATTGCGTAGGATTACACGAACCCTCAATGCCGGAGTTAACAAGCTCCACAATTAATGTTCATATTTTAGTAACCTTATAGTGTAAGATAGATCAAAAGACTAAACCAAGTACTAACATAGCATGCACACTGTCACCTTCATGCATATGTAGGAGGAATAGATCACATCAATACTATCATAGCAATAATTAACTTCATAATCTACAAGAGATCATGATCATAGCATAAACCAAGTACTAACACGGATGCACACACTGTCACCATTACATCGTGCAGGAGGAATAGAACTACTTTAATAATATTGCTAGAGTAGCACATAGATAAATTGTGATACAAATACATTGCAATCATAAAGAGATATAAATAAGCACCTCACTATGCCATTCAACAGTGAATAAGTATTCTGTGAAATATAGCCTAAGAGACCCACACGGTGCACACACTGTCACCTTTACACACGTGGGACAAGGAGTCTCCGGAGATCACATAAGTAAAACTCACTTGACTAGCATAATGACATCTAGATTACAAGCATCATCATATGAATCTCAATCATGTAAGGCAGCTCATGAGATTATTGTATTGAGGTACATGGGAGAGAGATGAACCACATAGCTACCGGTACAGCCCCGAGCCTCGATGGAGAACTACTCCCTCCTCATGGGAGCAGCAGCGGTGATGAAGATGGCGGTGGAGATGGCAGCGGTGTCGATGGAGAAGCCTTCCGGGGGCACTTCCCCGTTCCGGCAGCGTGCCGGAACAGAGACTCCTGTCCCCCAGATCTTGGCCTCGCGATGGCGGCGGCTCTGGAAGGTTTTTTTGGGTTTCGTAAAACGTATCAGGGTTTTCGATCCAGGGGCTTTAAATAGGCGAAGAGGCGGCGCAGGAGGGTCGAAGGGGCGACGACACCATAGGGCGGCGCGGCCAGGGCCTGGGCCGCGCCGGCCTATGGTCTGGGGGCCCAGTGCCCCCCTCTGGTCCTTCCCGGGTGTTCTGGATGCTTCCGGTGAAAATAGGAACCTGGGCGTTGATTTCGTCCGATTCCGAGAATATTTCATTACTAGGATTTCTGAAACCAAAAACAGCAGAAAACAGGAACTGGCACTTCGGCATCTTGTTAATAGGTTAGTTCCAGAAAATGCACGAATATGACATAAAGTGTGCATAAAACATGTAGATAACATCAATAATGTGGCATGGAACATAAGAAATTATCGATACGTCGGAGACGTATCAGCATCCCCAAGCTTAGTTCTGCTCGTCCCGAGCAGGTAAAACGATAACACAGATAATTTCTGGAGTGACATGCCATCATAACCTTGATCATACTATTTGTAAAGCATATGTAGTGAATGCAGCGATCAAAACAATGTATATGACATGAGTAAACAAGTGAATCATATAGCAAAGACTTTTCATGAATAGCACTTCAAGACAAGCATCAATAAGTCTTGCATAAGAGTTAACTCATAAAGCAATAATTCAAAGTAAAAGCATTGAAGCAACACAAAGGAAGATTAAGTTTCAGCGGTTGCTTTCAACTTATAACATGTATATCTCATGGATAGTTGTCAACATAGAGTAATATAACAAATGCAATATGCAAGTATGTAGGAATCAATGCACAGTTCACACAAGTGTTTGCTTCTTGAGGTGGAGAGAAATAGGTGAACTGACTCAACAATGAAAGTAAAAGAATGGTCCTCCATAGAGGAAAAGCATCGATTGCTATATTTGTGCTAGAGCTTTGATTTTGAAAACATGAAACAATTTTGTCAACGGTAGTAATAAAGCATATGTATCATGTAAATTATGTCTTACAAGTTGCAAGCCTCATGCATAGTATACTAATAGTGCCCGCACCTTGTCCTAATTAGCTTGGACTACCGGATCATCACAATGCACAAGTTTTAACCAAGTGTCACAAAGGGGTACCTCTATGCCGCCTGTACAAAGGTCTAAGGAGAAAGCTCGCATTGGATTTCTCGCTATTGATTATTCTCAACTTAGACATCCATACAGGGACAACATAGACAACAGATAATGGACTCCTCTTTTATGCATAAGCATGTAACAACAATTAATAATTTTCTCATATGAGATTGAGGATATTTGTCCAAAACTGAAACTTCCACCATGGATCATGGCTTTAGTTAGCGGCCCAATGTTCTTCTCTAACAATATGCATGCTTAACCATAAGGTGGTAGATCTCTCTTACTTCAGACAAGACGGACATGCATAGCAACTCACATGAAATTCAACAAAGAGTAGTTGATGGCGTCCCCAGTGAACATGGTTATCGCACAACAAGCAACTTAATAAGAGATAAAGTGCATAAGTACATATTTAATACCACAATAGTTTTTAAGCTATTTGTCCCATGAGCTATATATTGTAAGGCGAATGATGGAATTTTAAAGGTAGCACTCAAGCAATTTACTTTGGAATGGCGGAGAAATACCATGTAGTAGGTAGGTACGGTGGACACAAATGGCATAGTGGTTGGCTCAAGTATTTTGGATGCATGAGAAGTATTCCCTCTCGATACAAGGTTTAGGCTAGCAAGGCTTATTTGAAACAAACACAAGGATGAACCGGTGCAGCAAAACTCACATAAAAGACATATTGAAAACATTATAAGACTCTACACCGTCTTCCTTGTTGTTCAAACTCAATACTAGAAATTATCTAGACCTTAGAGAAACCAAATATGCAAACCAAATTTTAGCATGCTCTATGTATTTCTTCATTAATGGGTGCAAAGCATATGATGCAAGAGCTTAAACATGAGCACAACAATTGCCAAGTATCACATTACCCAAGACATTTATAGCAATTACTACATGTATCATTTTCCAATTCCAACCATATAACAATTTAACGAAGAAGAAACTTCGCCATGAATACTATGAGCTAAGAACACATGTGTTCATACGAACCAGCGGAGCGTGTCTCTCTCCCACACAAGCATTTATTCAAACAAAAACAAAAACAAAAGCACACAGACGCTCCAAGCAAAGCACATAAGATGTGACGGAATAAAAATATAGTTTCAGGGGAGGAACCTGATAAGTTGTCGATGAAGAAGGGGATGCCTTGGGCATCCCCAAGCTTAGACGCTTGAGTCTTCTTAGAATATGCAGGGGTGAACCACCGGGGCATCCCCAAGCTTAGAGCTTTCACTCTTCTTGATCATAGTATATCATCCTCCTCTCTTGACCCTTGAAAACTTCCTTCACACCAAACTTCTCATAAACTTTATTAGAGGGGTTAGTAAATAATCAAAAACTCACATGTTCAGAGGTGACACAATCATTCTTAACACTTCTGGACATTGCTCAAAGCTACTGGAAGGTAATGGAACAAAGAAATCCACCCAACACAGCGAAAGAAGCAATGCGAAATAAAAGGCAGAATCTGTCAAAACAGAACAGTCCGTAAAGACGAATTTTTAATAAATACTTCCGTTGCTCAGATCAGAAAAATCAAAACTAATGAAAGTTGCGTACATATCTGTGGAACACGCACGTAAATTGGCATATTTTTCTGATTTTTCTACAGAGAAAACAGCCCAGATTCGTGACAGATAGAAATCTGTTTCTGCGCAGAAATCTAAATCTAGTATCAACCTTCGATTAGAGGCTTCACTTGGCACAACAAAACACAAAACTAAGATAAGGAGAGGTTGCTACAGTAGTAAACAACTTCCAAGACACAAATATAAAACAAAGTACTGTAGCAAAATAACACATGGGTTATCTCCCAAGAAGTTCTTTCTTTATAGCCATTAAGATGGGCTCAGCAGTTTTAATGATGCACTCGCAAGAAATAGTATTTGAAGCAAAAGAGAGCATCAAGAGGCAAATTCAAAACACATTTAAGTCTAACATGCTTCCTATGCATAGGAATCTTGTAAATAAACAAGTTCATGAAGAGCAAAGTAACAAGCACAGGAAGATAAAACAAGTGTAGCTTGAAAAATTTCAGCACATAGAGAGGTGTTTTAGTAACATGAAAATTTCTACAACCATATTTTCCTCTCTCATAATAAATTTCAGTAGTATCATGAGCAAACTCAACAATATAACTATCACATAAGGCATTCTTATCATGAGTCTCATGCATAAAATTATTACTACCCACATAAGCATAATTAATTTTATTAGTTGTAGTGGGAGCAAATTCAACAAAGTAGCTATCATTATTATTATCATCATCAAATATAGGAGGCATAGTATTATCATCATAAAAATTACTCTCCATAGTAGGCGGCACTAAAAGACCAATATCATTATAATCATCATAAATAGGAGGCAAAGTATCATCAAAGTAAATTTTCTCCTCAATGCTTGGGGGACTAAAAAGATCATGCTCATCAAAACCAGCTTCCCCAAGCTTAGAATTTTCCATATCATTAGCAACAATGGTGTTCAAAGTGTTCATACTAATATGTTCCATGGTTTTTTTAATTTTCGGATCAAACCATCCATGTCTTAAATCAGGAAATAGAGTAAAAAAGCTCATTGTTGTCCATTATGCCTTACTAGTGTAAACAAGAAACAAAAAGTTGCAATTGCAGGATCTAAAGGAAATAGCTTTGAGTACTTACAATGCGCCGGAAAATAGCTTAGTAGCCGAGGTCCGGAGTGTGAGTACCTTTTACCTTTCCTCCCCGGCAACGGCGCCAGAAAATAGCTTGATGTCTACTTCCCCCTCCTTTTCCTGTAGACAGTGTTGGGCCTCCAAGAGCAGAGGTTTGTAGAACAGCAGCAAGTTTTGCCTTAAGTGGATCACCCAAGGTTTATCGAACTCAGGGAGGAAGAGGTCAAAGATATCCCTCTCATGCAACCCTGCAACCACAAAGCAAGAAGTCTCTTGTGTCCCCAACACACCTAATAGGTGCACTAGTTCGGCGAAGAGATAGTGAAATACAGGTGGTATGAATATATATGAGCAGTAGCAACGGTGCCAGAAAATAGCTTGCTGGCGTGTAGTTGATGGTGGTAGTATTGCAGAAGAGTAACACGGTGAAACAAGAAACAAGCAAGAGTAACGCAGCAGTATTTAGGAACAAGGCCTAGGGATTAGACTTTCACTAGTGGACACTCTCAACATTGATCACATAACAGAATAGATAAATGCATACTCTACACTCTTGTTGGATGATGAACACATTGCGTAGGATTACACGAACCCTCAATGCCGGAGTTAACAAGCTCCACAATTAATGTTCATATTTTAGTAACCTTATAGTGTAAGATAGATCAAAAGACTAAACCAAGTACTAACATAGCATGCACACTGTCACCTTCATGCATATGTAGGAGGAATAGATCACATCAATACTATCATAGCAATAATTAACTTCATAATCTACAAGAGATCATGATCATAGCATAAACCAAGTACTAACACGGATGCACACACTGTCACCATTACATCGTGCAGGAGGAATAGAACTACTTTAATAATATTGCTAGAGTAGCACATAGATAAATTGTGATACAAATACATTGCAATCATAAAGAGATATAAATAAGCACCTCACTATGCCATTCAACAGTGAATAAGTATTCTGTGAAATATAGCCTAAGAGACCCACACGGTGCACACACTGTCACCTTTACACACGTGGGACAAGGAGTCTCCGGAGATCACATAAGTAAAACTCACTTGACTAGCATAATGACATCTAGATTACAAGCATCATCATATGAATCTCAATCATGTAAGGCAGCTCATGAGATTATTGTATTGAGGTACATGGGAGAGAGATGAACCACATAGCTACCGGTACAGCCCCGAGCCTCGATGGAGAACTACTCCCTCCTCATGGGAGCAGCAGCGGTGATGAAGATGGCGGTGGAGATGGCAGCGGTGTCGATGGAGAAGCCTTCCGGGGGCACTTCCCCGTTCCGGCAGCGTGCCGGAACAGAGACTCCTGTCCCCCAGATCTTGGCCTCGCGATGGCGGCGGCTCTGGAAGGTTTTTTTGGGTTTCGTAAAACGTATCAGGGTTTTCGATCCAGGGGCTTTAAATAGGCGAAGAGGCGGCGCAGGAGGGTCGAAGGGGCGACGACACCATAGGGCGGCACGGCCAGGGCCTGGGCCGCGCCGGCCTATGGTCTGGGGGCCCAGTGCCCCCCTCTGGTCCTTCCCGGGTGTTCTGGATGCTTCCGGTGAAAATAGGAACCTGGGCGTTGATTTCGTCCGATTCCGAGAATATTTCGTTACTAGGATTTCTGAAACCAAAAACAGCAGAAAACAGGAACTGGCACTTCGGCATCTTGTTAATAGGTTAGTTCCAGAAAATGCACGAATATGACATAAAGTGTGCATAAAACATGTAGATAACATCAATAATGTGGCATGGAACATAAGAAATTATCGATACGTCAGAGACGTATCACTAGACTCAGTTCATCTCCTCTCTTCTTCCTTTTTCTACCTGCTACTACTGCTGCTGCATCTTCTATATTCTTCTCTGCTGTACCTGCTGTGGCGGCTGGTCGTTTTCCTGGTTTAACATTTCTGACCGCTTCTAGGTGCGCCTCCAACTCGTGACTCGTAAAGTGCTGCGGTTCAGTCTTTGCACAGGCCTGATCACCAATAAATTGCAATTTTTTATTATTTTTTCGGAAACTGTGACCTCTTGGAAGGAAACGGCGATGGCCCATATAGCATATCTTGTTTATTATCCTCACTGCCAGCTGATATGTATCACAGTGAACACATGCATTATAACCTGATGTTACTCTGCCTGACATAGTGCCCAAAGCTGGATAATCATGGGTGCAATACTGACAAAGAAACACGTAATAGAAAATTTTGTTCTTTAGGTTGACACACATCCCGTGTAGGGACACCCTTCCATAATGTTTGCAAGTCTCTAATAAGAGGCTGCATGAACACATCAAAATCCTTCCCAGGAGATTTGGGACCTGGGATGAGTAAGGCCATCATACAGTTCGACTGATCGGTGCATGTCCAGGGAGCCTGGTTGTATGGTGTAACTAGTACTGGCCACATGCTATACGAGTTGCTCATATTGCCAAATGGGTTGAATCCATCTGTAGCAAGGCCAAGTCTCAGGTTCCTTGGATCTGCAGCAAAATCTGGATGATCCAGGTCGAATTGCTTCCATTCATCGCCATCAGCAGGATGCCTCAGTAAATCAGGGTCGGGCGTGAGAATCTCTTTGTGCCATCTTGTTTCCCGAGATGTTTGTTCAAGCAAACAACCTCTCGCAATCTTTGTACCAGTGGAAAGTATCTCAGAACCTTCCAAGGAATCTTTTTCTTACCACCAGCTCCATCATGTTTCCATCTTGATTCCTTACATACTGGACATTCATCGAGGTCATTATACTCCATCCAAAACAAAGGTACGCTTATTTTTGCAAAAATCAATCTTCTCATATCCAAGTCCCAGTACCTTGATGTACTGCTTCACCTCATAAAAGGATTTTGGCAGTCCAGCCCAGGGAGTGCATCGCTGTATGTCTTCGCAACTGCATTGAAGGCTTTATTGGTTATCCCCTGGTATGACTTGTCATGAAGTAATTTCACAATTAATTCGAATCTTGACACAACAGAACCAGGGGCCACTAAGCGCTTAGCATCTTCTATCAGGTCATGGAAAAGAGGCTTTTTGTGATAACCATAGGGCTATTGGCTTGCATATGGATACAGATCCCGTAACAAATTAGCAGTAGCCTCATCCTGGACGAGATCTTCAGGCTGATAACCATCAGAATAAAGAGGATCAATAATCTCAGGCTGATCATAGTGTTCACCATGGTTAATCCACCTGATATATGTCTGGTCCATCCCATAAACGAATAAATGATCTGAGACTACATGTTGAGGCTTGGACCCAATATTCAAACATACGCGGCATGGACAAATCACTTCCTTTGTTGTGTCGCCGTCAGTAAAATCACTAACTTGCTTCATGAAGTCTTCAATACCACTCAAATATGTTGGTGTGTTTAATGAGTGAAATAATATCCAAGTTCTGTCCATCTGTTGAGGGAATAGATGGTCAAAGAAGCGATAAGCTATTTCAACAAACAGGTCACCTACGAATGTAAACAAACATACCTGAGCAAACAGGTCGAATATAAAACTATAAATGCTACATTATTTGAGCCGATTTCAGCAAACGAACTGAGTGCAAAACTACGGCTACCTAGCGAACAGATTTTATTTTAGGCTGACCAGTGGGTTTCCCCACTTTGTATTTTTTTCTTTTTATTAATAAAAAGAGGGAAATATGTACAAAAATTGCTGGAGAGCAGCAACTAAAAGGATCATAGATCCCAAACAGCAAAATATATATAAAATGTTCTACCCATGATATGATTTCCTCTTTGCCTTATGAACAAGGAGAGCAATTTCATCCTTGAATCTCTTGTGCCATCTGTAAATGCTTGGGGGGGGGACAGATATATCGAAAGCAATACAATACCAACACATTCTTTCTTCTTTTTTGCCGTAATTCCGCCGATCTATTAGCAGTGCAAAGAAGTAATAAGATTACAAACAGGTCCATAGACCACCAAGGCTGTACCTGAGAATACGGAGGGCCTGAGCAAAACAAGAAATAGAGGACCTCAACATGATCATTGGCAACTAAAATGATTTTATATACACTACTCACTCCATTTCAATAAACAATGCACCCTTGTTTTTCGTTTTTTATCTTCGAAAAAATATTAATCTATATCTCTCTATTTAAAAATGATGTTTCAATTTTATGTAGATATACATGTATTTAGATGAGTTTAGTTTGCAGATACATGCAAGTTTTGATGAAGTTGAAACATATTTTTCAGGATGAAGTATATAAAAAAATTGATATAAAACTGGTATCATTAGAAAGTATTTTCCATCACGGTTCTAACAATGCTGCTTATGTATTATATGATCGTGATATTGTTGTCCTATTTATTTGGTCAAGGTTCACATTGAAATGTGGTAAAATAAATTAAAAGAAGTGCATCGTGTGAAAAAGCCATCTAAGAATTCAAAAGTGCTAATTGTTAGTCGAAACATGACATCTTTCAAAAATGAATCTTCAATTAGTACTTCATAAAAATCACTGATTCAAAATATTAATATTCATTGGAAGACTAACTGAATTAGCTGCACTCGCGATGAAAGAGAAAGAGAAGATACGGGTAAGAGCAAGTACAATAAGGTACAATCTTTTGTTTATTTGTTTGGGTTGCTCATCAAGCTTATCGCTCGATACAATAAGTTACAGTCAGCGGGAGTGGTGTTTTGGAACATGGGTGCATAGTGGGTGGTATCATGGAGTACTATAATAGGTATGCTATATCTATACTCCTATATAGTGTAGCAATTTTGATAGTTTGAATCCAAGCATCATAATGCAATCTCTACTGTTGATTGTGCACCATCGGACGGTCTAAAACATTGGGATTCGCAGCTACATTAGCACCCATCATTCTCTACGTCATTCTGGAAACATCTATATATTTGTTCTAGCCAATTCACGCTCCCTCCATACGCGACGCTGCTGGTCACGGCCCGACAACAAAACTCACTGATGCCTATGCTCTCCATAGATCAGTCAGAGTTGAATGCGATGCATGCGAATGGTAGTCACGCTCAAACTTCAGTCAGAACCGAAAGTGTGGCGAGTAGGTCGGTAGCACTGCACGGACATGCAGTTGCATAAGTGCTGGTACGTTCCCTATAGGTGGCACTGGGCATGGATGGGAGGATAAATTATTGAAGATCTGAATTTTGACAGCTAAAAAGAAATAAGTACAAAACCTAAGACGTGCAAAATTCAATAGTATATTCAAGAGCACATACATGGCAGAAAATTGCAATTCTGCATGAGAAATACAATTCAATGTTAGTAATACATAGTTTTCCCACATTTTACGCTATGCAAGCTATTTTGAGTTGAAATTGTAACGACTGATTTTTAACGTGCAAAGCACATGAAGCTAACTAGTTTATTATAGTGGAGTATTGAAAATGGCATAGAAGGGGATATTGCGAATTGAGAGTGGCATAAACACAATTTCAGTTTTTGTAATGGCATAAACACAACTTGTGAATTGAGGAGTGGCATAGAACCAATTAACCGTTGTTTCAATAACAGCCATCAAAAGCCGATCGAACGCACGAGGATGGATCCAAAATTTACCCATTTTTAGTTTCACAGGAAAATTTTAAACTTAAAATTCATACTGCCTAGAAGTATTTGAAACAAAAATCCAGTAAATCTTATATGTTGGGTTATGCATTCTGGGGGAGTTTCATCAGATTCAGCCATATTGTTTATCAATAAACCTCATTTTATGTTTTACAACCAACTTTAAACTTAAAATTCAAACTGTCCAGAAAAAAGAACAACATTCCAGTAAATCTTATACTATATTTCTTCTGCATTCTGGGAAAGATTGGTCGGATTCAAAAAATAGTTTGGGAATAAACATTGTTTTAGTCTGGACACGACTTATTGTAGAGTGATTTTTGGTTGGATATATTCATGTGCGTTCGATTGGCTTTGGATGGTTATAATTGAACCAAAGTCAACGCTGGACTTCTGACCTGAACGTCACTGGAGCTGCGTCAAAAGTCCAGCCATGACTTTGTCTCAATAACAGCCATCAAAAGCCGATCGAACGCACAGGAATGGATCCAACCAAAAATCACTCAACCGCTGGAATTTTGACCTGAAAGTCACTGAAGCTGTGTCCATACTTGCCCAACATGTTGCGTATGAATGTAAACCAACATATCTGAGCAAACAGGTCGAATATAAAACTATATAACTAAATGCCACGTTATTCATTATCGAAAAAAATGCCACGTTATTTGAGCCGATTTCAGCAAACCAACTGAGGTCTATTTTTTTAGGCTGGACAGTGGTTTCCTCGCTGTGTATTTTTCATTGTAATAAAAAAGAGGGAAAAGGTTACTGGAGAGCAGCAACTAAAAGGATCATAGATCCCAAACAGCAAAATCTAGCTAAAAAAGTTCTACCCATGATGATAAGCCATGATATGATTTCCTCTTTGCCTTACAAACAAGGAGAGCCATTTCATCCTTGAATCTCTTGCGTCTTCTGTAAATGCTTGGGGGCGAACAGATCAATCGAAAGCAATATAATACCAACAAATTTTTTCTTCTTTTGGGCCGTAAATCCACCGATGTATTAGCAGTGCAAAGAACCAGAAGTAATAAGATTACAAACAGGTCCATAGAGGACTGGCACCAAGCAACGACTACAGACATTGGGCAATGGTGAGCAAGATACAGGTGCGATTTAATGAATTCGAGCAAATAGGTAAAGCGGAAAACAATGTCTGCCTATGTTTATGTTATCTTTTTTTGAGATCCCGGTGGGGTTAAGAAAAAGGCTAGACTATTATAGATCGCGTTTCTTTTGGCAGAGTGATGGTCATAAGCGTAAGTATAGGTTATCGAGGTGGGATATCTTGTGTCGCCCTAAAGACCAGGGAGGGTTGGGAATTGAAGTATTGGAACTAAAGAATAAGAGTCTAATTAGTAAGTGGTTGTTTGAACTTTTGAATGGAGATGGGGTGTGGCAGGAATTGCTTCGTAACAAATATATTCAATCTAAAACATTATCTCAAGTAAAAGCAAAGCCACTTGATTCTCCTTTTTGGAAAGGTTTGATGAAAGTGAAAGATGATTTTCTTAAGCGTGGATCTTTCAAAATTGGCGATGGAAAGAATACTAGTTTCTGGGAAGATAAGTGGTTGGGGAACGCACCTTTGTCACAGCAATACCCATCTCTTTTTAACATTGCTGAAAGAAAACATGTCTCAGTTGCGCATGTTTTAGAGAATAACCCTCTTCAGATTTCATTTAGAAGGATTCTAACACCCAACAAGTGGGTTCTCTGGTTAGAATTAGTGGAACGTCTTATGCATGTTCGGTTGTCTAATGAAAATGATTCCTTTGTTTGGGCTCTAAATAGTTCAGACAATTTTACTGTAAAGTCATACTATCTTGATTTGTTACAAGATAAAAGGATCTTCTTAAGGAAATATATTTGGAAAATGAAGGTACCGCTGAAGATTAAGATCTTTATGTGGTTTCTCTATCGGAGAGTTATTTTAACCAAAGATAACCTTGCAAAAAGAAATTGGCAAGGATGCAAGAAATGTGTTTTCTGTGATAAGGATGAATCTATTCAACATTTGTTTATTGACTGCCCTCTAGCTAAGGTTGTTTGGCGCATAGTATATATGACTTTCGGTTTATCCCCACCTGTGAATATCACTCATCTTTTTGGTACTTGGCTTAGTGGTATTGCAAAGAAAGATGTACTGCATATTCGTGTGGGTGTATGCGCTTTGATTTGGGCTATATGGAATGTGCGTAATGAAGTGGTTTTTAACAAGCCGAAACCTCAACCTTTCTTGCAGGTAATTCCTTTGGCTATTCATTGGATCCGTACGTGGTCTTATCTCCAACCAGAGGATCATCGGGCTTCCATGGAGTCTGGGTGCAACCGACTGGAGATGGTCGCACGGGATTTTTACAACCAGTGTGGCTGGCGACATCAGCTTAGATTAAATCTTTGATGTTTTCTTGGAGACAACTTCTTTGTTTATTTAGATGGTTGATTTTAGTCTCGACTTTAGTCGATGAGTGAGATGTAATAAACTGTAAACGCTGGAGTCTCTTTTAATAAGGTAATAAAGTAGCCATATGCATCATTTTGATGCAGAGGCTGGGGTATTATCCCCATTTCGAGAAAAAAGAAAAAAAACACATCGAGAGGAAAACAATATCAACCGATCGATTCGAACGAACTAACGAACTTATAAGGGCTGGGCGACGGCGACTGACTTCGATTGAGCTATAATGAATCGTACTTGCCCAGGCCTGAAGATAGCATGCATACCGTGAGGATCTACCAGCTGACCGCGCCTGCCGATGCGGCTGGAGAAGAACGGCGCCACCAGCAGTCGCCGGCTGACGCGGCTGATAGACAGCGTGGGGAAGTTTTGGTGCGCGGCCTGCTTCACCGAGGGTGTGTCTAGAGAAGAACAGGGCGCCGAAGGAGGTGTCTAGAGAAGAACAAGGTGGGCTGGGTGCTGGGTTAAAGGCGAGCGTTCGAAATATTGGGCGCGCGTTCGAAAGTTTAGGTGCGCAAGGGAGGTGTCTGCTGGTGAAAATTTCCCCGTCCTCTACTTCTTCTTTTTTTTTCTTTTGAGAACACAGTACAACGCAGACGCTCACAAACACGCACGTACAAACACCCCTATGAACGCACGCACACCCTACCCCTATGAGCACCTCCGAGGGACTGAGCCGGCATATCTTGAGGTTGACGAAGTCACCACTGGCGCCTCCTCTTCTTTTTTGGGCTAATCTATTTATCTATAATATCTATCTATACCTCTATCGATCTACATGTTTTTTAATTTTTTTTCTATTCTATACATGAGTTTTTGAATTTGAATTTTTTCACTCTGTCAGCCTTCCCGGCCAATGCTCATTTGTAGCTTAAAGGTGCTATCTACCGCTCATCATACAAGGACTCTTCAGATCTAACGGCTGTGAATGCACGGATTCGTCACCCATGCTTCCCCTTGGACTGGCGATGCTGAAAGAAAGCCTGAAACACTGGAACCCTCTAGATACTTCGGAGTACCTCACTGCTCCACATTATTAAACATGCCTTTTCCGACATGGGAAGTCAAAAGTTGGGGGCTCCATCCAGTACATATGAATGCTCGCTAGCTGCATGGTCTAGAAGCAGACTAGAGTAAATCATCAATTCATCAAATCAATTGGTGTATATTTTTTTTAGGAGCTAAGACGCCGGCATGAACCATTTTCAAGCGTTTAAATTCCTCCTACCTGAAAAATGATTCTTTAGATTGACATCAACAAGAGAACTCTTTTAGAAAGAGTGAGAGAAAGGGAGATATGATTGCATACACTATTCTTAGAAGGGAAATCATGTACTTGTTCATGGAGAGATACAAGTATATCGACTATCTACACTACAATTTTGAAATAAAAGAAACAAAATTGCAAATGTCTATTCTAACTAGATATGTTGATATTTCTAAATAGTACCAAAGCAATACTTATTCTAAGCTGGGCACTCAACTTCTGAAATGCGCGAGTATTCGTAGGTCGATTTTTTTTCGTTTTTATTATTATTACTAGGCAGCACATGTGTTTGCCCGTCCAGTGAAACTCTTTCATTTCATTTTTCTTTTCCGCAAGGCCGGGAGTCGGAGGAAGAGGGATCACACGGGAGGAGATGAAGGGAGAGCAGTCACGGGGCCCCACTTATTTATGGTATCTACATTTTTTCGGGTAATGCTGACTGTTGTGCAGGGTTGTCAGTGCGCAGGGGGTGCCCCAATTATCCAATTGTTGGATAATTGGAGAGATGGAGAGAGAGAGAGAGTCTTGATGCCTCTCTCTTGACAAAGAAGATGGCTGGGAGTTTGCCTACCTAGCGTACGTGACTTGTGCTCAGTGAAGTGTGGGACCTCACGCATGGGAACCACACGTAAGTGACAGACTTGTTGCTCTAATAACTCAGGTGATTATTATATTGTATTAGTACATAGTTTCCTATGGATCCTTCTTAGTCACTCCAAAATGAAGCTTTTGGGAGGTTTTTGAAATTTCCATGTTTGAAACCAAAACGACTTCTCTTCATGCATGCTTGACTTCATAAGACAGAGTTTAGCTAGGGGTATGGGGTAGATACATGATTTTCCTGGTTTGAATATGTCTAGACCTTGTTTATCAACTTAATTGAATGCTTACTATATGACATAAGAAGACTATGTGCCTTGTTTTTTCATTTTTTTAATTTTTTTCTAAAATTTGTATACCCATTTGAATCTTGGTCAAATTCTAGGTTTCACCAAGATTTGAATAAGTTTAAAACATGAATATGAAAATGTAAGCATGTATGCTTCTTAGTCACTCCAAAATGAAGCTCTTGGGAGGGTTTTTGAAATTTCCATGTTCGAAACCAAAAACCACATATCTTCATGCTTGACTTCGTGAAACAGAGTTTATGGTTAGGGAGAAGATACATGATTTTTCTTGTTTGAATATGTCTAGACCTTGTTTATCATCTTAATTGAATGCTTACTATATGACATAAGAAGACCTTGGTTTTTCATTTATTTATTTTTTGAATTTTTATGCCCATTTGAATCTTGGTCAAATCCTAGGTTTAACCAAGATTTAAACAAGTTTAAGACATGAAAATGAAAAGGGAAGCCTGCATCCTTCTTAGTCACTCTAAAATGAATTTTTTAAGAGGTTTTTGAAATTTCCATGTTTAATTTGAAACCCAAAACCACTTCTCTTCATGATTGACTTCATAAGACAGAGTTTAGGGTTAGGGGTAGATACGTACATACATGATTTTTTCTGGTTTGAATATGTCTAGACATTTTGTTTATCAACTTTAATGCTTTACTATATGATCGACATAAGAATGCTATGTGCTTTGGTTTTTCATTCTTTTGATTTTTTATGAATTTTTATGCCCATTTGAATCTTGGTCAAATCCTAGGTTTGACAATGATTTAAACAAGTTTAAAACATGAATATGAAAATTAAGCATCTATCCTTCTTAAGTCACTCCAAAATGTAAGTCTTGGGAGGGTTTTTGAAATTTCCATGTTTGAAACCAAAAACCACTTCTCTTCATGCATGCTTGACTTCATAAGACAGAGTTTATGGTTAGGGGTAGATATATACATGATTTTCTAGTCTGAATATGTCTAGACCTTGTTTATCAACTTGAATGATTACTATATATATGACATAAGAATGCTATGTCCTTTGTTTTTTCATTCTTTTGATTTTTTACTGAAATTTTATGCCCATTTGAATCTTTTGGTCAAGTCCTAGGTTTGACCAAGATTTAAACAAGTTTAAAACATGAAAATGAAAAGGGAAGCCTGCATCCTTCTAAGTCACTCTAAAATGAATTTTTTAAGAGGTTTTTGAAATTTCCATGTTTAATTTGAAACCCAAAACCACTTCTCTTCATGATTGACTTCATAAGACAGAGTTTAGGGTTAGGGGTAGATACGTACATACATGATTTTTTCTGGTTTGAATATGTCTAGACATTTTGTTTATCAACTTTAATGCTTTATTATATGATCGACATAAGAATGCTATGTGCTTTGGTTTTTCATTCTTTTGATTTTTTATGAATTTTTATGCCCATTTGAATCTTGGTCAAATCCTAGGTTTGACAATGATTTAAACAAGTTTAAAACATGAATATGAAAATTAAGCATCTATCCTTCTTAAGTCACTCCAAAATGTAACTCTTGGGAGGGTTTTTGAAATTTCCATGTTTGAAACCAAAAACCACTTCTCTTCATGCATGCTTGACTTCATAAGACAGAGTTTAGGGTTAGGGGTAGATATATACATGATTTTCTAGTCTGAATATGTCTAGACCTTGTTTATCAACTTGAATGCTTACTATATATATGACATAAGAATGCTATTTCCTTTTTTTTCATTCTTTTGATTTTTTCCTGAAATTTTATGCCCATTTGAATCTTTTGTTCAAATCCTAGGTTTGACCAAGATTTAAACAAGTTTAAAACATGAAAATGAAAAGGGAAGCCTGCATCCTTCTTAGTCACTCTAAAATTAACTTAATTGAGAATGCTTACTATATGATATAAGAAGACTATGTGTGCCTTGGTTTTTCATTTTTTGATTTTTTTTAAATTCTTATGCCCATTTGAATCTTGGCCAAATCCTAGGTTTGACCATGGTTTAAACAAATTTAAATCACGAATATGAAAATTAAGCATCTATCCTTCTTATTAGTCACTCCAAAATGTAAATCTTGGGAGGGTTCTTGAAATTTGCATGTTTGAAACCAAAAACCACTTCTCTTCATGCATGCTTGACTTCATAAGACAGAGTTTAGGGTTAGGGGTAGATATGCACATGATTTTCTAGTTTGAATATGTCTAGACCTTGTTTATCAACTTGAATGCTTACTATATATATGACATAAGAATGCTATGTCCTTTGTTTTTTCATTCTTTTGATTTTTTCCTGAAATTTTATGCACATTTGAATCTTTTGGTCAAATCCTAGGTTTGACCAAGATTTAAACAAGTTTAAAACATGAAAATGAAAAGGGATGCCTGCATCCTTCTTAGTCACTCTAAAATGAATTTTTTAAGAGGTTTTTGAAATTTCCATGTTTAATTTGAAACCCAAAACCACTTCTCTTCATGATTGACTTCATAAGACAGAGTTTAGGGTTAGGCTTAGATACGTACATACATGATTTTTTCTGGTTTGAATATGTCTAGACATTTTGTTTATCAACTTTAATGCTTTACTATATGATCGACATAAGAATGCTATGTGCTTTGGTTTTTCATTCTTTTGATTTTTTATGAATTTTTATGCCCATTTGAATCATGGTCAAATCCTAGGTTTGACAATGATTTAAACAAGTTTAAAACATGAATATGAAAATTAAGCATCTATCCTTCTTAAGTCACTCCAAAATGTAACTCTTGGGAGGGTTTTTGAAATTTCCATGTTTGAAACCAAAAACCACTTCTCTTCATGCATGCTTGACTTCATAAGACAGAGTTTAGGGTTAGGGGTAGATATATACATGATTTTCTATTCTGAATATGTCTAGACCTTGTTTATCAACTTGAATGCTTACTATATATATGACATAAGAATGCTATTTCCTTTGTTTTTTCATTCTTTTGATTTTTTCCTGAAATTTTATGCCCATTTGAATCTTTTGTTCAAATCCTAGGTTTGACCAAGATTTAAACAAGTTTAAAACATGAAAATGAAAAGGGAAGCCTGCATCCTTCTTAGTCACTCTAAAATTAACTTAATTGAGAATGCTTACTATCTGACATAAGAAGACTATGTGTGCCTTGGTTTTTCATTTTTTGAATTTTTTTAAATTTTTATGCCCATTTGAATCTTGGCCAAATCCTAGGTTTGACCATGGTTTAAACAAATTTAAATCACGAATATGAAAATTAAGCATCTATCCTTCTTATTAGTCACTCCAAAATGTAAATCTTGGGAGGGTTCTTGAAATTTGCATGTTTGAAACCAAAAACCACTTCTCTTCATGCATGCTTGACTTCATAAGACAGAGTTTAGGGTTAGGGGTAGATATATACATGATTTTCTAGTTTGAATATGTCTAGACCTTGTTTATCAACTTGAATGCTTACTATATATATGACATAAGAATGCTATTTTCTTTTTTTTCATTCTTTTGATTTTTTCCTGAAATTTTATGCCCATTTGAATCTTTTGTTCAAATCCTAGGTTTGACCAAGATTTAAACAAGTTTAAAACATGAAAATGAAAAGGGAAGCCTGCATCCTTCTTAGTCACTCTAAAATTAACTTAATTGAGAATGCTTACTATATGATATAAGAAGACTATGTGTGCCTTGGTTTTTTATTTTTTAATTTTTTTTTAAATTCTTATGCCCATTTGAATCTTGGCCAAATCCTAGGTTTGACCATGGTTTAAACAAATTTAAATCACGAATATGAAAATTAAGCATCTATCCTTCTTATTAGTCACTCCAAAATGTAAATCTTGGGAGGGTTCTTGAAATTTGCATGTTTGAAACCAAAAACCACTTCTCTTCATGCATGCTTGACTTCATAAGACAGAGTTTAGGGTTAGGGGTAGATATACACATGATTTTCTAGTTTGAATATGTCTAGACCTTGTTTATCAACTTGAATGCTTACTATATATATGACATAAGAATGCTATGTCCTTTGTTTTTTCATTCTTTTGATATTTTCCTGAAATTTTATGCACATTTGAATCTTTTGGTCAAATCCTAGGTTTGACCAAGATTTAAACAAGTTTAAAACATGAAAATGAAAAGGGAAGCCTGCATCCTTCTTAGTCACTCTAAAATGAATTTTTTAAGAGGTTTTTGAAATTTCCATGTTTAATTTGAAACCCAAAACCACTTCTCTTCATGATTGACTTCATAAGACAGAGTTTAGGGTTAGGGGTAGATACGTACATGCATGATTTTTTCTGGTTTGAATATGTCTAGACATTTTGTTTATCAACTTTAATGCTTTACTATATGATCGACATAAGAATGCTATGTGCTTTGGTTTTTCATTCTTTTGATTTTTTATGAATTTTTATGCCCATTTGTATCTTGGTCAAATCCTAGGTTTGACAATGATTTAAACAATTTTAAAACATGAATATGAAAATTAAGCATCTATCCTTCTTAAGTCACTCCAAAATGTAACTCTTGGGAGGGTTTTTGAAATTTCCATATTTGAAACCAAAAAACCACTTCTCTTCATGCATGCTTGACTTCATAAGACAGAGTTTAGGGTTAGGGGTAGATATATACATGATTTTCTATTCTGAATATGTCTAGACCTTGTTTATCAACTTGAATGCTTACTATATATATGACATAAGAATGCTATTTCCTTTGTTTTTTCATTCTTTTGATTTTTTCCTGAAATTTTATGCCCATTTGAATATTTTGTTCAAATCCTAGGTTTGACCAAGATTTAAACAAGTTTAAAACATGAAAATGAAAAGGGAAGCCTGCATCCTTCTTAGTAACTCTAAAATTAACTTAATTGAGAATGCTTACTATATGACATAAGAAGACTATGTGTGCCTTGGTTTTTCATTTTTTGATTTTTTTTAAATTCTTATGCCCATTTGAATCTTGGCCAAATCCTAGGTTTGACCATGGTTTAAACAAATTTAAATCACGAATATGAAAATTAAGCATCTATCCTTCTTATTAGTCACTCCAAAATGTAAATCTTGGGATGGTTCTTGAAATTTGCATGTTTGAAACCAAAAACCACTTCTCTTCATGCATGCTTGACTTCATAAGGCAGAGTTTAGGGTTAGGGGTAGATATATACATGATTTTCTAGTTTGAATATGTCTAGACCTTGTTTATCAACTTGAATGCTTACTATATATATGACATAAGAATGCTATGTCCTTATTTTTTTCATTCTTTTGATTTTTTCCTGAAATTTTATGCACATTTGAATCTTTTGGTCAAATTCTAGGTTTGACCAAGATTTAAACAAGTTTAAAACATGAAAATGAAAAGGGAATCCTGCATCCTTCTTAGTCACTCTAAAATGAATTTTTTAAGAGGTTTTTGAAATTTCCATGTTTAATTTGAAACCCAAAACCACTTCTCTTCATGATTGACTTCATAAGACAGAGTTTAGGGTTAGGGGTAGAAACGTACATACATGATTTTTTCTGGTTTGAATATGTCTAGACCTTTTGTTTATCAACTTTAATGCTTTACTATATGATCGACATAAGAATGCTATGTGCTTTGGTTTTTCATTCTTTTGATTTTTTATGAATTTTTATGCCCATTTGAATCTTGGTCAAATCCTAGGTTTGACAATGATTTAAACAAGTTTAAAACATGAATATGAAAATTAAGCATCTATCCTTCTTAAGTCACTCCAAAATGTAAGTCTTGGGAGGGTTTTTGAAATTTCCATGTTTGAAACCAAAAACCACTTCTCTTCATGCATGCTTGACTTCATAAGACAGAGTTTAGGGTTGGGGGTAGATATATACATGATTTTCTAGTTTGAATATGTCTAGACCTTGTTTATCAACTTGAATGCTTACTATATATATGGCATAAGAATGCTATGTCCTTTGTTTTTTCATTCTTTTGATTTTTTCCTGAAATTTTATGCCCATTTGAATCTTTTGGTCAAATCCTAGGTTTGACCAAGATTTAAACAAGTTTAAAACATGAAAATGAAAAGGGAAGCCTGCATCCTTCTTAGTCACTCTAAAATCAACTTAATTGAGAATGCTTACTATATGACATAAGAAGATTATATGTGCCTTGGTTTTTCATTTTTTGATTTTTTTTAATTCTTATGCCCATTTGAATCTTGGCCAAATCCTAGGTTTGAACATGGTTTAAACAAATTTAAATCATGAATATAAAAATTAAGCATCTATCCTTCTTAGTCACTCCAAAATGTAAATCTTGGGAGGGTTCTTGAAATTTGCATGTTTGAAACCAAAAACCACTTCTCTTCATGCATGCTTGACTTCATAAGACAGAGTTTAGGGTTAGGGGTAGATATACACATGATTTTCTAGTTTGAATATGTCTAGACCTTGTTTATCAACTTGAATGCTTACTATATATATGACATAAGAATGCTATGTCCTTTGTTTTTTCATTCTTTTGATTTTTTTCCTGAAATTTTATGCCCATTTGAATCTTTTGGTCAAATCCTAGGTTTGACCAAGATTTAAACAAGTTTAAAACATGAAAATGAAAAGGGAAGCCTGCATCCTTCTTAGTCACTCTAAAATCAACTTAATTGAGAATGCTTACTATATGACATAAGAAGACTATATGTGCCTTGGTTTTTCATTTTTTGATTTTTTTTAATTCTTATGCCCATTTGAATCTTGGCCAAATCCTAGGTTTGACCATGGTTTAAACAAATTTAAATCACGAATATAAAAATTAAGCATCTATCCTTCTTAGTCACTCCAAAATGTAAATCTTGGGAGGGTTCTTGAAATTTGCATGTTTGAAACCAAAAACCACTTCTCTTCATGCATGCTTGACTTCATAAGACAGAGTTTAGGGTTAGGGGTAGATATACACATGATTTTCTAGTTTGAATATGTCTAGACCGTGTTTATCAACTTGAATGCTTACTATATATATGACATAAAAATGCTATGTCCTTTGTTTTTCATTCTTTTGATTTTTTTCCTGAAATTTTATGCCCATTTGAATCTTTTGGTCAAATCCTAGGTTTGACCAAGATTTAAACAAGTTTAAAACATGAAAATGAAAAGGGAAGCCTACATCCTTCTTAGTCACTCTAAAATCAACTTAATTGAGAATGCTTACTATATGACATAAGAAGACTATATGTGCCTTGGTTTTTCATTTTTTGATTTTTTTAATTCTTATGCCCATTTGAATCTTGGCCAAATCCTAGGTTTGACCATGGTTTAAACAAATTTAAATCACGAATATAAAAATTAAGCATCTATCCTTCTTAGTCACTCCAAAATGTAAATCTTGGGAGGGTTCTTGAAATTTGCATGTTTGAAACCAAAAACCACTTCTCTTCATGCATGCTTGACTTCATAAGATAGAGTTTAGGGTTAGGGGTAGATATACACATGATTTTCTAGTTTGAATATGTCTAGACCTTGTTTATCAACTTGAATGCTTACTATATATATGACATAAGAATGCTATGTCCTTTGTTTTTTCATTCTTTTGATTTTTTCCTGAAATTTTATGCCCATTTGAATCTTTTGGTCAAATCCTAGGTTTGACCAAGATTTAAACAAGTTTAAAACATGAAAATGAAAAGGGAAGCCTGCATCCTTCTTAGTCACTCTAAAATCAACTTAATTGAGAATGCTTACTATATGACATAAGAAGACTATGTGTGCCTTGGTTTTTCATTTTTTGATTTTTTTTAAATTCTTATGCCCATTTGAATCTTGGCCAAATCCTAGGTTTGACCATGGTTTAAACAAATTTAAATCACGAATATAAAAATTAAGCATCTATCCTTCTTATTAGTCACTCCAAAATGTAAATCTTGGGAGGGTTCTTGAAATTTGCATGTTTGAAACCAAAAACCACTTCTCTTCATGCATGCTTGACTTCATAAGACAGAGTTTAGGGTTAGGGGTAGATATATACATGATTTTCTAGTTTGAATATGTCTAGACCTTGTTTATCAACTTGATGCTTACTATATATATGACATAAGAATGTATGTCCTTTGTTTTTTCATTCTTTTGATTTTTTCCTGAAATTTTATGCCCATTTGAATCTTTTGGTCAAATCCTAGGTTTGACCAAGATTTAAACAAGTTTAAAACATGAAAATGAAAAGGGAAGCCTGCATCCTTCTTAGTCACTCTAAAATCAACTTAATTGAGAATGCTTACTATATGACATAAGAAGATTATATGTGCCTTGGTTTTTCATTTTTTGATTTTTTTTAATTCTTATGCCCATTTGAATCTTGGCCAAATCCTAGGTTTGAACATGGTTTAAACAAATTTAAATCACGAATATAAAAATTAAGCATCTATCCTTCTTAGTCACTCCAAAATGTAAATCTTGGGAGGGTTCTTGAAATTTGCATGTTTGAAACCAAAAACCACTTCTCTTCATGCATGCTTGACTTCATAAGACAGAGTTTAGGGTTAGGGGTAGATATACACATGATTTTCTAGTTTGAATATGTCTAGACCTTGTTTATCAACTTGAATGCTTACTATATATATGACATAAGAATGCTATGTCCTTTGTTTTTTCATTCTTTTGATTTTTTCCTGAAATTTTATGCCCATTTGAATCTTTTGGTTAAATCCTAGGTTTGACCAAGATTTAAACAAGTTTAAAACATGAAAATGAAAAGGGAAGCCTGCATCCTTCTTAGTCACTCTAAAATCAACTTAATTGAGAATGCTTACTATATGACATAAGAAGACTATATGTGCCTTGGTTTTTCATTTTTTGATTTTTTAATTCTTATGCCCATTTGAATCTTGGCCAAATCCTAGGTTTGACCATGGTTTAAACAAATTTAAATCACGAATATAAAAATTAAGCATCTATCCTTCTTAGTCACTCCAAAATGTAAATCTTGGGAGGGTTCTTGAAATTTGCATGTTTGAAACCAAAAACCACTTCTCTTCATGCATGCTTGACTTCATAAGACAGAGTTTAGGGTTAGGGGTAGATATACACATGATTTTCTAGTTTGAATATGTCTAGACCTTGTTTATCAACTTGAATGCTTACTATATATATGACATAAAAATGCTATGTCCTTTGTTTTTCATTCTTTTGATTTTTTTCCTGAAATTTTATGCCCATTTGAATCTTTTGGTCAAATCCTAGGTTTGACCAAGATTTAAACAAGTTTAAAACATGAAAATGAAAAGGGAAGCCTACATCCTTCTTAGTCACTCTAAAATCAACTTAATTGAGAATGCTTACTATATGACATAAGAAGACTATATGTGCCTTGGTTTTTCATTTTTTGATTTTTTAATTCTTATGCCCATTTGAATCTTGGCCAAATCCTAGGTTTGACCATGGTTTAAACAAATTTAAATCACGAATATAAAAATTAAGCATCTATCCTTCTTAGTCACTCCAAAATGTAAATCTTGGGAGGGTTCTTGAAATTTGCATGTTTGAAACCAAAAACCACTTCTCTTCATGCATGCTTGACTTCATAAGACAGAGTTTAGGGTTAGGGGTAGATATACACATGATTTTCTAGTTTGAATATGTCTAGACCTTGTTTATCAACTTGAATGCTTACTATATATATGACATAAGAATGCTATGTCCTTTGTTTTTTCATTCTTTTGATTTTTTCCTGAAATTTTATGCCCATTTGAATCTTTTGGTCAAATCCTAGGTTTGACCAAGATTTAAACAAGTTTAAAACATGAAAATGAAAAGGGAAGCCTGCATCCTTCTTAGTCACTCTAAAATCAACTTAATTGAGAATGCTTACTATATGACATAAGAAGACTATGTGTGCCTTGGTTTTTCATTTTTTGATTTTTTTAAATTCTTATGCCCATTTGAATCTTGGCCAAATCCTAGGTTTGACCATGGTTTAAACAAATTTAAATCACGAATATAAAAATTAAGCATCTATCCTTCTTATTAGTCACTCCAAAATGTAAATCTTGGGAGGGTTCTTGAAATTTGCATGTTTGAAACCAAAAACCACTTCTCTTCATGCATGCTTGACTTCATAAGACAGAGTTTAGGGTTAGGGGTAGATATATACATGATTTTCTAGTTTGAATATGTCTAGACCTTGTTTATCAACTTGATGCTTACTATATATATGACATAAGAATGTATGTCCTTTGTTTTTTCATTCTTTTGATTTTTTCCTGAAATTTTATGCCCATTTGAATCTTGTCAAATCCTAGGTTTGACCAAGATAATTTAAACAAGTTTAAAACATGAAAATGAAAAGGGAAGCTTGTATCCTTCTTAGTCACTCTAAAATGAAGTTTTGGGAGGTTTTTGAAATTTCCATGTTTGAAACCCTAAACCACTTCTCTTCATGCTTGACTTCATAAACATGAAAATGAAGACTTTTGCTAACGGAGGGAGTAAGCACTCTAGCTATGAAAAGTACCAAACGATGCATACCAAAATGATTTTTTAGAGGAATACTAGTTCGGATTATATAATTTTATATTAGCAGGCCAAATCGAACCCCGTAGTTGGATTTTCAGAAATTGATCCGTAGTACTGGGCAAAACCCTAGTTTAGCTTATTTAATAATAGATTCGTAGGTCGATTTTTTTACGTTATTATTATTATTACTAGGTAGCACATGTGTTTGCCCGTCCAGTGAAACTCTTTCATTTCATTTTTCTTTTCCGCAAGGTCGGGAGTCGGAGGAAGAGGGATCACACGGGAGGAGACGAAGGGAGAGCAGTCACGGGGCCCCACTTATTTATGGTGTCTAGATTTTTTCGGGTGATGCTGACTATTGTGCAGGGTTGTCAGTGCGCAAGGGGTGCGAGCGAGCGAGGCCGAGAATGAGAGAGAGATTTTTTTTAGAGGGACAACCGAACGATCCTGAAGGACCCAGATTTTCCAATACGCATCAGAGCATAGTTTACAGCAGGACACAAAATAAACAGGAAATTACGTCTAAATCCCTAAGATTTACATGGTAGACCCCAGGCTGAAGGCAAGAAATGCGAGTGGGTCCAGCCACCGTCCGGATTGATCCTCGTCGGAGCCGGGCACGAACAACTTGGCGCGACCAAATCGGCATGGCTACAGAGCCTGCACACCATGGCCTCCGAGCTGAGTTAGAAACGCCCTGCCAAAACCGGCAGACAACGGAGGTGGATAATTGGAGAGATGGAGAGAGAGAGAGTCTTGATGCCTCTCTCTTGACAAAGAAGATGGCTGGGAGTTTGCCTACCTAGCGTACGTGACTTGTGCTCACTGAAGTGTGGGACCTCACGCATGGGAACCACACGTAAGTGACAGACTTGTTGCTCTAATAACTCGGGTGATTATTATATTGTATTAGTACATAGTTTCCTATGGATCCTTCTTAGTCACTCCAAAATGAAGCTCTTGGGAGGGTTTTTGAAATTTCCATGTTTGAAACCAAAAACCAAATATCTTCATGCTTGACTTCGTGAAACAGAGTTTAGGGTTAGGGGGAAGATACATGATTTTTCTTGTTTGGATATGTCTAGACCTTGTTTATCAACTTAATTGAATGCTTACTATATGACATAAGAAGACCTTGGTTTTTCATTTATTTTTTTGAATTTTTATGCCCATTTGAATCTTTTGGTCAAATCCTAGGTTTAACCAAGATTTAAACAAGTTTAAGACATGAAAATGAAAAGGGAAGCCTGCATCCTTCTTAGTCACTCTAAAATGAATTTTTAAGAGGTTTTTGAAATTTCCATGTTTAATTTGAAACCCAAAACCACTTCTCTTCATGATTGACTTCATAAGACAAAGTTTAGGGTTAGGGGTAGATACGTACATACATGATTTTTCTGGTTTGAATATGTCTAGACATTTTGTTTATCAACTTTAATGCTTTACTATATGATCGACATAAGAATGCTATGTGCTTTGGTTTTTCATTCTTTTGATTTTTTATGAATTTTTATGCCCATTTGAATCTTGGTCAAATCCTAGGTTTGACAATGATTTAAACAAGTTTAAAACATGAATATGAAAATTAAGCATCTATCCTTCTTAAGTCACTCCAAAATGTAACTCTTGGGAGGGTTTTTGAAATTTCCATGTTTGAAACCAAAAACCACTTCTCTTCATGCATGCTTGACTTCATAAGACAGAGTTTAGGGTTAGGGGTAGATATATACATGATTTTCTAGTCTGAATATGTCTAGACCTTGTTTATCAACTTGAATGCTTACTATATATATGACATAAGAATGCTATGTCATTTGTTTTCATTCTTTTGATTTTTTCCTGAAATTTTATGCCCATTTGAATCTTTTGGTCAAATCCTAGGTTTGACCAAGATTTAAACAAGTTTAAAACATGAAAATGAAAAGGGAAGCCTGCATCCTTCTTAGTCACTCTAAAATTAACTTAATTGAGAATGCTTACTATATGACATAAGAAGACTATGTGTGCCTTGGTTTTTCATTTTTTGATTTTTTTTAAAATTCTTATGTCCATTTGAATCTTGGCCAAATCCTAGGTTTGACCATGGTTTAAACAAATTTAAATCACGAATATAAAAATTAAGCATCTATCCTTCTTATTAGTCACTCCAAAATGTAAATCTTGGGAGGGTTCTTCAAATTTGCATGTTTGAAACCAAAAACCACTTCTCTTCATGCATGCTTGACTTCATAAGACAGAGTTTAGGGTTAGGGGTAGATATACACATGATTTTCTAGTTTGAATATGTCTAGACCTTGTTTATCAACTTGAATGCTTACTATATATATGACATAAGAATGCTATGTCCTTTGTTTTTTCATTCTTTTTTGATTTTTTCCTGAAATTTTATGCCCATTTGAATCTTTTGGTCAAATCCTAGGTTTGACCAAGATTTAAACAAGTTTAAAACATGAAAATGAAAAGGGAAGCCTGCATCCTTCTTAGTCACTCTAAAATCAACTTAATTGAGAATGTTTACTATATGACATAAGAAGACTATATGTGCCTTGGTTTTTCATTTTTTGATTTTTTTAATTCTTATGCCCATTTGAATCTTGGCCAAATCCTAGGTTTGACCATGGTTTAAACAAATTTAAATCACGAATATAAAAATTAAGCATCTATCCTTCTTAGTCACTCCAAAATGTAAATCTTGGGAGGGTTCTTGAAATTTGCATGTTTGAAACCAAAAACCACTTCTCTTCATGCATGCTTGACTTCATAAGACAAAGTTTAGGGTTAGGGGTAGATATACACATGATTTTCTAGTTTGAATATGTCTAGACCTTGTTTATCAACTTGAATGCTTACTATATATATGACATAAGAATGCTATGTCCTTTGTTTTTTCATTCTTTTGATTTTTTCCTGAAATTTTATACCCATTTGAATCTTTTGGTCAAATCCTAGGTTTGACCAAGATTTAAACAAGTTTAAAACATGAAAATGAAAAGGGAAGCCTGCATCCTTCTTAGTCACTCTAAAATCAACTTAATTGAGAATGCTTACTATATGACATAAGAAGACTATGTGTGCCTTGGTTTTTCATTTTTTGATTTTTTTAAATTCTTATGCCCATTTGAATCTTGGCCAAATCCTAGGTTTGACCATGGTTTAAACAAATTTAAATCACGAATATAAAAAATTAAGCATCTATCCTTCTTATTAGTCACTCCAAAATGTAAATCTTGGGAGGGTTCTTGAAATTTGCATGTTTGAAACCAAAAACCACTTCTCTTCATGCATGCTTGACTTCATAAGACAGAGTTTAGGGTTAGGGGTAGATATATACATGATTTTCTAGTTTGAATATGTCTAGACCTTGTTTATCAACTTGATGCTTACTATATATATGACATAAGAATGTATGTCCTTTGTTTTTTCATTCTTTTGATTTTTTCCTGAAATTTTATGCCCATTTGAATCTTGTCAAATCCTAGGTTTGACCAAGATAATTTAAACAAGTTTAAAACATGAAAATGAAAAGGGAAGCTTGTATCCTTCTTAGTCACTCTAAAATGAAGTTTTGGGAGGTTTTTGAAATTTCCATGTTTGAAACCCTAAACCACTTCTCTTCATGCTTGACTTCATAAACATGAAAATGAAGACTTTTGCTAACGGAGGGAGTAAGCACTCTAGCTATGAAAAGTACCAAACGATGCATACCAAAATGATTTTTTAGAGGAATACTAGTTCGGATTATATAATTTTATATTAGCAGGCCAAATCGAACCCCGTAGTTGGATTTTCAGAAATTGATCCGTAGTACTGGGCAAAACCCTAGTTTAGCTTATTTAATAATAGATTCGTAGGTCGATTTTTTTACGTTATTATTATTATTACTAGGTAGCACATGTGTTTGCCCGTCCAGTGAAACTCTTTCATTTCATTTTTCTTTTCCGCAAGGTCGGGAGTCGGAGGAAGAGGGATCACACGGGAGGAGACGAAGGGAGAGCAGTCACGGGGCCCCACTTATTTATGGTGTCTAGATTTTTTCGGGTGATGCTGACTATTGTGCAGGGTTGTCAGTGCGCAAGGGGTGCGAGCGAGCGAGGCCGAGAATGAGAGAGAGATTTTTTTTAGAGGGACAACCGAACGATCATGAAGGACCCAGATTTTCCAATACGCATCAGAGCATAGTTTACAGCAGGACACAAAATAAACAGGAAATTACGTCTAAATCCCTAAGATTTACATGGTAGACCCCAGGCTGAAGGCAAGAAATGCGAGCGGGTCCAGCCACCGTCCGGATTGATCCTCGTCGGAGCCGGGCACGAACAACTTGGCGCGACCAAATAGGCATGGCTACAGAGCCTGCACACCATGGCCTCCGAGCTGAGTTAGAAACGCCCTGCCAAAACCGGCAGACAACGGAGGTGGATAATTGGAGAGATGGAGAGAGAGAGAGTCTTGATGCCTCTCTCTTGACAAAGAAGATGGCTGGGAGTTTGCCTACCTAGCGTACGTGACTTGTGCTCACTGAAGTGTGGGACCTCACGCATGGGAACCACACGTAAGTGACAGACTTGTTGCTCTAATAACTCGGGTGATTATTATATTGTATTAGTACATAGTTTCCTATGGATCCTTCTTAGTCACTCCAAAATGAAGCTCTTGGGAGGGTTTTTGAAATTTCCATGTTCGAAACCAAAAACCACATATCTTCATGCTTGACTTCGTGAAACAGAGTTTAGGGTTAGGGGGAAGATACATGATTTTTCTTGTTTGGATATGTCTAGACCTTGTTTATCAACTTAATTGAATGCTTACTATATGACATAAGAAGACCTTGGTTTTTCATTTATTTTTTTGAATTTTTATGCCCATTTGAATCTTTTGGTCAAATCCTAGGTTTAACCAAGATTTAAACAAGTTTAAGACATGAAAATGAAAAGGGAAGCCTGCATCCTTCTTAGTCACTCTAAAATGAATTTTTTAAGAGGTTTTTGAAATTTCCATGATTAATTTGAAACCCAAAACCACTTCTCTTCATGATTGACTTCATAAGACAGAGTTTAGGGTTAGGGGTAGATACGTACATACATGATTTTTCTGGTTTGAATATGTCTAGACATTTTGTTTATCAACTTTAATGCTTTACTATATGATCGACATAAGAATGCTATGTGCTTTGGTTTTTCATTCTTTTGATTTTTTATGAATTTTTATGCCCATTTGAATCTTGTTCAAATCCTAGGTTTGACAATGATTTAAACAAGTTTAAAACATGAATATGAAAATTAAGCATCTATCCTTCTTAAGTCACTCCAAAATGTAACTCTTGGGAGGGTTTTTTGAAATTTCCATGTTTGAAACCAAAAACCACTTCTCTTCATGCATGCTTGACTTCATAAGACAGAGTTTAGGGTTAGGGGTAGATATATACATGATTTTCTAGTCTGAATATGTCTAGACCTTGTTTATCAACTTGAATGCTTACTATATATATGACATAAGAATGCTATGTCCTTTGTTTTTTCATTCTTTTGATTTTTTCCTGAAATTTTATGCCCATTTGAATCTTTTGGTCAAATCCTAGGTTTGACCAAGATTTAAACAAGTTTAAAACATGAAAATGAAAAGGGAAGCCTGCATCCTTCTTAGTCACTCTAAAATTAACTTAATTGAGAATGCTTACTATATGACATAAGAAGACTATGTGTGCCTTGGTTTTTCATTTTTTGATTTTTTTTAAATTCTTATGCCCATTTGAATCTTGGCCAAATCCTAGGTTTGACCATGGTTTAAACAAATTTAAATCACGAATATGAAAATTAAGCATCTATCCTTCTTATTAGTCACTCCAAAATGTAAATCTTGGGAGGGTTCTTGAAATTTGCATGTTTGAAACCAAAAACCACTTCTCTTCATGCATGCTTGACTTCATAAGACAGAGTTTAGGGTTAGGGGTAGATATACACATGATTTTCTAGTTTGAATATGTCTAGACCTTGTTTATCAACTTGAATGCTTACTATATATATGACATAAGAATGCTATGTCCTTTGTTTTTTCATTCTTTTGATTTTTTCCTGAAATTTTATGCACATTTGAATCTTTTGGTCAAATCCTAGGTTTGACCAAGATTTAAACAAGTTTATAACATGAAAATGAAAAGCGAAGCCTGCATCCTTCTTAGTCACTCTAAAATGAAATTTTTAAGAGGTTTTTGAAATTTCCATGTTTAATTTGAAACCCAAAACCACTTCTCTTCATGATTGACTTCATAAGACAGAGTTTAGGGTTAGGGGTAGATACGTACACACATGATTTTTTCTGGTTTGAATATGTCTAGACATTTTGTTTATCAACTTTAATGCTTTACTATATGATCGACATAAGAATGCTATGTGCTTTGGTTTTTCATTCTTTTGATTTTTTATGAATTTTTATGCCCATTTGAATCTTGGTCAAATCCTAGGTTTGACAATGATTTAAACAAGTTTAAAACATGAATATGAAAATTAAGCATCTATCCTTCTTAAGTCACTCCAAAATGTAAGTCTTGGGAGGGTTTTTGAAATTTCCATGTTTGAAACCAAAAACCACTTCTCTTCATGCATGCTTGACTTCATAAGACAGAGTTTAGGGTTAGGGGTAGATATATACATGATTTTCTAGTTTGAATATGTCTAGACCTTGTTTATCAACTTGAATGCTTACTATATATATGACATAAGAATGATATGTCCTTTGTTTTTTCATTCTTTTGATTTTTTCCTGAAATTTTATGCCCATTTGAATCTTTTGGTCAAATCCTAGGTTTGACCAAGATTTAAACAAGTTTAAAACATGAAAATGAAAAGGGAAGCCTGCATCCTTCTTAGTCACTCTAAAATCAACTTAATTGAGAATGCTTACTATATGACATAAGAAGACTATATGTGCCTTGGTTTTTCATTTTTTGATTTTTTTAATTCTTATGCCCATTTGAATCTTGGCCAAATCCTAGGTTTGACCATGGTTTAAACAAATTTAAATCACGAATATGAAAATTAAGCATCTATCCTTCTTAGTCACTCCAAAATGTAAATCTTGGGAGGGTTCTTGAAATTTTCATGTTTGAAACCAAAAACCACTTCTCTTCATGCATGCTTGACTTCATAAGACAGAGTTTAGGGTTAGGGGTAGATATACACATGATTTTCTAGTTTGAATATGTCTAGACCTTGTTTATCAACTTGAATGCTTACTATATATATGACATAAGAATGCTATGTCCTTTGTTTTTTCATTCTTTTGATTTTTTCCTGAAATTTTATGCCCATTTGAATCTTTTGGTCAAATCCTAGGTTTGACCAAGATTTAAACAAGTTTAAAACATGAAAATGAAAAGGGAAGCCTGCATCCTTCTTAGTCACTCTAAAATCAACTTAATTGAGAATGCTTACTATATGACATAAGAAGACTATATGTGCCTTGGTTTTTCATTTTTTGATTTTTTTAATTCTTATGCCCATTTGAATCTTGGCCAAATCCTAGGTTTGACCATGGTTTAAACAAATTTAAATCACGAATATAAAAATTAAGCATCTATCCTTCTTAGTCACTCCAAAATGTAAATCTTGGGAGGGTTCTTGAAATTTGCATGTTTGAAACCAAAAACCACTTCTCTTCATGCATGCTTGACTTCATAAGACGGAGTTTAGGGTTAGGGGTAGATATACACATGATTTTCTAGTTTGAATATGTCTAGACCTTGTTTATCAACTTGAATGCTTACTATATATATGACATAAGAATGCTATGTCCTTTGTTTTTTCATTCTTTTGATTTTTTCCTGAAATTTTATGCCCATTTGAATCTTTTGGTCAAATCCTAGGTTTGACCAAGATTTAAAAAAGTTTAAAACATGAAAATGAAAAGGGAAGCCTGCATCCTTCTTAGTCACTCTAAAATCAACTTAATTGAGAATGCTTACTATATGACATAAGAAGACTATGTGTGCCTTGGTTTTTCATTTTTTGATTTTTTTAAATTCTTATGCCCATTTGAATCTTGTCCAAATCCTAGGTTTAACCATGGTTTAAACAAATTTAAATCACGAATATAAAAATTAAGCATCTATCCTTCTTATTAGTCACTCCAAAATGTAAATCTTGGGAGGGTTCTTGAAATTTGCATGTTTGAAACCAAAAACCACTTCTCTTCATGCATGCTTGACTTCATAAGACAGAGTTTAGGGTTAGGGGTAGATATATACATGATTTTCTAGTTTGAATATGTCTAGACCTTGTTTATCAACTTGAATGCTTACTATATATATGACATAAGAATGCTATGTCCTTTGTTTTTTTCATTCTTTTGATTTTTTCCTGAAATTTTATGCCCATTTGAATCTTGTCAAATCCTAGGTTTGACCAAGATAATTTAAACAAGTTTAAAACATGAAAATGAAAAGGGAAGCTTGTATCCTTCTTAGTCACTCTAAAATGAAGTTTTGGGAGGTTTTTGAAATTTCCATGTTTGAAACCCAAAACCACTTCTCTTCATGCTTGACTTCATAAACATGAAAATGAAGACTTTTGCTAACGGAGGGAGTAAGCACTCTAGCTATGAAAAGTACCAAACGATGCATACCAAAATGATTTTTTAGAGGAATACTAGTTCGGATTATATAATTTTATATTAGCAGGCCAAATCGAACCCCGTAGTTGGATTTTCAGAAATTGATCCATAGTACTGGGCAAAACCCTAGTTTAGCTTATTTAATAATAGATTTGTAGGTCGATTTTTTTACGTTATTATTATTATTACTAGGCAGCACATGTGTTTGCCCGTCCAGTGAAACTCTTTCATTTCATTTTTCTTTTCCGCAAGGTCGGGAGTCGGAGGAAGAGGGATCACACGGGAGGAGACGAAGGGAGAGCAGTCACGGGGCCCCACTTATTTATGGTGTCTAGATTTTTCGGGTGATGATGCTTGTTGTGCAGGGTTGTCAGTGCGCAGGGGGTGCGAGCGAGCGAGGCCGAGAATGAGAGAGAGATTTTTTTAGAGGGACAACCGAATGATCCTGAAGGACCCAGATTTTCCAATACGCATCAGAGCACAGTTTACAGCAGGACACAAAATAAACAGGAAATTACGTCTAAATCCCTAAGATTTACATGGTAGACCCCAGGCTGAAGGCAAGAAATGCGATCGGGTCCTTAACAGCCACCGTCCGGATTGATCCTCGTCGGAGCCGGGCACGAACAACTTGGCGCGACCAAATCGGCATGGCTACAGAGCCTGCACACCATGGCCTCCGAGCTGAGCTAGAAACGCCCTTCCAAAACCGGCAGCCAACGGAGGTGGATAATTGGAGAGATGGAGAGAGAGAGTCTTGATGCCTCTCTCTTGACAAAGAATATGGCTGGGAGTTTGCCTACCTAGCGTACGTGACTTGTGCTCACTGAAGTGTGGGACCTCACGCATGGGAACCACACGTAAGTGACAGACTTGTTGCTCTAATAACTCGGGTGATTATTATATTGTATTAGTACATAGTTTCCTATGGATCCTTCTTAGTCACTCCAAAATGAAGCTCTTGGGAGGGTTTTTGAAGTTTCCATGTTCGAAACAAAAAACCACATATCTTCATGCTTGACTTCGTGAAACAGAGTTTAGGGTTAGGGGGAAGATACATGATTTTTCTTGTTTGGATATGTCTAGACCTTGTTTATCAACTTAATTGAATGCTTACTATATGACATAAGAAGACCTTGGTTTTTCATTTATTTTTTTGAATTTTTATGCCCATTTGAATCTTTTGGTCAAATCCTAGGTTTAACCAAGATTTAAACAAGTTTAAGACATGAAAATGAAAAGGGAAGCCTGCATCCTTCTTAGTCACTCTAAAATGAATTTTTTAAGAGGTTTTTGAAATTTCCATGTTTAATTTGAAACCCAAAACCACTTCTCTTCATGATTGACTTCATAAGACAGAGTTTAGGGTTAGGGGTACATACGTACATACATGATTTTTTCTGGTTTGAATATGTCTAGACATTTTGTTTATCAACTTTAATGCTTTACTATATGATCGACATAAGAATGCTATGTGCTTTGGTTTTTCATTCTTTTGATTTTTTATGAATTTTTATGCCCATTTGAATCTTGGTAAAATCCTAGGTTTGACAATGATTTAAACAAGTTTAAAACATGAATATGAAAATTAAGCATCTATCCTTCTTAAGTCACTCCAAAATGTAACTCTTGGGAGGGTTTTTGAAATTTCCATGTTTGAAACCAAAAACCACTTCTCTTCATGCATGCTTGACTTCATAAGACAGAGTTTAGGGTTAGGGGTAGATATATACATGATTTTCTAGTCTGAATATGTCTAGACCTTGTTTATCAACTTGAATGCTTACTATATATATGACATAAGAATGCTATGTCATTTGTTTTCATTCTTTTGATTTTTTCCTGAAATTTTATGTCCATTTGAATCTTTTGGTCAAATCCTAGGTTTGACCAAGATTTAAACAAGTTTAAAACATGAAAATGAAAAGGGAAGCCTGCATCCTTCTTAGTCACTCTAAAATTAACTTAATTGAGAATGCTTACTATATGACATAAGAAGACTATGTGTGCCTTGGTTTTTCATTTTTTGATTTTTTTAAATTCTTATATCCATTTGAATCTTGGCCAAATCCTAGGTTTGACCATGGTTTAAACAAATTTAAATCACGAATATAAAAATTAAGCATCTATCCTTCTTATTAGTCACTCCAAAATGTAAATCTTGGGAGGGTTCTTGAAATTTGCATGTTTGAAACTAAAAACCACTTCTCTTCATGCATGCTTGACTTCATAAGATAGAGTTTAGGGTTAGGGGTAGATATATACATGATTTTCTAGTCTGAATATGTCTAGACCTTGTTTATCAACTTGAATGCTTACTATATATATGACATAAGAATGCTATGTCCTTTGTTTTTTCATTCTTTTGATTTTTTCCTGAAATTTTATGCCCATTTGAATCTTTTGGTCAAATCCTAGGTTTGACCAAGATTTAAACAAGTTTAAAACATGAAAATGAAAAGGGAAGCCTGCATCCTTCTTAGTCACTCTAAAATCAACTTAATTGAGAATGCTTACTATATGACATAAGAAGACTATATGTGCCTTGGTTTTTCATTTTTTGATTTTTTTTAATTCTTATGCCCATATGAATCTTGGCCAAATCCTAGGTTTGACCATGGTGTAAACAAATTTAAATCACGAATATAAAAATTAAGCATCTATCCTTCTTAGTCACTCCAAAATGTAAATCTTGGGAGGGTTCTTGAAATTTGCATGTTTGAAACCAAAAACCACTTCTCTTCATGCATGCTTGACTTCATAAGACAGAGTTTAGGGTTAGGGGTAGATATATACATGATTTTCTAGTCTGAATATGTCTAGACCTTGTTTATCAACTTGAATGCTTACAATATATATGACATAAGAATGCTATGTCCTTTGTTTTTTCATTCTTTTGATTTTTTCCTGAAATTTTATGCCCATTTGAATCTTTTGGTCAAACCCTAGGTTTGACCAAGATTTAAACAAGTTTAAAACATGAAAATGAAAAGGGAAGCCTGCATCCTTCTTAGTCACTCTAAAATGAATTTTTTAAGAGGTTTTTGAAATTTCCATGTTTAATTTGAAACCCAAAACCACTTCTCTTCATGATTGACTTCATAAGACAGAGTTTAGGGTTAGGGGTAGATACGTACATACATGATTTTTTCTGGTTTGAATATGTCTAGACATTTTGTTTATCAACTTTAATGCTTTACTATATGATCGACATAAGAATGCTATGTGCTTTGGTTTTTCATTCTTTTGATTTTTTATGAACTTTTATGCCCATTTGAATCTTGGTCAAATCCTAGGTTTGACAATGATTTAAACAAGTTTAAAACATGAATATGAAAATTAAGAATCTATCCTTCTTAAGTCACTCCAAAATGTAACTCTTGGGAGGGTTTTTGAAATTTCCATGTTTGAAACCAAAAACCACTTCTCTTCATGCATGCTTGACTTCATAAGACAGAGTTTAGGGTTAGGGGTAGATATATACATGATTTTCTAGTCTGAATATGTCTAGACCTTGTTTATCAACTTGAATGCTTACTATATATATGACATAAGAATGCTATGTCCTTTGTTTTTTCATTCTTTTGATTTTTTCCTGAAATTTTATGCCCATTTGAATCTCTTGGTCAAATCCTAGGTTTGACCAAGATTTAAACAAGTTTAAAACATGAAAATGAAAAGGGAAGCCTGCATCCTTCTTAGTCACACTAAAATTAACTTAACTGAGAATGCTTACTATATGACATAAGAAGACTATGTGTGCCTTGGTTTTTCATTTTTTGATTTTTTTTAAATTCTTATGCCCATTTGAATCTTGGCCAAATCCTAGGTTTGACCATGGTTTAAACAAATTTAAATCACGAATATGAAAATTAAGCATCTATCCTTCTTATTAGTCACTCCAAAATGTAAATCTTGGGAGGGTTCTTGAAATTTGCATGTTTGAAACCAAAAACCACTTCTCTTCATGCATGCTTGACTTCATAAGACAGAGTTTAGGGTTAGGGGTAGATATATACATGATTTTCTAGTTTGAATATGTCTAGACCTTGTTTATCAACTTGAATGCTTACTATATATATGACATAAGAATGCTATGTCCTTTGTTTTTTCATTCTTTTGATTTTTTCCTGAAATTTTATGCCCATTTGAATCTTTTGGTCAAATCCTAGGTTTGACCAAGATTTAAACAAGTTTAAAACATGAAAATGAAAAGGGAAGCCTGCATCCTTCTTAGTCACTCTAAAATTAACTTAATTGAGAATTCTTACTATATGACATAAGAAGACTATGTGTGCCTTGGTTTTTCATTTTTTGATTTTTTTAAAATTCTTATGCCCATTTGAATCTTGGCCAAATCCTAGGTTTGACCATGGTTCAAACAAATTTAAATCACGAATATGAAAATTAAGCATCTATCCTTTTTATTAGTCACTCCAAAATGTAAATCTTGGGAGGGTTCTTGAAATTTGCATGTTTGAAACCAAAAACCACTTCTTTTCATGCATGCTTGACTTCATAAGACAGAGTTTAGGGTTAGGGGTAGATATATACATGATTTTCTAGTTTGAATATGTCTAGACCTTGTTTATCAACTTGAATGCTTACTATATATATGACATAAGAATGCTATGTCCTTTGTTTTTTCATTCTTTTGATTTTTTCCTGAAATTTTATGCCCATTTGAATCTTTTGGTCAAATCCTAGGTTTGACCAAGATTTAAACAAGTTTAAAACATGAAAATGAAAAGGGAAGCCTGCATCCTTCTTAGTCACTCTAAAATCAACTTAATTGAGAATGCTTACTATATGACATAAGAAGACTATGTGTGCCTTGGTTTTTCATTTTTTGATTTTTTTTAAATTCTTATGCCCATTTGAATCTTGGCCAAATCCTAGGTTTGACCATGGTTCAAACAAATTTAAATCACGAATATGAAAATTAAGCATCTATCCTTTTTATTAGTCACTCCAAAATGTAAATCTTGGGAGGGTTCTTGAAATTTGCATGTTTGAAACCAAAAACCACTTCTTTTCATGCATGCTTGACTTCATAAGACAGAGTTTAGGGTTAGGGGTAGATATATACATGATTTTCTAGTTTGAATATGTCTAGACCTTGTTTATCAACTTGAATGCTTACTATATATATGACATAAGAATGCTATGTCCTTTGTTTTTTCATTCTTTTGATTTTTTCCTGAAATTTTATGCCCATTTGAATCTTTTGGTCAAATCCTAGGTTTGACCAAGATTTAAACAAGTTTAAAACATGAAAATGAAAAGGGAAGCCTGCATCCTTCTTAGTCACTCTAAAATCAACTTAATTGAGAATGCTTACTATATGACATAAGAAGACTATGTGTGCCTTGGTTTTTCATTTTTTGATTTTTTTTAAATTCTTATGCCCATTTGAATCTTGTCCAAATCCTAGGTTTGACCATGGTTTAAACAAATTTAAATCACGAATATAAAAATTAAGCATCTATCCTTCTTATTAGTCACTCCAAAATGTAAATCTTGGGAGGGTTCTTGAAATTTGCATGTTTGAAACCAAAAAACCACTTCTCTTCATGCATGCTTGACTTCATAAGACAGAGTTTAGGGTTAGGGGTAGATATATACATGATTTTCTAGTTTGAATATGTCTAGACCTTGTTTATCAACTTGAATGCTTACTATATATATGACATAAGAATGCTATGTCCTTTGTTTTTTCATTCTTTAGATTTTTTCCTGAAATTTTATGCCCATTTGAATCTTGTCAAATCCTAGGTTTGACCAAGATAATTTAAACAAGTTTAAAACATGAAAATGAAAAGGGAAGCTTGTATCCTTCTTAGTCACTCTAAAATGAAGTTTTGGGAGGTTTTTGAAATTTCCATGTTTGAAATCCAAAACCACTTCTCTTCATGCTTGACTTCATAAACATGAAAATGTAGACTTTTGCTAACGGAGGGAGTAAGCACTCTAGCTATGAAAAGTACCAAACGATGCATACCAAAATGATTTTTTAGAGGAATACTAGTTCGGATTATATAATTTTATATTAGCAGGCCAAATCGAACCCCGTAGTTGGATTTTCAGAAATTGATCCGTAGTACTGGGCAAAACCCTAGTTTAGCTTATTTAATAATAGATTCGTAGGTCGATTTTTTTACGTTATTATTATTATTACTAGGCAGCACATGTGTTTGCCCGTCCAGTGAAACTCTTTCATTTCATTTTTCTTTTCCGCAAGGTCGGGAGTCGGAGGAAGAGGGATCACACGGGAGGAGACGAAGGAGAGCGATCACGGGGCCCCACTTATTTATGGTGTCTAGATTTTTCCGGTGATGCCGATCACAGTGTTGTGGGTTGTCGGTCTGCTAGGTGCGAGCGAGCGAGGCCGAGAATGAGAGAGAGATTTTTTTAGAGGGACAACCGAACGATCCCGAAGGACCCAGATTTTCCAATACGCATCGAGAGCACGGTTCTGACGCAGACACAAAATAAATACGAAATTACGTCTAAATCCCTAAGATTTACATGGTAGACCCCAGTGCTGAAGGCAAGAAATGCGATCGGGTCCTTAACAGCCACCGTCCGAATGATCCTCGTCGAGCGGCACGAACAACTTGGCGCGACCAAATCGGCATGGCTACAGAGCACACACCATGGCCTCCGAGCTGAGCTAGAAACGCCCTGCCAAAACCGGCAGCCAACGGAGGTGGATAATTGGAGAGATGGAGAGAGAGAGAGAGTCTTGATGCCTCTCTCTTGACAAAGAAGATGGCTGGGAGTTTGCCTACCTAGTGTACGTGACTTGTGCTCACTGAAGTGTGGGACCTCACGCATGGGAACCACATGTAAGTGACAGACTTGTTGCTCTAATAACTCGGGTGATTATTATATTGTATTAGTACATAGTTTCCTATGGATCCTTCTTAGTCACTCCAAAATGAAGCTCTTGGGAGGGTTTTTGAAATTTCCATGTTCGAAACCAAAAACCACATATCTTCATGCTTGACTTCGTGAAACAGAGTTTAGGGTTAGGGGGAAGATACATGATTTTTCTTGTTTGGATATGTCTAGACCTTGTTTATCAACTTAATTGAATGCTTACTATATGACATAAGAAGACCTTGGTTTTTCATTTATTTATTTTGAATTTTTATGCCCATTTGAATATTTTGGTCAAATCCTAGGTTTAACCAAGATTTAAACAAGTTTAAGACATGAAAATGAAAAGGGAAGCCTGCATCCTTCTTAGTCACTCTAAAATGATTTTTTTAAGAGGTTTTTGAAATTTCCATGTTTAATTTGAAACCCAAAACCACTTCTCTTCATGATTGACTTCATAAGACAGAGTTTAGGGTTAGGGGTAGATACGTACATACATGATTTTTTCTGGTTTGAATATGTCTAGACATTTTGTTTATCAACTTTAATGCTTTACTATATGATCGCCATAAGAATGCTATGTTCTTTGGTTTTTCATTCTTTTGATTTTTTATGAATTTTTATGCCCATTTGAATCTTGGTCAAATCCTAGGTTTGACAATGATTTAAACAAGTTTAAAACATGAATATGAAAATTAAGCATCTATCCTTCTTAAGTCACTCCAAAATGTAACTCTTGGGAGGGTTTTTGAAATTTCCATGTTTGAAACCAAACACCACTTCTCTTCATGCATGCTTGACTTCATAAGACAGAGTTCAGGGTTAGGGGTAGATATATACATGATTTTCTAGTCTGAATATGTCTAGACCTTGTTTATCAACTTGAATGCTTACTATATATATGACATAAGAATGCTATGTCCTTAATTTGTTTTTTCATTCTTTTGATTTTTTCCTAAAATTTTATGCCCATTTGAATCTTTTGGTCAAATCCTACGTTTGACCAAGATTTAAACAAGTTTAAAACATGAAAATGAAAGGGAAGCATGCATCCCTCTTAGTCACTCTAAAATCAACTTAATTGAGAATGCTTACTATATGACATAAGAAGACTATGTGTGCCTTGGTTTTTCATTTTTTGATTTTTTTTAAATTCTTATGCCCATTTGAATCTTGGCCAAATCCTAGGTTTGACCATGGTTTAAACAAATTTAAATCACGAATATAAAAATTAAGCATCTATCCTTCTTATTAGTCACTCCAAAATGTAAATCTTGGGAGGGTTCTTGAAATTTGCATGTTTGAAACCCAAAACCACTTCTCTTCATGCATGCTTGACTTCATAAGACAGAGTTTAGGGTTAGGGGTAGATACATACATGATTTTCTAGTTTGAATATGTCTAGACCTTGTTTATCAACTTGAATGCTTACTATATATATGACATAAGAATGATATGTCCTTTGTTTTTTCATTCTTTTGATTTTTTCCTGAAATTTTATGGCCATTTGAATCTTTTGGTCAAATCCTAGGTTTGACCAAGATTTAAACAAGTTTAAAACATGAAAATGAAAAGGGAAGCCTGCATCCTTCTTAGTCACTCTAAAATCAACTTAATTGAGAATGCTTACTATATGACATAAGAAGACTATGCGTGCATTGCTTTTTCATTTTTTCATTTTTTTTAAATTCTTATGCCCATTTGAATCTTGGTCAAATCCTAGGTTTGACCATGGTTTTAACAAATTTAAATCATGAATATAAAAATTAAGCATCTATCCTTCTTAATTAGTTACTCCAAAATGTAACTCTTGCATGGGAGGGTTTTTGAAATTTGCATGTTTGAAACCAAAAACCACTTCTCTTCATGCATGCTTGACTTCATAAGACAGAGTTTAGGGTTAGGGGTAGCTAGATACATGATTTTTTGGGTTTGATAATGTATAGACCTTGTTTATCAACTTCATTGAATGCTTACTATATGACATAAGAATAATATGTGCACTGGTTTTTCATTTTATCGATTACTTTTTGAATTTTTATCCCCATTTGTTGAATCTTGGTCAAATCGTAGGTTTGACCAAGATTTAAACAAGTTTCAAACATGAATATGAAAAAGTAAGCCTGTATCGATCCTTCTTAGTCACTCCAAAATGAAGCTCGTGGGAGGTTTTTGAAATTTCCATTATTTTTCTTGTTTGAATATGTCTAGACCTTGTTTATCAACTTGAATGCTTACTATATGACATACAAAGACTATGTGCTTTGGTTTATGATTTTGTTGTTGAATTTTTATGCCCATTTAAATCTTGGTCAAATCCTAGGTTTGACCATGACTTAAACAAGTTTAAAACATGAATATGAAAAAGTAAGCATGTATCCTTCTTAGTCACTCCAAAATGAAGCTCTTAATTAGTAGGGTTTTTGAAATTTCCATGTTTGAAACCAAAAACCACTTATCTTCACCATGCATGCTTGACTTCATAAGACGGAGTTTAGGGTTAGAGGTAGATACATGATTTTTCAGGTTTAATATGTCTAGACCTTGTTTATCCATTTAATTGAATGCTTATTATATGACATATATAAGATGACCTTGGTTTTTCATATTTTTTTTGAATTTTTATGCCCATTTGAATCTTGGTCAAATCCTAGGTTTGACCAAGATTTGAACAAGTTTTAAACATGAATATGAAAAGGTAAGCATGTATGCTTCTTAGTCACTCCAAAATGAAGCTCTTGGGAGGGTTTTTGAAATTTCCATGTTTGAAACCGAAAACCACATCTCTTCATGCTTGACTTCATAAGACAGAGTTTAGGGTTAGGGGTAGCCACATACATGATTTTTCTGGTTTGAATATGTCTAGACCTTGTTTATCAACTTAATTGTATGCTTATTATATGACATAAGAAGACTATGTGCATTGGTTTTTCATTTTATTGCTTTTTTTGAATTTTATCCCATTTGTTGAATCTTGGTCAAATCCTAGGTTTGACCAAGATTTAAACAAGTTTAAAACATGAATATGAAAAGTAACATGCATCGATCCTTCTTAGTCACTCCAAAATGAAGCTCGCAGGAGGTTTTTGAAATGTCCATGATTTTTCTGGTTTGAGTATGTCTAGACCTTGTTTATCAACTTGAATGCTTACTATATGACATACACAGACTATGTGCTTTGGTTTTTGATTTTTTTTGAATTTTTATGCCCATTTGAATCTTGGTCAAATCCTAGGTTTGACCATGACTTAAACAAGTTTAAAACATGAATATGACAAAGTAAGCATGTATCCTTCTTAGTCACTCCAAAATGAAGCTCTTGGGAGGGTTTTTGAAATTTCCATGTTTGAAACCAAAAACCACTTCTCTTCACCATTCATGCTTGACTTCATAAGACAGAGTTTAGGGTTAGGGGGTAGATACATGAATTTTCAGGTTTAATATGTCTAGTCCTTGTTTATCAACTTAATTAAATGCTTACTATATGACATAAGAAGACCTTGGTTTTTCATTGTTTTTTTTTGAATTTTTATGCCCATTTGAATCTTGGTCAAATCCTAGGGTTGACCAAGATTTGAACAAGTTTAAAACATGAATATGAAAAAGTAAGCATGTATGCTTCTTAGTCACTCCAAAATTAAGCTCTTGGGAGGGTTTTGGAAATTTCCATGTTTGAAACCAAAAACCACATCTCTTCATGCTTGACTTCATATGACAGAGTTCAGGGTTACCGGGAGATACATGATTTTTCTGGTTTGAATATGTCTAGACCTTGTTTATCAGCTTAATTGAATGCTTACTATATGACATAAGAAGCCTATGTGCCTTGGTTTTTCATTTATTTCGATTTATTTTGATTTATAATTTTATGCCCATTTAAACAAGTTTAAATCATGAATATGAATAATTAGTCACTCCAAAATGTAGCTCTTGGGAGGGTTTTTGAAATTTCCATGTTTGAAACCAAAAACCACTTCTCTTCATGCATGCTTGACTTCATAAGACAGAGTTTAGGGTTTGGGTAGACAGCACGCGCCGACGCGTGGACGCAATTTATTCTCTGTCCCCCTGACATGCACTTGCCACTGTCTTCAACAGTCTGACACGAGCAGTGAAGCTTTTATTGGAGCCCAGCGGAGAGGGCTTCCATTTCTCGAGCGGTAGCGAGGTGACATGCACCCCGTGTGACATGCGGCCTAAATCCAAATTGAAACATTGCGAAAAAATCTGAAATAAATCATGCACGTTCACAGCACATATTAAGATAACCCCTAAAAATTTCAGATCAAAATTCGAAATATACATCGAGAAACAAAAAAGAGAAACTCAGATGTGAATAGTTTTGCGGTGACGCTGGGGCTAAAAAGAAGATTTTTTTTCTCCATCAAGTCAATGAAAAAAATACCCCTTTTTTCACCTTGCGCGACATGAGGAGCAGTTCGATCGGGGGGGTACTGTTATCGGGTCTGGTCGTCGCCCTCCTCCTCCCCACCTCATTTCCTCCACTGTTTCACATATTTTAGCTTCTATTTATGCGGTGCCGTGGAGGTGGGGGTCTGGTCGTCACCCTCCTCCTCCCCACCTCATTTCCTCCACTGTCTCGCAACTCCTTTGATCTACTACTCCTATCCATATACATGCCACTCAAATGGATGTATTTGTAGATACATCCATTGTAGTGGCAGTTAATATGGACCGGAGGAAGTACAAATAATATGAGGCATGTTTTGGAGTTGGCCCTGTTTAGTAGAGTTTACATTGAAGAGTTTACATCTTTCTACCACCATTATTTTTGATTTAGCTTGTCTTTTGTGCCCACCATTTTATCGAGCAGGGTTAATGCAAGATCCATAGCAAACTAGCTTGTCACATTTTTTTGGCGGAGTGCATCGTCTCATGGCGAGCTAGCGACTTTGCCTACTAGAGTTTTTTTTTTGTTGAACTACATTTTTTGGATTTTCCCATTTTATTTGTGCACAAGCTATGAGCCGCCCGCAATTCAGCACCATATATTGGCGGGATTTTCTAGTTCAATTGTTTTGTACTAGGATATTAGCAGGATGCTATCTTCTAGGGCTTTCATTTCCCCTATATCCAGCCACACCCACGGACAAGCAAGGGCCTCTCTCCCTACCTCGCTCCTAGTCTGTCTCGCTCCCTCTCAGTCCTCCATCCGTAGCCGACATCCACCGCGCCGGAGCCAGCTCAGCGACGCCGTCAACCACACTCCGTCCGCTTCATCGGATCTGCTTCCCCGACTCACTGGTTCATCGTATCGGCCGGCGAGATTGGTACACAAAGCGCCACCATGATCCACCGAACCAAACCGAACGGCCAACGCGCCACCTCCCCAGTCGACCAAGGTTGAACACTTTGTCCGGCAGCTTTTGTTATGTATTTGATTTCCGAGACTAGTTTATTGCTTGCTTCCACTGCTTGTTATTAGCATATGTTTTTTTTTGTAATGCCTGCTAGATATTCCCCTCGAGAATGCCTACGAAGAATCTCGGAGGCAAAATATCTTGCAGAATAAGATAATTGCAGCCTCGATCGGCATACCATGGAATGGGACAAAATCACCGCACCCCAAGTCGTTGCCGAGATTTTTCACCTGTGTGCTGTGCTGCCAAAAGGACGATCCCGTGGGGCTGCTGCTGAAGAAGGTATTTAGCCGCACTGCTCAAATTTCATATGTGTTGTTTGCTGATTGATTTGATGAACTTTGATTTGCAGCAGCTAGCCACTGCTCATGTTCCTAACAAAGACAGTGAGCGCGCCAGTGATGCAGACATTGGTAGAAAGGAGGCGGGATTTGGTCCTATTGTTCTAGCAAGCAATCATTTGAGGGGCCACCTAGGATCAGCACATCTGGATCCTCCTGAGCTCAACATTAAGGGGGTAATTTTATAATAGTGTTTTAAACATGACATAATCTAATGTACTGAAAGAGATCAAACTGTCAACAGGAGTGGAGTGGTATAGATGGTAGAGATATAGATATAGATTTCAAATTTCCTAATTTTTTCTTCAAAATAGGGTCGCCCCGGCCTCTGCATCCAAATGATGCACCCACCCTTTTATTGCAATGTTTTAGACTCCATTTAAGGTTTAGAAACTCATGGGTTGCTCAAAGTGGTGACATGAATCAACCAACATATTTCCTTTTAATCTGCTGATTGATTTAATGCATGGCAAATCGCAGAAGCAAGTGACTGCTCATGTCCTTGCCAAGCAGCATTGTAGCACAGATGTCCAAAGTTCCAGTGATGCAAACGTTTGTAGGAACAAAACAGAAGGATGTGGCACTGAGGAAGCTAAGATTAGGCGTCTTCAAAAGGACTTGGATGTGGCCACTTGGCGGAACAAAGAAATGAACCGAGGATGGAATTCTACAATTCAAGATGGCCTACATGCTGTTGCTGATCTGCAGAAGCTAGTGGCTGGCAACTTGGTTACCGCTTTGGCTGATGCAGATGTCCATGAGATCAACTGGACGATCTTGGAACAGGTGAAAGCACGAGCAGAAACTCTGCACTCATCTTTGCAGGTAGATGATTTTCAAAGGGTGATGCAAGAGCCGCTATATGAATAGATTGTTGTTTCAGTTGATGATGTCCCTAGTTCCTTTGTTTACTTATGTGCTGGTAGTTCTTAGGGGAACTAGCTTGTACAAGTAATTATTTTCCGATAAAGTTGTACAAGTAAATGGCACATGCTTCGCATGTTTGACCAATTAAGTTAAAAAGCTTCACAAAATCCTGCTATCATGTAGGCGGGCTTGCCTAGGCTTTCAACCCAAGTGACTGTTGACTGCAATCTGTAATATGTACCCCTCTATTGCACTTAATGGTATCCAAGCCCTTGGGCCCCCCTCCTTTGTTAAAAAAAGATCGAATTATTATTGCATCGAAGTTGTTTCACTAAAAAAAAAAGAGCTCTCACGTGCAAGGCACGTGCAATTTACTAGTATATACTACTACTAGTAGAGATGTTACACCTAGATATTAGAAGATGGAAAATATAACTTTAGCAAATTCCTAGTATTTTTCATGGTCGATGTAAAAAAAGTATTTTTCATGGTTGATGTAAAAAAACAAGTTTTTTTCATGGTCGATGTAAAAAAATAGAGAAAACATGTCTCATAAAAAGCCTTATGGTTAGCACAATTTTTTTACGGAGTAACTCTTTTTTACATAGCCCAAATTACTATTCGATTTTCCATTGAAATATTTTATGTGTATATAGCAAGCGAAGAAGTACACATGCATTTTTCATTTTATTCTTTCTTGACATTTCAAAATGTATAGAAGATGAATTTCGAAATAAAGAGATCATATGCACCCAAGAACCAACAAGCATATCCCCTTGACCCCGAACCTACTCAGGGCCCTTTTGTTGTGGCTTTTTTTTGGCTTTTTGGCTTTTGGATTTTGGATGCCATAAACAAAGATCCTATTCTTTTGGCTTCTAAATAGGTGCTTTTTTTTGGCTTTTGCCAAAGCCAAAAAGCCAAAAAAAATCCACAACAAAAGGGCCCTCGGCTTCGCACTGGATTTCGTAGGCTAGGGTTCCACAGTTTTCCACCAACCGATAATAATTTCAACTCGCCCCAAAATTCCCGCGAAATCCCCCGCTTCCAAAATTCAAAGCGATGTGAAATAAGTACGGTGCCGATCTTATCCCCCGGACCGCTCAATTCGGACCTATCACGGCGGCGCCGAACCCCGCATCTCTCTCTCACGCTTCCACCTTGCATGACCCACCGGATCATCTCACACGCCCGGCGCGGCGCCGGCCCACCGTCCCATTCCCACACCAGCACTACTGCCTTCTCATCGGCCACCGTAGTGACCGACGACGTTCCACCGTCTCCCTTGCTTTTTAGCAAGCCGGAGTAGCTTCCACCTCCCCCCACCCCCACCGACGACCACTGTACCATACGAGCTCCTCCGTAGCCGACTTCCACCGCCGCCTTGTCAGCGACATTCACCATCGCCGGGTTCTCGTATCTTAATCCCCGACTCCTTCCGTCCACCGGACTGGAGAGATGGGTACACAAAGCGCCTCCATTGTCCACGGCAGGAAAACAAAGCGTACACGCGCACACTCCCAAGAAGGTTGATATGGCCGCTTTCCTTATGCAAGTGATTTCGAAAAGTATTTTTTTGCTTACTTGCACCACCATCTCATTAGCATTTTTTTTGTAATGCATGCTAGATATTATTGCACTACAGAATGAATTAAAAGAGAAACGGAGACGGAAGATATGTAGCAGATTTGCAAGCCGTGTGGGCACAAACATCTGTAACGCTATTGCCTCTAGTGCAAACCTGAACAAAATCGGAGAATAACCCTTTCCCCTCCCCAAAGATAAAGAACAATGTTATGATTCACAATTTGATCCTGCTGAGCCTCTTGGAGAGCTGACTCAGGAAGATGCCTTGCCTGACCATTCTCCTCAACCCCACCAGGTGATTTCTGTTTTTTTACTTGGAGATATCTATTGCAACTTCCATGTGTTGTATACTTGTATCCTGAATCCCACCAAACATATTCACATGCCACCTCTAGGTCTCCTTAACGCATCATATATATGTTTCAGCATGCACGTCATCCTTTACTGTTCTTCATTCTATTCCATTTGCATATCATCATATATGGGACTTCTGTAGACTGAAATATCGTTTATGTGTGCTAGGAATCTGCAGCTTCAAGTAAGAATTTCGCAGGAACCACCAATGAGAGGAAGACCTTTCAACAGGTACCTGAATCGGTGATAGAACAGCTGCAACCAAAAAAGAAATCTGCTTCTGCTACTAGACAGTCTCAGCGATTCATGGCACTAGCTGAAGAAAATAACGCAAATGCTACGAGTACTGAAATAAAAAAACATGGTGAACACCCCAAGCGGTTGAATCAGCCACCTGTTACCAATCCATTCAACCAGCGACAATCGGCAGCAGAACCAGTTTCCACAGCAACTTCTCAGCCACAATTGGCAGTGAATCCGATTTCCACGGCAACTTCTCACCACAATTGGCAGCAGAACCAGTTTCCACAGCATCTTCTCAGCCACAAGTGGCAGCAGAACCAGTGTCCACGGCAACTTCGCAGCCACAATTGGGATCAGCGATAGCTGTGGTAGGAAATACTGCCCAAGGACACACTGTACGCCCCAGTCGACACAACCACAACTGGCCAAACACTGCTAGCACATCAACAAACTGTTGATGATCTCCCACTGACCCATATTAGTCATGCCATAGACAACTCCCCTGAGGATGAGCCCCACACCGAAGAAGGTACATTTTCCAATGCTTATAGTTTCATTCTCCGTTATAAAGTTATACTTTATGATAGCTTGATGTAATGCTTGTAACACCCCAACTTTTGCAACCTTGTTAAGTGCCGAGAGTGCGAAAATCAGGGGGAACAAAAACTTTTTCTAAAGACTAATTAAGATTAATTGCCTTGATCTGCTTGCAAATGAATTGCTTTGATGTGCTTGTTAACATGAATTGCTTTGGTTTGCTTGTAGATGATTTGCCTTGATCTGTTGGTTTAGGTTTTCTTGAACACCTCAACACTTCTAGATCACTTCTTCTCAACCAAGTCTTGACTAATCCAAATTTGTGATATAGTCCAACCTTTACACCTCTGACTTAAATACCTCCACCTGTGGCAATGTCAATGCACCTACTTTGAGATCCTCCTGGTTATGCACTTAGATCACCCTATCCCTTCTCATGTCGGGAAGATCATCTACTCCTTATTATATCCTTCTCTTGTACTCCTCATTTTTGACCTTGCCACAACTCCAAAATTTGACTAAGTCCCAAATCTGTTATCAGGTTCCGTTTTTCAGCCTCTGGGTTAAGCTACCCATTTCCATCTAATGCACGGCAACCTACCCTAGACCTACATTGGCATATACACTTCCCAATCATACCAATTCCTTGAACAGTATCTCTCTTCTGCATATTTTTCCTTGATGGTTTTGAAGCCAAGTCAATAAGATGATTTGGCAGGCTTAAAATATTCAAACTTTGGCAGTTGATTCTTAAGCTCCCACAACTGTTTTAGGTGAACTCAAGGCATGGATCTCATATATGCAACCTCTTCTACTACTTCCACGTCTTGCATGTCTCATGATATCCCATAACCCATATATTTCACTTGATCTTGTACCCTATCCAGTGTTTTAGCTGTAGATGCCTTTTTCCACTTTTACCTCTTGTTTTTCTTTAATCCAAATTTAATTTTCACAAAACCAATTGTGTAAATGATTGTTACATTATGTAGTAATCATATACCCTTGAGATCTTATTTTCCAAATTTATTATTACTTTTTTTTCCAAAACCCTACTCACTTTATTCTGTAGTTTTAACCACAAAACCACTTCTACCTTTATTAAACCTTTTCAAATTATTTCTTCAAATAAAGGAAGGAAATGAGACCGGTATTATTATCATCTCATTTCCACCAAATAATGATTTCTATATCATTATTTATTTTTCTTCCCTTTTAACAAAATGCATATTTATGGTAATTGTACCATTTCTTGCTTATTTTAAAAATTGAGGAAAACCTATCTTGCTTAGTAAAGCAAGTAGAGAATTTTGAAATCCTTGTACTACCTAACTACTCTCAACCCTTTCCAAAATCCTTTTCATATACATTTCTTTCAAATTGGCCTTAGCCATAGAAGGTGTTTTCAAAATGTTTTTCAATTGAGAGCAAATCCAAATGTAAACCCTTGGACACCAAAAACCCCTCTCCCATCCATCCTCTCATCCACAAATGCATAATAAGTAGGCGATCATTTGATTATTCAAAGGATCAATATTCCAATTTCCATCTCTATCTAGTTTGAATTCCTTAAACCTTTATCTAAATAAATCTTGTGGCTTTCCCTCATCTTCCCCACCATCTAGATTATCTACATTGTCCATTTTGACAAAACCTTGGGTTGCCTTGGCATGAGCAAGTGAGGTGGCCGGCTATGTATCTTTTGCATGTGACCTTATGCACATGCGTCTCACCCCACTCTAGTCGATATATCCACCATAATTTCTCTCCCTATCCCTCTTGGACGACCTCCCCAGCCTAGTTGCAGCTACCATACTCCTTTTGGCAGGTTCCGGTTGGAGTGAATGAGAGAGAGAGAGAGAGAGAGAGAGAGAGAGAGAGAGAGGCCGAGTGCATGCTTGTGGCAAAATCCTTGGAAGATCTTGCTGCAGCCCTTCCATGCTACTCTCCTGTACTAGCACGAGTTCCAGAACCCCACCACACGGCCATGACCCACCTCGAAGCCCCCTTGGGCAAGCCCCATGCCTTTTTCTCTGATTCTTGCCATGGACGGCATTGGCATGCCCATATGTTTTTAAAAATGCACCTCTGTCCGATCCCCCTCGCCACTAGCCTCTCCTCACTGCCCCGAGTCATAGCCAACCAATACTGAACCCTTGTCTTCTTCCTGCTGTCCGCACTCGACCCTGCTCTCGTGGACAGCAATCCGTCAACCAGAGCCCTCCCGGTGAGCACCGTCGTCCCCTCCTCCGTCGATCGATCGCGGCATCGTCGTTTCTCCTGGGCGTAGACGAGACCCAGCGCGATACGTGCATGCATGCACGTCTGCGCGGGCGTGCCACGGCCAGCTGGTCCGTGATGGGCCGCGCCCCTGCTGCTCACCGCGCACTTGCGTGCTGTCGCCCGGCTTGGCGAGCCCACTACGGGTCCGCCGCCCCAGCCTCTCTGGCCCGTTCACGTTTTCCTTTTGTTCCTGCAAATATTTCCCTGTCAGCACTAGTTTAGGATTAAATTCACCAACAATTCCTCAAGCATCCAAAAATTACGATTTAAAATTTTAAATATTCCTAAACAAATTCTAAATCACCTAAACTTGCATGCATGTGATTTTGTGCAGTATATATTTACTGGTATTTATGTTTCTGAAATGTTGCTGTTTGGTTAGAAAATTAACTGAGGGAGTTTTATATACCCTTTTGCAGTGAAGTAAATTTTTCCAGAAAGTACATCTCAGTAGCTTTATTTTGACATAGGATAGACATTCAGGAGTTTCCTGGAAATTGCATGGTTTAGAAATTTATATCTGTCCAGAAGGCTCTTTCCTGATTTTTAGTTTGAAAAATATAAATATTTTTGCACCCAAACCAAGTCCCAGTGAATCTTATCACATCTTTCTATCATTTTGCCAGAGGGCATATTTTTTTACCTATAATTTATTTCTGGGAATTTAATAACCAAAACAGTGTACCTTTTTAGTATAAAATTTGTGCTAATTATTTTATAGCTCAGAAAAATGCCAAACCAGTTTTTGTAGTCCAAATTTGGTAGTACCTATCCAGTGGCATGATTTTCCCTGGTTAGTTCTGCTCTGATACTTGTGTTCTTGAATATTGGAGTGATCTAGTTTTTGCGTTGTCAAAATGTTTAAAAATATTTAAAAGCTTATTTTTGAAAACTTCCAGTGCATGTGAGTTCCACATGTTAATAGCTTCCAGTAGATATGATGCATATATTTTTGTGAGCCACAGAAAGATTTAGGCCATTTATTTGGTCCCTAAGTCATTTCTGGTTTTATAAAAATCATAGCTTTTGTTTTTAAAAACCCAAATTTGGTGAATCCAATTTCTGTAGCTTTATAAAGTCAAGCTTTACTCTCTGTAATTTTACCAAATTTTTGTGTGCATTATTCTGGGGTGGCTTGTTAATTTGGTGCTAGTGCTTATTTTACCCATAGGGAAACTGGGTTGTCTTCGTTTAAAATGTTTTGTAATGAACTTTGGCACCAGAACCTTTCTGGTGGTTTCCAAGATTCATTACCTACCAGTACGTATGCTGATTATATCTTGGTGTGAGCTAAAGCTTTTTTAGCTAATAGCTGTTATGTTAAGGCCTTTTCGAGTAGCAGTAAAATCAGCCCCTTTATAAGTAAGATGACCATCTTGCCATAGGTGCGATTTGTTTGATTTGTTTAGTGTCTCTGATTGAATTAGTTTTCTACTAGGTTGAGTGTGTGGTTGCTTCTATGGTTATGTGTTGATTGTTTGCCTTCTATTTTGCGACGTTAGAATGGGAATGCTACCGGAGACGGAGAGGATCTCGGTGAGGATTTCGAAGAGGAAGGAAGAGCAGAGAATTCATGAAGATGAAGTCCAGGGACAGATAGCCAACAAAGGCAAGCCACCTCTTGATGCATCTCTGATTCTATATATCTTATTCTTGCATTATTACAGATTTTATAAAAGTGCATGTCTTCTATTTATTTTGTCGGTGGTTAGGGCCACCCGGAATTTTTATTGATCCACCCTTAGGGTGCAGCCCTCGTTGACACCTACAGATCACCTCTCTATTAGTGATATGGTGCTTATCACCTTGTCATCCTTGTCGCCACTTTTCGAAGAAGAATTGGACTATAGGTTGGGAGCCCTGGAAAAATGGTATGAAAATGTTTTCCTGAAAATGAGATTTTCGAAAACCTTGGAATGGGGTAGCCCTGCCCAAGTGTGGTTTATCAAACGGCAAAAGTTTCTAAAAAGAAGATTTGCTGGAGGCAAGTGGAGGAAATAAAATATTTTCGAAAACTTTAGCGCCTAAGTACTCACCCGGACTGAAAGACAGTGCAACCACATTACCCCAAAGTGGGCACGGGGCGTAGCGTAGTAGTTTGTCTCGCCTTAGTTTGAGTCCTGCAAATGTAGTGGCAGTCCGACCATGGACGCTTCGACCGGGGTTCTTCCCATGAGAAGGGACGCAACCCATTTGCCTTTTCAGGTACGCGGGGTACAACCTATGAGCTCCCATTGAATAATGCCCCGCAGTTGGTCGCGGCATTCCGGAGGGTCGAGCTGGTCGGGGAATTTGCTACTCCTGGGTAAACGACCCCTCGGACTCTGGTGTTGGGAGGTACAACTCTAGGCGGCATGTCTTAGGCTAAGGCGAGCAGACGAAAAACTACGATCGGGTATTTGTCGTGGCATATGTCATTATGCAGGGATGATGCCCACACGATGAGTATTCAAATCTTGTGGGGAAAGTGTACAACCTCTGCAGAGTGAAAACTATTCGAATAGCCGTGTCCGCGGTTATGGACGGTCGGGAAGGCTGTTGCTTAGCCTGAAGAGTTTTTGGTTTCGCAAAAGTGTGTCCTCAAATATTGTTTTGGGAAAGTGATGCCAGTGGGACTGGTGGAAAGTGTACCTGGGAGGTACGGTGGAAAGCTGAAATGTTTTGTGTTGGCCATATGAGATGGCCGGGAAAGAAATGGGGTCATCCTTACCTATTAGTCTGCAAAATAAAATGGTTTACAAAGAGTTTTTGACAAAGATATAGATATGTCAAACTCTCGAGAGGAACCACCTCTCGCTCCTTGTCTCCCTAGTTTAGTGCATGTTCCTTGCTACTGCCATATTGCATATCCTTTACTTCTCTCTAAGGTGGTTTGTGAGTACATTCAAACGTACTCATTGGCATTGTTGTCCTGGCTATTTACTTGGCCAGACTTGGTGGAGTTCGACAGATGAAGAAGGAGTTGACGACGTCTATGCGAGCTAGGAATGTCTTCCCAGTCAGTTGCCTGTAGGGTTATGGCATGACTTGGGCCATGCGAACGCTTTCATCTGAAGTATTTCCGCTGTGTGATTGTTGATCTCCTGCCATTGCTGCTCTTATGTAAGTATTGGTCATGTGACCTGTTGTAATATTTTTATTTGATAATATAATGGATGATGTATTTGATACCAGTTCGGTTATGCTTTCACGACACACTTATCATGGGATCGTGAATGTGTATGCATAACGGGTGTTTCGGACAGCTAGTCCGGGGCCCCACAGAGAGCTGGTATCATAGCCATCCTGACTGTAGGAGACCTTAGTTAGCATGGACGTTAGTTAGGAAACCAAAACAAATTCTTTCTTTGATAGACGAAAGAATATCTGCTAATTTTTGTATCCCTTCAAAACTTGTAATTCTTACCTCACTCTGTGATTTCAAAGACCTTGAAAGCTTTGATTCTACGATTTCACCCTCTTCAAAACAAACATATTGGACGATATCCCTACTCAGACTCGGAGATTCGAAGTCAACGATGGATCAATCCTTCAGGAAGTCTCAAGTATCTCTGACTGCAACTACTGAAGATTGGATGCCGACTAAGCAGGACGTGTATAGGGATAATAAGAGCATGTCTTGGGTTATCACCAAAGTCTGTCAAGGAGCTGACCTTGTTCCTCTTTGGACTTGCACTTTTGCGGTCGTCAAGGATCAAATCCTCAGTTTTTGACTAGTAATTTTTAGGCCAGTGAAGTTGTCGACTCTGGGAGTACCTCATCAGCTACCCCTCCGAAGACCTCACGTCCCCGGGATGTTGAGACTAGAAGTCCTACGCAGTTTTCACCTCCGCCTCAACATCGATGACTCAACACCAGTCCTGCTTCACTACCAACTGCTCCAAAAATCCATGCTGAAGTCGATATCAACAAGATGAAGATGTCGACATCTGTGATCACCCCTATAGGATTGATAGGACAAGCTCAATTTCTTCGATTGAGCTACCCCTGCGTATTAGATATCATTGGGTATTTGAAATACCTCGTGTGGCTTTTCATGATTGCTTGTGGTGTTGTGAATTTGTGTGCTTATGATTGTTGGTTGTGTGTATTCTTGCTCTAGCTTTTCGGCCTAAAAAACTCTTTTTGTGTGATAACCCAGTCTAGGAAACCCTCCCTAAGTTGTTTTCCTCGCATTCGGTCAAAAATTTTAGTAGACATTCTAACTGTTAGTCTACAAAATTCACAGGAAAGTCTTACTCTAATTTGGGTAACAGCTAGATGCCACCATGTTTTCCTGAAATGCCCAACTCCAGTATGACATTCAACTCAAGACACCCTGTGATGCCAACGAAGCAGAAGCCAGTGCCTTCAAGATTGACTGCTATCCTGCGAAAAGAAGAGGCCATACATTTTTTTTGTCTAACCCTAGAACATTATCATGCTAACCCTTAGTTTACCTCCTTAAAGACCCAATCATAGGGTACCAGCTTCCCAGCAGAGCAGCCAAGCGAGAAGCCGTATTGAAGCCAAGATATCCTACATGGTGCATCTGGTTATCATCAAGTGAAGCCTGTGGAGAGGATTCAAGACTCAATACTAGGTGTACTTTACCCGCTCATACCTAAACTGATTGGAGTCAGCACCAACCCGAAGGCTGAAGACTGTTTTCGACAAGTTGCTACTTTATATGGAGACTGGCCATGATTTCCTCTGACTCACTAACTTAACAAGCGCGTTACAGAGTAGTAAACACCGTGCGAGAATCTTGGAGCTGTGGACTGCACTTCGCCCCTGAAGATTCTTCAACTCAAGACGGGAGATCAATGACTTCTTCAAAAGCGCTCGACAAAACCCCATGGCTGAAGCTCTGAGTTTTCCTGAACACCCGTTGAACAATCTTAAGGGTGGAAGACTTCGTCTTCCACTAAAATTGAAGCTAACCTAAAAGCTCTCGACCTTTCTAAAGCACCGTTTGGATGCTCTAACACTCCAAGAGTCATGGACCCCTCGAATATTGTTGGGAAGCTACAGATCCAACACCGGCATAGAGAAGTCAACCTCATCACGAAGCTTTCCCTCGGTGGAAATCTACATTGTCTCTCAGAAGCTAAAGTTGTGGCATTGCAACAACGACACGTCTACCGGAGTCTAACTTCAGTCACCCCATAAAACTTCTCTAGTCCTAAGCTCAGTAATCTCGGGACGAGATTATTTTAAGGGTGCAAGGTCTGTAACACCCCAACTTTTGCAACCTTGTTAAGTGCCGAGAGTGCAAAAATCAGGGGGAACAAAAACTTTTTCTAAAGACTAATTAAGATTAATTGCCTTGATCTGCTTGCAGATGAATTGCTTTGATGTGCTTGTTAACATGAATTGCTTTGGTTTGCTTGTAGATGATTTGCCTTGATCTGTTGGTTTAGGTTTTCTTGAACACCTCAACACTTCTAGATCACTTCTTCTCAACCAAGTCTTGACTAATCCAAATTTGTTATATAGTCCAACCTTTACACCTCTGACTTAAATACCTCCACCTGTGGCAATGTCAATGCACCTACTTTGAGATCCTCCTGGTTATGCACTTAGATCACCCTATCCCTTCTCATGTCGGGAAGATCATCTACTCCTTATTATATCCTTCTCTTGTACTCCTCATTTTTGACCTTGCCACAACTCCAAAATTTGACTAAGTCCCAAATCTATTATCAGGTTCCGTTTTGCAGCCTCTGGGTTAAGCTACCCATTTCCATCTAATGCACGGCAACCTACCCTAGACCTACATTGGCATATGCACTTCCCAATCATACCAATGCCTTGAACAGTATCTCTCTTCTGCATATTTTTCCTTGATGGTTTTGAAGCCAAGTCAATAAGATGATTTGGCAGGCTTAAAATATTCAAACTTTGGCAGTTGATTCTTAAGCTCCCACAACTGTTTTAGGTGAACTCAAGGCATGGATCTCATATATGCAACCTCTTCTACAACTTCCACGTCTTGCATGTCTCATGATATCCCATAACCCATATATTTCACTTGATCTTGTACCCTATCCAGTGTTTTAGCTGTAGATGCCTTTTTCCACTTTTACCTCTTGTTTTTCTTTAATCCAAATTTAATTTTCACAAAACCAAGTGTGTAAATGATTGTTACATTATGTAGTAATCATATACCCTTGAGATCTTATTTTCCAAATTTATTATTACTTTTTTCCAAAACCCTACTCACTTTATTCTGTAGTTTTAACCACAAAACCACTTCTACCTTTATTAAACCTTTTCAAATTATTTCTTCAAATAAAGGAAGGAAATGAGACCGGTATTATTATCATCTCATTTCCACCAAATAATGATTTCTATATCATTATTTATTTTTCTTCCCTTTTAACAAAATGCATATTTATGGTAATTGTACCATTTCTTGCTTATTTTAAAAATTGAGGAAAACCTATCTTGCTTAGTAAAGCAAGTAGAGAATTTTGAAATCCTTGTACTACCTAACTACTCTCAACCCTTTCCAAAATCCTTTTCATATACATTTCTTTCAAATTGGCCTTAGCCATAGAAGGTGTTTTCAAAATGTTTTTCAATTGAGAGCAAATCCAAATGTAAACCCTTGGACACCAAAAACCCCTCTCCCATCCATCCTCTCATCCACAAATGCATAATAAGTAGGCGATCATTTGATTATTCAAAGGATCAATATTCCAATTTCCATCTCTATCTAGTTTGAATTCCTTAAACCTTTATCTAAATAAATCTTGTGGCTTTCCCTCATCTTCCCCACCATCTAGATTATCTACATTGTCCATTTTGACAAAACCTTGGGTTGCCTTGGCATGAGCAAGTGAGGTGGCCGGCTATGTATCGTTTGCATGTGACCTTATGCACATGCGTCTCACCCCACTCTAGTCGATATATCCACCATAATTTCTCTCCCTATCCCTCTTGGACGACCTCCCCAGCCTAGTTGCAGCTACCATACTCCTTTTGGCAGGTTCCGGTTGGAGTGAATGAGAGAGAGAGAGGCCGAGTGCATGCTTGTGGCAAAATCCTTGGAAGATCATGCAGTAGCCCTTCCTCGCTACTCTCCGTACTAGCACGAGTTCCAGAACCCCACCACACGGCCATGACCCACCTCGAAGCCCCCTTGGGCAAGCCCCATGCCTTTTTCTCTGATTCTTGCCATGGACGGCATTGGCATGCCCATATGTTTTTAAAAATGCACCTCTGTCCGATCCCCCTCGCCACTAGCCTCTCCTCACTGCCCCGAGTCATAGCCAACCAATACTGAACCCTTGTCTTCTTCCTGCTGTCCGCATTCGACCCTGCTCTCGTGGACAGCAATCCGTCGAACGCGTGGCGGGCACAATCTTGGCAACCTCTCTCTGCGTCGACCAGCCCTCCCCCGACCGGTCCTCTCGCCTCAGGCCCTTCCTATCTCATCATAAACCTCTGGAGCAGCTCCCTATCCCCTTCTTGTCCCTTCCTCCTGGCCGCGCCCGCCGCCCTCGATCGCCTAGCAACGGACGCCACGTCGAGGTCAAGCACAGGGCTCGTCCTGATCAAGAGCCGCCCCGAGCCTCTCTTCTACCCGAACCACACCACCAGTTCCCCTGTATCACGCAGAAATGAAAAGAGTAGAGCCCCTGCCCTGTCTTCTTCCCCGCCGAGAACTTGGTCGAGCTGTGTCGCCGTAATGCTTGTGCCGCGCGCGTCGCACGTCGTGGCCATCAATCTCCGTCCTTCTCCCCTCGCACTCCCTCTCAGTCGTCTCCTTCTCTGCACCATCTGAGCACCCTAACACAGCCCTTAATCTCTTCCAGGTACCCACGGGAAGGCCCCTCCGTCAAGGGTTCGTCTGTTCCGGCACCATGCTCGCCATGATCCGCGTCTTCGTCCACGAACTCGCCGACGTCAACGGACCCACCTGAGCGACCGAGATGGAACATCCCGTGCCGCTGCACATCTCTGCGCCGTCCCCGTGCCTCCACCATCGACCTGCGCCCCCGCGGAGCGCTCGTGCAAGACGCCGTCGCCGCGTCCGTCTGTCGCGCCGTGGAACACGTCGACGTCCGCGTCGATGTCTGGGCGCCCATCGGCATGCAGCGTCGCACCCCTGTTCTACCTAACCCCGCCCCTTTTTCCTCTCCAGGCATGCTGGGAGGTCGCCGTCGCCGCGTTCGCCCACAGCACGGGCGGACCATGTCGGCATCCGCGTCGTCGTCGGAGCTTCGTCGCTCCCGAGCCGCCCAAGCCAGGCCGTCGCAGTTTTCCTCTGCATCCTCGTCAAGCCCCCGTCAACCAGAGCCCTCCCGGTGAGCACCGTCGTCCCCTCCTCCGTCGATCGATCGCGGCATCGTCGATTCTCCTGGGCGTAGACGAGACCCAGCGCGATACGTGCATGCATGCACGTCTGCGCGGGCGGGCCACGGCCAGCTGGTCCATGATGGGCCGCGCCCCTGCTGCTCACCGCGCACTTGCGTGCTGTCGCCCGGCTTGGCGAGCCCACTACGGGTCCGCCGCCCCAGCCTCTCTGGCCCGTTCACGTTTTCCTTTTGTTCCTGCAAATATTTCCCTGTCAGCACTAGTTTAGGATTAAATTCACCAACAATTCCTCAAGCATCCAAAAATTACGATTTAAAATTTTAAATATTCCTAAACAAATTCTAAATCACCTAAACTTGCATGCATGTGATTTTGTGCAGTATATATTTACTGGTATTTATATTTCTGAAATGTTGCTGTTTGGTTAGAAAATTAACTGAGGGAGTTTTATATACCCTTTTGCAGTGAAGTAAATTTTTCCAGAAAGTACATCTCAGTAGCTTTATTTTGACATAGGATAGACATTCAGGAGTTTCCTGGAAATTGCATGGTTTAGAAATTTATATCTGTCCAGAAGGCTCTTTCCTGATTTTTAGTTTGAAAAATATAAATATTTTTGCACCCAAACCAAGTCCCAGTGATTCTTATCACATCTTTCTATCATTTTGCCAGAGGGCATATTTTTTTTACCTATATTTTATTTCTGGGAATTTAATAACCAAAACAGTGTACCTTTTTAGTATAAAATTTGTGCTAATTATTTTATAGCTCAGAAAAATGCCAAACCAGTTTTGGTAGTCCAAATTTGGTAGTACCTATCCAGTGGCATGATTTTCCCTGGTTAGTTCTGCTCTGATACTTGTGTTCTTGAATATTGGAGTGATCTAGTTTTTGCGTTGTCAAAATGTTTAAAAATATTTAAAAGCTTATTTTTGAAAACTTCCAGTGCATGTGAGTTCCACATGTTAATAGCTTCCAGTAGATATGATGCATATATTTTTGTGAGCCACAGAAGGATTTAGGCCATTTATTTGGTCCCTAAGTCATTTCTGGTTTTATAAAAATCATAGCTTTTGTTTTAAAAACCCAAATTTGGTGAATCCAATTTCTGTAGCTTTATAAAGTCAAGCTTTACTCTCTGTAATTTTACCAAATTTTTGTGTGCATTATTCTGGGGTGGCTTGTTAATTTGGTGCTAGTGCTTATTTTACCCATAGGGAAACTGGGTTGTCTTCGTTTAAAATGTTTTGTAATGAACTTTGGCACCAGAACCTTTCTGGTGGTTTCCAAGATTCATTACCTACCAGTACGTATGCTGATTATATCTTGGTGTGAGCTAAAGCCTTTTTAGCTAATAGCTGTTATGTTAAGGCCTTTTCGAGTAGCAGTAAAATCAGCCCCTTTATAAGTAAGATGACCATCTTGCCATAGGTGCGATTTGTTTGATTTGTTTAGTGTCTCTGATTGAATTAGTTTTCTACTAGGTTGAGTGTGTGGTTGCTTCTATGGTTATGTGTTGATTGTTTGCCTTCTATTTTGCGACGTTAGAATGGGAATGCTACCGGAGACGGAGAGGATCTCGGTGAGGATTTCGAAGAGGAAGGAAGAGCAGAGAATTCATGAAGATGAAGTCCAGGGACAGATAGCCAACAAAGGCAAGCCACCTCTTGATGCATCTCTGATTCTATATATCTTATTCTTGCATTATTATAGATTTTATAAAAGTGCATGTCTTCTATTTATTTTGTCGGTGGTTAGGGCCACCCGGAGTTTTTATTGATCCACCCTTAGGGTGCAGCCCTCGTTGACACCTACAGATCACCTCTCTATTAGTGATATGGTGCTTATCACCTTGTCATCCTTGTCGCCACTTTTTGAAGAAGAATTGGACTATAGGTTGGGAGCCCTGGAAAAATGGTATGAAAATGTTTTCCTGAAAATGAGATTTTCGAAAACCTTGGAATGGGGTAGCCCTACCCAAGTGTGGTTTATCAAACGGCAAAAGTTTCTAAAAAGAAGATTTGCTGGAGGCAAGTGGAGGAAATAAAATATTTTCGAAAACTTTAGCGCCTAAGTACTCACCCGGACTGAAAGACAGTGCAACCACATTACCCCAAAGTGGGCACGGGGCGTAGCGTAGTAGTTTGTCTCGCCTTAGTTTGAGTCCTGCAAATGTAGTGGCAGTCCGACCATGGACGCTTCGACCAGGGTTCTTCCCATGAGAAGGGACGCAACCCATTTGCCTTTTCAGGTACGCGGGGTACAACCTATGAGCTCCCATTGAATAATGCCCCGCAGTTGGTCGCGGCATTCCGGAGGGTCGAGCTTGTCGGGGAATTTGCTACTCCTGGGTAAACGACCCCTCGGACTCTGGTGTTGGGAGGTACAACTCTAGGCGGCATGTCTTAGGATAAGGCGAGCAGACGAAAAGCTACGATCGGGTATTTGTCGTGGCATATGTCATTATGCAGGGATGATGCCCACACGATGAGTATTCAAATCTTGTGGGGAAAGTGTACAACCTCTGCAGAGTGAAAACTATTCGAATAGCCGTATCCGCGGTTATGGACGGTCGGGAAGGCTGTTGCTTAGCCTGAAGAGTTTTTGGTTTCGCAAAAGTGTGTCCTCAAATATTGTTTTGGGAAAGTGATGCCAGTGGGACTGGTGGAAAGTGTACCTGGGAGGTACGGTGGAAAGCTGAAATGTTTTGTGTTGGCCATATGAGATGGCCGGGAAAGAAATGGGGTCATCCTTACCTATTAGTCTGCAAAATAAAATGGTTTACAAAGAGTTTTTGACAAAGATATAGATATGTCAAACTCTCGAGAGGAACCACCTCTCGCTCCTTGTCTCCCTAGTTTAGTGCATGTTCCTTGCTACTGCCATATTGCATATCCTTTACTTCTCTCTAAGGTGGTTTGCGAGTACATTTAAACGTACTCATTGGCATTGTTGTCCTGGCTATTTACTTGGCCAGACTTGGTGGAGTTCGACAGATGAAGAAGGAGTTGACGACGTCTATGCGAGCTAGGAACGTCTTCCCAGTCAGTTGCCTGTAGGGTTATGGCATGACTTGGGCCATGCGAACGCTTTCGTCTGAAGTATTTCCGCTGTGTGATTGTTGATCTCCTGCCATTGCTGCTCTTATGTAAGTATTGGTCATGTGACCTGTTGTAATATTTTTATTTGATAATATAATGGATGATGTATTTGATACCAGTTCGGTTATGCTTTCACGACACACTGATCATGGGATCGTGAATGTGTATGCATAACGGGTGTTTCGGACAGCTAGTCCGGGGCCCCACAGAGAGCTGGTATCAGAGCCATCCTGACTGTAGGAGACCTTAGTTAGCATGGACGTTAGTTAGGAAACCGTTATTTTGGGAAAACTTATTTACAAAACAAATTCTTTCTTTGATAGACGAAAGAATATCTGCTAATTTTTGTATCCCTTCAAAACTTGTAATTCTTACCTCACTCTGTGATTTCAAAGACCTTGAAAGCTTTGATTCTACGATTTCACCCTCTTCAAAACAAACATATTGGACGATATCCCTACTCAGACTCGGAGATTCGAAGTCAACGATGGATCAATCCTTCAGGAAGTCTCAAGTATCTCTGACTGCAACTACTGAAGATTGGATGCCGACTAAGCAGGACGTGTATAGGGATAATAAGAGCATGTCTTGGGTTATCACCAAAGTCTATCAAGGAGCTGACCTTGTTCCTCTTTGGACTTGCACTTTTGCGGTCGTCAAGGATCAAATCCTCAGTTTTTGACTAGTAATTTTTAGGCCAGTGAAGTTGTCGACTCTGGGAGTACCTCATCAGCTACCCCTCCGAAGACCTCACGTCCCCGGGATGTTGAGACCAGAAGTCCTACGCAGTTTTCACCTCCGCCTCAACATCGATGACTCAACACCAGTCCTGCTTCACTACCAACTGCTCCAAAAATCCATGCTGAAGTCGATATCAACAAGATGAAGATGTCGACATCTGTGATCACCCCTATAGGATTGATAGGACAAGCTCAATTTCTTCGATTGAGCTACCCCTGCGTATTAGATATCATTGGGTATTTGAAATACCTCGTGTGGTTTTTCATGATTGCTTGTGGTGTTGTGAATTTGTGTGCTTATGATTGTTGGTTGTGTGTATTCTTGCTCTAGCTTTTCGGCCTAAAAAACTCTTTTTGTGTGATAACCCAGTCCAGGAAACCCTCCCTAAGTTGTTTTCCTCGCATTCGGTCAAAAATTTTAGTAGACATTCTAACTGTTAGTCTACAAAATTCACAGGAAAGTCTTACTCTAATTTGGGTAACAGCTAGATGCCACCATGTTTTCCTGAAATGCCCAACTCCAGTATGACATTCAACTCAAGACACCCTGTGATGCCAACGAAGCAGAAGCCAGTGCCTTCAAGATTGACTGCTATCCTGCGAAAAGAAGAGGCCATACATTTTTTTGTCTAACCCTAGAACATTATCATGCTAACCCTTAGTTTACCTCCTTAAAGACCCAATCATAGGGTACCAGCTTCCCAGCAGAGCAGCCAAGCGAGAAGCCGTATTGAAGCCAAGATATCCTACATGGCGCATCTGGTTATCATCAAGTGAAGCCTGTGGAGAGGATTCAAGACTCAATACTAGGTGTACTTTACCCGCTCATACCTAAACTGATTGGAGTCAGCACCAACCCGAAGGCTGAAGACTGTTTTCGACAAGTTGCTACTTTATATGGAGACTGGCCATGATTTCCTCTGACTCACTAACTTAACAAGCGCGTTACAGAGTAGTAAACACCGTGCGAGAATCTTGGAGCTGTGGACTGCACTTCGCCCCTGAAGATTCTTCAACTCAAGACGGGAGATCAATGACTTCTTCAAAAGCGCTCGACAAAACCCCATGGCTGAAGCTCTGAGTTTTCCTGAACACCCGTTGAACAATCTTAAGGGTGGAAGACTTCGTCTTCCACTAAAATTGAAGCTAACCTAAAAGCTCTCGACCTTTCTAAAGCACCGTTTGGATGCTCTAACACTCCAAGAGTCATGGACCCCTCGAATATTGTTGGGAAGCTACAGATCCAACACCGGCATAGAGAAGTCAACCTCATCACGAAGCTTTCCCTCGGTGGAAATCTACATTGTCTCTCAGAAGCTAAAGTTGTGGCGTTGCAACAATGACACGTCTACCGGAGTCTAACTTCAGTCACCCCATAAAACTTCTCTAGTCCTAAGCTCAGTAATCTCGGGACGAGATTATTTTAAGGGTGCAAGGTCTGGAACACCCCAACTTTTGCAACCATGTTAAGTGCCGAGAGTGCAAAAATCAGGGGGAACAAAAACTTTTTCTAAAGACTAATTAAGATTAATTGCCTTGATCTGCTTGCAGATGAATTGCTTTGATGTGCTTGTTAACATGAATTGCTTTGGTTTGCTTGTAGATGATTTGCCTTGATCTGTTGGTTTAGGTTTTCTTGAACACCTCAACACTTCTAGATCACTTCTTCTCAACCAAGTCTTGACTAATCCAAATTTGTGATATAGTCCAACCTTTACACCTCTGACTTAAATACCTCCACCTGTGGCAATGTCAATGCACCTACTTTGAGATCCTCCTGGTTATGCACTTAGATCACCCTATCCCTTCTCATGTCGGGAAGATCATCTACTCCTTATTATATCCTTCTCTTGTACTCCTCATTTTTGACCTTGCCACAACTCCAAAATTTGACTAAGTCCCAAATCTGTTATCAGGTTCCGTTTTGCAGCCTCTGGGTTAAGCTACCCATTTCCATCTAATGCACGGCAACCTACCCTAGACCTACATTGGCATATGCACTTCCCAATCATACCAATGCCTTGAACAGTATCTCTCTTCTGCATATTTTTCCTTGATGGTTTTGAAGCCAAGTCAATAAGATGATTTGGCAGGCTTAAAATATTCAAACTTTGGCAGTTGATTCTTAAGCTCCCACAACTGTTTTAGGTGAACTCAAGGCATGGATCTCATATATGCAACCTCTTCTACAACTTCCACGTCTTGCATGTCTCATGATATCCCATAACCCATATATTTCACTTGATCTTGTACCCTATCCAGTGTTTTAGCTGTAGATGCCTTTTTCCACTTTTACCTCTTGTTTTTATTTAATCCAAATTTAATTTTCACAAAACCAAGTGTGTAAATGATTGTTACATTATGTAGTAATCATATACCCTTGAGATCTTATTTTCCAAATTTATTATTACTTTTTTCCAAAACCCTACTCACTTTATTCTGTAGTTTTAACCACAAAACCACTTCTACCTTTATTAAACCTTTTCAAATTATTTCTTCAAATAAAGGAAGGAAATGAGACCGGTATTATTATCATCTCATTTCCACCAAATAATGATTTCTATATCATTATTTATTTTTCTTCCCTTTTAACAAAATGCATATTTATGGTAATTGTACCATTTCTTGCTTATTTTAAAAATTGAGGAAAACCTATCTTGCTTAGTAAAGCAAGTAGAGAATTTTGAAATCCTTGTACTACCTAACTACTCTCAACCCTTTCCAAAATCCTTTTCATATACATTTCTTTCAAATTGGCCTTAGCCATAGAAGGTGTTTTCAAAATGTTTTTCAATTGAGAGCAAATCCAAATGTAAACCCTTGGACACCAAAAACCCCTCTCCCATCCATCCTCTCATCCACAAATGCATAATAAGTAGGCGATCATTTGATTATTCAAAGGATCAATATTCCAATTTCCATCTCTATCTAGTTTGAATTCCTTAAACCTTTATCTAAATAAATCTTGTGGCTTTCCCTCATCTTCCCCACCATCTAGATTATCTACATTGTCCATTTTGACAAAACCTTGGGTTGCCTTGGCATGAGCAAGTGAGGTGGCCGGCTATGTATCGTTTGCATGTGACCTTATGCACATGCGTCTCACCCCACTCTAGTCGATATATCCACCATAATTTCTCTCCCTATCCCTCTTGGACGACCTCCCCAGCCTAGTTGCAGCTACCATACTCCTTTTGGCAGGTTCCGGTTGGAGTGAATGAGAGAGAGAGAGGCCGAGTGCATGCTTGTGGCAAAATCCTTGGAAGATCATGCAGCAGCCCTTCCCTGCTACTCTCCTGTACTAGCACGAGTTCCAGAACCCCACCACACGGCCATGACCCACCTCGAAGCCCCCTTGGGCAAGCCCCATGCCTTTTTCTCTGATTCTTGCCATGGACGGCATTGGCATGCCCATATGTTTTTAAAAATGCACCTCTGTCCGATCCCCCTCGCCACTAGCCTCTCCTCACTGCCCCGAGTCATAGCCAACCAATACTGAACCCTTGTCTTCTTCCTGCTGTCCGCATTCGACCCTGCTCTCGTGGACAGCAATCCGTCGAACGCGTGGCGGGCACAATCTTGGCAACCTCTCTCTGCGTCGACCAGCCCTCCCCCGACCGGTCCTCTCGCCTCAGGCCCTTCCTATCTCATCATAAACCTCTGGAGCAGCTCCCTATCCCCTTCTTGTCCCTTCCTCCTGGCCGCGCCCGCCGCCCTCGATCGCCTAGCAACGGACGCCACGTCGAGGTCAAGCACAGGGCTCGTCCTGATCAAGAGCCGCCCCGAGCCTCTCTTCTACCCGAACCACACCACCAGTTCCCCTGTATCACGCAGAAATGAAAAGAGTAGAGCCCCTGCCCTGTCTTCTTCCCCGCCGAGAACTTGGTCGAGCTGTGTCGCCGTAATGCTTGTGCCGCGCGCGTCGCACGTCGTGGCCATCAATCTCCGTCCTTCTCCCCTCGCACTCCCTCTCAGTCGTCTCCTTCTCTGCACCATCTGAGCACCCTAACACAGCCCTTAATCTCTTCCAGGTACCCACGGGAAGGCCCCTCCGTCAAGGGTTCGTCTGTTCCGGCACCATGCTCGCCATGATCCGCGTCTTCGTCCACGAACTCACCGACGTCAACGGACCCACCTGAGCGACTGAGATGGAACATCCCGTGCCGCTGCACATCTCTGCGCCGTCCCCGTGCCTCCACCATCGACCTGCGCCCCCACGGAGCGCTCGTGCAAGACGCCGTCGCCGCGTCCGTCTGTCGCGCCGTGGAACACGTCGACGTCCGCGTCGATGTCTGGGCGCCCATCGGCATGCAGCGTCGCACCCCTGTTCTACGTAACCCCGCCCCTTTTTCCTCTCCAGGCATGCTGGGAGGTCGCCGTCGCCGCGTTCGCCCACAGCACGGGCGGACCATGTCGGCATCCGCGTCGTCGTCGGAGCTTCGTCGCTCCCGAGCCGCCCAAGCCAGGCCGTCGCAGTTTTCCTCTGCATCCTCGTCAAGCCCCCGTCAACCAGAGCCCTCCCGGTGAGCACCGTCGTCCCCTCCTCCGTCGATCGATCGCGGCATCGTCGTTTCTCCTGGGCGTAGACGAGACCCAGCGCGATACGTGCATGCATGCACGTCTGCGCGGGCGGGCCACGGCCAGCTGGTCCATGATGGGCCGCGCCCCTGCTGCTCACCGCGCACTTGCGTGCCGTCGCCCGGCTTGGCGAGCCCACTACGGGTCCGCCGCCCCAGCCTCTCTGGCCCGTTCACGTTTTCCTTTTGTTCCTGCAAATATTTCCCTGTCAGCACTAGTTTAGGATTAAATTCACCGACAATTCCTCAAGCATCCAAAAATTACGATTTAAAATTTTAAATATTCCTAAACAAATTCTAAATCACCTAAACTTGCATGCATGTGATTTTGTGCAGTATATATTTACTGGTATTTATGTTTCTAAAATGTTGCTGTTTGGTTAGAAAATTAACTGAGGGAGTTTTATATACCCTTTTGCAGTGAAGTAAATTTTTCCAGAAAGTACATCTCAGTAGCTTTATTTTGACATAGGATAGACATTCAGGAGTTTCCTGGAAATTGCATGGTTTAGAAATTTATATCTGTCCAGAAGGCTCTTTCCTGATTTTTAGTTTGAAAAATATAAATATTTTTGCACCCAAACCAAGTCCCAGTGATTCTTATCACATCTTTCTATCATTTTGCCAGAGGGCATATTTTTTTTACCTATATTTTATTTCTGGGAATTTAATAACCAAAACAGTGTACCTTTTTAGTATAAAATTTGTGCTAATTATTTTATAGCTCAGAAAAATGCCAAACCAGTTTTGGTAGTCCAAATTTGGTAGTACCTATCCAGTGGCATGATTTTCCCTGGTTAGTTCTGCTCTGATACTTGTGTTCTTGAATATTGGAGTGATCTAGTTTTTGCGTTGTCAAAATGTTTAAAAATATTTAAAAGCTTATTTTTGAAAACTTCCAGTGCATGTGAGTTCCACATGTTAATAGCTTCCAGTAGATATGATGCATATATTTTTGTGAGCCACAGAAAGATTTAGGCCATTTATTTGGTCCCTAAGTCATTTCTGGTTTTATAAAAATCATAGCTTTTGTTTTAAAAACCCAAATTTGGTGAATCCAATTTCTGTAGCTTTATAAAGTCAAGCTTTACTCTCTGTAATTTTACCAAATTTTTGTGTGCATTATTCTGGGGTGGCTTGTTAATTTGGTGCTAGTGCTTATTTTACCCATAGGGAAACTGGGTTGTCTTTGTTTAAAATGTTTTGTAATGAACTTTGGCACCAGAACCTTTCTGGTGGTTTCCAAGATTCATTACCTACCAGTACTTATGCTGATTATATCTTGGTGTGAGCTAAAGCCTTTTTAGCTAATAGCTGTTATGTTAAGGCCTTTTCGAGTAGCAGTAAAATCAGCCCCTTTATAAGTAAGATGACCATCTTGCCATAGGTGCGATTTGTTTGATTTGTTTAGTGTCTCTGATTGAATTAGTTTTCTACTAGGTTGAGTGTGTGGTTGCTTCTATGGTTATGTGTTGATTGTTTGCCTTCTATTTTGCGACGTTAGAATGGGAATGCTACCGGAGACGGAGAGGATCTCGGTGAGGATTTCGAAGAGGAAGGAAGAGCAGAGAATTCATGAAGATGAAGTCCAGGGACATATAGCCAACAAAGGCAAGCCACCTCTTGATGCATCTCTGATCCTATATATCTTATTCCTGCATTATTACAGATTTTATAAAAGTGCATGTCTTCTATTTATTTTGTCGGTGGTTAGGGCCATCCGGAGTTTTTATTGATCCACCCTTAGGGTGCACCCCTCGTTGACACCTACAGATCACCTCTCTATTAGTGATATGGTGCTTATCACCTTGTCATCCTTGTCGCCACTTTTCGAAGAAGAATTGGACTATAGGTTGGGAGCCCTGGAAAAATGGTATGAAAATGTTTTCCTGAAAATGAGATTTTCGAAAACCTTGGAATGGGGTAGCCCTGCCCAAGTGTGGTTTATCAAACAGCAAAAGTTTCTAAAAAGAAGATTTCCTAGAGGCAAGTGGAGGAAAGAAAATATTTTCGAAAACTTTAGCGCCTAAGTATTCACCCGGACTGAAAGACAGTGCAACCACATTACCCCAAAGTGGGCACGGGGCGTAGCGTAGTAGTTTGTCTCGCCTTAGTTTGAGTCCTGCAAATGTAGTGGCAGTCCGACCATGGACGCTTCGACCGGGGTTCTTCCCATGAGAAGGGACGCAACCCATTTGCCTTTTCAGGTACGCGGGGTACAACCTATGAGCTCCCATTGAATAATGCCCCGCAGTTGGTCGCGGCATTCCGGAGGGTCGAGCTGGTCGGGGAATTTGCTACTCCTGGGTAAACGACCCCTCGGACTCTGGTGTTGGGAGGTACAACTCTAGGCGGCATGTCTTAGGCTAAGGCGAGCAGACGAAAAACTACGATCGGGTATTTGTCGTGGCATATGTCATTATGCAGGGATGATGCCCACACGATGAGTATTCGAATCTTGTGGGGAAAGTGTACAACCTCTGCAGAGTGAAAACTATTCGAATAGCCGTGTCCGCGGTTATGGACGGTCGGGAAGGCTGTTGCTTAGCCTGAAGAGTTTTTGGTTTCGCAAAAGTGTGTCCTCAAATATTGTTTTGGGAAAGTGATGCCAGTGGGACTGGTGGAAAGTGTACCTGGGAGGTACGGTGGAAAGCTGAAATGTTTTGTGTTGGCCATATGAGATGGCCGGGAAACAAATGGGGTCATCCTTACCTATTAGTCTACAAAATAAAATGGTTTACAAAGAGTTTTCGACAAAGATATAGATATGTCAAACTCTCGAGAGGAACCACCTCTCGCTCCTTGTCTCCCTAGTTTAGTGCCTGTTCCTTGCTACTGCCATATTGCATATCCTTTACTTCTCTCTAAGGTGGTTTGCGAGTACATTCAAACGTACTCATTGGCATTGTTGTCCTGGCTATTTACTTGGCCAGACTTGGTGGAGTTCGACAGATGAAGAAGGAGTTAACGACGTCTATGCGAGGTAGGAACGTCTTCCCAGTCAGTTGCCTGTAGTGTTATGGCATGACTTGGGCCATGCGAACGCTTTCGTCTGAAGTATTTCCGCTGTGTGATTGTTGATCTCTCCTGCCATTGCTGCTCTTATGTAAGTATTGGTCATGTGACCTGTTGTAATCTTTTTATTTGATAATATAATGGATGATGTATTTGATACCAGTTCGGTTATACTTTCACGACACACTGATCATGGGATCGTGAATGTGTATGCATAACGGGTGTTTCGGACAGCTAGTCCGGGGCCCCACAATGCTTAACTTTGTAGTTGCACCACGATCAAGAAAAACGAGGGGCTCAACAGTAGGGAAAATGTTCGTAGCTAAGCTTGCTGGGAAGGAATCAAGATTTCGCCTTTCATCTATCGTAGGTGGCAGAAGGCCACTGGACCCAGAAGAATCTTGTAAATTAGCATCGGATGTAGGAATTTTCGTCAGGAATGAAATTCCTATCTTCCCAACATGGAAAGAGCACGTAGACACCTCTGCACATTTTGAAAAATTAGTGCACAGGTTACACGTAAGTCATCTTTCTCTTGGTAATGTTACTCATACTAGTATACCACATTGGCACGTCCCGTTCCTTCTAGCTTGTTGTTGGCTCTATGTATATCGCACCAACGGTTTATATTGTTGTGAACAGTTAAAGTTCGAGTTCGATGAGGAGCAAGAGGAAGTAAAGCATGTTCTCAACAGTCTATTCTCAGACTGTCACGCCAAGATCGCAGCGAGGCTAAAGAAGAAATACTTCACTGGAAAGATTATCGGGAGTGTTCCAACTAGATCTCCTCTTAAGCAAATGACTCGACAAACGGTGGGGAGATCTTGTGAAGCACTGTCTGATCCAAAGAATATGGTATGATTTGTAAGGCGAGACCAGATCACATCTTGGATTCTTATTTATAGCAGTGTCTCACTAGTATCCTTTTTGCAGAATTTGGCTAAACAGAATCAGAAAAACCGCGGTAAACTACTTTTACCTAGCCGTACGGGATCTCGTAACCTTATAGTGCACATTCGGCAAAAAGTAAGGACATGTTGTTTTATACTGCTATTTAGAAATATTTTAGTAAAAGCTCATGCAGAGTATATACACCAGTGTGCAGCTTATATTATGATCCTCCATTTCAACCACGTTATTCGATTTATAAATGGTAGTACTAAAATGCAGATGTTACATAATGCAAGTAAAAGGGAACCAAACAAAGAGATGACTCTGCCAGAGATTTTTGAAGCATGCTAGAAGAACAAACTTGATGTGATTGGAGAAGTCGCACAGAGTGTTCTTGTAAGTCTTCTCTAAGATTGAAATTTTGTGACAACTCACATCCCAACTTGTAGGAGTAGTAAAGTACATGTCAATATGATATTATAGATGGTTATTAAAATTCATGTGATGTGAATCAGACATGCCAAACTGTAGGAATAAAAGTAGGTCATACACATGATAAATCTACTATCAGCAAGTTTCTCTGTAGTAATTATCATGTTTACACATGTGTACGAACTGAATTTTTTGCAGGAAGATATGAAAGTAGAGATGGCAAAACCCGATAAAAACGGTCTGGAAAAAACCGATGAAGAATGTGTGAAGGCATTTTCCATGGCAATAAAAAAGAAAGGCATTGCCAAAAACACTTTCTTACGGAATCTTTGGAATTTGGTGAAGTGCAAGTCCATGTCCAAGTCAAAGTATTTGCATGCTCAAGTTCTAGAGGAGCAACTCCAAGTAGAACGAGCTGCATCACCGCGCTAAGACTAGAAGTCGACAATTTTAGAACGATAGCGGCACGAAGGAGGCCCTCACGGAGCAGGTTAGGAATGCTAGTAAGTAGTAAGAAGAGTATCTGCTAGATAATTGGAGATGAACGGGGACAGCGTGGCAGGTCAGTATCTTGGTCTTGTAAAATGGTTCCTTAGTCTGAGCATATTTCGTAGGTGCATTTATCTGCAATTGCTATGATCTTGGTGGTCGTTTCCTTGTTGTGATGTGGATTTTTTTTGAACCGGAACCCTGCTGATTGTAAATATTATAAGTGGATTACCTAGCTCTTTCTATCAGTTCTGACTTGTGGTTCCGTTGGCTTGTGGATGAAGCTTTGACATGGTATCAGAGCCCATAGTCTCAAGTTCGAGTCATCGCTTTGGCAAACCTTCTCTTCTCTTCTCCCGGTCTAGCCCTTTCTGTCAGTTTGGACTTTTTGTTGCGTTGGCTATGTTGAGATGTATAAAGTGGATTGCCTAGCCCTTTCCATCAGTTCGTACTTTTGGTCGCGTTGGCTAGTGCATTAAAGCTTGACAACGATGATTTTACGTGATCCATTGATTTCCGACTTTCTACATATAGCCCAGGTCTAGAAGCTTGTCAACTGGTCTAGTTCATTCATTCTGTATTGAGTGCAATGAACGGAACATTGGCTTCTCCTTTGTGTTGTCTTGCAACTCAACAAATTGTTCTCGCTTCAGAGGCGAGTTGTGAACAGAGATACTTATGTATGCTACAGTACCAAATTTCGACTGCATATAATCAATAGCTTAACAACCGTCTAATTCATAATCTCGAAACTGTAGCATTTAGTACCTCCTGCCTATCGAATACAATTATTTCACACACTGAAATATTTTGTACGCGTTTTGAATTGGAGAACATGGGAACCGACTTTGGTTCTGATTATGACTTGATGTGACCCTAGACTCGTTTTGGCGCGCATAGATTCCCGAGCGAATCAAATGAATTTTGACCGTTCTATTAAAAAAGGGAACTTTGACCGTTGGATCAAGCGTTGGAGAACTGATGTGCCAACGACCAATAATTGCTTGTGCATCATGGTGATGGCTTATCTGATTTCAAAAACTGAGATTTTTTCTATATATAGTGGATAGGTGGACAAATATAGATATAGATGGACAGAATCTGAGATATAGCTTCGATCGTAGCCACACTCAAACTCAAAATCAGTTGAGCTGCAAAACCACTAGCCAATTAAGTCCGAAATATTTCAGAGGCATTTTTTAATTGCGATTCGGAGGACATGGGAGTAACTGATTTTGTTTGTGATAATGGCATGATATGACCGCTGGGAATAAATGCCTGAGCAGAGCTACTTCGCATGGTCTACCATTTTTATATTAGACTAGTCATAGTGGTAAGTACTACCTCCGTCCCAAGGAATAAGGCCCACGCGTATTCCAAGACGAACTTTGACAATAAAAATTGAGCAACACAATCTTGATTATATTATATGTAATTAATATCGTTGGATTCGTATTGAAAAGCACTTTCTAATGATGCTAATTTCATACAAACAATCTTTATATATTTAAAGTAATTATTTGTCAAACAAAAATCACTTTCTAATGATGCTAATTTCATACCCACTATAGGAATAGTATCATGTAGTAGTATCATAGTCATGCTATATTTATTATTTTTTAGAATCTCAATGCCAATTTGTGTACAAGATTTGTTTATCATTAACTTTTCTCGTTGTTTGCGCTATGATACATTATCTACCTATGTTACTCTAATCTCCTCTCTCCTACTTAATTAGCTGCCACATGAGCATTTTTGTGAGACCAATGCGCATGATACTAGCACTATGGCTAGCCTTAGTATTACTACTCCTGGAGTAGTATATTTCTCCCGTGTACTTGGCTATTTTCGGGAATAAATAACAAACGGTGGGGTTTTCCCCTCCGTCTACCTCCAAAAATAATATTAGTATTATATTACTTGGACCATAGTCATAATCAAAATCAAATTTCAGTTCGTCGGCAAAATGTCCCGCCAATCCTGAAATATTTCAGACGCGTTTTCAATGGGATTTTGAAGATAGATAGTGATCATTGTAACCGATATTCAAGGTGATGATGATTTGATGTGTAACTCGGCCTTCAACATAGTACTAGTACGGTCTTACAATTTATTGTTATTATATTTGGTCCTTAGCCAAATTCAATATCTCAATCTTCTTGTAAAACTTCCTGCCCACTAAATACAAATGTTTCAGACGCTTCCAAATTCCCATTCTACCCTCGTAAAATGACATCAATGTCCATGTATAAGTCGGTTGGTGGGGGGTCTGCCCGTCATTTTTTCGATCACCGCATCCCTTGCCAAGGAAACTCCTCGAAAATCCAAAATTGAAAATCTCTGTCAAGCGCAACAATCTTCCGCCAATAAATTCCAAAATATTCGCTAAGCGTTTTCAAATTTAAGTTTTTTTAGGAGATAGTACATGGGAACTGATTTCGGTTGTGATTATGACTTGATGTGACCGTAGGCCTTGGATTCTTGAACAGAGGCACTACGCCGGTCTACCATTTTTCTAGTACTAATATTGCTTCTACTGTAGCAAAGTTCAAAGTTCAAAATCTCAGTCGAGAGGCAAAACCCCCCGCAAAATGAATCCGGAATATTTCAGACGCGTTTTTGGATTGAACTTTGAAAGAACTTGGGTGTAAATGATTTTATGATGATGGCTTGATGTGACCCCTGGCCTTTTTTTGCTGAACAGGGCTACAAAGTAGCATGGTCTACCCCTGGCCTTATATATTACAATCACGAGTGTATTACTTGCACCATAGCCGTATTCAAAATCAATTTTCAGTCAAGCTGCAAAATCTCCAACCAATCCTGAAATAAAGGGCTTTTCAAAATGGATTTTCAAGATACATCATGATTGTAATTGTGGTAACCGATTTTCAACGTGATGATGACTTGATGTGACATTTGGCCGTACTAGTACGGTCTCATATTTTTGTATTACTTGGACTGTAGCCAAATTCGAAATCTCATTCCAGCGGCAAAACTTCCCGCCCGAAAAATACAAATATTTCACACGCTTCTAACTTCCCATTCTACCCTCGTAAAGATGACAACAATGTCCATGTATAAGTCGGTTGGTGGGGGGTCTACCCGTCATTTTTTCGATCACCACCTCCCTAGCCCCGGAAACTAACCGAAAAAGAATTCATTTCCCTCAGTCTCTCCTCTGAGACCACACCCACCGGAACTTCCCAAGTCCCTCTCTCTCCCACCTCCACGACCACCGCACCGGAACATCCCCGCCGGACTTCCCTGGCCTACCCGAGGCCTCGCGATCCTCGTCATCCGGCTGCCTGCCGGAGCTGCTTCATCGACGCCGTCATCAACCGGACCGGATCATTCCCGCCGAACCTCGAAACCATATGCTCATCCAGTAGTCTACCGCAGTCGCTTCAGCTGAGGTATCGTCCACCCCACCGGAGCCGCTTCGCCGGATCCGTCGTCCACCACATCGGATCTTGCTCACCGACACCGCTGTGCATGGACCGGATATGCTTCACCGGCGCCGTGCAAGATCTAAACTCTTCTACTGTCGCTTTTCTATTGCTTGCCTGCAAGTTCTTGTTTAATCTTGGGGGAACCTGTTTCTGCTAACGACGCGCCGTTACGTTTTTGCAGATGAGAGGAGTAACCATGAAGTGTAATGGCCGTCTCTCCAACCCCAAGTAGCACATGTAGCGTACTTCATCACCGGATCTATCAACCCCAGGAAGATCTGCTGTGACTCCCACAAAGTGCTTCTCCTAATGTAAGTCCCTTGTTTTAGCGCCCTGTTCTGGGTTCAGATGCTTGTTTGTCTGAAGCTCTTTTAGTTCATTCCTAGCTATGACCGTAACACCTTGCTATTTTCTAGTTCATTGCTAACTTTAAGCGATTGAACATTTTGGTTTGCATTCCCTGCTCTGTAGATGTAGCCATCATAACTTCTATCTTGCTCAGTCGTTGTTACAAAAATTATAGGTATTATAGTAACATCCTGCTATTATTTAGTTCATGGCCAATTTTAAGTAATTGCACATGTTGGTTCGCATTCCCTGCTCTATAGCTTTTGGCATCGTAACTTCTATATTTGGTTTACATTGCCTCGCTTCGTAGATCTAGCCATCATAACTTTATCTTGCTCAGTCGTTGTTACAAAAAATATGGCCTGCTACTATGTTGTTTGTGCCAATTTTTTACTCCATGAACATGTTGGCTTGCATTCCCTGTACTACAGGTGATGCCATTGTTTTGTATCTACTTCATTGTAAGCTAACAAAGTAAGGACTTAGTTTGGCATGCTATCACTCGCTATCTAGCCTCGTAGTACAAATAAACTTGTCATATTACTAGATAATAATTTTGCGTGCCATCTTGTTCTTCAAAAGCTGCATTATTGACTTGTTTCTCCGACTTGGCATGACGCTCACATATGGAATGCTTTGAACATATTGGTTTGCATTCCCTCTTATACAAGTTCACAGGTGATCCCACTATATTACGTATCCGGTCCATCCTAAGCTCCAAAGATTAACTATACTCTATGTGTTGCTCATTACAAGTTTATATCCCGAAACATCTTGATTTGCATCCCCTTCACTATAAGTTCAGGAGTATTATTTAGTTCACGGCCAAAATAAAGTAATTGCACTTGGCACATGTTGGTTCACATTCCCTCCTCTTTAGCTTTTGCCATCGTAACTTCTATTTTTGGTTTACATTCCCTGCTTTCGTAGATGTAGCCATCATAACTTCATCTTGCTCGGTCGTTGTTACAAAATTTATAGCTTTGCTACTATGTTGTTCATGCCAATTTTGTACTACCTGTACATGTTGGTTTGCATGGGACTAGACAGTAGTAAGTCTGTTGTTTCATTCTAACATGCTCTGTTATATTGGCTGTTGGTATGCGGCATGCACTCTTTGTTTGCTTATTGTGCGCATTACAATGATCTTGTTATAACGATGAAACGATGAGTTCCAAATTCTTTGGCAAACAATATTGTAGTGTCTTTGCCTTTCCATTGTTGCTGTCTTAACTTGTAATGTCTTTGTTTCAGATATAGGTGCTGCATGGACAACTTAAAAGATTGCCGGATCGCTTCATTGTATTGCTAGGTTTAATTACCATTCAATTTCTCTCGGGTTACGTAATATTTTTTCAAAGCCGTGCGGTGATGTAATATTTAGTTAGTTTTTATAGTTCTTTCGCGCATTTTTTCTTTGTTGCTTGTGGTAAGTGAGGCTATCCGACAGAAATCATTGCTGCGTAAATATTCTCAGTATCTAAAACACGAATTCCCATCCCTTAAACGGCCCAATTAACCGAAATCACATATGTGCCGGCCCGCAAAATCCTAAAGCGCCTATTATGCCGGCATATAAACAACAACTAAACGGGCTGGCCCACTTACTTATTGGGCCAACCCACTTGATTTACGGTGGACCCCACACTCTAATTGGGCCGGCCCATTTGCTTTAAGGTGGGCCCCACCCACTACTGGGCCGGCCCACTAACTAGCTGGGCCAGCCCAATTGCTTTTGTGGTGGACCCCACATATTAAATGGGCCAGCCTTTTAAGTGGAAAGTGGGACCCACCTGTGTTTTTGGCCCGACCCACTTGCTATATGGTGGACCCCACATACTAAATGGGCTGGCCCTTTAACAGGAAAGTGGGACCCACCTGTGCTTTTGGCCCGGCCCACTATCTTGTTGGGCCGGCCCACTTGCTATATGGTGGACCCCACACACTAAATGGGCCGGCCCTTTAAGATGAAAGTGGGACCCACCTGTGTTTTTGGCCCGGCCCACTATCTTGTTGGGCCGGCCCACTTGCTATATGGGGGACCCCACATACTAAATGGGCCGGCCCTTTAACAGGAAAGTGGGACCCACTGCGTTTTGGCCGGCCCACTATCTTGTTGGGCCGGCCCACTTGCTTATTGGTTGACCCCAAATAATAATTGGGCGGGGCCTTTAAGTGTAAAGAGGGTCCCACCTGTGTTTTTGGCCCGGCCCACTAGCTTGTTGGTCCGACCCACTTGCTATATGGTGGACCCCACATACTAAATGGGCCGGCCCTATAACAGGGAAGTGGGACCCACTGTGTTTTGGCCCGCCCACTTTCTTGTTGGGCCACCCATTTGATCTATTGTGGACCCCACGTACTAAATGGGCCGGCCGATAGCAGGAAAGTGGGACCCACATGCTAATTGGGCCGCCTAATAACTTCTTGGGCCGGCCGGTTGTTTTAAGGTGGACCCCACTAGGTAAATGGGCCGGCCGATAACAGAAAGTGGGTCCCACATGTCTTGTGGGCCGGCCCTTTTGCCTGTTGACCGGTCAAATGAGTGCATTCGGCCCGGCCCACATGCTTAGTGGGCTGGCCCATTAATGTTTTGACCAGTCAACCTTAGAGGTTAGGCCCGGCCCACGTAACTAATGGACCAGTCCAGCTATATAGTTGACCGGTCAAACTAAGTCAGCTGGCCCGGCCCGCAAACTTAATGGGCCGGCCCGCTTAAGACGTGGCAGGCCTCGTGTGGGCCTACCATCTACCACGGGGTTTCAGCGGTTAACGCCGTTAATCGCCGATTAACGGTGTACGCCACGTGACAGCTTGCATGACGTCGTGATCAACGGGCTCCCGGAAACACTTCTGCAACGGTCCGATTTTCCGTGGCGGAAGGGCACCCAAGCGCGACGGACCGAAAAATACGTGGTAGGACTTTGCCTGACGCAGTTTCGACAACAGAACCCATATCGTCGGGTTAGGCCCATAGGCGACGAAAAATACCCCTTAGCGGACGATTTTGAGACGTTGTCTATCAGAACTTTTCTTGTAGTGTTAGAGGAAAGAGGGACCCACCTGTGTTTTTGGCCCGGCCCACTAGCGTGTTGGGCCGGCCCACTTGCTATATGGTGGACCCCACATACTCAATGGGTCGGCCCTTTAACTGGAAAGTGGGACCCACCTGTGTTTTTGGCCCGGCCTACTATCTTCTTGGGCCGGCCCACTTGCTATATGGTGGACCCCACATACTAAATGGGCTGGCCCATTAACAGGAAAGTGGGATCCACCTGTGCTTTTGGCCCGGCCCACTGGCTTGGTGGGCCGGCCCATTTGATCTAATGTGGACCCCACGCACTAAATGGGCTGGCCCGATAGCAGGAAAGTGGGACCCACATGCTAATTGGGCCGGCCCAATAACTTCTTGGGCCGGCCCACTTGCTTTAAGGTGGACCCCACTTGGTAAATGGGCCGGCCCGATAACATGAAAGTGGGCTCCACATGTTTTGTGGGCCGGCCCTTTTGCCTGTTGACCGGTCAAACGAGTGCATTCGGCCCGACCCACATGCTTAGTGGGCCGGCCCGTTAATGTTTTGACCAGTCAACCTTAGAGGTTAGGCCCGGCCCATGTAACTAATGGACCAGCCCAGCTATATAGTTGACCGGTCAAACTAAGTCAGCTGGCCCGGCCCGCAAACTTAATGGGCCGGCCCGTTTAAGACGTGGCAGGCCTCGTGTGGGCCTACCATCTACCACGGGGTTTCAGCGGTTAACGCCGTTAACTGCCAGTTAACGGCGTCTGCCACGTGGCAGTTTGCATGACGTCAGCAGTCAACGGGCTCCCGGAAACACTTCTGCAACGGTCCGATTTTCCGTGGCGGAAGGGCACCCAAGCGCGACGGACCGAAAAATACGTGGTAGGACTTTGCCTGACGCAGTTTCGACAACAGAACCCATATCGTCGGGTTAGGCCCATAGGCGACGAAAAACACCCCTTAGCGGACGATTTTGAGACGTTGCCTATCAGAACTTTTCTTGTAGTGCAAGCAACCCTGCAATTACGATACAAGAAGTCTCTTGTGTCCCCAACACACCTAATACACTTGTCAGATGTATAGGTGCACTAGTTCGGCGAAGAGATAGTAAAATGCAAGTGATATGGATGAATATGAGTGGTAATAACAATCTGAAATAAATATGGCAGCAAGTAAACATGCAGTAGAACAGTAAATAAACGGTGAATTGATATTTGGAAACAAGGCATAGGGATCCTACTTTCACTAGTGGACACTCTCAACAATGATCACATAATAAAACTACTCTACACTCTCTTGTTGGATAACAAACACCATTCATTGTGTAGGGCTATAAAAGCACACCTCAAGCCGGATTAAACAAGCTCCACAACATCCGGAGTTCATATTAAAGTAACCTCTAGAGTGCATAATAGACCGTTGCAAATTAGACCGAGTACTAACATAACATACACACTGTCACTAATAGCTATGAAGGGGGGAATAGATCGCATCAATACTATCATAGTAATAGTTAACATCATAATCTACAAGAGATTACAATCATAACCTACGCCAAGTACTACATGATGCACACACTGTCAACATTACATCATGGAGGAGGAATAGAATATTTTAATAACATCACTAGAGTAGCACATAGATTAATAGTGATACAAAGCTCATGATCACATAAAGATCACATGGGAGAGAGAGATGAACCACATAGCTACCGGTAGAGCCCTCAGCCTCGGGGGAGAACTACTCCCTCCTCATCATGGGAGACAGCAATGGCGATGAAGATGGCGGTGGTGTCGATGGAGATGACTCCGGGGGCAATTCCCCGTCCCGGCGGCGTGCCGGAACAGAGACTTCTGTCCCCCAAATTGGAGTTTCGCGATGGCGGCGGCGCCCCTGGAGTCTTTCTGGAGTTTCGTCAATTCATGTAGGGTTTTCACGTCACGAGAGATTATATAGGCGAAGAGGCGGAGTCGGAGGGGCCAGGGGGCCCCCTCCCCATAGGCTGGCGCGGCCAGGGGGCCACCCGCGCCGCCTTATGGTGTGGGTCCCCTACTGCCCTTCCTCGTCTCCCCTTCGGACTTCTGGAACCTTCCCGGGAAAATAAGGTGTTTGGCTTTTGTTTCGTCGAATTCCGAGAATATTGCCCGAACAGCCTTTCTGGAACCAAAAACAACAGAAAACAGGAACTGGCACTGTGGCATCTTGTTAATAGGTTAGTTCCAGAAAATGCATAAAATCATTATAAAGTGTGAGCAAAACATGTAGGTATTGTCATAAAACTAGCATGGAACATCAGAAATTATAGATATGTTTGAGACGTATCAGCCGGTCTGACCGGGTGCTGGGCCGACCTGGACTTTGTCTTCTCCTCTCGCGCATGCCTCCCGCTCCACCCTCACGCGTCCGTGAGATTTCTTCATGTCCAGCTCCACGTCCATCTTCACGTCCAGCCGCTCTTCTCCTCCTCGTGCGATGCTTGTCTCCTCTTCATACCTGATGATACATAAGTAATGGGACTTAGGTAGTATAAAGTTCTGATCAATCAAAGTATCGTTTAGGAACAAGTTCACCTGTTGTTTAAGTAGCTTCGCACGAGCCCTTGTAATAGGTCCAATCTGAACTTCATTGGACTTGAGCTTCACAGCAGGTTCATCTTCAGTTGGTAATGACGGAGGTGGTAGTGAGGTAATGATGTCCTCATCAAGATCAGATATCATATTCATTGAAGCCTCGAAGCCAACGTCATTGACTTGAACGCTTCATCAACGCCTTCGCCATCTTCACCCTGTTTCCATCTGCTTGTAACCTAGATTTGATATTCAATTGTCGGCATTATAAGACTCATCATTCATCTATTTGAGAATTTTTATACAATATTTACCATTGTTCATCTAATTATGTGTGAGTAGTACACTTGGGTTATGGGCTGAGGCCTAATCCTCGCAGCTATATTTGCATCTAACTTCTCATGCGATATTGTGCAATATGCGAGTAGAGATCCATTACAAGCCTTAGGTCTTTTTTATCTCGATCTTGAAGGTTTGATAGGTACCCAATCCAACAAGATCGGTAAATGTATTAAGGTTTGAGTAGTGTTAAGTTGCATAATTCGACGCTATGCGCATGTGTCAATATTCATGGGTCGATAGTGTGGTCAGAATCTAGGGAGTAATAGTGATGTCACAAAACTTAAGGCTATTGTCCGATTTATCTTAATACCACACTCAACGCGGCATGCGGAGGAATCCAAGATGGAAACTTGATCCGTGAAAACGTTGCATGTGACATCATGGTGCACATTAGGACGCACTGCTCATATCAATGTTGCATATCTTTTACCTTAACTATGATATTGTAAATATGTGCTTTATTTTATCTTTTTAATATCATTTACTAATGCACAACTGCAAGAGAGCTGAAGTCCATGCATATCTCCAATCTGTTAATCCGAATCGAAGGTATGAGTGCTATACACCGGCCGCACGCACCACACGAACACATCCCAGGCTGGTGTTTTTGGCCAGCCCACAATTATTTCTCACCTTTTTGTACTTTTTTTCGTCCTATTCTTTTTACGTTCAAAAGTTGAATATTTTTAAATTCGATTTTGTTCAAAAATATGGATGGTTTTCAAATTTTATTTTTAAAACTGTTTTTTTAAATTGAATATTTGTAATCTAAGTAACATTTTTCAAATTTATACTTTTTTGGATTTTTTTTCAAATTTAAACAATTTTCGAGATTGAACTTTTTTTAAAATTATGTTTTTAAGTTGAAACATTTTCCTAATTTAAATTGCAAGAAAAGGAAAAAACAGAATAGAAAAAAACATGTTTATTAAGAAGAAGAAGGAAATAGAAGACAGAAAAAAGAAAATAAGAAAAACACGAAATGAGCTGATCAGGCCGGCCCATACCTAACGACCTGGTCGGTATATATAGTTCGGCCTAGAGTAAGACTACCCACAATGGGAGTATCATAGGTAGTATCATGCATCACATGCATGCAAAAAACCGATGTGGCAGTGTGATTAAAGATGGGAGAGATGATAGTAGTATCATAGGTAGATACCGTATCATAGCACGTAGTACTAGAAAATTTAATATCAAACAAATCTTGTACATATATTTGCATTGAGATTATACAAATCAATTAATATAGGAAGATTATGATACTAGCATATGATACCATGCATTGTGGACATAATAACATATAGTAGTATCATACACATGATACTTCTATATGATACTATGCATTGTGACTAGTCTAACTCCGAGGGGAACGCCTGGATCAGGACCGACCCAACTCTGGCCCACACTGCATATGAACTTTGTGTGGGCTATCGCGTCCCTCTTCCCGCCATCTGGGCATTTCCCGCGGGAAAACCTCCAAAATTTCGCGCCGCCGGAGAAACATCTTATCCCCAGCATGCCGAAACATAAACAGCCGCCCCCGCATCTCGTCAATCTGACGAAATCCCCACCACCAGCATACACGCGCATCACCAAGAAAGCCTCTGACGCGGAGCATCTGTCGCGGTGTCGCCATGAAAGGGCGAGCGATTAAGCTGCGGGAGGCGCACAAGGCGGGCTCCCCGGCCTTCTGCTCCGTCGCCTGGGCCCCCGGAGGGCAGCACGTCGTCACCGCCTGCGCCGCCGAGGTCGCCATCCTGATCCACGACGCCGCCGCGGTAAGTGCCGCGGGGGGTGGGGGCCGGAGCTCTGGTTCGGCGGCCGCGGCGGCGCTCACCACGATCCGGCTTCACAAGGATGGCGTCACGGCTGTCGCCCTCGCGCCGGGCCCCGGCGGATCGCTTGCGTCCTGTTCCATCGACCACTCCGTCAAGTTCTACTCCTTCCCAGGTTCTTGGATCTCACCGGTCCTGATGTTCGGCATCTGATTTGTGCAATTTTTTTTTCTTCACCTTCAAGATCTGAATGTCTGCGTATTTCATCCTTCCAGACGGCGCGTTTCAGAGCAACGTCGCTCGGTTCACCCTCCCGATCCGGTCACTCGCCTTCAACAAGAAGGGCACCCTTTTGGCAGCGGCCGGCGACGATGACGGCATCAAGCTGATTGCGACCATCGACAACACCATCTCCAAGGTACTCAAAGGCCACAAGGGCTCGGTCACTGGTCTGGCTTTCGACCCCCTAAACGATTACTTGGCATCGGTTGATAGCTTTGGCACGGTCATGTTTTGGGATCTCTGCTTGGGTAGCGAGGCACGCACCCTGAAGCGTGTCGCCCCCACTTTCGGTTCAGACCACTCAGTGAAGAATGCCCTGTGTTGGAGCCCCGATGGGCAGACTCTTGCTGTTCCCGGGCTGAGAAATAATGTGGTCATGTATGATAGGGACACCGGGGAGGAGGTATTCATGCTGAAAGGAGAACATGAGCAGCCAGTGTGCAGCCTTTGCTGGTCCCCTAATGGGAGGTACCTGGCAACTGCTGGCCTGGATAGGCAGGTCCTGGTGTGGGATGTGAAGTCCAAGCAGGACATTGAGAGGCACAAGTTTGATGAGAAGATATGTAGCTTGGCATGGAAACCGGAGGATAATGCCATAGTACTCATTGATGTAATGGGAAAATTTGGAATTTGGGAATCTGTGGTCCCTTCGACTATGAAGTCCCCCACTGAGGGTGCGCCTGACCTAAACAAGACGAAGGCTCCTTTGTTTGATGATGATGACGAAGAAGAAAAGCCAAGCACCTCTGCTGGTTGGGAAGATGAGGCAGATGAAAGTCTTGGTGATTCAGCAGCCTTCAATCACAAGCGATTGAGGAGGAAGGCAACATTCGATGACCTGAATGGAGAAAGCGAAGATGTGGATATGATACATGAGACGGAGTCACGCAAGAGAATGAAAGATAGGCATAAAGATAACAAAGAAGCTGCTAAGAAGGCAATAGATGATTCAGCAACTTCTGGAAGGCTGGTGACAGCAAGAATGCAAGCTGCTTTCCAGCCTGGGTCGACGCCGTCTCATCCTGGCAAGCGAAATTTCCTTGCTTACAACATGCTTGGAAGTATTACTACTATTGAAAATGAGGGGCACTCACATGTAGAGGTAAGATTTGCTTTTCACCTGTTTGCTTCATAAGCCATTGAACAAACTATCTGTAGCTGTATTAGCTATTTAGTATTAGCTATTTGTTGAAGCTGTGACAATTGTATGCAACTTTCAGGTCGATTTCCATGACACTGGAAGAGGCCCCAGAGTCCCTTCCATGAGTGACTATTTTGGTTTCACAATGGCTGCACTGAATGAATCAGGAAGCGTGTTTGCAAATCCATGCAAGGGTGACAATAATATGAGCACTCTTATGTACCGTCCCTTCGGTAGCTGGGCTGGTAATAGTGAGGTACGATCTTTCTACATGTAAACTCGATGTCTCACGACTCAAGAATAGGAATGATTGAAGGTACTTACTGGTTACTAAAACAAGATGTGTTTATATATGTCCAAAATGTAGTGGTCAATGAGGTTCGAGGGAGAAGAAGTAAAGTCTGTGGCTCTTGGTGCTGGATGGGTTGCTGCAGTCACAAGTTCAAATATTCTGCGCATCTTCACTGAAGGGGGCTTGCAGGTTCTTCTAAGCCTCTTGAGTTCTATATTTCTATTTTTGTTTTTGCTATTCTACTTGTATATGTAGTTAGCCAGGTCTCTTTATCTAAAAGGATGCAACCTCCATGTTAGCTCACAAATACCAGTTAGCTCAGTTTATTCAGCGCTCCCTAGCAGAGCTTTCTAATTTCTGTCACAATAAATTGTGGTATACATTTTATAATGTCCCAAGAGGGAATCTCTTAGGTCTAGTATTGAATAAAATGATTTAGTACCTTGACCCTTGGTGCACATATCATTATTGTTGCAAATGTACTTGCATAAAAATCATCCTATATATTCCAGAAGGCCTGCACTCTATACCAAACAATATATTGGAACATTATTGTACCATACATCGTTCTTGTTTGTTATAATATTTTTTTGCTAATTATACCATGGTAGTTGGTAGTATGTGTAATCTGACAAGCTTGGTTATAATATCTACACTGTCAAGTACTTCACCATTTTTTTTTTGTTAAAGCAAGCGGAGCTGAAGTTCTATTCATCTCAACAAGAAACGTGCAATAATTCCAAAATGGCTGACAATCTAATTGACCATCATTTGCAAACACGCAACTGAACATTGAAATAATTCCAAAAATAGCTCAAGTTCTGTTCATCACGACTACTTGTGGTGACATGTTGCGAGCATTTGATAATCTGATTGATCAAAAATATTTTTGCAGATGCATATCATCTCAGTCAGTGGTCCAGTGGTTACTGCGGCAGGTCATGGGGATAAGCTGGCAATTGTGACCCATGCTTCAGATTGTCTACCCTCAGGAGATCAGGTATTTGTTGGCATGCCCGTTTGCATTAGGCTTACTGATGCTTTAATATTGATGGATCATAGCTGTTGTGATCAAGGTTTTGTGAAGTTTATAGTTGCATACCTGTCCTATTTCTGCATGTGTATCACTGTGTAACACAGTTTTCATGACTACCACCAACAGGTTCTAGATGTCAAGGTCTTCAACATATCTGAGGGAGCACAATCAATGTCTGGTCGCCTTGTTTTGACTCCATCCTCTCAATTATCGTGGTTTGGTTTCAGTGAGACTGGCCTGCTTAGTTCATATGACTCCAAGGTATTTTTGTCTCATGAGTGCATCAGCAGTTGAATATGGCTTAATGATGTTTAAATTGTTGTACACTGATCAACAAAATTTTCAGGGAATACTGAGGGTCTTTTCCAGTCAATTTGGTGGAAGTTGGCTTCCAGTGTTTAGGTATAGAATCGTGCAAGTTCAACATAAAAAAAATTACTACTGAATCACACTTAGCCACTGTATATAATTTCAGTTCAACCAAGGCGAGAAAATCTGAAGATGAAAGCCACTGGGTGGTGGGTTTAGATGCAAATAATATATTCTGTATTATATGCAAATCCCCTGAGAGTTGTCCACAGGTATCCTTTGCTTCTCTTTGAACAAGTTCTCCTATTTGTCGAAGTTCTTAAGTTCAGTCCGTCAGGAGAGATCTAGAAGATCAAACATTATTTTTTTCTGTTAGTTCAATGAAGACATTGACAAAAAATTACTTTGATTTTATTTTGTCCTTCATTAAACTTAGAATGTATGCTAGTTTCAGTTCTTGTAGTATCCTAGAAAGAGAAGGATATCAACTTGTATCTTGATCGTTCCTGGTGAGCCCTCAACGCATAATGGAACACTAAAATATTCAATTACTATTGCCAATTTGGACAAAGTAACCAGTCCCCAGTGCCTTCTCTGGATGTTTTGTCTGCTTTTTGACTTGTGTTCTCTTGATCTTAGGTGATGCCCAAGCCTGTTTTAACTATACTTGAGCTGTCATTTCCTCTTGCATCATCCGACCTTGGAGCCAATAGTTTGGAAAATGAGTTCATGACAAAGAAGCTGCATCTCTCACAGGTACATCATGTTCCTTTCTCGAACTTAAACTGCCAGTGTCTCCTGGTTGCTTAAGCATTCCTGTTTATCTCAGATCCAAAAGAAAATAGAAGAAGTTGCTCTTCTGGGTCTGGACACAACAGCATTTGAAGATGAAGCATTCAATACAGAGGCTGCACTTGACCGGTGCATCCTGAGACTAATCTCTACCTGCTGCAATGGTATAAATACTTGAACTAGCTTAATTCATAATCAATGTTACATGGTTCTTTTTCTCAAATTGCTTCTCTTAAACCAGGTGATAAGCTTGTGCGAGCCACCGAGCTTGCGAAGTTACTAACATTGGAGAAATCAATGAAGGGTGCATTAACACTTGTTACTCGCTTGAAGCTTCCCATATTACAAGAGAAGTTTAGTTCACTACTTGAGGTGATAGCTGTGGCCCTTATTTTTTTAATCCTGAATAGAACCTGCCCGCTGTTACCAATCCTTTTATGCACATGTTCAATATAACTTATGTTCAACTGATGCTTGACATCTTGCAGGAGAGGATGTTAAATGATGCAAGAGTTGGTGCAGTTTGCTCAAATGCGACCACTACAAACTACCCACCAGCATTCCATGCAACCCAACCGGCCAAAATTGTGCAAAATGGAAATAACTCGGAGGCATCCCCAATGGCTACACCAAATCCTTTTGCCCGACGAAGCAGTGCAGCTGTATCTAAGAAGGCAGAAGTAGAGCAGCCAAACGATGCGAAGGATAACAATGCAAAGGTTTCACCTGCGGTTACCCCTTTAGCTAAGATACCCAAGAAGAATGATAATTCAGAAGGGAAAGCAAAGAGGGAGAGGGATGGAATAGCTGATCAGGTTGGCTCTAAAACTAAGAGCAGTGAAGATGGCAACCAAGCAGAGCCTCAGCGGCCTCTTAACCCCTTTGCAAAATCTTCATCCAGCAAAGAACAGTCATCATCCCTTTTGGATTCCATAAAAAAGATGAAGGTTGAAAGCGAGAAAGCTGACAAAGCTAATGTCAAGAAGGTGAAGGTATAATTGCTTTTCTTGTCAAGAAGGTGAAAGTGACAGTGCCAGCCACCTTCTTAAACTAACACCCGAAGTACTTAGCATTTTTGATTCAATTCTGGTCTTCCTGAGTCTTTTACAGCTCCTGAGCTTTGTAGCGCGGACGCTCTAGTTATATCATTATGTAGTATAGTTTTTTTCCCCTCTTACTGTAACGGATTACCTATTCCCTTATCTGTCATATAGTGTAAGATTGCTTATTTGTCTGATCCCCTACCACTACCACTGTAATCGAGCTTGCACATAAATGTACTCAGATTTAACTAGGGATGTGCTATCGGTCAAATAATACGGTCAAGTACTTGGTGCTTATCGATCGATGCATGGAGATAGCTAGCTGACTTGGTGCCTATCGACCGATGCATCGCTGTACTTGGTGCCGATCTGTACTAAGCTAGCTAGGCTACTTGCGTGAGGTGCGGTGGTTGTACTTGCTTGGTCGGGGATCCTATTCACGCAGGAGAGTACTCGTCTGCGTCGCCCGTAGCACCGACAAAGGTTGTTCGTTCGGGAGGCAACGCTTCGTGGTACCCCTCTTTTACAGTACCCATAAATTCATATGGGCCTTGGGTGGTTTACGACGCCATACTTAACCAAGCGATGACCTCAACATTGCGCCGTAAATTATGGACTTGGGTCTTAAGAAAGAAGTCAGTGTAGGAGGATCCAGAAGCGAGAGTGGCACACGACGTATCTAGGTTCACGTTTCCTCGGTGGAGGGTCGCTACGTCTTGCTAGGCTGTGTTTGTCTAATCTCATGTGTTCCTTAGAGGTGCTCCTGCTTGACTTAATAATTTATATATGCAACCACGCTAGAGTTTACAAATGTTATTCTAGAGCCTTCTTTCATGCACTCCAAGTCGCTATGATGTGCAACCCCAGCTTGTTTAGTCGTTGTGTGCTGGCCACCTCCATAATGGGCCAAACCAGGTAGACCACCAGCGGATACCTGACGGGTATGTTCACGATAGTAGACCCCGAGGCTCTACTCGAGTCACAGACTCGGGTTGAGTCTCCAAACCTTGAGTTCATTCAGCTGCAAGACGAAACCGGAATTTTTTTCGAAAGATAAATTCGTTAGCTTCATAAACATTTTTGCTATGGGGATATTGATATAACGAGTATGGCGTATCTGGAACCATTTAGTTGCTCTTGGGCAAAAATATCGTGAACCTACTCAGACTCGAATATGGAGTACGCTGGCGTAATTCAGCTTGGGCCACTGCTAACTTTCCCCTTTTCGAACTTTCTTTTTCTAAAACCTAAAAAAACTCTAATTTCCCTTTTGATTTTGACGAATCTAAAAAATGGTAACCCTAGACCCCATCTATAACCTAGCCCCATACTTACCAATGGTGTACCACATATAGGTGCACCACTGTTACCTCAAATAGCAATGGCACACCTATACCCGGTGCGTTATTGGTAAGTGTGGGGGATGGGTCAAACCTTGGTCACACATAGGAGTGGGGCGCACTACCTCACCAGGATCAGCATGGGTAAGTGTGATAGATGTGGCACACCTATATGGTGTGCATTGCACACCTCTAGCATAGTGTGCTACTGCTACCAATATTATGGCTAGCTGTTCCTAGTAGTGTAGGTACAACACCGGTCTGAACCGACTTAGTCGATATGGTACGGCTGCAGCACTGTGCATCAGACCGGTTAGTCTGTGAACCAGATGACCGGACCAGGAACCGGAGCATACAGTGTGAGAGTCGGTTTGACTTACTTAAAACCGGAAGGCACGCATGAAAATACCCAAACGACGGGTTTTATCTCTCGGGCTATAAAAGGTCTTTCTTCTTCTTTGAAGGGTTAGGTCAACCATTTGTATTACATATCTTGATGCTCTCTTTCTCCCCACCATTAATGAAACACCAAACCATAGGATCTCCCATTTCCCTCCACCAAACTCAAATTCATTTAGGGAAAAGCAATGTTAAGGAAATCGGTAATCGTTAACTGCTCGGCCGGCTTGGGAGTAGCGATTAATCGGAATTCGGATGATTAACTGATTTAATCGGTCGGTAATCGTTAACTGTCTCTCCCTACTTCTCTAAAGCCTAAATCCTAGAAAAACTTGTACGCTTCTCCTCCATGACCTAATCTTTAAGGAGCGAATCAGGATCCACTAGCCGAAGCCGCGTTCCTTCCTTCCACTTCTTCTCCTCTCACCTCTGAAGTTTATATTCTCCTACCACCTACCTCGGGTACGACCCCTCTTACACCTCAACAACCTAATCTATTGAAGGCGTCCTCCTGGACGAGCTCCTCATGGTGATCGAGCTCCTGTAATCTGAGGTCTGGGAAACTATGAGCAACTAGTATGGGAGGGCAAGAAACTATTTGGCAACAGTGGAAATGAAGCTACTGGAGGCTTCAATCAAGCCGGAGCTTCGCAAAATCTACTTTATTGGGGAGGGGTAGCGCCTGTATTAGCGATATGCATTGAAAATATTGTAACTTTTTTGACCAAGTGTGGTAGTTAATCGGGAAAATACCTAGTGATCGGACTTTCGGACTGATTAATCGGGCTAAAGGATTAACAGAAGAGATTAATGGTAATCGACACGGTCAAACCCCTAGTAGCGATTAATCGGCCTAGTAATCGTTGAATCGGCCTAGTTTTTGAACAGTGGGGAAAAGGAAGAGGAGGTTCCGATCTACAATCTCACCAAGACATATTTGATTCTCCCTTGAGTTCATCGAGCTAATTTGCTACTCTTGACTTCCTGGGAAACCATAGGCGGCTAGGGCCGCCCGGAGCATTTGGCTCGTGATTTGCCATGTGGAAAGTTTGCGAGGGTTTGGAGACCACATCAAGGACTACCACTAGTGACCGAACTCTACTTCGTGGAGGAGGCTCACAGAGAAAACTTCGAGCCTTCGTGGCGCTTGTTATCTGTTCGTGGATTCCCACACCTCTCCAACAACGACGTAGTCTCCCAGAAGGGAGCGAACACCGGGTTTACACCTTCATCTTCGGCGTGGCTCAATTATTTCTATCCGAGTGCTTTACTACTGTCGTTTATTTTGTTATACCTTTCATGCTTGAAATACTTGTATCATCATTATTTTTCGAACTGCGTACTTGTATCATGATTGCTTTAACTAGTTTGCGTCAAAACCTAAAATTGCTAAAAAGATTTTTTTTGCAGATCCTATTCACCCTTCTAGGTAGTAGGTATCCATCTCTATCCTATGTGCGGGGAGTTACTCTTTAAAGACTACATCTCTTATTTAATTTATCGACATACATTCGCAAAAAAAATTATCGACATACAGCTCTCTCGTTTGTGGGAGAAAAACATGGCAAGCTTCCTTTAAAAAATCAAAAGTTTTCTTCAAATCTAGCTAAATTCGTGTTGTTGCTGCTGCCGTCGTGCGTGTCTTGCATGCAAGCACATGCAACCGAATTATAAGATGGTTCGGCTGGCTGGTTAAAAGAGTCCCTCTCTAGCTTTTCCGCATGGCTGGCTCGCTTTTGCAAATCGCTAGCCAACTCGCTTTTACTTGCCTTACACGGTTAGGATATCAGTCTGCATCGAAAATACTTATGCCGATCCATAAAAGTAATCTAAGATTTGTCAAAATTAAAATGTAAACGCACCCAACAGGCCGCCCCCAACCCTAACCTCTCCCGCACCCCACCCTCCGCCGCCGCCGACGCCGCCGGTAGCGCTGCCGGGGCAAAGTCCCTCGGGGCGTGGCGGCGGCAGCGGGGGCCCTTCCTCGTCGCTGTGTGGAGAACATCGGCCGGATCCCACCTCCTCGATGCATGGCGGAGCAGGCGCGCGTGGGATGGGCGACGACGGCGGCGGCCCTCCTCGCACCGGCTGTCCCATGGCGGACCGGTCGACGCGGTTGGGATGGGCGGCGCTGCAGTCTCCCTCCTCTCGTCGGCTTCCCGCAGCACTCCGGCAGGGGCTGGTGGTGGGCGGCGGCCAGTCCCTCGGTCTGCGCCATGCCATCCACCCCCGCCTCTCGTCGTTGCGTGGAGGCGATCTCGGGCCTCTTCTTCGCCGGAGAGGGTCGGCCTGCGGTTGGTGGTGGTGGATTTTTGATCTATCACCGCCATCCGGCGGTGAGATGGAGGTGCATGGAAGCCATCGATGGTGTCACCGGTGGAGGGTTGGGTTGGCCAGCCCGGGATGGTCGCCGACGTGGGGGTCCGACCTGAATAAAGGCGGCGGTTCTAGGGCCTCTCTTGCGTGAAGAGGAGGACCTACCGGAGGCCTGGACTCGTGATCTGGCCGGAGGGTTGAGTTCCGGAAGGCTCCGCCGGCGAATGTAACAGTGCTTTGTCTGGAGTTTGCTGGATCGGAGGTATTCGGCCGTGCGCACCCATGCGTTTATTCCGACCGTTTGGTTCTGGAGGGAGCGGCGCAAAGCTCTTTTTCTGTGTTGACATTAAGTGACTATGGATCCATGATGAAAGTCGGAAGAAGAGAATTTCATGAAGGCCGGAGGGGAGGACTAGCTAAAGGAGGTTCAAGTCTACGCGTTGTTGAGGGGCTTGCTTGGTGTCCGGGCTTCACAGCAGCGGTATGAAAGTGGGGGCGACAACACAGGTGAAGCGCAGAGTCCTACCTTTCAGGGTGAAAACCCAATGTCTGGCCTTAACTGGTTGTGCCTGGCAGTGACCTTGTTGGAGGCATTGTTTTGAGAGTGGGGACTATCTTCAGGGTGAAAACCTAAGATCTTTGATCGGACGACGACGGTGTTTGAGCACTGTTCCCTTCTTGGAGGCGTCGTTTTTTAGAGAGTCTGTAATTCAGGTGTTGTCATGGCGGTGGATGTATTGCTGTTGTTAGGCCCGAGATATTGTAGCGGAACTTTTGTTTCTTAGTTTTCTTTTTCTTTTTTTAGCTGTGTGCATCCGTAGTGCCATTAGGGTGGTGCGTTGTTGCAGAGGCTAGGTGTAATTGGTATCTCTTGATATTAATATATTCCCTTTATTAAAAAAAAAGGAAGTACCTAATAGGAGGGCAGGACAACTGGCTTTTCCTAAAAAAAAATCTTAGCTCGCTTGCTAAGTGAGGCATCGCAGAGGGTTTGAGTTTGACGTCTTGGTCACAGCGAACATCGACCAAGCCAAGAGGCGCGCTGATCAGCTTAAAAGGGGAAATTATATTGGATCACATATGTTTTGTGACAGTCGGAAGGAAATACGGAGTAGAAAAGAGTGCGACGCGCGGTCGGATTGCAACACGAACCTGGAAACCTTCCATGCAGTAGAGGCAATAAAAGCCCATTAATACCCAGACGTTGTGCCCGGTTTTGGAATATGAGTTGCCAATTCGTATCGTAGTATGCAGGAACACGCGTTCCCTTCCAAATAAACACGAGCACGCGTAAGCTTGAGCTCTACGCTGGGTGTTTCCGAGTTCGTATCGTCAATTCGTGACCTCCTCCATATAATGGCCGAATCCCTCTCAACATCGCCTCGCGTTCTTGTTGTAAGACTTGCATTACTCTGCCCTACGCGACCTGGCAACCTAACTTCCCGCTCGCGACATGGCTGATGACGACCAGTACTACGCCGACGGGGCCGAGGGAACGGCCACTATCGCGTCCCGGGTCGCCTCCATCTGCGCCATGCTCGACGAGCACGACGCCGCCGAGACGCCCATGAGCTCCCGGCAGGTCGAAGAAATTTCCGCCATGATCGACGACGTCGCCGTCGCCGCGGCCTCAGAGTCGGAATGGACGACGACCGTCGACAGCAAGCCGCCGGGGTGCATGCTCAGCACCTGCTTCTACGAGAATCTGGGCAAGATAGGAGAGGGTTCAGCCGCCGTCGTCACCGAGGCGCGACACCTTACGACCGGCCAGACCGTCGCCATGAAGGCCATCCGCGAAAACTGCCGCTCCGTCTCCGGCGGCGAGCTCCTGCGGGAGGCCTGCCTCATGGCCGCCTGCCTTGGCCACCCCTCCATCGTCGCCCTCCACGGCCTCGCGCGCGCGCCGGGGACCGAAGACGGCGACTACTCCCTCGTCATGGAACACGCCGGGCCGTCCCTGGACCGCATCCTGGGCGCCCGCATGCGCTGCACTGGCTGGCCGTTCTCGGAGACCGAAGTGCGCCGCGTCATGGCACAGCTTCTATCCGGCGCGGCGGAGATCCACAGGCATAGCATTGTCCACCGCGACATCAAGCCAGAGAACATCCTCATCGACGGCGCAGGAAACGTCAAGATCGGCGACTTCGGGTCGGCGATGTCGGTGGCCGGGGGCCAGATCAGCGCCGAAGCGTACTACGCCGCCGGAACGACCACGTACAGATCGCCGGAGATGCTGCTGGAGACGCCGGGCTACGACGCGCGCGTCGACGCGTGGTCGCTCGGGTGCGTGATGGCGGAGCTGCTCACCGGTGAGGTGCTATTCAACGAGAATTCTGACTCCGACCAGCTGTGGTTGATCTACGACGTGCTCGGCGTTCCGGGCAAGGAGGCGTGGAAGCCCCACGAGTCGTCGTTCGTGGCCAGCAGGGTGCCGCTGTGGCGTCGCGAGCAGCAGCGTCGGCGTCGGAAAGGGCGGTGGCACAGCAGACGGCTGCGCGAGCTGTTCCCTGAGGAGCTGCTGTCCGAGGACGGCTTCAAGGTCCTCAAAGGGCTCCTCACCTGCAACCCCGACAGGCGGCTTACGGCCGCCGCCGCGCTCAAACTTCCGTGGTTCGCTGACGAAGACAATGCTCCGGTGAAGAACTACGCGGCAATGTGAAAATAAGAATCATGTGTAAACATTTTTTTTTGCTTCTTTGTTCGGAATTGTTGGTGTTTGAGGCGCATGTGCCCACATCGACCACCACCTTGTACAACTTGCTATATGCCCAAATTAATTTGGTTCTTGCATACGGAAGCCAACTCGAAAAGATTTGTTCTCAATCTCTCTACTGTCTACACTTCTCCTCATGAAACAGTTTTATGTTTTGTTTCCAATTCGGCAATTCGTGACAAGTGACAACGTCCTGTGAGGCTGTGATGTCCCAAGACCCCAACATTTTCTCAACGAACAGAAAATTTCGTCAGTACAACTAAAACCGAAGTTGTCAGACATTTTTGCCGAGAAGGAGCCGGACGGCAACTCCCTGTGTGTTGCTAGAAGACTGTTGTAGGCTGTGGTCTACCGTATGCAACTCGACACACGCTTGAAAATACATATCATCGTCTCAATTTTCGAGAACTTCTATACAATCGAATTTACTCTAGAAGTTAACTGCAAAAATATTTAATTTGGGTCTGTCGGCTATTGCAATTCTAAGTTTGATCTCGGCTGGTGGTGCGGACCACCCCTCGCCAGCTACGCAAGGGCACTTCGTCAGTGATCATGCTTACGGCATGGTGGATTTGGAAGCACCGGAACGCGGCAGTCTTCGACAACACGCGGCCTTCAGTGGCATCCTTGTTCAGCGACATCGTGGCCGAGGCGTGGGATTGGGCGGACGCGGGAGCCCGGGGTGTGCGCCAGTTGCTCCCCTAGATTAGTTTTTCTTTTTCTTGGGTTGAGTTGTACGGCGTGTTGTTTCCGTCCTCGGACTTGTACATAAACTCTTCTTTATCTATCAATGCATCAAAACGCAAGGCTTTTGCGTTTTCGCGAAAAAAGTTTGATCTCGATCAAAATTCTACCCAAAACATTATTCATCTCTCAGGTGTCAAAATGGTTTAGGTTCGGTCTTGTCATCATTGAAAGTCATTTTATGGTGATGTAATTACACTCTGCAAACCTAGTAACCTACTAAACCAGTCAGTCAGCACACAAAATATACAAATAAACAAAATAGGAAAGGAGTGGGAAAGTGAAAAGGATTTTTTTGAAGATAATATTCCCCAAAAATCTCTCATGAGGAGAATATTAGGAAGCAAATCCAACTGCCATAGATATGGCAGAATCATAAAAACAAATTTCCTTTGAATGTACATGATTTTTTTTCTAAAAAGGTAAATATGAAGAAAAATGTTAAAAATTAAGAGGATTAACATATATTTTTTTAGAGAAACCTGAATATTCGTGAAAAAATTCTTGTCTTAAATTATATTTTAAATCTAGATACGAACTTTCGAATTCCATTGGCATCCTGTTATCCCCAGATTTTAGCACAATCAAGGAGATGGGCCGTAATTGAGATGAGCTTGAAGAAGATGCACGTGGAGAATATCTGAAGCGGCCTCGCACGAGAGTTTGGGCTAAGTTACCCGTGTATCTGTATATTATTAGATCGTTTTTAGAATTAAAGATAGAGTTTGGCTCGTTCACGGTTAGGTGTGCTTCCGGATTAGAAAGTCCCTTGTACTATAAATATGTACTTAGGGTTATTGAAATCGAGGACAATCACGTTCACAACAAACACAAACCAGGCGCATCGCCACCCCTAATTTCGAGGGTTTCTTCCGGGTAAGCATCATGCTGCCTTGCGATCTAGGCAGTACACGTTTACTCGATTACCTTGTGTTACTCGTGCTGAAGCATTGTTGATGGCGAGTAGCACTATTTATCGTAGATGTTTTGGGGCTTGCATTGATGCTTTTCTTATACATATTTGCTTAGCAATGCTGTCCTTCGATATCTAGCTGTCCTTGCACCTATCCAGGTGTAAGGGCAGCACCTTGCTTGTTCGTTACTTAGTAGATCCGATTTGTTATAGTTGCTCCTTGTTCTTCAAGGATTAGTTTAATATCTGCATGATTAGGCCTTATGCTGGGGTTGGATGATCCGGTAGTGCGTTAGGTGTTATTTTACCGTTCCTACAAGGGATGTTCCGGGAATTGACTTAATGTTGGTTTTTAGGCCTCTTTTAGGAGTAGTTTCCATCATCTTTCGTATCTGTTAGGCCCAGCTACACGTAGGATGTTCCGGTTATGCGGTGAAAACCCTAAACTGTCGTAGATTGGTTTAGCTTCGTTTTGATCAAGCAGGATCCCCATGTCATCGTAAATCCAACGTGAACCATGGGGCGATCGGCTCTTTGAGCCGATCCACAGGGCAACCTGAGAGCCGATCGGGCTCGTATTTAATGTTTACGTGTCTACCATGCAGGAGACTAGTCGAAGCAATCCAACACCTTCCTGACCAGGTCTAGGTCAGGTGGCACGCCCTTGCAGCCGCCTGGTGAAAGGATCGTATGCCGCACCTAGAGGGGGGGGGGGGGGGGTGAATAGGTGCTAACCAATTTTTAGTTCTTTTTCAATTTAGGCTTGACACAAAAGGTAAATTCTCTAGATATGCAACTAAGTGAATTTACCTATATGACAAGGATAACAACTAAGCAAGATATAGAGATAGAATAGGATAGAGGTAACCGAGAGTGGAGCACGCGATGACACGGAGATGATTCCCGTAGTTCCCTTCCTTTGCAAGAAGGTACGTCTACGTTTGGAGGAGTGTGGTTGCTACGAAAGCCAAACCAACAGCCACGAAGGCTTCACTCAGATCTCCGGTGAGCAACGCCACGAAGGCCTAGCCCACTTCCACTAAGGGATTTCCTCGAGGCGGAAACCGGGCCTTTACAAGGTTCTTGGGGCACACATCCACAACCTAATTGGAGGCTCCCAAATCTGTTACAACACAACAATCAACAACAATATATCAACACAAATCAACTAGCGAACCGAATAGGAACACTAGCATGAGATCCCTCAAACAAGAGAGGGGGAAATGAAGAACGCTTCGGTGAGGATGTAGATCGGTGTCTTCTCCTTCGAATCTCCAAAGATCAAGAGCTTTAGTTGGGGGAGGAAGGAGATCTTGCAAATCTTGTGTTCTTGAGGTGGCTCTAATGGTGATGAAGCTTGGCAGATTTTTCTTGCAATGATTGAGCAACTTGTCCCTTTGGAGGAGAAAGCTATTTATATGGGTGGAGCTTTCAGATCTGACCGTTGGGGACGAATTCCACTAACACCGGAAGTTCCGGCCAGGATGGCCGGAAGTTCCGGCTTCCACCGGAAGTACCGCTCGCTCGGACCGGAACTTCCGCCCTTCATAAAAATCCTGCAAAGTAAAAGAACGGGCGGAACTTGGGCGGAACTTCCGGTGGCCGGAAGTTCCGGCCAAGTTCCGGCCAAGTTCCGGAAATTGGCGAAAACCTTACTGGAACTTACAGAGCCGTAAACTCGGAATTCCGGAACTTGCCCGGAAGTTGGGCGGAACTTCCGCTGGCCGGAACTTCCGGCCAACTCCGCCGGAACTTCCGCCCCTAAAGAGAAAACTGAGCACAGACTGCGCTGACAAGCTTCTGCTGAAAAATGACAGGCCGGAACTTCCGCCAGTCTTGGCCGGAACTTCCGCCAGATCCAGAAAACCTGCAGAAACTTCAGAACAGCAAAACCAATACACCGATCCATCAATTTTTGATGGCTTGTACCTGTCTACACCAACACACATAAAAATATACATAGTGTTGACGTCAAACACACAAAACCCAAAAGGGCGGGAAATGTTCTTTCAATCTCCCCCTTTTTGGTGTTTGATGACAACACAAGTATTTGCAAGGAATAGACAATGTAAACAACAATGTGAGAGATATAGAGGAGCTCCCCCTAGATATGAGCAATGGTACATAAGAAGCTCCCCCTATATCTTGCATCAGGGTTAGCAATACAACATAGTGATAAGCATATGAATAATAAGATCATGCACACATAGATACCCGAGGAAGACTCACATACGGAGTTTACCATACACAAATAAGGTTCCAAGCACATAGATAGAGTTTACAAACCAAATAGCTAAGACATAGTTCGACACAATAAAGATAACTAGAATCACAAGCAATAAAAACCAAAGCCAACACGAGCTTGTGACTCCCCCATGCAAATACCCACCGAAGAGCACCCTAACAAGGTCTCATTCTCCCCCTTTGGCACCAAAGCACCAAAAAGGAAAAAGAGAATCTACGCGTCCCAAGGGTCGGCGTTAGCCCAGCCGGGAGGAAGATCCGATGTAGCGCCGGGGTAGGGAGGAGTGTGCGGAGGAGACTCGATCTCAAGACCATCTGGAGGGAGAGGCATGCCATGCTGAGAGACCCACTCTGCCTCCGGAGTGATGTTCTCCTCGGATCCGGGAGGAGATACTTCCACCTCAAGTGCCCTCATGATGCTCTTCTGACGGAGCCTTGACTTCTTGGCTTCAACATGCTGCTGATACTGACGATGGTTGACTGCAGAAGTGAGGCAAAAAATCTGTCTCAAGCGGCGTGCAAGCTTGGAAGCCCAACTTGGTGGCTTCTCATCCATGGGGTTAACCGCTTCAAGAGGAGAGTTGTGGCGCTTGGTCCTCAAAGTCTTCACTTCATGGGCTGTGAGAGTGAGTGGAATGGATTGAACAAGTCTAGCATTGCAAGTCTCCATCCAAGTGTCCTCAATGAGCTTCATAATGTACGGAGCAAAAGCGGGAAGCTTCTTCTCATACATACATGCCCACATCTCATGATAGATGTAGTCCATCACATCAAGCTTCTCACCGGTGCCCTTCTTAGCAAACGAGTTTGCCATTAGATCCACTTCATAAAGATGTATCTCATCAAGGTTGCCACCCTTTGGTCCAATGGTTTCCCGGTAGACTCTAAGCATAATATCCCAAGTGGGGAGAAGATCCGCACTCTTGCCCGCTATACCCCAACCGGGGATGTAGAGGTTCTCCAACACTTCCCTTGTTTGAGCCCATGAGCTATCATGGCACCTCCAACCATTTGCATTCACACCCGGGGAGCGAGGATATCCAAGGGCGGTTCCAAACTTTGCCAAGTTAGACTCAAGGAGCTTCTCATGAGTCATCCACCGAAATGTTCTTGCTTCATCTTGCTCAAAGTGGACGGTGGCATAGAATTGTTGAATCAACCCAACATCATAGTCCTTGTTGAGCTCCATAATGGGATAGAGCCCAAACTCTCCACACATGGCATAGGCTTCTTCAAAGTACTTGTTGGCGGCCATCTTCCCGGTGTCAATAGCATGTTGAGGAGCGACCCCCTTCTTGAAAGGTATGTAGATCTCATAGAATATCTCCTCTTGGGTCTTGTTGTGGAACCGCTTATCCCCAACCCTATTGCTGCGAGGGGTGAGGTAAGGGTTCATGTCACGGAGCTCCTTGTACTCATTGTATTGCATGCCCTTCACGGATATGTGCACGTTCCTCCCACGAACAGCCGGTGACTTGTGCCTCTGAGCCGCTTGCTGGCGAGCGGTGAGCTTGGATGGTCGGGTTTGCTCAAGCTCTTCCTCAACTTCATCAACATGATCCTTGCCTCTCTTCTTGGAACTACCTGATGACGGAATCAACATGATAGGAATGATGAAAGAGAACACATAAGCAAGGAGGCCAAACACCAGAGCATGCACAGGATACCAGGTAACAGCAGAAAATTTTGCCAGGCCGGAAGTTCCGGTGAGAACCGGCGGAAGTTCCGCCCCGGGCAGAAGTTCCGGCGTGAAGGGCCGGAACTTCCGGCTGTTCGAAAACAGCGGTAGTTTCTCACCAGATCTGAGGCAATGGCTAAGTGACCCGCATTACCACGACATCCTAAGCACGATCTAGTAGAGGAAAGGCATCTAGAGGATTTCTACCATAGCTTTGCCTAGAGTATGCCCTATATTTCATCTAGTGAGGTCTACCCACACATAGAGAGGGAGAGGGCACAAACCGGGGGGAGCCATGGAGGAGAAGAGGGAGAGGATGCCGATCCACGGAGACGATCCGGCGGGGAGCGCCGGAGGAGGGAGATCCGGCCGGAGGAGCAGCAGCCGTCACAAGGGAGGAGCACCACCAAATAGATCTTGGAAAAGGGGAAAAGTGGGGAAGATGAACTGCTCACCCGTTCGGCCCTTATATATAGTGGCCACTTAAGGCCGGAAGTTCCGCTCGTTGGAGCCGGAACTTCCGGTCTCTCAGAAACCACCCAGACAGGACAGGAAAGGCTGAATAGGCGAAACGGAAGCCGGCCGGAACTTCCGGTCGAAGCGACCGGAACTTCCGGTCGAACAGGAAATAGTGCCCACAATCAGGATTTAGACACGGATGAGATGCACTAGGAGAAGGTGAAGGATATGTCTTAGATGAGATAGGCTTAGGACAGATACGCCAAACTGTGAGATGGTACATGATCACTCATCTTTGCAAATAAATCAAATGAAGGCCAAAAATGAGTGATTTCCCATAAACAAGGAGATGACAATAAGATCCAATGAAAATCCAAACAACTCCAACTCTTCACGAAGAAGAGTGTGGTGGCCTAGGCCACCATATATGAGTGTTATGGTATGGCACCGCGAAGATATATCTAGGGTCCAAACCAATACTCATCATTTAAGCTCACATATCAACATATGATATAACGAGAATGAAACCATTAATGTTGGCATTATGGGGGGAGGGATAGCTCAATAATTTAAACCGCACTCCCCCTATTTCCATGCCCACATCTAAACCAAATAAAGTTTTGAGACGAAGGTGTGTTTGCAAGATGGTCAAGCTATACTCCTTGAATCAATGATATTTAGCTCATTCCTCAAATAAGAGAACCTTGCTTCATCAAGAGGCTTCGTGAATATATCGGCAAGTTGATCTTTGGTAGGAACATAGATAAGCTCAATATCACCACGGGCAACATGATCCCTAATGAAATGATTCCGGATCTCAATATGCTTCGTTCTTGAATGTTGCACCGGATTATAGGCAATCTTGATGGCACTTTCATTGTCACATAATAGAGGCACTTTGTCACAAATGACACCGTATTCCTTTAAAGTTTGCCTCATCCATAACAATTGAGTGCATCCACTTGCGGCGGCAACATATTCGGCTTCGGCGGTGGAGAGAGATATGCAATTTTGCTTCTTAGAAGACCAACACACCAAGGACCTACCAAGGAATTGGCAAGCCCCGGAAGTTGATTTCCTATCATCCTTGTCACCCGCCCAATCCGCATCGGTATATCCGTTGAGAATAAAACTTGATCCTTTGGGGTACCAAATACCATATCTTGGGGTATCAACCAAATATCGAAAGATTCTTTTGAGAGCCATCATGTGGCTCTCCTTAGGAGAAGCTTGATACCTTGCACACACACCAACACTCAACACTATGTCCGGTCTAGATGCGCAAAGGTAAAGCAAGGATCCAATCATGGAGCGATATACCTTTTGATCCACCTCTTTACCATTGGGATCTAGTGCAAGATGACATTTGGTAACCATAGGAGTGGCCACACCCTTCAACTCGGTCATCTTGAACCTCTTGAGCATGTCTTGGAGATATTTTGCTTGATTGATGAAGGTTCCTTCTCTCAATTGCTTGATCTCAAAACCAAGGAAGAACTTCATCTCTCCCATCATAGACATCTCAAACCTATCGGTCATAAGCTTTGAGAATTCATCATTGAAAGCTTTGTTAGTAGAGCCAAATATAATATCATCGACATATAATTGGCAAACGAAAAGCTCCCCATTGACCCTCTTAGTAAAAAGAGTGGGGTCGATTAGCCCAGCATCAAACCCACGATCTACCAACAATTCCTTAAGGTGCTCATACCAAGCTCTAGGGGCTTGTTTGAGACCATAAAGTGCTTTATCAAGCTTGTAGACATGGTTAGGAAAGTTGAGATCCTCGAACCCCGGGGGTTGCTTAACATACACCTCTTCATGCAAAGGACCATTAAGAAAAGCACTTTTCACATCCATTTGTTGTAGCTTAAAGTTATGATGCGATGCATAAGCAAGAAGGATACGGATGGACTCAAGACGAGCCACGGGAGCATAGGTCTCTCCAAAGTCAATCCCTTCAACTTGAGAGAAACCTTGAGCCACCAATCTTGCCTTGTTCCTCACAATATTTCCAAACTCATCTTGCTTGTTCTTGAATATCCATTTAGTGCCTATAACATTGCGGCACTCCTTTGGCTTCTCTACTAAGGTCCACACTTTGTTGCGCTTGAAGTTGTTGAGTTCCTCATGCATGGCTTCAACCCAATCCGAATCTTCAAGGGCTTCAAACACTTTCTTGGGTTCCACTACGGAGATATAGGCATGATGATTGCTAAAATTAGCCAATTGCCTTCTTGTGGAGACTTTTGCTCGAACATCACCGAGGACCTTATCATGAGTGTGTCCACGAATTTCAAGGGTCCTATCTCTTCTTGCTAAACGACGGGCCTCGATCTCCTCCTTGGTTCTTCTTGGCCTTGGAGGTGTCACTTGATCAACTTGATCATTTGGGTCCCCGTCTTGACCTTCAACTTGAGCTTCCTCAATTGCTTGAGGTTGATCAACATCATGTGCTTGATCTTGGACATCATTTGGTGCGGAGCAAATATCAAATGGATACTCGTCGGAACCATCATGAATTCTTGGTTGATCGTGACCTTGATCTTGTCCTTGATCTTGCACACTAGAGAGAGGGTGTTGTTCTTGTTCTTGGGTTGGTGCATCATTTGCTTCACTTGATGGGGTTTGTTGATGTTGAGAAGATGAGGGCTCCACCGTGGTAGAGCATAGTCCTTCCCGAGACGCCACACCGTGTCCCTCAATGGGCCGGAAAAATCCCACACCCATTCTTACTATGGCATCTTGAGGTATTTCATCACCTGCACAAACATCAACTTGCCCCACTTGGGAGCCATCATTTTCTTCGAACTTCACACTACAAGATTCAATGATAATCCCGGAGGATACATCAAAGATTCTATAAGTGTGAGATTCGGCACCGTAACCAACAAATATACCCTCCAAAGCTTTAGGAGCAAATTTAGACAAACGAACCCCTTTGATTTTGTAGAAACACTTACACCCGAACACCTTGAAGTATGAGATATTAGGCTTGTTCCCGGTGAGTATTTCATATGGAGTCTTGTTCAAGCCCTTGCGGAGATAGAGCCGGTTGGAGGAGTGACAAGCGGTGGAGATGGCTTCGGCCCAAAAGTTATAGCGGGATTTATACTCCGCCATCATAGACCTTGCCATATCCATAAGAGTCCGGTTCTTCCTCTCCGCAACACCATTTTGTTGAGGGGTGTAAGCAGCGGAATATTGATGACGAATCCCCTCATCACTAAGAAAATCATTGAGTGTGTAGTTCTTGAACTCGGAGCCGTTGTCACTTCTTATTGCCATAATGAGGAGGTTGTGTTGGCGTTGCACCTCGGTAGCAAAGTCAATGAATATTTGTTGAGTCTCATCTTTCGTCTTGAGAAAGTAGACCCAAGTGTATCTTGAGTAGTCATCGACAATCACCAAGCAATGTTTCTTCGCACCAAGACTTGCATGAGTAACGGGACCAAAGAGATCCACATGAAGGAGCTCCAAGATCCTCTTGGAAGAGATGATGGTCTTGCTTGGATGCGGAGAGTCATGCATTTTGCCTTCAACACAAGCCCTACAAACACGATCTTTGGCAAAAGACACATTTTCCATTAGTCCCACAATATGGTTCCCCTTGTGAAGACTTTGCAAAGTTCTCATGTTGACATGGGCTAGGCGGCGATGCCACAACCAACCCACGTCCGCCTTTCCGAATAGGCACATCGCACTTGACGTGGTGGTCCCCGAAAAGTCCACCACATACAAGTTGTGTTCGCGATACCCAACGAATGCGACTTTTAGAGTCTTGCTCCACAAGAGGACCACAATATCATTATCAATAAAGACGGCGAAACCCATCTTGCCAAGGGCGGAAACAGAAAGTAAATTGTAACCAAGGGTTTTGACAAGCATGACATCCACAAGAGTAATGTTGTGTGCAACCACAACCTTGCCAAAACCCAATACCTCGGATGTAGAATTATCGCCAAAGGAGACGGTGATATCATTTATGTTAGGCCTCAACTCCTTGACGAGGTTCTTGCCGCGGTCATATGACTTGTACATCCACTATCAAGTACCCATTTTGAACCTCCCATGGCATAGTCCTACATGAGATCAATTCTTGGATTTAGGTACCCATTTTTCAATGGGTCCTCTTTTGTTAGCAACAAGGGTCTTTGGGACCCAAATAGACCAAGCAACATAACCATCATATGGACCAACATACTTAGCATAAACATCACCATAATAATCTTTAAAGAGAACATAGTGAGGATTATCTATTCCCGCACCATCATCATTAATGGTGTTGCCCTTTCGGGGTTCACCATTAGCTTTCTCATGTGCGGGCTTGGTCTTTTTCTTGTTTGCCTTTTTAGCCTTGGAATTAAAACCAAGACCCTCCTTCCCATTGTTTGATCTTTGCTTACTCAAAAGATCATCCAAAGAAAGTTTACTTTGGGGAGAGGAGGTCCTAGCAAGTTCATCTTTCAACCTAGCATTTTCCTCAATAACATTTGCATGATCACATGAAGAAGTAGAGGAGCTAGGCACATCATATGAGGCAAGCCTAATTTGAAGTTGCTCATAAGACTTGGATAAGAGAGTGTATTCACGCTTCAAAGCTTTGTGAGCTTTGTCTAGTTCATCTAGATCTTTCACAAGTTTCTCATGATCAACCTCAAATTGGGCCTTTTCCTTTTTAAGCACTTTAGACTTAGCCCTAGCAAGATCTCTAGCTTTAGTGAGCTTGTTAATTTTATCTTGAGGCTCTTCAAGAGTTTCTAGCCTCTCCTCAAGAGAAGCTATAGTTTCTTGACTTTCCTCAAGAGCATTTTTAAGAGCATGGATCTCAAGAGAGTCTTCTCTCTCTATTTGACCCTTTTTCTCAAGCAAATCACCTTGTTGAGCTATACGAACCATGAGGCTAGAAACATGCTTTTTAGTGTTACCTTGTAGGTTAAGAATGAAATCATCAAACTCTAGCATTTCTTGTTTCACTTTTAGACTAGCATCATCAACCCCTAGATCACTAGATAAGTTAGGCATAGAGGGGTTAGGGGATGATACCTCGGAGGATTTAGCCATAAGGCAACTTTCTTCCTCCACATGAATGACCTCTTTGGGGGATTCACTTGGTGATGAAGAGTTAGCGGAGAGGGAGGCAAGAGCGACCAATCCATTAGAGGTTGCATCTTCTTCATCATCAACATCATCATCTCCGGAGGTATACTCTTCTTGAGTTGATAGCACAATAGGTGTGTCCAAGGAGGACCTTGCCATGAAGCAATGTGCATTCTTGATATGAGGGTTCTCATTGGGAGATTCAAAGAGAGATGAAGAGGGTGTGTTGGTGGTGGCGATGGCGGCCAATTCCTTTGAGCTTTCTTCATCTTCATCACCACTAGAACTTTCAACTTCATTGGTAGAATATTCTTCCCTTGTTACTAGCACAACTCTTGAGGGCCTCTTGCCCTTCTTGGTCTTGTTGTTGTAGAACTTCTTGTTGAGGGGCTTTGAATATTTGCCCTTTGAATCTTTGCTCTTGTCCTTGGGAATGAGCCTCCCATTATGAAGCTCTCTATTCTCATAGGGGCATTCGGCAATGAAGTGGCGCTTTTCATCACAATTGTAGCATGATCTTGTCTTTGAACCAAAGCTAGTGAACCCACTTTTGTTGTTCCTCTTGATGTTGTCTTCCTTGGCCTTGGAGGGATCAATCCAAAACGACTTTGCATGGAAGGCCATGTGGTCATGGTAGTGGCATTGCAAATCTTCCGGATAGGTCATGCTCCAAGATGCCCTATAAGATTCTTGAGGAATCACTTCATCGACGGAGTTGACCACCAAGGCAAGGTTGGAACCTTTTGACATCCCAAGAGCACGATTGCGAGAATCATGAGAGGATTCCTCAAGCACCTTGAGAGCTTGCATCTCGTGCACGACTTGTTGAGAGGTAAGAGAGGAATAGCATTCCCTCCCCACAAGAGTCTTGACATCAATGGGTACAAATGGCATCATGCATTCGATGTACTTCTCCTTGATCCAAGAGTCATTTATGTGGGTGGCACCAATAAGCCGGAAGGCATCGGCAACGGTGAGAAGTCTTCCATACATGTCTTCATGATCTTCATCTGGTAGCCTCAAGAACCCTTCGGCTTTATTCTTGAGAGCATTATACTTGTTCCTCCTTGTGCTCTCACTTCCAATGCAACTCGCGGTCAAACCATCCCAAGCTTCCTTGGCGGTGGTGTAGTTCCGGACACGATGCAATTCCTTTGTCCCCACACTTGATTGAATCATGTGCAAGGCGGTGTTGTTGAGTTGACTATCAACGGCTTCTCTTCTAGTCAAATTGTCGAGGTTGTATGGCTTGAAGCCCACCTTGATGATTCTCCATAATTCATTGGAGGCACTACAAACATGAGAGCGGAACTCAAATTGCCAAGTATCGAAATTCTCAATAGAAAACTTAGGTGGGTCGCCCCTAATGTTCAAATGAGGATGGGGAACCGGTATGTCGGGTGATTGGAAAGGTGGAGGTACCCGATTGTAGCTCTCACTTCCATCGGTTCCCCTAGGAGATGCAATGGGAGATTTATTAGAGTTTAAGTTATCACCTTCCACGGGTTTGGTAGATGAGGGTAGGTCCGAAGGCTCTCCCTTATCTAATGCACCCGTGTCTTTTACCTCTACACTAGGAGCCTTGGGAAGGGCCGGAGCCAAAAGCTCGGCAATCATCTTTTTCATGCTTTCCATTTGGGCTTCCACGGAGGACTTCAATGAATTGAAGTCTTCCACGGAGACCATCTTGGCGGCCCCTTCCGAGGACTCCTCGTCCGGCATACTCTTAGGCGGTTAAGCCCGAAATAAGAGCCGAGGCTCTGATACCAATTGAAAGGATCGTATGCCGCACCTAGAGGGGGGGGGGGTGAATAGGTGCTAACCAATTTTTAGTTCTTTTTCAATTTAGGCTTGACACAAAAGGTAAATTCTCTAAATATGCAACTAAGTGAATTTACCTATATGACAAGGATAACAACTAAGCAAGATATAGAGATAGAATAGGATAGAGGTAACCGAGAGTGGAGCACGCGATGACACGGAGATGATTCCCGTAGTTCCCTTCCTTTGCAAGAAGGTACGTCTACGTTTGGAGGAGTGTGGTTGCTACGAAAGCCAAACCAACAGCCACGAAGGCTTCACTCAGATCTCCGGTGAGCAACGCCACGAAGGCCTAGCCCACTTCCACTAAGGGATTTCCTCGAGGCGGAAACCGGGCCTTTACAAGGTTCTTGGGGCACACATCCACAACCTAATTGGAGGCTCCCAAATCTGTTACAACATAACAATCAACAACAATATATCAACACAAATCAACTAGCGAACCGAATAGGAACACTAGCATGAGATCCCTCAAATAAGAGAGGGGGAAATGAAGAACGCTTCGGTGAGGATGTAGATCGGTGTCTTCTCCTTCGAATCTCCAAAGATCAAGAGCTTTGGTTGGGGGAGGAAGGAGATCTTGCAAATCTTGTGTTCTTGAGGTGGCTCTAATGGTGATGAAGCTTGGCAGATTTTTCTTGCAATGATTGAGCAACTTGTCCCTTTGGAGGAGAAAGCTATTTATATGGGTGGAGCTTTCAGATCTGACCGTTGGGGACGAATTCCACTAACACCGGAAGTTCCGGCCAGGATGGCCGGAAGTTCCGGCTTCCACCGGAAGTACCGCTCGCTCGGACCGGAACTTCCGCCCTTCATAAAAATCCTGCAAAGTAAAAGAACGGGCGGAACTTGGGCGGAACTTCCGGTGGCCGGAAGTTCCGGCCAAGTTCCGGCCAAGTTCCGGAAATTGGCGAAAACCTTACTGGAACTTACAGAGCCGTAAACTCGGAATTCCGGAACTTGCCCGGAAGTTGGGCGGAACTTCCGCTGGCCGGAACTTCCGGCCAACTCCACCGGAACTTCCGCCCCTAAAGAGAAAACTGAGCACAGACTGCGCTGACAAGCTTCTGCTGAAAAATGACAGGCCGGAACTTCCGCCAGTCTTGGCCGGAACTTCCGCCAGATCCAGAAAACCTGCAGAAACTTCAGAACAGCAAAACCAATACACCGATCCATCAATTTTTGATGGCTTGTACCTGTCTACACCAACACACATAAAAATATACATAGTGTTGACGTCAAACACACAAAACCCAAAAGGGCGGGAAATGTTCTTTCACCTGGACGTGTGCTAGGACTTTGCGGGACGACGCGAGGCGCCAGGGCCCACTAAGCGGTCGTGGGAGCCTCCCGGCTCTTCGTGTTGCTTAACCACTGCTCGCCGGTGAGTTTTGGCAGGCAACACATCCGACGACCGGCTTATGCTTGTTCCAGTGTAAATATCCTTTTAGTTGGAGACACAACGGAAAAAGAAACTGCGCACATGATTCCCATGGTAAACGAGATGTTGAAGTGTGATTTTCATCCTATAGTTGAGTACCACCCTGTTTGGTTGATTAGTTATTTAACTTTTCTTGTTATGATTCAAACTGTAAATTTTGATAATAGACAAGTAGAAATATATGAAACTAGTGGAAGCGCAATAAATCCCATCAGACATTCATGCATGGAAGGGAAAATTCCACTATGTGTAATGTGAAAATTTTAGTACTCCCCCCCCCCCCAAAAAAAAAAATCAGACATACGGCTTTTGTAAACACACCCTCAATCTTTGCTTTTATCAACTTGCACTCCCCGGTCACTGCAAATCATAGTGAACGTGGCGGCCGTGGTGTCCTTCTGCCTGCTAATTTGCATGACACAAACGGGGTGATGATTGGCTAGCGTAGTCGAAGGAAAAAATCCGAGATATATACTGTACGGTCGGCGTATATAGCCTTGATGGAGGCACGTCAGTCGGAGGAGGCCAGGAATAACGTTTCTGTGTCGTCTTCATCTGACAATGATGCTGATGTGTGGAAAAGGCTGTGGAAACTTCCAGTAGTACCAAAGGTGCGTGTCTTTTGGTGGCGAGTTCGTCGAGGTATTTTACCTGATTATAGGACTTTGTCACGGTGACATATAATGGAGAATAACACATGTGCTCTATGTAAGGCTGAATCTGAAAATGTGATGCACGCATTGATTGAGTGCCGTCATGCAAAGTTATTCTAGAAGGCGGCTAAGGAATTTCTTTTGATTAAGCTTCCAAGACTACACCCGTTAACTTGGGCGAAAGATTTACTTTGTGATAATGTTCTCAACCAAAAGGAGAGAGCTATTATAATTTCAGTGATGTACTCAATTTGATCATCAAGAAATAATCTTACTCACGGTGAAGCTGGTTTTAATCCAGCTAAGTCGATTGAGTTGGTGAAGGAGATCTTGCAGACTTTAGAGCTTCCAAGGGAGAGAATCCTAAGCCTTCTAGGCTGGTTGCTAAGTGGCAGAGACCTCCAGATGGCTTTGCGAAAATAAATTCAGATGGGGCGTTCAATGTCAGCGAGAACTTGGCTGCAACTGGTGTAGTTGCACGTGAGGGTTTGTTGTATAGGGGTGCCATGGGTAAAATGTACCATGGTATTTCTGATCCTCTGATTATTGAGACTCTTGCACTACGAGATGATGTTACTTATGCAAGGGACCAGGGTTCGGTAGAATCGTCTTTGAAGTGGACTCTGAAAATTTGGTTCATCTTTGGCACAATAGAGCGACTGATCGTTCTATGGTCAAGAATGTTTTAGATGAGATTGGTGAGTTGAGTGTGTTTTTCACGGTTTTTAGCTTATGCCATGTCGTTGCGAGGCTAACCAGGCAGCTCATTCTTGTGCTAAATTTGCAAGTATTCAAGATGGGTTGTTTTCCTGGGATGTTGAGCCATCTGCTTTCCTAGTTCACAACCTACAAGCTGATTGTAATGGTGTATGACTGGTGGCTGCAAGTTTTTGACGCATCCTTTTCTTTACCAGGGTACCTAAGAGGACTAGAAGATTTTTAATAGGGCAGCTTGCTAGCTTAATATATTGGTTCTCAAAAAAAAAAAAATGGGGGGGACGGGGCCACATGCATGTCCAGGTCCAGGCGTCCAGCAGTTAATTTCTGTAGTGCATGGACCATGTACCACCGATGCATATGTATGACGAGTAGCCAATCACAATGATTAATTTAGAAGGGGTTAATTATAAAATATAATTAGACTATGGCTTTCAACATTTTTTTAGGATCAGAGGGAGTCTGCATTTAGGAGAAAGTCAGAAAAAACACAAATAACATCAGGCAAAATAATCAGTAGATATGCTGATCCACTACGAGAAATAGGTTCTTTGCCGTGTCCTGTGAACACTCAGCAAAGAGGCAAACACTCTCGACAATGGCTTGTAATATCCTGACAGACCAAGGAATCGCAAATTGGTGGATAGATGTGTGATAAATGAGAGTAGGAGACGCAAGGAGACCGGGAGGAAGAAGAAACAAGACGTGGATTCAGATTTCATTAAATTCATCGTTCCTTTCCTACCCAGACACGAGTTCTTAACCGGTTGACGATTACATGGGCTTGGGTGCCCGCTCCATCCCACATGGCCCACTTTGAATTTGTACACACCACGCTTCTAGCGCATCACCACTCCCCTTTTTGAGGTCACCTGCAGTGCACGACACCATAGCGCTGATAAGGCTTCGCTGGAAGCATTAAATCGACATTTAAACTTGGAATTGCTCAAAGCACATAAATCAATAGCATGAGGGAAGCATTGATCAATGACATGGGCAACTATTAAATTATTAATAACCATCATCCATCCATTCCATTGCTATGCTAGTTTGCGATGCATGGGTAGTAAGGCTTGACACCCGCTCCGCCCACACGGCCCACTCACATTACAACCCACACTTTGAATTAGTACACACCATCCTTCTAGCGCGTCGTCACTCCCCTTGTCGATGGCATCGACAGTGCACACAATCAACACCGATAAGGCTTTGATTGTCAGAAACAGATACTGATTGAATACGGTGCGAACATGGAGTAGTGCAGATATTGGCCGGAACCACACACAAAAAAACCTTGAATCATGCAAAAAAAAAAATCTTAAGCATTCAAAAAAGGCAACGAAATTATTCCCTAATTTTAGTGTGAACCTTGATTTACTATGAAATATGGAAAGGTTAGACCTTGGAACCCTCCTCAAACTAGTAAAAGTGCACGTGCAATGCACGTTTCAAATGCATTCAATAATTTTATCACATTAGATCCATTTGAAAACTAATTTTGAAAAGTAAAGGAAAATTGACGGTGTTGCTCTGTCTATCTCGACTTGTGTTTGACATGTACCAATTTGTTTTATGAAAACGGCACAGTTTCATTAACGAAGAGAGAAAGCAAGGCCCGCAAGCGGCAATATCGACTTTTTTAGCACATCGTGTAATGGCAAACGAAAAATCCCATTGCTGGAATGATAAACCAAAGATTAGCGACATGTAATGGCAAAAATTAAACAAAATAGCTGGCATGTTTAAAAAGCTCTTGCGCACAAGTGAAATTATACTTCAAGTATCCAAATCATAAACCAATGATATCTTGCATGCCCAATGTGTATCTTGACTGACATAAACTGAATCAAGAATACATTACAAGCTCCCAAATATCAAATATAAAACATTAGTACATTTCTCAGAGATTTATCCCTCTAAATCAAGCTGATGCTAGATTTTGTACAATTGTATCTCCTTATAGAATACAATATGAACACACATAGTTCATCAATCTAAAGGGTGGTACGCTTAAAGAACACTAACATATTAAGAATTTCCTGAGCACATCGTGTTTGATCTCCACACTAACATCCCAATCGATATTCATAAGCTTGCGTGTTGTGCCTTTGAGAGCTTCGGCTAGAATATGTTAAAGAAAATATTGTAGGGAGTTATTCGACATCAATTCACCAGGTTGCATATGCAAGTTGTTGCAGTTTGAGCAGGCGCAAACTTTTGTTCTACCTTACATCATATCTACCTAAAAAAGATGGTAGTACAAGCATATATGTAAAAAAAATATACCCTGCCTGAATATATCAACTTCAGTTCCTGAATTTGTTCTATACTCTAATAGTTCCTTCAGGTAAAAGAGTATTTGACCAACGAATTTTACTACACCTATGAAGTTATCGGTGCCACCAAAACTCATAAATATGAGGTGGTGAGAAGACAACACCGTAAATATATCCAAAGGGCGATCAAACTTGAAATTCATCCCATTTATCCTTACTGCATGTCGGATGAAAAATCTGAACCACCAACATATCTTCCTTTTTTGCGCTTCCTTTTTTGCGCTGCTCTATGAATATTAGTTAACATGTCTATATGCACTTGCTTAAGCTAAGAAAAAATACACAAACATATTCCATGATGATATAAGGAATGACAGTTTAACTTTGTGACAAATGGCCTGTATAAATTAAGAAGGTACAAAAAAGAGGAAAACTATTGATTATGCACTCACACACATCTGATGGACAAAAAAATATTTGCTGACATCAAGAACTGAATCCACAGAGACTATGGGTCGAACCAACAAGTGCAGCAGTGAATGAAGTGGGTTACCAAAAACAAAACAAGGGGGCCATCATTCTTGTCTGTTGCATACCCAGCTCCACCCCTTCTTATCACAATCTTTTTTTCAAGTTCTGAGTAGGTTGCCTTCATCAGCATCACCCGAGGAAGCTCTGCTCAAGAAAAAAACTGTGAGGACAAATAACCAAAGATTATGAGCGTTTCCTGTTTTCGTTAGAAGGTTAAGACCGTAGTGAGCCAATTAAATTGTGCGATGCACATGTTCTAATCCGAATTGGAATTATACAGTGGTAACTGAGATTTTTTAGCATGCATGCCATTGTAGCAAGAAATGTGTACCATGTAGTTTTCACAGAAAGTAAGTAAATATGCACAAATCTCACGTATATCCAGTATTAGGAAAGTATGAAACGTTTGTTATGTTCAATGAGGGATCCACTCACTTAATTATCATGGTTATTCGTTATCAAACATTAAAGCTGATAAAAAGAAATAACATTTGTACTTCAGACTGCAAGCTTTTTTAGTATATTGCTAAGACATTTAGCCCCTCTGTGCATCATCCAAATTGTCCATACCATAGTTTTAGTCAAGCTGCTCCTGATAAGATAGACTATATGTGAGGGATAGTACTGCCATGAATAATCCAATCAAAGATTTCATCATTCCATTTGTGGCATCATGTATCTCCTATAAACTATGAAAATACCTACAGGCATGTGACATGATGAAATAAAGAATTAGAGAATCCACATGCGGCACTTAAACGTGGGCGATAGGATAAAAATCATGGTCAACCATCTGTTGTTGCATCCCATCCTGGGCTCAAGAAAAGTAGTTTACTGGATGTTTTTGCCCTGCATCCTGCACTCAGTAGAATAGTTCTTACCCACCTTCCAAGACAGGGCTGCAGGGCGAGGAAGGCACGCATCAACGGCGCATTTGAATTCAGAGTACATGCCAAATCCCAAGCACCGCAACTGTAGCACTTCAGTTTAACGTTTGCCTATAAAAAAAGTGGTTGTTAACTGGCTTGCCCAAGTGTTACTGCATGATGCTGCTACCCTGTGAATTCAGAGTATCATGACCTCCATGCATCCACATAATGAGCAAAAATGTCGCCAAGTGATGCATTCAGAAAAATGTGGAAGAAACTGAGTTTTTCGATTTAATAATGGAGCACATTCAATGTCACATATTGATCCGGTGCTAGGAAGTTCGAGCAACAAATTTAGATGAAAATGTCAAGTGTAGACGTTTCTTTTTCGAAAGAGGCCAGACCTGTGCAATTCATAGAGAAGAACAGAATTGGCCATAAATACTATAGGTTCTCTATTATGTTCAGAGATAACTTATTTCAAGAAACAAATAAATTCCTTCCAGAGAGCTTACATACACCATATTATTTCTATGACTCTGGTCTGAATTATAAGATCACATATATATGATATGCATATATGTACGGAGATGCACAACATCTTTATTTTTCCGTGCTGAAAATTATTCAGAGAACAACTACAACTTGCATAGACCAAGTTATAGTAGTATTGCAGAACCTAGTATGCGTGTGAAAATTATAGTAGCATTAGATACGTCAAATTTTGCATTTGCTAGTTTGGAAGTTCGGTTTTCAAATTTGAATATCATGTTTTACTTTCTATGGCATTATTGTGTTAACAGATTATACATGCCACATATGAAGTGCAGCAACCAAAGGTGTGTAAGATCATATTCAGTAGACTTCATGTTATTATTTAAGCTAGATTGGATGTCATTGTAATTGATATGGAGCAATAAGGAATGAGATGATTTCTAGAAGGAAACAAATACACAATCATTAAAGGTGATTGATATCACCCAACAGAAAATGCAACTAAAAATGGAAGGGTGGGATATCATCCATTTTCATCACAACAGAAAATCAATCGGAATATGCTCAATTAATATTAGATCCATATAATCATGGAAGGGCACTCTAATTGATATGGAGCAAAAAACGTAATGGGATGATCCCTAGAAGGAAACGAATACACAGTCATTAAATGTAACGGGAAGCATAAGTTATTCTATTATAATTTAACAACAATCGCGCAAATAAATAGTTTTAGGGTTCTCATGCATATGAAACATTATTGTCAAGTTATGAGCTAAGGCATAATACTATTTTTGAACGTGCTTTTTTAGCAAACGCATGCAGATTTTTTGTGGTTGTATCACAAAAAACATTATGGTCACTTTTAACAAAGCGTCAATAATTAGAATCGCTATTTTCACAGGCCAGGGTACCGTCAAAAATTGGCAGGACGGATATCATTCTACCATCAAGTTCCTTACCTCGAAGTGTACACATCAAGAATCCGGTTCAGCAAAATGCTCATGCTTTGCTACAGATCTGAAACCAAATTACGTGCTCAAAAAACTGAAAATCGGAAAGTCTCTTATATTCACCCAAATTAGGATGTCTAGTTTTGCCAATAATAGGCAACATTTAATATACCTTCCCATTTCCTCCTAGCAATTTTGAAGAGCTTGGATCGAAGTCAAACCTATCATCAGCAATCCCTGAACTGAAAACAAACATGATTCAGTAAAAATATGCATCTCGGATCTGCACCATATACTCCCCAATCAGGTGTGGCTGGTGTAAACACCCCCAACAGCCACTTCAGAAGAATATGCACACATTTAAATATGATAATACGGTAATAAAATTTCTCGAATACTCTGTAAGCGGCCATTTTTTAGTACGTGTGTAAGAAAAAAAAAATTATGACCTATACTTTGGTTAGATCTTCTCACGAATACTGTAAACAGAGAGTGGACACATTTATTATTCAACACTACAGTGGAAAGAAACGAACATGATACAGGATGCAACACTTGCAAACTATGCATTCTTGAGATGGTTTATGACAATGGAGGTCAATGTAGAAGCCAACTGTGACAAACTAAAACATCATTAGTTCAATTAACGTACTTGGAGGATAAAAGAGTAGTTCACACCTTGAAAGTTGAGCTCATGATCCAAAATTTCCATTCAACTTTCCATTAAAGGGATGAATTATCAAGGACTTGAGGAGGGACGACTAAAGAAGGGCATGCATAATGATCAACCATGTAACTAAAATTATGACTAATCCATACATAAAAAGAACATTAGTTTCACAAGCTATTAGTTATGTCCTCCAATTGTGACCACAATGTTCAGATTTCAGCATTAAGTATGTTAAATCACAAAATCATGGTAAAATATGAAATATGGTAGAGGATGCAACACATGATTGAAGTAGCTGTTTATAGCCAACAATTCTGTACGTACATACACCTACGCAAATGATAGGAAGCAAAACTCACCGGTGGCCTGAGTCACCCAGGCCACACGCATCTCCCCTTCCTTTGAACAGCCTCTTGTCACAAGAGGAACAACTTACACATCGTCGCAGTCCTTCAAATCCATATTACCTGCAGTCTTCCACGACTTGGCACAACTGACTGAGACCAACTCCAACTTAATATTCTGGTCGTCTTCTTCATACTATACATGGCCATACACAAATTCTTATCAAGGTGTCCACCAGATCAGAGTCTAGCAGGTTGTTTGCCAATAACTCTCATCTGCAGAAATGTAGTTATCTCCTAAATATTTACTTGCTTGTTTGCCAATAACCCTGATCAATGCCATTAGACAAGAATTACATGTTAAGTTATCAGCTTGGTTGGCAATAACCTTGATCGATGCCATTAGACAATAACCCTGATCAATGCAGTTAGACAGTAACCTGATCAATGACATTAGACAAGAATTGCATTTTTATACAATATATAAATAATTATTTTGGAACCTGGTACCAGCCAGCCAATTAACAATTCTCATCAAGGTGACTACATAGACATAGTATACCAATAAATATATATATAGGCTCAGCTAAGAACTGTTTCACCTCTTCTTCTATTTTGACAAATCGTACAGGCCAAATCCCAAGCACCGCACTAACAACTGTAGCACATCAGTTTTACGTTTGCCTACAAAAAAAGTGGTTGTTAAATGGCTTGCCCAAGTGTTACTGCATGATGCTGCTACCCTGTGATAATTCAGAGTATCATGACCTCCATGCATCCACATAATGAGCAAAAATGTCGCCAAGTGATGCATTCAGAAAAATGTGGACGAAACTGAGTTTTTCGATTTAATAATGGAGCACATTCAATGTCACATATTGATCCGATGCTAGGAAGTTCGAGCAACAAAATTAGATGAAAATGTCAAGTGTAGACGTTTCTTTTTCGAAAGAGGCCAGACCTGTGCAATTCATAGAGAAGAACAGAATTGGCCATAGATACTATAGGTTCTCAAAAATGTTCAGAGATAACTTATTTCAAGAAACAAATAAATTCCTTCCAGAGAGCTTACATACACCATATTATTTCTATGACTCTGGTCTGAATTATAAGATCACATATATATGATATGCATATATGTACGGAGATGCACACATCTTTATTTTTCCGTGCTGAAAATTATTCAGAGAACAACTACAACTTGCATAGAAACAACTTGGCTGTGAAAAGAGGGTGGAGATATAATCAAGTCAGTTCTTCCAGGTCCGTAAACACGATGGTCTCAGGCTGGAAGTGATATATCCCTGACCTTAGATCATTTGTCCTCAACTCCGGTTCAGTAAGTAGCTGAAAAAATACTGCCTAATGTTGGATTGACCCAGACTTAAATTGCATTGAGATAGACGTGCGGGCATATTTCCATTTAAATTGCAATGAAATTGACCCAAACTTTCAAGGAAAATGAAAAAAAGGAACTCAAACTCAAACCGGCGGGCGTCGGGCGGCGGGCGTCGGGCGTCGGGGCGGGGGGCGTCGGGCGGCGTGGCAACGGGCGTCGGGCGGCGGGCGTGGGGGCGTCGGCGGCGATGACGGGCGTCGGCGGCGGCGACGGGCGTCGGGCGGCGGGCGTGGGGGCGGCGTGGCGGCGGCGGCGGGCGTCGGGCGGCGGGCGTGGGGCGGCGTGGCGGCGTCTGGCGGGCGTCGGCGGCGGGCAGCGTGCGACGGCGGCGGGCGGCGGCGCGGCGGGGCAGCGTGGCGCTGGCGGGCGGCGGGCGTCGTGCGCGGCGGGCGACGGGGCAGCGTGCGCGGCGGGCGATGGGGCAGCGTTGTCCACGGATTAGGGACGGGTGATTAGGGACGGGTGATTAGTTTAGGGCCGGGTGATTAGCGTCTGGGAGTTGTCAGCCTGGGCTGTTTTAGCACTAATTGTGGTGATGATTTGGAGCGTTAGATGTCCATCTAATGGCCGTGTTTGGTTGGTTCTGCCCCCTCTGTGCCTTTTTATATTGGTATAGATGCATGAAGGGATTACATGGTCATCAATTTTAGGAAGAGCCGTTTAGAAAGTTTGGCTTGACAAGGTCATATGATGGGCATGCGGGATTGGGCCATGCACATCAACCCTAAAACGGAAATTCTATATGGGCCGGAAACGGAATATCCGTTTCCACGCTCGTTCCGCCAGAAAAGTCGGAAACTTTCCGCTCCACTTTCATCTCTACAAATAACCTTAAGAAATGAAATGATAACAACCATGTAACTAGGTTGACATAAGTCAACAGCATGAGGGAAGCATTGATCAATAACACGGGAAACTATTAAATTATTAATAACCATCATCCATCCATCCCATATGCTACGCTAGCTTGCGATAGAGGACATAAAATCTTACTATGTGGCTACAGCAAGTCGGGAAGCAAAGAAGGTCGACCAATCTATCTCCAAGGGTACAATCTTCCTACAGGAGAGACCATTACTGTACGGCCAATACGGGACCTCCCACATCACCCCCGTATTGATATCAGCCATATAGACGTGTTTGTGGTTGACCTTGACGAGCATCATGCCGCTCTTCTCTCCCAAGCACGTGTAATGCTGATTAATCCCGTCCGTATGTTGATATGGCTGCTGCTTTAACATGAGCATCGAATTGTGGAAGGATCGCCCGTTGTTGTGATGTCGAGATCTCTAGCAGGCGACCTTCCCTTTTCAGGGTGAGCACCGTGAGCTTCCCCTCACCGTTGGAGGTAAGGTATGGCTTGTCATAAACCTGGCAACACAAGTCACCAATTTCTGAGTTCATCATTTCTGTAGAGGAGACGTGGCCGGTCTCGACGCTAACATGTAGCGTGTATGCTATGCTCAAGCCCCATAAGAGCCAGTGCGCCGCACCATCCTCCTAGCGTGTCATCGCTCCCCTTGTCGATGGCAATGGCAGTGCACAACATCATAACATTGATAAGGCTTTACTGAGAGCATGAAATCGGCATTTAAATTTGGAATTGGTCAAAGCAGATAATGTGTAAGCATTTATATTTAGTATAAAGAGTGAAAACACAAATAGCCTTAAGAAATCAAATGATAGCAACCATGCAACTAGATTGACAAAAGTCAACAACATGAGGGAAGCATTGATCAATAACATGGGCGACTATTAAATTGTAAATTACCATCATCAATCCTTCCATCTACTATGCTAGTTTGCGATAGAGGACATGAAATCTTGCTACGTGGCTACAACAAGTCGGGATGCAAAGAAGGTCCGCCAATCTATCTCCAAGGGTACAATCTTCCTACGGGAGAGACCGTTACTGCGCGGCCAATATGGAACCTCCCACATCGCCCCTGTATTGATATCGGCCATATGGACGCGTCTGTGGTTGACCTTGACGAGCATCATGCCTCTCTTCTCTCCCAAGCACGTGTAATGCTGATTAATCTCGTCGGTATGTTCATATGGCTGCTGTAACATGAGCATCGAATTGTGGAAGGATCGCCCGTTGTCGTGTGATGTCGAGATCTCTAGCAGGCGACCGTCCCTTCTCAGGGTGAGCACCATGAGCTTCCCCTCATCGTTGGAGGTAAGGTATGGCTCTTGTCATAAACCCGGCAACGGAAGTCACCAATTTCTGAGTTCATCACTTGTGTAGAGGAGACGTGGCCGGTCTCGGCGCTAACATGTAGCGTGTATGCTCCGCTCAGGCCCCACAAGAGCCAGTGTGCAGCGCCATCGAGCACGACAGCGTTGTGCTGCCTAAGCATCGCGCAGATGCGGCGGCCCTGGTCGTCCTCCACGACGCCGGAGCGCGTGTCCCATCCCGACTCGTCGGCGGCCGACGAGAACACGTGGAGATCGTAACACGTTCGTCCATGTTCGATAGTAAGTTGTAGAACCTTGAAGAAGCGCGACGGATGCTGCTGCTGCTGCTGCTGCAAGCCGTCGACGTCGTTCGAGCTCGAGCAGTCCGCCGCGGTAAGCAGGGCATATCCGCTCACCTTGCGGCCTTGTTCGAAATCCCAGTAGTGCTCCAGACGGGGGAGCTCCTGGACCGTACCGGACAGCAGGTCACACACGGCCAGGACGACGCCGCTCCGGTCGGGATAGATGCCGGCGGCGCGCTGCAGGTCGAGGCGCACGAGGAGCAGGCCGTGGCGTGAGGCGAGCGGCACCGCGTGGTCGAAGAGGCGAGCGGGGACGCCGGAGAAGAAGGGGCTGAGAAAGCGGCGGCCGTTGCCCAGCATCGGACGGCGACAGGGCGCCGGGACGAAGCAAGGTGGAGCGGACCCTAGCTGAGTAATGAAGCCGGAAAAGGCGGACGGGGAGCACACGTTCTCCGGCAGGCAGCGACGTACTAGGAAGTAGTCGTCGGCGACGATGAGGCCGCACCATCCCTTGCAGACCATGGCGCAACGATAGAGGGTGGTCAAGTCCTTCACGCGGGCAAGGATCTCGCGGACCATGTCGTCGGAAGCCGCCATGATGGTTGCTCGTTGCTGTCGATATTGCTCCTTTTAACTCCGAGACGGAACGTGCAGGCTCATGTTGTTCCTTTTATAGTACGTATACACGGCTCGGTTAGCTTTCCTGAATCGGACAGGAAGGGACTGGTTGGGGTTGGAGGTGGACTAGAATCCGATCCAAACAAAGCGTGTACGTATTTATAACTAAAAGTTAGGAAATATATTAAATCTAACTGAAACTTTACACAAAATTGATAATATAGTGAATGAATGCACTATGAAAGTACATCTTATGGTTGATCTACTGATATAGATTTGGTATTTCAGATGCTTCTTTTTTTTTGTCTCTATGATTAGTCAAATTTGAGCAATATTAACTTTTAGCTAAATTAATATGCCTTATTTGATGGAATGGATGTTATACGAATATATGATTGTCGTTTGATAAGGCTATTCAACTCATTTCCGTGATATTCCATCCTCATGATCTAAGTCATCACGCGTTGGCGCCGTGGTCACCGAGGCCGACATGCTGCAACTGCGCACCATGAAGCGCACCATTGAGATCCTTGACCTTGAGCCCTCGCAGTCTTCCGAGCTCCTAGTCGATGTCACCGACATGACGATCGGGTTCCGGGAGTTCGGGCTCAAGCACGACGGCGACATCGGCTCGGGCCTCTCTAGGTAGAGCGTCGTGCACGCCCAACTAGCTCTTCACCGGCCGAGCCTGGTTTTTTGGGAATTTTTTTTGTGCCCTCTCGAGCATTAACGACATTTATGGCGAAGCTGGCAGCGTTGCCTCACCCATCTATCCTAGTCAGCGCCTGACGGTAGGCCCACAAGGGTTAAAACACTGGCACACGAGTTTCTGCACCATCTCTTACAACATGCCCTAGAAATGGTATTTATGTGATATTACCAATGTTGGTATTACCGTTGTAACCGTTGCCCCAAATGTGGTACCTTTATGTAATTTACTCCATGACAGGGGCTAGGTTGGATTTTTTAAGATTTTTTGTCTTTTTCCTTTTAGATAGTTTTTGGTGACTTTTAGATATTTAGATATTTCCACCTCAGTAAAATTCTCAGATTTTTCTGAGCCATCCCTGCATGTGGGTCCCGCTAGTGAAAAACATTGTCGATTCGTATTCAATTTGAGTTTAGTGCACATTGCAAAATAGAGTGGTATATTTTTCCTAGCAATCTGTAAAGTGGTAGTTTTTTTGGATATTGAGCATAAATATGGTAGTTTTATGCTATTAATTCCCATCTTCCAGCGGAGCTCCATAGGAAAATCTCTCATAATGCTTATCCTCTTGCCATAGTGATCTTTTTTTTTTGCACAAGGAAGGGGTCTAGAAGACCCCGGAAGAGTGAAGACCATCCATTAAACCACGTGGCTGGTTACAAATATGCAGGCAGGTCCTTTTACATCACTCGCACAAAAGAACCAAATATTAGAAGATAAGGCCTGCTAAATTGCAAAAAACACCCTAGAACTAAAGATACAAAAGCAATCAAGTCCTAGGGAGTTTCCGCCACCAGACGCCGGCGTCCACAAGGCGTCGCCGCCGAGGAACGGGGCGCAAGCTTACGAACACCCCATTCCGGCGCCGATCCGTCACCGCCAAACACCTGGAGACCACCGGGGACGAACCACTTGGTGGTGACAAGGCGCCGAGCTCCAGGAGCGAGGACGAAGTTGAGCCTCCATCCTAGAGGTTGTCGAAGATTGGCCGCCGCACCGGCCATGGATAGCAGAGGCAAAGATGCCTCTAGCTTGGATGCACATGTCGATGACGATCCGCCGCCACCGAATCAGGAACCGCCCGAGGAAGAACGAAGCCTCCCCCTTCCGCCTCCCCTCGCCACCACGGCAGGACAGAGGCAAAGAAGAGCTGCAGCTCCCTCTTCTCAGACAGTCCCCAGCAGAAACACCACCGGCTTTATTAAAGGAGACGGTGTTCCTCTTCTTCACGAGCAGCTCCTACCACTGGAGCAACCACACGAGGAAGAGGAAGCCTAGATTGTGCCAGATCTGGCCGAACAGATCGAGCACCCCTCTCCAAACTACTGGCATCACGCCAAGATCCACAAGGGTAATCCTAGAAACTAGAAGAGGAGAGAACCTAGACTACACCTAGACTACGCTAGCGCACCACCTCCACCGTCTCCGGCCGGCTATTCCGGCGGAGAGGCTTCGGATCGGCCCGGAGAAGAAAGGGGATCGACCAGTTACTGTAGCGAGGCGAGAGCTGGTGGGGGGAGTGTTATATTGTTCCCCTCCTTGCCATAGTGATCTTGCCACGAGAATGACGAATGCATTCACTTCGCGCCTGTCTACTCAACTAGAATAGTTGTTGCATCCGGAGTTGGAAGGACCCAGCGCGCTCTGCCGAGCCATCCTCTGCTAATAACGTTTAGGTTTTGCCGTGAGCTATTTTGCTGTTGTGTATGCTGTATTTTTTGGTTGGCTGGAATCTGAACTTGGGCACGAGTGAAACAACCAGTTCTTCTATTCTGCAGTTTGTTGCATACATCTTGTGAGATAATGATCTATCTAAAATGTGTGGGCAAGATACATAGAGGAAACATTGACTACCATGGCCTCATTTGGAATGAGAGATGCAAGATAGTCCACAAAGGTATTCTCGATGGGCAACACATCAAGGTGACGGGATCTTTCCGCAAGGCAATCGATCGAGTAGTAAACCCTATGAGGCTGGTGTCAGTTGTGCAGGTTCCATCAACTGTACGATAATATCTTCCTTTAACCTGCAATATATAGGTACTTGAGAATTCACCAGCTTGATCCCTAAATCACATTTTACAATAATAAATACTGTTATTCGGCTGCTAATATCACATTTCACAACTCAACATGACCGTTTATTGTTCAGGTCAACTTTATAGCAATAGAATATTCAAATCATATTATGATCCAAAAGCATTCACAACTCGGTCCTCTCAAGTCAAACTATAAGAGATATGTACTTCCAATTCTGAAACGGACAGAAAAAACACTCAGAGCATAAGGATATGGTTAAGTAAAAAATTAAATAATAGTTGGTTAACAAAAAATATTAACATATTGACAAAAGGGAGAACCTAAATGCTAGTTAACTATGAAGACATACATGTTCTAGCTGCATGAAATAGCTATCTCGTGCAAGTTTTATAGGGCACATCTGAATGTACTAGGACGTCGCCTAGAGGGGGGGGGGGGGGGTGAATAGGCGATGTATAAAAACTTCTACTTGAGAGCTAAACTAGGCGGAATAAAACTACACATGTGTTTACTAGTTTAGCTCAAAACCTATCAACAAGAGGTTTGCCTAAGAGCACCAACAACCTATGCTAGCATGATGAGCAATAAGGTGAAAACAAGATAGGTATAGCATCAAGCATGATAGATATCACAATGTAAAGCGCATAGGTAAAGGAGCTCGGGTTGAGAAGTAACCAGTGCACGAGGAGACGACGATGTATCCCGAAGTTCACATCCAAGGGTGCTACGTCTCCGTTGGAGCGGTGTGGAGGCACGAGGCACTCCAATGAGCCACTAGGGCCACCACATTCTCCTCGAGCCTTTCCTCCAAGGGGGAAAGCCTCGATCCACTAAGGGACCTGTCGTTGCCTATTCGATGGTACCTCGGAGGAGGGATCCTCACGAGGGGGATAAGAAGTAGGGGCCATAGGGCGGAGTGCACACGGGACGGTGGTATGCGATTTACCCAGCTTCGGAACACCTGCACGATGACAGGGCCTACTGCTGCTTGTCTGGAATTATCTGGGCGCTTTCGCGTTGTTACAATGAGTTGTGGTTGTGATCGTGCCTCCAGGGCTCCCAGGATCTGGCTTATAAAGGCGCACGGATCTAGGGTTTACATGGAGAGTCCTAGTCGGAATACAAGTTACCTAACTACGATACAATATCTTGTCGTGTACGTCAAGGATCCGCCTTCCGTCAGGATCGTGCTGGATCCGGATACTTCATGGGCCTTCACGGATCCGGCCTCCTTCGTAGGTCGGTTGGGATCCGGCTCCTTGCTCCTGGACTGAACTTCATCCTTCAGGATCTATAGCAACTGGGCCGCCCGATGGGCCACATGCCACATCACCGTCTGTGGGCCACCTGGGCTTGCCGGATCTAGGCCATGCCGTTGATATACCCATAAAGTATACCCACAACAGTAGCCCCCGAAGTTCTTCGAGAGTCATCATTCCTCCGACTTCATTCAGCTCGGATCCGAAGAGAATCTTGAAGAGCTTCAAAACTTTACTTGTTTCCGGTATCATCTTCTCGGAAATCCTCCTTTCTTCTGAATCGGCAATATAACGGAGATTCTACTTTTCCCGCGCACAACTTCCTCCTTTCCCGCGCTAAATTTTTGGAGATGCGAATCTTTAGCCGGAAATTTCGGGAGTGCACAGTTAAGTTACCTCCACGTCGTTTCACCGCTTTTAGCCTAAGACACGTGTCACGCATCCAACGGCGTGACCGTTCAGTTTCCGCCGTCGGATCCGAAACACGAATCTCCGCGTGAGGTCTATAAATACCCCCACGCGCGGTAACTTTTCCATTCTTTCACCTCCTTACCCACTTCCACTTCTTCCTCGCGCCACGCCGCCAGTCCGATCTCAACTCCGGCGAGCATCTCCGCGGGAAGCTTCACGCGCCGCCACTCCGAGCATCCCCTCGTGCCAAGATCATGGCGGTTGATCGGGAAACCTTGCCCGCCGCTGATTCGTGGTCAAAAAGCGAGGTTTACTCCAATTCCGACGACCTCCACTTCGCCGGAACCTCATCGGACCACCGCGCCATTAACGGTACGTGCGCCGGCCCTGTAGAAGAAGACTTAGCGTAGTTCCGGTTTACTCAAATTAGCTTTGTATGGGTGCAGCCGGAAGCATGTCACATGGTTCGCCACTTTGTACTGGTAGTTCTCCGAATAGCCCAGAACCCAACACATTAGAACCTATTTGTCCGGATCCCATTGCATACTTGCCACCATTTGTTTCCGACATCCGATTAGCTCAACCATTCTCCGCCTCTTCCAGCACTGCACTAAGCCGGATTCCTACTCCCCAAGAACTTCAAGAAGAACTTGAAGGTCAAGTCAGAATGGCAGCCAAAGTTCAGGAAGCGGAGAACAAGAAGGCTTCCAGGCTCGGATCCGCGGAGGCGTGAGGGGTCAGTGGTGGCCTTGTGAAACTACCGACGTGGAGCTTAGGGAGCTCCAGAACGAGGGCATGATCTCCGGCCATTGGAGTTTCATGCGCGACTCCGACGTCCCCTAGCCTGATGCGGACGAGAGAGTCATGACCAAAGCTTGGGTTGAGCACGGTCAATCGCTCCCCTGTTCAGAATTCTTCCTTTCTATCCTCGACACATACAGACTTCAACCCCACAACATCTGCCCAAACCCATATCTTCTTCTCTCCAACTTCGCAACTCTCTGCGAAGGGCATCTTGGGATCCGACCAGATGTCCGATTATGGCAGTTCTTCTTCCGGGTGAAGAAGGAAACAAAGGACAAGGCCATGTTGAACTGCGGGAGCATGAACTTCATGCTCCGTCCCGGCCGCATGTATCCGCCTCATGACTCCCATGAATCCGTCCGGTACTGGAACGCCGGATAATTCTATGAGAAGAACATCTCAGTTCCGAAGGTCCACGAAGGACTTGCGGTGACCCAGCGTACCACTGCATGGTGTAGTACACAAGTCGTTGACATAACACAAGTGAAACACCATTCCACTCATATTACATCTCTCAGAGTGGTACAACACAAACATATGCGAGTCCAAGGTATGTCTATAGAAGTACACACGAACTGTTTACATAAGATCAACACAACCTCCTACTTTACAGTGAGGTAAAATGTCAAATAAACTCCAGAAGAACGACTCGTAGTCTAACTTGTTGCTAACTCAAGCTTAAGAGCTAATTGGCTTGCTATAGAAATCTAGCTACTTAGGTGCTAGGATTAGGGAAAGGTTCCCTTCTATTACTAGTCTAGGTTTCCATTATAGCTGATGCAGAAGTTGACTCCATTGACTTCTTTGATTGAATTCTTCATCTTGTTGCAGTTGACTCCTTTGTCTTCGAGTTCCACGGTAGTTTCTCCTTCGGTGCCTTGATCTAAGAAGGGGGTTCAAATGGGATAGAATGAGTACGAGCATACTCAGCAAGTTCATATTAGGAAATATGTGTATCATGCACTAGCTACAGCCATAGACCAGAAAGTCATAGGCCAATGCAAGTTTTTGTAATCATTTCTTCAAAAGGTTTGTTTTATTCTGAAAACTATGCCCGTCAGTCTTCACAGGTTGACTAGAACTTCGTGGAGTTCCTTTCCTGCCGCTGTCATAGCCTCCTTCCCTAACAGGAGTGACAGTCACAATTCTTGATACCCTCTGCAGAGGTGCGTTACTTTACCCCACAAGAGATCTTAACTTTGTTGCCGGCCGAGAGTATGTCCCCGTCCACACTTCCTTTGGTGTGAGGCCCAGTATAAGATCCAAGCCAATCACTGCCTTCTCCGCGACCCTGCAAACCCACCCTTTTGTCCAATCGTACACCTCCAGTAGACTTCCCCCGATAATACGGCTTTACTCATGGTGTACTCCGGACAATCCATCATAGATCGTAGAGCTTATCATCACTACTGGATGGGGATTTAAAAGGATTTCCCAACCTATTGTGGCAGTGCCTCCAACACCCCACCGGCTCTCCGATCCGTTGGCGTGCAGAAGGGAAAAGATACAGCTGACTTCCCCAGAGCCATTATAGATCTTATGGATAACGCGATATGTACGGCGCTAGAATCACTGGACGACATTGGTAATTAATCCTAGGGTGATATAACCCATGCAATGGAACCTCCACCATATCAACACATACCATGGTTCCATTGCCCACCACATAGTCATATTCATAATTGTAAAATAATACTTTGCTTTTCAATGCATGAGTGATAAGTATAGTAATTTGCATATAGTTTGATACAAATAATCAAATGACATGAGCAAGCGATGAACTTGCCTTTCTTGACTGCAAGATTATGCAGGCAAAAGCTTCGATACGTGATAACTCCAAATGCTGAAATACCATCATCGTCCGGTAAGGACAATGTTTAAAGAACTATCAAAGATGCTATAATGCATAGTATGAGATGCAATCGTCCCGAGCGTAACCTAGCTAACCTCAATGATTTAGGATGTATGAGTTGTAAAGATTTCTTTAGGGTTGGTTGCATTTTTAGAATGGTTCTCAAACAAGGTTCTTATTAGGGTTTGGTTATATTAGCATCATAATCAAGTGATATAGGACATCATAACAATCATACACATAAAGAATAGTAGTGGAACAATATGTAAAGAACAGTTGTCAATTTTAAGTTCTAGAGAACATGGTTGATGATTACTTATTCTATACTCCAAAAGAATAACTTTTGAAGAACATGTTAATTAGAACTAGTAAGTATTTTAAATAAGAACTATGGCTTCTATGGTTTGATTAACATTTGTACTTTAAAAGAATAACTTTTGAAGAACAGGTTAAATAAGGATATGAACTACTATGCATAGGGGCTATGTAACTTTAGGGTTTACTATTGGGTTCATTTAGTTTCACTAAATAATCACTAATAGTTTCTAAGCTAAGTGGTTTATTACTTTCTAAGTAGGGTTGAGTGGAATAGGAGCATATGATGAGGATTACTACACAAGATTGGTATTAGGGTTTATTATTATGGTTCAACTAAATTATGATGGTTGAGGTTGATCCTAATGGTATGGTATATAGGATAGTGGTGATCAATGGTACTAATCCACTTAACAAGTTAGGGTTTATATCTAGGTGGCACTTAGGGAATCATATAGGTTTCAATTAAGAATAGGGACATGAAATGACAAGCTCATGTGAATTGGTTTTATGTGGATGGATCATGATTATGCATTCATTGGTTACTTATCAAGGTTCTACAAGTAAAGTTGAAGTGGCTATGATCACATGTGATAAGCAACTAGGGTTTTAGGTTTGCACTAATTTAGGTTGATCACATGAAATAATGGGATCAATGTCTTACTTAAATTAAAACTAGGGTTTCTAAATTATGGTACAACTCCTAGAATGCTGATTAATAATAGAGTTGTGGTTACTAATTACTTTGAATCAAAATTAGAAATGGTTTGACATTTCATTAATTTTCACAAGATTTAATAATTAGAGCAACTTCTGTTTAGGTTTCATTAAGAATCAGGGTTTAATAATTGTTGTTAGGGTTTAAAATAATTAACTTGTTAACTAAAGAGGTTTAAGTAAATAAGTTTTGATTTACCAAAATAATATTGGCTTATAATATTTTCTTGAGTTATTACTATTTAAAGAAAATAGAAAATAGTAATTTGCAATTAGGGTTTATGAATTACCACTAATAATTAAGTTAATGCAAATATGGTAAATAAAATTAATCTTAATATTTTACTTAGTTACTGAATAGTTAAAATTAATTTTTGGTATTTAACTATTTGTTGAATTCAAATTGTATTTAAAACAAATGGAAAGGCATAATTAATAAAGTTAAAAATAAGTGAATTTTTATTTTGGCACACATTTATGTTTTATATTTTATTTGAATAGAGTTTATTTTTGTGAGCATTTTGATATATTATTTATATTTTTCTGAGTTGAAATGAATTTTATACAATTTTGCAAAGTTTTAACTATTTACTGGAATTTGAAATTAAACAAAAATGCTACGGTTGATGCCAGGAAACGAAAGTGGGCTCTAAAGATGCGGAATCTCACCATGAAGCTCAAGGTGTGGTCGGTGACGATGATGACTGCCGGAGTTGAGCTTGATTTGACCATTGCCGGCGATGTACTGAGAAAGGGAACGACGAAATTGGATTGATCCCGAGCTCCCCTTGACGCTCTGCTCCTCCAGGATGCTCTACGCGGCCTGGCGCTTCCAACGAGCCACTGCACGGACTCCGGGATGCTCTGAATCGACGGTGCCATGGAGGTCGCCGGCGACAGAGACTTGCAGCTAGAGGAAGAATTAGGAAACGAGGGAGGATAAGGATGGGAGCCTAGGGTTTCTCGAGCCGTGGCGATCTCTCCGACCTATTTATAGCTCCAAGCACGGTCTGGTTCGACGGTGATGCTTGGCGGTGAGCGTCCAGGATGCGGCGGTGTTCCAGTTAGGGTTTTCGGGCGGGAATCTTGATAATCCTACTGGCAACGGATTCCAAAGTCCTGCGGTCGAGCTCTGGGACGTCTGACGAGGTCCGGGCTGTTCTTATCGACATCGAGGACGTGGCCGAGGCTTCACCTCTGCGCTATCGTCGCCGGGGAAGAAGAAGAAGGTGGCTTTCTTCTTCGCACGATTCTTAAAGCGAATCGGTACGGCGGGTTGGTGCTTAGTTCGTGGGCTGGGCTACTGGTGGGCTTGCGTGGACGTGGTGGTGATGGGCTGCTGCGGTGCTGTTCGGCCTGCCAGGTAAGTTTCCCTCCATTTTCTTTTTCAAATTTCTGTTTTCTTTTTCTGTTTTTATTTACTGGTTTTAACTTGATTTGAATTATGTGTTGTTTTGCAGATTCTAAAATATTTTAATATCAGAACAATTTGATAATGCTACCTGTTGTATGGTTTTGTTTATAAACAACCATTTCATAATTGATTAATTTGGTGTTCTTGTGAAATGCATTTTAAATTGGAAATGAACATGGTTATGATTAGTATTATAACTTCTCTCACTTCTCAATGTCTTGGAATATCCTAAGGTCCTACTCAAGAGATGATGATATGATCCTCTAAATATATGGTTTGCCTAGGAATACTACCTTGGTATCTTATGTAGCTTGTTCTTCTGGAAATCTGATAAACCTGCATCTTGTGGTATGCCTCCACCTCCTAGCTTCTTCATCTTGATCCTAACTAATTCACATGGAGTGGCTCTATGTGTTTGTTCCCATGAAACATGGTACTTGATGAGCAAATGGATGAAGGGTGTGGCTCTATTTATAGGCTTGGGCAAGCTCTAGTATCATGACACATAGATGGTGACTCTTGTTTTGGTTTGGTGAGTAAGGTGCTTGGTTGTCATGCCCTCATCCATAGCAATCCTTTGAGCATGAGGTGGCATAGCTTGGAAAGCAAGTCATGTAGATATTTTCATCCTATGTGGCAAGATCATTATCCTCTCATATGATTTATTTTTGGATAGCCAAGTGGCATTTGTTACTAAATATCTTGTGGATGGTTTTATTATTGTGGATGAGTCACTATATCATATTGGATTGGATTTATATTATAATATTGATCAAAAGATCAAGGTTGAAGGTTATTCCTCAAATTTGAATAGTTGGTGTTTGATTTCACCAAGGCATGATCATATGAGTTCCAAAATACTCATAGTTAGTTTGATTCAAATAGTTTGAACTATAAATCGTAATGTAAATGGATTTAGTTTTATGATATTCCATATACTTAATAAGTTATGATTTAAATAAGAATGTGTGGCTTTTATGCACTTTAGACCATGTGGTTTACCTTATTTGGTAATAAGTTTAGAAGTGAATTAATTTACACACAAAGGTAGTTGCTAACTTTTAAGTGTTAATAAGTTAGGGTTTGATTCTTAAAGAATGTGTTGTTGTAAAACTAATTCCATTTGATCTAATCCATAGATCAAATAATCTCTACCCAAAACAAAGTTTTAGCAAAGATCACAGTGAAGTTTATAGCGCTTGACTTGATGATCTACTTCAATTCCAGCAAGTCAAGTGAAACTTCAGTTACTGTGGTAAGTTTTATTTGAAGCGCGAAAATTCCCCGGATTTTCTATGCATGAATGCAATGCACACTTTGGTGTTCTCTCATTTTGTAGCCTCTAAACCTGGGATATTACAGCCTCTCCCCCTTAAACTGAACTTCGTCCCGAAGTTCGAACGCTCTCATGTTTCAGAATTGTTGAAATGTCTTGAACAGATCACCATCCTTCAACTCCATGGTGATCACATTAGATATAATTGAATATATCCCTTGTCTCGATCCTTCATGAAGTCTTCTGATGTCTAGCACTGATACTTTCTTTAATTCTATGATTTCTTCTAACACTCTAAACTTATAGGCTTTCTCTCCAAAGATTCTTGGATTAGGACATCTTATTGTGTTAATGGACTTTACTAATGGCTGTGGTGACATCTTCCTAATTGGGTACTTAAAACTTGGTTCTACCAGCTGCGATAATTCAGCTGCGATGGAATATGGCACTATGGTGTACCAGCTGCGATGTCCAAACCTTAATTCTAAAGGATTTGTTTAAGGTAAGGTATTGTTTTCCCTGACTACCATAACGAAAGTAATGGTACTTCGTAAGGTATTTACAATAGGCATGGTCCTGTTGTTTAGTCCTACGAATGGATTAGACTCATTTAGTCCATCCAATCTTGGCTTCTAGTTTAAACTAGTTATCCTCCTTTTGGTTTCTTTAGGTTCCATGAAAGGAATATTTCTAATAATCATTAGTTTTGGTATGGTCAAACCCTTCGATCTTAAACTTTCTTAAGCTTTGATTGTCCTCCGACATCTTCTTCATCCAACTTCATTATCTTAAGCTTACTTAAGTTCTCTTAGTTTTGAGTAATTATAATTACCTACTCAAGTTAAGGTCTAACCCTTACTTCCTCGAGATATGAACCTCGGCTTCTGGTCTGACAACCTCCTGAGAGTACCTTGATATGGATACTTCCCAACAACCTTATAAAAATAAGATTGAACTTCCTCTCAGTTCAGACCTTCTTCTTGGTCCATCATACTCCAAATATTATATCTTAATACTTCTCATTCAGCCTTCCTCTCCCCCTTGGAGTTTACTAATGATCTTCCAACTTCCTTTCTTCTAATCATTAAACTCCAAGTTTAGGTAGTTGGTTTAAGTCTGGTTTATATTTTGTACCTTTCTAAAGTCTCACGAAGAATTCTTTGCGGTGTATCCACACAGTTGTGGGTATCCATTATGAATCCTCCGACTAAATATTTACCAACCACGAGATACCAGCTGTGAAATACTAGCTGCGGAATCCCCCTTTCTTTTAGGGTAAAGAAATGTTCAGACTGTGGGCTATCTGGTACCAGCTGGAGACTACCTAGTACCAGATGTGGCTTATTGGATACCAGCTGTGGCTATTATGGTTCTAGTCAATATCTACTTACCAGCTGTGGCTACTTTTATAGTTTTAGATAAGATATACCTCACTTCACATTCTTTCTCTTCATGGTTATCCTATATCAGCTGCGGTCTTATGATACCAGCTGCGACTTCACTTGTCTATTTTCCTTCTTCTAGGGTTTGTTTTGCAAGATAACCACTTGTTGATACTATGAAAATAGTATTGTAAGTGACTTCACTTGCACTTCCTTCTTCCACATTGAATATGGTTCCACTTCTGCTGCTCCATATTAACTATTTTTCTCACTTTCATGATACTTCCATGTTGAAGTACTCCTTGATTGAGGATAAAAGTGAGTTTCGATTGGTCCTTCCTTCAGATTGTTGTGGTTGTTTCCCACAATTTTACTTCTGTCTTCAAGTGAACCTTCATCTTGTCTTCAAATCTTCAGAATTCGTCACTTCCTCACACGAATACCTTTACCCTCTAGACCTATAACATCAAGTGAGAGCTTGATATTGCAACATGCATTTGCATATCAAAGTCAAACTTCATGTATGGATCTAGTCAATCAATGAAAATCCAATAAAATCCAAGAAAATCCAGCTTTGTGCTTATATTACACATCCTTATATGCCTGAATATAATAATTGGGTAAGACATCCCTAAACATCAGGATCAGATGTGTAGTATATAACACCACATAAGATAGGTTTAGGTTGTGATACTTAGCACAATACGTGAATTTCTACTATTTGTCTCAATATTTATCTTAATTGCACATTTGCAATGAGACGAACTTGAAACAATATGGCTTGGGATAGTTGAAGTTAACCTAGTTTTCTTTGGAAGTACTAACAAAATAGGCTACCATATATATGTGCTATTGAAGACTACTTCCTATAATACAATTAGTTCTAACATGTCTATTCTAAACACATGATTGTTTAGAATATACCACATATAAATCTAGGATTTCTCTATGTAATATGCTCTAAATAAGCCTTCTTTAAATTAAGGACTATGGTTCTAACATTCTTGACACAGTTTCCAGGATTTTAAGGCCTAAGCTTTCGAACTATTCCCTAAATCCTACTCCTTATCATCCTTTTGTTATCGTACTTATGATGTTCTACTCCATCATACCATGATTCTCAAGTGAATCATATATGAGTGCCTAGTTTATTATTGAAAGTAGACTCATGTAACTCCTATCACTCTTCCTTACCTCCTATGATTGACTCATCATAGACATATACTACCTTATATAACTTATCTCCCTTACTTAACATCAGCCATTTGACATTTTTTTTAATGACTCTTACTTAACCATAACTTGCGTTGGTATACTTCTTCCAATAGGATATCTTCCTTATGGTTGTATCCTCTCTTTGGACTACCATGTATTGTATACCAACTGTGGTCTACTACCACCATTTATCTTAAGCTTCAATGGTGTTCTAATTATTTGGAATGAAGCCATATAACTAACTAACTTTACTTAAGAAAGATAGATAAGAAAGATTGACTCAAGTGTGTCAGGATTATTCTCAAGTGAATACCCATCTCAAGTCAAAAGAATAATTGGTTTAACTAAGACATCTTCCTATAGACACTACCAAAACCTATAGGTCTCCTTTAAAGGGTTTTAATCCTAGGGTCAAAGCATTTGCTCTGATACCAGCTGCGGTGACCCAGCGTACCACTGCAAGGTGTAGTACACAAGTCGTTGACATAACACAAGTGAAACACCGTTCCACTCATATTACATCTCTCAGAGTGGTACAACAGAAACATATGCGAGTCCAAGGTATGTCTATAGAAGTACACACGAACTGTTTACATAAGATCAACACAACCTCCTACTTTACAGTGAGGTAAAACGTCAAATAAACTCCAGAAGAACGACTCATAGTCTAACTTGTTGCTAACTCAAGCTTAAGAGCTAACTGGCTTGCTATAGAAATCTAGCTACTTAGGTGCTAGGATTAGGGAAAGGTTCCCTTCTATTACTAGTCTAGGTTTCCATTATAGCTGATGCAGAAGTTGACTCCATTGACTTCTTTGATTGAATTCTTCATCTTGTTGCAGTTGACTCCTTTGTCTTCGAGTTCCACGGTAGTTTCTCCTTCGGTGCCTTGATCTAAGAAGGGGGTTCAAATGGGATAGAATGAGTACGAGCGTACTCAGCAAGTTCATATTAGGAAATATGTGTATCATGCACTAGCTACAGCCATAGACCAGAAAGTCATAGGCCAATGCAAGTTTTTGTAATCATTTCTTCAAAAGGTTTGTTTTATTCTGAAAACTATGCCCGCCAGTCTTCACAGGTTGACTAGAACTTCGTGGAGTTCCTTTCCTGCCGCGTTCGCAGTTCCCTTCCTAACAGGAGTGACAACACAATTCTTGATACCCTCTGCAGAGGTGCGTTACTTTACCCCACAAGAGATCTTAACTTTGTTGCCGGCCGAGAGTATGTCCCCGTCCACACTTCCTTTGGTGTGAGGCCCAGTATAAGATCCAAGCCAATCACTGCCTTCTCCGCGACCCTGCAAACCCACCCTTTTGTCCAACCGTACACCTCCAGTAGACTTCCCCCGATAATACGGCTTTACTCATGGTGTACTCCGGACAATCCATCATAGATCGTAGAGCTTATCATCACTACTGGATGGGGATTTAAAAGGATTTCCCAACCTATTGCGGCAGTGCCTCCAACACCCCACCGGCTCTCCGATCCGTTGGCGTGCAGAAGGGAAAAGATACAATTGACTTCCCAGAGCCATTATAGATCTTATGGATAACGCGATATGTACGGCGCTAGAATCACTGGACGGCATTGGTAATTAATCCTAGGGTGATATAACCCATGCAATGGAACCTCCACCATATCAACACATACCATGGTTCCATTGCCCACCACATAGTCATATTCATAATTGTAAAATAATACTTTGCTTTTCAATGCATGAGTGATAAGTATAGTACTTTGCATATAGTTTGATACAAATAATCAAATGACATGAGCAAGCGATGAACTTTCCTTTCTTGACTGCAAGATTATGCAGGCAAAAGCTTCGATACGTGATAACTCCAAATGCTGAAATACCATCATCGTCCGGTAAGGACAATGTTTAAAGAACTATCAAAGATGCTATAATGCATAGTATGAGATGCAATCGTCCCGAGCGTAACCTAGCTAACCTCAATGATTTAGGATGTATGAGTTGTAAAGATTTCTTTAGGGTTGGTTGCATTTTTAGAATGGTTCTCAAACAAGGTTCTTATTAGGGTTTGGTTATATTAGCATCATAATCAAGTGATATAGGACATCATAACAATCATACACATAAAGAATAGTAGTGGAACAATATGTAAAGAACAGTTGTCAATTTTAAGTTCTAGAGAACATGGTTGATGATTACTTATTCTATACTCCAAAAGAATAACTTTTGAAGAACATGTTAATTAGAACTAGTAAGTATTTTAAATAAGAACTATGGCTTCTATGGTTTGATTAACATTTGTACTTTAAAAGAATAACTTTTGAAGAACAGGTTAAATAAGGATATGAACTACTATGCATAGGGGCTATGTAACTTTAGGGTTTACTATTGGGTTCATTTAGTTTCACTAAATAATCACTAATAGTTTCTAAGCTAAGTGGTTTATTACTTTCTAAGTAGGGTTGAGTGGAATAGGAGCATATGATGAGGATTACTACACAAGATTGGTATTAGGGTTTATTATTATGGTTCAACTAAATTATGATGGTTGAGGTTGATCCTAATGGTATGGTATATAGGATAGTGGTGATCAATGGTACTAATCCACTTAACAAGTTAGGGTTTATATCTAGGTGGCACTTAGGGAATCATATAGGTTTCAATTAAGAATAGGGACATGAAATGACAAGCTCATGTGAATTGGTTTTATGTGGATGGATCATGATTATGCATTCATTGGTTACTTATCAAGGTTCTACAAGTAAAGTTGAAGTGGCTATGATCACATGTGATAAGCAACTAGGGTTTTAGGTTTGCACTAATTTAGGTTGATCACATGAAATAATGGGATCAATGTCTTACTTAAATTAAAACTAGGGTTTCTAAATTATGGTACAACTCCTAGAATGCTGATTAATAATAGAGTTGTGGTTACTAATTACTTTGAATCAAAATTAGAAATGGTTTGACATTTCATTAATTTTCACAAGATTTAATAATTAGAGCAACTTCTGTTTAGGTTTCATTAAGAATCAGGGTTTAATAATTATTGTTAGGGTTTAAAATAATTAACTTGTTAACTAAAGAGGTTTAAGTAAATAAGTTTTGATTTACCAAAATAATATTGGCTTATAATATTTTCTTGAGTTATTACTATTTAAAGAAAATAGAAAATAGTAATTTGCAATTAGGGTTTATGAATTACCACTAATAATTAAGTTAATGCAAATATGGTAAATAAAATTAATCTTAATATTTTACTTAGTTACTGAATAGTTAAAATTAATTTTTGGTATTTAACTATTTGTTGAATTCAAATTGTATTTAAAACAAATGGAAAGGCATAATTAATAAAGTTAAAAATAAGTGAATTTTTATTTTGGCACACATTTATGTTTTATATTTTATTTGAATAGAGTTTATTTTTGTGAGCATTTTGATATATTATTTATATTTTTCTGAGTTGAAATGAATTTTATACAATTTTGCAAAGTTTTAACTATTTACTGGAATTTGAAATTAAACAAAAATGCTAAAGATACCGGTTCACTGCCTAACTACTGTGACTGACGAGTGGGGCTTGTCTCCACATCGGATGCCACGCAGGCAACGGCTGGTCAAAGTGGACTGGGGCTGTTGACCGCACCGGCGTTTAACCGCCGGCGGCCAGGGCACGGTGGCGCCGCCGATTTAGGGTTCCCCGGGACGCTCCCATAGGTTTTTCTGGACCTCCTCGACATTCTAAACTCGATGGTGATGATGCCTTTCCGAAATGACCACCGGATCTAGCTCCGACGAGGACTACCGCGGCCATGAACTCCGGCGAGATATCGAAATACGGCTACGGTTGATGCCAGGAAACGAAAGTGGGCTCTAAAGATGCGGAATCTCACCATGAAGCTCAAGGTGTGGTCGGTGACGACGATGACTGCCGGAGTTGAGCTTGATTTGACCATTGCCGGCGATGTACTGAGAAAGGGAACGGCGAAATTGGATTGATCCCGAGCTCCCCTTGACGCTCTGCTCCTCCAGGATGCTCTACGCGGCCTGGCGCTTCCAACGAGCCACTGCACGGACTCCGGGATGCTCTCAATCGACGGTGCCATGGAGGTCGCCGGCGACAGAGACTTGCAGCTAGAGGAAGAATTAGGAAACGAGGGAGGATAAGGATGGGAGCCTAGGGTTTCTCGAGCCGTGGCGATCTCTCCGACCTATTTATAGCTCCAAGCACGGTCTGGTTCGACGGTGATGCTTGGCGGTGAGCGTCCAGGATGCGGCGGTGTTCCAGTTAGGGTTTTCGGGCGGGAATCTTGATAATCCTACTGGCAACGGATTCCAAAGTCCCGCGGTCGAGCTCTGGGACGTCTGACGAGGTCCGGGCTGTTCTTATCGACATCGAGGACGTGGCCGAGGCTTCACCTCTGCGCTGTCGTCGCCGGGGAAGAAGAAGAAGGTGGCTTTCTTCTTCGCACGATTCTTAAAGCAAATCGGTACGGTGGGCTGGTGCTTAGTTCGTGGGCTGGGCTACTAGTGGGCTTGCGTGGACGTGGTGGTGATGGGCTGCTGCGGTGCTGTTCGGCCTGCCAGGTAAGTTTCCCTCCATTTTCTTTTTCAAATTTCTATTTTCTTTTTCTGTTTTTATTTACTGGTTTTAACTTGATTTGAATTATGTGTTGTTTTGCAGATTCTAAAATATTTTAATATCAGAATAATTTGATAATGCTACCTGTTGTATGGTTTTGTTTATAAACAACCATTTCATAATTGATTAATTTGGTGTTCTTGTGAAATGCATTTTAAATTGGAAATGAACATGGTTATGATTAGTATTATAACTTCTCTCACTTCTCAATATCTTGGAATATCCTAAGGTCCTACTCAAGAGATGATGATATGATCCTCTAAATATATGGTTTGCCTAGGAATACTACCTTGGTATCTTATGTAGCTTGTTCTTCTGGAAATCTGATAAACCTGCATCTTGTGGTATGCCTCCACCTCCTAGCTTCTTCATCTTGATCCTAACTAATTCACATGGAGTGGCTCTATGTGTTTGTTCCCATGAAACATGGTACTTGATGAGCAAATGGATGAAGGGTGTGGCTCTATTTATAGGCTTGGGCAAGCTCTAGTATCATGACACATAGATGGTGACTCTTGTTTTGGTTTGGTGAGTAAGGTGCTTGGTTGTCATGCCCTCATCCATAGCAATCCTTTGAGCATGAGGTGGCATAGCTTGGAAAGCAAGTCATGTAGATATTTTCATCCTATGTGGCAAGATCATTATCCTCTCATATGATTTATTTTTGGATAGCCAAGTGGCATTTGTTACTAAATATCTTGTGGATGGTTTTATTATTGTGGATGAGTCACTATATCATATTGGATTGGATTTATATTATAATATTGATCAAAAGATCAAGGTTGAAGGTTATTCCTCAAATTTGAATAGTTGGTGTTTGATTTCACCAAGGCATGATCATATGAGTTCCAAAATACTCATAGTTAGTTTGATTCAAATAGTTTGAACTATAAATCGTAATGTAAATGGATTTAGTTTTATGATATTCCATATACTTAATAAGTTATGATTTAAATAAGAATGTGTGGCTTTTATGCACTTTAGACCATGTGGTTTACCTTATTTGGTAATAAGTTTAGAAGTGAATTAATTTACACACAAAGGTAGTTGCTAACTTTTAAGTGTTAATAAGTTAGGGTTTGATTCTTAAAGAATGTGTTGTTGTAAAACTAATTCCATTTGATCTAATCCATAGATCAAATAATCTCTACCCAAAACAAAGTTTTAGCAAAGATCACAGTGAAGTTTATAGCGCTTGACTTGATGATCTACTTCAATTCCAGCAAGTCAAGTGAAACTTCAGTTACTGTGGTAAGTTTTATTTGAAGCGCGAAAATTCCCCGGATTTTCTATGCATGAATGCAATGCACACTTTGGTGTTCTCTCATTTTGTAGCCTCTAAACCTGGGATATTACAGGACTTCGCACTTTCAGCAACAAGCCTCCGGAAGAACTGGCTAGCTGGAGCTTCATCCCCACGCTCGCCCAAACTCCGATACTGGAGAAGGCTGCTCGGAGGATTTCCTGGTTGGTCCACGACAGACTGACCGGAGCCCAGCTGACCCTTAGCTGGTTTTCCCGGAGAATCCAGCCTCTACGCTACAACGCACGTCTGATGTGCGCGTATACTGGGGCGGATGATCCTCTCCGAGTAACGCGCCATGATCTCCCTGCTGATTCTCTCAAAAGGAGATTCAAGACACTGGTGAAGATAGGTCGGGGCCAACCGGTCCCGGAACTGATTAAGGACATCAACACGCATGACCAATGTCCTCCGGTAAGCACTTGTTCCTTCGCTATTCTTCAACTTCTCAAATTTTTGAAGTGTTCTAACTTATTCTCTAATCCTCCTCTCAGCTCGATACTTTGGCGGAGGAAGATTTGCGCAATATACTTCGAGTCCCCGTCCACGGCGATGTGGCGGAGGAGGATCCGGAGGATGCCAAGGAAGAAGAGGAGCGAGCACCCCGAAAGGCTGCCCCTCGACCTTCAAAGCGTCCCCGCGCCAGAGCTTCCGGCTCCGATGCCGGAGCTAGCGGCAAGGCCTCCGCCAAGAAGCCCAAGGTCACCAAGCCGCCTCCGCTCGACTCCAAGAAGGCGGAGAGTGAGCGTCTCAAACTGCTGGCGACAACAGGAAAGCGCTCACGTCCCAACATTCCGGGCGCGACGTAAGTTTCCGAGTACAGAGCGTCTTTTTATCTTGATAAATTTGTAACTTATATATTTCCTTTGCTTGCTTGTAGGAATCCGAGCACCACAACCGTGCGGACCAACGTTCAAGAGCCTATAACGAAGTACATGAAAAAATCTCCCGCCGTTGGTCCCGCCACACCAGCTCCGCCAAGCGCCTCCCATGCAACCCCCAGCCCTCTCCTCCTCAGGCAGAGCAATCTCCCCCTCCAGCCACGTCCACTCCACCGGAAATCATTCCGGTTAGCAGCGAGAAGGCGGGCGGAGAAAGCTCCGGAGGCAAAGGTCCTGTCCCTGACGAGGCTGAAGTCCAAGGCCGAGAGGAAGCGGAAGTCAACTCCTCAGGGAAAGCTGAAGCTGCGGCGAGTGAAATCGTCCTTTTTCCGAAGAACTTCGGAGATCCGGCTGATCTTACCTCCACCCCAAAGGCATATGCGACCAAGTTTTTCAACAAGCTGACCGAAGCGGAAAAGTGGGAGCTTGAGAAAGATCTGCTCAATTCCATGCTAGATAACGCCTGGGGTAAGCCTGACGCCGAGTCATCAGAGATTCAGGATTTTAAGAGGGAAACCGGCCAATTCCTCGACAAGCTCCTCTGCAAGCGGAAGGTACTCCCCAATAGCCCCCAAGTATGTAGGCAGAAACTAGTCAATAGTTAGCACCTAAATACTTAGAAGAAATCTCATACTGAAGAAGATTTTGTGTGAAAAATGTCGTAGTAGCCCCCAAGCGTTATGGCGGAAATATTTCCGGCAATAATGCTTCAGAGAGACCTACTTATAAAATATCGGAAATTTACTCCTGCTCTGTTTGTACTTACAGGAACAGCAGGCTCTGCACTATGAGCTACATAAAAATATCGCTCTGCAACGCCGCGTTACCACAAGCCAGGCGGAGAAAATTCAGCAGTTCAGGCAGAAGAATGCGGATCTGAAGAAGCAACTGTCAGACGCCCAAGGTTGGTTTCCGACTTGGTTTCGAATAATACATGATCCGGTCTCCATACTGATCTTGATTTATCTTGGATAGGTGCATCCATCTCCCTTGCCGCTGCCTCCTCCAAGCTCGAGACCCTGCGCTCCTCCCAGAAAGACCTAGAACCAAAACTTGCAGAGGCGGAGAGGAAACTGGCGCAGAAGAGCTCGGAGCTTATCCGAAAGGAAGGTGAATTCCACTTGAAGAGGAAAACTGACAGTGAAACCATCAAACAACAACAGAAGGAAATTGGCGGACTCCAGAAGTACATGGAGACAGCAGAGAATTGCTGGGATCTGCTTAACTCCGATTTCATGGGTATGTCCTTGAAGCTCATAGAGTAATGGATATGTTGCGCTCAATCTGTTATGCTGATCGAAATTTTGTGTCCTCCAGATCCTCTTGGATATAACGAAGAACGTCGGAGCCAATTCCCTCGCGACGATCTGCTTCAGCTTGCCGGAGAAGACTGCAAGGATCTCATCTCCGCCTCCAGGAAGATCTGTCACAACCTATCCATCAATAAGAGTCGAACCTGCGATGTTCGTAAACTTATTAAGAGGATGGACGTTCTTCCAGAGTTGATGGTGGATCTGCAGGCATCATCGGCTCGAGGCGCTGCTGCCATGTCTCTGGCCATGTGCCTGGCGCATAACCCGGATCTTGATATTGACAGAGTTACTGCTGGCGTTCCTCCGGGTGTGGACGTTAACGCGCTATTGGATGCAGTTAGCGGCTACGACACCCGCATCGCCCGGAGAATTTGCCACGATGAATTTTATGACAAGGTGGTTCTTCCAGCCGACGATCCCCTTGAAGCAGAGCTCCACAAGAAACGCGAGGCGGAGTCCCGCCCTGCTCAATCTGGAAGCCAGTACACCTGGACAAGTTCCAAGGACCAAGGTGGCACTGCATCTCCTATTGAGGACGAGGAAGAGGACGACGATGATGTCTCCTCTCCAGCCAAGGGAGAAGAAAAGTATGCTCCGGAGGCTGATGACAATGTGGAAACTTCTCCGGCTAAGGAGAAGTAAAAAACTTATTCCTGCGGAAGGAAAGAAAAAACAATGCATCATTTTGGCCCCGAGAGGGTTTGTAATATAACTTTAAATTCTTAAGTAGCTAGGGACGAAACACTTATGCATGGGCGGAAAATACTTATCCTGCTATTCGTTTGAATATTATTTGCATGTTTCGTTTATTGAAAGCAAGTGCTGGTTTCATACTTTCCGACTTGCTCATTTGACCTTCCACGAGCCGGAGGACCATTAGCCGGAAAGTGCTAGCCAGCGGCGACGAAGCCCAATGGCGATCCGTCAATAACCGCGGAAACAAGCCCCCAGCGTAGGTGCCGGAAATCGCTACCAGGAATTCATGAGTTTGCAACAGAATATATTTCCACCAAAAAACTTAAGCTTACGTCCAAAAGGACGATTTTTTTTAAAAATCACAACTTTTATACACACCTAGGCGGAAATATCCAGCTCTGCGGTTTTAGTCGGAAAACATACATGATCTAAAAAAGAACAAGTAAAGGAGGTAAAAGACTCAAAGAGTGAACCAGAAGCTTTATTTCATTGATCATGTATAACTATTACAAGGTATGTAATTCTAAAATTTTGCTAAGTGTGGAAAGGACGTAGCTGTGCAATGTTCCAGGGGCGATCTATTTCATCGTATATGTCATCTGGATCCTCTCGCTTGCGTTTCCGGTACAAGTTAGCAGGTCTGTCCTTTAGCTCCCGGAAATCGACAAGGTAGTATGATCCGTTGTGAAGCACTTTGCTAACGACGAAGGGTCCTTCCCATGGGGATTGCAACTTGTGATCTTTCACCTGGCGAAGGCGGAGGACCAGGTCTCCGGCCATGAACGACCGGTTTCGAACTCGACGGCTGTGGTAGCGTCGGAGTTTCTGCTGGTAGATGGTAGAACGTTGGTCAGCTAAATTCCGAGCTTCTTTGATCGGGTCCACAGATAGCTGTCTGGCCTCGTCAGCAGTTTCTTCATTGTAGGCGGAGACTCGCGGTGAATCGTGGATGATGTCGGAGGGGAGCACGGCTTCGGATCCATATACCAGGAAGAACAGAGTAAATCTGGTTGACCTGTTAGGGGTAGTTCGTAAACTCCACAAGACAGAATCTAACTCATCAGCCCAAGCTCTAGCTGCGCGTCGCAGCGGTTCTTCAAGGTGTGGCTTAATCCCTGATAATATGAGACCATTCACTACAAGAAAAGTTCTGATAGACAACGTCTCAAAATCGTCCGCTAAGGGGTATTTTTCGTCGCCTATGGGCCTAACCCGACGATATGGGTTCTGTTGTGGAAACTGCGTCAGGCAAAGTCCTACGACGATTTTTTCGGTCCGTCGCGCTTGGGCGCCCTTCCGCCACGGAAAATCGGACCGTTGCCCAAGTGTTTCCGGGAGCCCGTTGATCGCCGACGTCATGCAACCGACACGTGGCGACGCCGTTAATCGCGATTAACGGCGTTAACCTACCGAAACCCCGTGGTAGATGGTAGGCCCACACGAGGCACGCCACGTCTTAAGCGGGCCGGCCCATTAAGTTTGCGGCCGGGCAGTGACTTAGTTTGACCAGTCAACTATATAGCTGGGCTGGTCCATTAGTTACGTGGGCCGGGCCTAACCTCTAAAGTTGACTGGTCAAAACTTTAATGGGCCGGCCCACTAAGCATGTGGGCCGGGCCGAATGCACTCGTTTGACCGGTCAACAGGCAAAAGGGCCGGCCCACAAGACATGTGGGACCCACTTTCCTGGTATCGGGCCGGCCCATTTACAAAGTGGGGTCCACATTAAGGCAACTGGGCCGGCCCAAGAAGTTATTGGGCCGGCCCAATTAGCATGTGGGTCCCACTTTCCTGCTATCGGGCCGGCCCATTTAGTACGTGGGGTCCACATTTGATCAAATGGGCTGGCCCAACAAGCCAGTGGGCCGGGCCAAAAGCACCGGTGGGTCCCACTTTCCTGTTAAAGGGCCAGCCCATTTAGTATGTGGGGTCCACCATATAGCAAGTGGGCCGGCCCAACAAGATAGTGGGCCGGGCTAAAAACACAGGTGGGTCCCACTTTCCTGTTAAAGGGCTGGCCCATTTAGTATGTGGGGTCCACCATATAGCAAGTGGGCCGGCCCAACAAGATAGTGGGCCGGGCCAAAACACAGGTGGGTCCCACTTTCCAGTTAAAGGGTTGGCCCATTTAGTATGTGGGGTCCACCATATAGCAAGTGGGCCGGCCCAACACGCTAGTGGGCCGGGCCAAAAACACAGTGGGTCCCACTTTCCCGTTAAGGGTCCGCCCATTTAGTATGTGGGGTCCACCATATAGCAAGTGGGCCGCCCAACAAGATAGTGGGCCGGCCAAAAACACAGGTGGGTCCCACTTTCGTCTTAAAGGGCCGGCCCATTTAGTATGTGGGGGCCACCACAAAAGCAATTGGGCTGGCCCAACTAGTTAGTGGGCCGGCCCAGTACTGGGTGGGGTCCACCTTAAAGCAAGTGGGCCGGCCCAATAAAAGTGTGGGGTCCACAAGAATCAAGTGGGCTGGCCCAATAAGTAAGTGGGCCAGCCCGTTTAGTTGCTGTTTATATGCCGGCTTAATAGGCGCTTTAGGATTTTGCGGGCCGGCACATATGTGATTTCGCTTAATTGGGCCGTTTAAGGGATGGGAATTCGTGATTTAGCTACTGAGAATATTTACGCAGCATTGATTTCTGTCTGATAGCCTCACTTACCACAAGCACCAAAGAAAAAATGCGCGAAAGAACTATAAAAACTAACTAAATATTACATCGGTGCAAGGCATTGAAAAAATATTACAGAACCCAGAGAAATTGAATGGTAATTAAACCTAGCAATACAATGAAGGGATCGGCAAATCTTTTAAGTGGTCCAGGCAGCACCGATATCTGAAACAAAGACATTACAAGTTAAGACAGCAACAATGGAAAGGCAAAGACACTACAATATTGTTTACCAAAGAATTTGGAACTCATCATTTCGTCGTTATAACAAGATCATTGTAATGCGCACAATAAGCAAACAAAGAGTGCATGCCGCATACCAACAGCCAATATAACAGAGCATGTTAGAATAAAACAAAGAGACTTACTACCTGCCGAGTCCCATGCAAACCAACATGTTCGGGGAGTACAAAATTGGCATGAACAACATAGTAGCAGGCTATAAATTTTGTAACAACGATCGAGCAAGATGAAGTTATGATGGCTACATCTACGAAGCAGGAATGTAAACCAAAAATAGAAGTTACGATGGCAAAAGCTAAAGAGGAGGGAATGTGAACCAACATGTGCCAAGTGCAATTACTTCATTTTGGCCGTGAACTAAATAATACTCCTGAACTTATAGTGAAGGGGATGCAAATCAAGATGTTTCGGGATATAAACTTGTAATGAGCAACACATAGAGGATAGTTAATGGCTGGAGCTTAGGATGGACCAGGATACGTAATATAGTGGGATCACTGTGAACTTGTATAAGAGGGAATGCAAACCAATATGTTCAGCTTTCCATATGTGAGCGTCATGCCAAGTCAGAGAAACAAGTCAATAATGCAGCTTTTGAAGAACAAGATGGCACGCAAAATTATTATCTAGTAGTATCACAAGTATATTTGTACTACAGGCTAGATAGCAGAGTGATAGCATGCCAAACTAAGTCCTTACTTTGTTAGCTTACAATGAACTAGATACAAAACAATGGCATCACCTATAGTACAGGGAATGCAAGCCAACATGTTCATGGAGTAAAAAATTGGCACAAACAACATAGTAGCAGGCCATAATTTTTGTAACAACGGCTGAGCAAGATAAAGTTATGATGGCTAGATCTACAGAGCAGGGAATGTAAACCAAATATAGAAGTTACGATGCCAAAAGCTATAGAGCAGAGAATGCGAACCAACATGTGCAATTACTTAAAATTGGCCATGAACTAAATAATAGCAGGATGTTACTATAATACCTATAATTTTTGTAACAACGATCGAGCAAGATAGAAGTTATGATGGCTACATCTACGAGCAGGAATGCAAACCAAAATGTTCAATCGCTTAAAGTTAGCAATGAAGTAGAAAATAGCAAGGTGTTACGGTCATAGCTAGGAATGAACTAAAAGAGCTTCAGACAAACAAGCATCTGAACCCAGAACATGGCGCTAAAACAAGGGACTTACATTAGGAGAAGCACTCTGTGGGAGTCACAGCAGATCTTCCTGGGGTTGATAGATCCGGTGATGAAGTACGCTACATGTGCTACTTGGGGTTGGAGAGACGGCCATTACACTTCATGGTTACTCATCTCATCTGCAAAAACGTAACGGCGCGTCGTTAGCACAAACAGGTTCCCCCAAGATTAAACAAGAACTTGCAGGCAAGCAATAGAAAAGCGACAGTAGAAGAGTTTAGATCATGCACGGCGCCGGTGAAGCAGATCCGGTTAATGCACAGTGGTGTCGGTGAGCTAGATCTGATGCGGTGGACGACGGATCCGGCGAAGCGGCTCCGGTGGGGTGGACGATACCGCAGCTGAAACGACTGCGGTAGACTGCTGGATGAGTATATGGTTTCGAGGTTCGGCGGGGATGATCCGGTCCGGTTGATGATGGCGTCGATGAAGCGGCTCCGGCAGACAGCCGGATGACGAGGATCGCGAGGCCTCGGGTAGGCCAGGGAAGTCCGGCGGGGATGTTCCGGTGCGGTGGCCGTGTGGAGGTGGGAGAGAGAGGGACTTGGGAAGTTCCGGTGGGTGGTCTCAGAGGAGAGAGTGAGGGAAATGAATTTTTTTTCGGGGGGTTTCCGGAGCTAGGGAGGTGGTGATCGAAAAAAATGACGGGTAGACCCCCCACCAACCGACTTATACATGGACATTGTTGTCATCTTTACGAGGGTAGAATGGGAAGTTTGAAGCGTGTGAAATATTTGTATTTTTCGGGCGGGAAGTTTTGCCGCTGGAATGAGATTTTGAATTTGGCCACAGTCCAAGTACTAAGTAATACAAAAATATGAGACCGTACTAGTACGGCCAAATGTCACATCAATTCATCATCACGTTGAAAATCGGTTACCACGATCATAATTATTGGCCGTTGGCACATCAGTTCTCCAACGCTTGATCCAACGGTCAAAGTTCCTTTTTTTTAAGAGAACGGTCAAAATTCATTGGATTCGCTCGGGAACTGCGTGCGCTAAAACGAGTCTGATGAAGATGTTTCTAGAGTTCTCACGGACGCACCTTGGCGATACATTGAATGCAAATCTTGCAAGGTCAAAAAAAAATGCAAATCTTGCAGGATCGTATGTGGCTGCTATGAGCTGAAGTACTCCATGAAACCATGAACATACATGTAGATGGGAATCCCATGTAGACGATCTGAAGAACGACCTGCTGCATCTTTCACAAATCCATCTACATGACATGATAAACTTTAATTAAGAAGCAGCCACGTAACAATTATTGCCCAAAATCTAACGGGTTCGACAATAAGCTGGTAATTATCTATTATATATAAACACCAAAAAAATATAGCAAGTAAGAAAGGAGTGTCAATGCCACCAGGACTTACAAAAAAAAGGGAATTAGCACTTCGTAATCTCTTTGTTTTTACACATACCTTCTGCTCAGGAATCCAGGGCCTAGGGTCACATCAAGTCATAATCAGAAACCAAAGTCGGTTCCCATGTTCTCCAATTCAAAACGCGTACAAAATATTTCAGTTTGTGAAATAATTGTATTCAATAGGCAGGAGGTATATGCTACAGTGTTGAGATTTTGAATTAGACGGTTGTTAAGCTATTGATTATATGGAGTCGAAATTTGGTAGTATACATAAGTATCTTTGTTCACAACTCGCATGTACGTGCATAGAACAGCCTGTTGTGTTGCAAAGCACAACTCAAAGGAGAAGCACTGTTCCGTTCATTGCACTCAATACAGCGATGAATGAACTAGACCAGCTTGACAAGCTTCTAGACCCGGGCTATATGTAGAAAGCTGGAAATCAATGGATCACGTAAAATCATCGGTGTCAAGCTTTAATGCACTAGCCAACGCGACCAAAAGTCCGAACTTGAGACTATGGGCTCTGATACCATGTCAAGCTTCATCCACGAGCCAACGGAACCACAAGTCAGAACTGATGGAAAGGGCTAGGCAATCCACTTATAATATTAACAATCAGCAGGGTTCCGGTTCAAAAAAAAATCCACATCACAACAAGGAAACGACCACCAAGATCATAGCAATTGCAGATAAATGCACCTACGAAATATGCTCAGACTAAGGAACCATTTTACAAGACGAAGGTAATGACCCCATCACTTTGTCCCCGTTCATCTCCAATTATCTAGCAGATACTCTTCTTACTACTTACTAGAATTCCTAACCTGCTCCAAAAGAGGGCCTCCTTCTCGTGCTGCTATCGTTCTAAAATTGTCGACTTCTAGTCTTAGCGCAGCTGATGCAGCTCGTTCTACTTGGAGTTGCTCCTCTAGAACTTGAGCATGCAAATACTTTGACTTGGACATGGACTTGCACTTCAGCAGTCCAGCATTCCGTAAGAAAGTGTTTTTGGCAATGCCTTTCTTTTTTATTGCCATAGAAAATGCCTTCACACATTCTTCATCGGTTTTTTCCAGACCGTTTTTACCGGGTTTTGCCATCTCTAATTTCATATCTTCCTGCAAAAAATTCAGTTCGTACACATGTGTAAACATGATAGTTACTACAGAGAAACTTGCTGATAGTAGATTTATCATGTGTATGACCTACTTTTATTCCTACAGTTTGGCATGTCTGATTCACATCACATGAATTTTAATAAACATATATAATATCATATTGACATGTACTTTACTACTCCTACATGTTGGGATGTGAGTCGTCACAAAATTTCAATCTTTTAGAAGACTTACAAGAACACTCTGTGCGACTTCTCCAATCACTTCAAGTTTGTTCTTCTGGCATGCTTCAAAAATCTCTAGCAGAGTCATCTCTTTGTTTGGTTCCCTTTTACTTGCATTATGTAACATCTGCATTTTAGTACTACCATTTATAAATCGAATAACGTGGTTGAAATGGAGGATCATAATATAAGCTGCACACTAGTGTATATACTCTGCATGATCTTTTACTAAAATATTTCTAAATAGCAGTATAAAACAACATGTCCTTACTTTTTGCCGAATGTGCACTATAAGGTTACGAGATCCCGTACGGCTAGGTAAAAGTAGTTTACCGCGGTTTTTCTGATTCTGTTTAGCCAAATTCTGCAAAAAGGAGACTAGTGAGACACTGCTATAAATAAGAATCCAAGATGTGATCTGGTCTCAGTCTTACAAATCATACCATATTCTTTGGATCAGACCAGTGCTTCACAAGATCTCCCCACTGTTTGTCAGTCATTTTCTTAAAAGGAGATATAGTTGGAACACTCCCAGTAATCTTTCCAGTGAAGTATTTCTTCTTTAGCCTGCTGCGATACTGGCGCAGATACCGAGAATAGACTCGTTGAGAACATGCTTTACTTCCTCTTGGTCCTCATCGAACTCGAACCTTAACTGTTCACAACAATATAAACCGTTGGTGCGATATACATAGAGCCAACAACAAGCTAGAAGGAACGGGACGTGCCAATGTGGTATACTAGTATGAGTAACATCACCAAGAGAAAGATGACTTACGTGTAACCTGTGCACTAATTTTTCAAAATGCGCAGAGGTGTCTACGTGCTCTTTCCATGTTGGGAAGATAGGAATTTCATTCCTGACGAAAATTCCTACATCCGATGCTAATTTACAAGATTCTTCGGGTCCAAGTGGCCTTACGCCACCTACGATAGATGAAAGGCGAAATCTTGATTCCATCCCAGCAAGCTGAGCTACGAACATTTTCCCTACTGTTGGGCCCCTCGTTTTTCTTGATCGTGGTGCAACTACAAAGTTAAGCATTACATCAAGCTATCAAGGTAGATATATATATTTATATTTATATATTTATTTATTTATTTATTTATCTATAAAGTATAACTTTATAACGGAGAATGAAACTATAAGCATTGGAAAATGTACCTTCTTCGGTGTGGGGCTCATCCTCAGGGGAGTTGTCTATGGCAGGACTAATATGGGTCAGTGGGAGATCATCAACGGTTTGTTGATGTTGTGCTAACGATGTTTGGCCGCTTGTGGTTGTGTCAGTGGGACTGGCAGTACAAAGGTGTCCTTGGGCAAGGTATTTCCTACCACAGCTACTGCTGATCCCAATTGTGGCTGAGAAGTTGCCGTGGAAACCGGTTCTCGCTGCCAATTGTTGTTGAGAAGTTGCTGTGAAACTGGTTCTGCGCCAATTGTGGCTGAGAAGTTGCTGTGAAACCGGATTCGCTGCCAATTGTGGCTGAGAAGTTCTTGTGGAAACGGGTTCTGCTGCCGATTGTCGCTGGTTGATCGGATTGGTAGCGTGTGGCTGATTCAACCTCTTGGGGTGTTCACCACGTTTTTTATTTCAGTACTCTTAGCATTTTCGTTATTTTCTTCAACTAGTGCCATGAATCGCCGAGACTTGTCTAGTAGCGAGAAGCAGGTTTCTTTTTTGGTTGCAGCTGTTCTATCACCGATTCAGTGCATATTGAATGGTCTTCCTCTCATTGGTGGTTCTGCGAAATTCTTACTTGAAGCCTGCAGATTCCTAGCACACATAAACGATATTTCGGTCTACGTAAGTCCCATATATGATGATATGCAAATGGGATAGAATGAAGAACGAAAGGATGACGTGCATACCGAAACATATATATGATGCATTAAGGAGACCTAGAGGTGGCATGTGAACATGTTTGGTGGGATTCAGGATACAAGTATACAACACATGGAAGTTGCAACAGATATCTCAAAGTAAAAACACGAAATCACCCGGTGGGGTTGAGGAGAATGGTCGTGCAAGCCATCTTCCCGAGTCAGCTCTCCAAGAGGCTCAAAGAGGATCAAATTGTGAATCATAACATTGTTCTTTATCTTTGGGGAGGGGAAAGGGTTCTTCTCCGATTTTGTTCAGGTTTGCACTAGAGGCAATAGCGTTACAAATGCTTGTGCCCACACGGCTTGCATATCTTCTACATATATTCCGTATCCGTTTCTCTTTTAATTCATTCTTCTGTATTGCAATAATATCTAGCATGCATTACAAAAAAAATGCTAATGAGATGGCGGTGCAAGTAAGCAAAAAAATACTTTTTGAAATCACATGCATAACGAATGCGGCCATATCAACCTTCTTGGAAGTGGGCGCGTGTACGCTTTGGTTTCCTGCCGTGGACCATGGGGGCGCCCATCTCTCCAGTCCGGTGGACGGAAGGAGTAGGGGATTAAGATACGAGAACCCGGCGATGGTGACTGCATCGTCGACAAGGCGGCGGTGGAAGTCGGCTACGGAGGAGCTCGTATGGTACAGTGGTCGTCGGTGGGGGTGGGGGAGGTGGAAGCTACTCCGGCTTGCTAAAAAGCAAGGGAGACGGCGGAACATCGTCGGTCACTACGGTGGCCGATGAGAAGGCAGTAGTGCTGGTGTGGGAGTGGGACAGTGGGCCGGCGCCGGCGTGTGAGATGATCCGGTGGATCATGCAGGGTGGAAGCGTGAGAGAGAGTGATGCGGGGTTCGGCGCCGCCGGTGATAGGTCTGAATTGAGCGGTCCGGGGGGATAAGATCGACACTGTACTTATTTCACATCGCTTTGAATTTTGGAAGCGGGAGGGGGGGGATTTTGGCGGGAATTTTGCGGCAGAGTTGAAATTATTACTGGTTGGTGGAAAACTGTGGAACCCTAGCCTACGAAATCCCAGGTCTGAAGCTGAGGGTCCTTTTGGTGTGGCTTTTTGGCTTTTGGATTTTGGAAGCCAAAAGAATATAATATTTGTTTTTGGCTTCCAAAATCCAAAAGCCAAAAAGGCAAAAAAAAAAAAAAAGCCACAACAAAAGGGCCCTGAGTATGTTCGGGGTCAAGGGGATATGCTTGTTGGTTCTTGGGTGCATATGATCTCTTTATTTCGAAATTCATCTTCTATACATTTTGAAAAATGTCAAAAAAGAATAAAACGAAAAATGCATGTGTACTTCTTCGCTTGCTTTATACACATAAAATATTTCAATGGAAAATCGAATAGTAATTTGGGCTATGTAAAAAAGAGTTACTCCGTAAAAAAATGTGCTAACCATAAGGCTTTTTATGAGACATGTTTTCTCTCTTTTTTTACATCGACCATGAAAAAAACTTGTTTTTTTTACATCAACCATGAAAAATACTTTTTTTACATCGACCATGAAAAATACTAGGAATTTGCTAAGAGCATTCACAACGTGTAGCCAAAAGTGGTTCCATATTTGATTTTTGGATTTTGGAACTAGTTCCATACATTGTAGAGGTAGTTCCAAAACCAGAAAAACAAGGAACCGGAGCAAGTAGGTGCTCCGATGCCAAATTTCACTTTTGGCATTTGGAACTAGTTCCCTACATTGTGAGAGTAGTTCCATATTGGCTTTATGTGTTGTTTTAGCTTGATGGCGGGTCCCACGTTATAAATATTTGGAACCACTACATTGTGGAGCTATTGCTATATTTCACACCAAAGCCAAATTCACCATCGTATCAGATTTGGCAATAGCAACATTGTGGATGCCCTAAAGTTATATTTTCCATCTTGTACACAATTAAAAATATCTTTAAAACAAACAAATCTCTAATGTCTATGTGTACCATCTCTACTAGTACTAGTATATACTAGTAAATTACACGTGCCTTGCACGTGAGAGCTCTTTTTTTTAGTGAAACAACTTCGACGCAGGATTTTGTGAAGCTTTTTAACTTAATTGGTCAAACATGCGAAGCATGTGCCATTTACTTGTACAACTTTATCGGAAAAAAATTACTTGTACAAGCTAGTTCCCCTAAGTACTACCAGCACATAAGTAAACAAAAGAACCAGGGACATCATCAACTGAAAACAACAATCTATTCATATAGCGGCTCTTGCATCACCCTTTGAAAATCATCTACCTGCAAAGATGAGTGCAGAGTTTCTGCTCGTGCTTTCACCTTGCTCCAAGATCTTCCAGCTTGATCTCATGGACATCCGCATCAGCCAAAGCGGTAACCAAGTTGCTAGCCCACTAGCTTCGCAGATCAGCAGAATGAAGATGTAGGCCATCTTGAATTGTAGAATTCCATCCTCGGTTCATTTCTTTGTTCCACCAAGTGGCCACATCCAAGTCCTTTTGAAGACGCCTAATCTTAGCTTCCCCATTGCCACATCCTTCTATTTTGTTCCTACAAACGTTTGCATCACTGGAACTCTGGACATCTGTGCTACAATGTCGCTTTGGCAGGGACATGAGCAGTCACTTGCTTCTGCGATTTGCCATGCATAAAATCAATCAGCAGATTAAAAGGAAATATGTTGGTTGATTCATGTCACCACTTTTGAGCAACCCATGAGTTTCTAAACCTTAAATGGAGTCTAAAACATTGCAATAAAAGGGTGGGTGCATCATTTGGATGCAGAGGCCGGGGCGACCCTATTTTCAAGAAAAAATTAGGAAATCTGAAATCTATATCTATATCTCTACCATCTATACCACTCCACTCCAGCTTGACAGCTTTGATCTCTTTCGGTACATTAGATTATGTCATGTTTAAAACACTATTATAAAATTACCTCCTTAATGTTGAGCTCAGGAGGATCCAGATGTGCTGATCCTAGGCGGCCCCTCAAATGATTGCTTGCTAGAACAATAGGACCAAATCCCGCCTCCTTTCTACCAATGTCTGCATCACTGGCGCGCTCACTGTCTTTGTTAGGAACATGAGCAGTGGCTAGCTGCTGCAAATCAAAGTTCATCAAATCAATCAGCAAACAACACATATGAAATTTGAGCAGTGCGGCTAAATACCTTCTTCAAGAGGCTGCCCCACGGAATCGTCCTTTTGGCGGCACATCACACGGGTGAAAAATCTCGGCAACGACTTGGGGTGCGGTGATTTTGTCCCATTCCACAAGATGTCGAGCTTGGCTGCAATTATCTTATTCTGCAAGATATTTTGCCTCCGAGATTCTTCGTAGGCATTCTCGAGGGGAATATCTAGCAGGCATTACAAAAAAAACAGATGCTAATAACAAGCAGTGGAAGCAAGCAATAAACTAGTCTCGGAAATCAAATACATAACAAAAGCTGCCGGACAAAGTGTTCAACCTTGGTCGACTGGGGAGGTGGCGTGTTGGCCGTTCGTTTTGGTTCGGTGGATCATGGTGGCGCTTTGTGTACCGATCTCGCCAGCCGGTAAGATGAACCAGTGAGTCGGGGAAGCAGATCCGACGAAGCAGACGGAGTGTGGTTGACGGCGTCGCTGAGCTGGCTCCGGCGCGGTTGATGTCGGCTACGGATGGAGGACTGAGAGGGAGCGAGACGGACTAGGTGCAAGGTAGGGAGAGAGGCCCTTGCTTGTCCGTGGGTGGGGCTGGATATAGGGTAAATGAAAGCCCTAGAAGATAGCATCCTGCTAATATCCTAGTACAAAACAATTGAACTAGAAAATCCCGCCAATATATGGTGCTGAATTGCGGGCGGGTCATAGATTGTGCAAAAAAAAAATGGGAAATTCCAAAAAATGTACTAGTTCAACAAAAAAAAACTCTAGTGGCAAAGTCGCTAGCTCGCCATGAGAAGATGCACTCCGCCAAAAAAATGTCATGAGAAGCTAGTTTGCTATGGATCTTGCATTAACCCTGCTCGATAAAATGGTGGGCACAAAAGACAAGCTAAATCAAAAATAATGGTGGTAGAAAGATGTAACTCTCAAATGTAAACTCTACTAAACAAAGGCCAGCTCAAAAACATGCCTCATATTATTAGTACTTCCTCCGGTCCATATTAATCGCCACTAAAATGGATGTATCTACAAATACATCCATTTGAGTGGCATGTATATGGATAGGAGTAGTAGATCAAGGAGTTGCGAGACAGTGGAGGAAATGAGGTGGGGAGGAGGAGGGTGACGACCAGACCCCCACCTCCACAGCACCGCATAAATAGAAGCTAAAATATGTGAAACAGTGGAGGAAATGAGGTGGAAAGGTCTTCTTTTTAGCCCCAAATGTCATCAGCATCAGGTGACATGCACCTATTGCATGTCACCGTGTGATATGCGGTTTAAATTCAAATTTGAACACTGCGAACAAATCTGAAAAAAATCATGCATGTTCATAGATATTAATATAACCCCTAAAAATTCAAGTCAAAATTGAAACATACATCGAGAAACAAAAAGAGAAATCTGTCATGAATAGTTCCCGAATTCAAATCTGAGTTTCTCTCAGACTATTCACATCTGAGTTTCTCTTTTTGTTTCTCGATGTATGTTTCGAATTTTGATCTGAAATTTTTAGGGGTTATCTTAATATGAGCTGTGAACGTGCATGATTTTTTTCAGATTTTTTCGCAATGTTTAAATTTGGATTTAGGCCGCATGTCACACGGTGACATGGTGCATGTCACCATGTCATCTAGCTACCGCTCGAGAAATGGAGCCCCTCTCCGCTGGGCTCCATAAAAGCTTCACTGCTCGTGTCGATCGTTGAAGACACCGGCAAGTGCATGTCGTGGGGACAGAGAATAAATTTCGTCCACGTCGAGGCGTCTTTGTCTACCCCAAACCCTAAACTCTGTCTTATGAAGTCAAAGCATGCATGAAGAGAAGTGGTTTTTGGTTTCAAACATGGAAATTTCAAAAACCCTCTCAAGAGCTACATTTTGGAGTGACTAATTTTTCATATTCATGATTTAAACTTGTTTAAATGGGCATAAAAATGGGCATAAAATTCAAAATAAATCAAAATAAATGAAACACCAAGGCACATAGTCTTCTTATGTCACATAGTAAGCATTCAATTAAGTTGATAAACAAGGTCTAGACATACTCAAACCAGAAAAATCATGTATCTACCCCCTAACCCTAAACTCGTCTTATGAAGTCAAGCATGAAGAGATGTGGTTTTTGGTTTCAAACATGGAAATTTCGAAAACCCTCCCAAGAGCTTCATTTTGGAGTGACTAAGAAGCATACATGCTTACTTTTTATATTCATGTTTTAAACTTGTTCAAATCTTGGTCAAACCTAGGATTTGACCAAGATTCAAATGGGCATAAAAATTCAAAAAAAATTGAAAAACCAAGGTCTTCTTATGTCATATAGTAAGCATTCAATTAAGTTGATAAACAAGGTCTAGACGTATTAAACCTGAAAAATCATGTATCTACCCCCTAACCCTAAACTCTGTCTTATGAAGTCAAGCATGCATGGTGAAGAGAAGTGGTTTTTCGTTTCAAACATGGAAATTTAAAAACCCTCCCAAGAGCTTCATTTTGGGGTGACTAAGAAGGATACATGATTACTTTGTCATATTCATGTCTTAAACTTGTTTAAGTCATGGTCAAACCTAGGATTTGACGAAGATTCAAATGGGCATAAGAATTCAAAAAAAAATCAAAAACCAAAGCACATAGTCTGTGTATGTCATATAGTAAGCATTCAAGTTGATAAACAAGGTCTAGACATATTCAAACCAGAAAAATCATGGAAATTTCAAAAACCTCCCACGAGCTTCATTTTGGAGTGGCTAAGAAGGATCGATGCAGGTTACTTTTCATATTATTCATGTTTTAAACTTGTTTAAATCTTGGTCAAACCTAGGATTTGACCAAGATTCAACAAATGGGGATAAAAAAATGAAAACCCAATGCACATAGTCTTCTTATGTCATATAATAAGCATACAATTAAGTTGATAAACAAGGTCTAGACATATTCAAACCAGAAAAATCATGTATGTGGCTACCCCTAACCCTAAACTCTGTCTTATGAAGTCAAGCATGAAGAGATGTGGTTTTTGGTTTCAAACATGGAAATTTCAAAAACCCTTCCAAGAGCTTCATTTTGGTGTGACCGACAAGCAACCATCCATGCTTACCTTTTCATATTCATGTTTTAAACTTGTTCAAATCTTGGTCAAACCTAGGATTTGACCAAGATTCAAATGGGCATAAAAATTCAAATAAAATGAATACCAAGGTCTTCTTATGTCATACAGTATGCACGCATTCAATTAAGTTGATAAACAAGGTCTAGACATATTAAACCTGAAAAATCATGTATCTACCCCTAACCATAAACTCTGTCTTATAAAGTCAAGCATGCATGTGAAGATAAGTGGTTTTTGGTTTCAAACATGGAAATTTCAAAAACCCTCTTAATTAAGAGCTTCATTTTGGAGTGACTAAGAAGGATACATGCTTACTTTTACATATTCATGTTTTAAACTTGTTTAAGTCATGGTCAAACCTAGGATTTGACCAAGATTTAAATGGGCATAAAAATTCAAAATTAAACAAAATCAAAAACCAAAGCAAGTCTTTGCATGTCATATAGTAAGCATTCAAGTTGATAAACAAAGTCTAGACATATTCAAACCAGAAAATCATGTATATATCTACCCCTAACCCTAAACTCTATCTTTATGAAGTGAAGCATGCATGAAGAGAAGTGGTTTTTTGTTTCAAACATGGAAATTTCAAAAACCCTCCCAAGAGCTACATTTTGGAGTGACTAAGAAGGATAGATGGTTAATTTTTCATATTCATGATTCAAACTTGTTCAAATCTTGGTCAAACCTATGATTTGACCAAGATTCAAATGGGCATCAAAAATCAAAAAATTCAAAAAATTGAAAAATCAAGGTCTTCTTATATGTCATATAGTAAGCATTCAATTAATTAAGTTGATAAACAAGGTCTAGACATATTCAAACAAGGAAAATCATGTATCTACCCCTAACCCTAAACTCTGTCTTATTAAGTCAATCATGAAGAGAAGTGGTTTTGGGTTTCAAACATGGAAATTTCAAGAACCTCCCAAAAGCTTCTTATGTCATATAGTACTAAGCATTAAAGTTGAGAAACAAGGTCTAGACATATTCAAACCTAGGATTTGACCAAAAGATTCAAACATGGAAATTTCAAAAACCTCCCAAAAGTTTCATTTTAGAGTGAGTAAGAAGGATCCATGCTTACCTTTTCATTTTCATGATTTAAACTTGTTTAAATCTTGGTCAAACCTAGGATTTGACCAAGATACAAATGGGTGGGCACAAAATTCAAAAAAATCAGAAAAAATGAAAAACCAAATCACATAGTCTTCTTATGTCATATCGTAAGCATTCAAGTTGATAAACAAGGTCTAGATATATCCAAACCAGACAAATCATGTATCTACCCCCTAACCCTAAACTCTGTCTTATGAAGTCAAGCATGAAGAGAAGTGGTTTTCGGTTTGAAACATGGAAATTTCAAAAACCTCCCAAAAGCTTCATTTTAGAGTGACTAAGAAGGATCCATGCTTACCTTTTCATTTTCATATTTTAAACTTGTTTAAATCTTAATTTGTCAAACCTAGGATCTGACAAAGAGATTCAAATCGGCATTAAATTCAAAAAAAACTCAGAAAAAGGAAAAACAAAAGCATATAGTCTTCTAATGTCATATAGTAAGCATTCAAGTTGATAAACAAGGTTTGGACATATTCAAACCAGACAAATAATGTATCTCTACCCCCTAACCCTAAACTTGGTCGATCTTCTGAAGTCTAGCATGAAGAGAAGTCGTTTTGGGTTTCAAACATGGAAATTTCAAGAACATCTCAAAAGCTTCTTATGTCATATAGTACTAAGCATTAAAGTTGAGAAACAAGGTCTAGACATATTCAACCTATGCAACTCAAGCATGCATGAAAGAGAAGTGGCGGTTTTGGGTTTGAAACATGAAAATTTCAAAAAAAAGCTTCATTTTAGGGAGACTAAGAAGGATCCATGCTTACCATTTTATTTTCATGTTTTAAACTTGTTTAAATCTTGTTCAAACCTAGGATTTAACCAAGATTCAAATGGGTAGAAAATTTAAAAAGTGAAAAAATGAAAAACCAAAGTACATAGTCTTCTTATGTCATATAGTAAGCATTCAAGTTGTTAAACAAGGTCGATCTAGACATATTCAAACCAGACAAATCATGTATCTATACCCCTAACCCCTAATTAAACTCTGTCTTATAAAGTCAAGCATGAAGAGAAGTGGTTTCGGGTTTCAAACATGGACTAAGAAGGATCATTTTTAAAAACCCCAAAAGCTTCACATTTTAGAGTGCATAAGAAGGATCCAGGCTTACCCTTTCATTTTGATGTTTTAATCTTGTTTAAATCTTGGTCAAACCTAGGATTTGACCAATATTCAAATGAGCATAAAATAAGAAATAAAAAAATAAAAAACGAAAGCACATAATCTTCTTATGTCATATAGTAAGCATTCAAAAGTTCATGAAGAAGGTCTAGACACATTCAAATCAAACAAGTCATCTACCCCTAACCCTACACTGTGTCTTATAAATGAAGTCAAGCATGAAAAGAAGTGTGGTTTTGGGTTTCAAACATGGAAATTTGAAAAACCTCCCAAAAGCTTCATTTTAATTAGACTGACTGATTAATTAAGAAGGATCCATGATTAATTACCTTTTCATTGTCATGTTTTAAACTTGTTTAAATCTTGGTCAAACCTAGGATATATTTGACCAAGATTCAAATGGGCATAAAAATTCAGGAAAAAATCAAAAGAATGAAAAACCAAAGCATGAAAAGTAGTGTCGTTTTGGGTTTCAAACATGGAAATTTCAAGAACACATCCCAAAAGCTTCATTTTAGAGTGACTAAGAAGGATCCATGCTTACCTTTTCATTTCATGTTATAGACTTGTTTAAATCATGGTCAACCCTAGGATTAATTTGACCAAGATTCAAGTGGGCAGAAAATTTAAAAAAATAGAAAACTGAAAAACCAAAGTACATAGTCTTCTTATGTACGTCATATATATAGTAAGCATATTCAAGTTGATAAACAAGGTTTGGACATATTCAAACCATACAAATCATGTATCTACCCCTAACCCTAAACTCTTTCTTATGAAGTCAAGCATGAAGAGAAGTGGTTTTGGGTTTCAAACATGGAAATTTCAAAAACCTCCCAAAAACTTCATATTAGAGTGACTAATTAAGAAGGATAGAGGCTTCCCTTTTCATTTTCATGTTTTAAACTTGTTTAAATCTTTGTCAAACCTAGGATTTGACCAAGATTCAAATATATGGGCATAAAATAAAAAAAACAGAAAAATGAAAAACCCAAGCACATAGTCTTATTGTGTCATATAGTTAGCATTAAAGTTGATAAACAAGGTTTAGACATATTCAAACCAGACAGATCATGTATCTACCCCCTAACCCTAAACTCGGTCTTATGAAGTCTAGCATGAAGAGAAGTCGTTTTGGGTTTCAAATGTTTAAGCCAAAAGCCCCTTTTCAAATATTTCAAACTTATTCAAGTTTGGTTCAAATTTGAAAGACATACAAGTTATAGCACACATAGTACATACATTTTCACACATACTGCACTAGATAGATGCTAACCCTATAGTTTGAGGCCATTTGGATGAGGTAGAAAAAATTCTTGGATTAGAATCGTGTTGTTCGAACCCCGTAGTTGGATTTTTTTGAACCTTGATCTGTAGTACTGGGCAAAACCCTAGTTTAACCTATTTAATTATAGATTCGTATATCGATTTTTCTACCTTTTTATTATTACTATGCAGCACATGTGTGTTTGCCCGTCTAGCTAGTGAAACTCGGAGGAAGAGGGATCACTCATTCACTCGGATTTACATCACACACAAAGAACACACCTTTAATTTCGCCAGGTTTGTGCACTAATAAAGTACTCCTACAGTACTAGAAATTGAATTGTTCTACTCCGGAGTGATATGCTCACCGGAGTATTTTTGGATCTTAGCTGGAGCGGCGTTTGGCGGTTGCACGAAGTCGTGCTGGATGTTAAGCCTGTCGAGGCACGCCTGATGGAAAGCGTGCGCCTCCTTAGCCTCATCGGCGCGCCGCTGCAATGCTGCGTCCCTGGGATTTGCAGCCGCCGCATTCTTAGCCTGCACGAAAGCTTGCAGAGCATCCCGGCATCTATAGAGTGCCGGGAACATCACGTTATATACGAGCTCCTTGGCGGTGTTGCTCCTGCAAAGGGCGTCGCCGTGATGCGCTTCGAAAGAACGGCCTGGCTCCACGGCCGGCACCGCCTGAAGTGCGGTCGGATTAGGCGGCTGGCCACGGGAGCTCCCTGCCTCCGCATCGTTCGCGCCCGCCGGGAAGGGGATCTCACCTGCTGGCAAAGAAAACCATGCGGCATGCGCGGGCGGAAAAGCCGGCCAGGGCCGAGCGGGCGTCGCATGCGGGGTTGCGTGGGAGATCCCTGCCTCTGCATCCATCGGCCCGCACGGGAAGCGGCTGGCGAGGGGCTCCACGGCCAGCGCCGCCGCCGTGGGCTGAACAACCGGCCAGTGCAGAGCGGGCGGGTTATGCCTTGGTGCGCGATGGACGAAGCGAAGGCGGAGCTGATTCTCCGCTTCCTCGTCGGTGGTAGGACTACGTGCGCGGCGACCAGAGCCAAGTCGGAAGGCCATAGCTATGTCGATTGGTCACTTAAGCTGGAGAGGTTCTCTTACCATTTCGGAGAAGCGGAGTAAGAGGAAGTTGTTGCTTATACGGGTTCACTGCCACGTTGGGTTAAGAGGGGCAAAGTTGGTCAATGCCTAGGAAGTTGGAATCGTTTTGGCCCCAATTTTTTAATTACCTTGCGGTTCATCTCTCGGTCTCTCCCACCTCTTCACTATCCCTCCCCTTGCCTCCTTTCATGCTTCATCGTAGTGCATCTTGTTTTTCTAGCACCTTCACAAAAATCATACACATTTGGCCGATTCTGTCATTGTGTGCACTAATAAAGTAAAAAAAAATCCATTATATATGAATAAACGTTTAATACACTAGCTCGCAAAGATGTTTCTCAAGGCGATATGCACAATGCCTGCCAAAAATGGGTCATGATAACTAAATTTCGTGTTAATTTTTGCATGACATGTACTCACTTGTGTATGAAGCCAAGCAAACTCATAATCTATACCAAAAAAATGTGAAAGAGTTCTTTTTAGTATCCTTCATACATGGGGTTCCTATTTTTACTTTCTATTTTTACTAGTTACAAGTACTCATGCATGAAAACTTTTGAAAATATGTGCATTTTGGGCTGTGTGGAGACATGGTACAATAATATATTCAAGTTGATATACAAAGTCTAGACATATTCAAACTAGACAAATAATGTATCTAACCCCCTAACCCTAAACTCTGTCTTATGAAGTCAAGCATGCATGAAGAGAATTGGTTTTGGGTTTCAAACATGGAAATTTCAAAATCATCCCAAAAGCTTCATTTTAGAGCGACTAAGAAGGATCCAGGCTTACCTTTCCATTTTCATGTTTTAAACTTGTTTAAATCTTGGTCAAATCTAGGATTTGACCACGATTCAAATGGGCATAAAATAAAAAAATGAAAAAATGAAAAAATGAAAAACCAAAGCGCACATAGTCTTCTTATATGTCATATAGTAAGCATTAAAGTTGGTAAACAAGGTCTAGACATATTCAAACTAGACAAATCATGTATCTACCCCCTAACCCCTAAACTCTGTCTTATGACGAAGTCAAGCATGAAGATTAAGTGGTTTTGGGTTTCAAACATGGAAATTTCAAAAACCTCCCAAAAACTTCATTTTAGGGTGACTAAGAAGGATACAGGCTTCCCTTTTCATTTTCATGCTCTATACTTGTTTAAATCTTGGTCAAACCTAGGATTTGACCAAGATTCAAATGTGCATCAAAATTCCAAAAAATCAGAAAAATGAAAAACCAAAGCACATAGTTTTCTTATGTCATATAGTAAGCATTAAAGTTGATAAACAAGGGTCTAGACATATTCAAACAAGAAAAATCATGTATCTACCCCCTAACCCTAAACTTTGTCTTATGTAGTCAAGCATGAAGAGAAGTGGTTTTGGGTTTCAAATATGGAAATTTCAAAAACCTATCAAAAGCTTCATTTTAGAGTGACTAAGAAGGATCCATGCTTACCTTTTCATTTTCATATTTGAAACTTGTTTAAATCATTGTCAAACCTAGGATTTGACCAAGATTTAAATGGGCATAAGATTAAAAAAATCGGAAAAATGAAAAACAAAAGCACATAGTCTTCTTATGTCACATTTATATATAGTAAGCATTCAAAAGTTGATAAACAAGGTCTAGCTAGACATATTCAAATAAGACAAATCATGTATCTACCCCTCTAAAACCATAAACTCTGTCTTATGAAGTCAAGCATGAAGAGAAGTGGTTTTTGGTTTCAAACATGGAAATTTCAAAAACCTCCCAAAATTAAAGCTTCATTTTAGAGTGAGTAGTTAAGAAGGATCCAGGCTTACCTTTTCATTTTCATGTTTTAAACTTGTTTAAATCTTGGTCAAACCTAGGATTTGACCAATATTCAAATGGGCATAAAATAAAAAATAAATAAAATAAAAAACCAAAGCACGTAGTCTTCTTATGTCATATAGTAAGCATTCAAGTTCATAAACAAGGTCTAGACATATTCAAACCAGACAAATCATGTACCCCCTAACCCTAAACTTTGTCTTAATTATATATGAAGTCAAGCATGAAGCAGAGAAGTGTGGTTTTGGGTTTCAAACATGGAAATTTCAAAAACCTCCCAAAAAGCTTCATTTTAATTAGACTGGCTGGTTAATTAAGAAGGATCCATGATTAATTACTTTTTCATTGTCATGTTCTAAACTTGTTTAAATCTTGGTCGAACCTAGGATTTGACCAAGATTCAAATGGGCATAAAATTTCAGAAAAAAATCGAAAGAATGAAAAACCAAAGCACATAGCCTTCTTATGTCATATATATAGTAAGCATTCAAATTGATAAACATGGTCTAGACATATTCAAACCAGAAAAATCATGTATCTACCCCTAACCCTAAACTCTGTCTTATGAAGTCAAGCATGAACAGAAGTACGGTGGTTTTGGGTTTCAAACATGGTAAATTCAAGAACCTCCCAAAAGCTTCATTTTAGAGTTACTAAGAGAAAGATCCAGACTTAATTACCTTATCATTTTCACATGTTAAACTTGTTTAAATCTTGCTCAACAAACCTAGGATTTTACCAAGATTCTCAAACGGGCATAAAAATCAAAAAATGAAATACCAATGCACATAGTCCTCTTATGTCATATAGTAAGCATTCAAGTTGATAAACAAGGTCTAGACATATTCAAACAAGACAAATCATGTATCTACCCCCTATCGACCCTAAACTTCGTCTTATGAAGTCAAGCATGAAGAGAAGTGGTTTTGGGTTTCAAACATGGAAATTTCAAAAACCTCCCAAAATTCAGCTTCATTTTAGAGCGACTAAGAAGGATCGATGCTTACCTTTTCATTTCCATGTTTTAAACTTATTTAAATCTTGGTCAAACCTAGGATTTGACCAAGATTAAAATGGGCATAAAAATTCAGACAAAAAATCTAAAGAATGAAAAACCAAAGCACATAGCCCTCTTAATTATGTCATATAGTAAACACTCAAGTTGATAAACAAGGTCTAGACATATTCAAACCAGAAAAATCATGTGTATATCTACCCCTAACCCTAAACTGTGTCTTATGAAGTCAATCATGAAGAGAATTGGTTTTGGGTTTCAAACATGGAAATTTCAAGTACGTCCCAAAAGCTTCATATATTTTAGAGTGACTAATTAAGAAGGATCTTGGCTTACGTTTTCATTTTCATGCTTGAAACTTGTTTAAATCTTGGTTGAACCTAGGATTTGACCAGAATCAAATGTGCATAAAATTCTTAAAAAAATAGAAAAATGAAAAACAAAAGCACATGGTCTTCTTATGTCATATAGTAAGCATTCAAGTTGATAAACAAGGTTTAGACATATTCAAACCAGACAAATCATGTATCTACCCCCTAACCCTAAACTCAGTCTTATGAAGTCTAGCATGAGGAGAAGTCGTTTTGGGTTTCAAACGTTTAAGCCAAAAGCCCCATTTCAAATATTTCAAACTTATTCAAATTTGGTTCAAATTTCAAAGACACACAAGTTATAGCACACATAGTGCATACATTCTCACACATACTGCACTAGATGCTAACCCGGCCTATAGTTTGAGGCCATTGGATGAGGTCGAAAAAAATCTTGGATTAGAAATGGGGTTGTTCGAACCCCGTAGTTGGATTTTTTGAACCTTGATCTGTAGTACTGGGCAAAACCCTAGTTTAACATATTTAATTATAGATTCGTAGGTCGATTTTTCTACTATGCAGCACATGTGTGTTTGCCCGTCGAGTGAAACTCGGAGGAAGAGGGATCACTCGGAAGGAGAGAAGAAGGGAGAGAATTATGTGTCTCCCCTTTTTCGGGTGATGATGTTGACTTTTGTGCAGGGTTTGTCAGTGAGCAGGAGGTGCGAGCGAGTCGAGCGAGGCCGAGAATGAGAGAGATTTGTTTTTTTTGTGAGAGGGACAACCGAAGGATCCAGAAGGACCCACAGACTTCCAATACGCATCCTGATGCGTCTTCTCTTGACAAAGAAAATGGCTGGGAGTTTGCGTACCTATTGCACGTGACTTGTGCTCACTGAAGTGTGGGACCTCACGCATGGGCACCACACGTAAGTGACAGACCTGCTGGTGTAAAAGCTCGGTTGATTATTATAGTGCATTAGAACAAAGTTTCCTATGGTTTCAAGGGTAGGAAATCCAAGTTAACTCATTTACATGACATTATTTTTTCCATGAAGCAAAGTTAATGCACCTATCAATTGGTACATTTTGGAGTGACTAAGAAGGATCCAGGCTTACTTATTCGTTTTCACGTGTAAAACTTGTCTAAATCTTGGTCAAACAAAATTGGCAGAAAATTCAAAAAAAAACAGAAAAATGACAAACCAAAGCACATAGTCTTCTTATGTCATATAGTAAGCATTAAAGTTGATAAACAAGGTCTAGACATATTCAAACAAGACAAATCATGTATCTACCCCCTATCGACCCTAAACTTCGTCTTATGAAGTCAAGCATGAAGAGAAGTGGTTTTGGGTTTCAAACATGGAAATTTCAAAAACCTCCCAAAATTCAGCTTCATTTTAGAGCGACTAAGAAGGATCGATGCTTACCTTTTCATTTCCATGTTTTAAACTTATTTAAATCTTGGTCAAACCTAGGATTTGACCAAGATTAAAATGGGCATAAAAATTCAGACAAAAAATCTAAAGAATGAAAAACCAAAGCACATAGCCCTCTTAATTATGTCATATAGTAAACACTCAAGTTGATAAACAAGGTCTAGACATATTCAAACCAGAAAAATCATGTGTATATCTACCCCTAACCCTAAACTGTGTCTTATGAAGTCAATCATGAAGAGAATTGGTTTTGGGTTTCAAACATGGAAATTTCAAGTACGTCCCAAAAGCTTCATATATTTTAGAGTGACTAATTAAGAAGGATCTTGGCTTACGTTTTCATTTTCATGCTTGAAACTTGTTTAAATCTTGGTTGAACCTAGGATTTGACCAGAATCAAATGTGCATAAAATTCTTAAAAAAATAGAAAAATGAAAAACAAAAGCACATGGTCTTCTTATGTCATATAGTAAGCATTCAAGTTGATAAACAAGGTTTAGACATATTCAAACCAGACAAATCATGTATCTACCCCCTAACCCTAAACTCAGTCTTATGAAGTCTAGCATGAGGAGAAGTCGTTTTGGGTTTCAAACATTTAAGCCAAAAGCCCCATTTCAAATATTTCAAACTTATTCAAATTTGGTTCAAATTTCAAAGACACACAAGTTATAGCACACATAGTGCATACATTCTCACACATACTGCACTAGATGCTAACCCGGCCTATAGTTTGAGGCCATTGGATGAGGTCGAAAAAAATCTTGGATTAGAAATGGGGTTGTTCGAACCCCGTAGTTGGATTTTTTGAACCTTGATCTGTAGTACTGGGCAAAACCCTAGTTTAACATATTTAATTATAGATTCGTAGGTCGATTTTTCTACTATGCAGCACATGTGTGTTTGCCCGTCGAGTGAAACTCGGAGGAAGAGGGATCACTCGGAAGGAGAGAAGAAGGGAGAGAATTATGTGTCTCCCCTTTTTCGGGTGATGATGTTGACTTTTGTGCAGGGTTTGTCAGTGAGCAGGAGGTGCGAGCGAGCGAGCGAGCGAGTCGAGCGAGGCCGAGAATGAGAGAGATTTGTTTTTTTTGTGAGAGGGACAACCGAAGGATCCAGAAGGACCCACAGACTTCCAATACGCATCCTGATGCGTCTTCTCTTGACAAAGAAAATGGCTGGGAGTTTGCGTACCTATTGCACGTGACTTGTGCTCACTGAAGTGTGGGACCTCACGCATGGGCACCACACGTAAGTGACAGACCTGCTGGTGTAAAAGCTCGGTTGATTATTATAGTGCATTAGAACAAAGTTTCCTATGGTTTCAAGGGTAGGAAATCCAAGTTAACTCATTTACATGACATTATTTTTTCCATGAAGCAAAGTTAATGCACCTATCAATTGGTACATTTTGGAGTGACTAAGAAGGATCCAGGCTTACTTATTCGTTTTCACGTGTAAAACTTGTCTAAATCTTGGTCAAACAAAATTGGCAGAAAATTCAAAAAAACAGAAAAATGAAAAACCAAAGCACATAGTCTTCTTATGTCATATAGTAAGCATTAAAGTTGATAAACAAGGTCTAGACATATTCAAACCATACAAATCATGTATCTACCCGCTAACCCCTAAACTATGTCTTAAGAAGTCAAGCATGAAGAGAAGTGGTTTTGGGTTTCAAACATGGAAATTTCAAAAACCTCCCAAAACTTCATTTTAGGGTGACTAAGAAGGATACACGCTTCCCTTTTCATTTTCATGTTCTATACTTGTTTAAATCTTGGTCAAACCTAGGATTTGACCAAGATTCAAATGGGCACAAAAAAATAAAAAAAATAAAAGCACATAGTGTTCTTATGTCATATCGTAAGCATTCAAGTTGATAAACAAGGTCTAGATATATCCAAACCAGACAAATCATGTATCTACCCCCTATCGACCCTAAACTTCGTCTTATGAAGTCAAGCATGAAGAGAAGTGGTTTTGGGTTTCAAACATGGAAATTTCAAAAACCTCCCAAAATTCAGCTTCATTTTAGAGCGACTAAGAAGGATCGATGCTTACCTTTTCATTTCCATGTTTTAAACTTATTTAAATCTTGGTCTCAAACCTAGGATTTGACCAAGATTCAAATGGGCATAAAAATTCAGACAAAAAATCTAAAGAATGAAAAACCAAAGCACATAGCCTTCTTAATTATGTCATATAGTAAACACTCAAGTTGATAAACAAGGTCTAGACATATTCAAACCAGAAAAATCATGTGTATATCTACCCCTAACCCTAAACTCTGTCTTATGAAGTCAATCTAGGATTTAACCAAGATTCAAATGGGCATAAAATAAAAAAACAGAAAAATGAAAAACCAAAGCGCACATAGTCTTCTTATATGTCATATAGTAAGCATTAAAGTTGATAAACAAGGTCTGGACATATTCAAACTAGCTAGACAAATCATGTATCTACCCCCTAACCCCTAAACTCTGTCTTATGACGAAGTCAAGCATGAAGATAAGTGGTTTTGGGTTTCAAACATGGAAATTTCAAAAACCTCCCAAAAACTTCATTTTAGGGTGACTAATTAAGAAGGATACAGGCTTCCCTTTTCATTTTCATGTTCTATACTTCTTTAAATCTTGGTCAAACCTAGGATTTGACCAAGATTCAAATGTGCATCAAAATTCCAAAAAAAATCAGAAAAATGAAAAATCAAAGCACATAGTTTTCTTATGTCACATACATATATATAGTAAGCATTCAAAAGTTGATAAACAAGGTCTAGCTAGACATATTCAAATAAGACAAATCATGTATCTACCCCTCTAAAACCATAAACTCTGTCTTATGAAGTCAAGCATGAAGAGAAGTGGTTTTTGGTTTCAAACATGGAAATTTCAAAAACCTCCCAAAATTAAAGCTTCATTTTAGAGTGACTAGTTAAGAAGGATCCAGGCTTAACTTTTCATTTTCATGTTTTAAACTTATTTAAATCTTGGTCAAACCTAGGATTTGACCAATATTCAAATGGGCATAAAATAAAAAATAAATAAAATAAAAAACCAAAGCACATAGTCTTCTTATGTCATATAGTAAGCATTCAAGTTCATAAACAAGGTCTAGACATATTCAAACCAGACAAATCATGTACCCCCTAACCCTAAACTTTGTCTTAATTATATATGAAGTCAAGCATGAAGCATAGAAGTGTGGTTTTGGGTTTCAAACATGGAAATTTCAAAAACCTCCCAAAAAGCTTCATTTTAATTAGACTGGCTGGTTAATTAAGAAGGATCCATGATTAATTACCTTTTCATTGTCATGTTTTAAACTTGTTTAAATCTTGGTCGAACCTAGGATTTGACCAAGATTCAAATGGCCATAAAATTTCAGAAAAAAATCGAAAGAATGAAAAACCAAAGCACATAGCCTTCTTATGTCATATAGTAAGCATTCAAATTGATAAACATGGTCTAGACATATTCAAACCAGAAAAATCATGTATCTACCCCTAACCCTAAACTCTGTCTTATGAAGTCAAGCATGAACAGAAGTACGGTGGTTTTGGGTTTCAAACATGGTAAATTCAAGAACCTCCCAAAAGCTTCATTTTAGAGTTACTAAGAGAAAGATCCAGACTTAATTACCTTATCATTTTCACATGTTAAACTTTTTTAAATCTTGCTCAACAAACCTAGGATTTTACCAAGATTCTCAAATGGGCATAAAAATCAAAAAATGAAATACCAATGCACATAGTCCTCTTATGTCATGTAGTAAGCATTCAAGTTGATAAACAAGGTCTAGACATATTCAAACAAGACAAATCATGTATCTACCCCCTATCGACCCTAAACTTCGTCTTATGAAGTCAAGCATGAAGAGAAGTGGTTTTGGGTTTCAAACATGGAAATTTCAAAAACCTCCCAAAATTCAGCTTCATTTTAGAGCGACTAAGAAGGATCGATGCTTACCTTTTCATTTCCATGTTTTAAACTTATTTAAATCTTGGTCAAACCTAGGATTTGACCAAGATTCAAATGGGCATAAAAATTCAGACAAAAAATCTAAAGAATGAAAAACCAAAGCACATAGCCTTCTTAATTATGTCATATAGTAAACACTCAAGTTGATAAACAAGGTCTAGACATATTCAAACCAGAAAAATCATGTGTATATCTACCCCTAACCCTAAACTCTGTCTTATGAAGTCAATCATGAAGAGAATTGGTTTTGGGTTTCAAACATGGAAATTTCAAGTACGTCCCAAAAGCTTCATATATTTTAGAGTGACTAATTAAGAAGGATCTTGGCTTACGTTTTCATTTTCATGCTTGAAACTTGTTTAAATCTTGGTTGAACCTAGGATTTGACCAGAATCAAATGTGCATAAAATTCTTAAAAAAAATAGAAAAATTAAAAACAAAAGCACATGGTCTTCTTATGTCATATAGTAAGCATTCAAGTTGATAAACAAGGTTTAGACATATTCAAACCAGACAAATCATGTATCTACCCCCTAACCCTAAACTCGGTCTTATGAAGTCTAGCATGAGGAGAAGTCATTTTGGGTTTCAAACGTTTAAGCCAAAAGCCCCATTTCAAATATTTCAGACTTATTCAAATTTGGTTCAAATTTCAAAGACACACAAGTTATAGCACACATAGTGCATACATTCTCACACATACTGCACTAGATGCTAACCCGGCCTATAGTTTGAGGCCATTGGATGAGGTCGAAAAAAATCTTGGATTAGAAATGGGGTTGTTCGAACCCCGTAGTTGGATTTTTTGAACCTTGATCTGTAGTACTGGGCAAAACCCTAGTTTAACCTATTTAATTATAGATTCATAGGTCGATTTTTCTACTATGCAGCACATGTGTGTTTGCCCGTCGAGTGAAACTCGGAGGAAGAGGGATCACTCGGAAGGAGAGAAGAAGGGAGAGAATTATGTGTCTCCCCTTTTCGGTGATGATGTTGACTTTTGTGCAGGGTTTGTCGGTGAGCAGGAGGTGCGAGCGAGCGAGCGAGCGAGTCGAGCGAGGCCGAGAATGAGAGAGATTTGTTTTTTTGTGAGAGGGACAACCGAAGGATCCGTAAGGACCCACAGACTTCCAATACGCATCCTGATGCGTCTTCTCTTGACAAAGAAAATGGCTGGGAGTTTGCGTACCTATTGCACGTGACTTGTGCTCACTGAAGTGTGGGACCTCACGCATGGGCACCACACATAAGTGACAGACCTGCTGGTGTAAAAGCTCGGTTGATTATTATAGTGCATTAGAACAAAGTTTCCTATGGTTTCAAGGGTAGGAAATCCAAGTTAACTCATTTACATGACATTATTTTTTCCATGAAGCAAAGTTAACGCACCTATCAATTGGTACATTTTGGAGTGACTAAGAAGGATCCAGGCTTACTTATTCGTTTTGACGTGTAAAACTTGTCTAAATCTTGGTCAAACAAAATTGGCGTAAAATTCAAAAAAAAAAAAAAAATGAAAAACCAAAGCACATAGTCTTCTTATGTCATATAGTAAGCATTAAAGTTGATAAACAAGGTCTACACATATTCAAACCATACAAATCATGTATCTACCCGCTAACCCCTAAACTATGTCTTAAGAAGTCAAGCATGAAGAGAAGTGGTTTTGGGTTTCAAACATGGAAATTTCAAAAACCTCCCAAAACTTCATTTTAGGGTGACTAAGAAGGATACAGGGCTTCCCTTTTCATTTTCATGTTCTATACTTGTTTAAATCTTGGTCAAACCAAGGATTTGACCAAGAGTCAAAGGGGCACAAAAATAAAAAAATAAAAGCACATAGTGTTCTTATGTCATATCGTAAGCATTCAAGTTGATAAACAAGGTCTAGATATATCCAAACCAGACAAATCATGTATCTACCCCCTATCGACCCTAAACTTCGTCTTATGAAGTCAAGCATGAAGACAAGTGGTTTTGGGTTTCAAACATGGAAATTTCAAAAACCTCCCAAAATTCAGCTTCATTTTAGAGCGACTAAGAAGGATCGATGCTTACCTTTTCATTTCCATGTTTTAAACTTATTTAAATCTTGGTCAAACCTAGGATTTGACCAAGATTCAAATGGGCATAAAAATTCAGACAAAAAATCTAAAGAATGAAAAACCAAAGCACATAGCCCTCTTAATTATGTCATATAGTAAACACTCAAGTTGATAAACAAGGTCTAGACATATTCAAACCAGAAAAATCATGTGTATATCTACCCCTAACCCTAAACTCTGTCTTATGAAGTCAATCTAGGATTTAACCAAGATTCAAATGGGCATAAAATAAAAAAACAGAAAAATGAAAAACCAAAGCGCACATAGTCTTCTTATATGTCATATAGTAAGCATTAAAGTTGATAAATAAGGTCTGGACATATTCAAACTAGCTAGACAAATCATGTATCTACCCCTAACCCCTAAACTCTGTCTTATGACGAAGTCAAGCATGAAGATAAGTGGTTTTGGGTTTCAAACATGGAAATTTCAAAAACCTCCCAAAAACTTCATTTTAGGGTGACTAATTAAGAAGGATACAGGCTTCCCTTTTCATTTTCATGTTCTATACTTGTTTAAATCTTGGTCAAACCTAGGATTTGACCATGATTCAAATGTGCATCAAAATTCCAAAAAAAATCAGAAAAATGAAAAACCAAAGCACATAGTTTTCTTATGTCACATACATATATATAGTAAGCATTCAAAAGTTGATAAACAAGGTCTAGCTAGACATATTCAAATAAGACAAATCATGTATCTACCCCTCTAAAACCATAAACTCTATCTTATGAAGTCAAGCATGAAGAGAAGTGGTTTTTGGTTTCAAACATGGAAATTTCAAAAACCTCCCAAAATTAAAGCTTCATTTTAGAGTGACTAGTTAAGAAGGATCCAGGCTTACCTTTTCATTTTCATGTTTTAAACTTGTTTAAATCTTGGTCAAACCTAGGATTTGACCAATATTCAAATGGGCATAAAATAAAAAATAAATAAAATAAAAAACCAAAGCACATAGTCTTCTTATGTCATATAGTAAGCATTCAAGTTCATAAACAAGGTGTCTAGACATATTCAAACCAGACAAATCATGTACCCCCTAACCCTAAACTTTGTCTTAATTATATATGAAGTCAAGCATGAAGCAGAGAAGTGTGGTTTTGGGTTTCAAACATGGAAATTTCAAAAACCTCCCAAAAAGCTTCATTTTAATTAGACTGGCTGGTTAATTAAGAAGGATCCATGATTAATTACCTTTTCATTGTCATGTTTTAAACTTGTTTAAATCTTGGTCGAACCTAGGATTTGACCAAGATTCAAATGGCCATAAAATTTCAGAAAAGATCGAAAGAATGAAAAACCAAAGCACATAGCCTTCTTATGTCATATAGTAAGCATTCAAATTGATAAACATGGTCTAGACATATTCAAACCAGAAAAATCATATATCTACCCCTAACCCTAAACTCTGTCTTATGAAGTCAAGCATGAACAGAAGTACGGTGGTTTTGGGTTTCAAACATGGTAAATTCAAGAACCTCCCAAAAGCTTCATTTTAGAGTTACTAAGAGAAAGATCCAGACTTAATTACCTTATCATTTTCACATGTTAAACTTGTTTAAATCTTGCTCAACAAACCTAGGATTTTACCAAGATTCTCAAATGGGCATAAAAATCAAAAAGTGAAATACCAATGCACATAGTCCTCTTATGTCATATAGTAAGCATTCAAGTTGATAAACAAGGTCTAGACATATTCAAACAAGACAAATCATGTATCTACCCCCTATCGACCCTAAACTTCGTCTTATGAAGTCAAGCATGAAGAGAAGTGGTTTTGGGTTTCAAACATGGAAATTTCAAAAACCTCCCAAAATTCAGCTTCATTTTAGAGCGACTAAGAAGGATCGATGCTTACCTTTTCATTTCCATGTTTTAAACTTATTTAAATCTTGGTCAAACCTAGGATTTGACCAAGATTCAAATGGGCATAAAAATTCAGACAAAAAATCTAAAGAATGAAAAACCAAAGCACATAGCCTTCTTAATTATGTCATATAGTAAACACTCAAGTTGATAAACAAGGTCTAGACATATTCAAACCAGAAAAATCATGTGTATATCTACCCCTAACCCTAAACTCTGTCTTATGAAGTCAATCATGAAGAGAATTGGTTTTGGGTTTCAAACATGGAAATTTCAAGTACGTCCCAAAAGCTTCATATATTTTAGAGTGACTAATTAAGAAGGATCTTGGCTTACGTTTTCATTTTCATGCTTGAAACTTGTTTAAATCTTGGTTGAACCTAGGATTTGACCAGAATCAAATGTGCATAAAATTCTTAAAAAAAATAGAAAAATGAAAAACAAAAGCACATGGTCTTCTTATGTCATATAGTAAGCATTCAAGTTGATAAACAAGGTTTAGACATATTCAAACCAGACAAATCATGTATCTACCCCCTAACCCTAAACTCGGTCTTATGAAGTCTAGCATGAGGAGAAGTCGTTTTGGGTTTCAAACGTTTAAGCCAAAAGCCCCATTTCAAATATTTCAGACTTATTCAAATTTGGTTCAAATTTCAAAGACACACAAGTTATAGCACACATAGTGCATACATTCTCACACATACTGCACTAGATGCTAACCCGGCCTATAGTTTGAGGCCATTGGATGAGGTCGAAAAAAATCTTGGATTAGAAATGGGGTTGTTCGAACCCCGTAGTTGGATTTTTTGAACCTTGATCTGTAGTACTGCGCAAAACCCTAGTTTAACCTATTTAATTATAGATTCGTAGGTCGATTTTTCTACTATGCAGCACATGTGTGTTTGCCCGTCGAGTGAAACTCGGAGGAAGAGGGATCACTCGGAAGGAGAGAAGAAGGGAGAGAATTATGTGTCTCCCCTTTTTCGGGTGATGATGTTGACTTTTGTGCAGGGTTTGTCAGTGAGCAGGAGGTGCGAGCGAGCGAGTCGAGCGAGGTCGAGAATGAGAGAGATTTGTTTTTTTTGTGAGGGGGACAACCTAAGGATCCAGAAGGACCCACAGACTTCCAATACGCATCCTGATGCGTCTTCTCTTGACAAAGAAAATGGCTGGGAGTTTGCGTACCTATTGCACGTGACTTGTGCTCACTGAAGTGTGGGACCTCACGCATGGGCACCACACGTAAGTGACAGACCTGCTGGTGTAAAAGCTCGGTTGATTATTATAGTGCATTAGAACAAAGTTTCCTATGGTTTCAAGGGTAGGAAATCCAAGTTAACTCATTTACATGACATTATTTTTTCCATGAAGCAAAGTTAACGCACCTATCAATTGGTACATTTTGGAGTGACTAAGAAGGATCCAGGCTTACTTATTCGTTTTGACGTGTAAAACTTGTCTAAATCTTAGTCAAACAAAATTGGCAGAAAATTCAAAAAAAAAAACAGAAAAATGAAAAACCAAAGCACATAGTCTTCTTATGTCATATAGTAAGCATTAAAGTTGATAAACAAGGTCTAGACATATTCAAACCATACAAATCATGTATCTACCCGCTAACCCCTAAACTATGTCTTAAGAAGTCAAGCATGAAGAGAAGTGGTTTTGGGTTTCAAACATGGAAATTTCAAAAACCTCCCAAAACTTCATTTTAGGGTGACTAAGAAGGATACACGCTTCCCTTTTCATTTTCATGTTCTATACTTGTTTAAATCTTGGTCAAACCTAGGATTTGACCAAGATTCAAATGGGCACAAAAAAATAAAAAAATAAAAGCACATAGTGTTCTTATGTCATATCGTAAGCATTCAAGTTGATAAACAAGGTCTAGATATATCCAAACCAGACAAATCATGTATCTACCCCCTATCGACCCTAAACTTCGTCTTATGAAGTCAAGCATGAAGAGAAGTGGTTTTGGGTTTCAAACATGGAAATTTCAAAAACCTCCCAAAATTCAGCTTCATTTTAGAGCGACTAAGAAGGATCGATGCTTACCTTTTCATTTCCATGTTTTAAACTTATTTAAATCTTGGTCTCAAACCTAGGATTTGACCAAGATTCAAATGGGCATAAAAATTCAGACAAAAAATCTAAAGAATGAAAAACCAAAGCACATAGCCTTCTTAATTATGTCATATAGTAAACACTCAAGTTGATAAACAAGGTCTAGACATATTCAAACCAGAAAAATCATGTGTATATCTACCCCTAACCCTAAGCTCTGTCTTATGAAGTCAATCTAGGATTTAACCAAGATTCAAATGGGCATAAAATAAAAAAACAGAAAAATGAAAAACCAAAGCGCACATAGTCTTCTTATATGTCATATAGTAAGCATTAAAGTTGATAAACAAGGTCTGGACATATTCAAACTAGCTAGACAAATCATGTATCTACCCCCTAACCCCTAAACTCTGTCTTATGACGAAGTCAAGCATGAAGATAAGTGGTTTTGGGTTTCAAACATGGAAATTTCAAAAACCTCCCAAAAACTTCATTTTAGGGTGACTAATTAAGAAGGATACAGGCTTCCCTTTTCATTTTCATGTTCTATACTTGTTTAAATCTTGGTCAAACCTAGGATTTGACCAAGATTCAAATGTGCATCAAAATTCCAAAAAAAAAAAAAATGAAAAACCAAAGCACATAGTTTTCTTATGTCACATACATATATATAGTAAGCATTCAAAAGTTGATAAACAAGGTCTAGCTAGACATATTCAAATAAGACAAATCATGTATCTACCCCTCTAAAACCATAAACTCTGTCTTATGAAGTCAAGCATGAAGAGAAGTGGTTTTTGGTTTCAAACATGGAAATTTCAAAAACCTCCCAAAATTAAAGCTTCATTTTAGAGTGACTAGTTAAGAAGGATCCAGGCTTACCTTTTCATTTTCATGTTTTAAACTTGTTTAAATCTTGGTCAAACCTAGGATTTGACCAATATTCAAATGGGCATAAAATAAAAAAATAAATAAAATAAAAAACCAAAGCACATAGTCTTCTTATGTCATATAGTAAGCATTCAATTTCATAAACAAGGTCTAGACATATTCAAACCAGACAAATCATGTACCCCCTAACCCTAAACTTTGTCTTAATTATATATGAAGTCAAGCATGAAGCAGAAGTGTGGTTTTGGGTTTCAAACATGGAAATTTCAAAAACCTCCCAAAAAGCTTCATTTTAATTAGATCGGCTGGTTAATTAAGAAGGATCCATGATTAATTACCTTTTCATTGTCATGTTTTAAACTTGTTTAAATCTTGGTCGAACCTAGGATTTGACCAAGATTCAAATGGCCATAAAATTTCAGAAAAAAATCGAAAGAATGAAAAACCAAAGCACATAGCCTTCTTATGTCATATAGTAAGCATTCAAATTGATAAACATGGTCTAGACATATTCAAACCAGAAAAATCATGTATCTACCCCTAACCCTAAACTCTGTCTTATGAAGTCAAGCATGAACAAGTACGGTGGTTTTGGGTTTCAAACATGGTAAATTCAAGAACCTCCCAAAAGCTTCATTTTAGAGTTACTAAGAGAAAGATCCAGACTTAATTACCTTATCATTTTCACATGTTAAACTTGTTTAAATCTTGCTCAACAAACCTAGGATTTTACCAAGATTCTCAAATGGGCATAAAAATCAAAAAATGAAATATCAATGCACATAGTCCTCTTATGTCATATAGTAAGCATTCAAGTTGATAAACAAGGTCTAGACATATTCAAACAAGACAAATCATGTATCTACCCCCTATCGACCCTAAACTTCGTCTTATGAAGTCAAGCATGAAGAGAAGTGGTTTTGGGTTTCAAACATGGAAATTTCAAAAACCTCCCAAAATTCAGCTTCATTTTAGAGCGACTAAGAAGGATCGATGCTTACCTTTTCATTTCCATGTTTTAAACTTGTTTAAATCGACCAAGATTCAAATGGGCATAAAATAAAAACCGAAAAATGAAAAACCAAAGCGCACATAGTCTTCTTATATGTCATATAGTAAGCATTAAAGTTGATAAACAAGGTCTAGACATATTCAAACTAGCTAGACAAATCATGTATCTACCCCCTAACCCCTAAACTCTGTCTTGTGACGAAGTCAAGCATGAAGATAAGTGGTTTTAGGTTTCAAACATGGAAATTTCAAAAACCTCCCAAAAACTTCATTTTAGGGTGACTAATTAAGAAGGATACATGCTTCCCTTTTCATTTTCATGTTCTATATATACTTGTTTAAATATTGGTCAAACCTAGGATTTGACCTAGATTCAAATGTGCATCAAAATTCCAAAAAATATCAGAAAAATGAAAAACCAAAGCACATAGTTTTCTTATGTCATATAGTAGCATTAAAGTTGATAAACAAGGTCTAGACATATTCAAACAAGAAAAATCATGTATCTACTCCCTAACCCTAAACTTTGTCTTATGTAGTCAAGCATGAAGAGAAGTGGTTTTGGGTTTCAAATATGGAAATTTCAAAAACCTACCAAAAACTTCATTTTAGAGTGACTAAGAAGGATCAATGCTTACCTTTTCATTTTCATGTTTTAAACTTGTTTAAATCATTGTCAAACCAGGATTTGACCAAGATTTAAATGGGCATAAAATTAAAAAAATTAGAAAAATGAAAAACAAAAGCACATAGTCTTCTTATGTCACATATATATATATAGTAAGCATTCAAAAGTTGACAAACAACGTCTATACATATTCAAATAAGACAAATCATGTATCTACCCCTAACCCTAAACTCTGTCTTATGAAGTCAAGCATGAAGAGAAGTGGTTTTTGGTTTCAAACATGGAAATTTCAAAAACCTCCGAAAAGCTTCATTTTAGAGTGACTAAGAAGGATCCAGGCTTACCTTTTCATTTTCATGTTTTAAACTTGTTTAAATCTTGGTCAAACCTAGGATTTGACCAATATTAAAATGGGCATAAAATAAAAAAATAAAAAAAACCAAAGCACATAGTCTTCTTATGTCATATAGTAAGCATTCAAGTTCATAAACAAGGTCTAGACATATTCAAACCAGACAAATCATGTATCTACCCCCTATCGACCCTAAACTTCGTCTTATGAAGTCAAGCATGAAGAGAAGTGGTTTTGGGTTTCAAACATGGAAATTTCAAAAACCTACCAAAAGCTTCATTTTAGAGCGAGTAAGAAGGATCGATGCTTATCTTTTCATTTTCATGTTTTAAACTTATTTAAATCTTGGTCAAACCTAGGATTTGACCAAGATTCAAATGGGCATAAAAATTCAGACAAAAATCTAAAGAATGAAAAACCAAAGCACGTACATAGCCTTCTTAATTATGTCATATAGTAAACATTCAAGTTGATAAACAAGGTCTAGACATATTCAAACCAGAAAAATCGTGTATCTACCCCTAACCCTAATTAAACTCTGTCTTATGAAGTCAAGCATGAAGAAAAGTGGTTTTGAGTTTCAAGCATGCATGGAAATTTCGAGAACCTCCCAAAAGCTTCATTTTAGAGTGACTACAAAGGATCCATGCTTACACCTTTTCATTTTCAAGTTTTAAACATGTTTAAAACCTGGTCAAACCTGGGATTTGACCAAGATTCAAATGGGCATAAAATTCAAAAAAATTAGATAAATGAAAAACCATAGCACATAGTCTTCTTATGTCATATAGTAAGCATTCAAGTGGATAAACAAGCTCTAGACATACTGAAACCAGGACAAATCATGTATCTACCCCTATCCCTAAACTATGTCTTATGAAGTCTAGCATGAAAAGAAGTGGTTTTGGGTTTCAAACATGGAAATTTCAAAAACCTCCCAAAAGCTTCATTTTGGATTGACTAAGGAGGATCCAGGCTTACTTTTTCATTTTCATGTTTTAAACTTGTTTAAATCTAGGTCAAACCTAGGATTTGACCAAGATTGAAATGGACATAAAAAATCAACAGTTTACAACAGCACACAAAATAAACATGAAATTACATCTAAATCCCTAACTTTTACATGGAGGACCCCAGGCTGAAAGCAAGAAATGCGATCGGGTCTTGAATCTTGATGCGTCTTCTCTTGACAAAGAAGATCGCTGGGAGTTTGCGTACGTACAGCACGTCACTTGTGCTCACTGAAGTGTGGGACATGACGCATGCATGGGCAACACACGTAAGTGACATGGATTCAAGGGTAGGGAAGCCAAGAGAAAAAACGAGAATTTGGACAAAAATAACCCAATCTTGCTAGTATGTCGAAAGTTTGTTTTTCCCAATCTTTTCGACTTTGGGTTATTTCTATCTATTTTGCCGATCGAAAAAACGAGGACAGAGACTGGAAACGGTGATGCATCTAGCTTGTAGTACGCTGCATTAAGACTTCATGAGCAACACTAGTCCGACGTAAGTACGGTGTATACAGACATGACAGGTACTAGACATTGCTACCCACGTCCCTCTGCGCCCCTTCAAAGAAATCATACTCCGTACTAGAATCTCGAAACGTAGGAATTAGTCTGACACGATTTCTGATTGTTTAATTCATAGGATTGCAATTTTCAGAATTCATTGATAATACATTTTTATACAAAAACAAAAAATCCTTCATTGTGTAACCGTATGTTACTACTAGTATTTCTTTTGGTTTTCACATGCAATCAAATGTTATTGGATCCAAATACCGTTGTTTCTCAATCCTATATATTTGGAGATGATCATCACTCTCTAATCATACAATTTTCATATTCCCGCACTTTGAAAATCTTGCGAATAATCAAAGCAGCCAAAATGTATGGTGTGTATTGTATATGTTTATGCCATGCTTAGTTTCATCGAATATTGTTTGGTTGCATCGCGGGGAAACCGCGTGAATTTAGATTAATTGTTGCATGTTTGTTTGTGGTGTGACCAACTGCTTTTGCAACGAAACAACCCCCCACCATGTACGCATTGTTTGGGTCGCATGCATGATGTGTACAAAATGTTAAAATAGAAATAATGTAGGAATTGAATATGATTGCATGTTGAATTAATCCTATATGAGAGAAATCACACAAATTTGAATTGCATGTTCTTTGGTTGTAGTGCTACACAAAAAACACGTGAATTAGTATGAATTATCATGTATTCAAGAATCAAAGGAGCCACTGAGATTTGAATCCCACAAAATTTCTATGAATTTTCTTCGAACCAAACAAGCCCAACAAGATTCCAAAGGAATATAATACAACGAACAAACAACTTCCGTTGTTGGAATATTTCCTTAGGACATCAATCCAATAGAAACTATATGATCCGGTTTCACGACAATCTAGTCGGTGTAGGCTCGAGGAGGCCAATTGTATATATATGTTTGGACCCGGTTGGTTGAGTGATCATGCTCGTGACATCCAGCCTGAAAGGTAAAATTCGGGCAAGGCCAGCGTGACGCCACAATACTTTTGAAATATTCAAAAGCGCGTAATATTTGTGAAATTTTAATAATAGCTACTACTTATGTGAATTTTTTTCGTTCATACGCTTATTGGGGGGTAGGCTAACCCTAATGGCCTCCTCAAGATCCCTACCTCTACCAAGGTTTCCCGAGTTCATCCACCTCGACGGGTTCCTTGCCACTTTCGACCATGTTGTGGGCATCATTTCGGGTTCCCGTACGACGGCCAGTCCTTTTCAGGAGTCCCGAACCCGATGCCATAATATTTGTTTGAAAAAATTCAAGACCGCACAATATTTGTTGAAATAAATGAATAAGCATTTTTAAATAGCTAAATAAAAGAAGTATGAATTTTGAAAAAATTATTTTTTCTAAAACATTAATTGGAGCATTGACATGTTGAACCCACTTGTCGATTTTGCTATCAACATGACTAACTAGCTGATTAGATAACCAAGTGGTGAAATTTGCAACATATTAGACCACCACATGGTGGAAACTGCAAAAAAATGTCCAAGTGGTGGTTTGTGCAACATATAGAGCAGTACAGTATATGGTAGTACAAGATGAATGTGCACTGCCGTGGGCCCGTGGTAATATATCATGATGATGGCAAAGGATCTTTTCTCTGCTGAAACTGTCCAGAGCTGATTTGATGAGACAAAATACAGCTCCACGGCGTGCAAGGACAATATACAGTACATTAGCTTCTTCTCGGGTCACACGCCTTCACGACAGGTGCAGTAGTGCAGCAGAGACCAGAGAGAGAAGGCACGCCGTAGTACTCGTATTATTGATTTCAATTCAAATTGTTTTTTTGCCTCGCTTCTCCGTCTTCTTCATCTCCATCTTCTCTCGGCGACCCCGCCTACACCGCAGCCCCTGCACCACCGCCGCCATGCCTTTTTCGGATCATCTCGAGCCACCTGTTTGATGGTACTAGTAGGAGTTGTGGACTTTTATCCATATCGCTCTACCAGCTGCCGCTCGCACTGTCCTCCAATACCTCATACCCAAACGCCAGCGTCCCACTCCCACACCCCCACACCCACTTGACCGCATCCTTCCAATGGCGAGATCGATCAATGAGAGTGGCAGTTCTTGGGTGTTTCCTGATGGCCCCCTTGAAGAAATCGCATCCCGATGCGATGTCATCACCGCCCGCGAGCCTCGTCGGTTCATGCAAGTTTTATCATGATTCAGCAACACAAAGTGTAGCTCGCTCGCATCTCAGCCGTTTGGCATGCCCCGTGTTCTTCATACTCACCAACCGAGGTACCGCCCGCGCAGAATCCCTTCTCCCGCGTCCACAAGTTCAAGCAGCAGGGTGCGCGAAGGACAAGCAGCATGATGCAAAAGATCGCAAGGGTACCTTGTGCCAACCGACGCCGCCTTGTTGGACGAGGATCTCTTCCGATGCCGTGATTCCGGATGGTGGTACGGGCATGTGGGCAGCGCGAATGGAGATTGGATCGCCCTTCTTGGCTTTCCCTGGAATTGGGAGCTTGTCAATGTGTACACTGGTCGCCGGATTCCTCTACCACCAATAAGTGAGTTTAAATCCACCCCGGATAAACTTGTGTTCGAGTCTAATGATCAACATCTTCAACTGCTGAAGATAGCTATTTGCCGAGTTCCAACAAATTTGCTTCAAATTATACTAGTTTCTCTGTTCTTGCCATCTTCAACGCGGCAATTGCAGTCCTTCACTGTGCTTCTAGCAGATGGACAGTTCTTGACAACCAGTTCTTAGCGTACGGCTACTCCGATGCAATCATCCACAAGGGTATTGTATTTGCTGTAACTCAGACAGGCGAAGTTTATGCATGGAATCAACTTTCTTGGGGTAATTTTTCTCATCTCATATGATGTGTTTTCGCTATTGCCTGCTAGTTTCAGATTTAGCTTTAGCCTTTTTCTTTTTGTTGTACAGTTTTCGTGTCATGCCTGTACCTTTCCCCCTCTATATTCAATCAAAATCAGCAGCGATATGCCTTTGAGTCAAAATAAAGTACTCCCTCCGATCCAAATCAAATTGACTCAGCTTTGTCTAGCCGGTGCATCTAGCTAGACAAACTTGAGTCAATTAATTTGTGCATATCTAGCTAGACATATCCAGTTGAGTCAATTAATTTGGATCGGAGGCAGTATTTTAGCTACATCATTATTCATGTATGTAATGAACTAATCAAGTTTTGCTGAACTGACTTCAAGTTGTGCTTTCCTTTACAAGGTCCTTTGTTGATCAACACGGCACCTATTCCGCCAGAACTTGATGAACAAGGTCGGTACAATCTTGGCTCCTGGTGGTTAGCACGATCTCCTGATGGTTCTAGACTTTTTCTGGTCCATACACAGGCGTTGCGACGGGCGGGATTATACTTTGGACTGGTTCGGATTTTACTGCTGCTGCTACCTCTCGAGGGTCGTCATGGTCGCACTATTCGCGGGTATGGTAAGGGTTTACTTGGCTGCGAGGTGTACAGCATGGACACCAGTCAGTTGATGCCACCGAGGCCATGGAGGAGGATTATTTCCCTTGGATCATATTCTCTCTTCCTTGGAGTGAACTATCCGATTATCCTTCCAAAGAGAAGACGGGCAGAACATGACCGTCCAAATATGGCGAGAAGCAACTCTGTTTACACATCGCACCATGCGGTAGGCCTTGCATATCCTCCTTCTCCAGAAATTTGCCGCTTCAGTTTGAATTCGAAGATCGCATCGTTGGTTTCCAAACCAACATTAGAAGGGCATGGCGGCAGGTTCCATTGTGGCTCATCCCAAGCTTCGCCAACGCCGGCAATGGAACCTGCCTTCGCGTCACGAGTCCCGAGAAAGAAGGGCTGATGTACTTTATGTAATACTCGTGTTGTAATGCAAGATTTGTATCTGTTGAACTATTTCATTTGCATGTTTATCTCTACCTAGGCTACTCCCTTTCCGTAGTTGTGTTGTACTATCTGTTGAACTATTTCCTTTGCCTGTTATCTTTACCTAGGCTACTCCTCCGTAGTTGTTAAATTGATGTAATGCTCCTACAATGCAGGCTACACTGGGCGTGTGGCCTGTAATGTTATCAAACACCTTTTGTACTCGTTCTAGTAAGCATTTCACACTATAGCTCACATAATTAAAGTACTCCTACAACGTATTAGTTGAAAGATATCTCTCATAAGTAAGTACCCCTCTTTGAGCTTATGCGAAACATAAATGACTATTTTAGAAATATATACTCTCGACACAAGATTATATTAAAAACAATGGTACATAGTTCTATAAGAAAAAGAAAGTGTGAATAGTAGAATGATGGAGAAGTGTTTTTTGAGGTGCATGCATAGCTAGTGTTCATGGTGCAAAAGCACTTAGACTAGTCACAATGGGAAGTATCGTAGACTGATACTAGTCTATGATACAACACCTTCAATGCATAGTATCATGAATTAGTATCATGCAATGTTGCGAAAAACCAATTATTCATTTCTTTCCAAATAGACTAGCTTTGCGAGGATGACAAAACATTTCTTTATTGCCCTCTCGTATGAATCACCTCCATACATCACCTCTCATACCGATTGAAAGCCATGCCAAATCGTTGGTTCAAGACCATGAATACCAAGCCAATTTTGTTAGCTAGTTGGACCACCCTCGGATTGAGAACCAACGGTTGAAAGAAAGGTGGGCGCCAACTCATATTTTTTTCTCGAGAGTCCGACACTTGATGTTGATTGCAAAGTTCACAAAGGCCAAAATTTTGACATCCTCTTTGTGCAAGTCTTGCCACCATCCAAACTCGGTTTTGAAGTACCAACCAAGAAAAAAAAAGCTTGCACTTTGGAGGACCCCATGGACCATGAAAATTTTGAAAAACTTCCAGTAAATCATGCATATTTCGATTTATATTTTGGTGAAGTTTCATTCGATTTGAATCATAGGTTTGTGAGCAAATATATATTTAGTTTAAACTAGTGCTCGAGTACGTAAGAATCTATTTAATCACAAGCTAGTCATCCGAATGGGATGAAATATTCATAGATTTTAAAACAAGGAATCTACATATTACTGGATTTTTTTTCAAAATTTTCTGAATAGTTTTTCTTTTTTAGCTTCGAAATAAGAGATAGTTTGGAACGTTGGATCTCAAATGGATGGTAGATGGTGGGACACAGTCACAATGTATCTTGGAAGCATCAAGTCACTGAAGCTCTGTCCGGTTTCCAAACCAAGCTAGGAAAGGCATTGAAAATGAAGTTCTGCTCTAAAACATTTCTCATTCCATTTTGGTGCTCGCGCGGTTGCATGCTGCCCACGTGTTAAGGTACGTGTCTCTGGCATGTAGAGAACTACGATTATTGGCGAAAAATATATCGAAATGGAAACTGTAAAAAAAAAACTCTCTGGTCAACCTGATGTGACGAGACATCACTGCACCAAACGTCGTCGCAAATTTATAGATGGGTGGCGTGCTAGTATACCAACAGTCAAATCGGCGCCCAGTCGCAGCAGCAGCCTAGAGTACTACCTAGTTTTTGCCCCTTGCATGTCTATCATCTTCTTCTTCACCCTCCCAGAATCACGCGCACGCGCAGTATCTCGATCCCCACCACGCCGCATCGTTCCTTCCATAGCGCTCGCCCTCTCCTCCGAAATCCCCAAGCGCGGTTGCATCCGCCATCCACCTAAATCCATCTTCACGTGATGAATTATTCTAGGCTTTGCCGGGGCGGCGGGGAAGGCCACTGGGAGGCTCTCACCGGCGACAACACCGACCTCATCGCTGCGCATCTGGACGTTACCTACACCGTCCGACTTGCTGCATGTTCCAGGGAGCTCTACGACCGGATCAGCAAGGATGAAGGTAAGATGCACCATTGGGGTGAACCCTGCCTGCTGATGCCTCCGCCTGCTTATTGGTTCGATGAACACTGGGATTGGACGACAGCATCTCGTCTGCATGATACCGTGTACGACCTGGTGCCCCTCGACCATCCTCGCCGTTCGTCACGCCCGCCGTTCATGCACGACAGAAAATGGCTTGGCGCGAACGGCGACTGGATCGCCGCCGCCGATCATCATGGGTACCAGTGGTGCCTCGTGAACGTCTACACCGAGCGACATATCCCCCTTCCATCCCTACCTGCTTCGAAGATCGATCATAGTAGTTTTTCATATCAACCTGCATACTCTTTTAACTGGGGTCCAACAATTGATTTGTTGAAGATTGTAATTCGCCAAGTGCCCACAAAAGGTGGGAGGTACGCAGATTACAAGCTCATCGCCTTGTTCGACAAAACGATTTTCTACCTTGAAGGGGGTGGCGACTGGAGAATGCTGGAGGCCCTTACACCTGCACCTGATTATCCAAATTACTGTGATGCCATTGAACTCGGTGGCCACGTTTTTGCGGTGGACGAAACTGACGGCTCCACGTACTTCTGGGACACCGCAAATGGTATTTTTTCAGTCCTTTTGCATTGCATGATACACTGCCTTAACCAATGAAGTTATTAATGAACTACCTTGTTTATATTTTACCTTTCTTAAATGACTTAATGATCACACCCCCTTTTGCTGAATATGAATGAACCGTTGCTTGCAATGAATTAGTAGTACTAATTAGCCACCAACAAACATAGTATGCTCAGTATGTGATTGCATTCCTGAATTAGTAACTCTACGCCAATGCAGAATATGGATGTAATTAACCAGTATCTCAAAAGATAACGTAGCACTATGAAGGCACCCTTTTTGATAACCTTTTACACCCATTGTTTCATATATAACTAATTGATTTTGCCTCCAAAAGGAGGACGAGAGACCTCGCCATCTCGCATCGAGAGAGATGCATAAGGACTTTCATAAGTATATGACTTAACGATCACATCCTTTATCTGAATATGAATGAACCGTTGCTTGCAATGAATTAGTACTAGTCAGTCATCAGCAAACATAGTATACTCCGTATGTGAATGCATTCCTGAATTAGTAACTCTATGCAGCTGCAGAATATGGATGTAATTAACAAGTATCTCAAATGTTAACGTAGAAACAGAAAAATAGAAGAAAATCGTTTGTAATTACATGCGTAGCTTATATTTTCTAGAGATCGGGGAAAAAGCGTTGATTGGATGTACCTACATGCAGATCAAACAGTTCTTTGTTTATATCGGTGAACAATCTGCAAAATGGTATAATTAATTTTGTTTTTGATACATTATTTCTCCCATTTTCTTGAATAGATTTTAGTTTCCCACAATTATCTTTGATTAGTGATTGTGACGTCCCCTCATTCAAAATAACTCAGGTTATCTTTTTCCTAATTCAGTGTTATTTAAGTTTGAGTAAGTTTACGACTAATATCTACAACCTCATATATATATAAGATTTAGCACCTGCAGGCCTAGCAAAGTTAGCTGCCTGTAGTCCCCTGTATAGTTCTTTCTTTTTGCTTTCTCAGTTTTTCGTAGCCTTGCTACATCCCTGTATGCTCTAATATATAATGATGCACGACTAGGCATGTGTTCGAGAAAAGAAAATCTAAATATCTTTTGTAATATGAACCTATATTGATGTTTTAGATGTTGGTAGTATAACTTTCGATAAACTTGAACAGACTTAAATCAGTTTAACTTAGCACAACCATATGGCGTACCTTTTTTAGAACGCGAAAATGAGGTAAACAAATACCATGTGTACCCTTTACTATCAATAGTAGAGAAGAGATTATGAACCTTCAACTCTAAAATGCAAATTCTTCTACTGAATGGATAGCTGCATCTGATACCTATTTTGCAAATGTTACCAGACTTGGGGTTAGCTATAAAAAGGCATTTCTTTCTTGTCAAGCTTAATGCACTACCAACACAACCAAAAGTCCGAACTGCTCGCAAGGGCGGCAATCCACTTATACAATTCAACACCCCCCCTCACGTGTGATGGGAGACAAGTCAACATGTGGAAAGACTCAGAGGTATAGCTCAAGAGGCATATACGTGGACTCCGAGGGGGCAACAACAATTTTAGGATAAATTGCGAAAGCCAGGACTCGAACTCGAGACCCTGGCTCTGACACCATGTCAAGCTTCATGGACTAGCCAACGCAACCAAAAGTCCGAACTGATGGAAAGGTCTAGGCAATCCACTTATACGATTAAACATTTCTTACCCTTCGGGTGGTCACGGTGGGAAGCTCTCTAATAGATCACTTAAGACAAAGGGAATTAACTACAGCACAGGACTTAAACTTAAGATGATATATATTTGTCAAAATTTGAATGTATCTATATGCTTTCACTGTCTAGATACATCTGAATTTGGACAAATCTCAGACACTTTCGGTGGGACAGAGGTAGTATATAACTGTGTATACACTAACTAGTGTCTAGTTTTGGCGAAGTTTAGACTAGTTTCGTGGGATGGATGCAGTATAACTGATATATTGGACACTCGATTTGAACACATGAATGACCAATGTCCTTAGCTTACATAGTCGTATTTATACCGTGAGCATGAACGATGAACAATGCCGCTGTTTGAATATGGTTGCCGTAACACCCTATTCGTCTCCATTTCTAATATTGCAGAAAACCCGATGCTCCCGTTTGTAATCCCGGCCACCGGTGGTGGATGATCAGCGAGACGCGTGGTTCCTCGCTCCATCTGCGATGGCAAGCGATTGATGATCATCCTTACAGTAAACAAGATTGGGATTGCCAATGCTGAAGTACCTCTGACATTCCCTATGCTGCTAATGGGCTTCGGCTACGGCGGTATCCTCCTGTTGCCACCTACGTCTTTGAGTTGGATCCCTTATCTATCGCACGTGCGGGGACTTTCTTTGGAGGCGGGTTAACAGCCTCGGCGACCACTCTCTATTCCTCGGACTCAATTACCCAATCATTGCCAACTTTGAAGAAGCGTGAATCCAAAGCTCCCGATGGCACATTGGTTCCATTCATGAGGAAAGCTGCGTCTACACAGACATACCGGAATATTCGTTATAATCAATACCCTAAAATTTTGCGCTGCAACCTCCAGCCAGATGAAGGTGAGACTGTGGGAGTTATCAGCCTTCCCAAGGATGGTTGGGATAGTGTCCGACAAGCGGCTATGTGGTTTAAGCCTGCTTTAAACATTGCTTGAAGTGTTGAGAAGTAGTACACTGTTTTTAGTATGTACTAGTTTGAATCAGTTTATTTGAACACTGCCCTGCTTTTGTATTTCGTGTTGCCTTCATATTATAACCCATGCATGGCTGTTTTAGGATTGACTTTATTTCAGCACTATAATTACAATGTGTGTACGTCCTTTATAATATAGCCACCTCTTGTTGATCATACTCATGAGAGGACCATTCCTATTTTTTTCGCCGCTAAAGGGTAAAGTACATCCACTGGCACGGGGGTGTGTTCGGTTCCACCCCATCCCCAAACCGAACATGCATCAACTACGAGCAAGGAAGTAGATGTGCGACCTAGGTGACTGTGCGGACCCCACATGTGAACCAAAGAAAAAAACATGTCAATACGGAACTGATGTACATACGACAACTCCTATATGATATGCGTATGTACGATTGAGCATCTGGAGGTGTGCTGCCACCTGCTTCCTCACACGAAGGGTTGGATCTTGTGTTTCGTACACGGACCGGACTGAAATTGTCGTGTGCATAGCAAGGTTCATGTCAATAAGGCTGAGTTTGGCATCTAAGTCTAGGCAACAAATACTTTTGGGTTCCAACGGCCATCTACAAGGTATTTGCTATAGGCCTACTTGCTCCGGCTGTCGAAGCCCAATAACTACAAATGGGCCTTTCTGCTCATGCAATGTTGGCCCTTTTCTAAAGAACCACAGATCCTATGATTGGCAAAAAACAAAAACACGGAGATTCTACATAAAATTTGTTTGTATTTATTTTGAATTATTGGGTTGCAATTTTTGAAACTGCTCATGGCCAATATGAAAATCCTTGATCGCTCCATACCCACAAAGATCACGGTATTTTCAAAAATTCATAAAGTGGATTTGAAATTTAAAACATATCCTAATAATTCCATGATTTATTCTATTAACTTGCAAGATCTTGGAGCGAAAGAGCTTGTATTAGTCTGCGAAAATAATCTTGATAAACCTGTCGTTAACAAGAAATGAAGGTTTATCGTTCAGAGAGGATGCCATGTGGGACCCATGAGACAGTAGCGTCCTCAACGTTTCAAAGAAAAAGGCATGTAGCCCGAAAATAGGGGTAAAAAATAAATCCTACAAAGGAAACATTTATAGTTCATAGAGGCTGACCTGTGGGACCGATCTGCCACCGCATCCTCATCATTTCGAAGTCGGCGGGGATCGGAAGAAAAAGGCAAATAGCCGTAAATTAGGGGTCAAAAATAAATCCAAAAAGGAAACTTTTATTCTTCATAGAGGATGACATGTGGGACCGACTGCCGACAGCGTCCTCATCGTTTCAAAGGCCGCGAGGATCAAAAGAAAAAAAGGCAAATAGCCAGAAATTAGGGGTAAAAAATAAATCCAACAAAGGAAAGGTTTGTTGTTCATAGAGGCTGACATGTGGGACCCATGAGCCAGCGGCGACCTCAATTTCAAAGGCGGCATATGATCGAAAAGAAAAAGGCAAGTTAGCAAAAATCAGGGGGTAAAAAAATCTAAGAAAAGAAACTTTATTGTACATAGAGGATGACATGCGGGTCCCATGAGCCAGCACCTTACTCAACGTTTCAGAGGCGGCATGAGATCAAAAGAAAAAGGAAACTGACCAAATATCGAGCAAAAAATAATCCAAGAAAAGAAACTTTTATTGTACATAGAGGATGACATATGGGTCCCACTTATACAAGCTCTTTCGCTCCAAGATCTTGCAAGTTGATTGTACATAGAGGATGACATGTGGGGCCCTTGTGTCAGCAGCTTAATCAACGTTTCCAAGGCGGCAGGGGATCAAAAGAAAAAGGAAATAGCCAAAAATAAGAGGGTGAAAAAAAATCCAAGAAAAGAAACTTTTATAGTATAGAGGATGACATGTGGGTCCCATGAGCCAGCAGCTTCCTCAACGTTTCAGAGGCTGCATGAGATCGAAAGAAAAAGGCAAGTGACCAAAAATAAGAGGGTAAAAAAAATCCAAGAAAAGAGACTTGATTGTACATAGAGGATGACATGCGGGTCCCATCAGTCAGCAGCTTACTCAACGTTTCCAAGGCGGCAGGGGATCAAAAGAAAATGGAAATAGCCAAAGATCAGAGGGTGAAAAAAATCCAAGAAAAGAAACTTTTGTAGTACATAGAGGATGACATGCGGGTCCCATGGGCCAGCAGGTTCCTCAACGTTTTCAAGGGCGGCATGAGATCGAAAGAAAAAGGCAAGTGACCAAAAATCAGAGGGTGAAAAATAATCCAAGAAAATAAACTTTTATTGTACATAGAGGATGACATGCTGTCCCAACGTTTCAAATGCGGCTTGAGATCAAAAGAAAAAGAAAGTAGCCAGAAATTAGGGGGTAAAAAAACTCCAAGAAAAGAAAATTGATTGTACATAGAGGATGACATGCGGGTCCCATGAGTTAGCAGCTTACTCAACGTTTCCAAGGCGGCAGGGGATCAAAAGAAAAAGGAAATAGCCAAAAATCAGAGAGTGAAAAAAAACCCCTAGAAAATAAACTTTTGTAGTACATAGAGGATGACATGCGGGTCCCATGAGCCAGCAGGTTCCTCAACGTTTCAAACGTGGCATGAGATCGAAAGAAAAAGGCAAGTGACCAAATATCAGGAGCCAAAAATAATCCAAGAAAAGAAACTTGATTGTACATAGAGGATGACATGCGGGTCCCATTGTGCGGCAGTGGTCCCAACGTTTCAAATGCGGCTTGAGATCAAAAGAAAAATGAAGTAGCCATAAATCAGGGGGTGAAAAAAATCCAAGAAAAGAAAGATTTCAATTGGGCTGCATCTGGACATCTGGGCCTTCGAACTATCCTTCTGGGCCTTTTGACTCGTACAATTTCAGCCCACTCCAGAACATGAAAGTTCGGATTTTTCTCAAAAAAAAAAACAGGAAAGTCCTATGCTTCGCCAAAACAAAAAACAAGGAGATTGAAGATATAAGTTGTAAAAATAAAGATTTAATTTATCCGTTTGCAATAGCTCAGAGCGAAATACACTGTTTATTGTCTGCAAAATAATCAAGATATCACATGTTTCTTGTACGGGGAGGCTGACATCAGGGACCCATGAGCCAGCAGCATCGTCAACGTTTCAAAGGCGGCAGGGGATCTAAAAAAAAAATAAACCAAATATCGGTTGGTAAAAATCCAATAAAATAAAACATTTATCGTTACGAGAGGATGACATGCGGGACCGATGAAGCAGCCTCCTCAACGTTTCCAAGGCGGCAGGGTATCAAAGAAAAAAAGGAAATAGCCAGAAATTAATTAGGGGTTCAAAATAAATCCATCAAAGGAAAGTTTTATTGTTCATAGAGGATGACATGTGGGACCGACCTGCCAACAGCGTCCTCATCGTTTCAAAGGGGGCAGGAGATCAAAAGAAAAAGGCAAATAGCCAGAAATTAGGGGTAAAAAATAACTCCAAGAAAGGAAACTTTTATTGTTCGTAGAGGATGACATGCGGGACCCATGAGCCGTGACTTACTTAACGTTTCAAAGGCGGCATGAGATCGAAAGAAAAAGGCAAGTGACAAAATATCAGAGCCCAAGATAATCCAAGAAAAGAAACTTTATTTACATAGAGGATGACATGCGGGTCCCATTTTGCAGTAGCGGTCCCAACGTTTCAAATGCGGCTTGAGATCAAAAGAAAAAGAAAGTAGCCAGAAATTAGGGGGTCAAAAAAATCCAAGAAAATAAAGTTGATGGACATAGAGGATGACATGCGGGTCCCATGAGCTAGCAGCTTACTCAACGTTTCCAAGGCGGCAGGGGATCAAAAGAAAAAGGAAATAGCCAAAAATCAGAGGGTGAAAAAAACAAAGAAAATGAACTTTTATAGTACATAGAGGATGACATGCGGGTCCCATGAGCCAGCAGGTTCCTCAACGTTTCAAACGTGGCATGAGATCGAAAGAAAAAGGCAAGTGACCAAATATCAGGAGCCAAAAATAATTCAAGAAAAAAACTTGATTGTACATAGAGGATGACATGCGGGTCCCAATTAGCAGCAGCGGTATCACCGTTTGAGAGGCTGCACGGGATCAAAAGAAAAAGGCAAGTGACCAAATATCAGGAGCCAAAAATAATCCAAGAAAAGAAATTTTATTGTACGTAGAGGATGACATGCGGGTCCCATTTTGCAGCAGCGGTCTCAACGTTTCCAAGGCGGCAGAACCAAAAGAAAAATGAAGTAGCCAGAAATCAGGGGGTGAAAAAAATCCAAGAAGAAAGATTTCAATTGGGCTGCATCTGGGCATCTGGGCCTTCGAACTATCCTGCTTGGCCTTTTGACTCGTACAATTTCAGCCCACTCCAAAACAGGAAAGTTCCGAATTTTCTAAAAAAACAGGAAAGTCCTATGCTTCGCAAAGACAAAAAAACAAGGAGATTCAACATATAAGTTTGTTTATGTAAAAATAAAGATTTAATTATCCGTTTGAAATAGCTCAGAGCGCAATACATTGTTTATTGTCTGCAAAATAATCAAGATATCATATGTTTCTTGTACGGGGAGGCTGACATCGGGGACCCATGAGCCAACAGCGTCGTCAACGTTTTAAAGGCGGCAGGGGATGGAAAGAAAAAATAAACCAAAAATCTGTTGGTAAAAAATCCAAGAAAAGAAACATTTTCGTTCTGAGAGGATGACATGCGGGACCCATGAGGCAGCTGCATCCTCAGCGTTTATTGTTCATAGAGGTCGACATGTGGGACCCGTGAGCCAGCGGCGTCCTCAACGTTTTAAAGGCTGCAGGTGATCGAAAGAAAAAATAAGCCAAAAATTGTTTGGTCAACAAAATCCAAGAAAATAAACATTTACCGTTCTGAGAGGATGACATGCGGGACCCATGAGGCAGCAGCATCCTCAACGATTCCAAGGCGGCAGGGGAAATATCCAGAAATTAATTAGGGGTTCAAAATAAATCCATCAAAGGAAACTTTTATTGTTCATAGAGGATGACATGTGGGACCGACACCATGACGTCCTCATCGTTTCAAAGGGGCGGAGATCAAAAGAAAAAGGCAAATAGCCAGAAATTAGGGGTAAAAAATAACTCCAAGAAAGGAAACTTTTATTGTTCGTAGAGGATGACATGCGGGACCCATGAGCCAGCAGCTTACTCAACGTTTCAAAGGCGGCATGAGATCGAAAGAAAAAGGCAAGTGACAAAATATCAGGAGCAAAAGATAATCCAAGAAAAGAAACTTTATTGTACATAGAGGATGACATGTGGGTCCCATTTAGCAGCAGCGGTCTCAATGTTTGTAATGCGGCTTGAGATCAAAAGAAAAAAGAAAGTAGCTAGTAATTAGGGGGTGAAAAAAAATCCAAGAAAAGAAAGTTGATGGACATAGAGGATGACATGCGGGTCCCTCGAGCCAACAGCTTACTCAAAGTTTCAAAGGGGGCAGGGGATCAAAAGAAAAACGCCAGCCAAAAATCAGAGGGTCAAAAAAATCAAACAAAGGAAACTTTTATAGCACATAGAGGATGACATGCGGGTCCCATGAGCCCGAGGTTCCTCAACGTTTCAAACGTGGCATGAGATCGAAAGAAAAAGGCAAGTGACCAAATATGAGGAGCCAAAAATAATTCAAGAAAAGAAAGTTTTATAGTACATAGAGGATGACATGCGGGTCCCATTTAGCAGCAGCGGTATCACCGTTTGAGAGGCGGCAGGGGTTCAAAAGAAAAAAGAAATTGCCAAAAATCAGAGGGTGAAAAAAAACCAAGAAAATGAACTTTTATAGCACATAGAGGATGACATGCGGGTCCCATGAGCCTGCAGGTTCCTCAACGTTTCAAACGTGGCATGAGATCGAAAGAAAAAGGCAAGTGCCCAAATATGAGGTGCCAAAAAAACTCCAAGAAAAGAAAGTTGATTGCACATAGAGTATGACATGCGGGTCCCATTTAGCAGCAGCGGTATCACCGTTTGAGAGGCGGCAGGGATCGAAAGAAAAAGGCAAGTGACCAAATATCAGGAGCCAAAAATAATTCAAGAAAAGAAAGTTTTATAGTCCATAGAGGATGACATGTGGGTCCCATTTAGCAGCAGCGGTATCACCGTTTGAGAGGCGGCAGGGGATCGAAAGAAAAAGGCAAGTGACCAAATATGAGGTGCCAAAAAAAAATCCAAGAAAAGAAAGTTTTATAGTACATAGAGGATGACATGCGGGTCCCATTTAGCAGCAGTGGTATCACCGTTTGAGAGGCGGCAGGGGATCGAAAAAAAAGGCAAGTGACCAAATATGAGGTGCCAAAAAAAATACAAGAAAAGAAAGTTTTATAGTACATAGAGGATGACATGCGGGTCCCATTTAGCAGCAGCGGTATCACCGTTTGAGAGGCGGCAGGGGATCGAAAAAAAAGGCAAGTGACCAAATATGAGGTGCCAAAAAAAACTCCAAGAAAAGAAAGTTGATTGCACATAGAGGATGACATGCGGGTCCCATTTAGCAGCAACGGTCTCAACGTTTCCAAGGTGGCAAGGGATCAAAAGAAAAAGGAAGTAGCCAGAAATCAGGGGGTCAAAAAATCCAAGAATAGAAAGAATTTTGGTTCATAGAGGATGACATGCGGGACCCATGATCCTGCATCGTAAACGGCTCGATCGGAGAACGTTGAACGAGATGGCGCGATCGAGAAAAAAAACAATGCCAGAGAGGCTGCCATCTGGGCCCTACATCCCTCGGCGGTGCGGATTTGCATTGACTCGGCCGGCGAACCCGAGATTTCGAGATGCACCACGTCCCGGGCCACCATACGCGACGTTTTGGCCGCTTTCGTCGGGCTAGGTGGCCTCAAAAACGAGAAAAAAAATGTTTTGACATGCACCACGGAGGGACCCAAAATCGTCGGCCATGGTACACCAGCAACCACGGCGCGACTTCAACTTCGTCGGCCATGGCAACTTTTCTTGTAGTGATTGGCCCTTTCGACCTGACCATTGGATTATGGATGAGCCACAGAAGCGAGGTCAAGCCGTATCCCTACGTCCTCACAATAATCCTTTAATTCTCCTTGCGCGAAGTTTGTTCCATTATCTGTGATTATGCTGTGTGGGATGCCGTATCTCACAACGAGGCTGCAGACGAATTTTAGTGCCGTAGCACCGTCGGCTTTTCTCACTGGCTTTGCCTCGATCCACTTACTGAACTTATCAACAGCGACCAGGAGGTACTCAAAACCGCCAGGAGATGATTTCTTTAGCTTTCCAACCATATCGAGCCCCTAGACTGCAAATGGCCAGGTGATAGGGATGGTCTTCAGCTCTTGGGCTGGAGCGTTTGGTTGAGTACAACCTCGGTAGGTCTTTACCAGCTTGTCAGCATCTTCTTTAGCTGTGAGCCAGTAAAACCCAAGCCGAAAAGCTTTTGCAACGAGTGACCTGGGGGCGGCATGATGCCCGCAGTCCCCTGCATGGATCTCTCTGAGGATTTCAATGTCGTCTTGATTGGAGACACATTTGAGAAATACTCCTGTTGCGCTTCGTTTGTAGAGCTGTCCGTCAATGATTGTGTAGGATCTTGCTCGTCTGATGATCTGTCGTGCGAGGACCTCGTCCTCTGGCAACTTTTGATCAATGAGGTAGTCCAGAAAAGGCTGTGTCCAGGCCGGAGTGATGAACATCACTTCCCTAGCTGGAGAAACTGCCACATCTGGATTTTCCGGGTTAGCACCCTCTACCGAGGGTATCCGTAGATGCTCCAGGAAAATACCAGGCGGAATTGGTTTCCTGCCAGATCCGAGCTTGGATAGCATGTCTGCCGCTGCGTTATCGTCTCTCCTGACGTACTTGACTTCGTATCCGAGGAAGCATTTGGCGATCTCATCAACTTCGTCTCTGTAAGCCGCCATGACGGAGTTTCTTGCGTTCCAGGTTCCGGCTACTTGTTGTGCCACCAGGTCGAAATCTCCACAGCAAATGATGTGTTTGATCCCAATTTCCTTAGTGATGCGCAGACCGTGTAGTAGAGCCTTGTATTCCGCCATGTTGTTTGTAGCTTCAAAGTGGATCTGCAGAACGTACTGCAGTTCTTCTCTGGTAGGGGACTTCAGGGTGACTCCGGCTCCCGAGCCTTGATGCTGCTTGGATCCATCGAAGTGCATAACCCATGTTTCTGGCTCCGGCTCCAAATTTGTATCCGGAGCTTCTGTCCAATCTGCGACGAAATCTGCCAAGATCTGGGACTTGATCGCAGTCCTGGCTTTGTAGTTGATGTCGAAGGCGGATAATTCAATGCCCCATTTTGTTGTGCGTCATGTTGCGTCAGCATTATTGACAATCGTTGACAGCGGAGCTTTGCTCACGACTGTTACTGGATGCTCCTGAAAGTAATGCCTCAACTTCCTGCTACCTAGAAATACGCCATAGGCTAGCTTTTGAAAGTGAGGATATCTTTGTTTGGATTCCGTCAGTACCTCGCTAATGTAGTAGACAGGCCTTTGGACTCCATACTCGTGCCCTTCTTTCTGTCGCTCCACCACGATGATGAGACTGATGACTCTGTTGGTAGCTGCCAGATAAAGGAGCATGGGCTCTGACTCTTCTGGTGCAGCTAGGATAGGCGGGGAGGTGAGTATTTCCTTCAACCCTTGAAGTGCTGCATCTGCTGCGTCATCCCAGACAAATTTGTCTGTCTTCTTTAGCAGCTTGTACAGGGGTAGCACCTTCTCGCCAAGACGGCTAACGAACCGACTGATTGCTGCGACACAACCAGTTAATCGTTGCACATCTTTGAGACAAGTTGGCCTTTTGATGCACAGGATTGCCTTGATTTTCTCCGGGTTAACCTCAATGCCCCTATTAGAGACGATGAAGCCAAGAAGTTTTCCAGCTGGAACGCCAAAGACGCACTTCAGCGGATTCAACATCATCTTGTACCGTCGGAGGTTCTCAAAGGTTTCTGTGAGGTCGCTAATCAAGTCGGATCCTTTCCGGGTCATGACCGCGATGTCATCGACGTAAGCGTGCACGTTCCAGCCGATTTGGTCTTTCAGGCACCGCTGCATCGTACGTTGGTAGGTGGCACCTGCGTTTTTCAAACCAAAAGGCATGGTAACATAGCAGTAAGTGCCAAACGGGGTGATGAACGAGGTCGCCTTTTGGTCGGACTTCTTCATCCGGATCTGGTGATACCCGGAATATGCGTCAAGAAAACACAGAAGTTCCGCCCCTGTCGTCGAATCAATGACCTGGTCAATGCGCGGCAGGGGAAACGGATCCTTCGGACAATGCTTATTCAAGCCAGAGTAATCGATGCACATTCTTAGTATTTCATAATTCTTTTTGGGTACAAGGACGGGATTTGCGACCCAGTAAGTATGGATAACTTCTACTACGAAACCTGCCTCTAGTAACTTTCCTAATTCCATTCCTATGGCGTGACGCTTCTTATCTCCAAAGCGTCTCATAGCTTGCTTCACCGGTTTAGCCCCCGGATTTATGTTGAGGTAGTGTTCGGCAAGTTCCATAGGTACTCCGGACATGTCAGAAGGCTGCCATGCGAAGATGTCCATGTTAGCGCGGAGGAACTCGACGAGCGCGTCTTCCTATTTGGGGTCCATGTTGGCTCCGACTGAGACCTGCTTGGTAGAATCTCCTTCCTTGAAGTCGATCTTTTTGGTCTCTATCGCGGCCTTGAACGAAGTTTTCTGTTCGGAGATCTGCTTCTTGGTGGTATGCATCTCTGTCAGATCCACCGTGGTTCTGTAGCCTTGCAACTCCTCTCCAGATATCATGGACTCTACGAAGGCGGCTTCGCCCAACTCGCACTCATGAGCCTTCTTGTAGTCTCCGGATACGGTAATCATACCATTGGGACCCGGAATCTTGAGTTTGTTGTAGATGTAGCACGCTCTTGTGTGGAACTTGTGGTAGGTGGGCCTGCCGAAGATGACATGGTAGGAACTCTTGAAAGGCACGACCTCAAACGTGATCATCTCTTCGCGGAAATTATTGACATCGCCGAAGGCCACGGGAAATCTGATGCTGCCGAGGGAATTCGCCTTTTTACCCGGAACTACACCATGAAACTCAGTGGTGTTGTGTTTGAGCTGTTCCTTGGTAAGGTTCATCCGTTCTAGAGTCTCCAGGTACATAATGTTCAGGCTGGCTCCACCATCCATGAGGCACTTGGAGAAGTCATAGCCGTCGATGCGGGGACTTACAACCAAGGCGTACCATTCTTTTGGCTCAATGGTAGGATGATCTTGCCTATCAAACGTGCACGGGAATTCCGACCACCTGACATACTGCGGCACAGCCGGAACTGTGCGTTCAGGATCCGGAAAGCTGACTTGCTTGCGTGGACTGTTGGGGTTCCGAGGAAAGTGTGGTACGCGCCTGCGCTCTTTTTGCCGAAGGGGTTGGTTTTAGCTGCGGATCCTTCCTTGGGATCCGGCGAAGCATCATCCTCATCCATCGCCTCGGAACTATCTTCCTATTTGTCCTTGTTCTTGCCCTTGCCTCCTTTGCCGCGTGGGCGGTGCTTCCGGGCTCGCTTGTATCCTACTTCCGGGTCATTTTTTAGATCATTGACCCATTTGCAGTTGCGGTTAGTGTGAGTGGACTTCCCTGTAGCCGGATCCAAATGGGCCAGGAAGGGCATGTCTCTGTACTCTTCACAGGTTTGGGGGGTGCGGGTTCCAGCAGCGGTGACTTCATCACCACGCTGTTGGCCTCTGCCGGCGCCACCTCCGCGACCGCGGCCTCTTCCGCCTCCTTGACCTCCGCGTTGGAAAGCCATGGCGACCATCTCGGATCTGCCACTCTTCTGGTCATCAGGGGGATTTTTCCGCTTAGTGCCGCTATTGTTACCGTTATCACGGTTCTTCTTCTGCTGATGCAGGGGAATTGCTGTAGCTGCGAGATCTCTGCCTGCGTCGTCATCGGCGGCAGTGTGATCGCTGGCAATGGTGATCATGTCATCCAAAGTCAGTTTATTTGCATTGACCAAGCAAGTGAGCTTGTGCCACAGCAGTCCTCCTCTCTGCAATCCACCTATGAAGGCGTGCATGGCTGTGCGATTATCAACGTTTTCGCACTCGTTCCTGGTTGCCAACCATCGTGTGAGGAAGTTTCTTGATGTTTCTCCCTTCTTCTGGATACATGCCTGTAAGTCGCTTGTTGTGGCTGGTCTCTTGTAGGTGCCCCTGAAGTGCTTTTCGAAGGCGGTTTTCAGGTCAAACCAGCAAAAGATGGAGTTCTTCTCAAGGTCGCTGAGCCAGATCCGGGCTGGACCTACAAGGTACAGCTGAAGCATGCGGCAGGCGATATTAGGGGTTCCTCCGGCGAAGGTTACTGCATTATAGTAATCCTCAATCCAGGTATCCGGCCTTTCTGTGCCATCATAATTCTTCAGGTTTTCGGGTAGCTTGAGGTTCATCCTTGGCTTTGGTTCCTCTCGAATCATCCTGCCAAAGCATTTTGGGCCAATGTAGTCAGTTTTGTATTCATTGAGGCGTTCCCGCGCATCACGCGAGCCGTTGCGGGGGGGTTTTGAGCGTGAGCGAGATCTCCGGCCACCACCTCCGCCTCCACCTCCGCCTCCACCGCTAGGTGGTGGTGAGGGAGACCTGCGAGGGGGCCGATGCGACCTTTTTCTTCCGCCTTCTGATTCTCCCCGCCCTTCACGATGCTGACTCCGGCTTCGATGGTTGCCTTCACCCTGGTGCTGGCTGCCTTCGCCGTTTCGGCTTCTGCGAGGCTCCGGGTCGCGTTCTTTGTTCCGACTCCTCCTGGGCTCAGGCTCGCGATCATTGATCTGGCCCCGGCGAGGTTCCGGCGTTCGCTCCCTGTTCCTGTTCCTTGGGGGTGGCACGTTGTCGCGGATATTGATTCCACCAGGCCCATGGGGTCTGGTGTTTCCAGCTGGACTACGGCGGCGAGGAGGCAGAGGACGCGGGTATCCGTTCGGCGGAGGTGAGGGGTTACGGTACTTGTCCTTACCAGTGTACATTGCATCCTTTCCCTTTTTCGGATCTGACGGAGGCGTCTTTGATGGTACAGGGATTGGATTTGGGTGTTCTCTGGTTTTCCTTCTGCGTTTCGAGGATCCGGTTCGCGATTCATCATCGCGATGGCGATTGTCGTAGGCGTCCTTTTGCGCGGTAGAGATGCAATGATCCGGGTTGGATTCCAACCTGCGCGAAGTATCTTCCTTGCTCTGCTGCTTCATTGCTGAAGCAACGAGCATACGAACGTAGTCGATGTTGATCTCTTCGTCTTTTTTCTTCAAGATCTCCGCAACCTTCTTCATATTATCCTTTGGAGTGGCAAACGGCTGTTGCTCGGTTGGAGTCGCGAAGGTGATCTTGCGAGGAACCACAGCTTCTCGCCTAATCCTATCAGCCTCCTGTTGAGCCTCAATGATCTTGTCCTCACAATGCTTCCCGAGTTGCTTGACTTTTGCCAGTGATTCGTCCACCTCACGTTCTCACTGGAGAAAATTGCCCACGAAGTTCGCGGCCTCCTTCCTCTCGTCAATCATTGCGGCTGCGGTGGTGGCAAACTTTTTGGCTGTGGCCAGCATCTCCTGCCTTTTGGCTTCTAGGGCTTCCGCGTTTGCTGGGTCTTCGGGAGTAATGGGTTTGTTGAGGATATCCGAGTGTGCGATTGCATCCATGCCTGCTTGCTCAACCAGTTCTTCCGGAGACAAGACTTCCTTATGCGGTCGTTCCCGCGAGAGCGGAGATCCTGCATGGGATGGCTGTGGGTCGGAGTGGGTATTTTCATCCTCTGATTCCCGTTGATCCAGCGCAGCCAAGGTTGCGAGGACCTGCTTGGGCGGGACAGATTCCGCCTCAGCTGCCTCCTCGTCCTCCAATTCCTTCGTGAGGCGGTTGTACTCTTCTGTATCCATAGACTGGGCTGAGGTTGCCCAGGATTGATTCTTCTCCGGCATCATCCTGCTGATCCGGTGCACTGCTATCTCCGGCAGCCTCATGCTGTTCCGGGGCGTCGTCGGTTCCGGTATCGTCAACCTGCATGGGCCCTGCGTCTTCCGGAGGAGGAGCGGTTCCAGCGGTATGTGCGAGGTAATGCACGAAGTGACACCTTTTCTTTTCCAACACCTGGGAGACCAAGGTGGATCTGCATTGGTCTTCCACCTTTGTTTCCTGCTCAGGGGCGGATTGGGTGGGTTTTGTTTTTTCTAGATCTAAGGCGGAATCTTCCTTAGGAAGCTCCTGCATCTCAGATCGGATCTTCGTGACTGCGTCCTGCTCAGCGGCGGTCGCGTCAGCGTTACTTACCAGAGCGTTTCCATCGGAATCAACGGCTTCGCCGATGAAGATGTGTATGCCGCCGACTGGTACGATGGAGAGCTTGACGGGGTTTGTCTTAGCCGGAATCTAGCACTCGTCTGGAGGGACGATCGGAAGGTTTTCGGCGTAAAGGACGCGCTCCACAGCGATGGTGTTGTCGTAGCTTCCCATGGAGGAACCCTCCCGGTTCCAGCCTCCAGACGCCGCTGGCCCCACGGTGGGTGCCAACTGTCGTTGCCTATTCGACGGTACCTCAGAGGAGGGATCCTCACGAGGGGGAGAAGAAGTAGGGGCCATAGGGCGGAGTGCACTCGGGACGGTGGTACGCGATTTACCCAGCTTCGGAACACCTGCACGATGACAGGGCCTACTGCTGCTTGTCTGGAATTATCTGGGCGCTTTCGCGTTGTTACAATGAGTTGTGGTTGTGATCGTGCCTCTAGGGCTCCCAGGATCCGGCTTATAAAGGCGCACGGATCTAGGGTTTACATGGAGAGTCCTAGCCGGAATACAAGTTACCTAACTACGATACAATATCTTGTCGTGTACGTCAAGGATCCGCCTTCCGTCAGGGTCGTGCTGGATCCGGATACTTCATGGGCCTTCACGGATCCGGCCTCCTTCATAGGTCGGTTGGGATCCGGCTCCTTGCTCCTGGACTGGACTTCATCCTTCAGGATCTACAGCAACTCGGCCGCCCGATGGGCCACATGCCACATCACCGTCTGTGGGCCACCCGGGCTTGCCAGATCAAGGCCGTGCCGTTGATATACCCATAAAGTATACCCACAACAGGACCCTTGAGGGTGGTCACCGAACCCGTACAAGCTTGGGCAAACTCCCAAGTATCAAGCTTGAGGCAACTCCACAACACGGAGGCTCTCAAGTACAAGGCCACAAGAGGCTACAACACGCCACACCGGCAACAAAGCCACCAAGACACCAACGCACCACAACCGGCTCCCAAACAACAAAGGCTAACACACTCCACAAAGGCAACACCGCCACAAAGGCTACAACGCCACAAAGACGACAAGGCCACAAAGGCTACAAGGCCACAAAGGCTAGAACACCACGAAGGCAACAAGGCCACTAAGGCAACAACACCACTAAGGTCAACATGCCCTCTACGAGATCGAAACCACGGAGAGAACCCAAACCGATGCACCTAATGCAATGACTAAGAACACCACTAAAATGCCCAAGTTCTTCTCTCCCAAATTCCAACAAAGCTACAAAAGATATTGGAGGAATAAGGGGGGAAGAACAAAATAGAGGAGGAACACCAAATTACTCCAAGATCTAGATCTAGCAAGATCCCCTCACTTGGAGAGGGATTCAATTGGTGAAGCTCTAGATGTAGATCTCCTCTCTCCTTTCCCCCAAAAATATGCAAGAAATAGTGGGGGGATCAAGAGGAGGAAGAAACAACTCAAGGTCAACAATGGAGGAGAGAGAATGGAGGGGAAGAAGTGTTTGGGTCGGAGGTGGAAGAGAGGTATAAATAGGGGGCTCAAAATATAGCTGTTGGAGGCAGAAAAACGGTCAGATTCACGCCCGAGCGGTACTACCGCTTGTCAAAGCGGTACTATCGTTCACACGCTAAACTGTGCAGAAAACGGTCAAAAATCGGCCCAAAGCGGTACCACAAGCGGTACTACCGCTCGAGTGGTACTACTGGGTCGGTACCGGGTCAATACCGGACCAGATCCATTTTCTTATAGAGACCAAACCGGCACCTGACCGGTACTACCGCCCTTCCCTCTTTTTCTTTAAACTGCGATACGAAAACGGCAATATCCCAAGCTAGGAAACTTCGATTAAGGTGAAACCAATTTTGCCGAAAAGAGGACGACGAGAGCTACCACTACACAAGGTGAAAACATGTAAAAGAATGAGTGATGATTTTCTCATGGTCATAGAGGTGTAACCTCTCAATATGGTATATCGGGAAAATCATCACCCTTGCTCATGCAACATGCGATGCATCCGGAATCCGTTTCCGATGAGTAGAGCTTGTCATGAGAATGAACACAAGCTCTAACTTATCTCATGGATAAGAACCAAGAAGAACTAAGAAACACAATGCAAGGTTTGAGCTCTCTCCGATGATGCGACCTACTATCCTATCGAGCACAAACCTTATCCTTGCGCGTTCCTCTTCCTCTCGAGTCGGCAAGCTCCGTCTTCACCCTCTTCATCATTGTACATGCCACTGTGTTCCTCCAACTTACACGCCACCGTCTTCTTCGATCTTGTACGCACGCCACCGTCTTCATCCATCTTCTACGCCATCTTCATCTCTCTTCATCTTCAACACCATCTTCATTCGTCTTCTTCATTGTCCTCGATCTTCTCCATCTAGCAACCTTGACACCATCATATGGCTATGGACATGTCCTAAGATTGATTCTCAATGCAACCGTTAGTCCATAGGGATTGTCATCAATTACCAAAACCACACATGGGGGCTCCATGTTCTTTCAACATCCAATAATTGTATTATTCTTTCTAGATAAAGTTTTGAAATAATGAGCAGTTGAGCAATACATAAAACTGAAAAACGGTATACAAACAATATCAAAATAGTATCAGTTGACCTGAACAATAAACGGTCAGGTTCTAGCGAGGGAATATGCTTGTTGTATTACCAGAGGGCCAAAGGCCACAATATATAGTACATGTACAGGCGCAAATATGCAGGAAGCCCCCTAACATATGGGGAAATACAATATACAGATATGCAGATATATACTCTAACACCCCCCTCAAACTCATGGTGGATCCACAACACTGAGTTTGGAGAGTAAGAAGTCATGCTGCGCTCGAGTCTGTGCCTTTGTAAAGAAATCCGCCAACTGCAAATCTGAAGGCACATAATGAACCGCAACAACCTCATCCTGCACCTGAGCACGTGTATAAAAAGCATCAACACCAATATGCTTGGTCAGCTCATGCTTGACCGGATCACGTGCAATACGGATAGCGCATGTACTATCAGAAAAAGTGGAGTGGGTGTCGTAACAGAGACCCCAAGATCTGCAAGCAACCACCATAACCAGGTCACCTCAGCAATCAACAAAGCCATAGCCCGCAACTCAACCTCAACACTCGAACGGGAAACCGCTACCTATTTCTTCGTCTTCCAAGCAACAAGCGAACCACCAAGAAACACACAGTAAGCAGAAAGTGAACAACGATTCGTAGGATCACTCGCCCACGTGGCATCCGAGTAGCGCTGGAGCTGGAGAGAGCTGAAACTAGGAAAGAAAAGGCGACGAGTAATCGTGCCACGAAGATAACGAAGAACACGGAGGAGATGACTGTAGTGAACAATGGTAGGAGCTGAGACAAACTGACTCAGAATATGAACATGATAAGAAATATCGGGACAAGTGACAACAAGATAAACAAGACTCCCAACAAGATGGCGATAACGTGTGGGATCAGGAAGAGGATCACCATCAGTAGGACGAAGCTTAACATTAAGCTCCATAGGAGTATCAACTGTGCACTCATCCCCAAGAGCAGCACGAGCAAAAAGATCCTGAATGTACTTTTCCTGAGAGATAGAAAAGCCATCAGAAGTGGAGGAAACCTCAATCCCAAGAAAATAGCGAAGATGACCAAGATCAGTTATAAGAAACTGATCTCAAAGACGAGCCTTAACAAAGGCAATATACTCAGGATCATCACCAGTAATGATCATATCATCAACATAGAGAAGAAGAAGAGTGCGTCCACGAGGAGAAGTGTGAACGAAAAGTGTTGGATCATGAAAACTAGGAGAGAATCCAGCAGCAGTCACCACAGAGGCAAAACGCTCAAACTAGGCACGAGGGGCCTGTTTCAGACCATAGAGAGAACGTCGAAGACGACAAACCATCCCATCGGGAACAGAATACCCAGGAGGAGGCTGCATGTAAACCTCCTCACTCAACTCGCCATTAAGGAAAGCGTTCTGAACATCAAGCTGGGACACAGACCAGCGTCAAACAGAAGCAACAACAAGAAGAGTACGCACAGTGGTCATATGAGCCACAGGGGCAAAAGTCTCATCATAGTCACGACCATGCTCCTGCTGAAAACCACTAGCCACAAGACGCGCTTTATAGCGCTCAAGAGATCCATCAGAGCGGGTCTTAATTTTATAGACCCACTTACACGTGATAGGATGAACACCAGAAGGGGGAGAAAAAAGATCCCAGGTACCAGTGCGCATAAGCGCAGCGATCTCCTCAGCCATGGCAAGCTGCCATTCGGGATGACGCTCGGCATCCCGATAAGAAGTCGGCTCGGAGACGACAGAGAGACCATACTAACTAGGAGAGTAACGGGCTGGAGCACGACGTTGACGAACAGACCGTGAAGGGGGAAGCTAATCGGCAGAGGACACCTCATCAGAAGAAGAGGAAGAAGGAACAGCATCGGAAGGATCCGAAACCGGAGAACGAGGAGTACTAGGGGAACTAGACGGAGGAGAGGATGGCGCCGAAATCAAAGGGGGCGCATCAGAACTAGGAGGGGGAGGAGAAGGGACAGCAGGGGGTGCATCCAAAAAAAAGATATAATCCACCGGGTAAGTACCCGAGGTGGGGCGAGGATAGAAGGGACGCATCTCATCAAACGTGACGTCACGAGAGATGCGTATCCGACGACCAATAGGATCCCAACAGCGATAGCCCTTATGCTCATCACTGTATCCAAGAAAAACACACTCAACAAACTGAGCGGTCAGTTTGGTGTGTTTGCGAGAAGAGAGAAGGACATAGCAAACGCAACCAAATAAACGAATAGTTGAGTAATCTGGAGAGCTACCAGAAAAACGCTCGAGAGGAATTCCACCTTGAAGGACAGCAGAAGGTTGAATGTTAATGAGGTAAGTCGACGTCGTGACAGCCTCAGCCCAGAAATGCGGCGGAAGAGAAAAAGCAATCATCATAGCACGGGTACTCTCAAGAATATGACAATGCTTACGCTCGGCGACACCATTTTGAGCATGGGCGCCGGGACACGAGAACTGAGCGAGGGTGCCCTGCTCAGCAAGAACACCACGCAGGTGCTGGGAGATATACTCTCCGGCAGAATCAACACAAAACACACGAATAGGCATGGAATACTGAGTATGAACCATGGCTGCAAAACGCTGATAAATAGAGAGCACCTCACTGCGAGAGTGCATAAGAAACAACCAGGTGTACCATAAAAAATCATCAATAAACAAAATATAGTATCGATGACCCCCTTTTGAAGGAAAGGGAGCCGGACCCCAAACATCCGAATGAACTAAATCCAAAGGTCACTCAGATACAGACGCATTAGTAGGATAAGGAAGCTGAATCTGTTTGCCTAACCTACAACCCTGACACGAATGCAAAGACACATCTCCTAAGACAGACCCCAGAATACCACTACGAACTAATGACGATAAACGGGAGCCACAGAGGTGACCCAGACCACTGCTGAAAAGATCCAGTGACAGAAGCAGCAACCGCAGGAGAACTGGCAGATGAAATGTCAGCAGGAGGAACACGAAGCCAGTCTAACTCCCAGAGCCCCGGGGACTCAAGGCTGTGAGGGCCAGCTCCAACCAGGGCATGTGTACAGCGGTCCTGAACAGTACAAGAATCAGCATCAAGAATGACGCGACAGCCAGAATCAGTAAGCTGACTAGCAGAAAACAGGTTCTTCTTAAGACTAGGAACATGAGAAACATCAGGAATAGAGAAAGAGGAAGTAGAAAGGGTGCATCGACTGGAAACAGGAAGAGAGGTACCATCAGCTGTGATAACACGGACAGGAGAAACAAGAGAGCGAAGATCAGAGAGAATAGAAGACGCAGAAGTCATATGAAAAGAAACTCCAGAATCCAGATACCACGGGGATGACGTACCTGACTGTGTAGAAGGTGGTGGTCGCGTAGTGCCAGAATAGCCAGGCACAGAACCAGCAGTAACCGTCGAGGAAGAGCCTGTAGCAGCAAGCAGACCACGAAGACCACGGATAATGTCCTGATCAGATAGCACAATAGCAGAATATCCTGAAGAACCAGCCGACGAGTATAGTGCCGCTGACGTAAGCTGGGATCCCTCTGCTAGCAGCTAGAGACAGTGTGGCCAAACCTGCCACAATAGGTGCAGGGAGGTGCGATCGTACCACGAGGCTGCTGAGGCTGACTCTGGCCCTGGACTGGATGAGTAGAGAGTATCGGCGGTGCCTGAGACTACAACGAAGCAGGCGGCATAGGAGGTCCACGAGCAGACGGCACAGGATGGCCACGAGCAGCAAGTACAGAGGGAACCTCAAGAAGACCAACACCACGAAGACGAGTCTCCTCAGCACGAAGCTCAGCCAGTACCTCAGAGAGCGGAACACGACCACGGGCAAGCAGCTATGCACGGCGCGGCTCAAACTCCTTACGGAGTCGCGACAAGAACTAAAAGACACGTTGAAACTCCAGATCCGCGCACACAGTCAGACAGCAGGGACAGGTGGCACACACAGTTGTGCGAAGAGAATCAAGCTGACGCCAAATAGAAGCACTCTGAGTGTAGAACTCATCAATAGTAGAATCACCCTGGCTGAAGGGCATGCTCCTGGCGGACCACAGACAGGTAAAGAGCATCGCTAGACGGTTGATAGCGATGACGAAGAAAAGCCCACTGAGCAGCAGCAGTGAGAATACCCATGAACTCAGCAGCATACTAAGGCAGAACACTGGAGGTGAGAACAGCAGCAGCACGAGCATCCTCATCTATCCACTGAGTGTAGTCAGTCAGATCCAGCCGGTAAGTCGCAACGGCAGTAGAGTGGTCCTGGACCTTCCGGTCATAATCAGCCAGAGCAGTATCATCAGCACTCTTGGCTGCATCCTTATCCGCCTGAGTAGCATCAGGGGCAAGGGCAACGGGCGTCGGTGCAACAGGCACCGTAGGAGCAACGGGGCGCGGCGGACATGAGACCTCGCCAGAAAGCACACCCCAAAGACGAAGACCGCGCATGTGGACGCGCATGAAGGCAGCGAAATCAGGGTAATTCGCGCCATCAAAGATCACCGGGCAGCGAGGAATCGCAACATAGCCCGACGAGGAAGACATCTCTCTCTTTCTTTTTTTTCTTTCTCAGAACCAGATCGAATCGGGATCAAACCCGATGGAAACTATGCGTGCGGGATGGTGGCGGAAACGCGTGAAGCCGGGGCGGAGAGGGTCGGCCGGGGAAGGAGAGATCCGACCGGGGGAGGAGAGGGCGGCGAAGCGGGTGGCAGGGCCGGTGGCGGAGCGGACGGCCGGCGACGAGCTGCGCACGAGGGAGGGCGGGACTAGGAGAACGGCGGCCGGGACTTGGAGAGGACGGCTGGGGGCGGAGAGCGGCGCCGGAGGGGCGGCGGCCGACGGTCGGAGGAGTGGCCGGGAGCGGCAACGACAACCGGGAACAAGCTCAACTAGAGGACCGATTTTGCTCTGATACCATGTTAGGGAATATGCTTGTTGTATTACCAGAGGACCAAAGGCCACAATATATAGTACATGTACATGCGCAAATATGCAGGAAACCCCCTAACATATGGATATACAGATATATACTCTAACAAAAACAACTTCCCATGTGTCATTTGACCTACCCAAAGGCAACATAAGTCAATTAAGATAAGAGCAATATACATTCTAAAATTGATCTAAAATGTATTTGACCAAATATGAGGTCCAACCCACAAGATAAAATGTATTTGACCAAATCAAGATAACCTTATCAACATAAATGATCTGCATCTGGAAGGACGGATCTGCCAGGCACAAGCAGGGATGCAGCCGATACGACAGACGGATCACAAACCCATAGAACCTCCCAGGGCGAAACTCAGACGGGGACGTAGGTCTGTGTGCTCCTTCTTGCCGCCTTCCATGGCAACTCAACGGCGGCTGCAACGACGCCAAAGATGTAGGCATTGAGCGTGTTCTTCCACTTCGCGAGATAGATGAATGGGGGCTGGTTTGTAGGAGGTGGTGTGCACTCGGCGGCCGTGTTTCCACCGGCCGTTTTTCCACTGGACAGCCGCTCCCCACGCGAGGATCTGAAGGGAGGAACAGGAGCTACTGATGGGTCGGCGGTGAAACAATAAGGCTATCCGATAGGATTCTTCCCCACATGTTTTCCGATTTGACCCCAAAGCCCCTAACTAACCGACTCTGAAAAATCGAAACTGGAGTTAGCTGGGCACGTAGCTCCGTTCGTGGCACCAGGCGACCTCACAAGCAAAACTCAAAACGGAACCAAAACGAAACTGGAGTTAGCTGGGCACGTAGAACCCTGGGAGCTTAGTGCTCTTAGAAGATTTCTTACCATGTGGGTGATGGAATTTTGCAACAAGGTTCAGTGTTGGCAAGAACAGATTATGCTGCCATCCACTGCAGAGAGTGGTCCAACTGAAACCATGGATCGTTGGAAAGCGGAATTCTATGGACCTAATACACCCACGAGAACCAGGATGGGATCAACAGCATCGCATCAGCAAGAGCGCACCACCTGACTGGTGCTTTGACTGTAAGCAAAAGCAAACATGTTACCCTAACACAAGTTCTATGCCTATGGCTGACTTCCCAAAAAAATGCCTAGGGCACTACAAGTTCATAACAAGGAACTGTCCTTTATCAGTCACATGGTAGCACCAAGTCGAACTCCCAGGCTCTGTAAAAGTTTCAGCACCAGATAAACTGATGGTATGACGCCTTACAAACAGCAACAACAAGATACGACTAACATCATATCATTCAAACTATGATAGCAAGCAACCAAGGAGATCAAAGACAGGTCGAAACTAGTCACGATTACTAAGGAAGGCAGTACCACACGATTCCATCTCCCAGAATGAAGAGTTCGTCTGGAAGGGACACAGGAATAGCGGCCCATCAGGTCTAAAAGACAGCTACTGTCAGCCCTCTACACTAAGTCGGGGCAAAGCAGAAAGGTTTTAGCATGTGATGCTAACAGAAGAGCTAGGCTTGTATGTACATCGGTTCAGTTGCTTCTACACCACGCCCTAAGACATCATCAGGCCCACTTATCATCAGAGGCTCCTGCACCCCATGCTGAATCAGAATCTGGCTTTTCAGCCCACTTGTTGATGGTCTCTGTGGCTGCCAGAGTCTCTTGTGGAGTCGCCACTGGGGTCTCTTGCTGGGTCGCTGATGGAGAAGCTAGAGCCTCTTGTGAAGCTGTTTCTGCCAGCGGGGCTGGAGCCTCTAGCTGAGCCTCATGTGGAGTGGCTTGCGAGGTCTCTGCCAGCGGGGCTGGAGTCTCTAGCTGAACCTCCTGTGGAGTGGCTTGCGAGTTCTCTGCCGGAGTTGGTTGAGAAGCCTCAGCTGGTGCTCGATCACGGTTGCGCCTCTGGAAGTACATCTGGGAGACCAGTTCGGCGGGCTCTTCTGCATAGCTCTTCCTCACGTAATTGTCCAGGCACTTGATGTATGAGAAGTCTGTCTGTGTTCCATCTGATGACACCACGTAAAAGCAGCGACTCTCCTGGAACGTGTGGTGCTTGTTAACCTGCAACAAATCAAATGAGCCCATCACACACCCATAAACCAAATTGCTGTATTTCATACTCTACTATAGCGCATCACGGTAGACATAGAATGCACAAGAGCCCATACCATTATATGATCAGTTTCAGAGGACAGCTTCTTCTCCTTTTCAGGGTGGTGCTCCAGAATCTTCTCCTTGATGAACTTCTCATCCTCCAGGGAAAGATTTACACCATCGCTGCAATATTTTAAGATAAAGATGAAAAGTAAATATTTAAGACGGTGTAAACAAAGTACAGAGTAGCTGTTTTGCATGTCGCATACTTTTGATCTGTTAGGACCTTTTAAAAACTTGATAGCATACTATGAAGAACACAAAGCGCAAGAAATTGTGAGGTGATTTACCATGATTCACGGAAGATCTTTCTGACCGATAATACAATAGGTTCAATTTCGTGTAAAATCGTTTTTGCATCAGCTGGTAGTTCGAACCGTGGTCTTGGTGGCCTCTCCACAGGTCTCATTGGGGGCCTACCCAGATTGTCTCTTTGGTCTCTCCGGCTTTCTTTGGCAGCCCATCCATCTGATTTCCAGCCTTTGCTGTTGTTAGAAGCACTGCTCTTGTTCAAATCATCAGTACTGGAGTCATTGGCTTGAGCAGAACCCCAGCCATCCCAAGCATCTGGCTCCTTTGCTTCTGAATTCTCGTTTCCCTGGGAAACTGGAGCAGCATTCCACGCATTATCTGACGGTGAAGCAGCCTTTGCAGCCACATTACCCCAGGAATCATTCTGTGCATCCATATGCTCCGCAGAAGAAGTTTGAGTACTTCCCCAAGGAACATCTTCTGCAGTACAAGTCCGAGTCTTAGCTGCCACACTTCCCCAGGAATCATTCTGTGCATCAGTATGCGGCTTAGAAACCTTGTCGTCCCATGTATTTCTTGACAGTGGCCCTGGCTCATTTCCCCAAGAGGCCTGGTCAACATCTTTCTTGCAAGAGCTGGCTTGCTTTTCCCAGGTACCATCACCTCCATCTGAATTATTTTTGCCCCATGCACTGACTGATGGTGATGCTGGCATGTTCGGCTGCTTACCCCAGTTACCACCACCTCCATCTGTATCCTTTTTAGAACTCTGATCAGCCCAAGTGTTGATTTCAGCTGGTTCTTCATGAACACTCTTACCCTTTCCCTTTTCACTGCCCCAGCCACCCCAATCAGCAGAATCATTCTCCGCTGTCGCAGGCACATTCCAAGATGAATTGCCTTGATCTGCTGGCTGCTTCCCCCAGTTACGACCGCCTCCATCCGTACCCTTCTTGGCACTCTGATCAGGCCAAGTATCGAGTCCAGCTGGTTCTTCTGGCATAGTCTTCTTATCCTTCGCCTTTTCAGTGCCCCAGCCCCCCCAATCAGCAGATTCATTCTCCACTGTCACGGGCACATTCCAAGATGAATTTCCTTGATCTGCTGGCTGCTTCCCCCAGTTACCACCACCTCCATCAGTATCCTTCTTAGCACTCTGATCAGCCCAAGTATCCGCTGGTTCTTCTGGCACAGTCTTCTTATCCTTTATCTTTTCAGTGCCCCAGCCGCCCCAATCAGCGGAATCATTCTCCACTGTCGCATGCACATTCCAAGAATTGTCTCTTGCATTCGCCGTTGTGCCATTATCCCATGGGCCACCCTTCTCGGTAACTTGTTCTTCAAGACAATCTTCAAAAGTGGGCATATCATCCAGTACTGGTGATAAGCAGCACATATCATCTATCGCATTGTCTTCAACAAGGTAGTCCACATCGTCCAGGAATGTGTATCTAGCCTTTTCTTGGTCAGTCCTCACCAATGCCAGGAAATCATACAGGCCATCACCATACTCCTTGTTGCTTTTTAGCTGCAATGGTCAAATTAAAACACAAAGGTGTAATTTAGCATTGTTAGACCACATCATGTAGTAGCAGAACTTTATAGCAGTATCTAACTTTGCCAAGTGTTGTAGTAAAACGGTAATTCATTTGACTACGTAAATATTGGCTAAAGATCCATTAATAATATGAACAATAAGCACCAGTGGCAGTGGGTTGAAAGACCAGCTTACCTGATTTTCGTTCCAAAGAATCTCAAAAGATGACCCAGTGCCAAGTGCTGCATGCTTGCCCCACGAACATGATGAGACCACACAACCCAATGAATCAGAATGGCATTTCTCAGCAGCCTTCTCAAAGCATTTCATAGGGGTCTACAAAAGAAGACCAGGACATCAGCATAGTGCATGTTGTGATAAACTCAAATCAAAAGATCTTAGAAATAAACTTACGAACAAGGTGGACTCTGTAAAAGGTACTTGAACTTTTAATGAACGGAAGGTCGCCTTATAACCAGCATTGTTGAACCCATTCAAGTTACCAGTGCATGTCATGCTGTTTGCCACAAGTACCAGATGGTCCTTAAGAATTCCTTTAGCAACTGTTTTCATAGTTGTTGAAAGGCGCTGCAAAAATCATCAAGCAAAAGAATACCTATTAAGATAGGGTTCAAAGATAAAGTTGAGAAAAGGCGCTGCCCAAATCCACAACCAAAAAACTGTTGCAGAAATTGTTTGACGTCATAAGCATTGCGTAACACTTGAGTCAAACAGGATGAAAGGTAAATTGCTAAGTAGCTATACATCTCCGAACTAGCCTGCTGTGACTAACTAGACACTGATCTTAAAGATGGTACTATCTACTGATGCCAACAAATTTGAATGATAAATTAGCTAGTCACACCTATACATATTTGCTGGAAAACCGTATTTACCAAACTAAAATAATTGAACACTCACCCCTAATAAAATTAGCCAGTCCCTGTGGTATAGGTACAGTCAAGTAAATCTGGCCAACTTGGACTGATAAAAGAAATATACGAATAGATGATCGCAGCAAAGATAACACTACTCTTTCTTCGCAGTATTAGTCCATGTACACACAGCCAAGGATACGCAAAATCCAGTAACAATTGAATAGAGATTGACCAAACTTGACATTCCTAAATGAATGTTCTATCATTCAACATTCTCTGTCAGCATTAAAACCGTTGGAATATATCAGGGAAAAAGTAACAAGTAATATCTCAAAAGGACCCCCTGGTAAGTACTAACTTAAGAACTTAAAACTATCATGCTGTGCCCTTATAAACAGGTGGGCCATATTTTTCTTCCCAACTTAAGAAGATTTGAGTTAGTGGTCGTCCAGTCACTTGTGCGATCCCAATGCCAGAGCAAGGCCCATGCCGTTCAGGGGCCCATACCTCGTATGTATACAATATTGATAGTAGCAATTCCTATGTAGCCAACTTGGCCCATAAACATGGGGTAGCTAGTTGGCCAGCTTTCCTGATGACCTAATTTTCTTCACGCTCCCTTCTCACAGTCCCATTAATTACCGAAAAAAGAAACTTTCCCACTGGAGCCCAAGAACGATGCTAATGAAAGCAATTGTCTTATAGCATCCCTAAGAATTACAAAAAAAAAAAATCCCACTGGAGCCCAAGAATGGTGCTAATGAAAGCAATGGTCTTAGCTTCCCGAAGAAAAGATGTGAAGCAATGATTCGTCAAATTGGGGAAAACTATTTGAGATAATTTACAGTTCGTCTCAAGAAAGACATTTGCATCCTTAATTCCCATCCACCAACTCCAAATCTAAAAATACAAATGTTAGTGATCCCGCAAACAACCCCTAGATGCCTAGTCAAGTGATTGGACAAGAAATGGGATAATGCCCAGTGCAATGGAGCACGGCAACAATTGTTTGACATGCTGAGACGGTCAAATTTGTTGATCCATAGCTAAGCAGAGGTATTTAGCTAGTACTTGCTAAAAATGGACCAGGTATTACTACGAGAAAGGAGAACGAACTGTATCTGCTTGCTGGTTTCTCTGGGGAATCTTGGGACTATTTTTAGAAGACCATTCTAATTTACAGAAAAAGGGAGCTCTACCGGTGACTTGAAATCTTTGTGACCAAAGGGTGGATCTTAAATAAAACACCTCTTCAGCTTTACAAAAAAAAAAGGTGCCAAAAGAAAACTCTCCAGATGCAAGAAGGCAAACCTGGACAACTTGATCAAAGGAGCATGCTATGCCAAGAAGTTTCTGCACTTGCTGAATACCATAAGGTATGGACCTTCGTGTGTCGATGAGGTTCATTACTGGGATGCATGCATCCATCGCTATTCTCCATGCGTCACCATTTTGCAAAGCTTCACCTTTCTCAACAACAATTTCTAGTGCTGGCTCACCCTTTGATGCCTTCTTTGTGTGTTTCACCCAAGACGTTGCATCAGACCCAACCCACGTAATTTTGGCCTCTTGAATTCGAGGATCACCTGTAGAGGAGAGCAAATGAAAAAATAGTTGAACTAAAAGTCCTTCACACACATATCTGTTATACACCTCCTAAATTATTAATTGAGAAGAATTAATGAGCTGAAAAGAGTACATCTATGAATTTCTTGAGCATAAACTTGCACAAAAATTAGTGGTATCCAAAAAATGAAAAGTATATGTCTAAATCACAGCTAGAGCACTGCAAATGACAACCCCTTTAAAAATACAAAATGCCAACTGCCAAGAGAAACATGATGTTGTTTTGTAGGCCCAGATACAAATTATCCATTTTAATCACTATATATGTAAATGGTGTACCATATTCTCAGTTAAGTCCATCTTTACATAAAAAGATACATATTCATCATTAAAATGTGTCGGTATACATGCTTTGTAGGCACAGATATGAATCATCTGTTTCAATCACAATATATGTAAGATGTTGTACCATAATCTCAGTTAAGTGGCCATCTATAATCTATTACACAAAAAGATGCATATTCATCACTAAAATGTGCTGGTATACATAGTACATAGAAGGACCATCCAAAAGGAATAGGCATTAGAAGATACAAGCGTGAAAATCTACTGTTTTGGTTCTTCCTTGGGTTCAGAGTTCAGTACCCCCTAATGATCTTAACAACCAGGAACTCTGAATACAAAGACAAGGGCCAATCCTTACACAGGTACCATAAGAACAGGCATACAGAACTACCAGTCCACTGAGAACAATAGGCTCATCCAAGAACACAGTGTTGAAAAAATTAAAAGGTGAACTACGTGACTATACTGATGGAATTCTCTAATTTATATGCGAGCCAGTGTTGAAAAAATTAAAAGGTGCACTACATAAGATCTTTTTTCCAATAAGATAGGAGAACGAAATTATATTTTAACAAGAGAATGATTGTAATTTGAAATATCCAGTGAACGAAATTTCCATGGAAGAAGACTAGTTTGTGCAGCTTACAGTACCTTTTATGATTGTATCCAGAAGCACACCACACATAGAATCGGCTAGCACATTCACAGCTTTCTCAACGGATTCAGATAACATAGGAATGTCCTCAGAAAAAGAAAACTGCAAACATGGAACCTTCCCATCAATCGGCTTTTGTGTGAAGGAACAATCACTGCTAGGATCAAGGAGGAAAATTTACACATTAGGTTAACTCTAATAAATATCAGTAATCAGAGATTATATCACATGAAACAGACAACGGTAAATCATATAAGAATAGCAACACTGAACAGTATGCTAATAACAAAGAGTGATGATTCCCGAAACGATAATATACTGATACTACTTGTGTCCAGGCAACCATGTCCCAGCCCCAGGGGTGCAAGGTACCAAATCATTGAAATGTATATCTCCAAACTGATTTGGGATGCAGATAGAGATTGGATATACTGCAGCTGAGAACATAGTACCATAACTCAACCATGTTCTAGTATCATTATTACGGAACAGATAACCTCATGCTAAGCAAAGAACAGGCAGAAAACACTGTTCTCCCTCTGATTGCAAACAAGCCAATGTAGACATTCTATATAACTGGTGACTACTCCATGTATAAGTCGTTCAGTAACTGGCACAGTTTACTCCTTCCAATTACGCCCTTGGTGTCATGTTTAAGGGTTGCAATAAATATTCAAACAACAAGAGAAAATTGATTGTGTAAGAGAATGGGCTAGTCTATGTGGGATTATTCAAGGGCACTAAACTCATTTCATGTGTAACTTAGTTCTTGTACAAAAAGCTAAACCGGCTTCTACTATTTGCAGTTCGAGGGAGTATTAAGTACCATCAATCAATTGAAAAACATTTTCATCATTAGTTCATTACAGTATCACCTACCCTTTCTTTTTGTTATGACCGTACTACTTTAATGGAGTATTTGGGTGGCAAAGACATTGCTACTATTGAGGTTACCAATCTTCTTCTCACTTGCTGTCTCAGTTATTTTGAGTTGGTTATAAATCAATCCCAGCAGGCAGCAGCTCACCCACCGCTGGCAATTTTAATTCAGGGATGCATGTCAGTGGGTTGATTTTTGTTTTACACAATATAGTAACCACTAAAGAAAGGTTAGCAGTAGGACTTCCCTCCTCTCATACACAAGAACGTCCTTCTCCCTAAACATTTTACTTGCTAACATCTAGGTATTCTCATCATCCTCGTCTCAGTTTATGTTTGCAACACAACATGCATGCATGTTAAGAAGCATGTTAAAGAATCTATGTATAAAACATGAAAGGAAATAGTTACGAACTACATCAAATATTCAGCTCCCATGTTGAAATAAATATTACCATCTTGATCAAGAACACCAAGTATAAAATACCCTGAAGGAACATTATTAAGCCACCAACAACCAGCAACCACTACAAGCTAGGCCTACCTCTTTCCTGACCAATAACTATGTCATGTAAGATGTAACGAAAAAATGATTGCAGAGTAGAGAACAAATAGTTTACCAAGTAGAGAAAGTAATCTTTTTAAACAGGTGTGCGAGATGTCCTTTCTTCATCCCATGTTTCACAGAAACTTCTTGGCATTTATGAAGAATATCCTCGGTGCTAATGTTTGCTGTTTCTAAATGTGCCTGCAAGAAATACATAAAGCCATATGTTGATATATATCATTTACATTTAATGAAATATACTTCCCATGTGACACTGATTTTGGATCGGAGGGAGTAGAAAACACCACAATACTTTTTGAAGGTGAATATGACCAACAAATGCTGGAGTAGCTTCTGAAGTACCATCTAAACTTGTTTGTTTCTGATACCTGAAAATGAAAATGCCATATTCATGTCATTCAGCACAAATGACAACAAATACTAAAAACAGTCCTCTAGAGTAATTGTCGGTCTAAAGTTGAGTATGACAACAAATACTAAAATGAAAGTAACTCTAAAATTGACTGGACAGGTATACATACTCAATGCAGATATCAGTGGCACAATCTTCTAGAGTGACTTTCTTTAGACAGCCCTGTACTGCAATAGCAGCCTTTTCTTTGCAGAACTTCTTGGGACAAGAGCAGTCATTAAGAAACAGGATAACTTTTCGATCTTTCGTATCGTTTTTATAGTTAACTTTGGTCTGAAGTATTTCCTGTTAGGTTAAGAATATTAAACAGTAGTTAGGACATAACTTGAGTTGCAATGCATATAATATTTGACTCTACAATACTTTACAATGCTATTACCTTCATCAACTCCCATGAAGTATTATTACTTTGAGAAGCATCCAAGACAGCCTTATAAGCAGGGTTGGAGATTGCAGTGGCAGCTAAGACACCCACCGGTTCTCCAGGAGTTATATCACTTGGAAAATCTGTGGCATCATCTTCTCTGTACTTAAGTTGCATGATTGAATTGCTGCAGATGTTTCTCACAGTTCCATCATAGCATACAACTACATCTCGCAGGATGGCCATTAGACTCTTGAACAGAGTTCCTGGTTCTGTCAACCCTCTTGAGGAGCGGATGATAGTTTCTCTTGTGGATATAGCATGCACCAGCTCCTCATAAGGATTGAGACCATGGAAATATGAACTTTGCACAAGACCATAAGCTTCTGGAGGATGCTGGACTTCATTTCCAACAGGTGGGTGTCTATTCACAAAATTTGAGAAACAGTCCTCCACGAGACGGCTCGAGTAGAACTTCCCCTCACGGTAGAGTTGCAGACCAACAAAGCCAAGCTGTTGAACTACTTTTGACACTGATGGGTCACTCTTTGGGTCAATCAGAAGACCAAGATGAGAGGACTTCACGACAAAATCTGAAATTTGTTGTTTGACGTCCTTTAGATTGTTGTCAACACGCATTTCCACATACTGGCCTTTCGAGGACCTTGACTGCTCCAGTACAGCGGACTGTTTCTTTATGCTTTCCTGTGCTTCTTCCAACAGAATCTTGGGCACACTAAAATCTTGCAGACTTACACTAAAACCATCCAGAAGTAAAAATTCCATCAACAAGGGCTGCAGCGCATTTAAGAATTTGAGCGCATCTCCTGGACCCTTTACACAATTAATGGAAGACACTAGATCCGAGAATGAAGCCTGGACAGATTCTTTGGCAAGATCCAGTTTTACGACAGTGCTGTCCTTGACTAGGAATCTGTCCCCTTCACAAGTCAATTCTGCTGGCAACGCACTTTGCAATATTTGTGAGATTGTCCAGTATGGCTTTGACTTGACCACAGCAGGGGCAGGAAGAGAAAGGGACAGAAGCATGGCCAGCTGGTTAGCAGATTCTTTTCTTAACATGGTTCTTGAAGACATGTGTTTCAGAGCTAGCAAACTGTCATTAGATAGCTGCAGGTTTATTTTCCCGTTGTGTGAATTCGTCAGTTGCTTCTCCACACTGAAAAGCTCCAAGGCTTCAGCTTTTGCAGCAAGTGACTGAGGGTAATAAATATGCACACAATCACCGTCAAAATCTGCTGCAAGAGGAGAGCATATAAGGGGATTGATTTTGACTGTATGATCATCATGGATGTATACTTTAAATGCCTGGAGGGAATGCTTGTGAGTACTAGGTGGCCTGTTCAGGAACACAACATCACCATCAACGATTCTTCTACTGATCGTTTGACCCACTTTAAGTGTGGTATATCCTTTCGATCCTACAGTGATTGCATATGTTGTTTCACCATCTCTATAGGTCAAACAGTCTCCCTTGTCAACAACCTCTTGCAATCTGTTAATGTTGATGTCTGTAACCTGTTCTTCAAAAGTTATTCTTTTTGCCACTTCAGAAGGCAGGCCAACTACATCTACTCCAATGTAGGGATCTCCAGTAAGTACACTGCGTGATGAAAATCCTGACCCTTTGCTGATGAACAATGTCCTCATCTTATCTAACCATTGTTTTGTTGATAAATGTGATGAATCAGTGCTAATTGCATATCTCTTTGCGTCTTGAGGACCCTTCAGAACAAAAGAGTCAAGTTACCACGCTAAACTAGACACCAATGAATCTGATCAGAAAATAAATGCAAATGGCGATGATAAATTATTGTAAGCAGAGGTTCAGCACACCAAGAACACCTGTAAATGTGCAGGAGTTCTCTAGTTCTGATGGTAACAAAATACGTGGGCAAGGTCAAAAAACTGAAAGAGTTTCAACCATAAAAATTGAAGAGTGCTCAGAAAACTCTTCTTTATGATTGTCTGGAAGAAGTTTTAAAGTTTTAAAGCTCAAACGAGGATATACACGATCATACATTCATACTGTTAACATTCCTAACTTGTTTTGTAAACAAGCATCATGCCGTCTAATGCAACCAATTGTAATCCTACTTCTTAACTAGGTGATAGTTTAGAAACAAGCTTGGAAGGCCTGACTCAAACTTGGTTCATTTCAGCTAGAGCTTTTTTTATATGGATTTCAGCTAGAGCTTGTTTTGCAGCTATTTTAATTCATGCACCATGTTTTACCATGTAGACATGAATAATTAGGTTACTTACTTCAAAATCATGATACGTACCTTTGTAGTACCCCTGAGCTGTATGTATTGGCCAATAGAAAGTTGTAAATCACTTGATTCAACATCATGTGATTCGAAGTTTGGGGGACCAGCTCTTGATTTTTTAATCTGCTCTATCTTTTGAAGTATCTTCTTTAACAAAGATATAGAGATGTCCTGAAACAAGAAGCAAATAAAATATGGGACATTATTCGTAGGTACAAACCAATCAATAAAATCACGAAGATTCAGTAACCAGACTAACATAGGACATGATGCTCTGCCCATCTGTGAATTCTGGAATATAGAGGCAGTTAGGGGGTACTGGAAGATATTTCATCACATAACCAGACTGAGCGATGTATCCCCGTGCAGCTAGCTTTTTTTTCGTCTCATCCGGAATCTTCTTCAGTATATTCAGAGCCTGGCAAATAATACACAAACAGATAGCAGGTTGCTATTACAAAACAAAAATAAGTGACTCCGTAAGAAATAATCAAGGGATAACTGTAGGGCCTTGGGTATGGTGATCCTTGCTTTAGACATTACCATGTTTTCAGGGGTAACGAATACATGCCACTCATGAGACTAACATTCCATGATATACCACCCTACAGATTGTAACTGTACATATGCCACTTCTGAGAGATGACAACTTCTTAGTTACCATAAAAGAAATGCATTTCCTTCTTTTTTCATCAACCATTAATTAACATGATCAAATGAAGGTACTTGGCCTTACTAACATTAACTAGTTACAGCCAAGTGATGTTATGTAAGTTCTATAAGTGATAAACCAATGCTACGTGTTTCAAAAGTAAGCGGCACAAATTAATCTCTTGAGGAAGAGCCAACATGGCCCAATAGTTTTATCTGAACCAAACAGGGCCAGGGAGGAAAGGTAATTCATGTGAGAAAGATGTAAATGGAAAAACAGAAAATATATCTGGGGCACACATGCTCCAGCTAATCTTATCCAGCAACACTTCTCAAACATCCGATCTGGCACGATCCGCAATCCACTAGTCATTTGCAAATTTTTGAGTCAAAAGTACGGGAAAATCCCTGCATGTTGTACTAGTTGAGATAAGATAAGGCGATACCCTCAAAATACCATGGTGATATGGGGTACCGCTCCAGAGAAACAGAAAAGGGAAGGTGTCAGCAAATATATACTTCACATATATTTGATACCACTTGCCACTTTTGAACACACTGTGATTTTGGTACAGAAATCTCATGTGCACGACTGTACCATGATGTACTGCACCGTAATTTTCTTGAGATTCTTTGGTACGTTTCTAACGGCAAAAAAATCTGCCCGAACTTAAAGTACCTAGGTAAACCCATGCTTAGCTGGATCTTCAGCATCCAAGAAACTACAATGACATCTTGAAAACAGAACAAGATGAGATTATTACCTCTTCCGGAAGCAATATCCTATTGTGGGAGGCTCCACCATAGTGAAATCCATATTGGTCAAGAAAGTTCCAAGAACGTTCCGTCATGTGTTTCTTGGGGGGTGCTTTCAGCTCTAAACGAAATGCACCATCTGCTGTCTTGGTTTCCTTCACAGATAGTGCCGGGAGAGCCTAAATAAAGTTGAGGAACATCAGTTGACACTCATCCCATAACACGTGCCATACTGTCATAGTGATAGTGCTGGCACAAAACTAGCAGCAAAACTAAGGCTGTAAAGTAGGAAGCCATCCACACAAAACAAAATGTTACTGATGATGATCTCTGATGCCATGGTTGTTGGAAGACTTCCAAGTTTCAATAGTATAATCTCAATAGATAACACTACTGGATTATGTGTGGTGTAAGTTTTGGTGACAACATGTCACCTGCCAACATAAAATTGAATCAGGTACACTATTATGGCATTTCCCTAGGGTCTACAGATAAAAACTTCCCAATCGATGAACAACTATGTGCCTTAATTCATATCTTCAATTTGATAAATAAATAAAAAGGCAAACCTACAATCATACTTGAGATTACCAAGTCTTCAACCGGACTTTTGATTAAGTTAAGTACCAGTAAGCTAGTATTACGTGGACTAAATAGAGACCAAGGTCAAATTCAGAAGGTGTAAAGAGGAATAGAGTTGACGAGTACCCGACAGTCAGCGTAGTGACATGCCGTTACTGACACATTTTCCTTTCCATTGCTCTGTTTGCCCTGAGACATGAAATGACTTAAATCAAAACAGGGAAATCTGTGTAGAAAAATAAAAGAGTAAGGCTAAGCTATTTTGGCATATACAAACCTTTCCTTTCTTCATACGACGGCACTTCAAACATACCAAGGTCAGTAATTGCCTAAGTTCACTGACATGACATGGATGATATATAGGTACAGGCAGCTCAATGTACCCAAAATGCCCTAAAAGTTTGTATCAATTTTGTTAGTACAATAAGAGAAACAGGGATACTGGCCACTAAAGGACAACATTTGCGGCAAGAAGAAAAACTAATGAGAAATTGTTGTTTTCGAACCTTCACATTTGCCATTTTCAGAGGCACCACATGACTCGCATTTCCCTGACTCAAGTGGTAAGCCAAGGAAAGGATTCCCAAGTTGACTGGGATGAGTAACAGGGCAGTCGTTTATAGAGTAAGTACACTGCAGAAGATAAAAGGTCGCATACAGTGAGAAGAATCAAACTGATATGTTTTTAGTTGAGCATGCATCTCTACATGCCAGAATCACTAGTAAAACCATCAAAAAGGAGAACGTACTATCTCAGCCTCGGTGGATAGGCTAAGTTTGATGCTCTTGATGGCACCTTCAGCGACCAGTACTGCAGATTGGTCCTCCTCCATCGCTCTGTAACAGGCAGGAGTAAGCAGTGTCACATATACAGTTAAAAGAATAAATAAATAAATAAATAAATAAATAAGAAAGATGGGCGAACAAAAACAACCACTATCAAATAGCCTGCCATTGATTGGCAAACCCAGAGCAACAAAAAAAAAAGGACCAAACAAGAGTCAAGACTTAAGAAGTTACAGAAAACAGCAGGCATAGACGTATGGATACTTGAAAAAATCCTACCTTTTTTATTCGGAGCTGATTTAAGCAATTTGGAGCTGCAGCTGGAGGTTCGAGATGATGCAGATCCGGTCGCCGGCGTCCTGCTGCGGGTGAGAAACGGCGTGGAGGTGCAGGTTGCGGGGCCGCCTGCTGCTGCTAGGGTTAGGGTGGAAGCTCCCCTAGCTGGAAGAGGCCACCGCGTGGAGGCGCAGGTCGGGGAGAGAGGGAGGTCGACGGCCGTTGGAGGAAGAGGCCGGCGCGCGCGCGTGCGGACGGCCGGCGCCTGTGCGGGATCGAGGGAGGGCCGGCTCAACCCGGACCGACGGGCGGCGAGCTCGCGACCTCCATGCCGGTGATGCGGACCTCGCGCGTCCACTGGAGGTGCGGCGGGAGGCAAGTCGGAGACGGGATATTGGGAGGAGTCGCCGGAGACGAGATCCGGCGATGAGGAAGAAAGGAGAGGAAAACGAGAAGGGTTTTTGGTGGCTCGGAGTGGGGGTTAGGGAATGTAAAAAGATCATGAATCACTCTCTCTATGTGGTGGTTATATATGATTTTGGTAATGTAGAGAAAAGAAAATGAGGAGAGAGTCTAAAATTTTAGACAGTCTAATGAATATGGCAGGCATGTATTATATACTGTATATAATAGAAATATATTATTTTGAATCTTATTTTTTAGCAAGTCTTTTTACCGAGCCACTTAAATGTGTGTAATGCACAACCATATGAGGAAAGCTTGTAACACACGGTCAACACAAAATTTTTCAATTAAAATTTGTGATCATATAAATGTATACTTCCTCCATTTCACATTTCCCCAAAATTTCTTATATTTGAAATGATGTAATATTATAATTAGTTATAAAAATATTTAAAATTAACAACTAAGCAACATAATGTCTACTATTTATTAATTGATGATAATTTTTTAAGTCCACACATATTTATGTGATTTATAAGGCTTCATTTAATGGTAGGGATATTGCTCAAAGCTTCATTTCCGTCATACTTTAGAATATGTACCAAAAATTGTTTCCTTAGTTGAAAACCTTTCTATAAATACATTATGCAACAATGTAAAAAAATCATGTGCAAAGTATGTACAACTAAACATGGTGTAAATACTAATCATAGGCACCTGAAAATGTAGTGCTCCATCATCATATGGATGCATCAAAAAAAATTGAAAAGAGGGCAAAAGCCTTGCTCTATTTCATTAATTAAGAAGGAGGAGTTTTACAAGTTAACCGGTTACAACCCATGACCCAACAAAAGGAAAGTCTAGTCTCGCGGCATTAAGTTTTCCATACATGTGTCACACGCTAGGATCCAAAGTCTAGCCTCTACTTTGATCTTTTGGAGAATCACCGAGTGGGGAGCATGCTAGTTGTTGAAAACCCGGTCATTTCTTTCGTTCCAAATCTCCCAAGACACAAGAAGAGCAAGGGAAGCCAAATCTTTCGGCTCCGTCATCATACTCCACCAAGAATGAAGAGGTGTAGTAGGCCACTCATGGAGGCCAAGGGGTTGGAAGCCAATCCACTACTTGAGAAGACCCCAAAGGCGAATGGTGAAGCGGCAATTAACAATAAGATGGTCAACGGACTCTAAAGCCTAGTTGCAAAGCGAACAATTCCGGCCATTAGGCCACCCTCTTTTGTCCAACCGATCATTGGTCCAAAGCCTATTTTGGAGCGCAAGCCACATAAAGAACTTGATCTTAGGCGGGGCCCAAAACTTCCACACCGAGGATGTGGTCGGGGCGAGCATAGCCCCAAAGAATTGAGCCCTATATGCGGAGCTAGAGGAGTAAATGCCGCTTTCGATGAGGTTCCAAGTGATCTCATCCTTGTGGTCATCATGAATGGTGACCTCCGCAAGCTTGCTCCAAAGAGAGATGTATTGGCGGATATGCTCAAGGGTAAACTCCACGTCCATTTTGATTTTGGAGATCCACCCATTATCGGACATGGCCTTCTTGACATTCCAATTCTTCCTCGTGGAAATTTTGTAAATGAGGGGGGTCAATAGGCTTGGAGCCATTGAGCCACGACGCCTTCCAAAAGGGAGTCTTCTCCCCATTGCCCAAAGTGATAGTCGTGGAAGCATAGAAGAGGTCCATATCCGTGTCATCGCAAGGGTTTCCAAGGCCCACCCAAATCTTAGACGGCTCCTTCCATTCTTGCCAAGGCCATCTCAAACGAAGTGCTCTAGCAAAAAAACTCGCTATTGAGGACACAGAGGTTGCCTAGGCTTTTGGGTCAACAAACAATATCCCAATTAACTTTTCATCTGCCACCGGAAACCTTATCCGTGCCCGCCCACAAAAAGGCTCTCTCAACCATCCATTTTGGGCAAAAGAGTAATGTTGGCGGGGTTCAACCAATGAAAGTTGGCCACATGGAGATCGCCAAAGAGATTAATGGCACGCATAACATCGTCCCGAATGATGCCCCAACGATGTTTGTAAAAAGCTCACGTGAAGTCGTTCGGTCTAGGGGCCTTGCCACCGGAAGAAGGTTGATAGGGTTCAAGACCTCGCCCCTCCGTGAAGCTATCACCAAGGGAGTCCAAATCCGGGTCATCAAAGTTTAGGCTGGCCCAATTGAAACCCGTCCGACGATGTTGCCCTTTGACCATGACGTCCTTGAAGTGGTAAAAATGATTTTCTATTTATGGTCATGATCGGTAATGCACCCATTGTTAAGCTTTAGACGGTGGATGTGGTTCTTCCTCCTACGCCCATTGATCTTTATATGGAAGAATTTGGTATTAGCGTCGCCCTCTCGCAAGTTGTAGATCCTCGAACATTGCCTCATGCGAGCGCGCTCAATGACCGCGAGGCTCACAACCTTCCTCTTAAGTTGGGCTCTCAAAGATAGAAGCCTATCCTCTTGCCCGATGTCCAATTGCAAAATGATGAGAAGGGCAGCGTGGTGCAACACTTTGTTGGAGGATAAGAGGCCAAGGCTCCAAGAGGACAATGCATCAAATTAAAAACCAAATGACCCAACAGAGCATTGTATATGCATGAAATTTTACATTGTGTGTTCAATAAACCAGTTAAGATTGTAATGCATTTACAAGATTCATACAGGTATGAGTTTTTTGGAATAGTGGAAACTTGGTTTGCAAGTTGGAGGGCTCGGTTTAAATTGTTGAGCACTGCTTTAAGTATACTCTTCCAAAAATTAGATATTGGAAGGGGTTCTAAAATAGATACATATTTTTAGATGTTTTGATGTTATTAGGGGGTTCATCCACAGTCATACAATCTCCCGGAACTATGTCATTTTCATCATCTTTCAAGTACCGATTTATGATATTATCATCATTCCATTCCAAGCATCCTAAAATGACTTCTATTTTTCTTTTAGAATCTGTTATAAGATATCAAGTAGTAATTAGAGCTAGTTTTCAAATAGTGACACAACATGAAATAGGTGTCATGATATGGTGTCAAATACATATGTATATGTGCAGGAGTGTCGAACAAAATATCCCGTTAAGCATTTCATGAAATTTAACATGCAGAGACCACATGATGACTTGCATGATTATGGATTTTTACTAATAAAAAATTTGATATATTTCCAATAAAACAATTAATATCTATATATATCCCTCCATTTCAAAATAATTGACTCAAATTTGTCTAGATTCGCATGTATCTAGACGCATTTTAGTGTGTAGATACCAAATATGAGTCAATTAATTTTGATCGGGGGTAGTTTTAAGAAAATATCAACAAAACACAGTGATCGAAACTTTTTCTAACCTGGTACACCCCGCGGCCGATACTACAAAGGACAATCTTTTTCGCCAAAAAACAAGTCGTTCAAAATCATCAAATGTTTACCTAACATTTTTCTAAAACTCACAGTTGCAACAGGAAATACATTCTATTAATGTTGTCACAAAACAGCAAAAAAGAAAATATAAAAGAATTATATGTATTTTTACCTTCTCACAACATGGCTTTCTTGTCCCTCAACCCGATGTGAACACGCATACACCATTTCCTAGGCCATATATTACAGAACATATATTATTAGAAACCAAAATGTGGTGCTGGATGTGCATGGACCATATGACTACACAACTAAGCTCAACAAACCGGCTTATCATCCGCCCATTAAAAAAATTGGCATATCATCTGCCCTCATCGTATGTAAAAGGACACGGATGTCGCCTAGAGGGAGGTGAATAGGCGATTTAAAACTTTTACGAGATGGGCTTAACAAATGCGGAATAAGCTAGCGTTTACTTTGTCAAGCCCAAAGCCTATATACTATGGTTCACCTATGTGCACCAACAACTTATTCTAAGCAATGGTTCATCTATGTGCACCAACAACTTATGTTAAGCAATACAAGCAAGTATGTGATAGCAAGATATATATAACTTCAAGCACGATGGCTATCACAAGGTAAAGTCATAAGTAAAGAGCTCGGGTATAGAGATAACCGAGACACGCGGGAGACGATGATTTATCCTGAAGTTCACACTCTTGCGAGTGCTAATCTCCGGTGGAGAGGTGCGGTGGCTTAGTGCTCCTGAACACCACAAGAGGTTCACCTTGAGATGTGGTTGCTCAATGCACACCAACGCCACAAAGGCCTCACCCCAAGATGCGGTACTCACACCACACACACCGAACGCCACGAAGGCGCCTCGCCTAAATCTCTGGTGACCCTCGCCACAAAGGCCTAGGTCACGGTTCCACTAAGGGATTTCCTTCGAGGCGGAAACCGGACCTTACACAAAGATTGGGGCACACATCCACAACTTAATTGGAGGCTCCCAACAAACCGCCACAAAGGCCTAGAATCCGTCTAGGGTTCCAAGAACCCAAGAGTAACAACCTTCTTGCTTTCACCACCACGAACCACCGTGGAGAACTCAAACCTATGCACCAAATGCAATGGCAAGAACACCACAAAGATGCTCAAATCCTTCTCTCTCAAATTCCAACAAAGATACAAAAGCTATTGGGGGAATAAGAGAGGAAGAACAAAGAGGAGAACACAAAATCCTCCAAGATCAAGATCTAGTGGGTTCCCCTCACAAAAAGAGGGATTTGATTGGTGAAGATGTAGATCTAGATCTTCTCTCTCTTTTCCCTCAAGAATATGCAAGAATCATTGGAGGAATCAAGAACTAGGGCAAGCTTTGAAGGACAACAATGGAGGGAGAAAGAGAGAGAGTGAAACCCCCCAGCCCAAGGAGGAAGAAGCGGGTCTTATATACCCCCTCCCAATGAAATATGACCGTTTGGGGCCTCCCAGGCCGGAAAATCCGCCCCCGGGCCGGATTATCCGCCCCCCGAAAATCGCCCCTGGACTCGGGCCGGATATTTGACCGGAATTTCCATTCGGACCGGATTATCCGCCCCCCAAAAAAACTGGCAGAAACATTAAAACGAGAATGAGCATAACTTGAGCATCCGGACTCCGATTTTGATGATCTTGGGCTCGTTTCGAAGCTAGTAACAAGCTCTACAAGATCATGCAGGGAACCATCATAGTCCAGCAAGGGAGGATAGAAACAAATGACGAAAGGTTTGACCTATCTAAAAAAGACATACCCGTAAAGCCTCCAACCTTGAAAATGCAACAAGTTGCCCGTGCAAAAACTATTCTTGATGAACTAGAGCTTGTCATGAGAATAAGTACAAGCTCTAAAACATCACATGGATAAGATCCAAATAACAACCAAGAAAGATGATGCAAGGATGCAAAGGTTTGAGCTCTCCGAAGGATACGATCGAGTTACTCACTCGAGAGCCCTCTTGATAGAACGGCAACTAAACTATAAACCGGTCTCCAACTACACTATGAGACCGGTGAGAAAGAAACCCTATCAAGAGCAAACCTTATACTTGCGTATTCCACTTGAGCTCGATGATGACGATCTTGACCGCAACAAGATGGAACGCCTTTCTTGATTGTGCTTGTTTGACGAAGTCTTGTGGATTGCTCCCCCATAATCCATCAAGGGAGAGCTTCTTCTTCGGCGCATCTTCACATATCCATGATCACCATATGGATTGCTCCCCCATAATCCACCATGGGAGAGCTTCTTCTTCGGCGCATCTTCACATATCCATGATCACCATATGGATGACAAGAGTCAAGCAAAGAATCTCTTCGAGATGGCTCATCTTGAACTTGCACAATATTTCATTGATGTCTTGAAGTTAACCTTGAGAACTCGCTTCATCTTCATTTTCAAGACATACTTGATACTTGATCTTCTTCATTTGCTTCTTATTGCAATCTTGAAGCCAACATACGGTTTAAGCATTGCCTTCAAGCATATGATCTCTTCAAGTTGGCTCATCTTGAACTTGCACTTCATTTTGTTGATGTCTTGAAGTTAACCTTGATAGCTCACTTCATCTTCACCTTCAAGACATACTTGACACTTGATATTCTTCATTTGCTTCTTATTGCAATCTTGAAGCCAACATATGGTCCAAGCATTGCCTATGAACAACTCCTACAAATATAACTCAATGCAAACATTAGTCCATAGGGATTGTCATCAATTACCAAAACCACACATGGGGGCTCCATGCACTTTCAGTATGATGATCAGTATACCAGTGCTTCATCCTCTCCTTTGAAAAGTAAAACCAAAAAAATATGACTAATTTCATTCTCTTTGTTAAAACTATAAACATATGGCAGTAAAACACTATCAATTATATATTTTCGTTGAAGGCAACAGCCCCAAAAATAATGTGAAGCTAAAAGAATGGCCTACTTTATTTCATTTTCAGGAAAATGCATATATAATTTAAGATTTTCAAACGGTAAACAATTTCAGAGGTAACAATGTTACTACGAAGCTATTTTTGCATTTTTAGGCCAAGTAAAATATATCGGCCAATACATAAGTGATAGGCTAGGCTCCGATTCTCACATATCATATTTTTGGAATGTATGTTTTTTCAGGTTGTCGAAACTCCAAACTACATGCATGTGCCCAGAAATACTTGCGGACATACCTTACATGCAAATCAGACATATTGTCACTTGGTGAATTCCAAATCTATTATTTCTTCTTAAGTTACCCCTAGTCTTCTCTGATAGTGATTGAGATAATCAAACAGCTGCTCAAAACGCTTGCTAGTCTTCTGCATTCAAAGCTGGAGATAGTCCTTAGTGCTTACACAACACAATAGTCTTATACACTGCTATAAATTGGCAAAAAAAAATTGAAATGGGGGAAATAGCACACCAGCTTCTGCATCCAATGGATGCACATTTTTATTAGATTATTCACAACACCTTACAAGAAAAATTAAAAAGATCAAACCGAAGCCACCAAAACTAACGACAGCTCGCTAATCCTACATCACCGATAAGAGGGGGGGTCAATGAACAGAGCCAACACCCTGACATCACACCAACGCGCATCATAAAAAACCGAAGGCCTCGACAAATTGCCCAATGGCGAGCAGGTGGCACAACCATTAATGAAAACACTCTTTCTTATTTGTGAAGTACATGGAAACATTAGTCAAAATAATAAACAGATCTTCAGTATGTCCAATGCCTTCATTATAATCATCATCACTATGAGTAACTCATTTTAAATGATCGCTCAGTACTGCAAATCGACTGTGTTTTTACCTGATTAGGCAATCTTTCCCAGGAAGCAAACAGTGAAGTGTATGAACCAACTGTAAATACCATAAATTTTGTCCAAATGTTCTAACCAAAAGAGCTAACACATGAATAAATGCAAGTTAAAGGATTTTTACAAGCTATATTTGCAGCCAGATCATCATCACTATGAGTAACTCATTTTAAATGATCGCTCAGTACTGCAAATCGACTGTGTTTTTACCTGATTAGGCAATCTTTCCCATGAAACAGACAGTGAAGAGTATGAACCAACTGTAAATACCATAAATTTTATCCAAATGTTCTAACCAAAAGAGCCAACACATGAATAACATGCAAGTTAAAGGATTTTTACAAGCTACTATTCCCAATCTACCTTTTAGTAAGGGGAGCGCTAGGCGTCGGCCGACCGATTTGGGGGTAAAATCGGTCGTGCGCGCGCCGTTGGATGACACAGCTGAGGCCGTTGGATGGTCCCGGCCAGTAAATGTCGCTTTCCCCTGACGTCACCCACATGCTCTCCCCGGAAAAGGCGTTGTCCACTCTGCTCTCCTTCCCGCATCTTCCGAATAAACAACTCGCATACCTTGCAGCAAAAACCGACCACAACGCAGGTGTAGACAAAAATCAATGTCGCATTACAAATTTTAAATAATAGTCATTTGCAAATTTAACCACCATCTTTTACAACAAAAATTACTAACAAAACAACATTAACCCAATCTGAAATTTTTCTTTGCACCATATTATATAGTTATTTACAACATTAACCACCATCATTTACAACAAAAAATAATTAACAAAATCAACGTTTCCCTAGTCTGAGAAAATCTGTTTGCATCACAATATAGAGACATTTACAACAATAATCACAACCGTTTCCCACAGAAAATAATGACGATTACAACATTTAAAAATATTTCCCCTGGAAAATTTATTTGCAGCTGATTTCTAAAAAAATCTTTCAAATTACTGATACTTTTACAATAATATCCATCCATAAAAACAACAACAAAAGAGAATCGGTATTTACAACAAAAATCCAACACGTTCACAGTTTAGCTTGCTAGAAATCTTCACAACAAAATGATGTAGTACTTTACAACAATAACGAATAACTTTCTCACCAAAATTAATTAAATAAAACAACATTAGCAGGATATAGGCTGGTAGCACCTTCCCCTCCCCGCAATATGGAGGGGGGGGGGAGAAGCAGGGACGGCCTCGCTTGGGGAGGAGCTTGACCAGCCTCGCTGCAGGAGGAGAAGGGGACGCCTCGCCACGGGAGGAAGAGGTGTCGCCTCGTAGCATCCCCACCGGCGAAGCCCCTTCCTTCCACCACGACATTTCAAGCTCTTCGACATGGAAACGTGATGGGGCGTAGTGGGAGGCGGCCTAGGTGAGAAGGCAACAATGGCGTGTGGTGGTCTACACCGGTTTAAGTCCTAGGTGCCGGGGCGGCGGCCATGTGCGAAACCACCGGGAGAAGAGAGATCAAAGATCTGAGAACAGAGAGATGAGAGACGAAGAGAGACTTGAAAACATGTGGCTGAGGAACGGCCAGGGGATAAGGCAGGTGATAAGGCAGGAGCTAAAGAGCGGTGCATGGGCCCAATCGGAAAGACGCGCATGGGAGAAGCAACCGATTTTTTAGCGCGATCGGTCGGCCGAACATAAGCATTTTCCTTTTAGTAAAGCGCAACAAGAATAACCTGGGAGACAAGCAGCCAGGAAAGACAGTCCGCAAAGCCAATGGATCCAACCAAACATTACAAACAACAGCAGAGAAAACTATGGACAACTCGAGTGCTCGACAAACAATTCAGATCTATCAACTCTTGCTACCCAGGAGGCTTTGCGTTTCGCTGTTCATCTGCAGGACATATAGCAAGTTGTACAAGGTGGTGGTCGATGTGGGCACATGCGCCTCAAACACCAACAATCCCGAGCAAAGAAGCAAAAACATGTTTACATGACTCTAATTCTCGCATGGCCGCGCAGTTCTTCACCGGAGCATTGTCTTCGTCAGCTAACCACGGAAGTTTGAGCGCGGCGGCGGCCGTGAGCCGCCTGCCGGGGTTGCAGGTGAGGAGCCCTTTGAGGACCTTGAAGCCGTCCTCGGACAGCAGCTCCTCGGGGAACAGCTCGCGCAGCCGTCTGCTGTGCCACCGCCCTTTCCGACGCCGACGCTGCTGCTCGCGACGCCACAGCGGCACCCTGCTGGCCACGAACGACGACTCGTGGGGCTTCCACGCCTCCTTGCCCGGAACGCCGAGCACGTCGTAGATCAACCACAGCTGGTCGGAGGCAGACTTCTCGTTGAATAGCACCTCGCCGGTGAGCAGCTCCGCCATCACGCAGCCGAGCGACCACGCGTCGACGCGCGCGTCGTAGCCCGGCGTCTCCAGTAGCATCTCCGGCGCGCTGTACTTGGTCGTTCCGGCGGCGTAGTACGCGTCGGCGCTGATCTGCCCCCCGGCCACCGACATCGCCGACCCGAAGTCGCCGATCTTGACGTTTCCTGCGCCGTCGGCGAGGATGTTCTCTGGCTTGATGTCACGGTGGACAATGCTATGCTTGTGGATCTCCCCCGCGCCGGATAGAAGCTGTACCATGACGCGGCGCGCTTCGGGCTCCGAGAACGGCCAGCCGGTGCAGCCCATGCGGTCCCGCAGGATGCGGTCCATGGAAGGCCCGGCGTGCTCCATGACGAGGGAGTAGTCGTACTCGTTTTCCGTGCCCGGGGCGCGCGCGAGGCCGTGGAGGGCGACGATGGAGGGGTGGCCAAGGCAGGCGGCCATGAGGCAGGCCTCCCGGAGGAGCTCGCCGCCGGAGACGGAGCGGCAGCATTCGTGGATGGACTTCATGGCGACGTTTGGCCGGTCGTAAGGTGTCGAGCCTCGGTGACGACAGCGGCCGAGCCCTCACCTATCTTGTCCAGCTTCTCGTAGCAGCAGGTGCTGCGCATGCACCCCGGCGTCTTGTTGCTCGTCCTCTTGCTGTCGCCGGTCGTCGTCCGTTCCGACTCCGAGGCCGCGGCGGCGGCGACGTCGTCGATCATGGCGGAAATTTCTTCGACCTGACGGGAGCTCATGGGTGTCTCGGCGGCGTCGTGCTCGTCGAGCATGGCGCAGATGGTGGCTACCCGGGACGCGATGGTGGCCGTTCCCTCGGCCCCGGCGGCGTGCTGGTCCTGGTCGTCATCAGCCATGTCGCGAGCGGGAAGTGCTACCATGGTTGCGAGGTCGCGTAGGGCAGAGTAATGCAAGTCTTACAACAAGAACGCGAGGCGATGTTGAGAGGGATTCGGGCATTCGGCCATGATATGGAGGATGCTCGAGCCGACCAAGTAAGATACGAACTCGGAAAGACCCAGCGTAGATCGCAAGCTTAGAGCAGGTCTAAGAGCATGTCTAGTAGAGCCTAAACCCTCAAACCTCTATAGCAGTTTTACAGGTTGGAAATAGCCATTTTTGGTTGAAAAACAGGGGTAAAGAGTAGAACCCCTAAACCCCTAAAGAATGCAGTTTGAGGGTTCTAGTCTTTGGCTCAACCCCAACCTCTAAAACGGTCATATGCCATATCACAGTTTTCATCACATATCATCATTTCACATATCACAAATATCATCACATTTCACATAAAACAATAATCATTCTAGTTATTATTACAACACCAAATAGTACATTTGAGCACATAAAACAATAATCATTCAAATTGTTACAACAATGTTGGACCATACAACAATAATTGTTCGAATCAAATAGAACAAAGGTAAATCATGCGCCACGGCGCTGCCCATCCAACTGCCACTGGTGCTCGACTAGATCAATGTCGGAATCGTCGGATGTCGACCAATCCGACGAATCCGACATCGAGTCCGTGACAACGTCGTTGTTCATCTCCATCTGCAAAAAAATCAACCGTCAATTAGTGCTACAAAATGAAACAAAAGAAAAACAAAAGAACATACCTTGACCGGGGCGGCGGCGGCTAGGAGCCGATGCGGAGGAGGCCGGGGCGCGGCGGGGCAGGCGGAGGAGGCCGGGACGCGGCGGCAGGCGGAGGAGGCCGGGACGCGGTGGCGGCGGGAGGCGGCAGGAGGGCCGAGCGGGAGGAGGTCGGGGGCGGGAGGAGGGTGGGGCGGCAGGAGGGCCGAGCGGGAGGAGGGTCGAGCGGGAGGAGGGCGGGGCGGGAGGAGGGCGGGGCGCGGCGGGGCAGGCGGAGGAGGGCCGAGCGGAGGAGGCCGGGACGCGGCGGAGCGGAGGAGGCCGGGACGCGGCGGAGGCGGGCGGAGGAGGCGGGCGCGGCGAGGCGGGGCGCGGCGGGCCGGGAGGGCGGCGGGCGGGATCGGGGAGGACGAGGGAGGAAGAGGGGAACGAGCTGAATGTTCCCTCCCGCGCGTGTCCGAGACGACTACAGGTCGGGGACGGGTTGGATTGCCCAACCCTCGTTTCTACAGGCCAAGAAGGGATTCCCAGGTCCGACCTGGGAAATTTTTTTACAGTTTTACAGTTTTAGGGGCTCTAGTCTTTGCGATTTTTTCGTAAAAACTGTAAAAATTTATTTTTACAGATTTAGGGGTTTAGGGGCTCTACTAGACATGCTCTAACAGACCCCCTAAAAGGGGCAAACCCGTATAATAACCGCCGATTTGAGGGTTTCGGCTCTACCCGGCCGTCTAGCACGCCCCGTAAAAACGGCTCCCGTATCGTTTTTTGCTGTTTTCGAGTACGGAGCGGGTCGTCGCCCCCTACTTGTGCGGGGTGGGAGCGGGTATAGTGGGCGAAACCAGTATCCCAATTCCGAAAGCGCGCGGACATTTCAGTTCCCCCCACCCGTTTTCCACCGCGCGCCGCCGCCGCCACCCGCGCGCCGCCGCCGCAATCCGTCAGATCCGCGCCCCTCCGCCGTCCGCCGAGCCGCGTCGAGGTTCGTCGACGCCCGCCGCACCTCCGCCGCACCCCCGCCGAAGTTCCGCGTCCCTCCGCGCGCGCCGCCCGCCCTCCCGCCGTGGTCTTCTCCGCCGTTTGTCGCCGGTGAGTATTCCGCCGCGTTCTTCTTCGTTGCCGCCGGGAAATTGGTCGGATTTGGGGCTGATGTATGGTACACCGTGGTAGATGGCTTCGGAGGATGTGCACATGGCGGATTTGGACGCGACGTCGACCGATTGGTCGTCGTCGGATTCCGACGATTCGGATATCGACGAGTTGCTCAACGACGACGAGACGGAGATGATGCTGCTCCTGTTCGGCTTGAAGCAAACGGAGGACCGTATGAAGCTGCTGGATCAGCGGAAAGGATCCGTGATGGGGCGTATGTGCATTCCGCGGAACCGCGCGCTCGGCCACAAACAACTGATGCAAGATTATTTCGCCGAGGTACCGACCTATGATGGCGTGTATTTCACACGTTCGTTGGGCAACCCCAAGAGGAAGGTATGATGCGCACAGCAGCAAGTTTTCCCTCAGAATGAAACCAAGGTTTATCGAACCAGGAGGAGCCAAGAAGCACGTTGAAGGTTGATGGCGGCGGGATGTAGTGCGGCGCAACACCAGGGATTCCGGCGCCAACGTGAAACCTGCACAACACAACCAAAGTACTTTGCCCCAACGAAACAGTGAGGTTGTCAATCTCACCGGCTTGCTGTAACAAAGGATTAACCGTATTGTGTGGAAGATGATTGTTTGCAGAAAACAGTAGAACAAGTATTGCAGTAGATTGTATTTCAGTAAAGAGAATTGGACCGGGGTCCACAGTTCACTAGAGGTGTCTCTCCCATAAGACAAACAGCATGTTGGGTGAACAAATTACAGTTGGGCAATTGACAAATAAAGAGAGCATGACCATGCACATACATATCATGATGAGTATAGTGAGATTTAATTGGGCATTACGACAAAGTACATAGACCGCCATCCAACTGCATCTATGCCTAAAAAGTCCACCTTCAGGTTATCATCCGAACCCCCTCCAGTATTAAGTTGCAAACAACAGACAATTGCATTAAGTATGGTGCGTAATGTAATCAACAACTACATCCTTAGACATAGCATCAATGTTTTATCCCTAGTGGCAACAAGACAACACAACCTTAGAACTTTCTGTCACCGTCCTGTGTCAATGCAGGCATGAACCCACTATCGAGCATAAGTACTCCCTCTTGGAGTTACAAGCATCTACTTGGCCAGAGCATCTACTAGTAACGGAGAGCATGCAAGATCATAAACAACACATAAGCATAACTTTGATAATCAACATAACAAGTGTTCTCTATTCATCGGATCCCAACAAACGCAACATATAGAATTACAGATAGATGATCTTGATCATGTTAGGCAGCTCACAAGATCCGACAATGATAGCACAATGGGGAGAAGACAACCATCTAGCTACTGCTATGGACCCATAGTCCAGGGGTAGACTACTCACACATCACACCGGAGGCGACCATGGCGGCGTAGAGTCCTCCGGGAGATGATTCCCCTCTCGGCAGGGTGCCGGAGGCGATCTCTGGATCCCCCGAGATGGGATCGGCGGCGGCGGCGTCTCCGGAAGGTTTTCCGTATCGTGGTTCTCAGATCGGGGGTTTCGTCACGGAGACTTTTTATAGGCGGAAGGGCAGGTCAAGAGGCGGCACGGGGGCCCCACACTACAGTGCCGGCGCGGCCAAGGGGGGCCGCGCCGCCCTATGGTGTGGCCCCTCCGTGGCCCCTCTTCGTCTCTCCTTCGGACTTCGGAAGCTTCGTGAGAAAATAGGCCCTGGGGCTTTGATTTCGTCCAATTCCGAGAATATTTCCTTACTAGGATTTCTGAAACCAAAAACAGCAGAAACAAAGAATCGGCACTTCGGCATCTTGTTAATAGGTTAGTTCCAGAAAATGCACGAATATGACATAAAGTGTGCATAAAACATGTAGATAACATCAATAATGTGGCATGGAACATAAGAAATTATCGATACGTCGGAGACGTATCAGCATCCCCAAGCTTAGTTCTGCTCGTCCCGAAAGGTAAAACGATAACACGGATAATTTACGGAGTGACATGCCATCATAATCTTGATCATACTATTTGTAAAGCATATGTAGTGAATGCAGCGATCAAAACAATGTATATGACATGAGTAAACAAGTGAATCATATAGCAAAGACTTTTCATGAATAGCACTTCAAGACAAGCATCAATAAGTCTTGCATAAGAGTTAACTCATAAAGCAATAATTCAAAGTAGAGATATTGAAGCAACACAAAAGAAGATTAAGTTTCAGCGGTTGCTTTCAACTTGTAACATGTATATCTCATGGATATTGTCAACATAGAGTAATATAATAAGTGCAATAAGCAAATATGTAGAAATCAATGCACAGTTCACACAAGTGTTTGCTTCTTGAGGTGGAGAGAGATAGGTGAACTGACTCAACATTGAAAGTAAAAGAATAGTCCTCCATAGAGGAAAAGCATCGATTGCTATATTTGTGCTAGAGCTTTGATTTTGAAAACATGAAACAATTTTGTCAACGGTAGTAATAAAGCATATGCATCATGTAAATTATATCTTATAAGTTGCAAGCCTCATGCATAGCGTACTAATAGTGCCCGCACCTTGTCCTAATTAGCTTGGACTACCGGATCATCACAATGCATTGTTTTTACCAAGTGTCACAAAGGGGTACCTCTATGCCGCCTGTACAAAGGTCTAAGGAGAAAGCTCGCATTGGATTTCTCGCTATTGATTATTCTTCAACTTAGACATCCATACCGGGACAACATAGACAACAGATAATGGACTCCTCTTTTATGCATAAGCATATACCAACAATTAATAATTTTCTCATTTGAGATTTGAGGATTGTTGTCCAAAACTGAAACTTCCACCATGGAGCTTGGCTTTAGTTAGCGGCCCGATGTTCTTCTCTAACATATGCATGCTTAACCATATGGTGGTAGATCTCTCTTGCTTCAGACAAGACGAACATGCATAGCAACTCACATGAAATTCAACAATGAAAAGTTGATGGCGTCCCCAGTGAACATGGTTATCGCACAACAAGCAACTTAATAAGAGATAAAGTGCATAATTACATATTCAATACCACAATAGTTTTTAAGCTATTTGTCCCATGAGCTATATATTGCAAAGGTGAATGATGGAATTTTAAAGGTAGCACTCAAGCAATTTACTTTGGAATGGCGGGAAAATACCATGTAGTATAGGTAGGTATGGTGGACACAAATGGCATAATGGTTGGCTCAAGTATTTTGGATGCATGAGAAGTATTCCCTCTCGATACAAGGTTTAGGCTAGCAAGGCTTATTTGAAACAAACACAAGGATGAACCGGTGCAGCAAAACTCACATAAAATACATATTGAAAACATTATAAGACTCTACACCGTCTTCCTTGTTGTTCAAACTCAATACTAGAAATTATCTAGACCTTAGAGAAACCAAATATGCAAACCAAATTTTAGCATGCTCTATGTATTTCTTCATTAATGGGTGCAAAGCATATGATGCAAGAGCTTAATCATGAGCACAACAATTGCCAAGTATCACATTACCCAAAACATTTATAGCAATTACTACATGTATCATTTTCCAATTCCAACCATATAACAATTTAACGAAGGAGAAACTTCGCCATGAATACTATGAGTAGAAACTAAGGACATACTTGTCCATATGCTACAGCGGAGCGTGTCTCTCTCCCATTAAGTGAATGCTAGGATCCATTTTATTCAAACAAAAAAAAAACAAAAACAAACTGACGCTCCAAGAAAAAGCACATAAGATGTGATGGAATAAAAATATAGTTTCAGTGGAGGAACCTGATAATGTTGTCGATGAAGAAGGGGATGCCTTGGGCATCCCCAAGCTTAGACGCTTGAGTCTTCTTGATATATGCAGGGGTGAACCACCGGGGCATTCCCAAGCTTAGAGCTTTCACTCTCCTTGATCATGTTGCATCATACTCCTCTCTTGATCTTTGAAAACTTCCTCCACACCAAACTCGAAACAACTCATTAGAGGGTTAGTGCATAATATAAATTGACATATTCAGAGGTGACACAATCATTCTTAACACTTCTGGACATTGCATAATGCTACTGGACATTAATGGATCAAAGAAATTCATCCAACATAGCGAAAGAGGCAATGCGAAATAAAAGGCAGAATCTGTCAAAACAGAACAGTTCGTATTGACGAATTTTAAAATGGCACCAGACTTGCTCAAATAAAAATGCTCAAATTGAATGAAAGTTGCGTACATATCTGAGGATCACGCATGTAAATTGGCTTAATTTTCTGAGCTACCTACAGGGAGGTGGACCCAGATTCGTGACAGCAAAGAAATCTGGAACTGTACAGTAATCCAAATCTAGTACTTACTTTTCTATCAACGGCTTAACTTGGCACAACAAAACACAAAACTAAGATAAGGAGAGGTTGCTACAGTAGTAAACAACTTCCAAGACACAAAATAAAAACAAAGTACTGTAGGTAAAAACATGGGTTGTCTCCCATAAGCGCTTTTCTTTAACGCCTTTCAGCTAGGCGCAGAAAGTGTGTATCAAGTATTATCGAAGGGTGATGCATTCTCAGCGGGGTGTGGAGTTTTCTCAACTAGGCATAGTATATTGGATACATAAGTTTCAGCATCTCCCTTTTCATTAGTCTTAGGTGTGCTACTCTCATCAAACAAATTTTCAGGAACTAGTCAAGCATAGTTATTTTCTAATGCATCATTCATAGCTAAGAGCTTACATGGTATTGGTGCTTTGATCTCCCCTCCATCATCAATATTATTAGTGTATCTTATTCTATCCATATCCATCCTTTCAAGGAGACTAACAAAATTAGTAGGAGAACCAAGCATATTAAATTTAGCAAACACCTTTCTAGCTTCTCTTGCTAGACCACCAAATTCTCTAAGAAGGGTTTCTAATACAAAATCTTTCTTTTCCCCCTCTTCCATATCACCAAGTGTGAAAAACATGTGTTGGATTATAGGATTAAGATTAACAAATTTAGTTTCCAACAAAGTAACTAAATGCGCAGCAGCAATTTCATAAGTAGGCGCAAGGTCTACCAAGTGTCTATCTTCAAAATTTTCAATAGTACTAACATGATTGAAAAATTCTTCTATATTATTTCTCCCAACTATAGACCCACGTCCTACCGGTATGTTTTTTGTGGTAAAATTAAAAGGAAACATGATGAATAAAGTAAATGCAAGTAAACTAATTTTTTTTGTGTTTTTGATATAGCAAACAAGATAGCAAATAAAGTAAAACTAGCAACTAATTTTTTTGTATTTTGATTTAGTGCAGCAAACAAAGTAGTAAATAAAACTAAGCAAGACAAAAACAAAGTAAAGAGATTGAGAAGTGGAGACTCCCCTTGCAGCGTGTCTTGATCTCCCCGGCAGCGGCACCAGAAAAAGAGCTTGATGGCGTGTATTTCACACGTTCGTTGGGCAACCCCAAGAGGAAGGTATGATGCGCACAACAGCAAGTTTTCCCTCAGAAAGAAACCAAGGTTTATCGAACCAGGAGGAGCCAAGAAGCACGTTGAAGGTTGATGGCGGCGGGATGTAGTGCGGCGCAACACCAGGGATTCCGGCGCCAACGTGGAACCTGCACAACACAACCAAAGTACTTTGCCCCAACGAAACAGTGAGGTTGTCAATCTCACCGGCTTGCTGTAACAAAGGATTAACCGTATTGTGTGGAAGATGATTGTTTGCAGAAAATAGTAGAACAAGTATTGCAGTAGATTGTATTTCAGTAAAGAGAATTGGACCGGGGTCCACAGTTCACTAGAGGTGTCTCTCCCATAAGACAAACAACATGTTGGGTGAACAAATTACAGTTGGGCAATTGACAAATAAAGAGAGCGTGACCATGCACATACATATCATGATGAGTATAGTGAGATTTAATTGGGCATTACGACAAAGTACATAGACCGCCATCCAACTGCATCTATGCCTAAAAAGTCCACCTTCAGGTTATCATCCGAACCCCCTCCAGTATTAAGTTGCAAACAACAGACAATTGCATTAAGTATGGTGCGTAATGTAATCAACAACTACATCCTTAGACATAGCATCAATGTTTTATCCCTAGTGGCAACGCACAACACAACCTTAGAACTTTCTCACATCGTCCCTGTGTCAATGCAGGCATGAACCCACTATCGAGCATAAGTACTCCCTCTTGGAGTTACAAGCATCTACTTGGCCAGAGCATCTACTAGTAACGGAGAGCATGCAAGATCATAAACAACACATAAGCATAACTTTGATAATCAACATAACAAGTGTTCTCTATTCATCGGATCCCAACAAACGCAACATATAGAATTACAGATAGATGATCTTGATCATGTTAGGCAGCTCACAAGATCCGACAATGATAGCACAATGGGGAGAAGACAACCATCTAGCTACTGCTATGGACCCATAGTCCAGGGGTAGACTACTCACACATCACACCGGAGGCGACCATGGCGGCGTAGAGTCCTCCGGGAGATGATTCCCCTCTCCGGCAGGGTGCCGGAGGCGATCTCCTGGATCCCCCGAGATGGGATCGGCGGCGGCGGCGTCTCTGGAAGGTTTTCCGTATCGTGGTTCTCAGATCGGGGGTTTCGTCACGGAGACTTTTTATAGGCGGAAGGGCAGGTCAAGAGGCGGCACGGGGGCCCTACACTACAGGCCGGCGCGGCCAAGGGGGGGGCCGCGCCGCCCTATGGTGTGGCCCCTCCGTGGCCCCTCTTCGTCTCTCCTTCGGACTTCTGGAAGCTTCGTGAGAAAATAGGCCCCTGGGCTTTGATTTCGTCCAATTCCGAGAATATTTCCTTACTAGGATTTCTGAAACCAAAAACAGCAGAAAACAAAGAATCGGCACTTCGGCATCTTGTTAATAGGTTAGTTCCAGAAAATGCACGAATATGACATAAAGTGTGCATAAAACATGTAGATAACATCAATAATGTGGCATGGAACATAAGAAATTATCGATACGTCGGAGACGTATCAACCTATCCTCCCCGCCTCTTCCGTAGACGGTACCGAATGCGTAGGTCTTTGTTCGAGAGAATCGTCAAAGATTGCGAGGCAAATTGCGATTATTTCAAGCAAAGAAGAAATGCTGCCCAAGTCATGGGATTTAGCCCATACCAAAAAAATTCTGCCGCCATGAGGGTTATTGCATACGGTATACCAGCAGATTATACTGATGAGTACCTTCGCATTGGTGTGCAAACAACCACGGATTGCGTGCGTATGTTTGCCAAGATGGTGATCAAGTTGTATGGAGAGAAGTATCTCCGAGCTCCAAATGAGGATGATACAAAAAGGCTCATGGAGATCAATGAAAAGAGGGGGTGGCCGGGGATGCTTGGTAGTTTGGATTGCATGCATTGGACATGGAAAAATTGTCCAAAAGCATGGCATGGAATATATTGTGGCAAAAGCCGTGATGCTACCATTGTTCTTGAAGCTGTGGCCTCTCAAGACTTATGGATTTGGCATGCTTTTTTTGGATTGCCGGGGACACTCAACGACATCAACATCTTGAATAGATCCCCTTTGTTTGCAAGACTAGTTAAGGGTGATGCTCCACCTTGTAACTATAAAGTTATGAACAATGAGTACACCATGGGGTACTATCTCACAGATGGTATTTACCCTAACTATGCAACCCTTGTCAAGTCCATAAAAGAGAAAAAGGACAGACCTTTGACAAGAAAGGAAGCTTGCTTCACCAGAAATCAAGAGGCATGCCGCAAGGATATTGAGAGAGCTTTTGGTGTCTTGCAAGCAAGGTTTGCAATTGTCCGGGGTCCTGCTAGGTTTTGGGACAAGGAAACTCTTGTTGATGTCATGACATGTTGTGTGATTCTTCACAACATGATCATTGAAGATGAAAGAGGTTTAAACTTGCCATGTTTCTATGACAATGTTGGCACCCGAGTGCAGCCCGAGAGGAACCCTGATCGGCTTGAAGCTTTTCTTGCAGCTCATCGAGGCATTGAAAATGCCGAGACTCATCACCAGCTCACCCAAGATTTGATTGATCACCATTGGCAGTTGCATGGCCAATGATTTATTACATTTATTTCCCATTGTTGTATGTGTGAAACATTCATTTCCTATTTGTTGTATGTGTGAAACATTTGTTATTTGTTTAATTCTTCCATTAGAACATTTGTTGACATTTCCGAAAAACATTATTGTAATAATTATGACGATTATTGTGTGATGTAAAACATTTATTTTATGTGAATGGTGTGTTGGTTCTAATATGCAATTTGTCAAAAAACCCTGTTTTAAGGGGTTGAAAACTCGGACGAGCTAGCAGACCCCGTATCCCACCCCGTAAAACAGAATATTCTGTTTTACGGGGTGGGATACGGGGTCTGCTAGCTCGTCCGAGTTTTCGGCTAGCGAAAAGTGAATACAGGGCCCTCTACTCGCGTTTTAAGGGGCGAAAAAATACGGGGCCTGTTAGACATGCTCTTACGCGTGTTGGTGCTTCTTTGGAAGGGAACGCAACAAATGCAAGGGATTCTGAGCGGGCGGCGACAAACCAAATTGCCAACTCATATTCCAAACAGTAAGGGCATGTACAATGGTTGATAAGACAATCTTATTTTATGCCTTTTGATATGACAACAAAACATGGTATACAATGGGTTATTTTTTAGTCTTATCTTTAGTCTCGTGCATTCCTAAAAATATGGTGAGACATATTGTGCTAAGAGATGATCTCTTAGCCAAGAGAAGGCAAAGATCTTTTTTTGTTTCTCTTTCCTCCAACTCAGCAATTATTTTATGTGGCATTTCTAAGATAAGACTAAGATAAGACCATTGTACATGTAATGCCACATGTATGGGCAACGCGGCGATTCTACATAAATTACTACAGAAATTTCTTTACGGACTCACACAATAACACTGCATGGCAGGAACGTGGTCTGGTTTTTCAGCAAGGATTAAAAACACAGCCAATCAAATAACTCCAAATAATCCCGTATAGTTTCCGTAGGCAAAAGTGTCCGTAAGTCTAGGATTATTGTATTCCAAAATCGGACCCGTTGTTTGTTTGGGCATAATGGACTTTTACGGCCCACGAGGCTCTACTGCATGGAAGGTTTTCCAGGTTGCACGTCCACTCGGACCCGGCCGCGCGTCGCACTCTTTGTTATTTGAGGTATGAACACCTGGGATATATAGTTCTCAAAAAAAAAATCTGGGATATAACTTGGACGTTAGTAGCAAATTAGTACACAAACTTGAAAATGGAGGCCGGGTGGTACAGCAACTTGTCAAGCGTTTGCACATTCGTACAAAAGAGTTCGAATGGTGCCACGTTGGATTTTTTATTTTGCAAAACCCACTCGGATCGAAGAGATATCGCAGGATTTCGTCGCACGTGTAAGGTTGGGTTGCCCAGCCCGGGATGGTCGCCGACGTGGGGGTCCGACCTGAATAAAGGCGGCGGTCCTAGAGCCTCTCTTGCGTGAAGAGGAGGACCTACCGGAGGCCTGGACTTGTGATCTGGCCGGATGGTTGAGTTTCGGAAGGCTCCGCCGGTGAATATAACAGTCTTTGCCTGGAGTTTGCTGGATCAGAGGTATTCGATCGTGCGCACCCATGTGTTTATTCCGACCGTTTGGTTCTGGAGGGAGCGGCGCGAAGCTCTTTTTCTGTGTTGACATCAAGTGACTATGGATCCATGATGAAAGTCGAAAGAAGAGAATTTCATGAAGACCGGAAGGGAGGACTAGCTAAGGGAGGTTCAAGTCTCCGCGCTGTTGAGGGGCTTGCTTAGTGTCCGGGCTTCACAATAGCGGTATGAAAGTGGGAGCGACAACACATGTGAAGCACAGATTCCTACCTTTCAGGGTGAAAACCCAAGATCTGGTCTTAACTGGTTGTGCCTGGCAGTGACCTTGCTTGAGGTATTGTTTTGAGAGTGGGGACTATCTTCAGGGTGAAAACCTAAGATCTTTGATCGAGCGGCGACGGTGTTGGAGCACTGTTCCCTTCTTGGAGGCGTCGTTTTTTGGAGAGTCTGCAATTCAGCTGTTGTCATGGTGGTGGATGTATTGCTGTTGTTAGGCCCGAGATACTGTAGTGGGACTTTTGTTTCTTAGTTTTCTTTTCCTTTTTTTTAGCTGTGTGCATCCGTAGTGCCATTAGGGTGGTGTGTTGTTGCAGAGGTTGCGTGTAATTGGTATCTCTCGATATTAATATATTCCTTTTATCGAAAAAAACGTAGACTTGGATTCGAGAAAAACACCCCAACTAATTGTAATTAATGTTTTGTACATGGTCGGTTGCCTTGTACTCGCACGTCGTTCACGCCACTTCATCCGTGCTGCCATACTCATCGGTTCCCCTTTGTTGCATCTCACATTGGACCTTCTGCGACAACGACCATGGCGGATGATCCGTACGACTGCGCCTGAAAGAAGGATGCCCCGGGCAACGGTTACAATTTCTGAATCCTTCTCGTCTAAACTCGTTGGGTTTCTCTTGTTCGAGCTCTTGTTTGCCATGGCCATGATCAGATAGGTTTCATGGCCTCCACGAGACGTCACTACAACATAAATGATATTTGGTGACATGACCCTTTCGTTACCGAAAATATGCCCGTGACAAAAATTGACGGTCACGAGGATCGTCACCAAAGCCCCCTCATAGAAAATCAGATGCGACGGTAATTTTTTTGTCAACGAATATGGAAAGGTGACAAAAATATTTGTCACCGAAGATATGAAAATTTGTCACTGGTCCCTGCTAGTGGAGGCTCTTGCGGCCCGTCTTGGAGACCAAGTGGGTTTTGGACCAGTATTACCAAGATGAAATTGGATTGTAACATTGAATTTGATCCGTTTATTTTACAGATCTGGCTGATTCTATCATGTGGGCTAAACAGTTGGCTCACAGTTGCTTGGGTTGTCACGGTTAGTCCAGTGCTAACGTGGATGTTATAGAGTGGGTCATAAAGTCCTTTTGAGTCTATGCTCGAAGTACCCAAACATAGCCTCAACAACTACTCTCATCGAAAGCGCTGTTCGCGCACCCGAAGGATAGAAAATTCGGAGAAATATTCGGCAAAGATGGAACGGAAAAAATCTTCGAGACCATTGTTGGTGGTAAACACCAGAAACAAATGCGTACCCAATGAAAAGGTAGAATTCAGGTAAAGCAAGAACTCGACAACTTCAACCAGTGCGTAAGCCAAACAAGGCTGCAAATATAAAGTTTGTATTCTAAGAGTAGGTCCACCACGATAAAATGTTTGAATACCATGTTCATAAGTATGAAGGTAAAACCATAGGGTTCGTCCTATATGGCTTGGCACTCACACAAGCTGCACTCTGCTAGATATTTTCCATATTTACGATATGATTAAAAATTTCGATGGACGCTTTGGGTACCCAAAATAAAAGAGCTGGGATTCAGAACTGGATAAAACCTCCGCAACTTGAGCTGAATTACAGAAAAGTTTTTGTTCACTTATCCACGGTGGCCAAGATAAATGTACACGTCAGTGATACGGAAAGCACCGAAGTTATCGGTTCCTCAACAAGTTGGTCTGGACTCTGCTGGCCACGGCTCCATGCGCTCGCAGAGTTGTCCTCGCTCCGGTCTGGACTCTGCGTGCGCCCATCAACCTCGACGCCCATAGAATTGAGCCGGATAGTAGCTAGCTCCTCCACGGCACGCACGCATGGACGCATTGTGCATCGTCACTCACCGAGAGAGCCCAAGGAGAAGACGTAACGCCTGGCTTATCTCATTATCTGGTCCGACTATTACGCGTCCCCTCCTTATCTCCCCCCGCACGACTCCTACTCACTGCACTGTCAACGATCGTCTACTACCACCAATTCTTCTGATCTGCGTTTCGGCCTCCACGTTTGCTCGCCTTCTTGACTCTTGTCTAGGGATACATACACCACATCAGAGTTCAGACCCTGCAACACTTCAAGTCAATCGTACCCTGAATCAAGCTAGGGATTTTCTCTATCTATTGAGGTTGGAAATTCACAAACTCTTGTAGTAGCACGAGTCGCTTTGATCGTCACGTCAGCAATGAGTGTGCCATGATGTTATCCGTTCCACCACGTGAGCCTAAACCAGGATAAGATAAAAGGATATACGTATAAACGCGGCGTACGCCTAACAGAATCGTTAATTACTCTCTGGCTACGACATCTGAAGAGAGAAAGCGACAAACTTCAGTACTAGTAGCAGAGGAAGAAGCCTATTTAATCCCCACCAGGGCTCATCCCCAAACCTTCTCCCTTCTCTTCCTCTCCCCCTGCCTCTCAGATCCCCCAGCACCAGCAAAGGTACGTTCTTGGACATGGACGACGACTGGATCACCGCGCGGTACCTGCTCTCCTCCATCCTCGGCCGGAACCCGCTCGTCGTCGACCACGTCGACGACGAGTCCTTCCCGGTCGACCACCCCCGGACCACCGCGGAAACGCCGGCGCCGGCGCGGAAGCCCCCGCCGGCCGTGCGCGCGCCGCCGGGCGTGGCCGGCACCGTCTGCGCGGTCTGCACGGACGAGATCGCCGTCGCCGACGCCGTCGTGCGCCTCCCCTGCGCGCACTGGTACCACGCCGGATGCATCGCGCCCTGGCTCGGGATCCGGAGCACCTGCCCGTTGTGCCGCGCCGAGATGCCGACCGGGGAGGAGGACGACGACGCCGGTGTGGAAGGCGGCGCCGTCGGCCGCGAGAAGCGCCGGCACGAGGCCGCCGGGACCAGCGTCGCCGGCGCGGCCGTGCGGCGGGACGCGTCCTACGGGCTCCTCGCCGCTGCCGGGGGCGTGCTTTCCGGGTGATGGGCGCGGCGGAGTACGCGCGTGGTGGACCGCGTCGTCCGCGCCTTTTTTTTTCTCTCTTTCAGAGCGGTATTCGGTACTCGCTGTACAAATGTAATCCTTACTAATTTTGATGATGATGAAAGGTTTATTAGCTCAATTCTTGTTTGATAATCCAAAACATTGATGTCAGTTCAGTACTTAACTAGCCATTACGATCTGCTGAATCCGGAAGAGGAGAAAGGCGCTCCCGTGTTTTTCTGATTTTGGTACTCTGTACAAGGAAAGGCAAGGTGGATGTGAAGCGAGAACCTGATTCCTGATCTTGCACCTTTGCCACAAGAAGGCATCCCCGTTCAATTTGCTTTGCTCCTGCCTGCCTTTGTCTTCCAAGTTCCAAAGAAGAACAATATTCAGTCATCCTCAAGGTTCAGCTACTACCAGGGGACAATCTTGGGAGGCTTAGCTGACATGTGAGCAAACAATGTGCTTTTCGTCGCGATGATGAAACGATTAATTAAGCACTTCTCAATGTGGCTTCTGGTTCGCGGGGCTTATGCTTGGCAATTTTATTTACTCTCTAGAAATAATACTTTCTCTGTTCGCTAATAGTATAAAATATTTTAGTGAAGTTCTATATTGGACTAGTGAACAAAGGGAGTTAGTAACTAGATTTCTTCCACTCCAGCCTGCAGGATGATAGTTCAGTCTTTGCATCGGTCTTCTATTATCTTAGACAAATTTCTTCATTGGTGAAACAACATGATTTTTATTTCAGTGTTTTGCGAATACCTATTCAGATTGTGTGTGCATGGAACATTTGAATCTTTCAAGGTTGTATCCTGTGGATGCAGATTTTCATGGTCATTTAGAGCATTTTTATTTTATCAGAAACAAAAATCCAACCCTGATCCGTCCATACCCAGCAAATCGCCATCAGGTCTGGCACGCAAAGAAAAAGAGTAAGCCCACAAGCAATGATTGTCAATCAATTAAGTATGATAGTTTCTCAAAAAAAAAAGTAATGATAAAACTAGCAACAGTGAAAGTAGTACTATCATACTATGTACAAAAAAAAACTTCCTCCTTACCAAATTAGGATGCAACTATGTACAAAAAAATATCAACATCTAAAATTTCAAATGCACATAATATCAAAATATATTTCATGATGGTTTTAAAAATATTAATTTAGGATTACGGATGTTGATACTTTTTCTATATAGTTTGACTTTATCCAAATATTATAGGCATTCTATTTTAGGACAGAGGGAGTATAATACATTATGCTGGCAAAAATCTCATGTGACACAAGTCACACAACAATTAATGAGTAGAGAGGTGGAATAGTATCACAGGTAGATACCGTATCATACCACGTAAAACTAGAAAATTTAATAGCGAATACATCACGTACATAAATTTAAATTTAAATTCTACAAAATGTGATGAAACTATAATACTTCCTTCGATCTACTTTAATTGGCTCGGATTAAACTCAATGCAACTCAACTTAAAGGGATTCGCGAGACTACTACCTTATGATACCATATATTGTAGGAGTGATTTTATAAACTAGTATCATGCGATGTTCGCTGCTCGTTTGGAGGAGGTGTTCAAACCTCTTCGCGATTTGGTTGCTGCTGTGCATGGGTGAACTGATCAGGTCTCAAGAATTTGGGATCTTATGGAAGCGATTGGTGGCAGCCTTGTCCTCGCCAATTCCTCGTCGGGCGGGCATGAGAACACTGGGCCTTTCAGCACGACAGTTGGTGAGGAGACATATGCGGATGTTGTGGCTGGCTGTTCATCTGAGATGGATGTGCAGACCTCGGTTGCTCCCCCTGGTTTGGATGGTGTCCTGCCCCAGATGGTGATCCAAGACGTGGAGAAGCAAGCCAATGTTGTTGGTTCTAGTCCTTTGGGTGATGGCATGGAGAGGCCCGCACCGCTTGGTGGCAATGGCGTGCCACCGGGCCGTCTTCGTCCACCTTGCTGGATGGGTACTTGAGCAGTTTCTGCTGCTCTGAGCCGCTTTTGTTGCTCGATGCACCGATCCTTGTGCAACTTGATGGGGGCTCCGCTTGTGCCAGAAGGCGTAGTGGATGCCTTGAAAAGAAGAATAAGGATTGCAGCATTCCGACTGCCAAGCGTGCTGAGCATAGGCTAGCAGAGTCTTTCGAAGAGTTGGTAGAGGTCAATGATTAGTCGTGGTCGCGCGGTTCTTCACGAGCACCCATCTTGTTGCTTGTGTGCTCTAGAGGTTGCAGTTTCAGGTTGGTTGGGTACAAGTTGTGTCCGATGGTCTTGGGCCTAGGGACTCTTGTATCTGGATCAGATGATGTGCCTTGATTGTAGTGGGGTGTGAGGTGCGCGGTCTTCGCCGGTTTTCCCTTGATTAACCGTGCATGTATGATCTTTGGGTCCGGTTTCCCTTATTAACTGGACCACTTTCCCTCTTCCTATAATGCAATGGGGGAGCTTCCCGCCCTCTGACAAGGTTCCGTAAAAAAAAAAATACTTTACATTGTAACTAGTCTAAGCGCAGCTGACGAAACTGTTAGTACAGGAGGCTTGCACTACAGCGCAAAGCCAGGTTGCTAGTAATCTGAACTCGACAATACGTGCGGACTTTGAGATGGTCCATTACGTGTTGTTTTGTCAACGTACTGATTATGTTCGTGTGTCTGCGTCCAAGTTAGCTGACGAGGCGACGAGCTGTGTTCGGATGGCAAGCACTGACCTACACTAGCTGTTGAGGTCGTGAGAAGCAATGCGGGACTTATTAGAAGCTTAAATTAACACCTCAACGACCCGGTAGCTAGAGACGCGATTTCGCAGACTCAGTTCCTAACTGTGTTTATTTGATTATTTCGTGTCTATATGCATCACACTCACACGCACGACTGCACGAGGCACTTCCAGCTCGCCTACGTGTGATTTCCCATGTTTTACTCGGTCTGACGCGCTATTGGCCTTCGCACGTATAATAATCATGGCCATCTTTTCTCATTGACATGTATGTCGGTGCCTGCTTGGTACAATGTTGATGATGAATTGATGATGACTAATCTCATCGATGCTGTAGTTACTGAAAAATCTTGGATGAATCCGACCGCCTTGACTTGATTGAAGCATTCACACAATTGATTGATGTAATGTACAATTTGCTGGTTTTTTATCAGTAAAGTGCGCCATTTGTTTCAAAAGAGAATTGTTAATTGGTACTCTCAGTAATGAGATGTATGTGGTATTTATCAATCTTGAAACTTGCGTCATTCAGTCTTGAGTAGTCATATGGTGGTACATCTTAAAAGAAATCTTTTCCTTAGACGGAGGAAAATGGTAGGGTGTGAATCTATATATGAAGTATCCAATCCCAAATTCCCAATCCGTTAGCGCGTACAAACTTTTCCTCTCCCCTGCTCGCTCTCATTCCAACATCGTTGAGAGTCCACCGAGAAAAGCCTGGCAAATCTTAAGCACTCCTTGGTGGCCTTGCCGGCCGGAGATGGCGGAGGAGATGCGTCGGAGTAACTACACATACTATGTGTAGCCATAGTGCTAGGAGTTGGCTCTATGTCATAGCTTGGCGTCATGCGGGGGAGGAAATACAGATCTGTCCGGCCAGATCTGGTGTGGGTTCTTCTTCTTTCTATGATCGCGGTGCTTCCATGGTGGGAGCTAGATGTGGTGACGAGCGAGGTGAGTGTCCATGCAATCAAATAAGGCCAAGATTTGCGTCCTTGGTGGCTTCGGGAACCGCAATCCTGTTGCAAGATCTCCTCTTTTCACTCGCCATGGAGGCGAGGAAGGGTGGAGCTCGAGTTGCTGCAACAGCTGGCGCCTGGATCTACAAAGGGGAGAGATTCGGCTTCTCTGAGGAGGTTTCTCACGCCGATGATTTCGTCAGTGTACTCCATGGCCGAAAGGCGGCCTCTCCTGTTGGAGATATGCCCAAGAGGTAATAATAAATTGGTTATTATATATTTTTGTGTTTATGATAAATTTTTATATACCATGCTATAATTGTATTAACCGAAACATTGATACATGTGTGTTATGTAAACAACAATGAGTCCCTAGTAAGTCTCTTGTATAACTAGCTTGTTGATTAATAGATGATCATAGTTTCGTGATCATGAACATTGGATGTTATTAATAACAAGGTTATGTCATTATGTGAATGATGTAATGGACACACCCAATTAAGCGTAGCATAAGATCACGTCATTAAGTTCATTTGCTATAAGCTTTTGATACATAGTTACCTAGTCCTTTCGACCATGAGATCATGTAAATCACTTATGCCGGAAGGGTACTTTGATTACATCAAACGCCACTGCGTAAATGGGTGGTTATAAAGGTGAGATTAGGTATCCGGAAAGTATGAGTTGAGGCATATGGATCAATAGTGGAATTTGTCCATCCCGATGACGGATAGATATACTCCGGGCCCTCTCGGTGGAATGTCGTCTAATTAGCTTGCAAGCATATGAATGGTTCATAAGAGACCACATACCACGGTACGAGTAAAGAGTACTTGTCAGAGACGAGGTTGAACAAGGTATCGTGATACCGATGATCAAACCTCGGACAAGTAAAATATCGCGTGACAAAGGGAATCGGTATCGTATGTAAATGGTTCAATCGATCACTAAGTCATCGTTGAATATGTGGGAGCCATTATGGATCTCCAGATCCCGCTATTGGTTATTGATCGGAGAGAAGTCTCAACCATGTCTGCATAGTTCGCGAACCGTAGGGTGACACACTTAAGGTTTGATGTCGTTTGAGTAGATATGGAATATGGAATGGAGTTCGAAGTTTTGTTCGGAGTCTCGGATGGGATCCAGGACATCACGAGGAGTTCCGGAATGGTCCGGAGAATAAGATTCATATATAGGAAGTCATATTCCAAGTTTGGAAATGATCCGGTGCATTTATGGAAGATTCTAGAAGGTTCTAGAAAAGTCCGGAAGAAAGGCACTATGGAAGGGGACTCCACAAGCTTGGCCGGCCAAACCCTAAGGGGAGGAGTCCTAGGTGGGCTCCACCAAGGGTGGCCGGCCACCCCACCTCAAGGAAAGGTGGGAGTCCCACCTTGAGTAGGACTCCCCCCTTTAGTAGGTTTCCCACCAAAGGTAGGTTTTGGAGTTGGGGTCTTATTCGAAGACTTGGGAGACAAGACTTGGGGCTTCCACCTATATAAGGAGGAGCAAGGGGAGGGGGCCGGCCACCCTAAGACCACAAGTTGGCCGCACCCCCTTGGTCGGCACCCCAAACCCTAGCTACTCCCCAAACCCTAGCCGCCTCCTCCTCCACCACAACTCCTGCAGCGCATAGGCGAAGCCCTGCCGGAGTTTGATGTCTACGGGGTGCTTCTATTCTTGTAGACAGTGTTGGGCCTCCAAGAGCAGAGGTTTGTAGAACAGCAGCAAGTTTCCCTTAAGTGGATCACCCAAGGTTTATCGAACTCAGGGAGGAAGAGGTCAAAGATATCCCTCTCATGCAACCCTGCAATCACGATACAAGAAGTCTCTTGTGTCCCCAACACACCTAATAGGTGCACTAGTTCGGCGAAGAGATAGTGAAATACAAGTGGTATGAATGAATATGAGCAGTAGTACGGCGTGTAAAAGTGCTTGTCAAGGCGTGCGATTGATGGTAGTAATACTGCAGAAGTAAACATGTAATGTAACAAGTAAACAAGCAAATGATAGCGATATTTAGTAACAAGGCCTAGGGATCATACTTTCACTAGTGGACACTCTCAACATTGATCACATAACAGAATAAATAAATAGATGCTAGACTCTACACCCTCTTGTTGGATGATGAACACCACTAACTGTGTAGGATTACACGAACCCTCAATGCCGGAGTTAACAAGCTCCACAATATTCAATGTTCATATTTAAATAACCTTAGAGTGCATAACAGATCAACATAACCAAACCAAGTACTAACATAGCATGCACACTGTCACCTTCACACTACGAAAGGAGGAATAGATCACATCAATACTATCATAGCAATAGTTAACTTCACAATCTACAAGAGATCACAATCATAGCCTACGCCAAGTACTACACGATGCACACACTGTCACCATTACACCGTGCAGGAGGAATAAACTACTTTAATAACATCACTAGAGTAGCACACAGATAAATTGTGATACAAAACACATTGCAATCATAAAGAGATATAAATAAGCACTTCACTATGCCATTCATAACAGCGAATAAGTATTCTGTGAAATATAGCCTAAGCGACCCACACGGTGCACACACTGTCACCTTTACACACGTGGGACAAGGAGTCTCCGGAGATCACATAAGTAAAATCCACTTGACTAGCATAATGACATCTAGATTACAAGCATCATCATATGAATCTCAATCATGTAAGGCAACTCATGAGATTATTGTATTGAAACACATAGGAGAGAGATGAACCACATAGCTACCGGTACAGCCCCGAGCCTTGATGGAGAACTACTCCCTCCTCATGGGAGACAGCAGCGGTGATGAAGATGGCGGTGGTGTCGATGGAGAAGCCTTCCGGGGGCACTTCCCCGTCCCGGCGGCGTGCCGAACAGACTCTGTCCCCGGATCTTGGCTTCGCGATGGCGGCGGCTCTGGAAGGTTTTCTCTGGTTTCGTCGAACGTGGTAGGGTTTTCGCGACGGAGACTTTAAGTAGGCGGAAGGGCAAGGTCGGTGGAGTCCTGGTGGGGCCACACACTAGGCCGGCGCGGCCAGGACTTGGGCCGCGCCGCCCTACTGTGTCCCCACCTCGTGGCCCCACTTCGTTTCCCCTTCGGACTTCTGGAAGCTTCGTGGAAAAATAGGACCCTGGGCGTTGATTTCGTCCGATTCCGAGAATATTTCCTTACTAGGATTTCTGAAACCAAAAACAGCAGAAACAAAGAATCGACCCTTCGGCATCTCGTCAATAGGTTAGTTCCGGAAAACGCATAATAATGACATAAAGTATGCATAAAACATGTAGATATCATCAATAATGTGGCATGGAACATAAGAAATTATCGATACGTTGGAGACGTATCAGCATCCCCAAGCTTAGTTCCTGCTCGTCCCGAGCAGGTAAACGATAACAAAGATAATTTCTGGAGTGACATGCCATCATAACCTTGATCATACTATTGTAAGCATATGTAATGAATGCAGCGATCAAAACAATGGTAATGACATGAGTAAACAACTTAATCATATAGCAAAGACTTTTCATGAATAGTACTTTCAAGACAAGCATCAATAAGTCTTGCATAAGAGTTAACTCATAAAGCAATAATTCAAAGTAAAAGGTATTGAAGCAACATAAAGGAAGATTAAGTTTCAGCGGTTGCTTTCAACTTGTGTTGACTGCCAAAACCCACCGGCGGGCAGCGACGGTCAACACTGTAGAGCCGGGAACAACCTAGAGCTGCAGCTGGCTGAGGTCCCTCCGAGCGACGGCCCGCAAAGCCTTCTGGTCGCACGTCCGATGCTGATTGCAAGGGCGTGCCACCTGACCTATACCTGGTCAGGAAGGTGATGGAGATGCCTCGCTTAGTTTCCTGCATGGCATACACGTAAACATTAAATACGAGCCTCGATCGGCTCTCAGGTTATCCTGTGAATCGGCTCAAGGAGCCGATCCACCCATGATTCGTACGGGGTGCACGAATATATGGTGGTCCTGCTTGATCAAGATAAAGCTAATGAGATCTACGACGATTTAGGGTTTTCACCGCATAATCGGATCATCCTACTCCAGGTTGGGCCTCGCGGCCACGCACGGTAATCGTAAGCCGATCCTAAACAAGGCCTAAAAACCAACACGAAGTTGATCCCCGGAACATCCTGTTTAGGACTAGCGA